>NC_091081.1:44067500-45317500 GCF_032405125.1 Capricornis sumatraensis | reverse complement strand
TGAAAGAGGAGAGTGAAAAAGTTGGCTTAAAGCTCAACATTCAGAAAAATAAGATCATGGCATCCAGTCCCATCACTTCATGGCAAATAGATGGGGAAACAGTGGAAACAGTGTCAGACTTTATTTTGGGGGGCTCCAAAATCACTGCAGATGGTGACTGTAGCCATGAAATTAAAAGATGCTTACACCTTGGAAGAAAAGTTATGACCAACCTAGATAGCATATTAAAAAGCTGAGACATTACTTTGCCAACAAAGGTCCGTTTAGTCAAGGCTATGGTTTTTCCAGTGGTCATGTATGGACATGAGAATTGGACTGTGAAGAAAGCTAAGCGCCGAAGAATTGATGCTTTTGAACTGTGGTGCTGGAGAAGACTCCTGAGAGTCCCTTGGAGATCCAACCAGTCCATTCTGAAGATCAGCCCCGGGTGTTATTTGGAAGGAATGATGCTAAAGCTGAAACTCCAGTACTTTGGCCACCTCATGGGAAGAGTTGACTCATTGGAGAAGACTCTGATGTTGGGAGGGATTGAGCGCAGGAGGAGAAGCAGATGACAGCGGATGAGATGGCTGGATGGCATCACCGACTCGATGTAGGTGAGTTTGAGTGGACTCTGGGAGTTAGTGATGGACAGGGAGGCCTCGTGTGCTGCGATTCATGGGGTTGCAAAAAGTCGGACACGACTGAGAGACTGAACTGAACTGAACTGAACTGAAGGCAGTCAGAACATGAGGGACAGAGATCTCCAAAGAAAAAAATCTCACTGAGCTGAACCCAGATTTCAATATGTTGGGTTTTCCTTTTCAGTGTTTACCAGCTATTGCTTCTGGGCAAGAGACAGAGAAGCCAGGCAAAGGCAAGGTTAGCAGCCACTGAAGCCTTCTATGGGAGCAGTAATTTCAGGAGTACCTAAGAGAGCCAGGACATAAGAACAGACATTTCATGTGGAATTCCACTTGAATATGCTGCTTCATAGCTGGTAGTGAAACATTTCCAAAGGTGATGAGAAATAAAATTTCCAAATCAGCGAAAACTAACAGACTTTACCATCAGAAAACCCAAATCAAAATAAATATTAAAGAGAACTCAACAGGAAGAAGTAACATGATCCAAGAGAGAAATAGACAAACAAAGGAAGATAACAAGTACAAAAATTTAGGGAATATGTGTGTAATGCATATTAATAATGATTATACAAAACAATGCAATAATATATTGTGTGGAATTTAAATGCATGACAATAATAACACAAAAGGCAAGAGCTGGAAAATAGTTATTATATGCTCGCTAAGGTCCTAACACTGCCTGGGTAGTAGTAGTTAGTAACTTATAGTACAAATGACTTAATATTATATTCTAATGAGTTAGATTTATCTGAAGGCAACTACTAAAACCTAATAAAACATGTAAAGATAATAACAGGTGGAGGAGCCAAATAGATAATAATAAAAATATTGATTAATACAAAGCTTGCCAATAAAAGATAATGAAGGAATGTTGAAAGAGATAGAAAAGCTATGAAACAAATACTTAGATGGTTCATATGGATACATATATATGGGTAATTTATTAAATATAAATGAACTAAATATCCAAAGTTAAGAAATTCATACAAGGAGAACAAACAAACCAACACTCCATAGGTTGCTTACAAGAGATAACCCTTTGAATATAAGTACACAGAAAGATTGAAAGTAAAAGATAGGAAACAACTTTCCATTTACATATTACCTCCAAAAAGGCAGCATACATATCCTAAATCTGATATTACGTGCTTCAAGTTATGTCTGTGGAAGTGAAAGTTTCTCTTTTATGTCTGACTCATTGTGAGCCCATGGGTTATACAGTCCCTGGAATTCTCCAGTCCAGAATCCAGGAATGGATAGCCATTCCCTTCTCCAGGGGATCTTCCCAACCCAGGGATCAAACCCAGGTCTCCTGCATTGCAGGCAGATTCTTTACCAGCTGAGCCACAAGGGAAACCAAGTGATGTATAAGCATTGCTAAAGCCAATAACCTCAAAATGATCAGTCCGTTATGGAGACCAGCTATTATATTATAAAAGGGACACCTAACTGTATGAATTCAATTGTGCACGCTCAGTTGCTTAGCTGTGTCTGACTCTTTGTGACCCTATGGACTGTAGCCCATTAGGTTCCTCTGTCCTGGGATTTTTTTTTTTTTTCTTTTTGCTGCATTGCAGGCAGATTCTTTAATGCCTAGCCACCAGGGGATCCATGAATTCAATTAAGTAGTGCAAAAATTAATAAAAATAAAAAGATATAGATAAATCCACAATCATAATGGTGTATTCCAATAGGCCTTTCTCAGTAACTGATAAAATAAACACAAAAAATATTCAGTAAAATAGATAAGACCAACTGCCTTCTTTGAAAAAACAAAACAAAACAAAACACATTCCACCTAACTATAGCATAACTTTTTTTTTTCTTTCCAGTATATAGAGTATCTTTGCTAAAATTGAAAAATATTCTGAGTCATAAAAAAGTCTTAACAAATTTTAAAGTGTTTTCTGTCAAAAGTAGAATAAATAAATAAATTGCGATATGTTTTTGCAAAGGAATTTATACAGAACTAAGTTTAGTGAACTATCATATATATATGGAGAAGGCAATGGCGCCCCACTCCAGCACTCTTGCCTGGAAAATCCCATGGATGGAGGAGTCTGGTAGGCTGCAGTCCATGGAATCACAAAGAGTCAGACACAACTGAGAGACTTCACTTTCACTTTTCACTTTCATGCATTGGAGAAGGAAATGGCAACCCACTCCAGTGTTCTTGCCTGGAGAATCCCAGGGATGGGGGAACCTGGTGGGCTGAAATGTATATGATATATATATATACATTTCAATAAAAAGAACTTTGCTTCTATGTACTCAAATAAATTCACTTCTCATTTGCACAGATACTATATCTAATTTGGGAGCTCTGCTCTCAAAATATGGTGATATATGTATTTACCTATTTTCCCCTTTGTCTCATAGGTGACCTACGGCTGTAGGATAGGATTGGTAAGGACTATACAAATCTTCTTATACAAATATCTTAACAACAAACTCACATATTTGATAATATTTATTTTCTGAACTTGTTGGATCTGCCGTCACACTTCGTTTCTTGTATTTTTTTCTTGGGCATTCTCTTTACCTGTTCTTGCAAAGTTCTGGAAGACATGGGATAGTAGTTAAGCACACTGGTGTATGTGTGAAAATCTACAAAAATGGCATAGTAGCTGTGCCACAAAAGTTTTAAATTTGTTTTAGGATTAAATTATGTATTTTTTTCAGACTTAAACAAGAAAAAGCTTATAAGTGAAAAATATTTTCCACCCAGAATTAGTCATGGTTTATTTTTCAAAATAACTAATAAAAAGGATTCTAAATATTTAACATTAAAAGACCAATAAAAATATTAGAAATCTTTATGAATGTGAAGTGAGACACAAAAATTAACAGCAATATATCAGACTGATAATTTTACCATACTATACTTTATGTTTATATTTAAGTTGCTGAATATTTACATAAGGTAAAGTAGATGAACTTATCTCTGAAAAATAACTGAAAAGTGTTATCTTTACTATTATATTTTCTTCTAGTATTATGCTATAATATTTACTATTAACAGCAAAAGTCACATTTTCTTCTTAAATAATAAAATTCACAGGTTTCTTGCCACAAATTGAAAATACACAATGTCAGTTGTTTACTTTTCTTTATTAAGTAAACATTTCTTCACAAATACAGTCCTAAATAGCTAATTAGATTTCCTAATAGCACTAGAAATCATCATGGGGATAATGTACAAGAATTGTTCCATCAGCAAAATTAAACGGGGAAACCACCTAATACTTTTTTTTTTGTTTTGCTTTGCAATTTAAACTTCAATGAATTTTTTTCATATTTTTAATATGGCAAGTCATTTCTCTCTCTAGAGCTTACATGAATGGGCAGAGAACTAAATTACAAGAGGAGGCTAATTTGCACCCAAGCATTTTATATTAATGAAATAGATTTTTCATAGATCAAGGAATATATACACTTTCTAAGTTATTCTTTCTCAATTCCTAGTATAATGGGAAGTCTTATTGACTGAATCATTTCCTCAAAACATCCCACTAAATATAAGCAAAGTGTGTACATTCCCACAGGAGAGATGGTGCCAGCAGCTTCTGTGAATATTTGCAGCAAGGTTCTTGGGGGTAGAAAGCAAAAGAAAAAAAAATACATATATAGTAAATATGAGATAGGAAGAGAAATTACAAAGTTTGCCTAAAGAATGTCTTTGCAATAATTCCATACAAAAGTGAAGAAAAGTTGATCATGTGCAAATTGTTTAATTTTATTTAAAAGCAGAAACATGTTTTCACATTATGGTTGAGAAATCTTATAAACCATGTTACATACCTCTGTTTTTTTCACTATCAGCCAACAGAATGGCTTTGTTCATATACACAAAGAGCTTAATGAGAAGCAGGCAAGGAGGGGTGGGTTGTGGAAGAAAAGAGAAAAAAAAGATGGATGAGACTGCCTGTCAATTCCCTGCAACTGTACACAGATAAAACATTCTGTCTAGAGCACATTAAGACAAGATGTTTCTTAAGGTATATATACTCACTTAGCTTTCTTAATAACTTAAAAGTATATCAAGCCAGAACAATCCTATTGGTGTTTGATTCAATGTTTAACTGAAATACAAAACAAGCCTGTTTCACTCCAGTATTGTTGAATGTTTAAGATTTATGCATTATAGTTTTACTTGTAAATGCTCTTTAATTTGACATAATTGTAAGCCTATTGGGTGAAGCAATAGACTGAGCATCAGAAGATATGAGTATCTTAAGTATCTTGAGTATCACTTAAGGCAGCTTTCTTCCCATAGAAAGAGGTGGTGATTAGTGCAACACTAATTAGACAATGTATAAAATGATTCAAAGTGTGTCAAACTAATATAAATTATATATTTATCAATGGACTCAAAAATGTGTGTGAAATGCCTGTAATACACATTGTAACTTCTTTTGTTAATAAATGGAATCAATTGATTTTAATTCTTTGATTTAACTTACTGCTGCATTTTTAAAATGCTAAATTAGTATAAGTCACATTTTGCCAAACACACATACACACACTCATACACCCCTCTACATTTTTAAAGTTTAATTTCAAGAACTGGTAGTGTACATAGTCAGTACACCAGTTTCTTTCTCTCATAATAGATTTTTGCTTTCTCTATATCCCAGGGACTAAATGGAATTTCTACCATGCAAATATCACTGTCTCCCTTTCTCTTTCTCTCCCTTCTTCCCTCTCTCCTTATTAATCATCTATCAATAAAGTCTATCTGAACAACTATGATAAAAACAGACATATACTAAGTGATTTCCTCAAATAGATAACAACCCTAAGGGAGTTTCTATTGCTACAAAAATTTTATTGTCATCAACCAGACAATGGTGTGTGGGGAAGTTGAAGGTTTCCTTTCAGAAACAAAGACCCTAAAGATATAACCTAAATGGCACCCCACTCCAGTACTCTTGCCTGGAATATCCTATGGATGGAGGAGCCTGGTAGGCTACAGTCCATGGGGTCACAGAGAGTCGGACATGACTGAGCAACTTCACTTTCACTTTTCCCAATACTTCCTTGTCTTTCTTCGTTAACTATCACACAGTTTAATCCCACAGGCAATCCAAATGGACATCTCGCTATGATGATTTCAATAAATTGCAGTTGTGAGGAACACAAACTGTATAAAGACAAAATAGTATACTACAGCACTTAGTACTATACAAAGTTTGGCTTAGAGTTAAAGCACTTAGTGAATCTGGTTTGTGCACTTTTCCAGGGGTCCTACACTTAAGATACAATTTGACTTGCCTTGCTATGTATAAATCAATCCAGACCAAAGTCTTATGGCCTTTACATAATTTATATGACTGAGTTCATATCTGTCAGACATTCTAGTATCTTTCTCTTGGATCCTAGACCCCTATCCATTTATTCCTTCTTGCTCCTATTTCTTAAAACGTTTACTATTAGAGAGAAACCTCTCCAAAATGAATCATTTCATCTTAAGATCTCTTCAACTTCACTTTTAACCAGTAGTTTTCCTATCTGAAATTTTGGATTGCCCTGCAGAACAGGCTGAGTTGTAACAGCAAGGTGGACTAATCCATACAACCTAGATATGTGGAGCTGCTGGTACTTACTGTGTGACACAGTCATCGTAATCGCCAGGAGGCAATGCTAATTGCAGGTGGGCAAACAAAAACTTCATGATAATCTCCTATAACTCACTTGAAGCAGAAATACAGTCCACGACTAAAGAAAGACATCATCACTGACTCGATGGATAAGAATTTGAGCAAACTCCAGGAGACAGTGAAGGACAGGGAAGCCTGGTGTGCAGCAGTCCATGGAGTCGCAGAGTAGGACATGACTGAGTGACTGAACAACAACAACAAAAAGAGATAGCTTCAATTTCCAGGAAAGAATAGGAAATGACTTGTCCCTCCTCCCCAAAAATGTACTGACACTCATTTTATATCTCTCATTCAACTGTTCACAGAATACATTGCATCACAGTAAGGAAACAAAGGTAGGACATAGCCAAAATTACTGTTATATGCTAACAGAGGATAATGGAAAGGCTTTATGTCATGGCATACAACTAGTTATGTGGGCAAATATAACTAGTTACAAAGGATGCTCAATGACATCACATTCTAAGAGTAATGTCATATTCCAAATTGGAAGTTTTGATAAGCTGTGATAATTACTGATAAAGGTCACTTCTGACAACCAAACATTCCATTAATCTCATTACCATGTGATAAGTTACTCACCCATTCCCCAAAGGAGACATCCAATATGCTTTCATTCAGTCCCGGAATCAAAGTCAAAATTCATAATCTCTGTCTCATACTCAGATTCAAATGTGGCTGATTTTAATTTGGAAATCTATGAAGTAAAAGGGTCAGTTTTGGTTTGGACATCTATAAACTAAAAATTTCGTACATAATGGTAAAACAGGGTCAGGATAACCACATTTTTGGGGGGTTTCTGCTTAAAAGGAAACAAATGAGAAACACACAAGGAATCACTGTTCCATAGCAATTCTGAAATTCAGCTGCACAGATGAATGAAAGTCCATTGTCATGCAGGTTAGGAATTGGGCTCCTTCTTGTTCTCTAGTAGGGCATCCCATCCAAGTTCAGCCCTCCAAAAGACCCTTTTTCGTTAACTTCCCTGGCTCCATCTGAAATGGCATTGGGGAATGTGTTTCCTGGAAAGACTGAACAGCTTTTTTAGCATGCTTTCAGCGAAATCAATCTCTTTTCCTAGAGCTATTTTCCAACTGAAAAGATTTACTGGGTGCCACATTAATTCATTCAGAAGTTTAATAGTGGGTGTGACAGCCATATTCTTTATTTGATCTTTGCCATACGGTGAGTTCTAATAAGATTTTGTTACTCAATGGCCATTTTCATTGCACTTTTAGTGGGTTGGTATAAGAAGTAACCGTTTAGAAAATTATGAATTTCTGAATGCTTTTTTTTTTTTTTTTCCTTGCTTGCAAACCAGGTGCTGCTTTATATGAGCTCTCATCATTCCTACAAGCATTTGGTCAATGCCACCAACATTCACCAACACATGCTACTAACCTGTTTTCCCATCTCTTTTTCTGTAATGTATCATTAGGTTTGAGTGTAACTATGTGTGTATATGTATAAGCATATTTATCAATAGATGAATTACCTGCCTTGCGAGTTATAGCAAGCAACAATTTTACCAAATGTTTTGTCACTGTATAGGGCAGTAAATACATGCTCATTATCTGGCTATTCAGTGTTCATTTCTCTACTACCTATAGCCTGGTTTCCAAGCCAATGATATACATCATAGTTATGTGTATAGCAGTACTTCATGTCTAGGTATCCATTGCATACAGGTCAGAATAAGATAGTTTATATTGCAATAATAAACAGCTCCTAAATATAAAAGTTTTAAAATAATATTCTTTTCTTGCTTGTGCTACATGTCTTTCCAGGTCAGTAGGAACAAGCAGGTTACATAGTCTTAGAGGTATCCAGACTAATAGAACAGTAACAATGTCTCATGTTCCCAACATCTGTGTCAAAGGAGAAATACAACTCTGGAGTTCTCATATGAGCAATTGAATGCTCTGAACTGAAAGTGATATTAGAAATTCATCCTCCAGAGCTGGTCACAGCAACTCACCCAACTACAAGAAGACTATTAAGTGCATATCTACCAGATGCCCAGAAGTGGGAAAAACTGAGAATATTTACCAAACAGCTCAGTTTCTTAGAGTTTAAACAATGTTAAATTATGTTTATTTAGATATTATTTTTTTCCAGATCACTTTTTAAAATGAATTTCATTAGTCGAAGAATAGGTACTTCGCTAATTGCATTAAACCTTACAATTCCATATTTTCATATTGCAAGTGGGCTAAAAACAGTCTTCAGTCTAGTTCAGTTCAGTTGCTCAGTCGTGTCCGACTCTTTGCGACCCCATGAATCCCAGCACACCAGGCCTCCCTGTCCATCACCAACTCCCGGAATTCACTAAGATTCACGTCCATCAAGTCCGTGATGCCATCCAGCCATCTCATCCTCTGTCGTCCCCTTTTCCTCCTGCCCCCAATCCCTCCCAGCATCAGAGTCTTCTCCAATGAGTCAACTCTTCCCATGAGGTGGCCAAAGTACTGGAGTTTCAGCTTTAGCATCATTCTTTCCAAAGAAATCCCAGGGTTGATCTCCTTCACAATGGACTGGTTGGATCTCCTTGCAGTCCAAGGGACTCTCAAGAGTCTTCTCCAACACCACAGTTTAAAAGCATCAATTCTTCAGCGCTCAGCCTTCTTCACAGTCCAACTCTCACATCCATACATGACCACTGGAAAAATCATAGCCTTGACTAGATGGACCTTAGTCGGCAAAGTAATGTCTCTGCTTTTGAATATGCTATCTAGGTTGGTCATAACTTTTCTTCCAAGGAGTAAGCGTCTTTTAATTTCGTGGCTGCAATCACCATCTGCAGTGATTTTGGAGCCCAAAAACATAAAGACTGACACTGTTTCCACTGTTTCCCTATTTATTTCCCATGAAGTGATGGAACCAGATGCCATGATCTTTGTTTTCTGAATGTTGAGCTTTAAGCCAACTTTTTCACTCTCCACTTTCACTTTCATCAAGAGGCTTTTTAGTTCCTCTTCACTTTCTGCCCTAAGGGTGGTGTCATCTGCATATCTGAGGTTATTGATATTTCTCCCAGCAATCTAACTTCATTCCAAATCCAATGCAATGAAGCCTCAAGTTTAAATGTTTATCAGCAAATACGACACTGTATGGAGATAGAGGTTAAATTTATAGAGTGTTATGATACTTAAGCTTTTGGGACACATTATTGTTATTATCTTATAGCTGAAGTGCAAAAGAAATTAACCTCAATTGAATACTTCATGAATAGAAATTACAGGTACATTCCTTTTAAATAAGCGAAGCATCATGCCTTTACTGACTGATATAATTCCTGACATACCTGTCAATCATCTTTCAGATGAAGTTCTGACTTTTTATGACTTAAGGCTATTGCTTTAGTTCATATAACATTCAACCCCATATATTGAAGCTTAACATTATTCCCCCAGTTGTGATTACACACAATATGACACAATTAAATATAGCTTATAAAATCCTCATAAATTATCAGTGAAGTGAAAACTAAGTAATCAGAATATAAAAGGATGAAAGACGGTCAGTGGGCCACTGACACTGCCAAATATTTCAAATTGACCTCAGAGATTACACTTAGATTTTACATTGAGTTTCTGGACAATTGTTTTGGTTCAAAAAATTAGGAACTCATTGTTAATTAGATACAATAGAGATGAATTCTAAAAGTCAGCAGAAGAAACTTGTGCTTGTTAGCATTTTTGAAAAATTTGGTAAAGAACATGCATGTGTAACCCATGACACAATTGAAGCTACTTCATTTCTTTCTTGATTATCTCCCAGTGCCGCTTCCAGGGAGCTGCCTATTTATTACAGATACAAGAGAATAGCACTGGTTTTGTTCTAAGCTGGTTTGCCTTAATAGGAGTAGTGTAGAGTAATGCTTTCTTTATTTCAATTAAGCATATTGGAACAATCACAGAAGGCATCTAAAACATTCCTATTAAATACTGCATTTTCCCACAGAATAAATATATACTAGTTACAACACTAGGAAGAGGGGGAACACACGTGTTGTGTTTAAAATATCAGACTCTCTTTCCCTTTAGAGTTGAAAACAGCGACATTTTTTACTGGAAAGCAATTTATTTTCAGTGAGGTGCTTTGGACAATTCTGGATCTCATCTCAGCCTTCAATCAGATGGAGAGAATTGTAAGACTTGAACTGAAAAACACACAAAAGTCAAAAATGAACAAGAAATGTAGAGACAGGAAGAAACTGTCTAGCTGTTAACTTGCTGTGTGACTCAGAGACACAAATATGTCTGAACTTCATGTTTTTCATTGTAAGTTAAGGATAATACTATTAACCCAAGAGTTTTATAAAGACTGTAACTTGAGACTACATGCAAATTATGCAAAAAACAAAAACAAAAACAAAACAAAACTGGTAAAGTACAAACAATATATTATGCACACAGATGTTATTCCATCCTCTTTCTTTACATGTTTTAACCTATAGCTGCAAAGAAATATGGAGAATGATTACTTATATTCTACCAATATTATACCAGCTAATATAAAGTGCTGGAAAGAACAGTAGAGCCTGTTCGTATTATAAGTTACTTTCTTAAGTAATCACTCTATAGCCTTTTAAATTTTATTTAGCAGATTCTAATAGTAAACTATCAGCACAACTGTACTTATTTCACATGCTAGCAAAGTAATGCTCAAAATTTTCCAAGTTAGGCTTCAAAAGTTCTTGAACCAAGAACTCCCAGATGTTCAAGCTAGATTTAGGAAAGGCAGAGGAACCAGAGATAAAATTGCCAACACCTGTTGGATCACTGAAAAAGCAAGAAAATTCCAGAAAAAAACATCTACTTCTGCTTCATTGATTATGCTAAAGCCTTTCCACAAACTGTGGAAAATTCTTAAAGAGATGGGAATACCAGACCAACTTACCTGCCTCCTGCATAATCTATATGCATGTCAAGAAGGAACAGTTAGAACCAGACATGGAACAACGAACAGGTTCAAAGTTGGGAAAGGAGAATGTCAAGGCTATATATTGTCACCCTGTCTATTTAATTTACATGCAGAGTACATCACGCGAAATGCCAGGCTGGATGAAGCACAAGCTGGAATCAAGACTGTCAGGAGAAATATCAATAATCTCAGATATGCAGATGACATCATCCTTATGGCAAAAAGTGAAAAGTAACTAAAGAGCCTTTTGAAGAAGGTGAAAGAGGGGAGTGAAAAAGCAGGATTAAAACAACATTCAAAACACTAATATCATGGCATCTGGTCCCATCACTTCATGACAAATAGATGGAAAAACAATGAAAACAGTGACAGACTTTATTTTCTTGAGCTCCAAAATCACTGCAGATGGTGACCGCAACCATGAAATTAAAAGATGCTTGCTCCTTGGAAGAAAAGCTATGACAAACCTAGACAGCGTGTCAAAAAGCAGAGACATTAACTTGCTGACAAAGGCCTGTATAGTCAAGGCTGTGGTTTTCCCAGTAGCCATGTATGGATGTGAGAGTTGGACCATAAACAAGGCTGAGTGCTGAAGAATTGATGCTTTTCAACTGTGGTGTTGGAGAAGACTCTTGAGAGTCCCTTGGACTGCAAGGAGATTAAATCAGTCAATCCTAAAGGAAATCAACCTTGATATTTGTTGAAAAGACTGATGCTGAAGCTGAAGCTCCATTACTTAGGCCACCTGATGTGAACAGCTGACTCACTAGAAAAGACCTTGATGCTGAGAAAGATTGAAGGCAGGAGGAGAAGAGGACAACAGAGGATGAGATGGTTGGATGGCATCACCGACTAGATGGACATGAGTTTGAGCAAGCTCCAGGAGATGGTAAAGACAGGGAAGCCTGGCATGCTGCAGCACATGGGGTCTCAAAGAGTTGGACAGGACTGAGCAACTGAAAAACAACAACAACAAATAAAAACAACCACAAAGTTTAATGATATAGCCTGACTTAGATTGCAACATAATGTTTGAAAAAGTTACAAACTACTTTAACATGATTACAAGTATATATATATATATATATATTAAGTGTATTTTACATAGCTAAAGAATCTACATATGTGTGTTGATATACACATGCACTTCAGTTCAGTTCAATGGTGTGATCACTCATCTAGAGCTGGATATCTTGGAATGTGAAATCAAGTGGGCCTTAGAAAGCATCACTACGAACAAAGCAAGTGGAAGTGATGGAATTCCAGTTGAGCTGCTTCAAATCTGGAAAGATGATGCTGTGAAAGTGCTGCACTCAATATGCCAGCAAATTTGGAAAACTTAGCAGTGGTCACAGGACTGGAAAAGGTCAGTTTTCATTCCAATCCCAAAGAAAGGCAATGCCAAAGAATGCTCAAACTACCACACAATGGCACTCATCTCACATGCTAGTAAAATAATGCTCAAAATTCTCCAAGCCAGGCCTCAGCAACACATGAACCGTGAACTTCCTGATGTTCAAGCTGGTTTTAGAAAAGGCAGAGGAACCAGAGATCAAATTGCCAACATCCGCTGGATCATGAAAAAAGCAAGAGAGTTCCAGAAAAACATCTATTTCTGCTTTATTGACTATGCCAAAGCCTTTGACTGTGTGGATCACAATAAACTGTGGAAAATTCTTAAAGAGATGGGAATACCAGATCACCTGACCTCCCTCTTGAGAAATCTGTATGCAGGTCAGGAAGCAACAGTTAGAACTGGACATGGAGCATCAGATTGGAACACATGCACTTACACACACACAGATATGCAGCATCATAATGCAGTAAGGGACTAAAAGCAACAACTCTGGAGTGCAGTGGCTGGATTCAAATGCCCAGTCTTCAGTACTTAGGTGACCTCCAAAAAATTACTTAATTTGCTCATTCTTCAATGTGTTTATTGGTAAAATGGGAAAAAGGATAATACCTTCTTCAAGGAGTATTAGAAAGAATCAAAACTGAGTTAAGATTTATAAAGTGCTTATTTTTTTTTCTCTTTTTTTTAAATTAATTTTTTAATTTAATTTTAAAATCTTTAATTCTTACATGTGTTCCCAAACATGAAACCCCCTCCCACCTCCCTCCCCATAACATCTCTGTGGGTCATCCCCATGCACCAGCCCCAAGCATGCTGTATCCTGCGTCAGACATAGACTGGTGATTCAATTCTTACATGATAGTATACATGATAGAATGCCATTCTCCCAAATCATCCCACCCTCTCCCTCTCTCTCTGAGTCCAAAAGTCTGTTATACACCGCTGTGTCTTTTTTCCTGTCTTGCATACAGGGTCGTCATTGCCATCTTTCTAAATTCCATATATATGTGTTAGTATACTGTATTGGTGTTTTTCTTTCTGGCTTACTTCACTCTGTATATAGACTAGTACTTAACATAGTAAGAGCATATTAGATGAATGAAATCCTTTAAAAAGAGCCTATAATATTAAATAACATATTTTCAACATTTTCACCTAATATATCATGATATAGAAATATCACTACTTTTTTTCCACAACATTATCTTAGTGATTGAATTATATTCAACTGGATTAGAGAATACCTAGCAAAGCTTTTTCCTTGAATAAATATGCTTTAAAATATTTTATTTAAGTCACAGTATTTATAGCTCATATTTGTCATAGCTTTCTTAAAGTAAATTCCCAAAATTTCTGGATCAAATGTATAAACATTAAAAATGTTTACATATATTGCCAAATATCCCTTCCTAAAGATAGTATCATGGGTTCACAAAGAGTTGGACACTACAGAAGGCACACACACACACACACAAAGATAGTAACAATTTGCACTTTTATCAACTACATGAAAGTATTTTTGCATAGAAACTTTGCATGCTAGATTTGGATTCTAAGTACTGAGGATATTCTGGGCAGTCTTAAATAAAATTAAAAGTTAAAAAATAAGGGTTTGGAGATTATGCTTCATGTAAATACATAGAAAGAAAACTACTGTAAGAATAGATGTTGAAAATTTTACAGTTACTATCTTTGGATGGTGTTATGAAACGTCTAGTACTTTTCCCCTCTGTTTTCTACTCCTTAAACTTGTGTTATTTTGTAAGAGGACTTGTTACAGAAGTGCAGATTTAGATTTTATTTTCCAGAATTCAGGAATCTAGTGATGAATTCAATGCTTTCTAGTATTTGATGGTATCATCTATGCTTGATAGCATAGATTGTTTTGTTCTATATTTTATTATTAGTTCCTAAATTCCTAAAGCTACATCTCAAAGACAGCAGAATCTTTCAAATGTGTTAATTATTACATTTTATGCATTTTTGAACTATATAGCTTAATTCTTTTGATATTTTTGTTTAGGGTTCTTTTATTTTGGATATGTATTTGCCCTTTGTTTTTGTATGAATTTGCTTTAAAATGCTTATTTCTTGAACATCTCTTCAGACATATCAGATAGGCAGGGCATAATGCTGTTCCTAAGCAGATGCCATCTGGAACAGGACTTTGTTAGTTAATAAATACAGGCCAACACGTTGAGAACTGAATTGACCTCTTTCATTGATTTCATTCTTCTTTACCATTTCTTAAGTGTCCACTCACTTTGCTGCTCTTGTGCCTTCTAATATCTGAGTAATTTTCCAGTGGAAAAAGATACGGACTCCAGGAAACACTTCTCACTTTGGATATTTCCCAACCTTTAATGGGCACAAGGAAGCCTGTACTTTCTCCTGTGGCAGCAGGGTTGCAAATGTTCGCAGAAGCTGCCAGGCTTTTATAGACTGAGGCTCAGAACTCATACAGCAACATTTGTATCACATTCATTATCAGTTAAGCAAGTGATCAGGCCAGCCCAGATTCAAGGGTTGGGGAAACAGTGTCTACCTATTATCAATAGGAGAGTCCTTTGGACTGCCAGGAGATCAAACCAGTCTATCTTAAAGGGAATCAACACTGAATATTCATTGGAAGGACAGTTGCTGAAGCTGAAGCGCCAATATTTTGGCCACCTGATGCGAAGAGCAGACTCACTGGAAAAGATCCTGCTGCTGGGAAAGATTGATGGCAGGAGAAGTGGGCAGCAGAGGATGATATGGTTAGATAGCATTACCGACTCAATGGATATGAATTTATGCAAACTCTGGGAGATAGTGGAGGACAGAGGAGCTTGACATAGGCTGTGGTCCATGGGTCGCAGAGTTGAACATGACTTAGTGACTGAACCAAAACTTCAAAGAATTGTGACCATCTTAGCAATCTTCAATCTACCATATTCCCCATTCAGAGTTCTATACTTATCTATTATTATTTTTACAATAAAAACCATTTTTTAAGGTATTGCCTTGTAAGCCTTGGAATTTTGTCTTTTAAATCTACCTCTCTTGATCCTTTTTCCTTCTTCACTAATGTACTCTACGAGTTTGAAATCATTTAAAATTACCTGATTTCCTTTTTATAATGGAATTATATGTGACTTTTTTGTCAATAATTATATCCATTAGTTAAGCTAATAAGCAGCAATTCATTTCTCATTAGCAGGTGGTTCTTTATTTATCTAAGTATCTAAAAGATCTGGTAATAATTAGTGAAAACAAATGGATTGTACATTTCTTCTTTAAAAGAGTACCTCTCAAGGATCTAAAGCTTGCAAATAAAATCCTGAGGCAAAAAAAAATTTTTTCTGAAACCAAAAATCTGAGAAGCTCTCTTTGAATTCAAATATGAATGATAAATGACTGGGTATACTAGTTGATTTTATGCAAATTTGTTCTATTTTTTCTTAGGAAGTAGTTACTGTCGAAGATAATCCCACATCTGTTCTGACTCCAGTTGTTTTAAATGTTATATTGCAATAATAATACAATTTCACCATATAGTTATGTGTCTCTACCCATATCTATTTCTTAATGATGCTGTTGTAGTTATAAATTGCACAATTTATTATGAGATGATTTTCTTAGGGTTTATTTCCATTAATTCACAAGTAGTTTTGATGCTTCTGTGCTTCATTGGTTTTAGGAATAATAACATATTTATAATTACCTTGTCTGTTACAAGCTTTAACGCTCTAGTGTTTCTATTTTAGCCTCTGACCTATACCTTACAGATGACAGATTTGGCCTGGTGGTCTTATGACAAGTCATATTAACACATATTTCTAGAAAAAGATTTTTAAATATATATTAGTTTTTAGGTATTCTGTTTTTTCTTTCAGTGTCTCTGCATATGCTGCCTTTTTTTTCCTATACTTAAGTACACCTGTCTCTGATTTTACTGAGTCTGAGTTTGAGTTGTTTGTATTTCTCTCTCAAATTCTCTCTCTCTCTCTCTTTCCCTGTGTGTGTTTACACAGGATCTGGCTCGACTCCGGTACCTGACCACCATGTATTCACTTGACTTAAGGTGATGTATTTATAAATCTTCCCAACTAACTCCTTCCTGTTACTGATGTGCACCCAAATATGAACTAGTCTGACCATTCCTGACACAGAATATGCATTTGTTTCTGTGTTAGGCATTGGATATGTTCTCTGTGTTATGGTATCATCAGGAATGTTATCCTGGAAAAAAATCTATCATGCTGCAGTTTCTTTTGCATTGCAATATCATTTGACAACTCTATTATTCTCCTCTGGTTTAACTACGGTGAAATTAAGTGTCAGCAGAAAAATATTTTGTTGGCTTTTATTTCCCAACGTACATATTAAGTTTATTTTTAAGAAGCTGCATGATATTGTTTCAATTCACCCATAAAACAAATGACTCTGGAACATTCCATAAGATAAACTGAAAACCAGTATCTGGTTTTTTGTGTGCTTTATTTTGGGTTTTCTTTCCCCTTAGCATTATAGGATAGATAATAACATAAGCAGAAGAATGATGTTTTATATTCATAGTATGGAGAAAATCCTTCTTAAATAATTATCATTTATGAATTTAATTTCTTAGGTGATATGCCTTATGTATCTCAATAAATGTACATGTGTCTAGCTGTGATTAACAAGGAACACTTGCAGGTACAACCCAGTAAGGTAAAAAAAAAAATACTCATTAAGAAGAAACACCATCATATCCTATAGGATCATTTTGGCTCCAAGTTCAATCCATGATATATGAATTGTCAACATATAGGAGAACTTAAAACCAATATGAGTGTATTTGAACCTTCCACTTGGCTCTGCTGGCCAATGACTCTATGGACGTGAGTCTGAGTGAACTCCGGGAGTTGGTGATGGACAGGGAGGCCTGGCGTGCTGCGATTCATGGGGTCGCAAAGAGTCGGATACGACTGAGCGAATGAACTGAACTGAACTGAACTGAACCATGACTGTCATTTTTGAAGCTATTTCCTTAGATATCTTAGATAAATCATTTAATTTCTATATAGGCCTGTGTATACATAGTCGGACACGACTGAGCAACTTTCACTCCCCCACCCCGCCACCGTGGCTCAGCCGTAAAGAATTTGCCTGCAATGAATGGAGCAGCCCGCACAAGATGCAGGCTTGATCCTTGGGTGGGGAAGATCCCCTGGAGGAGGGCATGGCAACCCCCTCCAGTATTGTTGCCTGAAGAATCCTACAGCACAGAGGAGCCTGGCAGGCTACAGTCTATAGGGTCGCCTAGTCAGACAGGACTAAAGTGACTTAGCATGCACGCAGGCACTCACACATAGGAGAGTAAAACTAGGTACAATTTTATGAGAGAGCATGGCTAATCAAAAAGTAAACAGTTTTGAGTCAGTCATATCTAACTGGACTTCTGTATCCTCTGTTTTACTTTTCATATGTTAAACTCCTGAAACTTCAGATTTCTGTTCTGAGAAACGGGGTTGCGTACATGCTCAGGCGCTTCTGTCACTTCTGATTCTTTGTGACCTCATGGGCTGTATAGCCTGCCAGGCTCCTCTGACCATGAGATTTTCCAAGAATACGGAGTGGGTTGCCATGACCTCCTCCAGGGGTTGTTCCCGACCCAGGGATCGAACGTGAGTTGCCTGCGTTTCTTGCACTGCACACGGATTCTTTAACGCGGAGCCACCAGGAAAGCCCTGAAATGGGGTTATCAGTATCTAAAATATAGAGAGTCTTCGCTAGTGGCTCAGATGGTAAAGAGTCTGCCTGCAATGAGGGAAACCTAGGTTTGATCCCGGGGTGCGGAAGATACCCTGGAGAAGGGAATGGCAACCCACTCCAATATTCTTGCTTGGAAAATTCCATGGATGGAGGAATCTGTGGTGGGGCCCCTACGTCCCCAAATATAGGAACATTGAGAAACCCAAGTGGATTTAGGCATGTAAAATGCCTTATATTTGGAAACTGCTAGGTCCTTCACTTTCACTTTTCACTTTCATGCATTGGAGAAGGAAATGGCAACCCACTCTAGTGTTCTTGCCTGGAGAATCTCAGGGACGAGGGAGCCTGGTGGGCTGCCATCTATGGGGTCGCACAGAGTCGGACACGACTGAAGTGACTTAGCAGCAGCAGCAAGTCATATTAATTTTCATTTTGTCTTTCATTATCTTCACTTATCAAAACATTTTAAAACAGTCACTAGTTTTTCAACATACTAGTCCAGTGAGATTTTTTTCATACTGTTCAAAGGTGAGGTATGCAGAAATTTTCAAGCCTTTCCCTCTTATAATGCATGACTTTATAAAAGAACATTTAACAAATATTAGTCAAAAATCTTGTCAAAGAGAGACCAAAAAAATCATATATTGAAATTGCACATAGAAAGTCAGGTTTTGTGTCAAAACACTATTTTTTTAAGAGAAAAATGAACTTGAAACTAGATATTATTTGGAAATGCTTTGAAATTAGTGTATTTTTTCCTGCATCAAATTTTATTCTTAAATACTGATGTCATGCTAGGCACTGATCTGGGTATTGCTATGTAAATTGAAAAGTATACCATCCACGTCCAAAGACATATTTGAGTGTAATCTCTACCTGTTAATACATATATGAGATGTACATTGTATGATATTACTGCTAAGAATAAAATTGGCTACCCAGGTGGCACTAGTGTTAAAGAACCTGCCTGCCAATACAAGAGACACGGGAGACACGGGTTGGATTCCTGGGTGGGGAAGATCCTCTGGAGGAGGAAAGGGCACCCCACTGCAATGTTCTTGCCTGGGAAATCCTATGGACAGAGAAGCCTAGCAGGCTACAGTTCCATGGGTCTCAAAGAGTCAGACATAACTGAGTCACTAAACATATGCAACATACTAAGAATATAATTACACTTAAAAAAATATAGAATATGGAAAAGAAACCTGATGTCATAGTAATTTTTATATATCAGGTAGCAAATCTGGAGGCCAGTTTGGCTCTTTAACCTCTTAAGTGCTTTCTCTGTGGTTACTTATGTGATAAAGCCAGCTTAAGATGTTCAATACTTCTGATTTGCCAACAAAATATCACTCATGTACATTAATTAGCATTTAAGAATGTTCTTCATGTTGCCTCAGCTCTCTATTTCATATTTTTCTCTAAGGTCTTTCCTATGTATATGATTCTGGTAAGTGATGTGATCGTTGTGCCACTGGGCCTGACCTGTACTTTTCTGCTATAATTTTATTCACACATACCTCTATGTAGATTATTCTACTCCATGTTTCTGGTTTTTATCTTTAAATATATATTTATTTTTATATTTATTTTATTTTTAATATTTTTATTATATTTTATTTTTAATATTTTATTATATTTTATTTTTAATATTTTTATTACATTTATTTTTATTTTTCATTTCTTGTGAAATAAAAGACCCTTCACTTATAGGAATAGGAAAATTGTGGACATTGTTGTTAAATACATATTATGAACTTCTATTCAATCGTAGTAATACTGAATAATCTTTGAATGGGTTAATTATATGTTGATTGAAATAGCCAAATTTATGTTTTAATATGGTATGAAACCATAAATAAGCTGAAAAGACAACCCTCAGAATGGGAGAAATATTTGCAAACAAAGCAACTCACAAGGGATTAATCTCCAAAATACACAAATAGCTCATACATCTAAATAAAATAAATAAATAAATAGGCAAAAGAACTAAATAGACATTTCTCCTAAGAAGACATACAGATTGCCAAAAAAACACATGAATATATGCTCAACATTACTAATTAATAGAGAAATGCAAATCAGAACTATGATGGGGTATCACTTCATACTGGCTCAGAATGGCCATCATCAAAAAATCTACAAAAAATAAATGCTGGAGAGAATGTGGAGAAAAGGTAGCCCTTTTACACTGCTGGCAGGAAAGTAAATAGATACACCCACCATAGAGAACAGTATGGAGTTTCCTTAAAAAAACTAAACAAAGAACTACCATATGACCTAGCAATTCCACTCCAGAACATATACTTGAAGAAAATCATAATTCATTAAGATACATGCACCTACCTCACTGTTTATTGCAGCACTAATTATAATAGCCAGGACATGAAAGTATCCATCAACAGGGGAATAAAGAAGATATGGTATACATATACACGTGTGTGTGTGTTAGACAATGGAATATTACTCAGCCATAAAAAGGAATAAAATTGTGCCATTTGCAAAAACATGGATGGACCCAGAGACATCATACATAGTGAAGTAAGTCAATATTGTATAATATTGCCTATATTTTGAATCTAGAAAAATGATACAGATGAACTTAATCTGCAAAGCAGAAATAGAGACCCAGATGTAAAGAACAAACATATGGATACCAATGGGGAAGGGAGGGGCAAGATGAACTGGAAAATTGATGTTGACATGTAAACACTAATGTGTATAAAACGGATAATGAATAAGAACCTACTGTATAGCACAGGGAACTCTACTCAATTCTCTTTGGTGACCTAAATGGGAAGGAAATTAAAAAATGAGGAGATATATGTATATGTATAGCTGATGCACTTAGCAGTACAGGAGAAACTAATAAAATATTGTAAAACAATTATACTCCAATAAAAGTTAATTTTTAAAAATGTTCAGGCCTTTTATACACACATATTACATTAAGAATAACTAGATGCCTAAAGGTTGGTATAATAATGATGGTAACAGTAATAAAACATAATGACTGGTACTAACTTTATATTCCTTCAAATAATAAAAGCTATACCTTATGTTTTGTGTCATTTTGTAAAATAAAAATAAGTTTCTAAGAGGATATATAGCAATATTAAATTGTATAATGTAGTGGTAACTTATGATACATTTGATATGTGTGTGTGTATATATACATATATATAAATATATATAACATATATATATATAATGTTTTGACAAAAGGCTTAATCATGCTATATAAAAACATGTTACTTTTAACGTAACCAACTCCACCTTTTTTGAGGAAAATCCTGGTTTTCTTTATGAAATCTCTGAAGGCCTTAATACAGAAGTAACATCAAATTTTGTACCTACTAAATACCCGGATCTTTAAATAGACTCAGTTAGTCCTTAAAACGGTTCTATAGAATACATGTTTTTCTTAATTTAATAATAAAAAAAAATATACCTCAGAGATTTAAGAAAATTGACTTAAGTAACAGAAGTATAGAGTAATAAAACTTGATAGCGACCAAATTTTAAATGATCCAATTTTGTTTTCTCACTTTTATTTTCCTTTTGGTTACAGGAAATCTCACCTAAAAATGCTTGTCCAGCACTTATTAGTATTTCAATTTACTACTTATAATACCTATTTTATCACTCCAATAAGGAATAAATGTTTTAAAGGCAGCAACTGTATATTACTCGCCAGTAGGAGCTAAATAAAATACACTGAAAGAGTAAATAAACCTAAAAATTATCATGGATTTTGAGACAGCCCCAGGCAAAATGAAAAAAAAAAAAAAGATAATAGGCCACTTTCTGTTCAGATTTCTGCAAGCTCTAGAAAACAACCAATAAACAAGAATTGCTGACATATTAAAGAAAAACAAAGAAATATTCTAAAAATAAAATCATGATGTAGTTTTAAAATGTGTCAGCATCGTTTCAAGAAACAAGTTTGTAAACAAGCATCTAGATGCTAAATATATCAGAGAATAATACCACAAAAAGGTCAGCCAACTAAAAAGCTGAAAGTACAAGGTAGTGCAGGAAGAGAAAAGGCCGTTTGATTCAACACACAGTAGTGCAATCTATGTTTTTGTTGTTATTATTTGATTTAGAGAAGTATGGTGAGCTGCAAGGGTTCCTTCTGTTTTTATTGCTTAATTTGTTATGGGTCATAATCTTTAACAAGATTTAAGGGTGATTCTCTATTGTTCTTTGCCTGGAGCTGATATGTAACCTTTAGGAAGTGCTCTTTGAGCAGATCTTACATCTTTGACTTTTTTCTCTATTGTTTTTTCACCAAAATGTTTCTCCTGTTTCTCTGCTGGCTCTGCTTTAATCTTTGTAGGTGCTCTATTTTTAATTATTTTGATGATTTCCATTAAAAGCATGAGAACATTTTTAAGGAGGCATTTGAATAAAATAAAAGACTTAAGCGGAATAAATGTATTCTTTGAAGAAAGAAACTACTACTCCAAATTTCAGGAATCTTTATTTCATATTGCAGATCTCAAAACAAATCAATACAAACAAACAAAAAAAAAAACCCACCTCATGTGTGTAACATAAGTTGGGTACATAAATTATAAATGTTGCTTCCAGCTTCTATACCACTGGTGAACTAAACCTTGTTTGAGGCCAGAAATCATTCTACTCAATCCTTAGTTCAGTTCAGTTCAGTCACTCAGTCATGTCTGACTCTTTGCGACCCCATGGAGTGCAGCATGCCAGGCTTCCCTGTCCATCACCAACTCCCGGAGCTTGCTCAAACTCATGTCCATTGAGTCGGTGATGTCATCCAACCAACCTCTGTCATCCCTTCTCCTCCTGTCTTCAATCTTTCCCAGCATCAGGGTCTTTTCCAATGAGTCAGATCTTCCTATCAAGTGGTCAAAGTATTGGAGCTTCAGCTTCAGCATCAGTCCTTCCAATGAATATTCAAGTTTGATTTCCTTTAAGATTGACTGGTTTGATCTCCTGGCAGTCCAAGAGACTCTCAAGAGTCTTATACAGCACTACAGTTAGAAAGCATCAGTTCTTTGGTGCTCAGCCCTCTTTATGGTCCAGTTCTCACATCCATACATGACTACTAGAAAAACTGTAGTTTTGAATCTATGGCTTCCCGAGTAACCCAGTTGATAAAGAATCTGCTTGCAATGCAGGAGACTCTGGTTTGTTCGTGGGTCAGCAAGATCCACTGGAGAAGAGATACGCTACCCATTCCAGTACTCTTGGGCTTCCCTGGTGGCTCAGGTGGTAAATAATCCATTTGCAATGCAGGAAGCCTGGGTTCAATCTATGTTTTTTTTCCCAAACTTCAGGCCTCTATTGGACTCTGAAATTTTTAAGGTGTTTTCACTTTATGTGTCAAGAATTATCTATAGATAAATAAGCATTCTGATAAGTAAACGAATAGCTCCTGTTTTTCATATAGATATGTAAGCAAGAAGAACAAACTTGAATCTGTATTGAGTTTATTCCTTTATCTCTAACTTTTGTGCTCTGTTATCTTTCCTGAAATAATGTTGCTTATAACCTGGATAATACAGGGTATCCCATTCTAAATGTTCTTATCTTTTCCACATAATACTTTTCCATTCATATAGTAATAAAAAGTAGCAAGGAGAGAATAATATTTATCTTGCTGGAGGTTTATAGGAACACTGTTACTGGAACTACAATAACTGTCACTAGAACAAAGGATTCTGCCACCAAGAAGCTTGCAACAACCAACTATTATTCCTCCCCTTTTAGTAAAACAATACCCTGAATTCTAACTCTAGTGAGATGGTTCTTTGGGGCACTAGTCCACCATCTTCTCAAGAATAGTTTGCCTTCCAAATAAAACCACTATTCCTTATCCCAGCTTGTCTCTTGATTTATTGGCCTGTCATTTGTAGAGTAGTACACCCTCGGACTTGGTAACAGATAGATGCTAGTAAGTTTAATAAAGTTGAAGAAATTCAGTGTCACTAAATTCATGGTCACCTTTTCTCATTTTGTACTTGTTAAATCAACAAATATAAAGAATATAACTATTGTTATGTGGAGACTGCACTATTTTTTTTAGATCAAATTTAAAAGAGCATCTCTAACTGGAAATGACTGGGAATTATAGTTAGAGAGAAGTGTATATTCATTTACCTATTTATACCCTCTTCTATGGAGAAGGAAATGGCAACCCACTCCAGTATTTTTGCCTGGAAAATTCCATGGATGGAGGAGGAACCTGGCGGGCTACAGCCCATGGGGTTGCGAAGAGTCGGCCACGACTGAGCACATCAACAGCACCCTCTTCTATAGGTATGTGGGGCTTTGTAACAGTTTCAAAATTCAGCAGTCTTGCTAGTATATCTGCCCTTAGTTCAAAATGTCTTCTGTTTTTCTGTTCCTGTTTTCATGTAGGCTTAACTTGGAATTTCTTGTCTATCACTTGCCATCATTCTCCCAGAAGTTCTCTGTACTGATTGCTGCAAAATATTCTATTCAATTAGTATATACTTTAAGGCAGGAGTCTCTGACCTCCAGAATCTAAGCCTGATGAACTAAAGTAGAGCTGATGTAAGAATAATACAAATAAAGTGCACAATAAATGTAATGTAATTGAATCATTCCAAAACCATTCCCCCCATCTCCAGGTCAATGGAAAAATTGTCTTCCACAAAACTGCTCCCTGGTCCCAAAAAGTTTGGGGACTTCTGTTTTAATTACTGTATGAAGAGTTAAAATACAAACTTCTGCTTTATCCAAAGATGGAAGTTAAAGGAACCAGATTTACCCTTTCCCCTCAAACAATGAAACACTGGAAGGTAATGTATAAAACAATAGTTTTAAACCATTGAACATCTGGCAACAAGGGACAGTGGTACATGAGAAATGGGAAGCAGAAGAGGTGAGCCCTATGATTAGGACAACTTACTTCCTTGATAAGAGTGTGTAGGTTGCAGCATAGAGAAGAAGAAGCTAGGCAAAGCCCAACAGACTTCCTGAGTTTAAAGAGATAAGGCAGATCTAGGAAAACAGAGTGAATGAAATACATTGGAAAGAATATGGGGGAGAGAATTATGCAGGTAAGAACCCTGAGATCTGTTTGTATAATCCTCAACCATCCAGTCAAGTACTAATTATTAGATGAATGTGATAAAACTGGAAAAAGAACAACCCAAAAGGATTAGAGAGAATAGCACTCGGTACATACACAGGTCAGGAATAGTGTCTGGGCTCATCAGCCAGACTGAAACATTATCATAATTCTCAGGCATTGAATGAAGTATGCAGAGGAATCTTGCCTCAGTTGCAGGACAAACACTAAACACTGCTCTATCTTAAAAGTGAGATCTGAAAGAATCAAATGATTCCAAGCAATTAATCTGTGACTCAGAAAAAATCTGATGAATATTTACAGGAAAACGAAAATATCTATTGCCCACCAAAGTAAATTCACAATGCTTGGCATTCAATCAAAAAAAAAAAAAAGATGTGTAAAGAAGTAGGAACATATAATCCATATTGAGGAAATAGATCAATCGGTTGATACAAACCCAGAATGACATTTGTTAAAATTAGTAGATAAGGATGTTAAAAGAGTTATCATATATGTGTTAATGACCATCCCCAATGGCTCAGTGGTAAAGAATCTGCTGGCAATGCGGAAGACATAGGAGACTTAGGTTCGATCCCTGGGTTGGGAAGAGCAGGAAATGGCATCTCACTCCAGTATAGTTGTCTGGAAATCTTATGGAGAGAGGAATTTGGCGGGCTATAGTCTGAAGGGTTGCAAAGAGCTGGACACAACTGAGTGACTGAGCAGCAGCATGTTTTAATATGCAGTGAATGTAAGCATTCATTATTTTCAGAAAGAGACATAAAGGTATATTGAAAAAATTAATCAAACTTTTATTAGAAATAGAAAAAAAAAGTCTGAAATGATAAAAAAAGAAGAACAGACTGGATTGTGTTACGCAAGTAGCTATTTTAGAAGAAAAGATTAGTGAACTTGAAATAAAGACAGAAAAAAATAATTTTAAATTAACAAAGTATTCTTGGGAAAACTTTAAGCTGTCAAATACACATGTATTAGAGTCCCTCAAAGAGAGAGAGTTAGAATAGAAAAAAAAAAAAAGAAAGAAAAGTAAAGAAACAATATTCTAAAATGTTTCAAATTTGATGAAAAACTGTAAAACCATAACTCCAAGAAGCTTGATGTACCTCAAGCATCAGAAGCCAAGAACACAACAGAGTAACAAGACAATTAGATTGCTCAAAACCAGTGATAAAAATAAAGTCCTAAAAACAGCAGAAAAAAAACACAGGTTGTACATTAGAACAAGCATCCAGATGACAGCAGGTCAGCAGATCTCCCACTGGAAAGAATGAAAGGGAGGAAATGGTACAACATCTTTAAAGTGCTGAAAGGGGAAAAAAAAACAAACAAAACTGACAATCTAGAACTATATATTCTGTAAAATACCATCCAAAAACGATAAAATAAAGATTTCCTCAGCTTCCCTGGTGGCTCAGATGATAAAGATTCTGCCTGCAGTGTGCAAGGCCTGGGTTCAATCCCTGGGTTGGGAAGATCCCCTAGAGAAGGAAATGGCAACCCACTCTAGTATCCTTGCCTGGAAAATCCCATGGATGGAGGATCCTGGCAGGCTACAGTCCATGGGGTTGCCAAGAGTTAGACACGTCTGAGCAACTTCACTTTCACCACTTTCACAACAGTTTAAAGAATTCATCAAACAGACCTGCACTAAAAACAAACAAACAAACAAAAATGTAAAAATGAGTCCCTTCAGGAAGAAGAAAAAGCATGCCTGATGAAAATGTGGATCTACACATAGGAATTGAAAACATAGAAATATGTGTAAGATTTTTTCTTATTATTTAAAAACATTTAAAATTAAATATTTTAATTAAATATTGCAACAAAATTAATATGTATACTGCAGTTGTTATGTATTCTAATAATGAATTTATTGAATATGTATTAGTAAAATGCATGAAAACAATAGGACAAGGTCATGAGGGGAGAAAGAAAATCTACCTTTGTGAGGTTTCTATACTATATGTTAGGTTCTTACAGACATATACCTTGAAGGTAGACTGTGAAAAGATAAAGATGCTTAACATAAACCCTAAAACAACCAACAAAGGAAATAAAAATAGATTCAAAAAATATTTAGTTAATCCAAAATAAAGTAGAAACCCTCCAGAGCAAACTTATATAATAATGTATATTGTGATAGTAGCTTTATAAGCACAGAACTATGAAGGACAGTAACTTGCCCAAGGTCCCTAAGCTAAGTGTCAGAGACTGAATTCAGAGCTCAGGCTCTAGGCCATTATGTTAACAGAAGATATATGTCAGTTGAGGACATCATCCCACTAGGAAAAAAAAAATATATATATATATATATATATTTTTTTTTTTTCCTAGTGGGATGATGTCCTCAACTGACATATATATATATATATCACCTCACACATCTCTGTTTCACACTGACTCTAAATATAGGATTAATAGTCAAAATGACTTATGTTTCTATCAAGAAAAATTGTGAAAGACTTTAAAGTGGGACAAAATAATGACTACTGGGTGTTCTATCTGGGCTGCCTTTTAGTGTTCGCTTCTGTCTTTCATCATCTTTGAGCTATTCTATCATTTTGTACATTATAGAAGCTTGACAACAATGCAAGCAAGCCTTGTCCACAGAAATGCAAAATGAATTGTGTCTGGTGGAATGCAAGTGGCTATTGGCCTGTCAGTACTGATCTGTTCTTCATCTATACTTTAATTCATTCCAGCATTCCTGATGATGGCATATATATCTTTCAGTTCTCCTTTGAACCCATTAGTATAACAACTTATTAGTTCTCTTTTTGAATAATTACTTAAATAAACTCATTGATGCCTATATATTTTGTATTTTTATGAGTTACGGCTTTATCTTTTTAAAAATATATATACTTTAGCATTGCACAACTACTAGATAACAAAATTGAAGTAAACAAGAGATGGATGTCAAGCAGGAAACATCAAGCAGGAACCATAATGAAACTGGTTGCTCTTAAGTAAAACTGACATTTGCTACAGTTGATAATTCTTTAAGTTGATATGGTATTTGGTAACTAGGGCTTTTAGGTTATGTCACTGACAAAATTCTGCTTCAACCATAATGGAATACTTGGTTAACTAATCTCTAATTGACTGCTGTCACCACACCAGCCTCGTCCATACCACACACATAAAACTTGACATCTATTTACAAGTAGTTAAGAGAGAGGACAGGATGATTGGATGGCATCAATAACTCAACGGACATGAGTTTGAGCAAGCTCCAGGAGATGGTGAAAGACAGGGAAGCCTGGCGTGCTGCAGTCCATGGGGTCACAAAGAGTTGGACACGACTGAGCTACTGAACAATAAAGGCCAATATAGACGTCCATCTTGCAGCTGTGAAACCTTACAAATGTTCTAGCTGAGCCTGAATAACCTTTTCAAGAACTAACTCCCATAACAGAGCTCCTCACAAAGGATGAAGGATTAATCCTGACATTGTGTAAAAGTGACAGTGGGATCCAACACCCACACCTAATGTTCTGGAGTGATTGCCATCACATAGGACATTGCTTAAGAAAGTACTTCTCAAAACTTACTGGGTATTCATATTAAAATATCCACAGTTTTGAAGAAGATGAATAGATAATCAATGGCTTATCTTTGCATTTAATAAAGCCTCTTCTCCTTATAAAAGGAATGAGTCAGTAAAACCCCATTAAGCAAAAAGTCCTCCGATGCATTAATGTTTTTTTAAATAAATTCTTTGATGATGAGTTAAGATAAGAAATTTTAAACTCATATGGATAGAGGTAGGAATTAACCAAGGGTCAATAAAATTGAAAATAAATCATTGGGGAAATTATAATGTAAATCAATGGAAAATTACTCAATTTGAAATGCTGTCCAAAAATAATAATAATAAGGAAAGAAGGAAGGGAGGGGAAAAGAGTTTCAGTATGAACTCTGAGATGTGTAAGAGTTTTACAACAGTAAGAAGTTGCAAGATTCTAAACCTTAGAAAAAGTCCTACTTATTGGGTTTATGCCCTATCCCCAGCTATGCTATAGGTATCAGAGAGTTTTCTTGATTTCCTTGTAAACTCAAATCCATGTTAAACCCAATGTGTCTAAGAAAACACATTCTAAGTTCCAACCAGAGAGCTCACATATAAATATTTAAAGTGCAATCCACTTCTAAGTTAATAAATGACTATTACTTTTCTTGAAGGAAAACAATTTAGTAATTGCCTATCTTCCTTCATCTTAATGATATCAAACAGGTCTCTTTTCATTCCATAAATCAAAATTTAGTAACTTTTAGTATGGATTCTTTATCTAATATTATTCTATTATTCTTTTATATATATAAGAATTTCTAGGACTTAATGGTATGATTTTGATAACATGACGATGGTTGTAACTATTCCTGTAGTTTTAAACTACAGTGATTTCTTGTGACAAATTAAGATGTCCTAACAAGATAGGCTGTGGTTTTTCCAGTAGTCATGTATGGATGTGAGAGTTGGACTGTGAAGAAAGCTGAGCGCCGAAGAATTGATGCCTTTGAACTGTGGTGTTGAAGACTCTTCAGAGTCCCTTGGACTGCAAGGAGATACAACCAGTCCATTCTGAAGCAGATCAGCCCTGGGATTTCTTTGGAAGGAATGATGCTAAAGCTGAAATTCCAGTACTTTGGCCACCTCATGTGAAGAGTTGACTCGTTGGAAAAGACTCTGATGCTGGGAGGGATTGGGGGCAGGAGGAGAAGGGGACGACCGAGGATGAGATGGCTGGATGGCATCACTGACTAGATGGACGTGAGTCTGAGTGAACTCCGGGTGTTGGTGATGGACAGGGAGGCCCTGGCGATTCATGGGGTCCAAAGAGTCGGACACAACTGAGCAATGGAACTGACTGAACAAGATACGTTTTAGTAGCCAAGTTCATGTATAAGGAGGCCTTGTCTGTGGAGGTACAGGGCCCAAAATATATAATTTAAGTCATCTGTTTGTTAGGGGAAGCACACTGATTGAAACCGCCCACCCTGGCCAGGTACCATAGTAACCATTTGCATGAGTTGTGTTATGACAGGAGATCCTGATAAGGAATACAGAACTAATAAGCCACCACCAACCAGAAGAGTTCGGAAAAGGTCTAAAGGAGACACTGCGTGTCCATCCACTTCCCAGAATCCCTCTCGCTAGCATCCATCTTGGCTGAGCAATGTGTGTGCCACCAGGAAAGACTCTGAATTAGAATGATTGGTCAAAGACCACCCGGAAACTAATCCCATCACCGTAAAACATGACATTGAGAGCTACGCGGCAGGGCAGTTCTTCTGAGTTTCCTTACCCTACTGCTCTCCAGCCAGGTGCCCTTTCCCAATAAAATCTCTTGCTTTGTCAGCACATGTATCTCCTCGGACAATTCATTTCTGAGTGTTAGACAAGAGCCCAGTTTCAGGCCCTGGAAGGGGTCCGCCTTCCTGCAACATATTTATAGGCTTAATATTTTATGCAGATTAAGTTTGGAAGTTGTGTTGTGAGTATTTTAACCAATAGTTAGTAATCACTGACATGAAGAACAGCAGTTGGTCGGCAGGTAGATAATTTGAGGGAAGAGGTGTCACAGATAACCAAAGACAGCTGAGGCAGGCCTAGGGAGCAGGCTGCATGCTGATGCTAATTGTATTTTACATATTGACACTAATTATATTTTAGCCACCAGCTGCTGGCTGCCTTTGTTTTCCCCCTTCCCTCATAGCTCCTGAGGGTCTGTGGGCAATTGCATCAATTTGCCTTTCCAGGAGGACAACCCTGCATACAATTAAAGTCACAAGTAATCAAGAAAAGGAATCATCTCTAACTGATAATGGATATGTATCCTATGTAAAATCCATACACTAAACCAACCTTTGACATTTTTTAAATGAACCTGTACAAAGAATTGGCTAAAAGACAGACTTCAAGCCTTTTCTTCCTAATGTAAAACAAGTTGAAAAGTGACTGATCCCATCAATGCTTGTCTGGGTGTTTTATCATGTGCAATTAAAAATCAGAACTGATTTGACTGGCTGTTTTCACATTATGTCAACACAATGGAAGGGGACATAATTCCAATTGCTCCCCTTTGGAATGTTTTATGGTAAGTGTTTCTTCTTATGATAATATATTTTCCTACTAGGAAACATTACCTATACCTCCCATCAGTAGCTGTTCTCTCTTAAGCCTTATTTTCCTTATTTTATATTGCCAAAAACTTTCTTTTAAATGCTTTGGTGGACAATGAATTCTGAATAATGGGTCCTGAGTAACTGCAGAGTTTCCACTTGCTATTTTAAATTAATTACTTTGATAGCAAAATAACTTTAAATATGACTTTGTAATTTTCAGCATAAAGTAAAATTATGGCTTGATTTCTCTCTCTGCTTCATTCTTTTTCTGTTAGCCACATTACTAAAGTTCATAACAAAACAGAAGAAATGAAACAACTCTCTTTGGTTCTTGTATACTCCAGTCTCTTCATCAGAATTAGTTCTAATGCTACTTAGAAATATCTTTAGAACTTCTTTCCTTTATCTTTTCACTCTGCAAACATGCCTTTCGCTAATCATGGGTTCCCTAGCACTTAGCACTTACATTGCAGGTTTAGGTGCTTAAAAAGGAATCATTTAAAAATAAATGACATTGCAAATGCATACTTTTAATAGTTTTCATATATCTTCCAACCCATGAACTGTGGACTGGAGGACTCTCAAGCACATGTGTATAGCTCATGTAAAAATTAGTTGATTCTTGTTGAATGATTGCTTCTTGTTTACCTGCTTTAGAGAGTTATTGGTTACTGGTGATAGTGACTTGGCTACTCTCTCATACAAAGACTCTCTTATCTTCAGATGTCTCAGTTGCAGTTTCAGTTTAGTCACACAGTTGGGTCTGACTCTTTGCAACCCCATGAACCACAGCATGCCAGGCCTCCCTGTCCATCCACCAACTGCTGGAGTCCACCCAAACCCATGCATTGAGTCAGTGATGCCATCCAACCATCTCATCCTCTGTTATCCCCTTCTCTTTCTGCCCTCAATCTTTCCCAGCATCAGGGTCTTTTCAAATGAGTCAGCTCTTAACATCAGTAGGCCAAAGTATTGGAGTTTCAGCTTCAAGATCAGTCCTTCCAATGAACACCCAGGACTAATTTCCTTTAGGATGGACTGGTTGGATCTCCTTGCTGTCCAAGGGATTCTCAAGAGTCTTCTCCAACACCACAGTTCAAAAGTATCAATTCTTCTGTGCTCATCTTTCTTTATAGTCCAACTCTCACATCCATACATGACCACTGGAAAAACCATAGCCTTGACTAGACAGAACTTTGTTGACAAGGTAATGTCTCTGCTTTTTAATATGCTGTCTAGGTTGGTTATAACTTTCCTTCCAAGGAGCAAGCGTTTTTTAATTTCATGGCCGCAGTCACCATCTGCAGTGATTTTTGAGCTCCTCAAAATAAAGCCTGCCACTGTTTTCATTATTTCCCCATCTATTTGTCATGAAATAATGGGACCAGATGCCATGATCTTAGTTTTTTGAATGTTGAGCTTTAAGCCAACTTGTTCACTCTCCTCTTTTACTTTCATCAAGAGGCTCTTTAGTTCCTCTTCACTTTCTGCCATAAGGGTGGTGTCATCTGCATATCTGAAGTTATTAATATTTCTCCTGACAATCTTGATTCCAGCTTGTGCTTCTTCCAGCCCAGCATTTCTCATGATGAACTCTGCATAGAAGTTAAATAAGCAGGGTAACAATATACAGCCTTGATGTACTCCTTTTCCTATTTGGAACCAGTCTGCCGTTCCATGTCCAGTTCTAACTGTTGCTTCCTGACCTGCCTACAAGTTTCTCAGAAGGCAGGTGAGGGGGTCTGGAATTCCCATCTCCTTCAGAATTTTCCACAGTTTATTGTGATCCACACAGTCAAAGGCTTTGGCACAGTCACTAAAGCAGAAATAGATGTTTTTCTGGAACTTTCTTCCTTTTTCCATGATCCAGTGGATGTTGGCAATTTGATCTCCGGTTCCTCTGCCTTTCCTAAAACCAGCTTGAACACCTGGAAGTTCTCGGTTCACATATTGCTTAAGCCTGGCTTGGAAAATTTTGAGCATTACTTTACTAGCGTTTGAGATGAGTGCAGAGGTCTACCCCCTAACAAATGTGTAGAAAAAAAATCATTAATTCCCTCAGATGCTTTTCCTTGATACAGACTTCATAACTTATCTGAATGCCTATAAAGGTGCCAGGGGCCAAAGAAATCTTGAGGGAAAGAAAGAGGTTGGCCTTTGCTTCATTGTTGTTTTGGACACATTGTAAGAACACAGGTCATCAGAACATGTTGAATCAAGCCGTGCCTGAGAAACAAAATCAAAGTGCTTCAAATATCTGGATTGTTAATTTGGTGGCAGTCTCTATGATAAACCTACTTCTGGGTAAAGCAGAACCTTTCTTGATATCTACATTCATGCGTTCCCAACTAAATATAGCAAATATTTCCAAAATTTTGAAAAAGCACATGAAGATGTGTCAGTGAAGATCATGAAGGAGTTATAAATATCTGTTTGCCTGGGAGTCAGTCAACAATCAAAAATGCCTCTTGCACTCAAATTTCCCTTTCACCATTATCTCATGTGCTTTAAACTCATACTAATAAGGTGATCATTTCCTAAAAAGTACCAGATCTCCATCCATCTTTTCAAAAGTGCAAACATGTGACCAACATGCCTATCTCTTTGTGTATGTTGTCATGTCCAACTCTTTGCAACGCTATGGACTGTAGCCCACAAGGCTCCTCTGTGCATGGGATTTTCCAGGCAAGATTACTATAGTGGGTAGCCATTCCCTCTTCCAGGGAATCTTTCCAATCCAAGAATTGAACCCACATCTCATACATTAACAGGAGGATTCTCTATCACTGAACCACCAGGGAAACCCAGCCTGTCTCTTTAACAGTTGTGAAAGCACCAGAGAGCTTACTATCCCAGGAACTACAGGTTACAATTCACTAGTGGAGTGTAAAATCAATGTATTGATAACCACCTAGCAAGTTCAATGGGATAAAATCCTAGTTAATAGCAAACATTATATTACACATAACACGCCTAAGTTTTAGAAAAATGTTCTTTCAAATATGTGTGTGTGGGTGTGTACACCGAATGGGAGGACAGTATGTGTTTCTTAATTTGTATAATACTGAAATGTTGGAGTATCTCTATGTTGAACTGTTTGAATCACAGGATGCCACTGAAAGTCTCGTTGCACCTGACAGGGCAGTGTTAAGGTACTGGTATCTAAAGTAAGGGGTAACAGTGGTTTACTCGCTAAGTCATGTTCAACTCTTTGCAACCCATGGGTAGCCCACCAGGCTCCTCTCTCCATGGGACTTCCCAGGCAAGAATAGTGGGTTGCTATTTCCTTCTCCAGGGGATCTTCCTGAACCAGGAACTGAATCCTGGTCTCCTGCATTCCAGGCGGATTCTTTACTAAGTCACCAGGAAAGCTCAAAGTAAGGCAGAAAAATATTACAGAAAAAAGCGAAGAACTCACCAAACACATTATTACTCACTGGTTTTCTCCAGGAGAAGTTCTATTAGGAAAATATAGGAGAAGTATACATTTTAAGATTTAAAAGAAAGAGATGAAATTATAATGCAGCCACTAGTTAATTGCTAAAGTAATCTAGCACAAGCACCCTACTCAATAGATGAGGAAAATGTATCTAAGATGCTATAACTAAAACAGCTAAAGGATTGCTTCATTTTTAAACCCCGTTGATATGCTTCAAATAAAATGGAAAATTTTCCCTAAGAAAAAGTAACCTTTTGGAGCGTGAGGGGAGTAAGGAAAAACAGATGAGACTGGAGTATGGCAAAGGAAGACATTATTATAACACAGTGGAGTTTTCCCACCTCTGGGTTCCAGTTATGGGTTCTGCATACACATACTGAGGTGTTAGAACTAGTAGATTTTTAAAGTGCCTGCATTTCACCTTACCTCTAATTTCAATGAATGGAACGTCTTCTTGAACATTTTATTCAATAATCTTTTGACCTTTGATTTATACTTACTATATTTCTCTTGTCATGCCTCATATATAATCAATAAATCTTGGGGATAGAGGGAGTTTATGGGCTCGTTCTTCATGAATACTTATTAAGGGCATTTGACATCTAAATAGAATTAACAAGTGTGGGAAGCACTGGTGTTACTTTGCTACTCAGACACACAGACTTTATGTTGATAAGTAAGTGGATGAGAATCAATCAAAACTATTCTTAGTAGCCCAAGCCACTTTTGTCAATTACAGCTCTCAAACAGGAAACCAGCTGCAGATTTCTTTCTCCCATTATCCAAGACTTTTTGTCTATAGTTCTTGAAGCCCTGAACCAATGCTTCACTTAAGCTTTTTCTTTTCCCCTGCAGGCACAAGGCAGCTGGACCTTGGACAAGTAAAGTTCTCACTGAAGTCAATTGGAGTTTTGACTGCCTGAGGGCTGCAGCATCAGGCCCCAAGTCATCTATTATAAATATTTTTTGACACATCAGATTCATACACATTCAACTCCAGCTGAAAAGGTAAAAAGGTACAAACTCTTACCAGTTATTTCATGCCTTGAAGGAAAACAACTCCACTTAAATGATATTCTTTATTCACCTCAGATCCACTTGGGGTTAAGGTGGCCACCAAAGACCCTGTCCACACACTGGAAAGAAATGAGGTATTTCTCAGTAAAAAGAAATTATTTTTGTTCTTAGGCAGGCTGTAGTGTAGCAAGGAAATTCACACTCTCTACCATATATTACTAACCTTATAAGAATATTTCACGTAGTGAGTAAAGACACACACTGTAAATATATACAGTTTGGTATATATTTAGTAATACAACTACAAAAGCTTTCCGTGTTTCTCGATGGTTTACAGAAAAAAGAAAGACAAAAGAACAAAAGAAAAATATAAAACCTGAAACTGCACAGAGTTCCTCGTGGTTTTTTTAATTGGGCTTTTTATTGCCTGGAACTTTCGTTCCTCTTTTAAATTTCTTTTGAAGTGAGTTAATGCACAACTGATTTTTCAAACTCTGTAATTTCTCATTTAAACTCTTGATAGAGAGGAAATTCCTTCGTGGTTTTGTCTATTTTGCATTACAACTTACATCAGAAAACATCAGGAATAGTTTGGGGACAAAAGAAATACCTAAATATTGATTCCAGTGGTAAGGCTAACTGTTCAGTTCAGTTCAGTCACTCAGTCGTGTCCTACTCTTTGCGACCCCATGAATCGCAGCACGCCAGGCCTCCCTGTCCATCACCAACTCCCGGAGTTCACTCAGACTCACGTCCATCGAGTCAGTGAAACCATCCAGCCATCTCATCCTCTGTTGTCCCCTTCTCCTCCTGCCCCCAATCTCTCCTAGCGTCAGAGTCTTTTCCAATGAGTCAACTCTTCGGATGAGGTGGCCAAAGTACTGGAGCTTCAGCTTTAGCATCATTCCTTCCAAAGAAATCCCAGGGCTGATCTCCTTCACAATGGACTGGTTGGATCTCCTTGCAGTCCAAGGGACTCTCAAGAGTCTTCTCCAACACCACAGTTCAAAAAAATCAATTCTTCAGCGCTCAGCTTTCTTCACAGTCCAACTCTCATATCCATACATGACCACTGGAAAAACCACAGCCTTAACGAGATGGACCTTTGTTGGCAAAGTAATGTCTCTGCTTTTCAATATGCTATCTAGGTTGGTCATAACTGTTCTTCCAAGGAGTAAGCATCTTTTAATTTCATGGCTGCAGTCACCATCTGCAGTGATTTTGGAGCCCCCAAAAATAAAGTCTGACACTGTTTCCACTGTTTCCCCGTCTATTTCTCACGAAGTGATGGGACCAGATGCCATGATCTTCGTTTTCTGAATGTTGAGCTTTAAGCCAACTTTTTCACTCTCCTCTTTCCCTTTCATCAAGAGGCTTTTTAGTTCCTCTTCACTTTCTGCCATAAGGGTGGTATCATTTGCATATCTGAGGTTATTGATATTTCTCCCGACAGTCTTGATTCCATCTTGTGCTTCTTCCAGCCCAGCATTTCTCATGATGTACTCTGCATATAAGTTAAATAAGCAGGGTGACAATATACAGCCTTGATGTACTCCTTTTCCTATTTGGAACCAGTCTGTTGTTTCATGTCTAATTCTAACTGTTGCTTTCTGACCTGCATATAGGTCTCTCAAGAGGCAGGTCAGGTGGTCTGGTATTCCCATCTCTTTAAGAATTTTCCACAGTTTATTGTGATCCACACAGTCAAAGGCTTTGGCATAGTCAATAAAGCAGAAATAGATGGGGTTTTTTGGAACTCCCTTGCTTTTTCCATGATCCAGTAGATGTTGGCAATTTGATCTCTGGTTCCTCTGCCTTTCCTAAAACCAGCTTGAACATCTGGAAGTTCACAGTTCACATATTGCTGAAGCCTGGCTTGGAGAATTTTGAGCATTACTTTACTAGCGTGTGACATGAGTGCAATTGTGTGGTAGTTTGAGCATTCTTTGGCATTGCCTTTCTTTGGGATTGGAATGAAAACTAACCTTTTCCAGTCCTGTGGCCACTGCTGAGTTTTCCAAATTTGCTGGCATATTGAGTGTGGCACTTTCATAGCATCATCTTTCAGGATCTGAAATAGCTCAACTGGAATTCCATCACCTCCACCAGCTTTGTTCGCAATGATGCGTTCTAAGGCCTACTTGACTTCACATTCCACGATGTCTGGCTCTAGGTGAGTGATCATACCATCATGTTTATCTTGGTCTTGAAGATCTTTGTTGTACAGTTCTTCTGTGTATTCTTGCCACCTCTTCTTAATATCTTCTGCTTCTGTTTGGCTAACTGTAATTCCTAAATAAATATGAATTAATGAGTTGTACATATTTGAATTCCCATTAATGACAACTTTTATTTTTAGTAACTGAATGCTCAATAAGACATGTTTCTCATATATTTCTATTCCTTCATTACTGTTTTCCTATATGTGTAGTTCTGAAAGACAAAAATATCACACTATCACATTATTTAAATAAATATTTGCCTTTTAAATATTTGAAAATATTTTCCCTAGACAGATTGAAAGACAGGTAATCTTTAGTGCACTAATCAGACTTTACTCCTTGGCATTTGTCACACACCTTAATAAGAATGTAAGAAAATTCCAGGTAATGAGTATAATTGTGTATGTGTATACACACATAATTTACATATAAATGTGCACCATTTGGGGACTATATTATATTATATGACATATGCAGACTAAAATATAATAGTAATTTTTTTAAATTTATGTTGTATTTTCATGGATGAAGTGTAATTAGATACTATAACTAAATATTCTCACTGCTAAAATTGTCTGCAACCTAACTACACAGTCCTGTGAATGGCAAGAAACCAGAAATAATTCTGTTGCTACTTATAGTTAATGAGTCATGACAAATCTAAACAACCAAATCATTCAGTAGCATCAAATTTGACCATTCTAGGCTCTGTCTACCCAAAGTCCAATTATTTGAGCAATTAAGTAAAAATGTGGCCAAACTAAATGCCTTGTACTGTGTAAACAGACCATTGGAATGAATAATTACATTTTTAATTGAATTGGCTATTTGTGGCAAGTTGACACAACATAGGTTGTCAAACATCTGGTTAATTTCTTCACATGATTTTAAGCAATGAGTCAAATTAAATTAATTAAAAATTTTACTTAGTTTAATGAATTTTTAAACTGAATATATTAAGTGAATATGTATTATATACATACATAGCTTGACCCTGTGTGCATAACAGAGCTTGTGTGCATATATATGTAAATATAAGTTTAATTACAATGATAAAAACAATAGTAAATAAGGTTACTTTGTGCCAGGTACTGTTCAAGTTTGTTAGATATATTATCTAATTGATTTACCTTATTAACCCTAAGAAATTCATTCTGTTATAGTCTCCATTTTACATATGAGAAACCTGAGACAAAATAAGATAATCCAGTAGTTTCTGGAGGAGGCTGGGTATAAGCTGAGGTTATCTGACACCACTCCCCATGTTAACTATCTATGCTGCAGTTGTCCACATACAAGCAAACATACAAAAGCAACCAGTGTATTTAATCAATATACTGAAAAAAGATAAAACTCAAATTTGTTGTTGGACCAAATTGATCAGTCAATTCAATGAGAATAATCAATCCTGTAGTTGTGTTTATACACAGCCAAAAATCTATTCCTTTTAACTCAACTGAATGACTCACCTTTGACTCTCGCTTTGTGTTCATCCTATAAGACCTAACAAAGAAAGTGACAAATCCCAAACAGCTCATTGTGGTGCAACAGGAAGCAAGAAAAGTCTATAGATTTCCCTGACTCCATTAGAACTACTTCAGGTCACATGGCTCTAGCAGATATGATGAAACAAAGCAATCAATCATTCTGAAAATCTTACTGCACCTTTAATTATAAAACCCACAAAAATTCCAAATGTTATCTCCATAGAACCAGTGTTCATCAGTCCTTTTCTTCACAACAATATTAAGCTTTTTTTTTTTATTATTAAATTTTAAAATCTTTAATTCTTACATGTGTTCCCAAACATGAAAGCAAGCATCAATTAACAGGAAAGTCCATATTGCAGACAAATAACTCTCTAAGTAGTATAGCTGGGGGAATCTTTTGAACCACATGAAAAATAGTTGTTTTTATTTACAGAGGATAGTTCACTATTTGCGATGGGCACAGATGTATAGCACTAATTTCTAATTCCTTCTATTTCTAATGGGAGAAAATCAACTATATGCTTATACATAAATCTGTGGATACAGAATAAGATCATCAATTTAAACAATGGCTCAGTGATTTAAAAAAAAAAAAAATCCACCTGCAATGCAGGACACACAAGAGACATGAGTTCGATTCCTGGGTCAGGAAGACCCCCTGGAGGAGGAAATGGCAACCCACTCCAGTATACTTGCCTGGGAAATCCCATTGACAGAGGAGCCCGGTGGTCTGTCCTTGTGGTCACAGAGTCCAACATGACTGAGTGACTGAGCACAGACACAAGTTACATAGAATAGTAGTGATTTCTGACATGTACTTTCTTATCTAACTTCAAAGCATTTCCAAGCTTTCATATATTTTACTAAAAATGCTGATGTCATTTTCAGTTATTAACACATATATACTCAAAATTAAGCTAAACATTTGACTAACTGACTAACTTTATAAGGTCATACCACAAGTTGGTGGAATTAATGTTGAAATTGTCTTCTACATATTATGAATCAGCATTTTATTCCTAGCCAAAGTTAGAAAAGATTAAGAGAAATAAGAAGACTAAGTTTAAACTTAGTGAAAGCGTTCCTATCTTTACATGAAAGGGAATAGGAAAAGACAGACTGAGCAGTTCTAGCCACATAACATAGCTGCACAAAGATATGGGCTACTTTATTAACTCAGTGGACAAAATCCTTAGGCAAGTTCTTTGCTGCCCTGACTTGACAATATTGACCAACCACATGCTGATGAGTAGGTCTGACTGAAGGCAAGGGTAGCCTGAGAGAAGGCCTATTCCAGGAGTTTAAGACAGGTGCATTAACAATAAGTGGAAGTAAAAGTGAAAGTTACTCAGTTGTGTCCAGCTTTTTGCGACTCCATGGACTGTATAGTCCATGGATTTCTCCAGACAAGAGTACTGGACTGGGTAGCCTTCCCTTCTCCATGGGATCTTCCCAACCCAGGGATCAAACCCAGGTCTCCCACCTTGCAGGTAGATTCTTTACCAGCTCAGCCACAAGAGAAGCCAACAACAAGTAATCAGAGAGATAAAAGTAGACAACTTGTGGATATGCTGAAACAGATTTTAGTTTATACTGTGGTAAAAGAAGAATTAGAATCATGTGGTAGAACTGAAAACTAAGACTCTTGGGCCAGTTTATTGAAATACAGGGGATCCATTTCTCTCATTTAAAAATGAGGTGGATAATATTTCCAAGATAGTGATGTAGATTAAATGAGAACATTATTATATGTTGTGTAATAGGTCTGGCATATAGAGAAAATAAACCAATAGTAATTATTCATATATCTTCAAATACTATGGTAGTGATGTGAAATCACTTAAGAAAAATACTTTGGTGTTGCTTCATATGAGCTTTTTTGTTTCAGGTAAGTATTAATAGATATTTATATCAGTGGCTGACAAAGAGGTTTTTCTCCAATGCATGAAAGTGAAAAGTGAAAGTGAAGTCACTCAGTCGTGTCTGACTCTTAGCAACCCCATGGACTGCAGCCCACCAGGCTCCTCTGTCCATGGGATTTTCCAAGCAAGAGTACTGGAGTGGGGTGCCATTGCCTTCTCCTTTTTTAGCTAAGAATGTATTAGTCCATTAATTTATAAAAAATCAACTTCAGGATTTCTTCAGAATAGCACTACGCTATGTACTGAAGATGCTAACTAAACATGTCATCCTCTGGGACACCTTCAATCTTTTCCACCTTAGGGTCTTTAAATAGCATCACCAACTCAAAGGACATGAATTTGAACAAACTCCAGGAGATAGTGTAGGACAGAGGAGCCTGGTGTGCTGCAGCCCATGGGGTTGCGGAGTCGGACACAATTTAGCGACAGAACAACGTACTGAATATACATTAGTAAAACAAACACCTGGATTTTCAGTATAATGGGAATGGTTTACAACATAGCCTTCAAGAAAGCGAAAAGTGTTCATCAGTCAGTCATGTCCAACTCTTTGCAACCCCAGGGACTACAGTCCCCCAGGCTCCTCTGTCCATGAAATTCTTCAGGCAAGAATACTGAAATGGGTAGCCATTCCCTTCACCAGGGGTTCTTCCGGACTCAGGGATCCAAGCCAGGTCTCCTGCACTGCAGGCAGATTTTTATTGTCTGAGCCATGAGGAAAAACCCTAGCCTTCAGGGGCTGAGACCAAATAAGTATATGAGTATAAAAGAGGAAAACATCACCTGCCTTCCTCAGGACCAAATTCCAATTATAGTCAGTGATATAATGAAAGTCAGCTCGTTTTATCATTGTTATTATTGTTCCACACATGTTACTCTAGGTTTTCTGACAGATTTCACATGGGTCTCTATATGTTTTTTCTAACCTTCTGTCAGAAAGAAAAAATGTAAATTTTATGAACAGCCAAAATATATCAAACACCTCTCTTCTTCACACACCAATATCTAAGTTTCTTGTCTCTAGTCTACCTCCTCGTTTAGTTTGTGAATACATTTTGCCCAGAGAAGACAGTGACTTGACCAAGGTCTCACAGCTAGAAGAAAATGACAGAACTTGAAATAGAAGCAAAGTTCCTAGATCCCTTGCCCTTGAAGTGCTCTTTCCATGAAACCAGACTGGATATGGCTCATACAGTTACATCCTGACCTTTTTTCTATTTCTTCCAAATTGTATCATTTACTTCTTTGTCTCTTTCCCAACATTTCCCACCATTACAGAGGAACCTAAAATATAAATTGTCATGTTTAAGAGAACAGTAAGCTGTATTTTTCATGCATAACTATACAACACACACACCCACAAAAGATCAAGTGAACATATTAGGTGAGTGTTCATGTCATGAGAGATGAAATGATTCCCAGATGCAAGGAAAACTGACCCAATCCTGGTTCTGCTCCAGGAGTCATGACAATGGCACATCTGGGTACCAGCATCCCAGCCTCTGTCTCCAGCACTGCCAACAGCGTGTGCCCACACTGGGCTTGTAAGGAACATGTTCTTCTTTTCTTTCTCCTCCTACTTAGGAGGCTGCCCCATTCCAGTGCACATGCACATATGTACACACACAACTGAAACATTTTCTCTTCTCTCCCAACCTTCCTTTCCTTTCTCTGCCTTTCCATTCTCTTTCATTTTTTATGCTTCTTTCTCTTCACTCTTTTCCTTCTCCTCCTTCTTTCCCAACCTGTACAGTGACAACCAGTGAACTTTTTCTAGTTTGTATCAATAGCCCCTTGATCTGGATGGAGGACCTAAAAAAAAAAAAAACATTCTTCTTAAGAGGCGTGTTTACATACTAAGGCTTAAGCTTAAGGAGAAAGAGTTAAGCTTCATAAAGTGACACTCAGGTCAAAGAAATACCCATGTCAGAATTCTGTACATTATAGGTTGTACTTAAAATGTCTCTCTCACACACATGAAATTAGTGCAATATTTTACTTCTGATTAATTAAAAATTAGACTGCCTTTATAGAAAATTGTTAATTTTTCAGCTATCAATAATTATCCAGATATGGCTTGTCTAGCCCCCATGTTAATTAAGTCAGTGTAACAGAATAGAATAGCTATTGTGAAAGACCCTATGCCAAACACAATAAAATATCAAATTATGATATAATATGATATAATTATATGTATGAAAATACCGCTGATCTAATGTATTAGTATACAACTGCTTTATACAGATATGCAGTGAACCCTAGCAATGCCTCAAATGGGCACTGAATCCCTTGCACCCTGTTCCCTTAGGACTTTGATGCACAATTGTCCCTTCCCCTATGCCCTTATGCTACCTTCTCCCTTGGTCCATTCTTTTCAGCATAGAATATATTTAATGTACCCATACATATTCTCATAGATTTTAATCAGTTATTCTTTTCCCCTTTCTAAATAACAGATTAATATCTTCACTATATAGTCTATTATAACTGACTTTAACTTTTTCTCTGAACCCATCTCCATGTGGTTTCATGTCACTCTACTGAGGGTTCTCTCCTCAGGGTCATATGTGATTTTTTTAAAAAAATTATTATTTACTTATTTATGTCTGCACTGGTCTTCACTGCTATGCATGGGCTTTCTCTAGTTCCAGTGAGTGGGTATATACTCTTTGTTGCAGTGTGCAGGCTTCTTTTTGTGACAGCTTCTCTTGTTGCAGAGCACAGACTCTGAGCTCATGGGCTTAAGTAGTTAATGTCACACAAGTTTAGTTGCCCCGTGGCATGTGGGATCTTCTGAGACTAGGGACTAAACCTGAGTCCCCTGTATTGGCAGGTGGATTCTTAACCACCAGACCACCACAGATGTCTTCATGTGTGATCCTTAACCGGCGTGTTAGCATCCTAGTTTTGGTCTTGCTAAGAATTCTTAGAACTATCTGACAATGCTGACTATTAACACCCTCATATATCTGTTAAAATATACTTGAATTTCCTGGATTACTATTCTAGCTCAATTGTAGAATCAAGTTCAATTAATTATAATTATAATTTTGTAACACACCAAATAAGAAGATTTGACTTTTTTCCTAAAAACTTTACTTATTTGAGATTATAATTCTTATATATTATATATCACATTTTCACTTACTTTATATTGTTAGGTTTCCCTGTCATTATAAATTCTGTAACAACATCATTTTAGTGCTATATCATATTAACTTAGTGTATAGATTAACCATGATTTGTATAATCATTCCCCTATTTTGGGCAACTCAGTTTGTTCTCACTGCCAGTTGTGCTATGAGGAAATCTTTGTCTATGATATTTCTTTCTGAAAGGGGACTCACCATGCGAAAGGATGTGAATATTTTTATGTTATTAAGTATCTGCTGCATTCCTTCTCTAAAAAGTGTTAATAATATATCCTCCCCAGCATTACAAAAGAAGGTTCTTCTTTCTATATAGAGATATTCCTGCCAATTAAAAAAGAAAATGTTGGTAAATATGTTGTGTTGCCTGTTGAGCTCTCTTTCTTTGACTTATGAGACAACACTTTTCTACTTTTGCTCCATTCTTTCTTAATACAAGGGGCCTCTTCTCACCTATTGTTTCCCCTGGGTCCTCTTCTGATATGTTTTATTCTACCAGTGAGTTACCTCATCCTCATCTATCAGTTTAATGCATACCCTGAAGTGACACACCTTCTTACCTCATTCTGAAAGGCAGACCTGTATCTATAACCAGCTCTTCCTCATCTACAGTCTCAAGAAAATGTTTCCACTACTAGTAAGTCTCATCTTCCTGGGGCAGCCACACCCTAGCCAAAGGGTCCTTGTAGGGCTTTTCCAAGTTCTCAGTTCCTGTCTCAGTTCATTCTCCCTCAGCCCAGAGGTAGTAACCACTTTCTGCCCATGCAGTTCCTTTATCTTACAGGATTCTTTTAGCAAAGTTTAACCTTTTAAATTGGAGAAGGCAATGGCAACCCACTCCAGCGCTCTTGCCTGGAGAATCCCATGGACGGAGGAGCCTGGTAGGCTGTAGTCCACGGGGTCGCGAAGAGTCAGACACGACTGAGCCACTTCACTTTCACTTTTCACTTTCATGCCTTGGAGAAGGAATGGCAACCCACTCCAGTATTCCTGCCTGGAGAATCCCGGGGACAGCGGAGCCTGGTGGGCTGCTGTCTCTGGGGTCGCACAAAGTCAGACACGATTGAAGCAACTTAGCAGCAGCCTTTTAAATGAATAATTTTTACATATGTTTTTGTTCATCCTTTCACTTTCAACTGATTTTTAAATATAAAGTATGTCTATTATTTGTTCACCTATATAGAATTGTCTTTCTTTTAAATTAGTTAACTTAAACTTATGTATGTCCACAACTCTTTGAGGATTTTTAAGAAAAGAGTGATCTTTGTTTATCTGTTTTTTCTTTTTTCTGATTGTTAAGATGATGTAATTATAATTAGTTAATTTCTACACCTTAACTAGGAGGGGACCTTCACTCTAGTACCTTAATTAGGCACAATGTTACCTTGAAAATCCATTAAAATCAGTGCCTATTACCATAATTGTAATTTAAAACCTCATCATTTCTCAGCTTGAAATCAAAACAACTGAATAACTGGCCTCTTTCTCACTCTCTGCATAACTCAATCCACTACACTGGTGCCAAATTTATGTTCCTACAAAGCAAATGTGTTGATGTCACACCTCTGGTTGATAACTCTTGAAGGCTTCTTTATGCTGAGAAGATAAAATCCATAAACAGCCTCTCACAAAGTGAGGCAAATGACTCTCCATCTTCTCCTACTAAGTTGCTTCCTACTAAGTAGCTCTATTAGTTAACCACTCAGACTTGCTTCACATGCCCCAAGTAGACAATGCATTCCTATTGAGAACTTGATGTTCTTTTCAACTTTGATACCCTTTATTTCTGGAGAAGGAAATGGCCACCCACTCCAGTGTTCTTGCCTGGAGAACCCCAGGGACAGGGGAGCCTGGTGGGCTGCAGTCTATGGGGTTGCACAGAGTTGGCCACGACTGAAGCGACTTAGCAGCAGCAGCAACCCTTTATGTCAACAAAATCCCCCAAACTTGTAAAAGATGCTTTTTGGAAGTGGTTTACAGTCCATATTTACTGTGAAGTCATCTTTGGTGCTCTTTGTTGTAGATGACTTCTCCCTTACTCTCTCACGATGACTGTTCTATTTTGACACTCTAGTCCAACACAGTGGTTCTCAAACATTACTATGCATCAGAATCACCTGTAAGTCGTGTTAAAATACAGTGTATACTGGGTCCTTCCTGAGTTTCTCATTCCATAGACCTGTAGGAGTGCCAGAGAATTTGAATTTTTAACAAGTTTCCAAGTTAATTTTCCACTGCTGCTCCTAGAACCATATTTTAAAAAACACTGCTCTAATAAGTTTAGGAAGCCGTTTCAAAGCTCAAGTAAAGATAACAGCCTCCTCAATCAATTTGCTATAGAAGTGGAAAAGGTTACACTTTTTTATTAAATTTGTATTTTATTACATTTTTATTAAAGTGTTAGAACAATTAACTGGGTAAAACAGTTGAGGATGTGGATAAGGGCACATGAAAAAGAAAGTAACAAACTAAAGGCAATTTCACTTTACCAGCTTATATGCCCCAGAAGCATCTCCCAATAGCTAATCCTCAAAGTCTATAACAACAGAACAACATACAATTTCAAAAGGAAATTTTAGCAAACTCAAGTTTCTTTTCAGTAATTAAGCTGCTTTTCTGTGCCAGAAACCAAGGGTATTTTACAAATTGTTCTATCATTATGACTGTGTAAAAGCTTGCATATCGGTTTTGGGATAATTATATTGGTTGTCAGGAATATAAATGCTTTTCAGATAAAGCCAATCTATGGATAGATTTCAGGGTCTGTCGCATTTCAGTTGCCTAGTGTGATTCTTTGAAAACCTCAGCTTATTAGGAAAGAATGGCCCTTGCCATATGTGCAGCATTAAGAACATCTGGAAACACCATCAAAGCAAGAAATTTTTTACTTTCCACTGGCATGAAGAAGCCATTGGAAATTTCACAGATGTTTGAATCTCAGAATCCCTGGATAGTAGGAAATTGATGCAGACTGCTGGCGTTGACCAAGTAACTTCTCCTAGGAACTGCATTGTTACTCTGATGAGAAAAATAAGAGGTTGTTCCTAATGGGAATATGTTTCTTCCTAAATAAAGTTATAAGTAGATAATCTAATTTGTCATTGAATGTCATTGTAATGTATATGAGGCTAAAATCATTAACATACCCTCAGTGGTTACAATTAGAATCATATGAGTGATGGAATATTAGTGGAACACATGAATTTCTTGGGTTTATTTCAGTTTAGCATTTATCTCTATAATTCTTGGTGTTTTCTCTATTTTCCAGGGAGCTTATTTTTAATTTATCATTCTAACAAAATCAGAATTACTCACTCTATCAGTTCAGGCCAGTTCAGTTCAGTTCAGTCGCTCAGTTGTGTCCGACTCTTTGCAACCCCATGAATCGCAGCACGCCAGGCCTCCCTGTCCATCACCAACTCCTGGAGTTCACTCAGAATCGAGTCAGTGATGCCATCCAGCCATCTCATCCTCTGTCGTCCCCTTCTCCTCCTACCCCCAATCCCTCCCAGCATCAGAGTCTTTTCCAATGAGTCAACTCTTCGCATGAGGTGGCCAAAGTACTGGAGCTTCAGCTTTAGCATCATTCCTTCCAAAGAACACCCAGGGCTGATCTCCTTTAGAATGGACTGGTTGGATCTCCGTGCAGTCCAAGGGACTCTCGAGAGTCTTCTTCAACACCACAGTTCAAAAGCATCAATTCTTCAGCTCTCAGCCTTCTTCACAGTCCAATTCTCATATCCATACGTGACCACTGGAAAAACCATAGCCTTGACTAGACGGACCTTTGTTGGCAAAGTAATGTCTATAGCCATCCCAAATTAGGCAAATTCATTTTGAACTCAGTTAATTACAGGTTCACATCTAGGATCTGAGGATTTGTTGTATGACTCTGATTTCTAAGCAATGGTTCTATCCCTAGTGAAGATGTGTCATATTTGAATCATGCAGATATTTTTACTTATTTTGATTTTTTTTCAAAATACATGTGACGAGGTCCCCATCTCTGACATTATTAAGAGGCCTTCAGTTGTATTTAGATAAGTGAAGAATGGAGGAAAGATGAGGTTAGTCATGTACTTTTACAAATGGTTCTTAAGATAACTCTGTTAGTATAATTTGATTAATATTACCTTCTATAAAGCCTCAGTATCAAAGTGTTGACCAGTAATAGCAGTATCAATGGGGAACCTTGTTAAAAAAGCAGAGTCTCAGACCCTGTTGCATAATCTGCATTTGAAGAGAAACTCACATGATTAGTTTGCCCATTAAAGTTTTCACTTAAGTACTCATATATTTTTAATATATATATATTTTTAAAGTACATATATAGTTTACAAAAGTATATATATATATACTTAACATATACATATTTTACAAAAGTGTATATATATACTTATATATATTATATATAGTAGTATATATAATTATACATAACCTTTAGTGGGAAGATAATTGTTTTTATTTCTTTTTGGTCACTGAAGACTAAAGCCCTACAGTTACATTAAAATGACATAAATATCCAAGAGGATCATTATAATTTGGTTTACAAAGTTTATAATTACTATTGTACAGAGAGTCCCTCTTCTAAATTTGGAAAGCACAGCATTAATAGGACTGAAAGTTTTACCTCACATACCACTCAAAGAAATCCACTATTTATGATCTAATTGGTAGCACAATTGGCATCAGCCAGGTTGAGGGAAAGAGAAATAAATGCCAAATATGGGTTAGAGTAGTCTTTCATAAATTAAAATCTATGAACTTTTAGAAATACTTCCCTTGGTTAAAAATGCATCCTTTATACGGTTGCCTGCCCCGCCCTCCATCTTCCCACAGGCTTTTCTCTTTAGAACACTGCCATCCTTATTATCACCCTTCTGAATGCTGGAAGGTGGTGGGGGTTTTCACTGCAGTTCATCTCCCTTTACAAATCTCCAAAGTGATGCTTTCACCTTAGAGCTGCTGACCCAAGTGGCTTCCAAGGCTGAAGTTAAAAATTGATTGTAACCATTTGTGCTTCATTTTCCCAGGGTGTAGTAGACTTCTTCATTGTCTCAGATTCACCTCAGGTCTCCCTAATTATAGTTTACAGAATATTTCAATTATTGCTAAAGAAAATTCTTTGTATAGATTGTTTCAACATAGAACTTAATCAAACAAAAAAATTTTTAATAATGTCACACATTGAAAAAATTGGAATCTATCAAATTAATTTTAAAATAGCAAATCCCTGATATTAAAATTTGACACTTATAGCTTAAAAATAATACAGTCTCACTATTAAGCTTTTATATTTATAATTTCATGTTAAATATTAGTAAAGATAATTAAATATTAAATTAGAGATATTACCCACCATGACCAAGTAGGGTATAGTCCAAGAAAGGAGAAGTGATTCATATTAGCAAGATTTATGATATAAGAAACCAAGTCTAAGACAAGTTATCTAATTAAAATATGGACAAGGATTTAAAGAGATATTTCTCCAAAAAAGACATATAAATATCCAATAAGTAAATGATACTGAAAATGTCCAGTATGTGAATGATATTGAAAAGAAACTCCATATAATTAACCATCAAGGAAATACAAATCAAACTCACAATGAGTCAGTACTACACATCAACAAAGTAGTTATAATTAGATAGTTAGATCACAACAAAGGTTGGCCAGTATGTGAAGAAATCAGTAGTCTAGTATACTTCTGGTAAGAATGTAATGTAGAGCAACCACTTTGGAAAACAGTTTTACAGTTCCTCCAAAGGTTAAAGGTAGCATTACCACATCCATATGACACAGCAATTCTATCCTAGGTATTTACTCAAGAGAAATGAGAATATGAAATTTATAAGTGAATGTTCACAACAGAATTATCCTTATTACCTCAAAATGAAAATTAAAAATGACCAACAACTAATGAACTGATAAATAAAAGTATAAGATGGAATATTATTTAGGAATAAAATCAAATGAGTTTCATTGGCTCAAGGTGGTGGAGTAGAAGGACATGTGTTCATTTTCTTTGGCAAGAACACCAAAATCACAACTGGCTGTTGAACAACCACCAACAGGAGGATTCTGGAGCCCACCAAAAACAAGATACCCCATGGCCAAAGACATAGGGTACCAATGAGATGGTAGGAGGCACACAATCATGATAAACCAAATCCCATAACCACTGGGTGAGTGACCCACAGATTGGAGAACAATAATACCAAAGAAGTTCTCCCACTGTCGTGGAGGTTCTGAGCCCTACATTAACCTTCCCAGCCCAGGGATTTGGCAAAAGGACTAGAAATCCCAGGGAATCTGACTTGAAGTCCAGCAGAATTTGATTATAGGACTTCCATAGGATTGGAGGAAACACAATCCACTCTTACAGGCCACAAACAAAATCTTGCCTGTACCAGTACCCAGGAAAAAGGAGCAGTGACCTCACAGAAGACTGAGCCAGACCTCCTGTGAAGGTGTGGGTGAGCAGTCACTTGCTATGGGGACAAGGGTACTAGCAGCAGCAGTCATGGGAGGTGCCCCTTAGCCTGAGCCTGCTTGGTAGTCACCATTAACCCTACCACAGAGCCCACAAACCCTAGGGCTGGGTCACTTCAAGACAAACAACTAACAGGGAAGGAGTGCAGCCCCACCCATCAGCAGATAATCAGATTAAAGTGTAACTGAGCACAGCCCTGCCCAACAGAGCAAGACTCAGCTTTTCCCACAGTCTCTTCCATCAGAAAACTCTCACAAGCCTCTTAGCCTCATCCACCAGAGGTTAGACAGAAGAAGCAAGAACTACCATCCCTCAGCCACCAGAAAGAAAACCACAACCACAGAAACTTAATCAAAATGAAAGGGGCAGAGGATTATGTCTCTCATATGAAGGGACAAGATAAAACCCCAGAGAAACAACTAAGTGAAGTGGAGAAAGGAAAGCTTCCAGATAAACATTCAGAAAAATGATAGTGAAGATGATACAGGATCTCATAAAAAGAATGGAGAAGATGCAAGAAATGTTTGCCAAAGAACTAGAAGACCTAAAGAACAAACAAACAGAGGTGAACAGTACACTAGAAGGAATCAATAGCAGAATAACTGAGGTAGAAGAATGGATAAGTGATCTGGAAGACAGAATGGTGGAAATCACTGCCACAAAACAGAATACAGAAAAAAGAATGAAAAAAAAAAAAAAATGAAGACAGCCTAAGAGACTTCTGGAACATCATTAAATGCACCAACAGTCACATTATAGTTATTGCAGAAGGAGAAGAGAGAGAGAAGGAGAAGAGAGAGAACCCAAAAAAGTATCTGAAGAGATAATAACTGGACACTTCCCTAATAAGAGAAAAGGAATAGTCAGCCAGATCCAGGAATCTCGCAGTCCCAGTCAGGATAAACCCAAGGAGGAACACACACCAAGACACATAGTAATCAAACTGACAAAAATTAAAGACAAAGATAAAATATTAAAAGCAACGAGGGTAAAACAACAAACAGCATACAAGGGAACTCCCATAAGGTTATCAGCTGATTCCTCAGCAGAAACTCTACAAGCCAGAAGGCCATGGTATATTTAAATGGCATGATATACTTAAAGTGATAAAAGGGAAGAAACTACAACCAAGAATTTTCTACCCAGGAAAACTATTGTTCAGATTTGATGGATAAATCAAAAGCTTTTCAGAAAAGTAAAAGTTAAGAGAATTCCTCACCATCAGATCAGCTTTACAACAAATACTAAAGGAACCTATCTAAGCAGGAAACACAAAACAAGGAAAAACTTACAAAAAGTAAAACCAAAGCAATTAAGAAAATGGTAATAGGATCATACATATTGATAATTACCTTAAATGTAAATGGATTAATGCACCAATCAAAAGACATATACTGGCAGTGTGGATGAAACGTGCATGCATGCCCTCCCCTTTACCATATCACTCTACTTAACCCACAAATTGTATGTATTATTCTATATTGTTAGGTTAATAATGTTAACAATGTCTCCATTATAGCATGCAACTGTAATTACCTTATTTTTTTTTGCCTGGCTATTGATTGTGAAAACTAATAAACATCTTTTACTATTATGATTGCGTATGTGTGCTAAGTCATTTCAGTTGTCCGACTCTTTGTGACTCTGTGGACTGTAGCCCATCAGGCTCCTCTGTCCTTGAGATTCCCCAGGCAAGAATACTGGAGTAAGTTGCCATGTCCTTCTCTGGGGATGTTCCCAACCAAGGAATTGAACCCATGTCTCTCATGTCTCCTGCACTGGCAGTCAGGTTCTTTACCATTAACCCACCTGGGATCACTATTGTGATTATGTAACTATTTATTCAGTTAATATCACTGTATCATGATTGGTCAACAGAAAATAATAGAATTCTATATCACTAAAACTCATTTAATAGAAAAGTCTGTAATCACTTTTTAAAATCCAGATGCATGTCAGAATTATCTTGGAATTTTTTGGAAAATACAAATATTTTTGAAAATACAAATGCCCTGGTATGGCTATTTTCCTCCAAAACTCCAGATGTTTCTAATGAGCAGCCATGTTTAAAGACATCTGGGCTATATGATGATCTTTTACTTTTACCTAGTTTGTTTCCCTTTTTCTATTTCACATTCAGTGCTCCCATTTCATTTAGTTTATGTTCTCCTATTCTTCTGTCTCTTTGTTGTTGCTGTTGTTGTTCTTTCTCAAGCCTTTATCAAGCGCTGTAGAAAAGCTTTTGTATACATATATATATATAAAGAGTATGTATAATATATATTTTAGATAACTTATGAATATTTGCTACCTAAAATATTTATGACATTTTTGTTCCATTCGTTTGACTGAGAATGAAATAGAATGCTAGATTTCTAATTTATACTCACTCAAAACTTTGATATAGTTCCATTTACTCATGCATCTAATATTACTGCTAAAATTCTAGGAAGTTTATCTTAGTGATTTTTTAAAAAAATTGAATGAGGCTTGAAACTTCAAATCCAATTCTCAGAATGTAAAGAAATACTATGTTTAAAAAAAAACCCACAAGAAATTAATACATGATACAGTATTAACTAAACTACAGATTTTGTTCAAAATTTTATTCTAGTGTCCATTATTTGTGTTCATACCTTATTCAATGTTCCATATTGTATTTAGTTGCACTGAGCAATGTCAGCTCCATGGAACAAATTCTGATAAAATCTTTGTCTGCTTTTTATTCTGTGACAAACATTTTCTAATTTTCCTTGTTATTGCTTCTTAGATACACCCATAATTTAAAAGTAGACATTTAATTTCCAAATACATGGGCTTTTAAAAGTATTTCAATATTAATATCTCATTTTGATATTAATTTCTCAATTAAGGGCTTTCTTCTCTGCAATCACCCTCTGTGGTTTTTTTTTTCCTTCAGTCTTTTAACTTTATTGAGGCTTTCAATGGCTATGTCAAAAATCTCTCTTGGTAAATGTTGCACTGTGCTTGAAATATGTGGGTTATTTTCAAGTATCTTTTGAGATTGAGTTCTAACATAATTTCACAGTGGTAAGAGCACAGACTCTGCATGATTTCAATATCTTTAGACCATGAAATGTTTGCACCTTGTTTTATGTGTCTGGATATGTTCCAATGTCTTCTGGTTCATAGTCTATGAGAACTGAATAGAATTTTTATCTTGCTATTGTGTGAAAACTGTATAAATCCTAATTATGTTGAATTGGTTCATAGGACTTTTCAGATCTACTATATTCTTTTACTTTTCTGTCTATTCATTCTATTAATTTCCCAGAGTTTGATATTGAAACTCCAACTGAAAATCTTCATTTATCTACTTAAAAATTAATTGTAATATATAGAACTATATGTAAATTTGTTCTGCTTTCTCCAAGTCACCTGTAAAAGTGTTATCATTTTTTCATAATTTAAGGAAAAAATAGGAGTAATTTTAAGAAACAAACTGAAATAAGATACATGGCAAACATGGCTGAACATTGAAAACCCACTACTTATGAACATTTTTTTCATAAACATTAGACAAATTTAACCAAGGAAGTGAAAGATCTGTTCACTGAAAACTAAAATATTGATTTTAAAAAATTGAAGAAGATATTTTGCATTCATGGATTAAATTAGAAGAATTGATATTATTAAATGGCTATACTACCCCAAAACATATAAAGATTCAGTGAAATCCCTATCAAAATCTTAATGACTTTCTTCACAGAATCTAAAATCCATATAGAACCATTAGACCCAGAATAGCTAAAGCAACCTTGTACAAGAAGAGCAGAGCTTCAAACATTACACCTTAGTTTCAAATTATTTTGCAGAGCTATAGAAATCAAAATAGTATGATATTGGCATAAAAACAGATACATTAATAGATCAATGGAATAGAGTAGAAAATTCAGAAAAAAATCAGAAGCATTTATGATCTATGAATTTTTTTACAAAGATGTCAGGTATACACAATGGGAGAAGAATAGTTTCTTTAATAAATGGTGTTGGGAAAGTTGGATATCCATGTGCAATATGAAATAATTAAATCAGCACATCCATGTTTGGGATTCATAAAGATGCTTATTTCAGTATTTTTTTTCCAGTGCAAACACTTTGGAAGAACCCTGAATACCTTTTGTTAGGGAAGATTTCAACAAAATGTGGTAGATGCCAACAATGGTGTATTCTGCAGCAGTTAGAAATAATGCATTACATTAGCATACACACACACACAAAACACACACACTAAATAGATCTAAAATGCACACACACACTAAATAGATCTAAAATGTATAATGATAATTAGAAAACACCAGAAAGCTATATGCAATAAAAAATTTGTGTAAATTAAAATATATATGTGAGTCAATGGAATTACTATTTTTTCCCCACAATCTTTTCCTCCTGTTTTTAACAGTAACAGACTTAAGCCAAGTTGTGACCTAGTTTGGACACATTTTCAGGCCTCCAGATCCTAGATGAGGCTATTTTATCAAATCCTTGCCCATGGATTGTGACTTCACATGTGCTATCTGTGTTGGAGCCTCTGAACAGTGGACTGATTCCTCCATCCCCTCTTTCTCTTTCCTAGTAGCTACAACCTCCTTCACAAATAAAGAGAAAGGAAAGAAGGAAAAAGTCCCTAAAGAGGATGGCAAAGAAACAAGGTAAGAAACCCCGGTTTCTAAATACCCATTTGAAAACCTGGAACTTAGATCTGGAACAACCACAAGGACTTGAATATGAGAAAACGCCATCAACCTGAGATGTTGTCGTTAGAAATCAATCCTAATCTCACCAATACACATACAAACACATTTTAAGGCACATGTATAAACAAAAGGATATATTGTAAAGATAGGATAGCCACTGGCTGCTTTAGAAGGATGAAAAAAATAGTGGAAAACTACGAACAATGGTTTTTATATGACACAAACACATTCTCAACAGTGGGCCACTGTTTGGATGAATGAGGAAGATGTGCAATGGCATATGTGTATGATAAAAAAACCCCTATAGCTATATTTAAAAAAGAGAGAGAAAAGAGAAAAAGGAATGGAGGAAATAAAAGTTATAAACAATAGTTATTTTTCTACTCAAGAAAATTCTTCATACTTTATTGGGTAACATTACAGTCAATAGTTTGTAACTAATGTGCATATCAGCAAAGGTCAAAACCCTCTAGAAGTGCTGAAAGGACAAGAGAGCAAAAGAGCTGGGCAGCATTGCACTGATTAACTCAGCAGTAGCCACAGATTTTAACATGTTTCACAAGTGTCTAGTGCCAGAGCATCTTATTTCCTGAGACAGTATCCCATTGTGTCACACTTTATAGAACACTCTAATTTTTTTTCCCCACACCCAATCACAATCATGAAACAATCATTGTTCAGATGTCATATTCTTAGACTTTTCAGAAACTTCCCGCTTACTGCTCCTGATAATAGCATTTTTTAGTTGTACTTTAGTGTTTTTTAGGAACATAATAACAGTTGTAAATTTCTTTATTCCCGTGACTAGGACTAGACATTTGCTAAATATAAGTCACTCTTGATTAATTTGGACAAATATAGACTTGGACCCTTAACTTTTTATCATGCAAAACCTTGTAACTAAAAATTCATTTACCAAAGTTTTCATGGTCTTTCCTTTTGGTATGCATCTGCTGCTTTGAAACCTGGATGATTATTCTTCATAAATCTCACCCATAATTCCAGCTCAACAAATCCCAATGCTGTATTGTTTAATGTGAAGGGAGAATTGTCAAAAAAATATCTGAATGGTAAATCCTTCCAGATTATAAATCCATCTTTTTTTTCCCCCATTATATCTCACCCATACATATCTCAGCATCATTTTTTAAAGTCATATCCTGTCTTTTTACAGTCTTTAGAAATAACTCAACATAACTCACAGGTAGCAAGTCTCTCTCTTTTTGCATCTATCTTTCATTGCTTTACATAATTAAATAAAGCAATTATAAGAATATGAAGACTTGTGTATAGACCAAAGCAGTACTTGTTAAGCATAATCAAAGGTATGCAGGGTCCTAAGAGAAATCAGCCACTGTTTATGAGCATTCATTGTGCTTTGGATATCAATGACTCACTATATGCACTATTTTGTTTGAATCTAAAATAATCTATACCAGTTTATTTTAACTGTAACTATTTAAGAGAATAGAATGGTAGAACATTAATTAATATAAGTTGGTTCAAGAGAAAAGTTTATTTAAAAAAACAACTTTCACATAATGAATAATAATCAAACAAGTTACCTATACTAATTTTTGTAGTTTCTTCAGAAGAAAATGTATTTTGGGTAGCTGAAATACATCCTCAGCTTAGATCATAAACCTGCTTTTTAAAAATGTGGTAATCATATAAGAATTCCATAAACACATGTTAAATCTTTGAAAGTATATCTGAAATGAATAGTTGTTAAATACGACAATTCCTGGCTCTCCAATGATAGTTTGTTTGGTGATTGTAGTTATCACAATTCAGAGCAAACTCTTTACTGGATATACCTACTAAGATGTTTGGTTTTAAAAACTGAAAAATTGATGAGTGACTTTAAAATGTTTTTCTTTCTTTTATTTTTATCCTTCAATATCTGATTTATTCAGATAAGCTAATATTGTGTATGGGGTGCACATGTGTATGAAATTAACATATTTCCTTTTAGCTAATACTAAGACCTCAACTCTAACCCAGTTTTCTTATTTATATATGAGAAACTACACACTGCAAAGTGATGTTGGATCTTGTACCTGTATGTTCTCTTGTGATAAGTGGCTTTAGTTTCTCCTATCCTCCGGGTGTACTTTGTTACAAGAATTTTTTAATCTCCCTTTTTATGCCCATAAGCATATTGAATTATATAATTAAGTACATTTTTATATAGGGAATCTCATATAATATCTTTCAATATTATGAATTCTAGCTTTAGCTGTGTATTAAAATTATTTATACTGCAAATAAATAAATCCACATTTTCTAACAAAGGAACAATATCAAAGCTCACATTCAAGGAGGATGTACTTTATATAAATAAAGTTAAGCATTAACTACTATTCACCTTATCTTCTTTCTTCATATCTAAATTTCAGCCTAGAAATGCTACCTTTCTCATTTCTTAGCCTCAATTCTCAACTCAACTCAACACTAATTATTTTATGTATATAGAATTTTTGTGAAATGTATACATTTTAATTTTATACTCATAAAATCATTACTTAATTATTTGTTGCTTATGTATTTTTAATTGGGGTTTGTAGGCAAAACACTACTACTGACTAAAGTTATTGAAAGATAAACAAAATTGCTATTAAAAATTAACTTTATTAAGAAGTCACTGAAATCTCTGAGCAGATGATGATAAAATTCATAGTAAAGATAGAAAGAATGATACTTGGGTAGGTTAGTTGAGACTATCTAAGAAGTCTTCTCTATTATACCTTTCTCACTGATGGATATAAAAATAAATTCTGGAATAGAATCACAGTGACATCTTTCAAGTTCCTTGGGTTCAAGCTTTGTCTAGTATATACTTGATACAGTATACTGCATACAACACATAATACCAAACTCTATTAATATGCAGTATGCCACCATGCCAACAAATCATGGTAAATTCCCTTTTAGAAGACTGGTTTCAATTAACATCCATCAGTTTAGTCAGTTCAGTTCAGTCGCTCAATCATGTGCAACTCTTTGTGACCCCATGAACTGCAGCACGCCAGGCCTCCCTGTACACCACCAACTCCAAGAGTTCACTCAAACTCATGTCCATCGAGTCAGTGATGCCATCCAGCCATCTCATCCTCAGTCATCCGCTTCTCCTCCTGCCCCCAATCCCTCTCAGCATCAGAGTCTTTTCCAATGAGTCAACTCTTCACGTGAGGTGGCCAAAGTACTGGATTTTCAGCTTTAGCATCATTCCTTCCATAGATATAGTTAATGAAAGGTCATGGATGCCTCAAATGATCAATAATCTAATTAGATCACATTTCAAACATTTGAGAACTTTCTCTGTAATGGACAGTAAGTACTTAATAGTTTATGTAGCAATATTAACCTTGAAAAGAAGAAAAGAACAAGTTGATAAACATATCACGAAGAAATTGCTGACCTGTGTAACCTTTTATATAATTAGTCAACTTGCTACCAGCTAACTCAAAGTTATTTAGGAAAATGGGAAAAGAGAACTTAGGTAAACAAGATAATTATCAAAGATAATTTCACAATTAATTGATGTTATGATTCATTCATTACCATTTAAAAACTTTTTCTGTAAGTTAAAAATGACATTTAACTGATTTCTCTTTACAATCTTGGCCCTTCATTTTACAGACTTGGAGTCAGAAGACCTTTGTTTCATTGTTGCACTTCTTAGCTGGAAGACTGGGCCTTTTTACTTAATCTATAAAGTAGTGTTAATGATATCGGTCTACCTACTTCACAGAATCTTCATGAGAATTAAATGTAGCAACAAAAAGAAACCCATTTCTTGAATTATAAATATCATACAAATGTAATTTATGTTATCAATCAAGTGGAAATGTAATGAAATATTATGTGATAGAAGATGAAATAGCTAGATCTAAATATTCTTTGAATAATTAGTAATAAGATATCTAAAAATTATCTGCAACCTTCCTTATAAATTGAATTCCTAAAGTAGAGTCCTAATTTTAGGTTTTAGAAAATAGGCTTTCTTTTCACGCCAGAGTAAATTCAACTACTAAATTAATAGAACTTTTTCCCTCTTTCTAGATTTCTATTATGGTGGTTCATGAAGATATATTCAATCATCTAACACCTCTTTAGTTTGTATCTTTGATAATCTATGCTTGCATATTAATTTAAGATGATGGAATAAAAGAATTCTTAGACACAAGAAGTAAATGTTTGTCATTGCAGAATTTTTGTTAATTCTCCAAAATAATGATTAAAATGATAGAAGTATTTCTTTTTATGCTGCAAACAAATAAAATGATTTCACATTTTAAACTGGTTTTTATTTTAGGAGGGAGACTCATTACATACTTATCACTGTCATCTCTCCATTGAGCTCCCATTAATATTAAAGGAAGTTCAGTTCAACACATTAACATCTCAGTGAGAATCTGCCTCATTATAATTATCACTGACCTTGTCAATTTAAAATTTTAGCTTCGGTCGAAATTAAATCTGAGTTATTAAGAACAAAGTAAAAGCAGAGTGAAAGGTGGATCATTTCTAACTAAAGGACAAATAAATTAATATATTAACAATAGAAGTTCAGCGTAAACATTAACTATATGTTTATGTGGACGCACATATACATTTATTTATAACATTGAGGTGTGCACCATTGATCTTACATTTAAACTGTTTTCAATCTTATATATCATAATTCCTGCAGAGATTTTGAGATAAAAAGGTAATTCCCAGAATTCTGATTCAGTAGGTATGGGTGAATCACAAGCTTTTGTTTTTTAAAAGTGTCACAGATAATTCTGATACACCCCTCAGCATTAAGAACCTCTGTTCTATGTCATAGATGATTTAAGTGCATCTACTTTAATATATGAATCTGAACCCTAAACCTAGTTGCAGCTCACTAAGCCTCTCTAATTGCACTCCTAATTGTTATTTTGGCAAGACTTTGGAGACACATATTTTCCATCAACACACAAATCTTGTATTGACCTCAATGACATTTAATAAAGCTACAATTTTCAACCATGGCTCCTAGATTAGATAAATAAATAATTTCTAACAGAAAAGCTGCTGCAAAGCTACTATTGAGATGGACAACTAAACTGAATTCCAGGTTTTACAAACAAGCAGAATTCAGTAATAAATATTTTTCTCCATATTTCCTTTGTGATCTATGCTTACTGATTTTATTTTTATACCTAAGAACTTGTTTTGGCTTTAGGGAGCTTTATGAAGGGGAAACAGGGAAGGAGGAAAGGAAAGCATGAAAGCTGGGAGTGCTGGAGAGAGAGAGGATAAAGAACAGAGAAGGGACATTTGGTTTAAGTGTTTGCTTTGTGTCTGTTCATTTCCTTATTTTCCATCTGAATCTTGCCAAAAACACCATATATAATGTGGGTAAAAGGGAGCTCTTTCTGCTGAAGTGTGTGTGTTGGAGGGAAGAAGAGTAGGTTTGGGGTAGACTAGGGTGCAAAGACGGAGAAGGCAATGGCACTCCACTCCAGTACTCTTGCCTGGAAAATCCCATGGACGGAGGAGCCTGGTGGGCTGCAGTCCATGGGGTTGCTAAGAGTCAGACAAGACTGAGTGACTTCACTTTCACTTTTCACTTTCATGCATTGGAGAAGGCAATGGCACTCCACTCCAGTGTTCTTGCCTGGAGAATCCCAGGGACGGGGGAGCCTGGTGGGCTGCCGTCTATGGGGTCGCACATAGTTAGACACTACTGAAGCGACTTAGCAGCAACAGCAACAGGGTGCAAAGAATTACCCACTAAGTCTCTTCCCCATGTTAAAAACCTCTAGGAGTCTGCAGAAAATGATCTGACAAACACCCTTGTCTTCAGAATGAAGGGACCTATTCTAAAATATTGATTTCATTATTGAATAATTGTATGTGCTCCAGTGCTAAGTTGCGTCAGTCGTGCCCAGCTCTTTGCGACCCTATGACTGTAGCCTGCCAGGCTCCTCTGTCCATGGGATTCTCCAGGCAAGAATATTGGAGTGGGTTGCCATGCCCTTTTCCAGGGAATCTTCCAGACCCAGGGATCAAGCTCATGTCTGTTATGTCTACCTGTATTGGGAAGCAAGGTTTTTACCACTAGCGCCACCCAGGAAGCCCTGTAATAATTGTATGCATGCATGCATGCTAATAATTGTATAAATTAAGTCAATTTTCTTAAAGGTCATTTTGACTTAGTTTATTCTTTTATAAAAGTGATATCTGAAAATCCACTTTCAGATTTTTTAGATCCACTTTCAGTATTTTTGTGAATATAATTACTGTACACAAATTTCCTAGCATATGATAGATTTTAATTAATAATAGCTACTACTATTGTTATTATCACTTATAGGATAAGACACATACTAAATATCTTTGTGTCTTCTGTGAATAAACAGTTTTAGCTATCAGGGTCTGAGTACTTTGTCATATATTTTCACCAGTCAAATGTTATTTACTACTCCCTTGTTCTCAGTGATAAGTGCATGGGAGGGTATATTTTAAAAAGCACTTCAAGAGTATAGAGCTGATCTTCACCAACTGGAAACTCAGCTAAATCTCATTGTCTGGAAGAGTTGTCTCACTTTCAAAAAGTTCTGTACAGAAAAGATTTTACTGCGGGTTTGTGTCTGTAGTTACCAGAATTTGTATGTCTAGATATTTTCTGTCAGAAAGCATTTAACGGGAGGCTTCCTGTGTGCTCTTTTGGATCTGTCAGGAATTCTCTGTTACCTTATTAGTTCCTGAATATTCAGGAATTAAGAGGAGAGGCAAGCCTCTCCTGGGACTAAGGAATCCAGGCATTTCCTTCATTAGTTTTTCTGTACATTGATAAGTACCCTCTACTTTTTGTGAGCCATATGGTAAAAATGGTTATTTACAACTCTCTCTTTCATATGGATGACCTCATGTTTTCTTGATAACTTGTAAGTTTTTATTTTATCTCTGCTAAAAATAGCTATCTTGTAAGACAGTATAAATACCTAACAATGTTGAATAAAACACGTTTGCTCCATCAGAGCTCTGGTCCCTGTGTCTTTCTTTATCTTTCTCTCTCTCTCTCTCTCAGGCTATTTCTTTGGAGCACAGAGGCCCTCTGAGTTCATTTTCCTGCCTGGGCTTCTAAGACCCTCTCAAGAAGGCGCTCTGCGCCTTCACCCCATATAGAGGGCGCCTGAGGCCTCCATGAAGAGAGCAAGCCCTGTGCCAGGGGCTTTATTGGCTTTCTGCATAAACCAAGGAATATCAGCCTCTTTCTCTCCTTTCCTTTCTTATCATTGACTCCGGACCACCAGGTTTCGGTCCATTAAAGGACCTCAACAATTTTCCACTTAACATATAATGTAAAGGCAATAACAGTACAGGAAAGTATGTTTTGTAGATCTATTGCCTAATTTTCTTGAGGGGCATCAGTTAAAGTAGATGTTGATATTTGCTGTGGGGTTTCAATGTAGCATTTATTATTCTCTTCTGATTTAAAGACATAGCACTTAGAAAATATAGAAAAGTAGAAAAAAAGACAAATTATCCCAATCCTCAAGACTAATTCCTACAGGCAAACCTCTGAGGGGGAAAAAAGGTATGAGCCTTTTAAAACCTCTAATAAATGATAATAAGTGATGGTAGCTTGTTTTTTGAAATATTATACTGATTAATACCCTCATCATTTCATGAAAGTAAGTTCAGTTCAGTTCAGTTCAGTCGCTCAGTCATGTCTGACTCTTTGCGATCCCATGAGTCACAGAACACCAGGTCTCCCTGTCCATCACCAACTCCCGGAGTTCACTCAGACTCATGGCCATCGAGTCCGTGATGCCATCCAGCCATCTCGTCCTTGGTCGTCCCCTTCTCCTCCTGCCCCCAATCTCTCCCAGCATCAGTGTCTTTTCCAATGAGTCAACTCTTTGTATGAGGTGGCCAAAGTACTGGAGTTTCAGCTTTAGCATCATTCCTTCCAAAGAAATCCCAGGGTTGAACTCCTTCAGAATGGACTGGTTGGATCTCCTTGCAGTCCAAGGGACTCTGAAGAGTCTTCTCCAACACCACAGTACAAAAGCATCAATTCTTCAGCGCTCAGCCTTCTTCACAGTCCAACTCTCATATCCATACATGACTATTGGAAAAACCATAGCCTTGACTAGACGGACCTTAGTCAGCAAAGTAATGTCTCTGCTTTTGAATATGCTATCTAGGTTGGTCATAACTTTTCTTCCAAGGAGTAATGTCTACTTAATTTGGCTAAAAAATAATTTGCTTTATTTTAATTTCCATATATCAGAGAACTTTATTCAACTATTATAAGCCTTTAAGCTGAATTTTTCTAATTGTTTATTCATGTCCTTTGACTATGAATATTAGCATTTTCTTTATAATATGTGGATAATATTACAATTTACTATCTGTCCCACTGTCATATCTGGTACAGCTATTCAGTTTAAGCTATTCTAAGTCTGACTATTCTATATTCCAGAACAGAAAATATTTGTGATTAGTGCTCATAAATGAATATTTCCTTACTGTCTCTTTATAAGTAACAGAAGCCCCTCTTCTATGATTGCAGTTTGTCATAACTATAATTAGACTCAGTTTCTTTACTGCACTTGAGGGGAGGTTTTGCTTTCAGAAAAAAAAAAAAAAAACAAGGAGCCACATTCTCCATTTTGCATATGATTTCTTTTCTTCCTCATAATCCTCACCTCTAGATTAAATATTAATTTGTATTTTCTAAATATTTTTAAAGATTTTTCCTAACTAAAAATTATCTATCATTCTTTGAATCACATTAAGTTCTTCATAAAGTTATTCAGATTTCAATAGAGCATTTCTGAATAATGCATCTGTATGCTCCATGGACTAAAGAGAATGATTGACAGATGAAGAGAAGGGGAGAAAAGGTAGATGGATGTGTGCCTGCTCAATCACTTCAGTCATGTCTGACTCATGCCAGAATCCTCCATGGGATTCTCAAGGCAAGAATACTGGAGTCGGCAGCCATTCCCTTCTGCAAGGGTTATTCCTGACCCAGAGATCAAATGCTTGTCTCCTGCATTGCAGGTAAATTCTTTACTGTCTGAGCCAGCAGGGAAGCCCTCAAATTCCCCCTTAATAATTGGGTGTACTATTGATGTTTAGTTGATAATAGGAAAGGAGTACGTCAAGGCTGCATATTGTCACCCTGCTTATGTAACTTATATGCAGAGTATATCATGAGAAATGCTGGGCTGGATGAAGCACAAGCTGGAATCAAGATTGCCAGGAGAAATATCAATAATCTCAGATATGCAGATGATACCACCCTTTTGGCAGAAAGTGAAGAACTAAAGAGCCTCTTGATGAAAGTGAAAGAGAAGAGTGAAAAAGTTGGTTTAAAGTTCAACATTCATTAAAATCATGGCATCTGGTCCCCTCACTTCATGGCAAACACATGGGAAAACAGTGGAAAACTTTATTTTGGGGGGCTTCAAAATCACTGCAGATTTTGACTTCAGTCATGGAATTAAAAGATGCTTGCTCTTTGGAAGGAAAGTTATGACTAATCTAGACAGCATATTAAAAAGCAGAGATACTTTGCCAACAAAGGTCCATCTAGTCAAGGCTATGGTTTTTCCAATAGTCATGAATGGATGCGAGAGTTGGACTCTAAAGAAAGCTGAACCCCAAAGAACTGATGCTTTTGAACTGTAGTGTTGGAGAAGACTCTTGAGAGTCCCTTGGACTGCAAGGAGATCCAACCAGTCCATCCTCAAGGAGATCAGTCCTGGGTGTTCATTGGAAGGACTAATGTTGAAATTGAAACTCCAATACTTTGGCCACCTGATGTGAAGAGTTTGAGAAGACCCTGATGCTGGGAAAGATTGAAGGCGGGAGGAGAAGGGGACGACAGAGGATGAGATGGTTGTTTGGCATCACTGACTCAATGGACATGAGTTTGGCTAAACTCTGGGAGTTGGTGATGGATGGGGAGGCCTGGCTGGCTGCAGTCCATGGGGTCGCAAAGTGTTGGATGTGACTGAGCGACTGAACTGAATTGAACTGAGTTGCTAATGTTGTATTTGACTCTTTTTTGACCCCATGGACTGTAGCCTGCCAGGTTCTTCTGTCCATGGGATTTCCCAGGTGAGGATACTGAGGTGAGTTGCCATTTACTTCTCCAGGGGATCTTCCTGACCCAGGGATCAAACTCATTCCTCCTGCATTGCAGGCAGATTCTTTACCACTGTGTCACTGGGAAAGCCCAGATGGATGGATGGATAGATAGATAGATGGATAGATAGGTGGAACTAGAGGTATCGATCATCCTTCTATTACCTTAAAAGAAGACTAAAAGAGAAAAAGGGGTATTGGGCCAAATTATAATGCTGTGCTGGATAGCATGGTCTATCAATCTCTTATAATTAAAGAATAAAAGAGCCCTTCTATTATTCAAACAGGTCTAATTAGAAACAGGAAAACAGACGTTTTCTGTGTTAATATAAACTAATAGGCTTATGGAAGGGGCTGTTGTTTGCCAAATTCTAAGGTAATCTTGTGTTTCTTTAGCCCAGGGCAGTAGGATTTACATATGTCCTTTCACTCCCATAAATGACTTGCTCTGGATGATTAGTTTATGGTTACATAATTACAATGCATTTAGAATTCCTAAAAAGCAAAGAGGCAAACTAACTAGAATCAGTTAAGATAAAGTTTAGATATAAATGGGATAGCCCACATACACATTAAATTAAAAAAAAAAAAAAAAAAACTTCACGCTCTTCAGTCTTCAGAATTTTGGAGGTCAACAGGAATTATAGACTGTTCTGGTAAAGTCCCTTGGGTGTTAGCCAGACAGAGTGAATCAAACTTTGGAACTGTACTCATATAGTAAAAAGGAAATTGAGACGATGAGAGATTCACTCATAGTGAGGTTACTTGGAGAGGAATAAATTTGAAAAGAGAAACTGAAGAAATAAGGTGTTGTTCAGTCAGTCACTCAGTCATGTCTGACATCTTTACAGCCCCATGGACTGTACCATGCCAGGCTTCCCTGTCCTTCACTAACTTCCTGGGTTTGCTCACAGTCACATCTATTGAGTCAGTGATGCCATCCAACCATCTCATCCTCTGTCCCCCTTCTCTTCCTGCCTTCAATCTTTCCCAGCATCAGGGTCTTTTCCAATGAGTCAGCTCTTTGCATCAGGTGACAAAAGCACTGGAGTTTCAGTTTCAGCATCAGTCCTTCCTATGAATATTCAGGGCTGATTTTCTTTAGGATTGACTGCTTTGATCTCTTTGCTGTCCAAGGCAGGGTGGTGGGGGATACCATAGTGGAAAAACCATAGCTTTGGCTACAGGGACCTTTGTTGGCAAAGTAATGTCTCTGCTTTTTAATACACTGTCTAGGTTCCTCATAGCTTTTGTTCCAAGGAGCAAGCATCTGTTAAAATTTCGGGGCTGCAGTACCATCAGCAGTGATATTTGAACCCAAGAAAATAAAGTCTCTCACTGTTTCCATTGTTTCTCCATCTATTTGCCATGAAGTGATGGGACCAGATGCCATGATCTTCATTTTATGAATGTTGAGCTTTAAGCCAGCATTTTCCCTCTCCTCTTTCAATTTCATCAAGAGACTCTTTAGTTCTTCTTCACTTTCTGCCATAAGAGTGGGGTCATCTGCATATCTGAGGTTATTGGTATTTCTCCCTGCAATCTTGATTCCAACTTGATCTTCATCCAGCCTGGCATTTCACATGATGTACTCTGCATAATTTACATAAGCAGGGTGACAATATACAGCCTTGACCTACTGCTTTCCCAATTTTGAAGCAGTCTGTTGTTCCATGTCCAGTTCTAACTATTGCTTTTTGAACTGCATACAGGTTTTTCAGGAGGCAGGCATGGTGGTCTAGTATTCCAACCTCTTTAAGAATTTTCCACAGTTTTTTGTGATCCACACATCAAAGGCTTTAGCGTAGTTAATAAAGCAGAAGTAGATGTTTTTCTGGAATTCCCTAGCTTTTTCTATGATCCAGGATGTGAGAGTTGGACCATAAAGCAGGCTGAGCACCAAAGAATAGATACTTTCAAACTGTGGAGCTGGAGAAGACTCTTGAGAGTCCATTGGACAGCAAGGAGATCAAACCAATCAATATTAAAGGAAATCAAACCCTGAATATTCATTGGAAGGACTGATGTTGAAGCTGAAGCTCCAATACTTTGGTCACCTGATCAAAGAGCTGACTCATTGGAAAAGACCCTGATGAAGGAGAAGGGGACAAAAAAGGATGAGATGACTGACTGAATCACCGACTCAATGGAGGTGAATTTGTGCAAACTCTGGGAGATAGTGAAGGACTGGAAAATCTGATGTGCTGCAGTCCATGGGATCGCAAAGAGTCACACACGACTAAGAGGCTGAGCACACTGTCCAAGGGACTCTCAAGAGTCATCTTCTCCAGCACTACAATTTGAAAGCAACAAATCTTTGGGGCGCACCTTCTTTATGGTCCAACTCTCACATCCATACATGTAATACTGGAAAAACCAAAGCTTTGACTATACAGACCTTTCTTGGCAAAGTGATGTCTCTGCTTTTTAATATATTGTCTAGGTTTGTCATAGCTTTTCTTCCAAGGAACAAGCATCTTTTAATTTTATGGCTGCAATCACTGTCCACAGTAATTTTGGAGCCCAGGAAAATAAAGTTTCTCACTGTTTCCATTGTTTCTCCATCTATTTGCCATGAAGTGATGGGACCAGATGCCATGATCTTCATTTTATGAATGTTGAGTTTTAAGGCAGCTTTTTCACTCTCCTCTTTCACCATCATCAACTGGCTCTTTAGTTCCTCTTCACTTTCTGCCATTAGGGTGGAATCATCTGCATATCTGAGGCTATTGATATTTCTTCTGGAAATCTTGATTTCAGCTCCTTCTAGCCTGGAATTTTGCATGATGTGCTCTGCATATAAATTAAACAAACAGGGTGACAACATACTTCCTTGACGTACTGCTTCCCCAATTTTGAACTAGTCTATTATTCCATGTTCAGTTCTAACTGCTACTTCTGAACTTGCATACAGGTTTGTTGGATGAATGCTAAGTTTAGCAGAGTTTAAGTCCACAAGAATAACCCTTATTCCACTTAAGTGTTTTCTTTTTGAACTCTTAAAAATCTCTACATGTTGTACAACTGTAAATGTTGCTCTTATTTATAAAACTCTTAAAATTTAAAAGAAATCTGTTTATGCTGTATAGCTAAGTCTGAGATCTGAAGGAGCTGGGACATTTTTACCAAGGGAGATTGATCGTCTTCAGAAGTCATCTTGTGGTAAGAGGCTTAACAATGGAGGTAAAACTGAGGTAACAGGACTGAGAATTACAGAAAACAGTTCTGAATGACATTACTTGAATCTAGCATCAAGTTCCTCATGAATTTAGTCAAGGGCTGAAATGGTCCATGTTTATAAGCCAATAGGTTTAGGTTCTCTCCCTCTCTCCTTCTCAATCTCTCTCCCTCATCTATCTAACTATCGTGTCTGTCTTTCTCTTAAAAGTTGTATTTCTATTACTTGAAAGCAAAAAGACCCTAATTGGTTCATTGATTCAGATCCTCAGAAACAGGATGCTAAATATAGCTTCTAATATGTGGATCTGAATCATCTGGAGTCAGTTAGACAGCAAAAAGGAACTCTCTAGGCTGGGCTGAATATTGACAATCCCTTTTTATGCTGTATAAAACCAGTTAAACAGGTGTCTCCAGTTTTTGGAGAATCAGATCCTGGTCATTTCAATGTTCCTGAATTAGGTGATTGTGTAAGATATATTCAAATGTTGGAATGCACTGAGTATCTATAACCATTTTCAATAACTCTACTTGAGAAAAAATTTGTCCTAACTTGAACCTATCGCATTTCAAGTCAAAGAGTAAAAATAATACAACTTTACTAAGAGAGTCTCCCCTTCTGTCTTTTTGTAATCTGAGATTGTTGCAAATCCAGTGATTTGTGATGGAATAAAAGAACTCTTTATCCCAAACTAAAAATATTGTTAACAGGGACTGTGGAGGGGGAGGAGGGTCCCTAGGAGAAGATATATTTGGGTCCTAAAAGAAGCCTTATCCACACTTCTAGATACGATGTGGCCAATTCATATCATATTGGATTGAGTCCTGGGTCTGACTGTATACCCCCACAGCTAATAACGGCTTTTACATTTTTTAAGTGTAAAATAAAACTAAGAATAACAGATAGAGACCTTATGTGGACAGAGAAGCCTAAAATATTTACTTTCTGGCGCTTTATTTGAAAATCATGCCAGTCTTGGCAAATCACATTCAAGTACCTCCTGCTTGGCTTCTCTGCCAGATAAAGGCAACAATCACTCTTGCTGACAAGAGGCAACTGGAATGTATCCATGAGAAATAGATCAGTATTCTTTAGTATTCCCACTCCAGTATATTTTTTTTTCCCCAAAACTGTTCTAAGACAGAAGCTAAGATGGACAGCATATAAATGAGGGCTTGGGGATCAGTGGAATACTGAGGCCAAGGCTGCTTTCTGGGAACTAAATATTTCTAGGAAGATTTCCATGTTTAAAGTTCAATAGAATTTTTTTCACTTTTATTTTCTGATACTCAAAACATGAGAATTAATTGAAACCATAATACTTTTAAGGAAGATGTATTGAATACTATGAGAAAAGCTTCATGCTGGAACAATAATGGTTAAATGAAATATCTGACTTTCTTTAATAGATAGTTAAGTGAGATGGCCTCTAAAAGAGCACAGATCCCCAAAAAAGACACCCTAGAAAAGATACTTCAATGTGGCCATGGGACATGATAAAAAGAGTTTCTCTCAGAAATGATATCTAGGATGTGGGTAAACTGGCTGGTCACTAAACTAAATCCACTGCCAGAGAATGTTCCTTCTCACTTCTGTCCAGCATGATAGGATAAGTGCTGTGCTCTGGTGACTACCATGCTATACCCTATGTTTCCCCCTGTTTCAAATGACGCTATCACATTTAATTATTCTCTTTACAATGTATGCTGGGTGTTTTAGGGTGCCTGTAAAACCTACATGATGTGTTGAGATCTCTGGCATTTGGAGTTAGACACAGGAATGGAATGAGACTCCCAATGATCTAGACTAGGACTTAGTAAATGCTTTTTAGAGATGTGAATTTTTAGGTGAATTTATGGAAAGTGTATGTATGTGTATTTCTGTAGATATGTACATTGAGTATGTATGTGTGTATGTTTGTATAAGAGAGACATAAAAAATAGTGGACTCTATGAATAACTTCTGTTTGTTCCTGCACCAACCAGACTTTTCATTATAGCTGCTTTAAGTAGGTTTCCCTTTGAGATCAATTCTATTGCCATTCTTATCTCATATGTTCCTGATGGATTTGACTTTATCCCTGGTTTGTTGATGCTGTTTAATAGCTAAGTCATGTCTGACTCTTTGTAACCCCATGAACTATAGCTTGCCAGTCTCCTCCATGCATAGTATTTCCCACAAGAATACTGAAGTGACTTGCCATTTCCTTCTAAAGGGGATCTTCCTGAGCCAGGGATCAAATCCACATCTCCCCCTTGGCAGGCAGATTCTTTACCATTGAGCCACTTGGGAAGCCTTTACCCCTGGTTACTCAGAACTAAACAACCAGATTATTTCATATATCAATTTGATAGGAATAGGCCCATTATTCATGTGCTTCTTTACCAATGAAATTAAACAAGACTTTTGCTGGAAGTTCTGGAAAAGAAAGCATCACTCTTTCTTTCCCAAATTTCAACCTAAGAGAGCAATAGCAACAAGAGCTATATAACTCTTCTTGTGAGTATCAGAGACTTAAGAATAAAAGTCAAACTGAGTAAGTGGAAGAAAGTAAGAGACAAAGAGGGAAACAGAGAGAGAGAGCCTAGTTTCCAGGGACAACAGTTAAGCCCTGGATCAAGTCAAAATAACTTGAGTTCTTCAATCATTTGAGCAAATAAATCCATTTCAATCTTAAAAGCCAGTTTCCATTGTAGTTTTGTCACATGCAGCATATTCACTCTCTGATGAGTAAAATGAAGATTATTTTTTTATTCAGAGCACATTAAAGTAAACAAATAACTAAATGAATAAATAAACCAAATCAGTCAGTCTTTCCCAATGTAATTTGTACTCCACATTAATGACACTCAAAATCTTACTTTTCCACTGTTCTAAACTCTGTGAGTTATTTCCAATTTTCCAACTGACCTGCTTACATCAGGCACAGTCATTATTAGAATAAGTTACAGACAGTAAATACTAAGGAGCTCTTACATCTAAAACAATGTTGGAAATCTGGTCTAAAGCCAAGAAATATGGTCTGAAGAAGTTAAAGCATTCTCAATTGTTATTAAATTGTCTTGGAAAGAGATGTTCAGGGCAGTCAATAATGATGCAGAATTGTCCTGAAAAATGACTGTTTACAATTATCATGCAACTAAAGCCTTGTAAAAATAAACAAACAAGCAAACAAAATCTTGTGATTATCTAGCCCTTAAGAACACCCAGAGACTGGACATGGGGTTGATTTATATTAAAATGATGTCAATGACCTGTGAATACATTTCCTGTTAAAATAGTCTCTTAAGAATCTGTGGAGAAATGACAAAACTTGGAAGGATGACCCTGAGAAAATTTTCTGTGCTTCAGTCATGTTTATGATAAAATTTCTGTGATAGTTTAATCATGTGTGACATTTCAAACCATCATTTGTGTGGCTTTTCATTAGCCAGTGTATACACAAGAGTAAATATGTACTGATATGTGGCTTTGCCTGCCACTGTAAGTCAAGGATCTTCTTTCTAAATCTTTAATCTATACCATCTATAGTTTTATTTATCTAGTCATTATTTTTCTAATCTGTATATTCCTACTTAGGTTTCCCTGATGGTTCAATGATAAAGAATCTGCCTGCCAATATAGGAGATATGGGTTCCAACCCTGAGATGAAGGAAATGGCAACACCTGGAAAATCCCATGGACAGAGAAGTCTGTGTGGCTACAGTCCATGGGGTTTTAAAAGAATTAAACACAACTTAGTGAGTAAACAACAATATACTTAGTTATTAAGGGGAGATTTTGTTCAGCAAAGATGATCACTATGACTCGAAAATTCTATTATTCTTTGCTCTTAAGAAGTTTAGGGTTAGCCTTAAGATTAAGTTCTATTCAAATTAAGTAAGGGGACAACTTGATGGTTTGGTATACACATTCATTATGAAATGATTACACAGAATTAAACTAATATGTGACCAAATCACGTAGTTACATTTTTTTTTCTTTTTATCTTTTGTGCTAAGAACTTTTGAGCTCTATCCTCTTAGCAAATTCCAAGTATTTCAAATATTTCTGTCACAGAATGTCAAAGTACCTTGTGATTTCCTGAGTAATAGAAGTGTCTGTCATGGTAATGAGGTGACTCGTGGTAGGCTTCCTGGATAGCTCAGGAGGACTGCCCACCAGAAAGTCCAACCACATGATCAGAAGGTTAAAAATCTGGTCCAGCCCAACTTTTGTGGAAGAGGAGGAGGCTAGGCGTACTCAATGTAGGTAATAAATCATGCTTATTTAATGACTTCAGTAAAAATTTTGGACACTGAGGTGCAGTGGTGCTTCATAGTCATTGAACACAATCATATATTGGGAGGGTAATAATGCCCAGATTATACCGCAAGAGAGCATAGAAGCTTCATGTCTACCTCTTCTGCCAGACCTTGCCCTATGAATCTCTTCAATCTGGCTGTTCCTGAATTGTATTCTTTACAATAAAAATGTAGTAATCATCATAGCCCATTCTTGGACTCTATGAGGTCGAGTTGTTCTAGTAAAAGAGTGAACTGAGAGGTCCCTGACTCGGTTACCCAGAAGTTTAAGTAGCACCGAGACAAGCTGGTGTCTGAAGTAAGGGCACTCCTTAAATTGTGACTTGTGATGCTAACTCTAGGTGATTAGCATCAGAATTGTACTGCAGTCCACCTTAGTTGGATAGAAATGAAACATTTTGAAATTGCTACCTTCCTGGACAGAAGTGTGAGTTGGTTGAGGATACTAACACTTGTGACTAGTGTCTGTAGTCTGAACAATCTTATCAAGGTCTTTGCCCTTAACTTGTATCATCTGAGCTAACTTCAGGTAGTTCATGTCAGAATTGAACTGGATCATAGGACACCAACTGGGGTCAGAGAATTGTGTCAGAGCTTCAGATGATGTTAACTGTAGATTTCTTGTGGATGCCATTCATCAGATCAAGGAAGGTCCCTTCTATTCCTAGTTAGTGTTTTATCTTGAAAGGATGTTAGATTTTGTAAATGTGTTTTCTGCATCTATTGAGATGGTAACATGGCTTTTGTCCTTTATGGTATTGATATATTATGGTGAAATTCTGAGATAAAGGTTATAGTATATAACCCTTTCTATAAGTTGCTAGATTCAGTTTGATAGTATTTTACATATATTTTCATTAGACATATTTAATCTATAGTCTTCTTGTGATATCAGTGTTTGTTTTCAGTATCAGAGTAATACTGGTCTCATAGAATGATTTGGAAAGTGTTCTCTTCTATGTTTTGGAAGAGTTTTGAAGAATTAGCAACCATCTTGTTTTCAAATTTGACAGAATTTATTATTGAGGCCATCTGGGTTTTAGCTTTATTTTGCAGGAGAATTTTAAATCACTAATCCGTCTGAGTTGAACAGTGTGCACTCAAAATTCATGTCCACCCACTCACAATCTGACCTTATTTGGAAATAAATTTTTGCATATATAACTAGTTAAAATAAGCCCATAGTAAATTAGCATGGGGGTCCTAAACCAAAGATAAATGGGATCCTTATAAGAGAAGGAAAGAATAACAGAAACACACACACAGGGAGGGCTGTGTAAATGCAGTGACAGGCAAAGGAACATCAATGATTGCCAGTGGCCAACACAAACTAGAAGGAAGCAGGGAAGATTTACTCTCTCAAGCATTCAGAGGGAGCATGGATATGCTGTCACCTTTATTTCAAACTTTTGGCCTTCCACACTGTGAGAGAATAAATTTATGCTGTTTTCAACCACTCAATTTGTGGAAATTTGTTACAGCAACTCTAGAAAATTAACACTCTGATTAAATCATTTACTTGTTATAGATCAACTTAAATTTTCTATTTGTGGGGGAAATTAGTTTCAATAGATTGTGGCTTCCTAGGATTTGTATATTTCATCCAAGTCACCTAATTTGTTGACATACAATTTTCCATGGTGTTCTTTTATGCTCCTTTTTATTTCTGTGAGGTTGACAGTAATTTCTACTCTTTAATTCTTGATTTTAGCAATTTAAATGTTCCTATTTTTTCCTTGGTTAGTCTCACTAAAGTTTTGTCAGTTTTGTTATTTTCAAAGAAACAACTTTTGTTTCTTTCAGTCTTTTATGTTTTTCTATGCACTATTTCATTGATACCTGTTCTAAACTATTGTTTCCTTTCTCCTTATGGATTTAAGCTTGATTTTCTCCTTACTACAAAGTCTTAAGGTGGGTGGGTTTAGTTGCTAAGTGGTGTCACACTCTTGGGACCTCATGGACTTTAGCCCGCCAGGCTCCTCTGTCCATAAGATTTTTCCGGCAAGAATACTGGAGTGGGTTGCCATTTCCCTCTCCAGGAGATCTTCTTAGCCCGGGGATCAAACCCTGCACTCCTGCATTGCAGGCAGATTCTTCATCCACTGAGCTATAGGAAAAGTTAGTAATTGATTTGAAATAATTCTATACATATATAAAATATTTTAATGTGGCATTTATGGTATACATTTCCTTGTAAGCACTGCCTCAGCTGTATCCCAGAAATTTTGGTATGTTGTGTTTCAACTTAATTTACTTCAAAATATTATCTGATTTCTCTTTTAATTTATTTGACTGATTGCTTATTTAGAGTATTTTGTTTAATTTCCTTGCATTTGTGAACTTCTCAAATTCCCCTGAGGTATTCTATTCTAATTTCTTTTCATTGTGGTCACAGAACATACTTTCCATTATTTCACTACTTTTCAATTTCTTATGGTTTGCTTAATGACCTATATTGAAATTTCAACAATACATTGTTGTGATGATTACTATATATAATTTTATGTATTTTTAAAAAGCTGAGAGAATAAACAGAGTTTGTTATATTAAACTTCTTATTTAACATATGCAGTTCTTTTTCAATCTGTGGATTTAAGTGGATTCAAGTTACCATCATACACTTCCTCCAATACAATTGTATTCCCACTGATCTCTTTCGTGCTGTTACAGTCAATATATTACATTTTTCTATGTTATAGAAAATCTATGATACAGACCTAACAATAGAGTTTCATACATGATATTTTATACAATTAGTTTTTAAATCACTAAAGAAAAATAAAGGATAATGCAATTATATTGTCCTTTATTATTCCCTACATAATTACATTTATTAGCACTCTATTATTCATAGGGAGTAAAATTACTTTCTTATGTCATTTGCTTCCATTCTGAAGCAATTCCTTTATTTTTCTTATTTTCTCTTACTATTTGTTCTTCTGTTGAAATATAGTTTACAATATTATATTTGTTTCAGGAATACTGCATAGTGATTCTGCATTTTTACAAATTATACTTCATTAGAAATTATTGTAAGATAAGGACTACAATATTTTGTGCTGCACAATCTATCCTTGTTGCTTATCTAACAAATATTTTCCTTTATTAACCTTGTAAGGAGTCTTTGCTAGCAACAAAGTTTTTCAGTTTTGCTCATCTTGGAATGACTTTATTTTATCTTTATTACTGAAAGATAGTTTTCTATGTATAATTCTTTATTGGCTTTTTTTTTCTTTCAGCACTTTAAATATGACTTCTCACTGCCTTCTGATTTCTACTGTTTCTGATTAGAAGTAAGCTATTGATTGATCTTATTAGAGACATTTCTTTTAATTGGATCCTTTTTATCTCCAGTCTTTCCATTTTTTTTTTTTAATTTTCCTTTTTCTTTTAACATTTCAACAGTTGAAATATCTGAGTATGGATTTCTTTGTTTTCATCAAGTTGGAGTTTGTTGTTCTTTATGGATGTGTAATATATTTTCATTATATTCTGGGAAGTTTTCAGCCATTATTTCTTCCAATACTTTTCCTGCTCTTTTCTTCTCTTCTCTTTCTGGTACTTCAATACATATATGTTACCATACTTAATGATATCCTACATTTTTTTGAGGTTATTTCCTTTTTTATCATTCTTTTTCCCTCTGTTCTTTATACTGCATATTTATCTATCTGCCTTCCAATTCATTGAGGTTTTTTTTTTTTTTTCCTGTCAGATAAACTACTGCTGAGACCTGCAAGTGATTTTTTTCATTTCTGCTATTGCATTTTTCAAATCCAGAATTTCCATTTAGTTTTGATACTGATATTCTCTATCTGATGAGCCATTGTCATCATACCTCCTTTTACTTCCTTAAAAATATTTATTACACTTTGAACATGTTTACAATATGTTTTTGACTTCTTTGTCTGCTATGTCTGACATCTGGGCCTTATCTAAGACAATATCTGCTGCCTGCATATTTTTCCTATATATGTCACACTTTTCTTTTGTTTTTTTTTTTTTTTCGTCTCTCTCTCTCTCTTTTTGATAGAAAGCTAGTCCTTTAAGGTAATATATTGTTGTAACCTTGAAAACCCACACAGTCTAACATTTATTTGTTTAGTGACTTAGCTGGACTATTTCAATGACGTTTATTTCCATGTGGTTTAGTGACTCTAATGTCACTCCTAAGGGCATGCAACTTTGGTTGTGCACACAGTCACTCTAACTGTTGCTTCCAGGGATGCTAGTGATTTTAGCCAGTCTCTTCTTGACTCCCTGTCTCCATCTCTCTAGTAAGATTCAAGCTAATTTGCTTCTATTAGCACCACATCCAGCAGTAAGTGTCCATTAATTGTTAGCTCATCATTCTATTGTTTTTGAGACTTCCTTAGGACATAAACTGGAGAAGGAAATGGCAACCCATTCCAGTACTCTTGCTTGGAAAATTCCATGGATGGAGGAGCCTAGTGGGCTATAATCCATGGGGTTGCAAAGAGTTAAACATGACTGAGCGACTTCACTTTTCACTTTAGGACATAAATGGGAAAATAATGGAAACAGTGAGAGACTTTATTTTGGGGAGCTCTAAAATCACTGCAGATGATGACTGCAGCCATGAAATTAAAAGATGCTTGCTCCTTGGGAGAAAAGCTATGACCAACCTAGACAGTATATTAAAAAGCAGAGACATTACTTTGCCAACAAATATCCATCTAGTCAAAACTATGGTTTTTCCAGTAGTCATGTATGGATGTGAGTTTTGGACTATAGAGAAAGCTGAGCACTGAAGAATTGATGCTTTTGAACTGTGGTGTTGGAGAAGACTCTTGAGAGTCCCTTGGACTGCAAGGAGATCCAGCCAGTCCATTCTAAAGGAAATCAGTCCTGAGTGTTCATTGGAAGGATTGATGTTGAAGCTGAAACTCCAATACTTTGGCCTCCTGATGCGAAGAGCTGACTCATTTGAAAAGACCCTGATTCTGGGAAAGACTGAAGGCGGGAGAAGGGGATGACAGAGGATGAGATAGTTGAATGGCATCACAGACTCAATGGGCATGAGTTTGAGTAAGCTCTGGGAGTTAGTGATGGGCAGGCAGGCCTGGAGTGCTGCAGTCCATGGGGTTGCAAAGAGCTGGACACAACTCAGCGACCGAACTGAACCGAATTAGGACATGAATTGTTGCACAGTTTGATCCAGTTGAATTCAAGCTCACTTGCAGAGACGATCTTCTAGGCATTTTTCAACATAGCCTAGATAGCTAGTTCTCCCTCTGAAATTTTTACCTTCTTTACTGTTTCATTTGTCATTATCATGGAGCATCCAGCTTCCTCTTTAAAATTTTTTCTAATAAAAAATGCAAGGTTGCTCATGTCCATAGAGAAATACACATTTCAACATCTACCACCCTTAAACTGCATACTACTCTCACCTCCCCATGTGCTTAGTTGCTTAGTCATGTCCAACTCTTTGTGACCCCATGGACTGTAGCCTGCCAGGCTTCTCTGTCCACGGGGATTCTCCAAGCAAGAATACTGGAGTGGGTTGCTATTTCCTTTTCCAGGGGATCTTTATTCAAATTCCTAAAGATTGCTTAGAGCATATTTACTTTGATTTCTTCTATCTTGTTTTAAAAGTATTGGTATCAACATGATAATATCTCTGGTCTATTTATGTGAGTTTTACAATGACAGGAATAAGTTACAAGAAATCCGGAAGATAATTATATCTTCACAAATGTTATACATATTTCCTTTTTTGTAAACATTTTTTATAAGCATTTTGCTTCTACACACTATAAAATCATTTGTATAATAGAATATAATTAAATGTAGTTTTCATGACTGTTGAAAGTATGAAAATGGCATGAAAATTTATTGCTTATTCTGTTAGTAAAGCTTGAGAAAAACATTCCTTCTGCATATATGTGTATGTATTTAACTATCCTGCTATTACATATGTTTATACATATTTATTTATTCATTTATTTTTATTTTAGATGGATATGACATAGGGAAGTAAACATTTCTCACTAAGGTTTATTGAGAAGTTTTAAAAGTCATGCTATTTATTAATACCTTTAAGTAATTTATTTATTAATGAATTAATTTAAATAATTGGTTTATTGATACCTTCAATTTTATATTACTAAGATTTTTTTTTTTAATTTTAGCAATTCTTCTAAATTTCCATGGACCATTTGTCTCTATTCCTTCATTCTGCTTACAGCACCACCTTCTATGAAGAAGTAAAGTATACCAGGCTTGAATTTACCTTATATCCCATCTGTACATTGTCATATCCATATTTTCCATACATTTTCCTTTCTTTTGAATAATCTTAAAGTAGCTTTGTCTCTATAATTTTATTTGGTTATCTTTGATGTTGTTGTTCTCTGCTCATTACACAAGTAAATTTCCTTTCCTTTTGGAACTCCACATTTTACTTGTAACATCAACATCTTTAGCAGGATACAAGCACCACTGGACAACTTTATGCTTGACATATATGGCCAGGATTTTTCAGTTTCCAGATGGATTTTAGGGCTTCCCTGGCAGCTCAGACAGTAAAGATCTTCCTGCAATGCAGGAGATAGGGATTCTCTGGAGAAGGAAATGACAACCCTCTTTCGTATTCTTGCCTGGGAAATGCCATGGACAGAGGAGCCTGGAGGGCTACAGTCCATGAGGTCACAAAAGAGTCAGACATGACTTAATGACTAAACAACAATAAATTATTCAATAAATATTTACTGGGTACCTACTATGCACCAGAGATAAATGAGGAATAAATTATAGCCAGTGACCTAGAGGAGTTTATACTCCATTTGAGAGGAGAGAGTTGTAAACAGCTCATTTCAATTAAAAAAAAAAAAAAAAGAGCAGGCACACAAACTGAAAAAAAAAAAAAAAAAGAACAAAAACAAACATCTAACAACATTTTAGGCACATGAAGAAACTGTTGGCATGTGCTAACATTCCTTTTCAAGACTGCCACAAGAAGAAACGGATAAATAGGCCAATTCAAATATGTTCTTCTGTGGGGCATTTTCCATAAAAGGAAATGGCTACCTATCATTGTTAGACAGGGTTATGAAAAAAAGTTTAAAAATTCTTAGAACCCCTCATTCTGGTCCTCTATGCAATTGGTTGTGGGGACCTAACTTGAAAATGTAAGGCTGTCCAAAAACTGTCACTGGCCATCAAAATAAATGACTCCCAAATAACTGCTTACAGAGACAGTCAGACATACAGAAAACTGCTGAAGCAATTATACAATTAGCTAAATATAACTGCAAAAACAGACATAAATACATACACAAGCAAAGTCCTGCAGACAAAACACAAAATAATTTTCTGCAGCCAAAACATTTCTGAATATAATTATGCAACATCCTGGTCTCTTTAAGTACTTGGTCATTTCTCACTAACAATATAACAATATGATCCCAGCCATGGTATTCTTCAACACAATCATGGAAGTTCTCAAATATAAAGCATTGGCGAGATATAATTAGTTATATGATTCCTCAAAGGTCCAAGAATCTTTCTTTAGACATAAACCACTGACAAAAAACCTATTGTTTTCAGTACCCAAAGCCCCTACAGAATATCCCCCCTGCAATATTAAATCATTTTTTTAGACTCTTACTCCAAATTCTTAACTTGGATTGGTCTCATATTCAATAGAACATTCTTAAAATAGTCACAAGACTTTGATTAACAAGGACTGTGGAAATAAGCCAACTTTGCTGAGTGTTAGCAAACCCTCACTAGTTAATCTCAACATCCAAAAAATTGATGAAACACAAAATAATCTCAACAGTGAGTCTCCTGTGATTTTTTTCCATTCAGGCATAGCCCTGGCTTTACTTGAATGGCTCCTTGTGAAGCAAGTGAATATTTATGAGATGTTCATAACAGTATAAAAAAATGTCTTTGACAAATTAATTATTTGTACCTGTCAAAAGTTTTGTTACAGTTTGCTGCAAGAGAAGAGCCCTATGCAGTCCTATTTCAAAATTTCTTCTTGGAAAGGAAATTTTATAAGTAAAAAAGACAATGAGATCATGATTGCTGTTATTTAGTCATCGTCATGCCTTACTCTTGCAACACAATAGTTAGGTTAAAGGTAAGACAGAAAATAATGCAGAAAATCACTGTGAGTTGAAGTCATTAACATATTATTAGGTCATAATATCATTTGCCCCCAACAGAAAATTAAATGCCTTATCAGAAATGCTAAGCCTTTTTCAAGAAAGAAATTTACAGAGTAGATTCTGTTGAAAATTTATATGAGAAATGAAGCTTCAGATGATTTTCCTTTCAAGGTGATAAGTGCTCAAGTCTTTCCTTTATTGCCTATTGATTGAATCTACATTTTTGTCAGGTCCTAGAGCTAAATAGGGACCCAGGAGAAATCCGGACAAAGGGAAATTGATGGGGTTCAAGTTGGGGAAGAAGGTGTCATAGGAAGCACTTAAGAAATTCACATTTAAGCTAGATACTTGAGGAACAAGCTTTAAAAAAAAAATCAGGGAAAGCAAATACTCCAGTCAATGGAAAAACATGACAAAACCCCCCTATGGGAGTTTAAACCATTTGTGGGGGATCTGGGAATCAGAAGAAGGCCAGTCTGACTAGAGGACAGAGACCTTGGGCTAGTGTAATAATCCCAGGGTTCAGATGATCAGTGCTGCCAGCCTGGCCAGGAGACTGATTTTTTCTAAAAGCAATAGGAAACCATGGAAAGCAATAGATTTTGAGCCAGAGCATGGAATAATTTACTTTTGCTTTTTAAATGATTTATTGATCACAAAACTTTGTTTTTTTTCCTTTTATTTCTTCCTCAAACATACTCCAGTAACACCTTTTCTGTCCTCTGGGAAACAAACAAACAAACAAAAAACTCTTGAGCAAGGAGGTTAGATAGTAAAAGCCTATCAAATATTACAAGCCTAGGTCAGCTTCAATCTTGATTCTCGAACTTGTTTTGCCTCTCTTCCCTTGATTTAAGTGTGGGCTGGAGCAGACTCCTGAAATGCACAGTGAGTTGAGGGTGAGGGAAACTGGTTCCACTTCAGCCTTTTCTTTTCACAGTCCACTATTCTTCATTCATCAGCAGTTTTTGTTGCTTATTTAGCCAATACATTGGCTCTCAATGCTTTCTCCAAGTCAGGACAACAAATACTAGCTTTTTCAGAGGTGTAAATTCTCCAGGCTCTGAAGAGCCTGTTCACTTCAGTGTCCAGACACATGAAGAATCCACTTCCTGCTCAAGTCTTTCATCCTACTCCTCAGACTCCCAAACTCACTTGTCTTCCCTAAAGCCCCTTAAGCTGGAAAAGCATCCTGGGTGGGATACTAGGCAATGTGCCTCTATGACGCTGGAATATACTCCTTCCTTTTTCCATACCCGAGAAAAGTCCTTGCAATTCCTGTCAGGCCAACAAATCTTAACTTGAAAGACTTGGTGAAGGGAGGCTGGTGGAGGAATTGATTTTGGTGGGGCCAGTTCTGGCAGTGCTTAATAAGCCCCTGGCTAAATAAGCTCAACTGTAGGGCACTCTTTGGGGATTTGGTGCCTGTTTTTTGTTTGGCTGTTTGTTAATTTGTGGCCTTTGGCTCTGAGCCATTATGCTTTTCCTAAGGCAGCAGTAAACGTCCCTATTAAACATCCTGTCATGATTGTAAAGTTCATTTTGTTTGTTTGCATGAAGAATGGCTTTGAAGAATATAAAGTATGGAAACACAGAGTGGACAAGGTACAAATCCTGGGGAGGATGACGGCAACTTTGACCTGCACAGCAATACCCAATCAGTCAATAATTACTAATAAGAATCAACTTTATGTCAGATTTTGTCTTGTTTTTAAGCACTTTCAAATTGAAATGAAGAGCACAGACAGAAGCTCTCCAGTAATCTGCATTCTAGCTGAGAGAAATGGACAAAGTAAAATAATAATATCATTTCTCATATAGATAACTGTTATGAAATGTGATAGAGGATTAGAAAAAAATAGTGGATAGATTTGAGATTTATCATGGACATCTAAGAGATCGGTCCTGGGTGTTCTTTGGAAGGAATGATGCTAAAGCTGAAACTCCATTACTTTGGCCACCTCATGGGAAGAGTTGACTCATTGGAAAAGACTCTGATGCTGGGAGGGATTGGAGGCAGGAAGAGAAGGGGATGACAGAGGATGAGATGGCTAGATGCCATCACCGACTCGATGGATGTGAGTTTGAGTGAACTCCGGGAGTTGGTGAAGGACAGGGAGGCCTGGCGTGCTGCAATTCATGGGGTCACAAAGAGTCAGACATGACTGAGCGACTGAACTGAACTGAACTGATGGACATCTAATTTTTGGATTTGGTGGTACTCTGGCTTACATGGTGATGGTCAAAGATAAACCCTAGATCTGAGACTCGTTCATGCCCATGGTGTAGATGGTCATTCCATTAACTGAGAAGGGGAAAGCAGCAGTGAACAATACCTTTTAGGGGAAATTGAAAACCAAGTTTGGGATGTATTAAGTGTGAGATTTGTGAGACATCCAAATGAAGATGTCAATGAGGAATTTAGAATAAAAATTCTATAACTCAGAAGAGAGTCTTCATCCTACAGATGGTATTTAATGTTGTAGAAAGGCACATCATCACACAGAGCCAGACTGGAGAGAAAGAAGAGAATTTTACCATTAATAGGACAGCATGGAGTTCTTACGGAAGTTCCTTAATAAGACACTGGGGAGAGGGGTATCTTCCCCTTCTCACTAAAGATCATGTTTGACTTAAATTCTTTCTTCAAGTTCACTTTGGGTTCATTTCTTTCAGAGAGAATTTTCTTAATACTAACCTTGGGGAAAGAAAAATAAGAATAATACTGGCTGGGAGTCTAGAAGTTGAGCTGGGAAGAGAAAGTGGTGGAGCTAGCCTGTGGCTATGGAACTTTCAACAGAGTGGGAAATTAAATGATTCAGTGGTAAGTCTAGTTTATCAAAAGTTATAAGCTAATTTTTAAATCTGTTTGACTAAGAAGAGATATAAAATAATTAAGTCCATACTGCATGGGTTTACAATCCAGGGCAAACAAAACAAAAGAGTAGTTCTAAGAGGCAATAAGAGGTGGAGCTGAAAATATGTCCTGAGACACATACCTAAAGCTGTACTTCCTCCATTATGAGGAGGCATAGTGAAAGGTCTAAGGTTAGGGAGCTTGAAGTTGAGGACTGAATCAGTTCAGTTTAGTCACTCAGTCATGTCCAATTCTTTGTGACCCCATGGACTGCAACATGCCATTCTTTTCTGTCCCTCACCAAATCCCAGAGCTTGCTCAAACTCATGTCCATCGAGTTGGTGATGCCACCCAACCATCTCATCCTCTGTCATCCTCTTCTCCTCCTGCCTTCAGTCGAGAGGACTGAATTGGTTAGGCCAACAGAAAGAAAAGTATGGCCAGAGGTGTGGGTATTAGAATTAGGCATTTTGGTCCCTTTATTTCATACATTTTCTTAGTTGGATTGTTTATGGACATACTTCCACCATCTTTATACCTGTAAGTCAAATTTACCTTTGGTTCTTTTATGTGGAGAACCAAGAGGTGAATAAGAAGTAGGGATAAAATTAAACAGTAAGGTGTGAGTGACATCAGATAAAAACTTGAATCCAGGGGATGCAGCTATACACAAGTGCAATGCATGTGATGGAAGAAGGATTCCAAAGATCCCTAGATTTCAAGTATACATTACTGGGATTCCTTTGACAGTGAAAAGAAAAACAAAATAAGTTAATATTCGGGAGTGAAGAAGGAGTGTAAAACTGTTAGTGAGACCAAAAAGCAAATACTCCAGTATCTGACCAAACTTTCAAAAATCTTCTACTTAAAAAATGTCTCTTGAGGAGTGAAATATGTATGCAGAACACTCATTTTTTTATGGCTTCTGAAATGCATGGCTGGGTACAGTCGAGCTATGTCTAATCAGACATTGTCTAGGCTGGCAAGAGAGCAAATGTGCCTTGATATGATCGACTGCTTGTTGAGCGTCTGTTACACTGCTCTGGATGAATGAATTGAATCAATTATTTCCATTACATCACCAAATACTTAGAGCACATGTCTTCCCCAGCACAACTGGTACCACTGGTTGGTCAGTTAAGCAAATAAGTTGGTTAAAGCAGAGGATTTTTAAAAGGAAAGATGATACAGTCTTAAAGAATTTTTTAGTTCTCTTGTCCACATCAAAATCAATATCATTTTTTGTTTTGTTTTAGTCATTTGGTTTTGAGTTTTTTTCAAAGCATTCACATCAATAGAAATAGCCTCTCTTTTCATACTAATAGTTAGAATATTTATTTACACAGTTTATTTATGTGTTATTTATTTATCTAAAATAACAATAGTAAGTACATCTGGAATAAGCATCTTTTTAGATAAAACTTAACAACTAGGAGAAATGTGTAGCTATATGAGTGAACTACCTGCTAACTACCTTGTTGGCATCAATTAGTATGTTTTAAATCAGAAAATAAGAAATTTGATTAATCTGACCCATTGTTTAATGGAATTTGAATAAGAAACATACTATTGTATTTACAAAATCTAGGATATATTATAGTACATAGTAACAGTTGTAAATCATACAACTGTAACTCCTTAGTATCCTTTTTCCTACCTACAAATACATATCAACACCAGCACAACAGTCACAGGGGGTCCAAAGGAAGGAATAAAAAAGGAAGGCAACTAAACAGACAAAATCTGCTGGAACACAAAAAATGGTTTGGAGAACTACCAATGGCAAACCGCACTCAAGATGATTAGAAAAAAAAAAAAAAATGGAGTAGCCAGTTTCCTGATCCACCCACTTACAGAATTCCTCAATTTGATTTACCTTTATCCTGTATCTTTTCCTTCCCTGAACTTCAAAGTTCTCAGGAAAAGAACATTGACCAATAAGTCAAATATTCTTATTTATCTCTCTGGGATCTAGTTTCTTGGAATCAGAGCCATACTCATGATAGAAATATTCTTTATTGGTGCTCATTTTTTTATTCAAAGAACATTTATCTTCTAATTCCTACCTACTAGACAATAAGATAATCACAATAAAATGAGCCTAAAAAGAAAAATAAAAAGAGAAATTCCTGCAGGGAGCTGCTTCTCCCTCCCTGCTCCGCCCCAAGTAGAATGGTCACAAGTGGCATCTGTTATCTCAGATATTTGTTTCCTTATGAGCCTGCCCAGACTCCCAGTGTAATGCCAACTGATTGCTTGTGTACCTGAGCTATCTGGATTTGGAGTTTGGTAGATCTCTCTGTAAAAATGTGTCAACGTAGATGTAAGGGGTGGTGGTGGGGGGGGGAAGCCACATTTTAAGGTAGAGTTAAAAAATGCTTTGCAAATCATGGATGGGGGCAGTCAATATTAGCTTTCAATATAAAATGATCTTAATCATTTTTTCTCAGATTTCTGTCCTTGCTATATTATAGTCTGAATTCTCAGGGTAGGTTTCAGCCTGCCCTGCACTGTATAGGTTTAGCCACAGAATTTTTATGTATGTAAGTGTGCATTTCTTCATTTATTTTTACCCTGACTTACCCAAAAGACCTTAAATATGTCTGATTTACACAACAATAAATTAAGAGAATCAAAGTCAAAAAGAAATAAATACTAGAATAAGAACTTAAAGACAACACATAGAAATAGAGATTATGTGTTTCTTTAGAGTTGTCAAATGTAGTTTTGACATGTACCTTTAAGCATTCCTGTAATAAAGTGAGTGGAGAACACACAATCAGCTTCAAAGTTGATAGTCTCTATAATACATAACAAAAATATGTAAGTTATTTTAGCAAGTCTATCCCCCCTCCTCCAAAAGGACAAATGAGGAAAACTTTCTGAGAAACATTTCTCAAAGTCAAGCATATTGGGGAGGACTCAAGGGATACAAAATTAAAGATCAATGTAGAATCCATCCCAGGTACAAAGGGAATAATGGATGGAGGGAAAGACAAGGACCCATATTTGAGCACTTCTAAAGATTAGTGATCTTATCTACTCTTTTAAAGTCATGAAACAAAGTTTGAAACTCTGCTGGACCCATGTGTCTCTTAAGTTAGAGTAGTACACACTGAATTCAAAGTCTAAGTATTTCTCAATATAGCATGTTTTCTTTTAATGGAAGGAGATGATTAAAAAAGGCAAAGACACCAACTTTTCAAAATTCTCTTATCTAATGAGTTATTTATAACTCTTCTTTTGTTAATATGATGGGGAACTCTCCTCTAATGCTTCCATTAAGATGTTGCTTTTCCTTAAGAAATTGGTTTTGTAGTTAAAAATTAAAATAAGCAGAAAAACATGAAAAATCATTAGGTTAAAGGCTATTTTCTCAACTGAAACTTACTGCTCGTTTGGATGTTGTGCCATGTTTTAATGCTCTGAATTTTAAACCTAAGTGCAGTCTTTGGTAGTGGGATTTATAAACTGCCAAATACTTCTAAGGGGGAAAAAATGCATTTCAGAGCCTAGGGGGAAAAGGGACTCACTTTGCTTTCTTGACATCAAACAGGCCTTGTAAAACAACACATTGATCAGTTAAATACAAATGAACTTGAATCATATGGATATAATTCCCTTAAATTAAATTTCCTTTAAAATAGGGATGGAATTAAACTTTAAAAAGAAGAGGTTCACAAAGTCAAGCTTTTTTCATTTGACATCTGTCTGCATAGCCTCAAACCCTAAAAGACTAAATCTTAGCAATATTAAATATGTGACATGTTGTCTTATTTAATACATAGTTCAGTTCAGTCTCCCAGTCATGTCCGACTATATGCAACCCCATGAATCCCAGCACGCCAGGCATCCCTGTCCATCACCAACTCCAAGAGTTCACTCAGACTCACGTCCATCGAGTCAGTGATGCCATCCAGCCATCTCATCCTCTGTCGTCACCTTCTCCTCCTACCTCCAATCACTCCCAGCATCAGAGTCTTTTCCAATGAGTCAACGCTTCACATGAGGTGGCCAAAGTACTGGAGTTTCAGCTTTAGCATCATTCCTTCCAAAGAAATCCCAGGGTTGAACTCCTTCAGAATGGACTGGTTGGATCTCCTTGCAGTCCAAGGGACTCTCAAGAGTCTTCTCCAACATCACAGTTCAAAAGCATCAATTCATCAGCACTCAGCCTTCTTCACAGTCCAACTCTCACATCCATACATGACTACTGGAAAAACCATAGCCTTGGCTAGACGGACCTTAGTCAACAAAGTAATGTCTCTGCTTTTGAATATGCTATCTAGGTTGGTCATAACTTTTTTTCCAAGGAGTAAGCATCTTTTAATTTCATGGCTGCAGTCACCATCTGCAGTGATTTTGGAGCCCCCCAAAATAAAGTCTGACACTGTTTCCCCTGTTTCCCCATCTATTTCCCATGAAGTGATGGGACCAGATGCCATGATCTTCATTTTCTGAATGTTGAGCGTTAAGCCAACTTTTTCACTCTCCTCTTTCATTTTCATCAAGGGGCCTTTTAGTTCCTCTTCACTTTCTGCCATAAGGGTAGGGTCATCTGCATATCTGAGGTTATTGATATTTCTCCTGGCAATCTTGATTCCACCGTGTGCTTCTTCCAGCCCAGCGTTTCTCATGATGTACACTGTATAGAAGTTAAATAAGCAGGGTGACAATATACAGCCTTGATGTACTTCTTTTCCTATTTGGAACCAGTCTGTTCCATGTCCAGTTCTGTTGCTTCTTGACCTGCATATCGGTTTCTCAAGAGGCAGGTCAGGTGGTCTTGTATTCACATCTCTTTCAGAATTTTTCACAGTTTATTGTGATCCACACAGTCAAAGGCTTTGGCATAGCCAATAAAGCAGAAATAGATGTTTTTCTGGAACTCTTTTCCTTTTTCCATGATCCAGCGGATGTTGGCAATTGGATCTCTGGTTCCTCTGCCTTTTCTAAAACCAACTTGAACATCAAGAAGTTCATGGTTCACATATTGCTGAAGCCTGCCTTGGAGAATTTTGAGCATTACTTTACTAGCATGTGAGATGAGTGCAATTGTGCAGGAGTTTGAGCATTCTTTGACATTGCCTTTCTTTGGGATTGGAATGAAAACTGACCTTTTCCAGTCCTGTGGCCCCTGCTGAGTTTTCCAAACTTGCTGGCATATTGAGTTCAGCACTTTCACAGCATCATCTTTCAGAACTTGAAATAGCTCACTGGAATTCCATCACCTCCACTAGTTTTGTTCGTAGTGATGCTTTCTAAGGCCCACTTGACTTCACTTTCCAGGATGTCTGGCTCTAGATAAGTGATCACATCATCATGATTATCTGGGTCGTGAAGATCTTTCTTGTACAGTTCTTCTGTGTATTTTTGCCATCTCTTCTTAATATCTTCTGCTTCTGTTAGGCCCATACCATTTCTGTCCTTTATCGAGCCCATGTTTGCATGAAATGTTCCTTTGGTATCTCTAATTTTCATGAAAAGATCTCTAGTCTTTCCCATTCTGTTGTTTTCCTCTATTTCTTTGCATTGATCACTGAAGAAGGCTTTCTTATCTCTTCTTGCTATTCTTTGGAATTCTGCATTCAGATGCTTATAGCTTTCCTTTTCTCCTTTGCTTTTCGCTTCTCTTCTTTCCACAGCTATTCGTAAGGCCTCCCCAGACAGCCGTTTTGCTTTTTTCCATCTCTTTTCCATGGGGATGGTCTTGATCCCTGTCTCCTGTACAATGTCACAAACCTCATTCCATAGTTCAGCAGGCACTCTATCTATCAGATCTAGGCCCTTAAATCTATTTCTAACTTTCACTGTATAATCATAAGGGATTTGATTTAGGTCATACCTGAAAGGTCTAGTGATTTTCCCTACTTTCTTCAATGAGTCTGAATTTGGTAATAAGGAGTTCATGATCTGAGCCACAGTCAGCTCCTGGTCTTGTTTTTGCTGACTGTATAGAGCTTCTCCATCTTTGGCTGCAAAGAATATAATCAATCTGATTTTGGTGTTGACCATCTGGTGATGTCCATGTGTAGAGTCTTGTCTTGTGTTGTTGGAAGAGAGTGATTGCTATGACCAGTGTGTTCTCTTGGCATAACTCTATCAGCCTTTGCCCTGCTTCATTCTGCATTCCCAGGCCAAATTTGCCTGTTACTCCAGGTGTTTTTTGACTTCCTACTTTTGCATTCCAGTCCCCTATAATGAAAAGGACATCCTTTTTGGGTGTTAGTTCTAAAAGGTCTTGTAGGTCTTCATAGAACTGTTCAACTTCAGCTTCTTCAGCATTACTGGTTGGGGCATACACTTGGATTACTGTGATATTGAATAATACATAACTGATGTATTATTGTTCATTATATTGATCATGAGAGGATTTTATTAGAAAAAATATCTCTAGTAGTTATAATTTGCCTCCTCGTTTTGCTAGACAATTTAATTTTTTGTTTTTTTGTGTTTCAAGAATGGGAAAAAAAAAACAGTAGTGAATACAGGGAGGAGATAAGGGTTTTTCTCTCAGGTTTTTAGTTCCCAAAGGTCAGTGGAAACAAGGACAATGAGTATGGTGGCATTGCCAAAATACAGGGGGGAAGGTATATGGATATCAGTATGGCAACCCAGTCCAGTATTCTTGCCTGCAGAATCCCTTGGACAGAGAAGCCTGGTGGGCAACAGTCCATAGGTAACAAAGAGTGAATATGATTGAAATAACCAAGCACACACACAGAGAAAGGGGATTAATGCTAAGCAGCTAAGTCACAATAAATCTTAGAAGAAGCCACAGAGAACTGTTTGGAATTTAGTCTCTTACATGTGATGGTTGCCCATCTAGATAGATGCTGATAGCAAGCTAAAGAACCCAGAAACTCAGGGGTCATTTATGTGGAATCTTTTAAATAAGTCAGTTAAAGTTCAGTTCAGTTCAGTTCAGTCACTCAGTCGTGTCCGACTTTTTGTGACCCCATAAATCGCAGCATGCCAGGCCTCCCTGTCCATCACCAACTCCCAGAGTTCACTCAAACTCACGTCCATTGAGTCGGTGATGCCATCCAGCCATCTCAACCTCTGCCGTCCCCTTTTCCTCCTGGCCCCAATCCCTCCCAACATCAGAGTCTTTTCCAATGAGTCAACTCTTTGCATCAGGTGGCCAAAGTGCTGGAGTTTCAGCTTTAGTATCATTCCTTCCAAAGAAATACCAGGGCTGATCTCCTTCAGAATGGACTGGTTGGATTTCCTTGCAGTCCAAGGGACTCTCAGGAGTCTTCTCCAACACCACAGTTCAAAAACATCAATATTTCGTCACTCAGCCTTCTTCACAGTCCAACTCTCACATCCATACATACTGGAAAAACCATAGCCTTGACTAGACGGACCTTTGTTGGCAAAGTAATGTCTCTGCTTTTGAATATGCTATCTAGGTTAAAATTAGGACTAATTAATAAGAAGAGAACAGCATATTTTCCAATGTCAATAACAAAAGGAATATTATTGCAAAGGCACATGCAATAAGGAAAAGAGTATTTGGGAAAGAGTAAAAGCCTTCTTTCCATTTCTCTTTTACAAGTCTCACCTATCCTCAAGGTAGAAATTCAAATTTTAAAATGGAATAGCATGATTCAAATGTTATGTGATTTGATCATTAATGGAGTTTACTGTTTAGCAAGATGAGGGATGTTAACCCAACGAAAATATGAAGAAGAAAAGAGTTTCTTGCTTATACTTCAATGCTGTGATACAAGATACAACTTTATTTTACTCTAAGAAAGATTACCCCTTTGTCTCATAAAATCCCTTTACAATATAATTAGAACTAAAATATCAGACTTGAAAATGCATTTTTAATTTAATGACTGTTTTAACTATCTACCATGCACTTGATGCTAAATGTATGAGATGAAAAACACCCCTTAAGAAACACAAACTCAAATGGAGGTGATTGTCATATAAATAAATGTACCAGAAGTCAAAGTGTATTTTCTCAAAATTATTGCCAGAATTCCTTTTGGAAAGAAAGAATGGTACAGCACCAGGATAAGGAGCTTGGGATAAAAGGTGAGATAATGATAAATTAAGGGTTAGCAGCAAACCCTAAGGGTTTCCCAGGTGGCACAAATGGTAAAGAATCTCCCTGCCAATACAGGACATGCAAGAGATGCAGGTTTTATCCCTAGGTGGGGAAGATCCCCTGAAGGAGGAAATGGCCACCCACTCCAGTATTCTTGCCTGGAAAATAATCTCATGGACAGAGGAGCCTTGCAGGCAACAGTTCATGGTGTTGCAAAGAGTCAGACATGACTGAGAGACTCAGAACAGCATACAGCACAGCAAACCTTAGGTGAGAATACCTTCATGCAAGCAGTGTTGGGATTCTAGGTGGCAGTGAGCAGGCAGATAGCAGGAAAGACCAACTTCAGAAGACTTGAGAATATCCAATGATGAATTAGATATGCAGACAAGATTTTAAGAGAACAGCATTACCCTAATACCAAAGCCAGATAAAGACAATGCAAGAAAACAAAATTACAGACCAATATCCCTGAGGAATACAGGTGCAAAAATTCTCAACAAAACACTAGCAAATCAGGTTCAATGCCACAATAAAAGAACCATACACCATGATTAAGTGGAATTTATCCCTGGGATGTAATGATGGTTAAACATATGTAAATCAATAGAAGCGATAACACTAAATTAAAGACATAAAAAAATCAAATCATATAATTGTCATTAGATACTGTAAAAGTATGACAAAATACAGCATTCTTTCATGATAAAAATGGTTAATAAATTGGAATATAGAAGGAAGATTCTTCAACACAATAAAGTCCATATCTGACAAGTCTACAACTAACTTTAAATTCAATGATTAAAGGTTGAAAATTTTCTTCCATGATCAAGAAGTCAAGAGTGACCACTCACACTATTCCTTTTTTTTTTTTAATGTGTGCCATTATTTTATTTTATTTTATTTTATTTTTTTTACATGTGTTTCCAAACATGAACCCCCCTTCCACCTCCCTCCCCATATCATCTCTGTGGGTCATCCCCATGCACCAGCCCCAAGCATGCTGTATCCTGCGTCAGACATAGACTGGCGATTCAATTCTTACATGATAGTATACATGATAGAATTCCATTCTCCAAAATCATCCCACCCTCACCCTCTCCCTCTGAGTCCAAAAGTCTGTTATACACAGCTGTGTCTTTTTTCCTGTCTTGCATACAGGGTCGTCATTGCCATCTTTCTAAATTCCATATATATGTGTTAGTATACTGTATTGGCGTTTTTCTTTCTGGCTTACTTCACTCTGTATAATCGGCTCCAGTTTCATCCATCTCATCAGAACTGATTCAAATGAATTCTTTTTAACGGCTGAGTAATACTCCATTGTGTATATCTACCACTGCTTTCTTATCCATTCATCTGCTGATGGACATCTAGGTTGTTTCCATGTCCTGGCTATTATAAACAGTGCTACAATGAACATTGGGGTACATGTGTCTCTTTCAATTCTGGTTTCCTCGGTGTGTATGCCCAGCAATGGGATTGCTGGGTCATAAGGTAGTTCTATTTGCAATTTTTTAAGGAATCTCTACACTGTTCTCCAAAGTGGCTGTACTAGTTTGCATTCCCACCAACAGTGTAGGAGGGTTCCCATTTCTCCACACCCTCTCCAGCATTTATTGCTTGCAGACTTTTGGATCACAGCCATTCTGACTGGTGTGAAGTGGTACCTCATTGTGGTTTTGATTTGCATTTCTCTGATAATGAGTGATCTTGAGCATCTTTTCATGTGTTTGTTAGCCATCCGTATGTCTTCTTTGGAGAAATGTCTATTTAGTTCTTTGGCCCATTTTTTGATTGGGTCGTTTATTTTTCTGGAATTGAGCTGCATAAGTTGCTTGTATATTTTTGAGATTAGTTGTTTGTCAGTTGCTTCATTTGCTATTATTTTCTCCCATTCAGAAGGCTGTCTTTTCACCTTGCTTATAATTTCCTTTGTTGTGTAGAAGCTTTTAATTTTGATTAGATCCCATTTGTTTATTTTTGCTTTTATTTCCAGAATTCTGGGAGGTGGATCATAGAGGATCCTGCTGTGATTTATGTCTGAGAGTGTTTTGCCTATGTTCTCCTCTAGGAGTTTTATAGTTTCTGGTCTTACATTTAGATCTTTAATCCATTTTGAGTTTATTTTTGTGTGCGGTGTTAGAAAGTGATCTAGTTTCATTCTTTTACAAGAGGTTGACCAGTTTTCCCAGCACCACTTGTTAAAGAGATTGTCTTTACTCCATTGTATATTCTTGCCTCCTTTGTCAAAGATAAGGTGTCCGTATGTGTGTGGATTTATCTCTGGGCTTTCTATTTTGTTCCATTGATCTATACACTATTCCTATTCAACATGGTATTGGAAGTCCTAACCAGAGCAGTCAAGCAATACAAAGAAATAAAAGGCATCTGAATTGTAATGGAAGAAAAACAGTCTTTGCTTACTGACAACATCATCTTCTATAGAGAAAATCCTAGACTTCACAAAAAAACCTTTTAGAACTAATCAACAAATTCAGTGAAGTTTTAGAAATCAACACACAGAAATCAGTTGCATTTCCATATACTAATAACAAAATATCTGAAAAATAAATAAAATGATCACATTCACAGCAGCATCAAACACAGTAAAATACTGAGAAATAAGTTTAACAAAGAAGCTGAAGATCTGTAGGCTAAAAACTATGAGACTTTGATAAAAGAAATGAAGAAGACAGAAATAAGTGAAAAAATGTTCATAGATCAGATGAATGAATACTGTATTGTTAAAATGCTCATGATACCCAAAGCCATCTATAGAGTCAAGGAAAACTCTATCAAAATCCCAGTGGCACTTTCCACAGAAATATATATTTTTTTAAAAAGGCTCTAAATTTTATGGTGCCATGAAGACCCTGAATATCCAATGCAATCTTGAGAAAGAAGCACAAAGCTGAAGACATCACACATTCTGATTTCATACTATAATACAAAACTAAAATAGTCAAAAATAATATGGTACTGCCTTTATAATATACACATGAACCAATGGAACAGAACACAAATTGGTATATAACTCATGCACAAATTAATTATGACAAAGACTTTCTGGTGAGGATAGACTTCAATAAATAGTGTTGAAAAAATTGGATAATATTACGCAAAAAAGTGCAATTAGGTTCCTATCTTGTAGCACTCACAAAAATAACTTGAAATTGTTAGACTTAAGCATAAGACCTGAAACCATAAAAATCCTAGGAAAAAATATAACAAAAATCTCCTTAACATTAGTGCAGTCAACAACTTATCTGGATATGATATAAAAAGCACAAGCAACAAAAGCAAAAATAAACAAGTGGGACTGTGTCAGACTAAAATCCTTCTGTATAGAAAAATAAGTCATCAATAAAATGAAAAAACAACTTCAGAAATGGGAGAAAATATTTTCAAATCATTTATTTAATAAAGAGTTAATATCCAAAATATATAACTAGTAACTTAATAACAAAACAAATGATTAAAAATGGGGAGAGGAACTGGACAGACATTTTTCCAAAGAAGACATACAGATGGACAACAGGTACATGAAGAGATGCTCAATATCACTTATTGTCAAGGAAATGCAACTCAAAATCACAATGAGATATCACTTTGCACTGGTTATAATGGAATCATCAAAACTGGAAATGATAACAAACGTTGGAGAGGATGTAGAGAAAAGGGAACATTTGTGTGCTCTTGGTGGAAATGTAAATTGGTGCAGTTACTATAGAAAACAATATGGAGGTTCTCAAGATATTAAAAATAGAACTACCATATAACCCAGTGATTTCAGTTTTGGGTATATAACCAAAGAAAACGAAAACAGACCCTCAGAAATATATCTATATTTCCATATTCACTGGAGCACTATTCACAATAGTCAAAATAAGTGAATGGCCCAAGTGTCTGTCAATGGATGAATATATAAAAAAGATGTGGAGGTGGTCCTGAGATGGTGGAGGAATAGCACGTGGAGACCATTTTCTCCCCCACAAATTCATTGAAAGAACATTTGAATGATGAGTAAATTCAACAAAACAGCTTCTGAATGCTGGCAGAGGACATCAGGCATCCAGAAAGGCATCCCATTGTCTTCGAAAGGAGATGGAGAAGTCGTGAGCCCACTGTAAGAATAAAACTGAAAGGCAAAGGCAGCAGACTTAAGTCCAAATCCTGAGAACACCAGAGAACTCCTGACTCCAGGGAACATTAATCGATAGGAGCTCATCAAATGCCTCTATACCTCCCCTGAAACCAAGCACCACCCAAGGGTCAACAAGTTCCAAAGCAAGACATAACATGCAAATTCTCTAGCAACACAGAAACATAGCCCTGAGCGTCAATATACAGGCTGCCCAAAGTCACAACAACCCCACTGACATCTCAAAATACATTACTGGACACTTCATTGCACTCCAGAAAGAAGAAATCCAGCTCCACCCACCAGAACACAAACACAAGCTTCTCTAACTAGGAAACCTTGACAAGCCACCCATGCAACCCCACCCACAGCAAGGAAGCTCCACAATGAAGAGGAGCCACAAACTGCCAGAATACGGAAAGGCCACCCCAAATACACCAATATAAACAAGATGAAAAGGCAGAGAAATACCCAGCAGGTAAAGGAATAGGATAAATGCCCACCAAACCAACAAAAGAAGAAGAGATAGGGAATCTACCTGACAAAAAATTCCAAATAATGATAGAGAAAATGATCCAAAATCTTGAAAACAAATTGGAGTTACAGATAAAGAGCCTAGAGACAAGGATTGAGAAGATGCAGGAAAGGTTTAACAAGGACCTAGAAGAAATAAAAAAGAGTCAATATATAATGAATAATGCAATAAATCAGAGAAGTCAATGGCACCCCACTCCAGTACTCTTGCCTGGAAAATCCCATGGAAGGAGGAGCCTGATAGGCTGTAGTCCATGGGGTCACTAAGAGTCGGACACAACTAAGCAACTTCCCTTTCACTCTTCACTTTTATGCCTTGGAGAAGGAAATGGCAACCCACTCCAGTTTTCTTGCCTGGAGAATCCCAGGGATGGGGGAGCCTGGTGGGCTTCTGTCTCTGGGGTCACACAGCGTTGGACACGACTGAAGCGACTTAGCAGTAGCAGCAATGCAATAAATGAGATAAAAAAACACTCTGGAGGGAACCAACAGTAGAATAACGAAGGCCAAAGATAGCATATGTGAGGTAGAAGGTAGAATGCTTGAAATAAATGAAACAGAGAGGAAAAAAGAAGAATGAATTAAAAGACATGAGGACAACCTCAGAGACCTCTAGGACAATGTTAAACGCTCCAACATTTGAATCATAGGAGTCCCAGAAGAAGACAAAAAGAAAGACCATGAGAAAATACTTGAGGAGATAATAGTTGAAAACTTCCCTAAAGTGGGGAAGAAAATAATCACTCAAGTCCAAGAAACCCTGAGTCCCAAATCATATAAGTCCAACGCAAAACACACAAAGACACATATTAATCAAATTAACAAAGATCAAACACAAAGAACAAATATTAAAAGCAGCAAGGGAAAAGCAACAAATAACACAAGGGGATTCCCATAAGGATAACAGCTGATCTTTCAATAGAAGCTCTTCAGGCCAGAAGGGAATGGCAGGACATACTTAAAGCAATGAAAGAAAATAACCTACAGCCCAGATTACTGTACCCATCAAGAATCTTATTCAAATATGAAGGAGAAATCAAAAGTTGTACAGATAAGCAAAAGCTGAGAGAATTCAGCACCACCGAACCAGCTCTACACCAAATGCTAAAGGATCTTCTCTAGACAGCAAACACAAAAAGGGTGTATAAACTCGAACCAAAAATAATAGTGTAAATGGCAACGGGATCATACCTGTCAATAATTACCTTAAATGTAAATGGTTTGTATACCCCAACCAAAAGACAAAGACTGGCTGAATGGATACAAAAACAAGACCCCTATGTATGTTGTCTACAAGAGACCCACCTCGAAACAAGGGACACATACAGACTGAAAGTGAAGGGCTGGGAAAAGATATTCCATGCAAATAGAGACCGAAAGAAAGCAGGAGTAGCAATACTCATATCAGATAAAATAGACTTTAAAACAAAGGCTGTGAAAAGAGACAAAGAAGGCCACTACATAATGATCAAAGGATCAATCCAAGAAGAAGATATAACAATTATAAATATATATGCACCCAGTGTAGGAGCACCACAATATGTAAGACAAGTGCTAACAAGTATGAAAGGGGAAATTAAAAATAACACAATAATAGTGGGAGACTTTAATACCCTACTCACACCTATGGATAGATCAACTAAACAGAAAATTAACAAGGAAACAGAAACTTTAAATGATACAGTAGACAAGTCAGACCTAATTGATATCTATAGGACATTTAATCCCAAAACAATGAATTTCAACTTTTTCTCAAGCGCACATGGAACTTTCTGCAGAATAGATCACGTGCTGGGCCATAAATCTAGCCTTGGTAAATTCGAAAAAATTGAAATCATTCCAAGCATCTTTTCTGACCACAATGCAGTAAGATTAGATCTCAATTACAGGAGAAAAACTATTAAAAATTCCAACATATGGAGGCTGAACAACACACTGCTGAATAACCAATAAATCACAGAAGTAATAAAAAAAAGAAAACAAAATATGCATAGCTGAATTCTACCAAAAATTTCGAGAAGAGCTAACACCTATCCTACTCAAACTCTTCCAGAAAATTGCAGAGGAAGGTAAACTTCCAAACTCAGTCTATGAGGCCACCATCACCCTAATACCAAAACCTGACAAAGATGCCACAAAAAAAGAAAACTACAGGCCAATATCACTGATGAACATAGATGCAAAAATCCTCAACAAAATTCTAGCAATCAGAATCCAACAACACATTAAAAAGATCATACACCATAACCAAGTGGGCTTTATCCCAGGGATGCAAGGATTCTTCAATATCCGCAAATCAATCAATGTAATTCACCACATTAACAAATTGAAAAATAAAAGCCATATGATTATCTCAATAGATGCATAGAAGGCCTTTGACAAAATTCAACACCCATTTGTGATAAAAACTCTCCAGAAAGCAGGAATAGAAGGAACATACCTCAACATAATAAAAGCTATATATGACAAACCCACAGCAAACATTATCCTCAATGGTGGAAAATTGAAAGCATTTCCCCTTAAGTCATGAACAAGACAAGGGTGCCCACATTCACCGCTACTATTCAACATAGTTCTGGAAGTTTTGGTCACAGCAATCAGAGCAGAAAAAGAAATAAAAGGAATCCAAATTGGAAAAGAAGAAGTAAAACTCTCACTGTTTGCAGATGACATGATCCTCTACATAGAAAATCCTAAAGACTCCACCAGAAAATTACTAGAGCTAATCAATGAATATACCAGAGTGATCAATGAATATAGTAAAGTTACAGGATATAAAATCAACACACAGAAATCCCTTGCATTCCTATACACTAATAATGAGAAAGTAGAAAAAGAAATTAAGGAAACAATTCCATTCACCATTGCAACGAAAAGAATAAAATACTTAGGAATATATCTACCTAAAGAAACTAAAGACCTATATATCGAAAACTATGAAACACTGCTGAAAGAAATCAAAGAGGACACTAATAGATGGAGAAATATACCATGTTCAGGGATCGGAAGAATCAATATAGTACAAATGAGTATACTACCGAAAACAATCTACAGATTGAATGCAATCCCTATCAAGCTACCAGAGGTATTTTTCACAAAACTAGAACAAATAATTTCAAGATTTGTATGGAAATAACAAGAAAACTTGAATAGCCAAAGCAATCTTGAGAAAGAAGAATGGAACTGGAGGAATCAACTTGCCTGACTTCAGGCTCTACTACAAAGCTACAGTCATCAAAACAGTATGGTACTGGCACAGAGACAGAAATATAGATCAATGGAACAAAATAGAAAGCCCAGAGATAAATCCACAAACCTATGGACACCTTATCTTTGACAAAGGAGGCAAGAATATACAATGGAGTAAAGACAATCTCTTTAACAAGTGGTGCTGGGAAAACTGGTCAACCACTTGTAAAAGAATGAAACTAGATCACTTTCTAATACCACACACAAAAATAAACTTAAAATGGATTAAAGATCTAATGTAAGATCAGAAACTATAAAACTCCTAGAGGAGAACATAGGCAAAACACTCTCTGACATAAATCACAGCAGGATCCTCTATGATCCACCTCCCAGAATTCTGGAAATAAAAGCAAAAATAAACAAATGGGACCTAATTAAAATTAAAAGCTTCTGCACAACAAAGGAAACTATAAGTAAGGTGAAAAGACCGCCTTTTGAATGGGAGAAAATAATAGCAAATGAAGCAACTGACAAACAACTAATCTCAAAAATATACAAGCAACTTATGCAGCTCAACTCCAGAAAAATAAATGACCCAATAGAAAAATGGGCCAAAGAACTAAATAGACATTTCTCCAAAGAAGACATACGGATGGCTAACTAACACATGAAGAGATGCTCAAGATCACTCATTATCAGAGAAATGCAAATCAAAACCACAATGAGGTACCACTTCACACCAGTCAGAATAGCTGTGATCCAAAAGTCTATAAGCAATAAATGCTGGAGAGGGTGTGGAGAAAAGGGAACCCTCTTACACTGTTGGTGGGAATGCAAACTAGTACAGCCACTATGGAAAAAAGTGTGGAGATTCCTTAAAAAATTGCAAATAGAACTACCTTATGACCCAGCAATCCCATTGCTGGGCATACACACCGAGGAAACCAGAATTGAAAGAGACACATGTACCCCAATGTTCATTGTAGCACTGTTTATAATAGCCAGGACATGGAAACAACCTAGATGTCCATCAGCAGATGAATGGATAAGAAAGCAGTGGTACATATACACAATGGAGTATTACTCAGCCATTAAAAAGAATATATTTGAATCAGTTCTGATGAGATGGATGAAACTGGAGCCGATTATACAGAGTGAAGTAAGCCAGAAAGAAAAACACCAATACAGTATCAGTTCAGTTCAGTTCAGTCGCTCAGTCATGTACTGACATATATATATGGAATTTAGAAAGATGGTAATGATGTCCCTGTATGCGAGACAACAAAAGAGACACACATGTATAGAATGGACTTTTGGACTGTGAGGGAGAGGGAGAGGGTGGGATGATTTGGGAGAATGGCATTGACATGTATACTATCATTTAAGAAATGAAGCACGAGTCTATGTTCAATACAAGATACAGGATGCTTCGGGCTGGTGCATGGGGTAGATCCAGAGAGATGACATGGGGTGGGAGGTGGGAGGGGGATTCAGGATTGGGAGCTCGTATACACCCGTGGCGGATTCATGTCAATGTATCGCAAAACCAATACAGTATTGTAAAGTAAAATAAAGTAAGAATAAAATTAAAAAAAAAAAAAGAAACAAATGAAAATGAAAACACAACAACCCAAAACCTATGGGACACTGTAAAAGCAGTGCTAAGGGGAAAGTTCATAGCAATACAGGCATACCTCAAGAAACAAGAAAAAGTCAAATAAATAACCTAACTCTACACATAAAGCAACTAGAAAAGGAAGAAATGGAGAGCCCCAGGGCTAGTAGAAGGAAAGAAATCTTAAAAATTAGGGCAGAAATAAATGCAAAAGAAACTAAAGAGACCATAGCAGAAATCAACAAAACCAAAAGCTGGTTCTTTGAGAGGATAAATAAAATTGACAAACCATTAGCCAGACTCATCAAGAAACAAAGGGAGAAAAATCAAATTAACAAAATTAGAAATGAAAATGGAGAAATCAGAACAGACAACACAGAAATACAAAGGATCATAAGAGACTACTATCAGCAACTATATGCCAGTAAAATGACAACTTGGAAGACATGGACAAATTCTTAGAAAAGTACAACTTTCCAAAACTGAATGGGAAGAAACAGAAAATCTTAACAGACCCATCACAAGCATGGAAATTGAAAACGTAATCAGAAATCTTCCAGCAAACAAAAGCCCAGGTCCAGATGGCTTCACAGCCGAATTCTACCAAAAATTTAGAGAAGAGATAACACCTCTTCTACTCAGACTCTTCCAGAAAATTGCAGAGGAAGGTAAACTTCCAAACTCATTCTATGAGGCCACCATCACCCTAAACCAAAACCAGACAAAGATGTGCCCCCACACACACACAAAAAAAACTACACGCCAATATCACTGATGAAAATAGATGCAAAAATTCTTAACAAAATTCTAGCAAACAGAATCCAACAACATGTTAAAAAGATCATACATCAAGACCAAGTGGGCTTTATCACAGAGATACAAGGATTCTTCAATATCCACAAATCAATCAATGTAATTCACCACATTAACAAATTGAAAAATAAAAACCATATGATTATCTCAATAGATGCAGAGAAAACTTTTGACAAAATTCAGCATCCATTTATGATTAAAAAACCCTCCAGAAAGCAGGAATAGAAGGAACATACCTTAACATAATAAAAGCTATATATGAAAAACCCGCAGCAAACATTATCCTCAATGGTGAAAAATTGTACACATTTCCCCTAAAATCAGGAACAAGACAAGGGTGCCCACTTTCATCACTACTATTCAACATAGTTTTCGAATTTTTGGCCACAGCAATCAGAGCAGAAAAGGAAATAAAAGGAATCCAGATTGGAAAAGAAGAAGTAAAACTCACTGTTTGCAGATGACATGATCCTCTACATAGAAAACCCTAAAGACTCCATCAGAAAATTACTAGAGCTAATCAATGCATATAGTAAAGTTTCAATATATAAAATCAACACACAGAAATCCCTTGCATTCCTATGCACTAATAATGAGAAAATAGAGAAATTAAGGAAACAATTCCATTCACCATTGCAACGAAAAGAATAAAATACTTAGGAATATATCTACCTAAAGAAACAAAAGACCTATATATAGAAAACTATAAAACACTGGTGAAAGAAATCTAAGAGGACACAAATAGATGGAGAAATATACCGTATTCATGGATCAGAAGAATCAATATAGTGAAAATGAGTATGCTACCCAAAGCAATCTATAGACTCAATGCAATCCCTATCAAGCTACCAGTGGTATTTTTCACAGAGCTAGAACAAATAATTTCACAATTTGTATGGAAATACAAAAAACCTCGAATAGCCAAAGCAATCTTGAGAAAGAAGAATGGAACTGGAGGAATCAACCTGCCTTACTTCAGGCTCTACTACAAAGCCACAGTCATCAAGACAGTATGGTACTGGCACAAAGACAGAAATATAGATCAATGGAACAAAATAGAAAGCTCAGAGATAAGGGGACAACAGAAGATGAGATGGCTGGATGGCATCACTGACTTGATGGACATGAGTCTGAGTGAACTCTGGGAGTTAGTGATGGCCAGGGAGGCCTGGCATGCTGCAATTCACGGGGTTGCAAAGAGACACAACTGAGAGACTGAACTGAACTGATGGACACCTTATCTTTGACAAAGGAGGCAAGAATATACAATGGAGAAAAGACAATCTCTTTAACAAGTGGTGCTGGGAAAACTGGTCAACCACTTATAAGAGAATGAAACTAGTACACTTTCTAATACCATACACAAAAATAAATTCAAAATGGATTAAATATCTAAGCATAAGACCAGAAACTATAAAACTCCTACAGGAGAACATAGGCAAAACACTCTCCGAGATAAATCACAGCAGGATCCTCTAAGACCCATCTCCCAGAATATTGGAAATAAAAACAAAAATAAATAAATGGGACCAAATTAAATTTAAAGCCTTCTGCACACAGAGGAAACTATAAGCAAGGTGAAAAGACAGCCTTCAGAATGGGAGAAAATAATAGCAAATGAAGCAACTGACAAACAACTAATCTCAAAAATATACAAGCAACACCTGCAGCTCTATTCCAGAAAAATAAATGACCCAATCAAAAAAGGGGCCAAAGAACTAAACAGACATTTCTCCAAAGAAGACATACAGATGGCTAACAAACACATGAAAAGATGCTCAACATCACTCATTATCAGAGAAATGCAAATCAAAACCACAATGAGGTACCATTTCACACTAGCCAGAATGGCTGCTATCCAAAACTCTATAAGCAATAAATGCTGGAGAAGGTGTGGAGATAAAGGAACCCTCTTTCACTGTTAGTGGGAATGCAAACTAGTACAGCCACTATGGAGAACAGTGTGGAGATTCCTTATAAAACTGCCTTAGGACCCAGTAATCACACTGCTGGGCATACACATGAGGAAACCAGAATTGAAAGAGATGCATGTACCCCAATGTTCATCACACACCATTTATAATATCTAGGACATGGAAGCAACCTAAATGCCCAACAGCAGATGGATAAGAAAGCTATGGTACATATACACAATGGTGTATTACTCAGCCATTAAAAAGAATACATTTGAATCAGTTCTAATGAGGTGGTTGAAACTGGAGCCGATTATAGAGTGAAGTAAGCCAGAAAGAAAGACACTAATACCGTATACTAACACATATATATGGAATTTAGAAAGATGGTACCGATAACCTTGTATGCAAGACAGCAAAAGAGACACAGATGTATAGAACAGTTTGTTGGACTCTCTGGGAGAGGGCGAGAGTGGGATGATTTGGGTTAATGGCACTGAAACATGTTTATTATCATATGTGAAATGAATCACCAGTCCAGGTTCAATGCATGATACAGGGTGCTTGGGGCTGGTGCACTGGGATGACCCAGAGGGATGGGATGGGGAGGAAGGTGGGAAGGGTGTTCAGGATGGGAAACACATGTAAACCTGTGGCAGATTCATGTCAATGTATGGCAAACCAATACAATATTGTAAAGTAATTAGCCTCCAATTAAAATAAATTTATAATTAAAAAAAACAAACAAAAAAAGAAAATGTGGTACGTATATACAATAAAATATTATTCTGCCTTGAAAAAGAAGAAAATCTGGTATTTTCTACAATTGGGATAAATCTTGAAAGCATTATGTTAAGTGATGTAAAGCAGACAGAGAAAGACAAATGTTCTGTGGTCTCAGTTATATATAGAATCTGAAAAAGTTGATATCATAAAAAATAGAGAGTAGAATAATGATGGAAGTGTGATATATTAGTCAAATGATATGAGAAGTGAAAATTAAAGTGTTAATTGCTGAGTCATGTCCGAATCTCTGCAACCCCATGGACTGTAGCTCACCAGGCTCCTTTGTGCATAGAATTCTCCGGGCAAAACTGGTATGAACTTCCAGTCAAAAGAGGAATAAGTCCTGAGGGTCTAATGTACAGTACAGTGATTATGTTTAATAAAGATACTGTGTGATATAACTAAAAGTTGTTACCTTAGTAGATCTTAAATGTTCTTACCACAAAAAAAGAGATGATAATCATGTGACACAATGGAGGTCATAGCTAAATGCATTGATTTTCCAACATACAAATGAATCAAATCAACAGGCTGTACACCTTAAACTTATACAATATTATCTCAATAAAATTGTAGAGGAAAAACGAAGATATTGTTACAATCCCCATATTAGAAATAACAAAATGGAAAAGCCAAGATATAAATCCAGGTTTGTTTAAATTCCAAAAACACTGATCTTTCCAGCCTTATACACTAAAGTGCACATGTTGAATGAGGGTGGGCTCTAACTCTTAGCAGTTTATGGTATTAAGGTTTTCTATTCTTCACTGATTTCTGCATATCTGCTCTTTGCCGTGTAACTTTATAGGGCTCTCTCAGTGTGGGCAAAGAATAACCTTTATATCTCAACTCTGGTCTTTGCCATGTGACTTGCTTTGGCCAATGGATATTGATGGGCATGATGTAATCAGGATTTGGAAAATAATCACTCTCTTGCACCTCTGACAGTACCATGAGAAAGAGTCACCAGTCTAGGAAAGGATGAGAAATACATAAAACATATCCACCCAGCCTGGGATAGCTAAACCCAGGAAACTGTAGACACATGAATGGATTTGCCTTGATTGGCAGAAACATTCAGCCACACCCTGGATGTGGCACCCCCAGCCAATCTACAGATCTATGGGGAAAAAATGCCATTATTAATATTTTTCAATAGGAGAAAGGGAAAAATGGAGAGACTTATGAATTTTCTGCTTTGATTCACTTGAATGGAAACTGGGAATATAAATCAGAATATAAAGATTTTAGAGAAAATTTCTAATTTATATCTGATATATTTAATTTTAAGTGTCTTTGGACATTAATATTTTCCAGATATTTGTCAACCATAACATAATATCTAATCACATCTTTGCTGCCCTCACTTTAAGGAGATACTGTTCCCCATAATTCCTGGAGAAAACAAAAACTCAGTTTATCAGAGTTAATGTAGCAAAACCCTTTTACCAAGCTAATGACCTCCGTATCTTCTCCAATCCCTATCATTTCCCACTACTCTCAGTTAAATGAAATATTTTCATCCTTCAAAGCTAATTATCCTTCCTATGCTTTTGATCATAATTTCTCTCAGTTCAGTTCAGTTCAGTCACTCAGTTGAGTCAGACTCTTTGCGACCCCATGAATCGCAGCACGCCAGGCCTCCCTGTCCATCACCAACTCCCGCAGTTCACTCAGACTCAGGTCCATCGAGTCCGTAATGCCATCAAGTCCTCAAAAATCAATCATCGCCTGTCCCCTTCTCTTTCTCTTATATGTATTTAATTGCTTCCTAACTACTGATTCCTTTAAAAACACCATATAAACATGATGAAACCTTGACTTATATATGTATCAATATACACACCAACACTCATGCACACACACACACACACAAACACACAAACATATAACTAAAGTTTTATTATATAATGACCAGTAGTGAAATAAATATGAAAGTAGAACGATCAATGAGCACAGGTTTAAAGAGTGAAAATAACAAGACCTAAAGATATTAAAGGAAGTTGGCTTAAATGCTAGCAAAGAAAATAATGGGTGATTCACTTAAAATTAGGTCCATTATATTCAAGGCTTTAGATGCCAGGCTAAGGCACTGAATTGATTTCATATACAGTGGAAAGTCACTGCAGAAAAGAATTATTGGTGTTTACTTTTGTAAGCCGAATTAAAGTAGTATCATTTCATTAATTTGTTATAAGATTAATTTTTGTTTAGCTATAGTTGAATCATCCATTCAGTCATTTAGTCAACCAATATTCCCTGAACACATATCTCTTCTCATGATCCATCCAAAAAGAGAGAATTGTATAGAAAAATAAATATATATCTGAACATTAATATTTTCCCAAGGAATTACTTCTTTAGGAGTCAAGCTTTCTATGATTTTCCACAATGCATATTTTAAAAATTATTTTATAATATTAATTTTAGTTTCTAGTGCTAGTTTATTAATTTAATTTAAAAATTGTAGTTTGAAATCCACTTAAGTGCACATCACAAACATTATAAACCTAGGTTGAAATAAAGATTAATGAATTAGGACATTACATGACTAATTTCTTTCTTTTACTTCTAGTCACCCTTCAAGGTCCCTAACATATACTCATATGTCCATTGATTCTTGCCAGATCAGATGTTGTTCATATTTGTGCTAATTATTAAGGATTTGTGATAAAAGCTTTGAGCCATGTTTTGGCAGGGAAAAAGCAAAAGACATTAAAGAAAGCAACCACTTTAACCCACCTCAGTAAAGTGTTAGTTGGCATTTTTTTTTTTTTTAAGATATAGAAAAAAAATTATTTGGAGCAGTTTGAGGATAGAAGCCAGAGAAAGAAGCATTATGATTACAGATATCTGGTAATTAAAAGACAATTTATTGAATATTAAATATATAGAAACAGCATAGTATGTTCATCACATAATAGAGACATGAAATGATTAGACAGATACCAAGAGTTCTTGATGATAACCTATAAGGATAAAACATTTGATATATCCCTGGACCAAAGCAAAAAGTTAGTGTTCCCACCAAAATCTTAGTCTTCCCATTTATTTTGCAAAAACATGACAGAAAACAAAAAGATGGCTAATGTTTCAATAGATAAGTTTTACTACCTGATTGCTCATAGCTGATCCATCCTGACTGTCCCTACATTGTGGCTTTAAGCCCATATATAACCTATAATCTTCCCAAAAAAAGTCTGATTAGTCTTTGTGTATATATTCCCAATTCTTAGGAATAAAAATAGATTAGTTAAGAAACTGCCCTTGAAACAATGATGCAACTCAGACTAAGGTTCATGGGAACGACTGGGAAAAGATAAAACAGAAAATTACATAGAAGAGTTGACTTTAAAATTCAAATCACCTACACTTATTACTGACATTTTTGAGCAAGTATATCAGAATTAAAAGCAAAACTACCATGAGTGATACATGGGATTCATTCTTCAAAGATCCTGGAAAATGGTAAGGCAAGTTATGGAAGACTGTTGCCCCTGCATCTTAATGTGAAATGAGGGAAGAATATGGGCAAACTAGAACCCAAAAGGATGAACTGAAGCATAAGAGAATGAATTGAGCTCCACATCCATCTGTCCCAGCTTCTCTCTAAGCCTTCATCTTGGATGATGCAGATGGCCTATTGTAGGGCTGGTTTACTCATTACAGAGCTTCACCTTTCTCCAGCCCAGGATCCAGTGAGGTGATCTGGTTGGGGTGATCTGGCTGGGGCGATGTGGTTGGGGTGATCTGGTTGGGGCTGCAAGATCTGCAGACAGGGCTGCTGTCTGCCAGCAGAGTGACTTAGCAGATTTACTACAATGTGGGTGAACCCAACAGTGCCTGATCGATCCTTCTAAGTGTAAATACATTGGCTACTTTATTTTCATTCCCAAATCCTATGCAAATGTCTCCTGTATCCAATTTTAACTGAAAACCAGTCATAGCAGAGAATTCTGGAATCATACAAGATCTCTGTTGCTGGTTAACAGTCTAAGTCCCTTTCCCTGGCATCTGAATCCAACTTAGCTAAACTGACACAGTATGAAGATGTAGCAGATATATTATGCAGGTCACGTGTTCTTGGGTTTCCATTACATTAAAATACATGTAATGTAAATTTAAAAACCAATATAAGTAGAAGTCTATTCCCAAATTCCAATAGACTGTTTTGATGAGGTCATATTAAAACGATTTAGAAGTTATTTATTTATTTAGGTTTTGGGATTTAGGGAAACAGGGCCATCAGAAGACTAAATAATTTAGAAAGGAGTTTTAGGAGAACTTTCATGAGATGGGTCATGACTTTGAGGTGAAGCCAAGAATGTTCAGCTGGAGTTGAACATCAAATATATGTATGCAGAGCATAAAAGTACAGTGTCACTTGGGAGACAGTTCAAAGTAACCGTAGAGGTGGTAGTCATTATAGCCATTAAGGTTGATGAGAATACATGAAGTGAAAAATATTTCAACACAATAAAGTAATGAAACTCAAGGCTCAGTTCAAGCCAAACATACCTAGTATTTTTCTATTGTTTTTAAAAGTGAGTTTAAACAAAGAGTTATTGTTAGAATATACTATATTTTATATCTTAATATTTAAAATTTCAAGAGATTTTATGGAGTCAAGATTTTTTTCAATGAATTTGACATCATATGCTTATGAAACAAAAGAAAAACTATATGTAAAGTTATAAGCAATGGCACTATTTTTGCTTCAGAAATATTTTTATGAAAATTACTGTTTTCTAATATAATAATTTCCTACTTAGACATTTATTTTCAAATTCAATTATATATTTCTTTTGTGAAAAGTATGAAAGTGTTAGTCTGTCAGTCATGTCCAATTCTTTGTGACCCCAAGGACTGTATGCAGCTTTCCAGGCTCCTCTGTCCATGGAATTCTCCAGGCAAGAATGCTGAAGTGAGATGAAAAGTTGTGGGGCCTAGGATGGCCTGGCCCAAATGATTTGAAGGGCAGTCTCCTAGCAGCCCCAGGCTGGCTCTGGGAAGGGCCATGCCACCATTTGTTTATCATTCCGTAGGGTATGTCAGCCTTGGCTAACCTAGCACAGAGAGGTCAGGGCTGGGGACAGTCCCCTCTCCACTGCCCTCCAGCCCAACCCAGCTCTGTGCGTCTGAATTGTGGATCATGCAGAAAAACCTGCAGCTTAGTTATTTGACTATATCTTGACCGAGGGCTTGCAGTGCAAAGCCAGGCCAGTGTCGCACATCGCTTACAATACAAAGGGATAATTTATTAAAATAAAAAAAAAACAATACAGAAGTGAGCTGCCGTTCCCTTTTCTAGGGGATCTTCCCGACCCAGGGATTGAACCCTGGTCTTCTGCATTGCAAGCAGATTCTTTCCCTTCTGAGCCACCAAAGAAGCCCTCTGTTTATTATATTTCTTTTTATTCCCATCAACTTTTGTCTTAATGCTTTATTGTGACTTTTGATTTTATGCTTCTATTTAAAGTCAGTCTTTTATGTTTTTCTGCTTTATAAAAACATTGTATTTGGGGAAAAGATCATTTTCATTATCAAAGAGTTAACTTTTTGGTTTTAGGAAGATCAATATTTGCTTTGGCTTGCCCTGTTTATACAGATATATAATTTAATCAACTCATATATATGATCTTCATTTTTCATTTGGAAAATTGGCAGGACTTTGAAAAACAACTACTACAGGAAAAACATTTAGCCCTCAGTACATGCTGAGAATAACAATTAATAGAAATTTCAACATGTACATTGTGTATACAGCTGTCTGGATTATGACTACAGTAAATCCCTATGGAGACCAGATTTATTTACTTTGGTAATTTATATATATATACACACACATACATACATACTGTTTTTATTCAATTTTTTGTAAAGCTAATTTTAAAAATAAGCAATTTTATTTTGCATGTAAACCATAATATCTTGCTGATGGGCACATACAATCAATATTAATATAACCAGGAACATATGGGAATTTTCAAAGTTATATAACAGTTATGTCACATAAAAATGTAAAGGTCATCTTGATAAAATTTGGGATGGAATGAAATGATGATATTACTATTTCTCTATACATACATTTTCATAATGACCTTTGCTATATCAATAGCCTTGATGAAGAAATACAGAACAAGTTCCAAGGGATGCTATTCAAGAGTAAAAAAGATTAATGCTGATCCCAAACAATATTTTTTACTTATAAGGTTAAAAACAGAGATGGAATGCCCTCAGTGGCTGACCTTCTTAGGCAAAGGTGGTGTGGTGATGGTGACAACTATTACCATTATTCAGCACTTTGGAACTGTAAGTATTATAGGGATTGTCTTTTATATTGCATTCATTTGTTAGGTGTGAGTGTATTACAGAATAACAATACTCTAAAGCTAGAATATTCTAAAGTTTAGATATTCTAAAATGACAATATTCTGAAGTTATTTTTGGCCTGAATAAATCCCTTGAGCATAAAGAGCACCACAGAACATAGTTTTCTTTTTCCATACTAATATTTGAATTAATCAAATGCCTAAAATTATATAATGGCTTTAGAATTTTATGTAGGATATTAAGTGGCTAAATTTGTAATTTCTTAGAAACATAGAAATCTTACTTGGTCAGTTTTGTAAATGTGTTTACTAAGAGAAACAAAAAATACTACTTTTTCATTCACTAATTGTCTAAATTTTCTTTTTTGCAGCAGACATCTTGGAAATAACTTTTTTCAATAGTTATGCTACATTACTTATCATATTTGGGTTGCAGAATCTAATCTATATTTCTTCCAATAAATAGCACAATCATTAACTAAGAATGTAAATAGAGAAAATGATATCTCAACATTCTTATATTCGATAACTTAGAAATAAGCTACTTTTCAGAAATGATTCAATACTAACTATAATTATAATTGCATTCTGAACCATTTAAGATAACTTTTTTAGTAAGAGCTTAATAGTGAAATTATCTATTAAAAAGGGCTTTTTGAAAGTATTGCAGTGGTTAAACTACAGAGAAAATTGACTGATGCTTAGATTTAAAATATCTTAATGAATTCACAAGCTATCTTGTACAATTTGTGAGTATTTCCAATTTACAGGATCATTGATGACTGCCTTTTTCATTAAGTGAATTTTTGAGGTCTTTCCTGTTTTCTCTCTAGCATAAAAACTGTGTATATTTATAATAGAATTTTTAAACAGTTTTTGAATTATTATTATGGAAGAAGCAAAGGAAAATCTGTTTTAAAATTCCCTCTTTCTTCAAATAAGAACATGGTGAGTCTGCATGTTTTGAGGCACATAAAGATCACTTCAAAGGAAAATACCAAACCCTGTCAGGTTGTTAAAGGCAAATTGATCACTGTGGTCATAGAGGAATTGAGAAGTAATTTAAAGTTTACAGAGTTTTATTGAGGTTCTTCATTCTGCTAGGCTGCTCAGCAGTATCTCAGATGTTATATACATACATATACATATACATATATGCACATATATCTTTTCTTTTGTACAATTCTGTAAATTGTACCCTTGCCTCCTTTTATGCACAGGGACCTGAAGTTCAAAGAATTGAGTAAACTGGACCAAAAGTCACAGCTAAACTGTTCCCCTTTTTACAAATGGCTTTAGTAGTATCATTGCTGGAGGGTCCTGCCATAATCCAGCATGAGATAGTATTCATATATGGAATTTAGAAAGATGGTAATGATGACCCCATGTGCGAGACAGCAAAAGAGACATAGATGTAAAGAACAGACGTTTGGACTCTGTGGGAGAAGGCGAGGGTGGGATGATTTGAGAGAATAGCATTGAAACATATATACTACTTACCATATGTGAAATAGATCACCAGTCCAGGTCTGATGCATGCGATAAGGTGCCAATGGCCAGAGCACTGGGAAGACCCTGAGGGATGGGATGGGGAGGGAGGTGGTAGGAGAGTTCAAGTTGGGGAACACATGTACACCCATGGCTGATCATGTCAATGTATGGCAAAAACCATTACAATATTTTAAGGTAATTACCCTCCAATTAAAATAAATAAATTAATAAAATAAAATAAAATGTGTCTCTTTCATTTCCTTAAAAGCAGCTTGTGTGTGTGCAACTTAATATAACTCACCCAATTAAGTGATTTGCACAATGCCAAAGGAGTAAAGATTTAAAAAAATAAGATAATAGTTGTCAATAATGGACTTCCCTAATGACTGAACATTTAAGATATTTTAGTTAACAAACTTCTTATTTATTCATGTAAACTATATTCTATTATGTCTCAATGTCTCAAAGAGACTAAAGGAAGAATCTATTTGTACACAGACAACTATGAGAAAATAAGAAATTCAGAATATAGTACAAGTTCTTCACTGATTTTGCTAATAACCTTTTATTGCAGGTAAATCTTGAATAAATTTCTGAAATTTTCCACTCTAGTCTTCCACTTCCCTGCTTTACCTTCAGATCTTTTCAAATCTTTTTATTTCTTTCCTCTTTCCTCCTGTCAAAAACCCATTTCCACTATTGAAGAAAAAAAAAAAAAAAAAAACTCTTCTAGAAATTGAGCATTACTGCCAACCTTTACCCAGGAGGGAGAACATGATCTGGTTAACCATGTCACAAAAGAGATGACTTGGCTCTGTCAGAATCTTCTTAAGCACTATCTTGTCATACTACTGTTAGGAGGAGAAATAACCTTTGCAAAAACAGTAAGGAGATCAGTGTCAGAACCCACTGAAGTTCTGCTGCAGAAAATTGATAGCCACAAGAACAATGTGTAAGTTGTAAGAATCTTTAAAATATATAGTTCATTTTTAAAAAATATCTAAGAACCTAATGCAAATAGTAAACATAAGGAGAGACTTGTCCGGACTGGGTATCCTTACATGAACTCAGGAGTAAATTGCATCTCTTTACAATTACACTGGTGTCAAATGCTCCTACATGTATAAAGTCTACTTAGAGATATAGAGGGTGGGGGTGTATGATTTATACTGCTATTGGTGGTGGTGGTGTGTTGTTTTAATCTTGCAAAGGGTATACTGCTCAAGTTTATTACCATCCAATGATTGCAATGTTTTTAGGAACTTTGGTAATATTAAATAACTGGACATTTAGTATAATACTTTTATTTATTCTAAAATATAATTTTACTTTTGCCAAAAAGCTAATATGGAATTTGAATCCTAAAAATAACTTTGACAAAACATGTAGCTCTTTCATATGACAACCTGTGGCTCAAAACTGCCCATTTCTATGAGAGTACCCTGGGAACAGAATATAGCCTCTCAGATTTTTTTTCCATTGATTTAAGGGAAGTTTACATCTAAAAATACATTTGACTCAATCTTTAAGCTTTTTTTAGAGTAATCACATTAATAATAAAAGTAATTAAATAGTGTCGACAAGTCCCTAGATTTAATTCTATGAGTCATGTACTGATTTTAGCTGCATTTAACCAGTGTTCAAGATCACCAAGTTAGCCCCAAACTTGGGCAGGGTATAAACAAAGGTTGTCATTTTCTTAAACCCTCAGTTTCTTATATCAGACATCCTAAAAATTTTTTTCTGTGCTTTATGCTTATGATTCCCTCAGTAGCTCAACTTAATGACAAACAATTCCCTGAAATCCCATCTGTTTTCTCAAGTTTTCTAAACCTTGAGAGTTGGGATATATTCCTATTATGATGATATTTGTAGTTATTTCTTTTGGGGTATGTTTTCAGTGGTTTCAGCCCAAAAGAAAATGATTTCCTTTAAAAAAAAAAAAAAGGAGAAGTTTGAAGTGTAGTATAACCCTGCTGTCAAAGGTCCTATTGCTAAGGGGATATTGTGTCCTGATTTAAGACCACAGTCAATGGCAGCTTTATCTAAAGTAAGGCTGGGAATCCAGCAAGAGCTTTTAATCTTAAATTAAGATTTGGGATAAATTATAAAAAAGCATTCTAGTCAGAGTCTGGACCAAACCAAGATAAATGGGAGCTTTAGTGTGTAACAGTTAAAAATAGAAGGTATAAAAAAGAGTTGTATACTGAGGTGTATAGTCTTTCAATATTGTTTTGTGGTTTAACATGTGAGAAGTTATGTTGAGCTGCTGAAGAAAAAAGAGATTGAAATAGAAATCCAGGTTGACCTCCCTGTCAATGAGAAATGTCTGCTTTAGGAAACGAGCATGCAAGGAACATAGGATCCCACTCTTACATCCAAGACCTGCTCTTTAAACACTAAAAGGAAGCCAGAAACCTGTAGGAAAGTAAATCACTCCTTGTACAAGGACATACCATTAAAATGCAAGAATCACATCCTCCCTCCCTTTCCATCTCTCATTTCAAATTACATAATGTAGCACATGGGCTTCCCTTGTAGCTCAGTTGGTAAAGAATATTATTGTAAAAAAAAATGAAAACTAAGAGCTAATAAACAATAAAGTAAATGTTCCCCCTTTATTCTTCTCCTTTCTCTCTCTTCACCATAAAAAGCACTAACAATTTGGCTAAAATATAAATATATGCTCAGATGCTCAGTCTGAGCATCTTTGTGACTCTTGCAGCCCCATGGATGGTAGCCCTTCAGACTCCTCTGTCCATGGGATTTTCCAGACAAGAATACTGGAGTGGGTTGCCATTTCCTTCTCCAGGGGATCTTCTCTATCCAGGGATTGAACCTTGGTTTCCTGCATTGCAGGCAGATATTTTATCACCTAAGTCACCAGGGAAGTAGATACTTATGTGTTAAATTTCTATACAGAATTACATTAGTCAAATATACATAATTTTTTTGAATATTACCTAAGAAACATTTTCAATTATTTCCTGTTTTTTTTTTGGTCATCATTTGTGATTTTCTGTGACTAAAGCTACATTGAACATCATTTGATAAGAATCTTTCCCCAAATGGGCAAGGATTCTTAAATATACTGTTAGAACTACATTATCTAGGTGAAATATTAAATAAATTTCAAAAAAAGCTGGACAGATATATCACCAAGTTACTTTATTTCTATTGGTTTTGTTAATTTCCAGCCCTATAGTTCTATCAACACTAGTTTCTATCTTTTACATAATGCCAATTTAATGATAAAAATGATTATTTCTAAATTGTAAATTTCTAATTTACTGGTTAAGTGAGACAGAAATTAGTTTCATGTTTTTATTGGCCATGTATATACATTTTACTCAGAAATGACTATTTATATTACATACTAATTTTTCTACTTACTGTTTCTCTTTATGCTAATGCACAAAAATAGATATGTTGGTTAAATATATTAATATTAACCTTTTTTTCAATAATTGTCCTCTCTTTACTCACTTTTTCACTGCTACTTGTTAATCATATCCTTCTTAGCAGCATTACTGCCATCTTACAGACTGGGAATTTCTCAGGTCAGACACTTAGGTCTTTTTGAACTGCTTAACACAGTGAGTGCTCTGTGAGTCCTCCTGCTTCAGTCATGTCTGGCTCTTTGAGACCCCATGGATGGTAACCCATGCGGCTCCTCTGTCCATGAGATCTCCAGGAAGAATACTGGAGTGGGTTGCCTGCCCTCCTCCAGGGGATCTTTCAAACCAGTAACCAAACCAGCAACCCCTGTTTCTCCTGCATTACAGGTAGATTCTTTGTCCACTGAGCTTTACACAGTACCAAGTACAAACAGGTGTGTGTGTGTGAGTGTGTGTGTGTGTGAAAAAGATAATGAATCCCTGAGCTACACACTAATAAAGCAAATATAATTTACCATGAGTCAGATGCATGGCTAGATTTCTGTGAATAAAGTGGAATTAAACATGCCAGACTGGTGTGTGGGGTCTGCAGTGTGCATTTTGTGGGCTACAGCAGTCTAGCTGGGTCGTTTGGTCATGCTCCTTCCTGCTATACATAGGTAGATCCACGTGTTAATCAGCTCAACTGTGACATATATTTATAACCTATGATTAAACTCTTAATAGACTGCCCAGAACAGAGCACAAGGTCATGGAGAGAGTTGGAAATACTAAATGAAAGTGGGGATTTATGGCTCTGTAACTTGGGCAATTCTGTTCATCAAAACTAGTCTCCTCAATTAGTGGTTCAAAAAGTTCATTTCTCACTGAATTATTTAAATAGCTGCAATTATATAAATTCAATCATATTGTTAAGCTTGTTTGAAAAGAAAAAAAACTGTTTCATTTGTAAATTTGTGGAGATGTCTCAAATTTTACCATATTTTAAGTCATAAAACCATATGGGACATACTAACTTTTAAAATGAATTTTAAGATAATTATCTCTAGAGGCCTTTAACATTTTAAAAGAATTTATAGCATAATGGATCAGACTACAGAAGTAAACACCCTGTGAAATACTTACAAAGATGGTGATCATTTTAAAGGTAAATAATAACTGACAAAGTATTTTCTCACTTAGAAAATAAATCATTCTAATACACCTATCATATAGAAGAAATTCTTACAATGCTAGCTAAGCATAATCATGACTAGATGACTGTAACAAAAAATATGTAAAGTTTAAAAAGTGTAAAACAAAAATTCCCAAGTTAAAATATTCCTTCCATGGCCATATGTGCGACATGAACGTGAATTATTTGTACATCACTTGTACAGCATCTTGAAGATTCATATCAAAACAGAATGATTACTCATCAAATGCATTAGATTTACTCTCTTTGGAAAAGAAAGAATTTCATCAGGAGGCTTTTGCCAGTGTACATATAGAATGGGATCATATGATATTATCAGTTCAGAAAGGCAATCAAAAGACCATAAGCCAAAAATCCTATTTGTAGTGCTATGAACTCATATCAGTTATAAAATGGACTATAATATAGAAGACAATTTATTCATAAATGATATTGATAGCTTAATGTTCCATAGAGACAAAACATTCAGGAAGAGTCAATCATGAAAGAACAATTTTCATATTTTAGGGATCAGGGAAACAATTTAAAAGTAATACATATATTCCAGGATTTCTCAGTCTTGACACTACTGACATTTAGGGTCAAGTAAATTCTATGTTGTGGGAAGACTGTCCTGTGCATTTTAGGATGTTTAATAGCATCTCTGGACTCTACCCACTAGATGCCAGTAGTACACTCCTGCTGCAACAACCAAAAATGTCTCCAGACATTGATAATACTATCATGTAAGAATTGAATTGCCAGTCTATGTCTGACGCAGGATATAGCATGCTTGGGGCTGGTGCATGGGGATGACCCAGAGAGATGTTATGGGGAGGGAGGTGGGAGGGGGGTTCATGTTTGGGAATGCATGTAAGAATTAAAGATTTTTAAATTAAAAAAAAAAAAGTTAACATTAAAAAAAAAAAAAGTCCCTTGTAGGGGTAAGGGGACATATTACCTGGTTGAGAATCAATCAGATATTCTTTTAGTGTTACTACTGTGGAGGAAACTTCTTTATGGAAAGGGTTTTTCTGTAGATATAGCTGTTTTACTTTATTAATCAATTTGCTTAAAAATTATCTTCTTGGTTGCACATGTAGAAATAATTTGAGACTGTTTTCTGCTTGGATAGAACTTTATGATCAGTATATTGGATTGACTGAAGAACACTGAGTAATTATCCCTTAAAATTATATTATATGAAATTATTGTTTTAAATTTTGACATGCCTTTCCGTTTGGAACATGACATGTGAAAGAAGTCAAATTTGAGTCTGAAACTTGCACTTTTAAAAGTTTTCTTCTCCTTCTTTTCAGAAATTGATATTTTTGACAACTGTAATAACTGGACATTACTAGAACAATGCTAGCACAGAGGGTTAACAGCTTGCACTTGTACAAAATACTTGAAGTCAGTCAGAAAGCCATTATGATGACCTTGTGCTGACCACATTCTATGAAGTGTTACATGATCAGGGACAGGGAAGTTGGTTAATGGAAGTTATATAGTAGCTAGATGTATCCTTGTCACACTTCATCTAAACTGATACATTGCAATGGTCCACACTGCTCAGACCTGGCAATTACTGTCCAATTCCAATCTATTCCACACTGCCACTATAATGAAAAATAATTAGGAGCCTGAAAATGAGTTTTCACATGAAATGGTTTCAGTGCTTGGACACAATCGCCTTTGGCAGATGGCTTTGGGTTTGGTTTAATATAATAAAGACAGTTAATCATCTCTAAAGAGTGCACTGAATGAATAAACTTTTAACACTACTTTCTACAATGAAACTCTTATATTGATCAAATGTTTAATGCTCAGGGGTGGAGGTGGCTTTGGTCGAATTGTTTGGAATGAGCACATAAATCACTGGAAAGTAAATGCATTAGAAAAGAAGAAAATCGATTTGAATCGATTATCTATTATTGATGAAGAAAAATAAAAAAGCTGAACACTAAAATCAACTGTTCTTTCTGAACACTGTTGCTATGATGGATTAAGGTATTTTCAGATGTCTTTATAAACACCCTGATTTTGGTAAGGCTGAAATAAAATCACTTCCCAACAAATATATGTGTGTGTGTTACATGGGGTAAACATATTCCCTTCAACAAATGGTGCTCCAACTGGACATCCATGTGCAGAAAAATAAACCTAGATGCAGATCTTGCACCATTCATAGAAATTAACTCAAAATAGATCATAGACCTCAATGTAAAACACAAAACTATAAAAATTTTAGAAGATAACATTGGAAAAAATCTTCAGTGGAATGGTGCCTTTAGATACAAGAGAAAAGACAGGAAACAAGAAAGACTCATGTAAAAAGGAATCGAGAAGCTGCATTTCATTAAAATTAAACACTTTGGCTTTAAGAATGACAGTCAAAAGAATTCGAAGAAAAGCCACTGAACAGGAGAAAATATTCACAAAAGACATATTTGAGAAAGGACTGTTATCCAACATACACAAAGAACTCTTTAAGACTCAACAATAAGAAAACAAACAACCCCTGCCAAAAAAAAAAAAAAAAATAGGCCACTGATCTTTATTGACACCTCACCAAAGAAGATACATAGATGGCAAATAAGCATATGAAAATATGATCCACACCATGCCATCAGGGGAATGCAAATTAAACAGCAATGAGATATCGCAACACATCTATTAGAATAGCAAGATTTGGAACACTGGCAACACCAAAGCTGTGGAGCACCAGGAATTTTCATACCTGGCAATTACATTGCTAGTGGAATTCAAAATGCTACAGCCACTGTAGAAGAAAGAACAATAATTTTTTACAAAACTAAATAAAGTCTTACCAAACAATCTAGCAATTGCATCCCCCAGCATTTACCCAAAAGAATTGAAGATTAATGTCCACACAAAAATCTGAGCATATATACTTATAGCAGATTTACTCATAATTGCTGAGACTTAGAATCAACCAAGGTGATCTTCAGTGGATGAATGGATAAATATACTGTAGTACATCCAGATAGTTGAGTACTATTCAGTGCTAAAAAAAGAAGAAAAAAGGGGAGGAACTATGAAGTTATAAGAAGACATAAAGAGACTTTAAATACATATTACTTCTGGATTCAGTCAAAAGTATGGAGACAGTTAAAAGATCTCAGTGGCTGCCAGGAAAGGGAGTGGAAATAGTGAGATGAATAGGCAGAGCACAAAGGACTTTTAGGGCAGTGAAAATACCCTGAATGATACCATAATGAGGGACATGTGTCATTATGCCTTTGTCATAACCCATAGAACACCACCAAGAGTGAACCCTAAGATAAATTACGGACTTTCAGTGATTTTAATTGTCAACCTCTGTTCATCCTTGGAAACAAATATACCATTCTGGTAAGTGACCTTTACAATCAAGGAGGCTATGCATGTGTGTGCATAGGAGGCTTAAGAAAATTTTGTGTACCTCCTTCTTAATTCTGTTGTAAACTAAAAACTGCCCTAAAACCTAGTCTTTTTAAAAAATGTATGTGAGTGTGTACATCTAACTACCTATTAATAAATATATGCATATAACAAAATGTATATGTAATTTTTAAATGAATATGTAATTTCCCATGAAGGGAGAAATGTTCTGTTAGAAAGATTAACTTAAATTTTACTAAGCTGTAAAATTCATCATTCATTGACTTTTTCTAAAAAAAAATAAGTGAATTTAAATTCACATCTATTAATTGCAAAAAAAATCACTAAATAATCAGAAAAATATCAATGTTTTAGAATTAAATTATTAATTCTGGGCTTAATCAATATTGAATTCCACTGCAAAGAACCTATCTTCAGCAATGAACTGAACTCTGTTCTCAAAATATTGTTTATTAACAAGATAAGTCACTGTCGGTAACTTGGTGATTTTTTTAGAGATCCTATTTCATAAATTGATAGCATTTAAAGTACTCAGTCAGAGGTAATTTTTCTTCTTTAAATGACCTAATTTTGTAAAGTTCAAAAAAAATTTGATCTTAATAGTTTCCAAACTTAATAATAGTTTTAGTATTTATATTCAGCAGCACCATTGATAGCACAACATGTGACAATTTTCTCTTAACTTTACAGATTTGCTTAGACAAAATCTCTTCATTGTCCTTTCTGGTTATATAAATATGTTTCCTCACAATCAGTGTTTGAGGTCTTGATTTGTTTTACTTTAACTGCCTTTCACTGAAGGGTAATTAGAACTTTCTGAAACATATATACTGTAAAATAATGGCAATACAAGCATAAAATGGAATTACTGTTTTCATCTCTAGTTACTCAGAATGCTTTATTAGAATCAATGTTTATACATTTTGAAATGTGTTTATGAGTTATATGTAAACAGCACTGCAAAATAGATATGCCATTCTTTATTTAGTATAGGCTGTTCACATTTGTAGTGGTTTTTTTTTTTTTTTTGACTGCTAGTTTTCTGCTGTCCTGATTTTCCATGAAACGTCTTTTGCTGTTTGGGGTATAAGACTTGTTTGTTTGTTGATTTCTTTAAGTCTGGTACATACATCTGCAACCCGTGTTTCATTCCTGCACTTTGGCAACTATTACTCATTAGTTTGATTAATAATTATAATGCCAGTTTGAGAAGTATCACTGGTTATATTTAAGGAACATTTTTCTTTGAACATTATCATGAGATTAAATCTGGTTTAAGTACTGATGAGTAATCACATATTGATAATCTTTACTTTCGTAGAAAAGAAATCACAATGAAAAATATTCTGAAAATTTTACTTTTTGATAGTTTAAAGCAGCATGGCATGAGTCCTTTTATTTCCTGCAGGCAAAGTGGATGTAGGTTTCCCTTGTCCATTTTCCTCAGCTAATACACATTAGGCCGCAGTCTAAGAGTTGCATCCAAATTCTTTGTGGCTGGGCTGAGTTAACCTGAAAAGGTACCCTTTCAGGAGAATAATCAGGGTAGTGTTTCCTCTACTTGGCAACTCTAGTCTCCCATTCCTGAGAAATCACGATCTGTAGTTAAGACAGCCTCACCTGCAGAACAATTGAGGTTGTTGCCATAAGTAGCTGTTGGTACATTAACTTCTCTTCGGACCAAAATCTCTGATGAAATGTAATTTTTTTTTCTTCTTATGTAACTGAGATCATCACCTCAGTTGTCTAGAATGTGCTTACATGAATGGACAACCTAACAAAATTCATGATTGACATGTATGAGAAAAAGGATAAGCTTTTAAATCAGGTAGACAGGTACGTAAATCCAGAATTCAGGAGCTGTGTGATCATTAACAGGAGGTAAGAAAACATGACAAAAGTCCATTGTATTTGCTAGAGTGGCAAATGCTCTAACCTATGTGCTTAGCAAGTATTGAACAGAAGAGAATCTATGGCAACGTAAACCTAAATAAATACTAGCTACTATTATTACTAACACAGTAATGATCCTGTAATTGAAAACACATTTTCCTTGTGTCTCCCCATGTACTTTCTGGAATTTGATAGAGAAAATGAAGCACATCTAATGATTTGTGTATTAGCTTGTTAAAAAATAAAAGTGCACTTTTGTAGTGTACTTTATGCATACTTTCAATATGCAAGAATCAAGTCACTTCAACTGACTGTGTATACACACACACACACACACAAATAATGATAAAGTGGAAGGGTTGAGATCAGAGAATTTTATATTGAGAAAGCATTCTAGAAGATAAAGAAGACAGAATTAGTTAATTTTCCTTTTTCAGAATACACTGACATAACAATATACCTTATACAAATTCAAAATTGATTTCACTTAATTTAAGACATAAAAATTAAAGTATATTATGAATAAAACAAAGAATGCAAAGGAAGTAATTACTTAAATTTTAGTATTCACTTTTTGAAAAACTTAATTTTTTATTTTTACTTTGAAGAACTTTATTTTTCAGTCTTTTTCTTAGTTGAAAATACTTCTGAAATTTAGGCCTAGATTTTATCAATGCAGAAGTAATGATTCTTTGTTTTAAAGGGTAAACTCCAGATAAGATCAGTAGGAATTTGGTTTCTATCAGTTTCTTTTTTTGTTTTACTCAATACACATGTAGTCTATCAACAAAATTAAAAATTCAGCTACAATCAAGTAAGTTAAAGGACTCCTCTTTTTTAGCAAAATATTTTTTCTATTAGATAATTTAAGTATTAAACCTCTTACTGTATTCAAATTTAATGCAATTATGTATTAGTCACCTACAAAATTATACAATGTATAAAATGTTGAAATACATTGAGATATAATGTATTTCAACAATAAATTCACAAGACTAATTCATCTAAATTATGTCAACAAAGGATGGGGAAATATAGAAAATTCATCTATATGCTACCTATAAACTTTTAAATTTATTTTTGAGTGCTTTTGTGGCCTAAAATTAGATTTTAAAAGTTTTTTCTAGTTTCTCTAGACCCAGCATCTAATATATTTTATCTACTTGTGCTTTCAATTGATTGCATAGACAACTGACTAACAGGATAGTTAATACATAAAGACTTATTTAGGGTCTATTCCTTTAAGATTTCTGTCATAGTTTTACATATATATATATCTTTTACTTTCTTTCAACATCTTTACTTCAATATATAGCAACTGAGCTGTGAAATTTGATATCATTTGTTTGTCAAAATATCTATCCTCTTTGAACATTAAGCTGCCTTAAGTTCATTTAAGAACTGTCTAATGCTGGTCCCTACGGTAGTCCAACATGCAGCTCTTTTTATCTTGGTTTGTTGCTATCTATCATTATCTTATGTTTATACTTATTCAACCAACTTACTATTCATGTGACAGTGCTCAGATCTAGGTCTGAATTCATTTTGGAAATCAACATCCATGAGATATGTCATTGAATGTGTTTCTTTACTTCAGCAAGAAAATTTGTATTTTAGTTCCCCCCACTAAGTTCATCTGGTAAAAGATGTTTTCACAAGTTAAAAGCAATAAAACTATTAAAAAATATTTTTGTGTCCCAAAATAAACCTTTCATTTCAGATGCATTAATAAGGATTTTTTTCTCTAAGTGCAATAAAATGTTCATTTTTTAAAAAAATAACAAATCTTTTATCTCTCTGGAATTCCTCCTGTATTTTACCTAAAATCTGATATTAAAAAAAAATTGAAACATTGAATTTGTTGCAGTATGAAGAAACAGAAGTTTGAAACTACATAATATGTTTAATAATTAACGCTAGAGCCATTGTTGAAAGGTATTTACATGAAAAGGTAGAGGAAAATATGACTGTGAAGTTCAGAAAGTCCATCTTCAAAAGAAGCTTGTGTCATATATCCAAAGGCACTTAAACTTGAAACTTTATAAATACATTATAGAATGGGAGAAATGAGTCCTATAATCTAGAAGGTTCACTTAGGGGAAGGGAGAGATTTAAGGAAGGCAGAATTGAAGCAAATATATTAAATAAATTGCAATTTTAATAGTCCAGGAAAGAGGTGATTAAGGTAATCCAAAATAAATGAGGTGGACTAAATATTTAAAACCAAGTTCATTAAAAATGATAAAAAGAAAATGCAGGCAAATATGTATCTCATATTTTGAGTTAAAAGAGTTTCTAAACACACATTTTTTAGGAAATCTTAAATTGAAAATAGTTAAATTTGGCAAAAAAAAAAGTATACATAGATTCATGTGAAAATATTTAAGCCAAGCTAATAATAAAATTACTATCAACTTCCCAAAACTGAGTAAAAGTCTGCCGCTAAGCTAAGCTGCTTCAGTCATGTCTGACTCTGTTCGACCCCATAGACGGCAGCCCACCAGGCTCTGCCGTCCCTGGGATTCTCCAGGCAAGAACACTGGAGTGGGTTGCCATTGCCTTCTCCGAAAAGTCTCCTAAAAGTGTTTAAAAATTAAAATTTTAATTGTGTAGGGACAACATAAAAATTTAAAAAGAAATATTACCAACAACTTCTTAGGAAAAACTAGCAAATATTACTATGAGCAATTCCCCATAAAAGAAAACAAACTGATAATACACATGAAGTTTAGTCACACTATTGAACAAAATATGCAAATTAAGTTCAAAACAATACACTGCTAAAACTTGGAGTACAATGCTCTCTCACTAGCTTGCTTAAGGTGGTACTCAACCATGAGCTCTTCTAATTTTCATCTGTTTATCAATCTTCATAGACTAGAAGGTTTGTACGCTATCATCTTTTTCAACATATTCACTAATTGCTGATTATGTTTTGGGAATGACATATGCATTAAGAATATATCAGTCAGCAGGGTAATCATGACCCTCCACAATTACCAAATATATAATCCTGCAAGGAAGAATTATTTAATGGGGAAACCTTTATTTCTAGATAATGAAAATCCTGTTAATATATTTTAATTCATTTTTAGGACTGAGCCTGTTGCTTCTTGATAACTTTTTACCCACATATCTGGGTCTATATTTTACTTGAGGAGTAGGCAAAATTAAGCCATAGTATTTCATCTGAAAATTCCTGTTTTTTCCAAAATCTTGCGTAGAGAGCCTTAGGGGTATTGGTGACCTTTCTGAGGATATCAATGCTGCGGCCACAAATTGATTAGGAACTTTAGCTCAATTCTCACCTATGTCTCTTAATAGTTATAAAAGAGTGGGTTTATTCTTACCAGGATAGGAATCAAGACTAGTAGGTGATCACATAACACTATCACGAGAATACCTTTGGATTCTCTGGGTTTTTTTGCATACAAGATTTATATTAAGTATTATTTTAACAACAACAAAAAACACTATTTCTGAAACTAGTCAGGGAATGGGAGGGCACAGTGCAGAACATGAGAAGCAAGACTCTTTCTCAGGGACCTAAGGGCCTGGTTTCATGGTGCTCTTGATAAACTTGGCACTTTCCTTTCTGACTTTAAAAACAGAAGGATGAGTTTCAATTGTGTTGTGGATATGCCTTTTTTGTTGGGGCACAAGGCGAATCCTCAAATCTGTTCTAACTAGAGACAAACCTAAACCATTAAGAGCTACAGATTCTTCTACTGAGAGGAAGAAGAGGTCTCTTATCAAATAGCTTTATATAGCTGTTTAAGTAAATCGGTGCATTCTCAGTCATGTCCTGTTCTATGCAACTCCATGGACTACATGTAGCCCCAGCCAGGCTCCTCTGTCCATGGAATTTTCCAGGCAAGAATGTTGGAGTGGGTTGCCATTTCCTACTCCAGGGTATCTTCCCAACCCAGGGATTGAACCAAAGTCTCTGGCATCTCCTGCATTGGCAGATGGATTCTTTACCAACTACACCACGTGGGAAGCTCCTTTTACATTTATTCCTATGAATTTCTCCATGGTCCAAGGTTTTCTAATGAATATGCATTAATTTTATAACAATTTATTAAAGATTATAATTTATTCACAAAAGGAGTGTAAGACTATCTTAAAACAGAGAGAAATATATGAAACTGAATGCTTTCCATGAAGAAAAATAGGTAGGAGATCACGAATAGTTTATAGCAGGGAAGAGTTGGGCAGAAGTACTGGGAAATATAGGGGACTTAATAGTCTAATAATAACTACATAAATTAGGAGGAAAAAGAGAGATGGAAGGCCAAAACCTCAATTTTGGACTTGGTAGATTAATTTGACACTGGGACAACCATGTGGAGGGATCCGCGGGCAGTTACATATTAACATAAGATCTGAAACTTGGGAACTTTTTGAAATATTTGGTGGCTTTCTGGGAAATTTTCAAAGATTCCAGTCATTAATATTAGGAGTCAATCTCTGAGTTGCAAAATTAGATGTGATATTGTTATAAGAAATAGGTGCATAATTTTATCCTACTGTATAAAGAAGTAGATTAAGCATCAGTTCAGTTCAGTCGCTCAGTTGTGTCCGACTCTTTGTGACCCCATGAATAGCAGCACGCTAGGCCTCCCTGTCCATCACCAACTCCCGGAGTTCACTCAGACTCACGTCCATCGAGTCAGTGATGCCATCCAGCCATCTCATCCTCGGTCGTCCCCTTCTCCTCCTGCCTCCAATCCCTCCCAGCATCAGAATCTTTTCCAATGAGTCAACTCTTCCCATGAGGTGGCCAAAGTACTGGAGTTTCAGCTTTAGCATCATTCCTTCCAAAGAAATCCCAGGGCTGATCTCCTTCACAATGGACTGGTTGGATCTCCTTGCAGTCCAAGGGACTCTCAAGAGTCTTCTCCAACACCACGGTTCAAAAGCATCAATTCTTTGGCACTCAACCTTCTTCACAGTCCACCTCTCACATCCATATATGACTACTGGAAAAACCATAGCCTTGACTAGACAGACCTTAGTCTGCAAAGTAATGTCTCTGCTTTTGAATATGCTATCTAGGTTGGTCATAACTTTTCTTCCAAGGAGTAAGCGTCTTTTAATTTCATGGCTGCAGTCACCATCTGCAGTGATTTTGGAGCCCAAAAATCTTTAATTTATAAAGATTATAGCATAAGATTTATAAATTAAAAATTAATAATTAAAAATATTTGCCCTACGTTTGTGTACACTATATCATTTGATCTGGGCACCTGGCATACAGCTCAAGGTTTTTCTGGTTTCCTAGAAACATTCACTGGGAGTTAATGTCATCTCCACTGCTAGTTTTGCCCACTTTGTTCCAGAGTCTTTAATAAGAATGGTAGATGCTTTCTCTTCTCAGTTGAGCTGAGCTTTCCCTTTACACCTGTCTACTAGAATTGGGCTTCCCAGGTAGTGCTAGTGGTAAAGAACCTGTCTGCCAGTGCAGGAGTCATAAGAGACCTGGGTTCAGTCCCTGGGTTGGGAAGATTCCCTGGAGGAGGGCATGGCAAACCCACTTGAGTATTCTTGCCTGGAGAATCCCCTGGACAGAGGAGCCTGGTGGGCTAACGTCCATAGGGTCGTAAAGAGCCAGAAAAGACTGAAGCAACCGAGCACGCCCACTACCAGAATTAACACCAGACCCTTGCTTTTCCATTGTTCATGAACATAACTATTATCAAAGATAATATCAAAAGAAATATTTTTAATTGCCCCAAACCTTTCCCTTTCTTTTTCAAGCAAATAAACGTCCACAGTCTGTCTTAGAAAATATGGAAGCAGTTAACCTGGGAAGTTTTTGCTTAGCTTTCTTTTTCTCTGACAACAATCATACACATTTGTATGATTTATGATTTACATAAAGTTCAAATATGCCTTGATTGGGTATAAGTTAGCCAAGACTGTCAAGCTTGTTTAGGAAAAACAGAAGGTGGGTATTAACTTTTTTCAGTGGATATTTGGATGAAGATTGAACATAACTGTTTTTCTTTCAATCAGTGCATCTCATTTCATAAGACATAATAACGTGCAGTGGAGTCGTGTTTCTTAGCTTGTCACTTCACATATAGAATCCCACCATAACACCACCCAGCAAGCAATGTTATGTTTGTAAAAGCAGCAATATGATATTTTTCCTGAAGTTTAAAGGCAACATAATTTCACATTTTGTACATTCAATTTCAATTCAAAAATATGGCTTGAGTGGGAAAAGGCTGAATATCAGATCTTGATTAATTTTTGTCATGGGGCCAAAGCTTGGAAACCATCTCAAGTGGACCTGTACCTTCACCTGCAGCCCTGAAGCATAATTCAACTGCTTGCTCAGGATGCCATGCTCCACTCAATAAGGGGGCAAAATGAACAATTGACTTCATAATTTAGCAGGTGTGCACAGCTTCTCTGTGAGTATAGTTAATTAATTTATAAATAACTACTAAAAGTCAGACATTAGGTTAGAGTTTTATGTAAATGAATGCTACATACATGGAAAGAAATGTCCTTTTATAAATTATTCCATTCTGATAAATGAGACATATTGAATAATTGCTATTGTTGTTTTAGAAAAAAAATCTCAAAGTTACCATTTTTACCAGATCATCTTTATAAATGCATCTATTATCTTAATTTTTTCAGCTAATAGAAATGAGATGATGCTCATTTTATAGTTGATTTAAATGTACACAAATATTTTTGTAAAAACTTGTTCATCTAGTTTAAATGTATTGCTGCTGTTGTTGTCTAGCCACTCAGTTGTGTTGGACTCTTTATGTGACTCCGTAGTCTGTAGCCTGCCATACTCCTCTCTTCATGGCACTTCCCAGGCAAGAATACTGGAAGGTTGCCATTTTTTTTTTTAGTTCTGTTTTAATATCTGATAAATATGATGTTTTTCAAGGGAAAAAGGAATAAATACAATGAAAAATCACATATATTTCTGTACACTTTCATGGAACAACTTGGCTGAGTTCCATTGCAATAGTAAAAAGGCCTGTCCATATGCCACTTTGCATGTAGCTCAAAAAGTATTTCAAGGCAATTGGTTGACAAGTCACATATTTAAATAGCTTTGTGCCCAGATTGGTGTACTAACAAAGAATCTTGTACATGTCTTAGGATTCACACTGACAGACAGCATTGTATGATCATATATCTGACAAATTAATTTGAGATGAATTGTGTGAGTTCTCTTATTCTGATTCTTTATTAGCTATCTTAACAAGTAAAACAGTCCTTGTTTTAAGCCTGTTGGTTCATTACCATTTTTTTTTAGTGGACATATCATTCATTCCCATTGTTGGAAAAAACACATTCTCTTTCAAAAATAATTTTGTCAACTTTTCATAGTTAAAAAATAAACTACTGCAAACTTAATGGGCTCCCAGAACAATGAAGCAGCTATGCACAGAATAAACATAAGAGCAGAGATGGTTATGCAACATAAATACTGTTTCAGTTCATGATTTGAATTGTCAAACACAACTTAGAGTCATGTAGATCAGTAGGAACTCCGGTGTTTGAAACAGATTCCTAAGGTATTTGGAATCCTTAACAAACATTCTAAAAACCCTGGTAACTTTGGGGAAGCACCCAGGAACTCAGAGAAAAGTAGGTCTGTTTTTAAGATTAGTTATGAGAGCTGAGTCAGCTTAATGAGGTGCTAACAGTGTAACCAACTAGATGAACTGTTCCAGGACACTTGGTATAAGAAATAAACTTTGGTTTGGTTTTTCAAAACCAAATTAAATATGGCTTTGAGTTTCCACTGACGAGAGTTAGTGAGAAGTCTGATGTCAATTCCCTTTTTCCACCCATCCTGTCCTATGTGCCCCAGAGCCCATCTGGGTCACTGAAAATGGCCCATATGGCTCCCATTCCTCTTCCCCAAAACAAAGCACCACCCTCTGTTGGCCCTTCCCATGGCCACAGGCACTGTTGCTCTGCAGACAGTACTACTGAGCAATCACCTCTTCCACAGTCCTGCCTGGGAGTGGGATCCTGGCCTTTTCAACCTGCTGGATCCCTCAAATCCAGGGTAAGTCCTCTCTACACAAGAGCAGGGATTTCATAACTCAAAACAAAAAGCCCTAAGCATTCTCCTTGTGGGCTAGAGAGAAAATGGTCTTTCCATCACTTTTTCCTGAGACTGCGGCAGCAAAAAAGAAATAGACAAGATATCAATTAATTCACCATCAGCTAGTTGCAGTATAAAAGGTGAGTGACTGCTACTGTCACCTTCTCTTTGCTCTTCTTATTTTCCCTGTGGAGCTGAGACTGTTCAGATGAGAATATTCCTCTCTCCTCCTTGGGCTTTCATTACACTGTTCACATTTCTTCTGTATATTTTGATGCTGCTGATTCTTTAAGCCTCTATGAATTATATATATACTGCTGGCCAACTCACATATGAAGGTTTAGATAAAAAAATCTATGCTTCTTTTCTTAGTACTATTTTGAAAAAGAACATAACTCTGCTGAACTTCAAACTAGCACTTTCCTCCTTGAAACAAGTGTAATATCAAACAATTCAGTCCTGAGTTCTTAAGAATTTTTTCACTACTGCTTTGCCAAAGTTTAGGCTATGATATAGGGAAGAAACAGCAATAATAATTGTATTTTTGTTACTGTTCAGTCGCAAGTCATGTCTGACTCTTTGCAACCCATGAACTGCAGCACTCCAGGCTTCCCTACCCTTCACCCGGAGTTTGCCCAGATTCTTGTCCACTGAGTCAGGATGAGAGGCATCTCATCCTCTGTTGCCCACTTCTCCTACTGCCCTCAATCTTTCCCAATGAGGTCTTTTCCAGTGATTTGTCTCTACACATCAGGTGGCCCAAATATTGGAGCTTCAGCTTCAGCATAAGTTCCTCCAATGAATATTCAGGATTGATTTCCTTTAGGATTGACTAGTTTGATCTCCTTGTTGTCCAAGAGACTCTCAAGAGTCTTCTCCAACACCACAATTTGAAAGCATCAATTCTTCAGTGCTCAGACTCCTTTGCAGTCCAGCATTCACATCTGGACATGACTATTGGAAAAATCGTACCTTTGACTATATGGACTTTTGTCAGCAAAGTGATGTCTTTGTTTTTTAATATGCTGTCTAGATTTTCATAGCTTTCCTTCCAGGGAGCAAGTGCCTTTTAATTTCATGACTGCAGCCACAGTCAACAGTGATTTTGCACAGTTCAGGTCAGTTGCTCAGTCGTATCCAACACTTCACTACCGCACGGACTTTGTCATTCCCTTCTCTTTCCGCCCTCAATCTTTCCCAGCTTCAAAGTCTTTTCAAATGAGTTAGTTCTTTGCATCAGGGAGCCAAAATATTGGCGTTTCAGCTTTAGCATCAGTCCTTCCAATGAATATTCAGGACTGATTTCCTTTAGGATGGACTGGTTGAATCTCCTTGCAGTCCAAGGGACTCTCAAGAGTTTTCTCCAACACCACAGTTCAAAAGCATCAATTCTTCAGTGTTCAGCTTTCTTTATAGTCCAATTCTCACATCCATACATGACTACTAGAAAAACCATAGCTTTGACTAGACAGACTTTTGTTGGCAAAGTAATGTCTCTGCTCTTTAATATGCTGTCTAGGTTGGTCATTAACTTTTCTTTCAGTGAGCAAGCATCTTATTTTCATGATTGCAGTCAATATCTGCAGTGATTTTGGAGCCCAAAAATATAAAGTCTCTCACTGTTTCCCCATCTATTTGGGAAGTTATGGGATCAGATGCCATGATCTTAATTTTCTGAGTTGAGCTTTAAGCCAACTTTTTCACACTCCTCTTTCCCTTTCATCAAGAGGCTTTTTAGTTCCTCTTCACTTTCTGCCACAAAGGTGGTACTATCTGCATATCTGATGTTACTGCTATTTCTCCCAGCAATCTTGATTCTAGCTTGTGCTTCATCCAGCCCAGCATTTCACATGATGTGCTCTGCATGTAAGTTAAATAAGCAAGGTGACAATATACAGCCTTGATGTACTCCTCTCCTGATTTGGAACAAGTCTGTTGTTCCATGTCCAAGTCTAACTGTTGCTTCCTGACCTGCATACAGATTTCTCAAGAGGCAGTTCATGTGGTCTGGTATTCATATCTCTTTCAGAATTTTCCACAGTTGGTTGTAATCCACACAGTCAAAGGCTTTGGCATAGTCAATAATGCAGAAATAGATGTTTTTCTGGAAATCTCTTGCTTATTCGGCAATTTGATCTTTGGTTCCTTTGCTCTTTCAAAAACTAGCTTGAACATCTGGAAGTTCATGTTTCACGTGTTGAAGCCTGGGTTGGAGAATTTTGAGCATTACTTTACTATCATGTGAGACGAGTGCAATTGTGCAGTAGTTTGAGCATTCTTTGGCATTGCCTCTCTTTGGGATTGGAATGAAAACTGATCTTTTCTAGTCCTGTGACCACTGCTGAGTTTTCCAAATTTGCTGGCATATTGCATGCAGCACTTTCACAGCATCATCTTTCAGGATTTGAAATAGCTCAACTTGAATTCTATCACCTCCACTAGCTTTGTTCATAGTGATGCTTCCTAAGGCCCACTCAACTACACATTCCAGGATGTCTGGCTCTAGGTGAGTGATCCCACCATCGTGATTATCTGGTTTGTGAAGATCTTTTTTGTATAGTTCTTCAGCATATTGTTGCCACCTCTTCTTAATATATTCTGCTTCTGTTGGGTCCATACCATTTCTGTCCTTTATTGAGCCCATCTTTGCATGAAATATTCCCTTGGTATCTCTAATTTTCTTGAAGCAATCTCTAGTCTTTCCCATTCTATTGTTTTCCACAATTTCTTGCATTGATCACTGAGGAAGGCTTTCTTATTCCTCCTGCTATTCTTTGGAACTCTGACCAAGACAATAATATCGGTCACTGTTTCTACTTTTTCCCCTTCTATTGTCCATGAACAATTGTAAAGGTAACCATATCGAACAACTGTGGGACAACTAGGCAGCAGACTTAAAATGGGTTGGAAAAGATTTTTTTCACTTTCTCCAAAATACAATATTGTTTTAAAATTCTCTTTAATAGAAAACCAAAAGCTTTCTCAATATGATTGAAGAACAGATTTAATTGTCACTTAGCAAAGGAAAGCTTGTCAGGTTGTACATGAAATTTATCTCAAAAGGTTCTACCTAAGAATTATGTACTCTTAGTTTACTTACCAAGAACACACGTTAAAATTTAGGCTGCAAAATGATAGGTGGAAATGAATGAATAAAACATCTTCACCAGATGTGTTATTGGGCTGAGTTGTTAGCAGACAGTATAAATTCTAAATTTTGTTATAGCAGTAAAACAAATTTTTTGTTTCTTGGTCTAAACCTAATGCTGAATAAATTTTAACTTGAGAAGACATCTAGTTTAGTATTAAGTCAAAGCATTAAAATCCCACAGGATTTAGACAGGAATTTATGAAATGTTACCTGATTGTTCTCAAATGTTGCCTTAAAGTAAGTAACAGTGGGCTCACCTGAGATCCAGTCCAATTTTTCTCCACATTTGCCTCAGGTCATAAAACATATTTGAATAATCAAGATTTGCTTATGGTAAGAGATAAAATAAAATACATTAATTTCTTCAACTCAATGACTTGGATTCAGTTTGTTTGGAAAAGCATATGACACAATTTTATAACTCTTCTGCCTCTGATGTAATTAGAAAAGCAGCATTCCAGGTGGTCTGAAAATAGAAAAATGTGGCAAAGAAGCCTAGAACATGGCAGGTTTGAATTTAGGAGATTATTAATGATGTTATGTATAGCCTGAGTTACAGAGACTGCAAGTATTAGTTATAAATGATAGCTTCATAAGAAGGACTGAGTATGCATTGCTAAATGTTATTCATTTTCTTTATCCAAAATAAAGAAAATATTGCCTCTCATTCTCCAGACTATGGTTTGTTTAGTTTTGTCTCTGTGTAATGCCTGAGTAAAAAAAAAAATTTCTTTTGACTCAGACACAGTTATGAAGTAAATTGATTTATAGCCAGTTCAGGAGCCAAGAGATTAGTGCCAAAAATAGTGGTGAGATAATAAAATACTGAACTTGGACAGAATCCAGATTGCTCAAATCTGAGAGGGAAGGAAACTGCTGATCAGCTAAGACAGACCACAAAAGGCTGGTCTTGGATCCACTATTAGTAAAAGAATGACGATTCGGGCCCAATTTGGCATTGTTTTCTGTCTGCTTGTTCAAGTGGTATACTCTAAATTCAGGTCAGGTCAGTTCAGTTCAGTTGCTCAGTCGTGTCTGACTCTTTGCTATCCCATGGACTACAGCACGCCAGGCCTCCCTGTCCATCGCCAACTCCCAGAGTTTACTCAAACTCATGTCCATTGAGTGGGTGATGCCACTGAACTATCTCATCCTCTGTCGTCCCCTTCTCCTTCCACCCTCAATCTTTCCCAGCATCAGGGTCTTTTCCAATGAGTCAGTTCTTCCCATCAGGTGGCCAAAGTAGTGGAGTTTCAGCTTTAGTATCAGTCCTTCCAATGAATATTGAGAATTGATTTCCTTTAGAATGGATTGGTTGTATCTCCTTGCAGTCCAAGGAACTCTCAAGAGTCTTCTCCAACACCACAGTTTGAAAGCATCAATTCTTTGGCACTCAGCTTTCTTTACAGTCCAAATCTCACATCCATACATGACTACTGGAAAAACCATAGCCTTGACTAGACAGACGTTTGTTGGCAAAGTAATGTCTCTGCTTTTTAATATGCTGTTTAGGTTGATCATAACTTTTCTTCCCACGAGCAAGCATCTTTTAATTTCATGGCTGCAGTCACCATCTGCAGGGATTTTGGAACCCAAAGAAACTAAAGTCTGACACTGTTTCCATTATTTCCCCATCTATTTGCCATGAAGTGATGGGGCTGGATGCCATGGTCTTCGTTTTCTGAATGTTGAGCTTTAAGCCAACATTTCAGTCTCCTCTTTCATTTTCATCAAGAGGCTCTTTCATTCTTTGCTTTCTACCATAAGGGTGGTGTCATCTGCATATCTGAGGTTATTGATATTTCTCCCGGCAATCTTGATTCCAGCTTGTGCTTCTTCCAGCCCAGCATTTCTCATGATGTACTCTGCATAGAAGTTAAATAAGCAGGGTTACAATATACAGCCTTGACATACTCCTTTTCCTACTTGGAACCAGTCTGTTGTTCCATGTCCAGCTCTAACTGTTGCTTCCTGACCTACATACAGATGTCTCAAGAGGCAGTTCAAGTGGTCTGGTATTCACATCTCTCTCAGAATTTCACACAGTTTGTGGTGATCCATGCAGTCAAAGCTTTGGCATAGTCAATAAAGCAGAAATACATGTTTTTCTGGAAATCTCTTGCTTATTCAGTGATCCAGTGGATGTTGGCAATTTGATCTCTGGTTCCTTTGCCCTTTCTAAAATCAGGTTGAACATCTGGAAGTTCACGGTTCACATGTTATTGAAGCCTGGCTTGGAGGATTTTGAACATTACTTTACCAGCTTGTGAAATGAGTGCAGTTGTGTGGTACTTTGAACATTCTTTGGCATTGCCTTTTTTGAGGATTGGAATGAAAACTGACCTTTTCCAGTCCTATGATCATGCTGAATTTTCCAAATTTGCTGACATTATGTGCAACACTTTCACAGCATCATCTTTCAGGATTTGAAATAGCTCCACTGGAATTCCATCACCTCCACTAGCTTTGTTTGTAGTAATGCTTCATAAAGCCCACTTGACTTCGCATTCCAGGATGTCTGGCTCTAGGTGAGTGATCACACAATCATGGTTATCTGCTTTGTGAAGATCTTTTTTGTACAGTTCTTCTGTGTATTCTTGCCACCTCTTAATATCTTCTGCTTCTGTTGGGTCCATACCATTTCTGTCCTTTACTGAGCCCATGTTTGCATGAAATGTTCCCTTGGTATCTCTAATTTTCTTGAAGAGATCTTTAGTCTTTCTCATTCTATTGTTTTGCTCTATTTCTTTGCATTGATCACTGAGGAATGCTTTCTTATCTCTCCTTGCTATTCTTTGGAACTCTGCATTCAAATGGGTATATCTTCACTTTTCTCCTTTGCTCTTTCCTTCTCTTCTCACAGCTATTTGTAAGGCCTCCTCAGACAGCCATTTTGCTGTTTTGCATTTCTTTTTCTTGGGGATGGTCTTGCTCTCTGTCTCCTGTACAATGTCATGAGCCTCCATCCATAGTTCACTGGGCATTCTTTCTATCAGATCTAGTCCCTTAAATCTGTTTCTCATTTCCACTTTATAATCATAAGGGATTTGATTTAGGTCATACCTGAATGGTCTAGTGATTTTCCCTACTTTCTTCAATTTAAGTCTGAAACTGGCACTAAGGAGATCATGATCTGAGCCATAGTCAGTTCCTGGTCTTGTTTTTGCTCACTGTATAGAGCATCTCCATATTTGGCTGCAAAGAATATAATCAGTCTGATTTCGGTGTTGGCCATCTGTTGATGTCCATGTGAAGAGTCTTCTCTTGTGTTGTTGGACAAGGGTGTTTGCTATGACCAGTGCATTCTAATCTTGGCAGAACTCTATTACCCTTTGCCCTGCTTCATTCTGTACTCCGAGGCCAAATTTGCCTGTGGGTCCAAGTGTTTCTTGACTTCCTACTTTTGCATTCCAGTCCCCTATAATGAAAAGGACATCTTTTTTGGGGTGTTAGTTCTAGGTCTTGTGGGTCTTAACAGAACTTTTCAACTTCAGCTTCTTCAGCATTACTGGTAGGGGCATAGACTGGGATTACCATGATATTGAATGGTTTGCCTTGGAAATGAACAGAGATCATTCTGTCATTTTTGAAACTGCATCCAAGCACTACATTTTGGACTCTTCTGTTGACTGTGATGGCTACTCCATTTCTTCTAAGTAATTCTTGCCCACAGTAATAGATATAATGGCCATCTGAGTTAATTTCACCGATTCCAGTTCATTTTATTGATTCCTAAAATGTTGACATTCACTATTGCCATCTTCTGTTTGACCACTTCCAACTTGCCTTGATTCATGGACCTGACATTCCAGGTTCCTATGCAATACTGCTCTTTGCAGCATCGGATTTTGCTTCCATCACCAGTCACATCCACAGCTAGATATTGTTTTTGCAATGGCTCTTTCTCTTCATTCTTTCAGGAAAAGGCAATGGCAACCCACTCCAGTACTCTTGCCGGAAAATTCCATGGACGGAGGAGCTATGGGGTCCACGGGGTTGCTAACAGTTGGACACGACTGAGCGACTTCACTTTCACTTTTCACTTTTATGCATTGGAGAAGGAAATGGCAACCCACTCCAGTGTTCTTATCTGGAGAATCTCAGGGACAGGGGAACCTCATGGGCTGCCATCTATGGGGTCACACAGAGTTGGACAAAACTGAAGTGACTTAGCAGCAGCAGCCTTATTCTTTCTGGAGTAATTTCTCCACTGATCTCCAGTAGCATATTGGGCACCTACCAACCTAGGGAGTTCATCTTTCAGCGTGCTATCTTTTTGCCTTTTCATACTGTTCATGGGATTCTCAAGGCTAGAATACTGAAGTGGTTTGCTATTCCCTTCTCGGGTGGACCACATTTTGTCAGAACTGTCCACCATGACCTGTCCATCTCGGGTGGCCCTACAGGGCATAGCTCACGGTTTCTCTGAGTTATACAGTTCTGTCCATAGAATTCCCCAGGCAAGAAAACTGGAATGGATAGCCATCTATTCTCCAGGGGATCTTTCCAACCCAGGGATCAAACCCAGGTCTCCCATGTTACAGGCTGATTCTTTACCATCTGAGCCACCAGAGAAGCCCATATACCCTATATTAGGAATACGCAAACAATTCCCATACCTAGTGTACCTTTATTTCTTATAAAGGATGCTTTAAGTTCAGTTGTCAATCCACAGCTATGAGGAGCACAGAATTATTTTAGACTTACTCTCTCTATGCTGAAGAAGGCAGCTTTCCACTCAGAGTAGGTCTTATTTCCATATAAGAAAATTCTTGCTTCCTTAAGATTATAAATTTCCAAATTCATTTACTTCAGCATCACTAGGCATACAAATAGTCAGACTACGGTTCCCTACAGCTGTTTCTCATAATAAAACACAATTCAAATATTTCCATATTCACTGATGCGCTCTTCACAAGGAGAGTAAATGGACTTTAGAACGCCAACTCTCATCCCACGAGGTTTGACTTCTTTTGACACCTTTTGTTGATCAATGACATCCTACTACTGCTGGCTCCATATGTCAGCACATCCCAACCCAAGCATACAATTGTGGCTTTCCCCTTCACTTCCTAGTTCACTGTTGAAACAAAACTGAAATATCGAAAGCTTAGTTATGTACAAAAAGGAATAAACAGAGAGTATGAAGTTCAGAAATATGTTTTGCAAAGGGAAGCAGAGATAAATTATGGTTTCATTTGAAAAAAAAAAATCCTTTGATCCCTCAGTGCTTCAGTTGCCTCTCTAGAAAATGGCATGGAATTAAATAAACACACTCTTCAAAAAGAAAGAAGAGTTTCATGACTAAATAAAGAATTTGAATGGTATAAGCAGAGCCTCTTTAACATCAGAGTCTTGCCAGCTTCATCAATGAAAATATGCTAATAATGATTTTAATGTACACTTGAAGCCAAAGTATATATGCCTAAGTAACAACTTTATGTTTAATTCTAAAAGAGGAAATGAATATAAACTCAGAAATGGATACAAGTCTTTTAAATATACATCACTTGCCCATTAGCTTGTATATTCACAGACAGAGATGTCCAGTGACAACAAGCAGCTTGTGTATCAAATAGCTGGTGTGGTCAAGTGAAAACCATACCCAGTTGAAATTTGGGGAAAATGATTAAACATCTTCTCTCTACAGAGAAGATTGAGGGTAAGATGGCTGAAAGACAGTCAGTCATTCAATCTAATATTGTCAGAGTGTCTAGACTGTTCCATTGGGTGATCTGAATATTGGACATACCTTTGAATTTCTGGTCACAGATGAAGACTCTATGTGGACTAGAGCTGGGAGTAGGGGCTGTGGGTTTTCTAGCTTCTGCTGGAAGTTAGGCATACCTGCCATGTTGCTCTAGCTCACTTACTTGAGAACTGAAATAATTAGTTCCTAATAGTATAAAATGATTCCACCTCCCTATGCCTACTTTCTTCCCTCCAATATTTTGCAAAAGTTGAGGCCTGCTGCAAGGGTTGATGCCATTGACTGGTCAGACCATTGGGCAAACATTTACTCTCCAGGGATTTTGTTAAGGAAGCACTGGGCTGAGCAAGCCAAGCCAGATAGTTCCGAGAAAACATACGATGTGTATGGAGTTTGTCCTCATTTTGCCACTTTACTGGCTCTATTACCTAGAGTTATCATTTGACCTTGTGGAACTCAAATTTCATCATCTGTAAAACAAAGATGATAATAGTAACTACCTAGTAGTATTGTGCAGATGAAATAATGTTATGCATATTAAATACTTGGATCATGTCTGGAAGAGAGGAAGTTCACAATAAATTGTAGCTAACATCTTCCAGCAAAATAAAAACCCCTACCTCAGCAGTACTCTTACATATCTTCTTCTTCATTCCAATGACCCAGGTAAATAATATTTTCATGTTTTGTGATATAAAATGAGTTGAAAAGTAAGGAGCAGAGTCCTTACCTGACCTCAGGATAATTATACCAGGGGAATGTTTTTTAAAATATTGTCAGTTTTTGTACATTTCTTTCCAAAGATGAAACATGCTTCTCATTTTCTTTCACCAGAAAAAAACATAAGCTAGAATCAGAGCCTGTCTGGCATTTTTTTAAAGGCATAAACATGTGTTTACTATTGTGTAGAACAGCTGTAATTTGACTGCAGTAGACTAATTCTGATTATGTTTGGTTTATGTCCTTCAAGAGCAGTCACAGAGAAGTTACTTATTTGCCTTTCTACATCATTTTAAAAATTATCCTCATAAAGCCATTATGTGTGGAAATTTTCCCCTTCCTTTTACCTTCATTATTGTTTAGAAAAGCAATTGTATCATTTAAAGTGGTTATTGAGTCTATAATCTACCAAATTCATGGAGATGATATTATAATGTCTTAGAATATGCCAAAATTCAGAAGTAAATTAACACTTTGAATTATCATTTCATAGCTATTTTAGTGCATTTATAAGGATCTACTAATGTTTCTGATGCTATAAATATATAATGTGACAAATATTATTTCAACATTAAAAGAAAATTAAAGAACTTCGTAAATCAAAATGAGTCAATAGAGACCGCTAAGAAAAGAATATATACAAGAATCATTTTCAGATATTTTTTTTTCCCTCTAATCTTTTTCCTCATTCTTTTCTCCCTTGGATTTTTTTTTTTTTATCTTTTTATTTCTTTTTTAAAATCTTTAGAGATCAGTAATTTGGGAGAGAAAAAAAAAAAAAAAGATAAGTTGACACTTTAATTAAGGCCTTGAGACCAGTTAAAAGAGAAATGCAATTGAGTCATTTGCACTGATGTGGATGAATCTTAAGACTGTTATACAGAGTGAAGTAAGTCAGAAAGAGAAAACAAATGTCATATATTAATGCATATATATGGAATCTAGAAAAGCGGCACAGATGAACCTATTTGCAGGGCAGGAATAGAGACACTGAGGTATAAAACAGACTCAGGGACACAGTGGGGAAAGGAGAGGGTGGGACAAGCCAAGAGAGCGGCACTGACACATGTACACTACCATATGTAAAACAGATAGCAGTGGGGACCTTCTGTATGGCACAGAGAGCTCAGCTCAGTGCTCTGGGACAACCTAAAGGAGTGGGATGGGGGGCCGTGGGAAGGAGGCTTAAAGGGAGGGGACATATGCAAACACATGGCTGATTCACACTGTCGTATAGCAGAAACTAGCACAACATTGTAAAATAATTTTACTCCAACTTTTAAAAAAGATAAATGTAAACAATGTTATTTTGATGACTTTTATGATTATTTTCTATTAGAGAAATACGTTTCCATAAAGAATGCATTGTGTTGGTCAGGCTGCTGATGAATTCTGGGTGAACTCCTCATGAGGAAAGCAGCAAAGAAAAAGAGAGATCGTGGGGTGTATGCCACAACTTAGGGTACACAGAGTCAATTACGAGGGGATAAAAGATGATGCTGCAATGCTACTCATGAAAGGAGGATTCTTGGGTAGCTTTCAAATTAATATGCCTGTCCAGATTTTTTTGGCATAATGCGAACATCTTTTATGTGTCAGAACAGATTTTGATTATAACTAAATAACTGAAAGCTCAGATATGTTGATAAGGTGACCTTTATCATAAAGTTTCAGATTAATTGTCTAAAGTACTTTTAGAGAAGGCAAAAGCTGAATAGGAATAAAGTCAGTCACAGGGCTACCTGACCACATAATTCGCATGTTTATGTCTGAATGGAAGTTGTAATTTCAAATACAAATAAACAATAGTCTACTTAAATGAGATGCTTACATCATACCTTAATGCCTTTTCCCCTCCTCTACCAAGAATAATCAAGATTACTTTTTGGCTAAGTCAGTCCTTATGCCCACAAATATTTTGCCCAGTATGAATTTAGGACGTTTGGAAACACTCTTGTTAAGATGGCTTAGAGCTATCTCAAAGAAAGCACTCTTTCTTTTATTGCTTACTCTTATTTTTATGAAATCACTCTTTTAAAAGAAAAGCTATTGTATTTTGCAAAATCCATATAAGCATGAAATCAAAGTGGGTTTATTTGTATATTTTGGTCAGATTTAGAGGACTGCATTCAGTGTTTGGTGCCGTGTTTAGTGTGGAGTGTTTTCAAAGTAGGCTGTGTCCCAGAGACATTGTACTTATGCTCCTTTCAAAGGGTAGGAAATGGTCTTAGAAAACAGTTCTATTTTTAAATTTATATACTGAAAACTCCTTTATCTGCCTCTTATTGGGCTTAGTTTTGTGGGTGATATAGTGAAGAATTTGGTATTGACCTCATATCTTTTTTGTAGAGGACTACTCTACAATGGAGAAGGCAATGGCATCCCACTCCAGTACTCTTGCCTGGAAAATCCCATGGACGGAGGAGCCTCGTGGGTCGCGAAGAGTCAGACACGACTGAGCGACCTCACTTTCACTTTTCACTTTCATGCATTGGAGAAGGAAATGGCAACCCACTCCAGTGTTCTTGCCTGGAGAATCCCAGGGACGGCGGAGCCTGGTGGGCTGCCATCTATGGGGTCGCACAGAGTCAGACACGACTGAAGCGACTTAGCAGCAGCACGTCTACAATTCTTTTCTTCATGTCTTCATGATTCTGTCTACCTAGTACGTGTTTTTCCTCCGACTTTTCATCATCTCTCTCCCTTCTCCAAAGTCTTTCATTCTTTAAAGCCAAATTCCAATGTCATCTTTTTCATAAAAACTTATGAACCTCCTTCATCCATATATGTTTTTTAATTATTCACAGGAATTTTGCCATAACTCTCTTAGAGTACCTATTACTCTCATATGAGCCATTTGAGTGCCTTCTAAGATTGTAAGATCTCATTGAAGTGACAGGTAATGATCTGGTAGCTTGATATGGTAATTACTAAATCAATATGTGATCTAGAGATGTTGCCTGAATACAGCAATTTCCTAATACATAATAATAATAACAAAAACTAATTGCATGCATGTATACATATCTGCTGGATAGCTATTTACTTTGGTCACTGCAACTGATAAAATTACTAATTGCCACTATTCGGTCATTTTATTCATACTAATATGAATAGTTTGCATAATGATCGAGTTTGTTTAAGAAGGACAAACATGATCAATAATAAAATCCAGTCTTGCCAAGTTACTGAACATCAGAAAGATGTTGCCAAACAATCTATGATAACTAAACAGTCATCAAGAAGAATCTTATTTTTGGTCTTATAAATAGTATGCTATGGGCCCTGACCCAAAATTTGCAAAGGTTTCACATAAATAGAAGTGGGAAAAGTAAAACAAAAAAGAATGCAGGAGAAAGTCACTCAGTCATGTCTGATTCTTTGCAACCCCTATACAGCCCATTGAATTCTCCAGGCCAGAATTCTGGAGTGGATAGCCTCTCCACTCTCCAGGAGATCTTCTCAAACCAGGGATCAAACCCAGATCTCCCAGACTGCAGGTGGATTCTTCCCCATCTGAGCCACGAGGGAAGCATGTGATGTACCAAAATTTTTAAAATTAATACTTGTACACAACCATACTTACTGAGAGTTATGAATCAAGGAAAACCCACTTTAAACTTATATAAAACTTTGGAAATTTCTACATCAAGTCTTCATCAATTACATTGAAATGAGATATTGAGATTCCTTATTTGGACATAGTCTCTCATCGCTACAGCACTAGTTTAATCATATATAGTCACAGAATGTAACTATATTTCTGTAGGGAAATGGCAACCAACTCCAGTATGCTTGTATGGTAAATCCCATGGGCAGAGGAGTGTGGTGGGCTACAGTCCATGGGGCCGCAAGAGTCGGGCACGACTGAACACACACGAGCGCACACACATGCACACACACACACACACACACACACATACACGGCTACCGCTTTAAGCCATTCTCCATTTTTACCAAGTAATCAAAGAAAATACCAGACCATAAAGAGATAATGTTAATGAAAGAATATGATGCAAGAATCCAAGAACCATGATTCTCATAGTTATCTGAAGTCACAGAGTGGTATCAATTCTGTAACACACAGAAGCTGAAATGCTGAGAATGCTTCATGTTACCAACAGAAAATAGGCAAATGGAAACCAGCATCCATACTTCCTCTATATCATCTGTAATCAATAAATGCTGACTTGAATTCTTATTTTATTTTTTCCTTATGACAAATATACTTAAGTAATTGGGTGTTTCCATCTTATAGAACTGGGGATTTTACTCATACTGAAATTCACAATCATGGATTTTCATATGGAAATGAGTATTCCTCAAGTACACCAGGATAAAAATCTAGCTTTTACTACTTCAAACTTTGTAATGGAAGACCAAATCTTGCTATTACATAATGTATAGTATATAGTTTATGAGCATTTATCAGATTATAAGGAAAATTGATTTACCATAAATATGATGATGGTTCCTTTGAAAATAAGTACATTATTTTAAAGTTGAATCATGATGGATCTGAATATTTATAAAGAATATCTTAAGTAATATACTGAGTGCCTAGAGGATATATTGCATATAAATACATATTTAGGGAATAATTTTTGTACTCTGTGGATTTCATATCTAATATTCTTAATTTATCTCTTGACATGCAAGCAAACTTAGGATATTCCTTTATCCTGGATAGCATATTTGCCACACTGTCTCAAAACTCTATTAACTATTTATACTACTGAAGTGAGGAAGTAATAATAAAGAATAGCAAGCTTATCTTTGTAATTGTCTTGTAACTTTATATTTTCTCATTACACATTGATTCATAAACACTCAACAGAGTAGGAAACGGCAACCCACTGCAGTATTTTGCTTGGAAAATTTCATGGACAGTGAGCTGGGCAGGCTGTCCATGGAGCTGGCAAAGAGTCAGACACAACTGAGCACACACACACATAAACATTCAAAATCATATCACAGAATTATGATGAAAGGACATTTAAAAGTCATCTAGCCCAGTGAGTTATAGCTTTATTTTACCAAGAGAACTCTTTTTTTTCCAAATAGCATTGTATATGGAACCCCAAAATTTGAAACAGATACAAAGTGTAGCAGCTCTGGTTTAAGAGAGGTATTCTTGGCCTCATTCCCTGAAGCAGAGCTCTGAGGTCCCTCAAACCACAGTTTGAGGACCACTGATCTGGGTAATTTGCCCAATGGACTCAAGAGACTTTTTAAAACATTTTTTGTTAGATAAGCATAGTGTCACTTCTGTAACACTTCCAGGGACACGATATAATTTCTGGAAATGTATCAATCATTATGAAATAATAGTATCCCCTATATTAAACCTCCAAGTAACATTTCCCATTATCTAATTCTTGTTCTCTTTGATGATTATTTTATATAATAACCTTTCAGACATTTGAAGACAATATGGATCTATATCAATCTGGGCAAAAATAAACTTGGCTAAAAGTGTTTACATTTCCCATCTAGGGGAATGAAGTATGTACTGGCCTCTGCTTTGATCTCCTTGCCCTTTGGTTGCAGTCATGAGCAAAAAAAAAAAGCATCATATAATGAAATCTAGATGAAGTTTGGGTTCTGATTAAAGCAGTCCCTAAAAAATATAAGGAGTCCAATATTTTCAAGACCTTGGGATCAGAGAAGGTTCAAAATTCAGTCTCAAAGCAAAGGGGACTATAATGAGTAATTAGACAAGACAGATGAAAATAGTTTGGGAAATAGAAAATAGATTCAAAGCTGAAAGCTTAGGCTGAAGGCAAAGAACATTTTATGGAAGATTTTATCTCATATGCAGGGAATGCACTAATTAAATATGATAAATGTTTATGTGTTTCACCTACTCTGAGAGCCATCAATCTAACTATAGGAGCTTAATGGAATCTTCCAGGTCCATATTACTATCAATAGCTATACCTGTCATCCATTTATTAATATTTGGGATAGTAACTCTGACATTTGAATTCCCAATCCAATATTTTTCCTTTTTTTTTTTTTTCAATCTGCAGTAGCTACATTGCTTCAAGTTGAATACTAGCCATTTATCTCCTTCTGGCCCTCACTTTTTATGAATTTTTCAATCAGTTTAGCAGGTTCAAGTTCTGTTCTATTTATTTTCCATTACCATCATTGTTTTTCTCAGGAAGTTCACTCAGACTCATGCCCATTGAGTCAGTGATGCCATCCAGCCATCTCATTCTCTGTCATCCCCTTCTCCTCCTGCCCCCAATCCCTCACAGCATCAGAGTCTTTTCCAATCAGTCAATGCTTCGCATGAGGTGGCCAAAGTACTGAAGCTTAAGCTTCAGCATCATTCCCTCCAAAGAACACCCAGGGCTGATCTCCTTCAGAATGGACTGGTTGGATCTCTTTGCAGTCCAAGGAACTCTCAAGAGTCTTCTCCAACACCACAGTTCAAAAGCATCAATTCTTCAGCACTCAGCTTTCTTCATAGTCCAACTCTTACATCCATACATGACCAATGGAAAAACCATAGCTTTGACTAGACGGACCTTTGTTGGCAAAGTAATATCTCTACTTTTCAATATGCTATCTAGGTTGGTCATAACTTTTCTTCCAAAGAGTAAGCGTCTTTTAATTTCATGGCTGCAGTCACCATCTGCAGTGATATTGGAGCCCAGGTAAATAAAGTCTGACACTGTTTCCACTGTTTCCCCATCTATTTGCCATGAAGTCATGGAACCAGATGCCATGATCTTAGTTTTCTGAATGTTGAGCTTTAAGCCAACTTTTTCACTCTCCCCTTTCACTTTCATCAAGAGGCTTTTTAGTTCCTCTTCACTTTCTGCCATACGGGTGGTGTCATCTGCATAGCTGAGGTTATTGATATTTCTCCCGGCAATCTTGATTCCAGCTTGTGCTTCTTCTAGCCCAGCATTTCTCATGATGTACTCTGCATATAAGTTGAATAAGCAGGGTGACAATATACAGCCTTGACATACTCCTTTTCCTATTTGGAACCAGTCTGTTGTTCCATGTCCAGTTCTAACTGTTGCTTCCTGACCTGCATATAGGTTTCTCAAGAGGCAGGTTAGGTGGTCTGGTATTTCCACCTCTTTCAGAATTTTCCACAGTTTATTGTGATCCGTGCTTCAGTTATGTCCAACTCTTAGTGACCCCATAGACTGCAGCCCACCAGGCTCCTCCATTAATGGGATTTCCCAGGCAAGAATACTGGAGTGGGGTGCCATTGTCTTCTCCTTATTAATGATTTGGAGAATACAAATCAAAACCACAATGAGTTATCACCTCACACTGGCTAGAACATTTATCATCAAAAAGTCAAAAGATAGCAAATTTCACAGAGGATGTGGAGGGAAAAAAAGCCCTTCATACACCATTAACAGCAATTCAAATTGGTATAGATACTTTGGAAAACAGTATGAAATTTCTCCCAACAATTAAATGCAGAACTACCATACGATCTAGCTATTCCATTTTCTGGGCCTATCCAAAATAATTGAAATTAGGATATTGGAGAGATATCTGTACTCCCATGCTCATTGCAGCACTACTCACAACAACCAAGCTATGGAAACAAATCAAATAAACAGAGAAAATGGGAGCTGAAGGAGAGGCAGGAAAAAAAAAAATGAAGAGAATATATAAGTACAGGACACACAATTTTTTAAAAAAGCTCAATCACTGACTTGTTGAGTACATTCAGTTCAGTTCAGTTCAGTCGCTCAGTCATGTCCAACTATTTGCGACCCCATGAATCGCAGCACACCAGGCCTCCCTGTCCATCACCAACTTGTGGAGTTCAAACAGCAGACTGGTTCCAAATAGGAAAAGGAGTACGTCAAGGCTGTATATTGTCACCCTGCTTATTTAACTTATATGCAGAGTACATCATGAGAAATGCTGGGCTGGAAGAAGCACAAGCTGGAATCAAGATTGCCGGGAGAAATATCAATAACCTCAGCTATGCAGATGACATCACCCTTATGGCAGAAAGTGAAGAGGAACTAAAAAGCCTTTTGATGAAAGTGAAAGAGGAGAGTGAAAAGTTTGGCGTAAAGCTCAACATTCAGAAAACAAAGATCATGGCATCTGGTCCCATGACTTCATGGCAAATAGATGGGGAAACAGTAGAAACAGTGACAGACTTTATTTACCTGGGCTCCAATATCACTGCAGATGGTGACTGCAGCCATGAAATTAAAAGACGCTTACTTCTTGGAAGAAAAGTTATGACCAACCTAGATAGCATATTCGAAAGCAGAGACATTACTTTGCCGACTAAGGTCTGTCTAGTCAAGGCTATGGTTTTTCCATTGGTCACGTAAGGATGTGAGAGTTAGACTGTGAAGAAAGCTGAGCGCCAAAGAATTGATGCTTTTGAACTGTGGTGTTGGAGAAGACTCTTGAGAGTCCCTTGGACTGCAAAGAGATCCAACCAGTCCATTCTAAAGGAGATCAGCCCTGGGTGTTCTTCGGAAGGAATGATGCTAAAGCTGAAACTCCAGTACTTTGGCCACCTCAGATGAAGAGTTGACTGATTGGAAAAGACTCTGATGCTGTGAGGGACTCGGGGGCAGGAGGAGAAGGAGACTACAGAGAATGAGATGGCTGGATGGCATCACCAACTCGATGAACGTGAGTTTGATTGAACTCCGGGAGTTGGTGATGGACAGGGAAGGGATTGTTAAATCAGAACTGGCATGCATAAACTTAAATATATGCTGAAGAGAGCTGAGAGGATATCCCAGGGTGTGGAAAATAGGGAAAAGTTGGAAAAAATCAAAGATGAAGAAAAGAAAGTACACAGATTAATCAACACTAGTATAATTTCTACACTCGACAAGAGCAAACAGAACAGAAATGATAATCAAGAACATTATAGGAGGGTTCTCTCCTGAAATGAAAGAAAATTAAGTGATCAGATACGCATTCTTCACTATATACCATCAAATGAAATTAAAAGAGATAAGAATTTAGACATCCCATAATGAAATATTTCAATCAAGTCATTCAGAATTGTACAAAAATTAGACTTTCATTTAAAAATGAAAAACTTTTGAGGTATATAACAAACAGTCATATAATAAACACTAATTGTCATTCCCACAGGAAAGCAAAGAAAGATAACAGTAGATGGGCAAGAGCTGAAAAAGTTACCTTTAATCACAGAGATTTCCTGGAGGAGTGTTTTAATAAAGGCATTCGGAACAGGTGAGTCACTGCACATAGGATCAATAGTGAGGACTGAAATAATTTAAGGTAAAATTAAAGGTAGTTTATTTTTAAAAAGATGAAAGTAGGATTTCATTTGTCAAAAGTGTATTTATTGAATAAACAAATGCATATAATTAGAATTAGATTATACATTTCCAGATTTGGGCTAAAACATCTGAAATCCAGAAAATCTGTTGTATCCAAGGGACAACTACATTCTCAGATTTGCTAGCAGAAAATAACTTGGTATTACTTAAGGTTTTGAAGTTGATATTTTAAAAAATATAGATGTAAGTATATGTGTTTTATTTATTTTTTTTCTTTCTTTCTTTCTTTTTTCTTTTTAATTGTTATATCTTCTTCTTGGATTGATGCTTTGATCATTATGTAGTGGCCTTCTTTGTCTCTTTTCACAGCCTTTGTTTTAAAGTCTATTTTATCGGATATGAGTATTGCCACTCCTGCTTTCTTTTGGTCTCTATTTGCGTGGTATATCTTTTTCCAGCCCTTCACTTTCAGTCTGTATGTGTCCCTTGTTTTGAGGTGGGTCTCTTGTAAGCAGCATATAGAGGGGTCTTGTTTTTGTATCCATTCGGCCAGTTTTTGCCTTTTGGTTGGGGCATTCAACCCATTTACGTTTAAGGTAATTATTGATAAGTATGATCCAGTTACCATTTACTTTATTGTTTTGGGTTTGGGTTTATACACCCTTTTCGTGTTTCCTGTCTAGAGAAGATCCTTTAGAATTTGTTGGAGAGCTGGTTTGGTGGTGCTGAATTCTCTCAGCTTTTGCTTGTCTGTAAAGCTTTTGATTTCTCCTTCGTATTTGAATGAGATCCTTGCTGGGTACAGTAATCTGGGCTGTAGGTTATTGTCTTTCATCACTTTAAGTATGTCTTGCCATTCCCTCCTGGCCTGAAGAGTTTCTATTGAAAGATCAGCTGTTATCCTTATGGGAATCCCCTTGTGTGTTATTTGTTGTTTTTCCCTTGCTGCTTTTAATATTTGTTCTTTGTGTTTGATCTTTGTTAATTTGATTAATATGTGTCTTGGGGTGTTTCGCCTTGGGTTTATCCTATTTGGCACTCTCTGGGTTTCTTGGACTTGGGTGATTATTTCCTTCCCCATTTTAGGGAAGTTTTCAACTATTATCTCCTCAAGGATTTTCTCATGATCTTTCTGTCTGTCTTCTTCTTCTGGGACTCCTATAATTCGAATGTTGGAGTGTTTCAATTGGCCTGGAGGTCTCTGAGATTGTCCTCATTTCTTTTAATTCGTTTTTCTTGTTTCCTCTCTGATTCATTTATTTCTACCATTCTATCTTCTATTTCACTAATCCTATCTTCTGCCTCCATTATTCTACTATTTGTTGCCTCCAGAGTGTTTCTGATCTCATTTATTGTGTTATTCATTATATTTTGACTCTTTTTTATTTCTTCTAGGTCCTTGTTAAACCTTTCTTGCATCTTCTCAATCCTTGTCTCTAGGCTATTTATCTGTGATTCCATTTTGATTTCAAGATTTTGGATCATTTTCACTATCAATATTCGGAATTCCTTCTCAGGTAGATTCCCTACTTCTTCCTCTTTTGTTTGGTTTGGTGGGCAACTCTCCTGTTCCTTTACCTGCTGAGTATTCCTCTGTCTCTTCATCTTGATTATATTGCTGTGTTTGGGGTGGCCTTTTTATATTCTGGTAATTTGTGGAGTTCCCTTTATTATGGAGCTTCCTCACTGTGGGTGGGGTTCTATCAGTGGCTTGTCAAGGTTTCCTGGTTAGGGAGGCTTGTGTTGGAGTTCTGGTGGGTGGAGCTGGGTTTCTTCTCTCTGGAGTGCAGTGGAGTGACCAGTAATGGGTTATGAGACATCAAAGGTTTTGGAATAATTTTGAGCTGCCTGTATATTGAAGCTCAGGGGAGTGTTCCTGTGTTGCTGGAGAATTTGAGTGGTATGTCTTGTTTTGGAACTTGTTGGCCCTTGGGTGGAGCTTGGTTTCAGTGTAGGTATGAAAGCATTTGATGAACTCCTATTGCTTAATGTTCCCTGAATTCAAGAGTTCTCTAATGTTTTCAGGCTTTGGATTTAAGCCTCCTGCTTCTGGTTTTCAGTTTTATTTTTACAGTAGCCTCTAGACTTCTCCATCTATACAGCACCGATGATAAAACATCTAGGTTAAAGATGAAAAGTTTCTCCGCATTGAGGGACACTCAGAGAGGTTCACTGAGTTACAAGGAGAAGAGAAGATGGAGGGGGTAGGTAGTTAGAGGTAACTGGAATGAGATGCGGTGAGATCAAAAGAGGAGAGAGCAAGCTAGCCAGTAGTCAGTTCCTAATGTGCGCTCTATAGTCTGGACCACTCAGAGGTATTTACGGAGTTATATGGGGAAGAGGAGAGGGAGGAAGTAGACAGAGGTGACCAGGAGGATAAGAGAGAGGAATGAGAAGGAGAGAGACAAATCCTGCCAGTAACCAGTTCCTTAGGTGTTCTCCACCGTCTGGAACACACAGAGATTCACAGAGTTGGATAGAGAAGAGATGGGGGAGAAAAGAGACAGAGGCCACCTGGTGGAGAAAAAGGAGAGTCCAAAGGAGAAGAGAGTGGTCAAGCCAGTAATCTCGCTCTCAGGTAAACTTGGGTAGTGAAGTTTGGGTTTTTAAATGTACAAAATTGACAACAAAAACCCTAAGAGCAAAGATTAAAAATCTAGAGTAGAGGTTGGATTTTCAAAAATACAATATTAAAGAAAAGAAGCAGAAGGAAAAAGGAGGAAAGAAAGAAATAAAAAAAAACAAGAATTATTTAAAAACAAACAAACAAACAAACAAACAAAAACAAAACAAAACCAAAAAAGAAAAAACCACCAACAACCATCCAAAGGCTATATATTGCGTTTGCCTTAAAAAAAAAAAAAAATCTTTTTTTTTTTTTTAATAGTAGTAGTAGGTTATAGTAATAAAAATTAGAGGAGAGATGACAACAATTTTAAAAAAAGTTAGAAAAAAAAGAAAAAAGAAAAAAGAAAAAAAAAAGGAATGATTTTAAAAATAGTAAAAATATATCTGGCCCTTCTCTGATGTTTTGGGCCGTGTGGGATCACTTCCAAGGTGGTTCCCTCTGTTTAACTTCTTCCGTTTGCTGTTTTTTTAGGCTCACTAGTTCAGTTGCGCTGTGGGGAGGGGGGAGGGGGGATGCTGCAAACAAATAGCACTGTCCTGTGCACACAGTGTCTCCGCCCCGCTTGACCTGTCCCTTCTCGCGGCGCACAAACCGCTCCGGCTCTACAGTGCTCAGCCGGGAACCGTCTGGGGCTGGCCCTAGGCTGCGTGCACTTCCCCGGTCCAAGCCGCTCAGGTTCGGCACTCAGGCAGCCCTCAGAGGCACAGATTCGGCTGGGACTGCGCTTTGTGCCCTTCCCAGGTCCGAGTAGCTCAGGAGTTTGGCGAGCGCGATCGCCGCAACTTGTCACCTTTTCTGCCGCTGCTGCTCAGCTTTCTGGGTGGACCGCTGGCATCCCCCGTGGGGCAGATTGTGACTGTCCAGCACCCCCAGAAGTCTTACCAAAGAAGCCTGCTTGCAGTTTGGTAAGTGAAGTCTCTCCGGGTCTGCAATTGCCCCTTTCCAGCCCTTACGGCTCTGGCTGCCTGTCCCCGGCGGGGGATGGTCTGCAGCCGGCTTTTTCCGTTCCGTCCTTCGTTCTGTGCTCAGCCTGGCGGTGTCTTATGTTCGAGCTTTTCGTGCTGTAGCTATCCCACAGTCTGGTTTGCTAGCCCAAGTTAGATGGTTCTGGTTGCGCGTGGGGCGTTCCTGCCCGATTCTTACAAAGCACTGCAGCCCGCGCCTCGTCCCTGCCCTGCCCCCACTTCCCATTGGCGGATGCAGGCGTCTGTGCTGCTTTTCCGCTGGGGGAGTTACTGTTGGGCTTGTAATCTCTTGGTTTTAATTATTTCTTTATTTTTCCTTCCTGTTATGTTGCCCTCTGTGTTTCCAAGGCTCTCCACAGACTCGGCAGGGAGAGTGTTTCCTGGTGTTTGGAAACCTCTCTTCTTAAAATTCCCTTCCCGGGACGGGCTTCCCTTCCCAGGACGGAGCTCCCTCCCCACCTCCTTTGTCTCCTTTTTCGTCTTTTATATTTTTTCCTACCTGTTTTTGAAGACAAAGGTCTGCTTTTCTGGTTGCCTGATGTCCTCTGCCAGCCTACAGAAGTTGTTTTGTGGAGTTTGCTCGGCGTTGAAATGTTCTTTTGAGGAATTTGTGAGGGAGAAAGTGGTCTTCCCGTCCTATTCCTCCGCCATCTTTATGCTCCTCTCAGTATATGTGTTTTAAACCTCTATTAAGGAAGACAATAATTGAATTAAACAGGCAAGCATGTTTACCTCCTTAATCACTAGAAAAAAATTTAAAAAAAGGAAAGGAGATTGAGAACTAATACCATGTAATAATAATGATGAAAAATGCATAAGTCATAAAAATAAAAATATATAAATGAAAATGAAATTCCATAAATTATATTCAAGTTTAAAAAACACAGTCTCAGACTTGGCTAAAAAAAAAAGTAAATTGAAAAGAAAAATATACTAGAGAGGTTTAAGAGCAGAAAGATGGCTAACAACAAGACAAGTAAATATTTTGTTTTAAAATGGTCATGTCTAATATTGGCAAAAGTGCTCAAAAGTGAACACTGTCATGGAATCTTTGTGTATTGGTTAGGTTTTTCTTGTCTGGGTTTTGGCAACAACATCAAAATGTCAACAGATAACAAAATTCATATTATCTGTGAACTAGGCTTCTCTTCTTTTCCACTTAACTTCTTCATTCTGCAATACAAGATGAAGTAGCAGACATTGTCGGGTACTTGTTCATGTGCTAGAAGGAACAGATGACAAAAAAGCAAAGTAATAACTCATAAAGCTTTTGTTCAGCACTTAATGTTCACATTTCACTGACCAAAGCAAGTTATACATCTAAGTCTGAGGTCAATGGGTTGGAAATTACATACTTCCCACTGGAGGGGATGCTGCACATAAAAAAAAAAAAAAAAAAAAAAAATTAACCAAAATATAAATATCCATTGGTAAGTACAAAAATCATGGTAATATTCAAAACAGAAGCACACATATACACAGTTCTAATAATGGAGATCATGGGACACCTCACTGCATAAGACCTGTCAAAGGCTATAGAATCCCTTACCTAAGAGACCAAATAATTTGGGGTAGTCATGTAATTTCCCACACTAGTAAGAATGTAAATAAAGGCAGACTTTATAGAAGTTTAGTTATCAATACAGACTAAAGTCCTTCCAGTGACTTTGTCTCTTCCCCTAGGAAACATTTTCTTAGAACTTTATTCGAAACTATTACACAGACAGGTCAGATAAAAAAAAAATTCATCACAATTTACGGATATATGGGGTCTTCCCTGATGGCTCAGACAGTAAAGAATCTGTGTAATGAAGAAACCCTGGGTTTGATCCCTGGGTCAGGAAGATTCCCTGGAAAAGGAAATGGTTATCCATTCCAGTACTCTTGCCTGGAGAACTCCATAGACAGAGGAGCCTGGCAGGCTATAGTCCATGGGGTTGCAAAAGAGCTGGACACCACTGAGAGACTAACACTTTCACTTATGGATATATTAAATATTGATAGTAATAGATTCTTAAGTAAATTACATCTTTATAGGCCTATATGGTCTTTATTTAAAATCATGCAAAATTCTTATATAAATATATGTGATAAAAACCTATAATATGCCATTATTTCCATGATTAAAGCTTGTGTGTGTGTGTATCACCATGATATTAGGGTTTTTCAATGAACAGTTGAATTTTGGGTGATTCTTTTTTTCTCATGAGTGATCTTCTTAGTGGACTGTATTTTGCTTTGCAATTTTAGAGTTAACAAATAAAAGTCTCATAGTAGTCATTCAAAAAGTACTTGAATAAATGAAGGAATGAATAAATGAAAATGTCATGTCAGTGTATTGTATTTAAGAATCATCTAAGCTCATGCTTAAAATGCAAAAAACATCTGCTCACTACAAACCATCATGAAACAGAATGCAATTCAGATATCAATGGTTAAAGGACTACACGGGAATACACAAGACTACACTATAGTTTCAGATCATGTAATATAGCAACAGTTACCGATCTTTATGTTTTTCATTTGCCTGGCATTGATTTAGTATCTTCATAGATAATATCTCATTTAAGCTTCTTACCAATGCTATGTGTTAGGTATTTCTACCATAACTCTCTTAATAGCCAAATTGAGGAAGCTCAGACTCCCAAAGTTTCACATTTCATGACAAAGTAAGGATTGAAACCCAGGCAGTCTGACACCAAAGAATCACTGTTAATACTACCTTAGATTTTAATCATATTCAAGGGATGACTCCCAATTCACTGAATCTTTGTATTTTTTTTTTTTTTTAACTCTACAGGTACATTTTCTGTGGTAGCTTCTTATGAGTAAGTAATCTCAATAAAATATATTTTTTTCTAATTTTATACTTTAAAGATACTTTTAAAATTTTAAATTTAAGAGGGCCTTTCTCTCAGACATATGTACGTGACTCACATACTATTTCATCAGTTCCCACCTCTCAAACCCTACTTTTGATTACTGTTTTATTTTAATTTAAAGATATTCTTCAACCATACTTAGAAATCAGAGTATTAGAGGAAAGACTAGAGAGAATAAACTAACAGCTTTGTATTTTACCTCGATTTCTGTTTCTATTTTCTCTCTTAATTTTAGTGTCTAAGTTTCTGATGAAACTTAGCCCATGTTACAACATGTTAGAACTGGGAATGAACTCACTAAGGTCTCCATCTTATGGAAACTTAGGCATGGTTTCACAAAATTGTTACTTCTGGGGAGCCTGGCTGACTATATGAAAAAACCCACTGTGCCTTCTTTTTTTAATTTAGTTATGCCAGAGGTTGTTGAAATATCTTCTTTATGGTATCCAGTGATTTTTTTTTTTCAAAAGCTTTACTTATATAGTGGAAATAAAAGCAGTGAATTGAGTCAACCAATTCGACAGGTAGTTTTGAGTTCACACAGATGAAACAACTAGTTAATTGACCATATCATTCATTTTCATCCAATTGTTTTGGCATTGAAAAGTCATAGCCTAGGATTTTCAAAAGCAACATATGCCTTCCTATGTTATGAGTGAACTTTTATCTTTCAAATTAGAAACAACAACAACTAAAAGAAAATATTTCTTTCAGTCTACTCCATATGGGCAACTGATATTATCACAGCTAGAGCTGAGCAGTCTAGAATATGCAATTTCTTTTTGTAAAAAATATTTTCATCTTGGGGAAAAGCAGTATTTGGCAATGCATCAATCCCACCGCTTTTGTTCATCATTTGTCTGAACAAAAGTAATTATGCTTACAACAAATAAGCATCAGAATATTTCTTTGGTTTTCTGGTAGTGTATTTTACATTCACCTACCAGTTATATCACTAAATATGTCTGGTTTTAATTATTTTCATGAGAAAAGCAACATTCATTTTTAAAAATTCGGTATAGCACATCCAAGTCCTTTCTTTATGCTGGAAACTAGTAACTCTTATACTAAAAAAGTCTATACAAATCCCTCAAAAACAAATTATTAAATACTTAAAATATTGGTTTTTAGGTAAATTTTAAATGAGCAAACCTTTAATGAATATTGAGCAAATTTTAATTGAATACATTAAAAATAGCAAAATTAATTCTTTGCCACCAAACTTTAGCATCAAACTGAACTTAACATTTTCCAAATGAGGGATGCCATGTATAATTGTCTAATGAACCCTGAAAAATTCAAGTGTTTCTCAGGCATGCCTCCTGGCCAAAATATGTGATAGAGGATGACAAGCTTTTAATATGCATATTTTGTTGATCAATTTCTACTGATTTTTCCATTGTCACTTTACAACAAACAGATTAAAAATTTCTAAATTTCATTTTGAGAAACAAGTACAAATTCAAATACAAATTTTGAAGATTAGGTCAATCATAATCTTTTTCTTAAACTTTTACAAAGCTAACAAACACAATGAGACTCATTTTTCATTATGGTATACGTAGGGAACTGGTTCCAGGGCCCCACTCCCAGCAGATACCTAAAGCTATGGGTACTCAAGGTCCTCATATAAATGACATAGCATTTGCCTGTAAATTGTGCATGTTCTCCTGTATAAATTAAATTCTCTACATTATTTATAATACCTAATACAATGTAAATACTATGCTGTAAATATGCTTTTGAATTGTGATGTTGGAGAAGACTCTTGAGAGTCCCTGGGACTGCAAGGAGATCCAACCAGTCCATTCTGAAGGAGATCAGTCCTGGGATTTCTTTGAAAGGAATGATGCTAAAGCTGAAACTCCAGTACTTTGGCCACCTCATGCGTAGAGTTGACTCATTAGAAAAGACTCTGATGCTGGGAGGGATTGGGGGCAGGAGGAGAGGGGGACGACAGAGGATAAGATGGCTGGATGGCATCACTGACTCGATGGACGTGAATCTGAGTGAACTCCGGGAGTTAGTGATGGACAGGGAGGCCTGGTGTGCTGCGATTCATGGGGTTGCAAAGAGTTGGACAGGACGGTCAACTGTATTTGACTTATAAAGCCTCAGTTTTATTTACAATGAAATTACCAGCATTTAAAAGAAAAGGTAATTTTCCCATGTTCAGTTATTCTACAGGGCAGTATAAGAAGGTAATACATCGTGCATCCATTATGAAACTTCTTCACATAAATTATTTACTATATCTCAGTTTTCTAAAGAGATAGAACAGTAAAATGATAGCACCTTCCTTTATTTAAAGGGGTTCATATTACTGATTTGTTTGACTGATGTTTTTGTGAGATTTTGACATTAATTTTACATGATATGCTCTAGAATCTGATTATGAAGCGTAATCTTGGCTGCTACAATAAACTACATAATATATTAAACATAAATATTCTTTAAAAAAATTAATTAGGTTTTTCAGAGCCATTGAGAAGAAAGTACAGAGCGCTCATGTATAACTTTCAGTTCAGTTCAGTTGCTCAGTCGTGTCCGACTCCTTGTGACCCCATGAATTGCAGCACACCAGTCCTCCCTGTCCATCACCAACTCCCGGAGTTTACCCAAACTCACATCCATCAAGTTGGTGATGCCATCCAGCCATCTCATCCTCTGTCGTCCCCTTCTCCTCCTGCCCCCAATCCCGACCAGCATCAGAGTCTTTTCTAATGAGTCAACTCTACGCATGAGGTGGCCAAAGTACTGGAGTTTCAGCTTTAGCATCATTCCTTCCAAAGAACACCCAGGACTGATCTCCTTTAGAATGGACTGGTTGGGTCTCCTTGCAGTCCCAGGGACTCTCAAGAGTCTTCTTCAACACTACAGTTCAAAAACATCAATTCCGAGGTGCTCAGCTTTCTTCACAGTCCACCTCTCACATCCATACATGACCAATGGAAAAACCATAGCCTTGACTAGACGGACCTTTGTTGGCAAAGTAATGTCTCTGCTTTTGAATATGCTATCTAGGTTGGTCATAACTTTTCTTCCAAGGAGTAAGAGTCTTTTAATTTCATGGCTGCAGTCACCATCTGCAGTGATTTTGGAGCCCCCCCGCCCCCCCCCCCCCCCCCCCCGCCAAAAAAAAGTCTGACACTGTTTCTACTGTTTCCCCATCTAATTCCCATGAAGTAGTGGGACCAGATGCCATGATTGTAGTTTTCAGAATGTTGAGCTTTAACCAAACTTTTTCACACGCTCCTCTTTCACTTTCATCAAGAGGCTTTTTAGTTCCTCTTCACTTTCTGCCATAAGGGTGGTGTCATCTGCATATCTGATGTGACTGATATTTCTCCTGGCAATCTTGATTCCAGCTTGTGCTTCTTCCAGCCCAGCATTTCTCATGATGTACTCTGTATATAAGTTAAATAAGCAGGGTGACAATATACAGCCTTGACGTACTCCTTTCCCTATTTAGAACCAGTCTGTTGTTCCATGTCCAGTTCTAACTGTTGCTTCCTGACCTGCATACATGTTTCTCAAGATGCTGGTCAGGTGGTCTGGTATTCCTATCTCTTTCAGAATTTTCCACAGTTTATTGTGATCCACACAGTCAAAGGCATTGGCATAGGTAATAGTTGGGGAGATTATTATGTCAGATAAAGTCAGATAAAGTTATATATGACTTTAGCCCTCATAAATAATCTCCCCAACTATTACCATCTGATACTACAGAAGTACATATATTACCCTCAGTCTACAGTGATGCATCATTATTGCCCAAAGGTCATAACTGATATTAGGACTAACTTTTGGCGCTGTATATTCTGCTTTTTAACAAACATATAATGACATGTATCAAATATTGTAGTATCGTAAAGAATACTATACTGCCCTAAATATTATCAGTGTTCTGACTATTTATGGCTCCCTTCTCTCTAATCCTTGATAACCACTAGTCTTTTTTTGGTCTCCATCAGTTCAGTTCACTCAGTCATGTCTGACTCTTTGAGACCCCATGGACTGCAGCACTCCAGGCTTCCCTGTCGATCACCAGTTCCCAGACTTTCCTCAAATTCATGTCTATCAAGTCAGTGTTGCCATCCAACCATCTCATCCTCTGTTGTCTCCTTCTCCTCCTGCCTTCATTCTTTCCCAGCATCAGGGTATTTCCAGTGAGTAAGTTCTTCGCATCAGGTTGCAAAAGTATGGAACTTCAGCTTCAGTATCAGTTCTTCCAATGAATATTCAGGACTGATTTCCTTTAGGATTGACTCTTTGGATCTCTTTGCAGTCCAAGGGACTCTCAAGAGTCTTCTCCAACACCACAGTTCAAAAGCATCAATTCTTCAGCACTCATCTTCCTTTACGGAACAACTCACATCCATACATGACCACTGGAAAAACCATAGTTTTGACTATATGGACCTTTGTTAGCAAAGTAATGTCTCTGCTTTTTAATATCCTGTCTACATTAGTCATAGCTTTTCTTACAAGGAGCAAGCATATTTCAATTTCATGACTGCAGTCACCATCTGCACTGATGTTGGAGCCCAAGAAAATAAAGTTTCCATTGTTTCCCCATTTAATTGCCATGAAGTGATGGGACCGGATGCCATGATTTTAGTTTTCTGAATGCTGAGTTTTAAGCCAACTTTTTCACTCTCCTCTTTAAGTTTCATCAAGCGGTTCTTTGGTTCCTCTTTGCTTTGTGCCATAAGGGTGGTAGTCTCTATATATCTGAGGTTATTGATAGTTCTCCCAGCAATCTTAATTCCAGCTTGAGCTTCAACCAGCCCAGCATTTCACATGAGATACTCCACATGTAAGTTAAATAGGCAAGGTGACAATGTAACAGCCTTGACATACTCCTTTCCCAATATGGAACCAGTCTGCTTCTTGACCTGCATACAGATTTCTCAGGAGGCAGGTAGGTGATCTGGCACTGCCATCTCTTTAAGAATTTTCCACACTTTTTTTTGATCCACACAGTCAAAGGTTTTAATGTAGTCAATAAGGCAGGAATAGGTCTTTCTTGAACTTTCTTGCATTTTTGATGATCCATAGATGTTGGCAATTTGATTTCTGGTTCCTCTGCCTTTTCTAAATCCAGCTTGAACATCTGTAAGTTCACAGTTCATGTATTGCTGAAGCCTGGCTTGGAGAATTTTGAGCATTACTTTGCTAGTGTGTGAGATGAGTGCAACTGTGCAGCAGTTTGAACATTCTTTGGCACTACCTTGATTTGGGGTTGGAATGAAAACTGATCTTTTCCAGTCCTTTGGTCACTACCGAGATTTCAATTTGCTGGTATACTGAGTGCAGCACTTATATAACATCACCTTTCAGGATTTGAAACAGATCAGCTGGAATTCCATCACATCCACTAGCTTTGTTCATAGTGATGCTTCCTGATGCCCACTTGACTTCTCATTCCAGGATGTCTGGCTCTAGATGAATGATTACACCATTGTGGTTATCTGGGTCATTAAGATCTTTTTTTAGGTCTTAATGGAAATGACACAGTGGAAACAGTGTCAGACTTCATTTTGGGGGGGCTCCAAAATCACTGCAGATGGTGACTGCAGCCATGAAATTAAAAGACTCTTACTCCTTGGAAGAAAAGTTAAGACCAACCTAGATAGCATATTCAAAAGCAGAGACATTACTTTGCCAACAAAGGTCCATCTAGTCAAGGCTATGGTTTTTCCAGTAGTCATGTGTGGATGTGAGAGGTGGACTGTGAAGAAAGCTGAGTGCCAAAGAATTGATGCTTTTGAACTGTGGTGTTGGAGAAGACTCTTGAGAGTCCCTGGGACTGCAAGGAGATCCAACCAATCCATTCTGAAGGAGATCAGCCTTGGGATTTCTTTGAAAGGAATGATGCTAAAGCTGAAACTCCAGTACTTTGGCCACCTCATGCGTAGAGTTGACTCATTGGAAAAGACCCTGATGCTGGTAGGGATAGGGGGCAGGAAGAGAAGGGGACGACCAAGTATGAGATGGCTGGATGGCATCACTGAGTCGATGGATGTGAATCTGAGTGAACTCTGGGAGTTGGTGATGGACAGGGAGCCCTGGCATGCTGCGATTCATGGGGTCACAAAGAGTTGGACACGACTGAGCAACTGAACTGAACTGAAGACCTTTTTTTGGATAGTTCTATGTATTCTTACCACCTCTGGTTTTTTCTTTTCCAGGATGTCATTTTGTTGGAATCATACAACATGTAGTCATTTTAAACTGGCTTCTTTCACATTTAATGTACATTTAAGTTTCTTCCAAGTCTTTTCATGGATTCATAGCTCATTTTATTTTAGCTCTGAATGGTATTACATTATCTGAGTGTACCGTAGCTTTTGATTCACCTTCTTGAGGACATCTTGGAAGCTTCCAGCTATTGGTAATAATGAATAAAGCTGCTATAAACATCTGTGTGCAGGTTTTTATATATCAGACTCTGATATAGTTGAGATGTTGGAATTACCAGACTAGGGATATAAGAAAACATTGTTTAATATGGATAAGATAGACAGCACAAAGAACACATTGATAATGTAAGCATAGAGATGGAAATTCTAAGACATAATGAGAAGAAATGTTAAAGATAAAAAAGACTGTAGTAGAAACAAAGAATTCTTTTGATGGGCTCCTTACTAGAAGAGATGTGGCTGAAAAAGAATGTCTATCTTGAGAATATCTCAATAGAAGCTTCCAAAATGGGAAAACAGAGAAAAGGAAGATTGAACCCCCTACCACCACCTAAACCCCCGGAATATCCAAGAACTACAGGATAAATACAAAATTTGTAACATACATATAAGGAGAATACCAGGAGAGAAAGAGAAAGCAATATGTAAAGCAATAATGACTGAAAAATTTTCCCAAGTTAATGACACCAAACTACAGGCTCAAGAAGGTCAGAGAACATGTAAGTAAGAAGAGAGCAAACTGCAATATTTAAAATGTGAGAGAAATAAAAACTATTAACCTAAAATTGTGTACCCTATGAAATTAGTCTTCAAAACAAGAGAAGTAAAGTTAGGGAGATAAACTTTAAAATCATTTATTGCTATTAGACTTGACCTTCAAGAAATAGAAAAGATCTTTAGAGAGAAGGAAGCTGATATAGGTAAAGACAAAATCAGAAAGCAGAAGTATATTTTGAACTTCCAAACAAATAAACAAGGTCATATTGAAGTTATATATTGGCAGATGTATAAATATTTGTGTGTGTATCTACATGTGTATGTGTGAATCTACATGTATACTTTGATATACCTACATAGATAGATGAATATATAGACATATTTTATATGTAATTATATACACTCAGGCTTCCTGGGTGGCTCAGTTGGTAAAGAATTCACCTAAAATGCAAGAGACCCCAGTTCAATTCCTGGGTCTTGAAGTTCTCCTGGAGAAGGCAGAGGGTACCCACTCCAGTATTCTTGGGCTTCCCTGATGGCTCAGAAGGTTAAGAATCTGCCTCCAATGTGGGAGACCTGAGTTAGATATTGGGTTGGGAAGATCCCCTGGAGGAGGGCATGGAAATCCACTCCAGTATTCTTTCCTGGAGAATCCCCATGGACAGAGGAGCTTGGCACGGTATAGTACCTAGAGTCACGAAGAATCTGGACATGACTGAGCAAGTAAGCACAGCATATAAATCCAAAGTTGCTTGAGTTGTGTCTGACTCTTTTAGACCCCATGAAATGTAGCCTGCAAAGCCCCTTTGTTTATGGGACTCTCCAGGCAAGAATACTGGAGTGGGTTGCCATTTCCTTTCCAGGGTATCTTCCCAAATCAGAGATTGAACCCGCTTCTCATGTCCCCTGCATTGGCAAGTGGGTTCTTTACCACAAGCACCATACTATACAAATATTTTGATTCTAATACAAGTCATTTTCTCCATTTCACTATATTGCTTATTATTTGGATGAAAGTATGATGCTTTTGAACTGTGGTCTTGGAGAAGAGTCTTGAGAGTCCCTTGGAGTGCAAGGAGATCCAACCAGTCCATTCTAAAGATCAGTCCTGGGTGTTCTTTGGAAGGAATGATGCTAAAGCTGAAACTCCAGTACTTTGGCCACCTCATGCGAAGAGTTGACTCATTAGAAAAGACTCTGATGCTGGGAGGGATTGGGGGCAGGAGGAAAAGGGGACGACAGAGGATGAGATGCCTGGATGACATCATCGACTCGATGGACGTGAGTCTGAGTGAACTCCAGGAGTTGGTGATGGACAGGGAGGCCTGGCATGCTGCGATTCATGGGGTTGCAAGGAGTCAGACACAACTGGGCGACTGAACTGAACTGAACTGAACTGATGAGACAGGAGTATGTAAAGGGAGAAGCTTCAAAAACAAATATCTATACAAAGACTTTTTGGATTATGAGCCAAAATGTCTTTTTATTAAAAATCAGTTAGCATTTCAATGACTAACAATGCTCACTATGCTAACCAGTTCCAATAATTCATAAAATCTAATGTGGGATAAAAAAAGTATACCACCTACAATCCTGAGTGTGGGTATTCTCTGTGTAGTTTAAATCACTTCAATAAACAAACATTATACAGGTAATTTTGTAAGTGATATGCCATGTACAACCTAATTTACAAATAATGAGGGCACAGCAACCCATCTCAAAGGTGAATTTATTTGTCAGTAGCTGTGCTTCATGGCTTAGGTAGAGTCTTACTATGGCAGACATTACTGATTCTTTTTGTTGTTGTTAAGAATTCTAAAGCAGAATTGTACTTCATTTTTGTTCTAGTTCAAGAGGATTACCAATTATATGCCTTTAGAAGTATGCTTTTGTCCATGATTTCATCAACTTTATATCAATCTTTAGGTCTAAGTATACAAATTTAAAAAGATACCACCTTTAAAATGAAATTAAGCATAAATTGCCATATGCACCAAAGTTTGTGAGTAAAAAGCAAAAGTCCTTCTCACAGTCAATTTAAGCTCTACAAGAGAAAAATATTTATAAACAAAATATCAGAATAAGTACAGAGGGAAATTGTACAAAATGTATTGAAAGTAAATATTTATTAGTGTATCACTTATCCACGTGAGTAACTTTTTGTTCCATCTACTATTACAATGTAGCTTGAATCAGACTAACTCTCCTACAGTGCTATTCAGAAAAAATAAATAAAAGAGAGAGAGGGAAGTTATACATTTTTTAGAGAACAGAAGCACATATTTTGAGCTCTTCATTCATCACAGCTTTTTATCTCAGGGTATTTTCCAAATAAGATCAGCAAAATAAAGCCCAAATAAAACCAGCAGTCTCAGTAAAAAGAGCATAGTGTTCAGGTCTGGCAAAGGGTCTGGCACTTGATAGGCAAATGCCCCCAACAAACATAACAGTAGAAAAGAATCCCACAGATATCCCTAAAATCGTTGCTGAGAGTCTAAATTGTACTCATGGGACTCAACAGAAAACATTTGTAATATCAGAGAGCTGAGCAGTATTTCAGCAGCTGTGCATGTTGAGTAAAGATTATGGAATTTGAACTCCAACAGGGTGAAATGACCTTGGTAAACAGCTGAGGATTTCAGTTGAAATCTTAAAGGGCTAGGAGTTAGGAATAAAGGTTACACCCTAGGACGAAGAATAAGAATCCAGAGTAAAAGACATCATGCCTTAGGCGTACAGACAAAACTGAAATAGATCTGTTCTAACAAAGCCTAAAACCAGCTCTTCACAGAATCAAGTTGTACTACCTGTATAATATCTGCCAGCCAAAAGGAAAATTAGCCATCATCAAGAACCTCCTCAGCTTTTATCCATGATGTCCAACAGCCAATAGAAATGTGACAGATGTGCTAAACATCAGAAATACATAACTTAAATGAAATAAAATGAACTAAATTAAATAAAATGAAGTATAATGACTAAAATGAAATAAAACAGAAACTGGAAAGAGATACTTGAGTTGACAGAGCAATTTTAACCATGATTAACATGTTTGAGAAAATAAATAGAAAACATTATGTTGATGAAAGGATAATAAATTGCAATGGTATATTTAATTCTATAAAAATGAATCAAATAGACATTCTAGAAATGAAACATGAAATATCTGAAGTTAATGATCAGTTAGATGAGCTAAACAAAAAACTGAACACAGTTAAAGAGAGGATTAATGAAAAGGAAAACTCTAAAAATATACCCAAACTAAAATATAGAGGGAAAAGAGAATGGCAATAATAAAAAGAATACATGGAATCTGGTTAATAGTCCTAAAATAATAATACCCTAGGCCCATGAAAGAGCAGGAAAGAATGGGAATAAGCAATATCTGAAGAGATAGTAGCTACAAGTTTCCCTCCATTGATGAGATGCATCAGTGTATGAAAATTTAAACACATTGATTTAAACTCTGACTCTAAGCAGAAAATACAAAAAAACAACCATATCTTGCAATTCATAATAAACTTTTGGAAAAAAATATAAGACAATGAAATGAAGACAAGCCAGACCATTTGTCAAAAGAGGAAAAAAAAAAAAAAAAAGCATTACTTTCAAAGGAACAGGAGTAAAATAGTCCTTGACTGTTCAATGAAAACTATGGAAACCATAAGACAAGAAACAGCATCTTTTAAATATTTTAAAGAAAAAATAAAAATGTCCTTCTTATCTAAAAGTCTTCCCTGCAAACATCCTTCAGAAATGAAGGAAATATAAGGATATTTTCAGAAACATACAACCAGCAAAATTTATTACCAGCAAATTTGCAATCCAATAAATATCAGAGCTAGTTCTTCAAGTTGAAAGAAATGATAGTAAACGGAAGCTAGGAATCACTGAAAAGAATTAAGAACACCAAGAAAGGTAATGATACAGGTAAAATAAATGTGTGTGCGTGCACACACGCACTCAGTCATGTCTGCCTCTTTGCAGCCCCGTGGACTGTAGCTCTCTAGGCTTCTCTGCCCATGGAATTTTCCAGGCAAGAATACTGGAGTGGGATGCCATTTGCTACTCCAGAGGGTCTTCCCTACCCAGGGATTGAACCCATGTCTCTATGTGACTTCATTTGCAGGTAGATTCTTTATCACTAGCACTACCTGGGAAGCCCAAATAAATGCATATAGATGTTTAAAACAAAAATAATAATGTCCTAAGGGGTTTATAATATATATGAAGCAAAATAGGAAAGGGTAAAATGTACTTAAATTCTTGTAAGGTATTTGCCTTTTGTGGAAGTAAAGAACTAATTTAAGGTAGACTGTAATAAGTCAAGGATGCATATTGTAATCTCTAAGGTAACCATTAAAAGAATAATAAAAAATGATACCTAAAAGACTGATAGAGGAGAAAAATGGAATAATTATTCATACTTGATAGTTTTTCAATTTAAATAGATGAACAATGGAAATACTTCATTGGTTTAATTGAGTAATGTATAAAATATAGTTTGTTCTTTTTGCTAATAAAAGAGCATTAAACTTCAGTAAAATTTTATACCAAAATTTTAACTGAAGCTATTTAAACCTTTTAAATGAATTCATTTAAAATACTGTATTTTCTATTAGAGCAAAGAGATTACCCTAATGCACATACTTTTATAATTAAATAGTACATTAAATGTGCATATTAAATTGTATCTACATGCCTGAAAAAATATCAAACATAACTAAAAGATCTGGCCTCCTCTTTATTTATACCCTTCTTTGGGGAAAAGTGTATTACAATATCTTTAAGAGCAATTTAATTTCTTTTTTGGTGAACTAAAGATGTACCTGAATAAATAGAAGGAGATGACAAGTTAATGATGTTCATCAGGATAGGGGAAAGCAAGGATGAATCCATTAACTATAAAATGGTCAATTAACCCCAGTACTTAGTAGTAATATGAAACCATCTCATACAGGTTTGCAATAACTAAGAAAAACATAAAATAATAAGAAGTGATAGCACAGTTTTGTGAAAAAGGAAAAGCAAAATTCACTGCAAGGTTTATTTCAGTGAATTGTGCTCATTAACTTAATATTTCACAACTTATTGGCTTAAAACCAAAGTATACAAATCACAATAGTTTGAATCTTGACCAAAATTCATTTTCCTGAAATAAGAGTTTTCATCCAAAGCTAATGATAAGAAAACAAACAAAAAAAAACTCACTTTGGGATCTAAATAGGAGTCAGGATTTGGGATTTCAACCCCAAACAACTCCAACTTTCTTAAATATTTATTTTTAAAACATTTTAAAAATCTTTAAAAGTCTCTCCAATATCAAAGGCAGTATAATCTTTCAATTCTGAACACAGTAGAGAATTACAGCTAATTGATGAAGCAGAAAAATGTCTATTTAAAAAGTAGGAGAATGAATCTCTTTTTGGAATTGGGATGAATAGGGAAATAAGCAAAGAGTATTAAATTAATATCATGAAAATGAATACTAATAAGGTATAAGTCTTGAAAGCAGGTCATAGGATGTTCAAATGGCCACTTATCAGAGAATTTACGCATGCAACATATACTTGAGATAAACTACAGGGAAAGATTTAAGAAACAGGCCAGGAATGGCAATAAGCCTATTTCCATAATCCTCAAAACATTATAGGGTATTTCTACTACTCTCTTTTCTAACTGGGGAAATTGAGCCTTAGAGAGATTCAATTAGTTATTCCAGTTTCCACAGCAAGTGAAAGCACATGTGGGATCCCACGCAGGCCTTCTGAGGTCTTTCTATCATTCAACAGGCAGAATTTATTTATTATTACTATTGAATCTATTATTATTCAACTTGGCAGAAATCATCCAGTTTCTTCCCAAATATTCTATTAAAAGAGAAACAATTCTAAGTCTCATGTACTAAGTGAAGTGAGAATAAAACTACTAAACAGCTATATCCTTGCAACGTACAAATATCACCTACATTTTCGGCTCCATCAATTTTGTTTCAGGTCTGTGAACAATACATTCAATCTTTCCTATTCAGTACCAACTGGCTTGCTTCCTTTGTTTACTGCCCAAGTGGTGATCTTTGCTTAGCTTTTTGACTCTGGCATTCAGCAGTGGCCATCCAGAGCAGGAGCTGAGAGTGAAAGTTCATCTCCTTCACCTTCCTACTGCATTGGCCACCTTCTTTTTTCATCATTATTTTGGCAGAACCATTTACCTTATTCTGATCATAAGCTTTTTGGTGTACTTATTTTGGTTTTCTTGGATGGTGTTCAGAGCCATCAGAAGCAATGCCTTTTACTCATCAGGATTCTGCAGACTATCAAAATGAAGAGCATTCATTTCCTGTTTGCTTGTGTTTCTATCCTCTAAGGTTTTCTGGCTGATATTCTTGTAGTAGCTGTACACTATTTCTCAGAGCCCATTTCCCTTTATGCCAGTGTAATTTATAAGCTCAGCCTAGTTCCAGTGTCTTTTCAGGATAATAAATGTGTTAAGAAAAGCATGGTAATTCCAGGATAGTGTATAATTCTGCATAAATATTCTCTCAAGAACCCCTGTGTCATTTACAATGGCCATGTTTGGCATTCTTCATCTCATGGCCAAGAAAGTGAGATTGCTATTAGTATAAACAGAAATATAACTGTGATTCACAATTACATCATCTATACAGAGGCATTCTTTCTACTTTTTACATAATGTATTTGTTTTTTAATTCATTTCCTGATGCTATCACCTTCCTAGTTTATATTTATTCACATTGGCAATGTAGCAGATGCTGAAACAGGAGATTCTAGTCTCCTGGCCCCTGACCGAGTCTTATTATAAATACTGGGAGACACTGTAAGCCAAAATGTGATCAAACCTTTGGGTTTAGTAAACTGAAAAAGCAAATAATCACACCACTTATTTTTCTGAAGCACCATTAAAAATGTCTGATTAACTAGCAACTGGATTGTAAAATTTATCAGTATTTCTAAAGGATTATAATTTAAAAATAGTATTTGACTATTTTTATTTATCTCATTGAAAACAACTTTGATTCAAATGTTGATACCATTTAAAATTTCAAGATAATGGACTGAACATATAATAAAATGTCTGCCTTCCCATAGGAGCTATAGAAATATTAGAAAATATATTAAAACTAATAAACACATAACAATGTCAAAAACACTGCATAAGTAATTGAGCAGTGCTTAAAAGAATGAAGCAAAAGGAAAACCCATAACTGTAAGCCAACATTAGAAGTATAAGCCAGAAAGTAAAAATTAGGAAAATATCAGGGAATTACTTCATAGAAGATAAAAACAGAATCAAAACTATTTACAGAAACAAAATTACATAAAAGAAAGATCTCAAAAGCCAGGAAACAAAAAAAATTGACTCCCACTAAAAGGTTACTAGAAAATCATAAAAAGACATTAAAGTAACCATTGCAAATATCACTGAGATAAAGGAGGTCACACGAAATGGGAACAGCCATGAATATAAATCTGTTAGAGGTTTTGAGAAACACACTATTGAATACACACTCAAATGATGGCATGAAAAGCAGAAGACACCCTCTTGAAGAACTCATTAGCCAGCTGGACGCTGAACCAAGGAATTTTTATAAGGATACACGAATAAACAGAGAATAAGAGAAATGCAGAACACATGCGAAGTTTCCACATCCTTCTAAGCAGGAATACAGAAGAGGAAGACGTAGGTATGAACACACAGGAGACAAAATTTGAAAAAAATAAAAAATAATTGACTAGAATTTCCTTGAACTTACCTTTCAGATCAGATGCTTAAGATTCTCTGTCTGGCCGAAGTGATGGCAGAAGAGTCTCTCCTTCCTGGGCGCAGGCCACACAGTGGACACCATTGCACTGAGCCTCCTCAGAGCTGCCAAGGCTGAGGCTCAGCACGTCCTGACTAGCGTCCAAGCTTACATGAACCTCTAATGTTTTCAGGCCCGGGGCTGCCAGACCACCCACTCCAGCCGAGCAGTGCTGCAGAGCTGTTCTCTTTGCCACCAAGCCCACATCTTGGGAGCTGGCCTGGTGTACGTGGCTCTGGTGGTCACAGCGCATTTTGATGTCCGTGGCCGCTGGGCCTCTCAGAGCCCCGGGATTTCCTCCAAACTAACCCTGCGTGGTCAAGGAGGGGGCCGTGGTGAGGGGGTGGGCCAGCCACACTAGGAAAGGTGAGGCCGAGTTCCTGCAGATCCTGCTGGAAGCCTTAAGGCCGTGGGAGAAGATGCCCGAGGCCCTTAGGGAAGTCCACGCTGGCCACAGCAGCAGTGACGTAGGCTTTGGGTGCGCGTTTTTGGAGGCTTGGCCTTGGCTGAAGCCGTCATCGAGATGCGCGTGCCCAGTGGCCTGGCCCATCGCCTTGCAGCCCAGACCCTGCTGGGGACAGCCAGGAGGCTTCTGCATAAGGGGCAGCACCCGGCTCAGCTACGGAGAGACGTGTGCATGCCATCCGGCAGCACCGTCGTCCACAGGCTCCGGTCCACAGGCTCCATGTGCCAGAGCAGGGCAGTGCAGACAGCAGCCAGGAGCACAGTGGAGGCGGAGGCTGCTATCTGCCGGCCAAGGGAGATCAGCACCGGAAATAGGGCGCAGGTCACAGGCCCCAAGTGCCATCCCCGCCCCTTCCTCCCTCCCTGGTCCCTCTCTGAGGACTCGGGTTCCCCCCAGCCTACAGGCCAGTGGGTGAGCTGCTTGAGGTCTGTGAGAATGGGTGTACATGTCCTGGCCAGTGGTGAACAGGACCCGACTCTAAGATGCTAATGGAGCTGGCAGGTAGAGCTGGTCCTGATGACTCTTCCCAGGGTCAAGAGGCCTGGAGGGCTCCCTGGCCTAGCCTCTGATTCCAGGATTCAGTTCTTTAGCTTATCCATGAAGGGACCAACAGATCAAGAAAGCTAGGAATGTAGGGCCATAAGCAAGGACCTGGGGACTTTGGGTTGGTGTAGGCTGCCTGCAGTCCATGGCTCACATGGGCCTCCTCTCCAATGCATCCCTGAGTGTTGGAGCCCCCTCCTTCCACCCACCAGCTGGGGCTTGAGGCAGAGAGATCTCCCATCTGTTAACAGGGCTAAGGCACCAGCATGGCAGCCACGCCATCACTCTCTGCATACCTGCATCCCTGCGCTGCTCTTTCTAGTGGTCTGCCCTCTCTTCACCTACCCACCCAACCCTGAGCACCTCCCCTCTACACATACACACTTACAAATACAAACTTCATTGCCCAGCTGGCCCTCAGCCAGCCATTGCTTAAATAAAGATGCTGGCCTATTAAACAATTAAAAATAAAGGATTCTAGGCATAGACTTGTAACAAGAGACACACTTAAAGGGGCAAAACATACCAGTGAAATACTAAAAAAGTTGATATAATAATACAGTACCAGGAAAACGAAATACAAAGTGAAAAATTCTTGAAAGAAATAAGAAAGGTATTTCATATTGATCAAAGGAATAAAATTCAAAAGAATATAAAACAATTAATTAGATAATACATCATCAATATAACTTTAAAACTTATAAGACAAAAAGTTTGATACTAGCACAAGAAGAAATTGGCAAGTATACCCTCAAAAGGGAAGATTTTACACACTTCTCTCAGAAACCAAGTGAAGGAATGGAACTCCTCCTAAAATTAGGATACAGAAGAGTTGAATAACAAAGCAACAGCAGTATAGAATTCACTCAACAAAAAGAACATGCTATTTTCAAGTACCTTTAGAGGATACAAAAAAAAAAAAATTGATCATAATTTTGCCTTAATGGACATCTCAACAAATACAACAAAAACAACTAATAGGACACATTCTCCAACCATAATAGAAGACACTTGAAAATTGACAACAAAAATTTAGCCAAGAAACAAAACAAATCACACTTCCCCAACTGGGTAATTTTGAAGATGAAATCACAACAGAAATAACAGAAAAGTGACAAAAATTGCACTAAAAATGACAAAACCTATGCATTCCAATTCAAACAACTCACAAAGGGAAATATAGAATCTTCTTTCACTTTCTCAACATCTCCATTTTACTATAGGCCATTATCTGTCCAAGCCTTGAGGAGCTTATCACAAAATTGTGTTAGAGATGTCTCCATGTGAACCTGCCTAGATGTTAAACTCTCAGTCATTGTGAATGCATTTTGTATAGACTTTATGCATTTAAACAATACTGTGTTTCCTAGGAGACTGTCAATTGTGCATGTATTTATATGCCTTGAAGCTCCTCTCAATCGACTCTTTTGAAACTTCAGAGAAGAGAAATTGTCGTCACCTTATCACCCTGTATTAATTCCCTAGGGCTGATGTAACAAATGACCACAGATTGGATGGCTTAAAACAACAGAAGTTTATAGCCTTGGCAATATGGATGCTGAAAGTCTTGAACGGTGTTACAGGATCTCTTTCCCTCTGAAGACTCTCAGGGAGAATCCTCTCTTGCTCTTCCTGCTTCTCATGTCTCCGGGCATCCCGTGGCTTCTGGCTGCATCACTCTGAGTCTTCCTCCATCTGTGCCTGACCTTCTTGCTATGTGTCTCTTATATGGACACTTATCGTTGAATTTAGGGTCAGATAGTCCAAGGGCTTCCCTGATAGCTCAGTTGGTAAAGAATCTGCCTCATTGCAGGAGATCCCAGTTCTACTCCTGGGTCAGGACAATCCACTGGAGAAGGGATAGGCTACCCACCCCAGTATTCTGGCCTGGAGAATTCCATGAACTGTATAGTTCATGGGGTCGCAAAGAGTCGCACACAACTGAGCGACTTTCACATAGAGTCCAGGATGATCTCGCCATATCCTTAATTATGTTTGCTAAGACCCTTTTTTCCACATAAGGTAATGTTTGTAGATTCCAGGAGTTAGGATGTGAGAATAGCTTTTTGAGGGTCACAGTTCAACCCACTACACACCCTTATATAACTCTCATTTTCAACACCTTTTATTATTTAATTTTTGAGTTCCAATCACATTCATTTTTTGACAAATTATGGAAACAAGCAGACTAAACTTCAGCATACGAAAGTGAATTATAAAAATATGTCACTCCTTGCATCCAGCCAAGTGCCCTAACACGGTATCAGTCTAGTTCAGTCACACAGTGACTTAATTATTGTACAATTTCTGGCCCATCTGATTCAGAAATACTCTCTCTGATTTCCTTCAGAAGAACCAAAGTGGTAAATTTAGCCCATGAACCGTGAACCAAGTGAGAGTTGTCATTTAGTTGAGTCATTAGAAGGTGCAGTGTCATGGCTTTTCACCAGACTACCCAAGTCAAATTTTCAGACAAAGCTTGAAAATTAGCTTCAACTCAAATTCCATTTTCAGAAGAAAAATATCTCTAGTCATTTCTCCCAACATTGCCCATCACTCATGCAAAAATGAGGGAAGATTAGCTAAGAGTGTTATTCTGTTCCTCTAAGATGGCCTTTAAAAAGACAGTATTTAATTCTTTCCTGGTATAGTTACTTACTTCCTGGCTTCTTTCTTTCAGCAACCATTTTTCCCTTTCTTTGGCTCATTCCTGGTTCAACCGCTCTCTCCCATAGTGAGATTTGAGTGAAGCTTAGGTTAATAGTGATCCTTTTGCTGCAAAATCTCAGTGAACACTGAGAGGCACCTTAGCTTACATACAGGGTCTTAGATGATTTAAAGCTATATAAACAGAATTTTGTGTTGAAATAGTCCTGTCAGCTAGGACCTACAAACTCAACCCAGACTCTGGCACTACAGGATTTGGTAACGCAAAGGAAAGATTCTTAGAAATGGGAAAGTCAGAGAGTTACAGCATCACAACCACCACCAAGAAAACTCTTTAAAGAGATCCCCTCTCATTTACTTTCATGCTCACACCTTCACCAGATTGTGCACCCAACCCCTTATTTCTTAATTTCATTTAAAGTTTCTTAGGAGGTGGGTATCTTGAACCAAGTAAACAGAGGTGAGTGTGCCAAAATGAAATATGACATGTTGTTCTGATCTAATCATTTAATAATATCTAATCTCTATCAATTGGGCTTCCCTGGTGGCTCAGGTGGTAAAGAATCTGCCTACAATGCAGGAGACCTGGGTTCGATCCCTGGGACAGGAAGATCCCCTGGCCAAAGAAAGGGCAACCCACTCCAGTATTCTTACTTGGAGAATCCCTGAGCCTAGAGGACTACAGTCCATGGGGTCACAAAGCGTCAGACATGACTGAGAGATTAAGCACGCATAATCTCTATTGATTATCCACCTATTTCTCTATCTTTCTGGCCACTTATAACTTGAGCTTTTTCTCTTTGTAGCAGTAGAGATACCACATTAAAGAAGAACTTATTTATTCTGGAAACATCTCTATTGTCCCTTTTCAGTTCCATAAATGTAAAATGAGGTAAACAGGGATATTCTGGATAAGAGAGCATAAAGCACAAGCTTTAGAAAAAAAGCATATGAGAAGTGGATAAAAGAAGACAGTTCCATTTTACTCAGCATATTTCTTGTATGTGCACATTTATCTTGGTTGTCTCTGAGAGTATGGTGGAGAATAGTTCCCTTTGAGCTTTAATGCTTTAGACCATTTCTAAAGGAAAACAGAGAAACAGAACAAGAGTTCTCCACTCCTCAAGAAAACTTACCATAAAAGTCTGTTATGGTCTTCCTGATGTCTTCCAGGTACAGGCTTTTGTAAATGAGAACTCCTTTTTATTAAGACTGAATCACTTTGGAACTTCTCCCAACCAAGCCATGTTGTGTGAGCCTTAGCTTAAATGACTGTGTGTACATGTGGTGCATATGGTAGGGGAGGCCAGTTGCATGTTGTGTGACCTGACAGTGTACCACACTGAGAAAGGAGTTCAACTCTCCCATTGAATCCCAAGAAACAAGTTTCACATCATTTTTCCAAATAGACTTTCTTCTAACATCCCAACCTGCTTTTCTTTCCAATTTACATGTATGTGTGTCTGCATGTAGCATGAAACTAAAGAATCATACAGTCTGTACTTTAACTTAATACACGGAAAGGGTACTTGAGGGCAGAGGATGCATGCTGCTGCTGCTAAGTCACTTCAGTTGTGTCTGACTCTGTGTGACCCCATAGACGGCAGCCCACCAGGCTCCCCTGTTCCTGGGATTTTACAGGCAAGAACACTGGAGTGGGTTGCCATTTCCTTCTCCAATGCATGAAAGTGAAAAGTGAAAGGGAAGTCGCTCAGTCATGTCCAACTCTTTGCAACCCCATGAACCGCAGCCGACCAGGCTCCTCCATCCATGGGATTTTCCAGGCAAGAGTACTGAAGTGGAGTGCCATTGCCTTCTCTGGATGCATGCTAGAAAGTTGTAAAGGAAAAAATATGAATATACAGAATGAAGCCAAATGATAGGTGACCTTGTAAAGGGAAGGAAAATCTCAGTTTGTGGAAGCAGGAAACTGAACGCATCAGAGATGGTTACGGTATATGAGATATGGCTAAAATCTCTTTAGGGAAGATTCATTTTGTGGTGATGCTAAGATTCTTTGAAAAGAAAATAACTTATCTAATTCCTGTATGCTTTAATGTCCTCATCTTTAAAAAATGATGTATAATAATACCTCCTATTTCTCAAAGTTTGAGTGAGGATTAAGTGAATTAATATATTTAGAATACAGATATGTAAGGTGCTCAATAACATTATCATCACCAGCTGCAACAGCCATCTCCACCATCCTCACCATCTTCAACATTTTCTTCTCTTTTCCAAAAAGCACATACAGAAAGAAAAGATGCCTATAAAGAGAGAGATAATCCAGATTTAATGTTCTTAAAAAGTTTAAAAAATTGAGGCTGATTCCTGTATCTAAGAGTAGGGTGTATTGGACAAGACAACATAGTGATGCCAACTATAATTTCTCACACGCAAAAATTGTCTTAGATCTATCTTTCACATAGATACATATGCAAATATAAAGCATTAAAATATAATATGAAGTTAAATCCTTTTACCTTTATGAGGCATCTTTTTCATACTACTTCTACCACCATGTCCTATAGAAACTTTGTTTTTCCCTTTAAAATACAGACTTTTGTAAAAATATAATATATTAATATTTAAGTCACTGTTCATTAATATAATAGTTATTTTATTTTTAATGAATTTAATATTTTATTTTTAATATTCCAAGTAATTCATGTTCATTGCAGATAACTAGAAATACATAAATGTAGAAAGCAAAAATTAATCACCCATTATCCCTAAACCTAAGAGACAACTGTCATTGCTATCAATGGTTAATATATCATTTTAAAACCTGATTCCTTCTAGGCTTTTCAAATTCAACTCCCAAATTCAAATCCTATCCTATCTCTTAACTGAAAATAAAAAAGAAAACACTTGAGTACTAGTCTTAAATGAAAATATGAATGGATGTGGAATTTTACTTTTTTAAAATCAAAATAATATTCAGATAGTCAGATGGAAAGCCTCATGAGTGTGTGTGTGTGTGTGTGTGTGTGTGTGTGTGTGTAACATACTGACTCCCGATTTCTTAAATTGTAATGCAAATGTTACTTTGCCATAAAATACTTCAAATGTTAAAAAATATTTAAGAAAGACTTTATTGTATTTCAATTGTCTTTATAGCAGGAGTTTCAGAGATTTTTATCTTTCTAAATATCCATTTACTTGCATTAATAAAATTACTCTCCTTCAATTGTATCCACATTCTTTACACAAAATAAATCCATAATTCTGCTTTTATAACTACTTAGTGTACAATAAAAGAAATTAAAATACACTATCACATATCCAAACTCTTTTTTTTTTAATTAACTGCCTTGCATACATATAACAGAAAAATTCATTATTAGGGCCACAGAACTTAGTCCCATCAGCCAATACCATTCTTAAGTCAAGCTCAACCGACCTTATTACCTAGATCTGGCTGTGTACCCTCAGACATATTATGAACCACATGAGCAGATGATTGAATGGGAAAAAAATATCTCCATTAAGGAAAAAATTGAGATTTTGGATTCGACTGCCTGTCCATTAGTGACATAAAGTGCTGACAAGCAGAACAAACAGTGAGCAATGTAATGTCAGAGCCTCTAGTGAAATGAAGTTTCATAACTTCACTAGGGTTGATGGATGGGTAATAATGACATTTTCAAGTGTACGAATATACTCTATTAGGAACATCATAGAATTTTTCTGCACAAAATAGTTGTTACAGCTTGGTTGCTCAGAGAAGATGACTCTATAGAGTAAGAAAACAGTCAAGTGCTTATAAATGTTTAATCAGGTTAATACTCTGTTGCTGTTCACCATTCCGGGGAACATCACTAATTTGGAGTGTAATAGTTTCAAACAGAAGTCTCTTAGACAGTCAAAGGATGGTAGAGAATTCTACAACATCAAATACTCAAATATTTGACATTAACAATGTTGTAAATCTGACATGAGCAATTTATCAATTTACTGGGAAACTTTGCAAAAATGCATTACTGAGGGTGTTATCTGAATAGTAAATAATCTTTTATGTCTTTGCAAAATGCACCTTATTCTTCATAGATTAAATCACAAATACAACTATCATCTTTCAGCCAGTCAACTGCAAAGGAACTGTATGTCACTAATTTATGTCTTATCCTCAAACTGGTTGCAGTAACATGAGGAATAAAATCGAATAATTTTTGTAGCTGTGTTCACGATGATACCATTTGTTCTTTAAGAATAAACCAGGGAATCTTCTTCTTCTTCAAAAGGAAGTCTTGCTGTCATCAAAACTCACTTCAGGATTCACAGAATCACATTAAAAAAAAAAAAAAACTATTTCTAAAAAGCATAGAGTGCCTATATTTGAATGTTTCTTGGTTATTCAGATCTCCCTTGGATTATGAGTTCCAGAATCTTTAAAGGCAATTCAGCCCTACCCAAATAATAAAGATCATTTGATAGGGAATTTTCATTACGGTCTTAAATTTTACAAGTTAAGTGATGACTTTACTCCTTAAACTTTAAGCAGATAATACTATGAAAATCATATATTATAGAAACTAAACAACTCAGTAAAATTCTGTCGCCACAAAATAACATGTTCTAATTTATGTGCTTTTATTTTCTAAACAATTTAATTTTAAATTTAAAATAATCTTGTTTTAAATGTAAAGTGAGATTGTTCAACCACTTCACTTAGTTTATTTTTCAGGTAAAGAAAGAATAAACTCCAAAGCTGAAGAACTGAAGCAGCCTAGGGCAGATAAAAGGAGGGAAAGAAAGGAAGGAAGGATATGGTAAACAAAGAATCATGAGCTCAGAGAAAGATTTGCCTAAAGGCTTTTTGTAATCACACATTTAGAGATGAGGATATTATGAAGTAAGCAATGACATTTTCCAAACATTTAACATGTGCCACGGACTGTACTAAATGGACATGCCCTCAGTTGTGTTAGCTGTGTCTGACTCTTTGCAGCCCTGTGGACTGTAGCCTGCCTGGTTCCTCTGTCTGTGGGTTTCTCCAGGCAAGAATTCTCAAGTGGGTAGCCATTCCTTCTCCAAGGGGTCTTCCTGATCCAGGGATCAAACCTGGGTTTCCTGCACTGCAGTTAGATTCTTCACCACCTGAGCCACCAGGGAAGTCCTGTACTAAACAGATACTCATATAAGAATCACAATAATTGCAGAATGTGGATACTACTATTATATCCTTTGCCTTGGAAGGAAGCAAGAGACAAAGGAAGGGAGGGCCAGAGGGAGGGAGAGAGGAAACTCAAGAACTACAATATTCTTTTCTTTCCACCTCATTTTCTTCTTTAATCCTGCCACTAACCTTCCTTCCTTCCTTCTTCAATTTTTTGTTCATTCCTTTCTATTATGGGTACAATGTTCATTAGATAATGCCCTTAATGACACCACTACCCTGTAAGAACAACAACAAAAAAGCTATCAAGAGTATTTTGAGTTTTACTTGCACTATTCTATTTTGTATTTATGACAGGCAGCTTCAGATTAAAGTCCAGTATCTTCTGCAATTTAAATTCATATTACATATTGATCCAGTGATGCTGTCTGACTCTGGTATGTATTTTTCCATATTACTGAACATGCCTACAATGCAGCATTTCTCAGCCTGAGCTGTATTCTCAGCAGGAATTCAGGGCAGGAATTGCCTGGAGTACTGCAGGCAAAGCATTCATTGAGAGGGAAATGAAGCAAAAACAGTTCCATTGCCTAAATAAATTAATTGATTTTAAGACATGAGAAGGAAGGTGGGACAGGGGGTGGGGGTGTGGTGAGAAGGGGGGAGGGGCATGTTGTTCACTACCTATTATTTAATTCTATCTGGAAGAGTAGGAGTGGAGGTGGCAAGAAGTAAGTATCTGAACATTTTTATCACATTTTGTTCATACCTCTACCCAGACCGATTAGTGTGAACTGCTCTGAGGTACACAGCTGGTTTCTCCCTGCTCAAGCAATCACATATGTTACAACATTTATTGCTGAAACTTCAAACTCTATTTCCTTAGCAGGATCCCTGGACTAACTTAGTGTTAGCTGTCCAGGCACTTCTATAGAAATAGCAATTGGATCTAGAGTTGGTTTTTGATATGACATGAAAATCATAAGGCATACCTTGGGGAAATATATCTTCTAAAAAATCCAGAGGTATTGACCACATGTCTGCAGATGTCTTTTACGCTATTAGCTGCTTTTATATGTCTCTTATGAAATATTTTCAAACACTTTGAGCTATTCAGAGAAGGGATAGGTTGAAATTGCAGGGAATTGCATGGTACTGGTGAAAATCTCTCCCCTGTGAAAAGCTGGATGCAAAAATACAATGTGCCAGAACTGTCTTATACATGTCTGTGTACATACATACACACTTTAACATTCCTCATTCAAGCATTTAGTTCACTATGACAGTAAATTTTCATGATAATCATTGTTTTCTATATGTAAACAGGATACATGAAGATGATACATGCAAATAAAATTCTATATTTATCAAAAAAAGCCTTCATGTCTGTCTAAACTCTAAGGTGCATTGAAAGAAAGAAAATTCAGATTTGTTCAACCTGAAAATGAAAAGTACCACCTTACATAACTAAAAAGTACAGAAGTGAGTATTTGGCATCAAGCATAGATGTTCAGGGATAACTGTATCCTAATTATCTTTTTGGAATCTCTCCCAAAACTCACAGAATTTTATTTATTTAATGTTTTAGAGTCAGCTATGATTGTTTATTATTATAGAAGAGGCATCCATTTCCTTCAGGTTTTTTTTTTTTAAATTTTTATTTTTACTTTATTTTACTTTACAATACTGTATTGGTTTTGCCATACATTGACATGAATCCACGGCGGGTGTACATGCGTTCCCAAACATGAACCCCCCTCCCACCTCCCTCCCGATAACATCTCTCTGGGTCATCACCGTGCACCAGCCCCAAGCATGCTGTATCCTGCGTCGGACATAGACTGGCGATTCGATTCTTACATGATAGTATACATGTTACAATGCCATTCTCCCAAATCATCCCACCCTCTCCCTCTCCCTCTGAGTCCAAAAGTCCGTTATACACATCTGTGTCTTTTTTGCTGTCTTGCATACAGGGTCATCATTGCCATCTTTCTAAATTCCATATTAATGTGATAGTATACTGTATTGGTGTTTTTCTTTCTGGCTTACTTCACTCTGTATAATTGGCTCCAGTTTCATCCATCTCATCAGAACTGATTCAAATGTATTCTTTTTAACGGCTGAGTAATACTCCATTGTGTATATGTACCAAAGCTTTCTTATCCATTCATCTGCTGATGGACATCTAGGTTGTTTCCATGTCCTGGCTATTATAAACAGTGCTGCGATGAACATTGGGGTACATGTGTCTCTTTCAATTCTGGTTTCCTCCGTGTGTATGCCCAGCAGTGGGATTGCTGGGTCATAAGGTAGTTCATTTGCAACTTTTTAAGGAATCTCCACACTGTTCTCCAAAGTGGCTGTACTAGTTTGCATTCCCACCAACAGTGTAGGAGGGTTCCCATTTCTCCACACCCTCTCCAGCATTTATTGCTTGCAGATTTTTGGATCGCAGCCATTCTGACTGGTGTGAAGTGGTACCTCATTGTGGCTTTGATTTGCATTTCTCTAATAATGAGTGATGTTGAGCATCTTTTCATGTGTTTGTTAGCCATCCGTATGTCTTCTTTGGAGAAATGTCTATTTAGTTCTTTGGCCCATTTTTTGATTGGGTCGAAATTTATTTTCCTAAAACTATAAATTTGATTTTGTGATTTTTGTTACTTGCTGTGTTTCAAAGGTCACTGCTGCCACTGCAGCTGCTGCTAAGTCGCTTCAGTCATGTCTGACTCTATGTGACCCCACCAGGCTCCCCGGTCCCTGGGATTCTCCAGGCAAGAACACTGAAGTGGGTTGCCATTTCCTTCTCCAATGCATGAAAGTGAAAAGTGAAAGTGAAGTCGCTCAGTTGTATCCAACTCTTCGCGACCCCATGGACTGCAGCCTACCAGGCTCCTCCGTCCGTGGGATTCTCCAGGCAAGAGTGCTGGAGTAGGTTGCCATTGCCTGCTCCGTCACTATCTCCCTTTATTTCTCTTTTTTTGTTGTTGTTGTTTGTGTATTTGTTCTCTTATTTCTTACCAATTAATCAGTGGTTTTCTTATTTTGCTTGTTTTTCAAAAACTCAGCTTTTTAATTTATTTATTTCATCATTTCTGTTTTCAACCTCTTTAATCTCAGACTTTAAATCCTGACTCCTACTTAGTTGGCTTTTTTCCTATCTTTTTGAGTTATATGTTCAATCTGTTTATTTCAGTCTTATGTCTTTATTAATTACTTAAAATTCTATACATTTTCCTGTGAGCATTTCTCTAACTGTTCCATGAACGAGTGCACATGTAAATGAGTGCATGATAATTATTTTCTAGCAATTTTGGAAGTTTGACTTGTATTCTTCCTTGACCTACCAATGTTTAATAGACACTAGTTTTTTTTAAATTGTCAGATGAAAATATCTTTTTTTTAAATTTTATTGCTATCAATTTCTAGTTTGAATTGCCATTAGTGTTGCTTGTATGACTTTTGTACTGTAGACCTTATTGAACTATTTTTTTTTGTTATGACATAGATGTAGGTATATAGAACATTAAATAGGATTGATTTTCACAAATATTTCATGAAAACTTGAAAGAAGATGTGTGTTCTCCAACAGTAGTAGTATATATATGTTCAAAAAAATCTTTCTCACTCATTGTGTTATTTAGGTCATTATGCTACTAGTTCTCCCATATGTCCCATCACTTTTACACACTTGTTTTACCTTAGATTGGGCTTCCCTGGTGGATTAGCTGGTAAAGAATCTGCCTGCAATGTGGGAGACCTGGGTTCTATCCCTGGGTTGGGAAGATACCCTGGAGAAGGGGTGGGCTACCCACTCCAATATTCTGGCCTAGAGAATTCTGTGGACTAGTCTATGGAATCAGAAAGAGTCAGACACTACTGAGTGACTTTCACTTTCACTTTTATCTTAGATTGAGAGAAGTATTTCAAAGTTCTGTCTTAGTTTTTTCCATTTTTCCTTGTCTCTTCTTTGGTTTCATTATTATTAATGTGACACCAAAAATCTATGTTATTTGTTGCATGGATAAATCTTACATCTTCATGTTGAAATGAAGCTTTTTTCACATTATAAATAATCTTTTATCTTTGTTATTGCTCTTGGTGCTGCATTCTGCTATGTCAGATGTGAAGATCACAAGCCTTGGTTTCATTTCGTCTCATTGTGAGTTGACTTCGACTCACTGATTGATTTCTAGGCTTTAGAAATCACTGTTAGATGTATTTATGGTATAAATCATACAGCTGCATTCTGTTTTTTGACCCAATCTGAAATCCTTTACTTATTAGGTGTGTTAAGTCAGTTATGTTATATACTTATTTATATAATGTATATGCTTGGCCTCAAGTTTTATTTTGCTCTTTCACACAATATTTACTTTGGTTCTCTGAATATGGGCTTATTTTCTGTTTTTTTTTTTTTGTTTGTTTGTTTGTTTCTTTTTTATTTTTGATAAATGCCTTTAGATTTCTTTGCATTTCTTCTGATTTTAAGGAAGTTAATATTTTGATTTTAATGTTACCTTTACATAATGTCATTACATAGAGCTTGTTGACCTCTTTACTTAGGCTTCTACTTCTTGCTCAACTTTAAACTATTTCCTTTAATTTTCATCTTTTATCTTAGAGACAATATAGCTAATTCTGCTTTCCATTTCTTCTCTCTCCTCTTCCTTTATTTTTTAGTTACAATATTTTTCTTAGATTATACAACTAATGGTCTTCCCTGGTGGCTCAGTAGGTAAAGAGTCTGCCTGCATTGTGGTAGACCTGGGTTCAGTCCCTGGGTCAGGAAGATCCCCTGGAGAAGGAAATGGCAACTCAATCCAGTATTCTTGCATGGAGAATTCCACGGACAGAGAAGCCTGGTGGGCTACAGTCCATGGGGTCACAAAGAGTCAGACACAACTGAGTGACTAACACTTTATACAACAAATAACATATTACTCTCCCATCCCCATACCCATGTTTATTTTAGCCTTAGATTCTCAACTAAATATTATTAATGCTTACTGTCAGCTTTTTTGTTGAAGTTGCCTCAACCATATCTTCATTGGATGAAGTTCATTCTGTATTCTGACATCTCTTCATATTTCGACATTTTGCTTTGCATTTGGGGTAGGGGATGGAAGCACTAGGTTTTATGTGTGTGTGTGTGTGTTTTACTTTCCAGTATCCACTGCTCTGTTCCATTGGGCCTCAAATGTGTTCCTCATACTTCTGCTGAAAATTGGGTCTTTCCTTTAGGGGTAAATTTCAATGAATATAATCTATGTTCTACCAACACTCAGATTCTGCTACAAGCTCTGGGGCAGTCCCTAAGGAGGAAGATTATTTTAAAAGATTATCTTTTTAGTCTTCTAAATTTCAGGCTGCTCTAACCTATAAAACTCCCAACTTAACTATGAAAGTAATCTGTTATAAAGGCTTCCTTTTACCATAAGGATTTTACAAAAATCTTAATTAACACAAGAAGAAAAATAGAAAGCACTAAAACTGCAATCACTTAAATTCAAAATGGTATAAATATGGTTGATTTACAATATAAAATCTGATACTTTCAACAATTATTTATTTCCAAAGTACTCTTAGTGTTTCTGGCACCATCTGCTTACCTCAGGGAAGAAAAGTCCACATTTTCCTGTGTTTAAATGTGTAGTACACCAATTTAAAATGTGTGTCACAAAAATGACACTGGAGCATTCCAATTTATATTTACAGATACCTTACTCCCAAGTGTTTTTTTAAATAAATGTGAAGGGGGAAAGGCCAAAATTCAAGAAAAATAATCTCAGTGCTTCTTAATATAGACATGAATCAGAATGATTTCAGTTCCTTAACTTTTCAAGTTTTAGCTTAATTTTCTATTATACCTATGAACACTTGAGATTCACATATGCACTAGGCATCTCCAGATTTGAAACAAAATAACAAAAATAATTCTGAAATCAGTGACGCTTAGTGATGCATTGTGACTCAGGAACAAAGAAAACTCATTTATGTTAATGTTGACAACTAGAAACCACTCCTTTCTTTTTCAATTTACATTTCATTCTTTAACATGGATATTAAGGAAATATGCATGTGTTGGGGGCTTCCTTGGTAGCGTTAGTGGTAAAGAATCCACCTGCAATGCAGGAAACATGGGTTCAATCCCGGGGTCGGGAAGATCCCCTGAAGAAACAAATGGCAACTCACTCCAGTATTCTTGCTTGGAAAATTCCATGGACAGAAGAGCCTGATGGGCTACAGTCCATGGGGTTGCAAAAGTGTCAGACTCAACCTAGTGACTAAACACACACAGGTACACAGGTATGTGTCCAGAGTGTGTTTTCCTTTTGTTTGTAAGCTCGAAGTGAAGAGAAAACTATTGGCTTTGCTTTCCCCCTCTAAACTTAATAAATGAAACAAACAAAATATAAATACAAATAAAGTGGTTAAATATGCAGATGTCTAGTTTTTATTTTAATTTTGTAAAAGTAATTGCCAGGAGAGTGAATGCTGACATCTCAATTAGTGACCCAGGTAGAATAGGTAAGGTACAGGAAGAAGAATCCTGTACATTTCCCTTAATTCCACTGAGCTGAGACCACTGTAATTAAGGACATTCAGTTTAGTCGCTCAGTCATGTCCGACTCTTTGCGATCCCTTCATGGGACCACAGCACGCCAGGCCTCCCAGTCCATCACCAACCCCTGGAGTTTACCCAAACCCATGTCCATTGAGTCGGTGATGCCATCCAACCATCCCATCCTCAATAAGACGAAAACAAACAGAACTTTATTAACAAATACCCTGATCTGTACATGGAAGATAGAGAAAAATGAATAAATCTTTGAGGGACTTAAGAATTCAGGATTAAGTACCAGTTTAAGAGGAAATATTGGGGTGAGTGCATGCCTTTTAGGAAAATCAGTGATTTTTAAGAAACATGAAGGGGCCCTTAGAAGGTAGAGGTTAGGATAGTTTGTAATGAAGTTTGTCTAGGTGTGGCGTCAACTTGCAATCTCCTCTTCCCTTATCAGACTCTGTTGATACAACTCCCAAAGAGGGGAATAAAGACAACCAGTTCTTTTTAGAGGACCTGTCTTCAGGACAATAAAGAGTTCAGAGAAGGCCTTTTCCCTTATTTATTGTTTTTCAAGAGCCTGCAGCTACAAATAATTAATAAGTTAAAACATTGTGGGGTGGCATAGCCTGCTACTCTTCATATTCTAAAGACACGTTCCATGTGGGAGCGTGATCCATCTATCAGAATACTGTCTGATCCCAGATCAGCCCTTTGCCTTGCTGCAGGACCATAGGCCGGCCACCAAGTTCTCATGTCTGTTTCATCATCTCTGTTTTTATGACAGTACGGAGGCTGCCACATATTCTGCATGTCATAGTAAAATGTAAATGGAATGGCTGCTCTGAAAGTAATTTGAAAATTCAAAAGCCCTGCACAGATGCTCAGTCACGTATGTAGAGTCTTTGGTTTTCTCTCGCAGTAGGAATTAATGCATAACACTATCCAGCCCCAGGACCTCTTTCTATATTTTGCTCTCTAAGTTTTTATATACAAAGGGATGCTTGGAATAATATTCACATAATCTTAATGATAATTATCTCTGGATGGTGGGTTTGTGGATTTTTTGTTGTTGTTGTTGTTCTTTCCTTTACATTTTCCTATAGAACTGAGTGGCTTTATATGAAAACATAAATTATTTTACAAATATATATTTTTCTTAGGCAAAACTTAAGCACAAATTAAACACAAATGGAAAATTTCCAACATATTGCTATATTTATGATAAATTTTAATCATCATAAAATATTCCTATGTAACAAAAACTTAAAGGGTAAGCAAATGATCATAGAAATTATAAAATGCTTGCTTTTCTAGTAATCAAATAAATGCAAATCTTTTTTGAAAAAAAAAAAATTGAAAACCAAAGTGAAAATGAAGATCTTCAGGCATTGGGGCTGGGGTGGGAGAGCATATTAACTGCAAAGTAGCAACAAAAACAGTAAGAGCTGATTTCTCAACATAAACAATAAAAGTCATAAGTTAATAAGCTGATTCTAAAACTCACCTAAAATATATAGAGACAACAATTACCAAGGCAATAGTGAAGAAAAAAGAACAAAACTTGAAGAACTATGCCCTAGGCATTCAGAATAATTTCCAGGATATATTAATTAGGAGAGTAGAGTACTAGTACAAGGAGATAAAATAGGCTAATGAAAGAGATAAAACAAAATAAGATCCATGTAAACAATCACCTTAGTTTTATTTTGTTCTTTGTTTTTTTTATTGAATGCAGCTGTGATGCAGTAGGGAACGAATGGAACTTTCTATAAATGATGCCAGTCCAACTTTAACATTTTAATCCCCACAATATCCTTCCTTATATAAAAAAATAAATCTTAACCTACTCCAACTCCACACAGTACAAAAACATGTTGCATATAAATTAAATCTAACAAACTACATATAAACTACATTTAAAACTATCATGATTTTTTGAAGAAAACATAATGCATTGTATGCATTATCAAATGTATCAAAGTAGGTTAAGGTTTCTTAAAAGGGATCAAAAAAAAAAAAGCAAGTCATAAAAAGTGACAGATATTTGCAAAATATAACTCACCTGATTCATATCTAGAGTATTTAATATGTTCCTATAAATCAATTTTAAAAGATAGGTAATCCAGTAGAGAAATGTGTTTGAACAGATGGTTCATACAAAAGAATATCCAAGTGTCCAATAAATACATTGAAATGTAGCTCACTTTCATTAATTATAGGATAGCCGCATTAAAAAACACAAGGAGATGCCACATCACATGCGTGCCAGAATGTTTATATTGAACACAATAACAATATTAAGTGATGACAAAGATATAGACCATGTGGAATCCTCACATACTGCTTACAGCTCTTTGGGAAACTGGCATTATTTAGTTTATCTGAATATGTATGTAAACCATCACCCAGCAATCCTACTCTAAATATATACTAACAGAAATGTATACATATGTTCATCAAATGACATATATGAGAGCACTCACAGAATCACAATTCTTTATAGACAGAATCTAGAAACAACACAAATGTCCAATAACAGATAAACTGTGTATTTTCATGCAAAGCAATTCTCTATGACTACATGTAACAATGTGGATGAATTTCATAATTATAATGCTAGGTGAAAGAAGCCAGACATCAGTGAAAACACACTGTATGATTTCATCTTATATGACTTTTGATTCAACAGCAGTGGGAACTCAAGGAGTTAGAAGTCAGAATAACCATTAGCTTTCAGGGGAGTAACTAGGAAATGGCAGCAAGAGACATCGGAATGCCAGCAATATTCTAACTCTTGATATTGATAGTGGTTACATAGGTGTATCCACTTTATAAAACCCATGGAGTTATAAGCATATGATATAACATTTAAATTTAAAAAAGGAAAAACATTCAATGGAATACAATTTTCTAGCTATCAACTTAATTTTTTTTTTTTAGGACAATATATGCAGTTAGAAATGAGGAAAGAAATATTTTATAATTTCACTTGAAGGAACAGAAATTTATGCTAATTTTCTGGAAACAATTGGATAATATCTATTAAAAAAAAAGCTTTAAAAAGGAAAGAAAATGTAAGTTACTCAGTCATATCCAACTCTTTGTGGGTCATATCCAACTCTTTGTGACACCATGGGCTGTAGCCTGTCAGACTCCTTCTTTCATGGAATTCTATAGGCAAGAATACTGGAGTGGGTAGCCATTCCCTTCTCCAGGGCATCTTCCCTGGTGGCTCAGATGGTAAAGAATATGCCTGCAATGCAGGAGATTTGGGTTAGACCCCTGGATTGAGAAGATACTCTAGAGAAGGGAATGTGCTGTGCTTTGTCGCTCAGTCATGTCTGACTCTTTGTGACCCCGTGGACTGCAGTCCACCAGGCTCCTCTGTCCATGGAGATTCTCCAGGCAAGAACACTGGCGTGGGTTGCCATGCCCTCCTCCAGGGGATCTTCCCAACCCAGGAACCTAACCCAGGTCTCTTGCATTGCAGGCAGATCATTTACCATCTGAGCCAACAGGGAATTCCAAAGAAGGGAATAGCTATCAAGTATTCCTGCCTGGAACATCCCATGGATAGAGGAGCCTGGAGGGTTATAGTCCACTGGGTCTCAAAGAGTTGAACGTGACTGAATGACTAACACACACATATGAAAAAGGATATCCTTTTATCAAATATTGCAGTTTCCAGGGTTTTCTCCTATAAAACTAATCAGAGATATGAAAATAACCTTATGTGAAAGAGTATTTCACATAGCAATATTAATTTATCTAGACATTAGAAACAAACTAATTATTTAGGGATTAAATGCATATATCATGATATTTTGAATTTTGATGGTGGGTTCAAAGCCATTTAAATTCAAATATTCATACAGCATTTTCTGACCAGTACAACCTTAAAATACTAAATGATAAACTGGTTACAAAGCAGTATACAAAGTGATTAAAATCATACTTCATATAAGAATGCATTTACTATATATGAAGGTAAACACCTCTTTCTCTGAGTAAGGAGTTGATTTTATGTATTATTTTTTCATGTATTCTTTTATTTTCCATTTCTAAAGTTAGTATACATTAATTTAATAATGGAACACATCAGGTATATTTCCAAAAAAGCGAACTAGCAATACAAAAATAAAAATTCAAAGCAAGCATCCACAAATATCTACAACAACACTTCAGCATCACTTATTTTTTCTGCTTTAAATGAACATATGCCTTCAAATTTTCAATCCATTTTCATATTGTTGTACCATAAATTTACTAAGCTTTTCTTTATATCTTTTGTTTCTCAAATTGTTTCCAATTTATTTTTGCAATTTCAGATAATACTGCAGTGAACATATTCCAGATAAAGCTTTTTGCTACTGTTAAATTAATTCCTTACTATAAAATCCTTAGCATAAGAAACCTAGGTCAAAAAATATAAACAAAATAGGCAGCAAAATTTAATTTACTAAACAATATATTTTATATTTTATACTATATAAATATATTTTATATAATATAAATATATATATATTATTTTTATATTTTATAATTTATTAAACTGTATATACTAAACTAACTACTTAAGAAAGTATTCAAGTCTCTCCTAGGCATACAGGGGAATTGAATATCTGGATGTTCACAATAATTCAAAGTTATCAGGGAGGGCTATGATCAAATTTCACCATGAATAGGTAAAACATACTTAGTGGAAGAGAATAGGATATTTGAAAGGGGAAAAAAAGTGAACCTTTAATGAGAGTCATGTGATTAAGGCCCATCATCACAGCCACATTGCCCGTTGCTAGATCAAGCCCTAAATTACTGTTCTACCTCTTGGATTCTACACACTTATTCCATATTTGTCTAGGGTTGCTGGCTGAGACCTACTTCAGGTCAACACTTCAGATGCTGTGTACAGAAAGCTATTATCTTTGAATCTTGGTAGGATGTGCCTGCCTTTTGTAGCTCCAAATTGTATTGTCTTTATTGTCACAGTGTATCATGTTTGTATCAAATTTGGTATCTACTGTTTTCACTGTTTCATCTATATCATCATGTATCTCCAGATTCAAGCCCCAGTTGAGCTCTTTCTTGAGATTAGTTTTCCCCAAGTGTATTACCTTGTGTTTTCCAGGCTGTGTCTAATTTGGTTATGTTCTTTTATATCTCACACTTGCTGATTGCTCAATAAGTGTAACATAATTGTTTGAAATCTGTTGCTATACTTTGTTTTGGAATAGTTCCCTGAACTCTAAATACTTGAGCATGAAAATAATTAAGGTGAAGTATTGAATACAATTGATTTTTTTTTGTAGAAACGAAATATTCAATATGCTCCTCAGATTTAGGGCACTTAAAAGGCTTGCCCTGGATGATATTAAAACTCATTTTGTTGTTTATGCACATCTGTAAATCCTACTGTTTACACATTTATTTCCATTGACAATAGGACAAATATATTCTGCTTACTATCCAGAACTCTATTTTTTAAAAATTTTAATTGGAAGATAATTGCTTTACAATATTGTGCTGGCTTCTGCCATACAACAATGTGAACCAAACTCTTTTAAATTACAACTAGGTTACCATTGTATTTGCAACATGAGTTTTGCTGAACACAATAGTGAGGAATTGGGAGGAAGAATAATATTTAACTATATCACTGCAGAGGAAATCGGTATTTCAGGGTCTATTCATGTAGCTGTCAAGGAGATCAATGTAACTCAACCAAAATTGATGGACTTATGATCCTGGACCAATTTATCTATCTTGCACAGGGATGAGCAATTCAATTTTTGATACTGAAAAAAACAAGTAACATATCTGCCAGTTCTAAAACAATAGCATGATATTCCACATCAATTTATGATAAGCACAAATAACTTATCTTTATAACATAACATTTTATTCAGTCTTAATAAAGTATCTGTTCTTTAGAGATACAGTCTTAATTTGAGACCAATCAAATATTTTAATAGTGAAGATAAAATGGGACATTGTAATATAGCGAACATTATGATGAGCAGTCCTCTCAAATCTCTCCTTCCAGGAATGTTCACATTATCTGTACCCATGATAAATACCTCCAATACTGTCTCACATTTCCCACAGCCAAAGAAACCTCCGACAAGAGAAAAAGGAAAAAGCAATTATTAGGAAAGGAGATCCGTGACCATGAAGAGAATGCTCACAGAGAACCCAACACTGCTCAAGCTATTTAAACTACATCTGTGTATTTAACTTCAAATTACAAATGAAATGAGGGAATTGAGCAACTCCTGTATGTTTGTTTTTTATTCTTTTTAGGAACAAATGAAAGGCAAAAAATTTCTTAAATTAAAATCTTTTGGTTTTTTTAATTTGCATAATACCATAGAGTTTGTTGTAAGACAGATATGTTTTCATATAAAGAAGGAAAGAAAATGATAAAATAAATTTTTTTAAAACATATAATAATTAAGTGATTTCACTCAGAGCATCATTCCATATAAAGAAATATTAGGAAAAATATTTCAACTTTCACTTTCAACAGAATAATTTCAAAAAGCTTTGCTATGATACTCTAATTTGAATTAAATACGTCAATCATCATAATTAATATAAGTGGTTTCTCTATTTGGAGCATCTGATGCCACAGAATTGCTGGTGTATTTAACTACATATTTTATGCTCCTGAGATAGACAATATATTCACAGTTATTGCCTCATGTTTCATAAAAGTATAAGAAAATTTAGTAATTGAAAATGTACAAAATTAATTTGGATGAAGTTGTTGTTCAGTTGCACAGTTGTGTCTGACTCTTTGAGACCCCATGGACTGCAGCTCACCAGGCTTTCCTGTCCTTCACTATCTCCCTGAGTTTGCTCAAATGCAGTGTCCATTCAGTCAGTGATGCCATTCGACCATCTCATTCTCTCTTGTCTCATTCTCTTCCTTCCCTCAATCCTTCCCAGCATCATGGTCTTTTCCTGATAAGTCAGCTCTTCACATCAGGTGACCAAAGCATTGGAGCTTCAAATTCAGCATCAGTCCTTCCAATGAATATCCGGGGTTGATTTTCTTTAGGATTGACTGGTTGGATCTCCTTGCAGTCCAAGTGACTCTCAAGAGTCTTTTCCAACACCACAGTTCAAAAGTATCAGTTCTTTGATGCTCATCCTTTGTTATGGTCCAACTCTAACATCCGTGCATGACTATTGGAAAAACCATAGCTATGACTATATGGACTTTTATCATGCAAGTGATGTCTCTGCTTTTTAATATGTTGTATATGTTTGTCATAACTTTTCTTCCAAGAAGCAAATGTCTTTTAATTTCATGGCTGCAATCACCATCTGCAGAGATTTTGGAGCCTGAGAAAATAAAGTCTGTCACTGTTTCCATTGTTTCCCCATGTATTTGCCATTAAGTGATGGGACTGGATGCCATGATCTTAGTTTTCTGAATGTTGATTTAAAGCCAGGCTTTCCACTCTCATCTTTCATTTTCATCAAGAGGTTCTCTAGTTCCTATTCATTTTCTGCCATAAGGGTGGTGTCATCTGCATATCTGAGTAATTTGATACAGATGAAGTAGTTTGATCTAAATGAAAGGTCATGCTTCATAGAGTGAAATACACCACATTTTCTGCAGCTGCATATTTTTGATGGTGATTTAGCCTGATCCTAAATTAACTACAGAGGATACCACATTAATGGCAGAAAGTAAAAAGAAACTAAAGAACTAAAGAGCCTTTTGATGAGGGTGAAAGAGGACAATGAAAACAACTGGCTTAAAATTCAACATTCAAAAAACTAAGATCTTGGCATCTGGTCCCATCACTTCATGGAAAATACATGAGAAAAAATGGAAACAGTGACAGATTTCATTTTCTTGGGCTCCAAATTCACTGCAGATGGTGACTGCAGCCATGAAATTAACAGATGCTTACCCCTTGGAAGAAAAGCTATGACAAACCTAGACAGTGTATTAAAAGGCAGAGACATCACTTTGATGTCTATATATGTCTATATGATGTATGGTCAAAGCTATGGTTTTCCAGTAGTCATGTATGAATGTGAGAGTTGGACCATAAAGAAGGCTGAGCACCAAAGAATGATGCTTTTGAACTGTAGTGCTTGGCACCCCACTCCAGTACTCTTGCCTGGAAAATCCCATGGACGGAAGAGGCTGGTAGGCTGCAGTCCACGGGGTCGCTAAGAGTCGGACACGACTGAGCGACTTCACTTTCACTTTTCACTTTCATGCATTGGAGAAGGAAATGGCAACCCACTCCAGTGTTCTTGCCTGGAGAATCCCAGGGACGGTGGAGCCTGGTGGGCTGCTGTCTATGGAGTCGCACAGAGTCAGACACAACTGAAGCGACTTAGCAGCAGCAGCAGCAGCAGCAGCAGCTAGAGAAGACTCCTAAGAGTCCCTTGGACTGCAAAGATATCAAACCAGTCAATCCTATAGGAAATTAACCCTGAATACTCATTGGAATGATTGATGCTAAATTTGAAGCTCAAATACTTTGACCACCTGATGTGAAAAGTTGCATCATTAGGAAAATACCCTGATGCTGGGAAAGATTAAGGGAAGTAGGAGAAGGGGGCTACAGCAGATGAGATAGTTGGATGGCATCACTGACTCAATGGTCATGAATTTGAGCAAACTCAGGGAGATAGTGAAGGACGGGGAAGCCTGGCATGATGCAGTTCATGGGTCACAAAGAATCAGACACGACTTAGCAACTGAACAACAACTATAGTAACTATTAACTTTTAGGGTAGGGTTGCTTCTATTTTTATAAAATTTTTGTATTCTGAGTATGCTGTGCTCAGCAATATCAACATGAACTTGCTAGAAGCCTGATCAGCTTCTACTTCACACATGCCTTCAACCAGTGATTGTTTTACAACTCACGGTCCTGGCAGCCTTCTTGCATCTCTCCAGAATGGCATGGGTCATAGCATTATCGGTCAGTATTTCAAGTGACTGACAGGGACAGCATGTCTAATGCTTCTCCCATCATCATCTGCATTAGAGTTGACTCTCTGTAACTACTGCTGTTCAAGGGCCACTCATTTTATCAGCGTACACTTTACAATGCTGTCACCTAAGGGAAAAGTTAGATATACTACATTTGGAAAGTACTAGAGAGAAACTGGCTAATGCTAATTGTCTTTCAGATTTAATCATGTGTCAGAGTAAGCATTCAATTTTTGCACATGTGTTTGCATATATTAATAAAAATGACCACATCAGAAACTGAAATTATAAAATACCAGACCAATTATGATACACTTCCATAAAGCTATTAATAAATTTAAAAACATGAAAAACCTAGACCAAAGATAAAAAAGATAGGGAACCTTAACAATAAACACAAAATGAGACTGCCCTGGGAAAATAAGACCTATGTTTACCAATGCTGATGAAGCTTAGGGTTTAAGTAAATATTGATCTTCCTCTAAGACACGTTCTATCTAATATGACCTCCATTCTGTTTTCCTAGTCACCTGTGATCACTGGCCCCTGATTTTTTTTTCCCATCTTCCACACATCTTCATTCTCCAAAACTATTGTCCTGTGCTCTTTGAAATGTACAGTTAATACTTAAACCCTTCCCTGTTTATTTCATATTGTTGCCATGACATAAACCTGGCTGCTTCCCAGTGAGATTATTTCCCTTGAAATCTCCCAGAGTAAGGCTCTTTTGCTTCTCCTTTCCCAAACAGAGAAATTCAAAATCTGCAGTGGAAAGTACTGTCTTTTCTTCTCCTTTCCCAAACAGAGAAATTCAAAATCTGCAGTGGAAAGTACTATCTTTTACTTCTTTCAGACCATTTTTCCAGCAACTTTCCTCAAAAGGCTTCCCTGGTTAAAGGCTTTCCTTTTCAAAAGGCTTTCCAGGTTAAAGCATCCACCTGGAATGCGGGAGACCCGGGTTAGATCCTTGGGTTGGGAAGACCCCCTGGAGAAGGAAAATGGCAACCCAGTCCAGTATTCTTGCCTGGAGAATCCCATGGAGGGAGGAGCCTGATAGGCTACAGTCCATGGGGTCGCAAAGAGTCAGACACGACTGAGCGACTTCACTTCCTCAAAACACCCTTCAAATTTTCAAAGTCCATGACTTCAAACCACTTACTTTCTTTTCTTGTGGTCTTGGATGTACCTTCTTCACTGGTAACTTGATATTGAATCAACACCAACCTAAGTGCCCTGAAAGAATCATGCACGCATCTGTGACGGGTAACTTGACCCAGACACCCCAAATACCTTTGCTTAAAAATAGAATAAGAAATTGGGAAAAATAATTTTCCACTTTAATTTCTTTGAACTTTAACTCATAAGAACAACAGTGTATGATTTCAGACTTTAATACCTTTGATTTTAAGGTTTGGGGATGTTCAAAATTTAATTTCTGAACTTTATTTTCTTCCTGGAATTAATTTGAGGACATTACATTTGAATTTGAAGCAATCTACTTTGTTAGCACTTTATTATTGAATAATCTTTATACATTTGGACTATATTAATGTTGTCATTTAATTTCACTTTAGTATCTCTGAGAGGTTCTATCAGTTAACATGACTGGGTACAATTTGTGATGAGGCGTATAATAAGGAATGGATTTTCAGCCTTGGGTAATTTAATTAACACTATATTTTTGACCCATAGTGAAGCCTCCTAAGGCCAAAATCTATACAGCCTCAATATCACTGAACAAGAAATAGTTGGTATTAGGGAAGCACTTTGTGGAAGTGGGAAAATGGCTCCCCCTGCACTTTGTTGATTTTCTCCTTTCAGAATGAAGACACACAGTTGTCATTGTCCTCAACTTAGTGGTGAAGTTCAAGTTGATAAGACAATACAAAGCTGAAAATATTTGCAAACACTTAATCTTCTTTCTTCATAATTCCTTTTGCGGGTAGGGATACGCATGTCACAACATCCCTGGACTCTCCCTACCCTTCTCTTCACTAAGGTTTAGTGAGTGCTATGTGCCAGGAACTATTCTAAGTGCTTTACATGAATTAACCCATGTGAAACCCATGAGGTGCTTAGATGTCAGCAATATTTTGTGTCAATAACAGAACATTATTGCCTCTATACTACAGTGGGTCAATGAGACACAAAGGTTAATAATGTGTCCAAGGTCACTAGTGACTGTTATATTGCCAAATCAAATCTCTAATTCTCAGTCTCCTCTACAGTCAGTGTTTCAGGAGCTTGCAAAACTAGTTGAACACTATGTGCTTCTGGAAACTTTATATCACAGATTTCTGTTACATGCCCAACTTCTGATTGCCCTCTTTTCCCAATGGCCAGTCCCTTTAGGCCCCCTTTAGTAGGTTTTACTTCACTGCCTGATCTATTTATATTGAAGTTCACTGGAGCTCTGTCATGCATCTCTCTCTTGTCTGTATCTACATTCCTTCTCAGAGTAAACGCATCTGAGACCAGGGCTTTATATAGCATCCAAATGCTAATAATGTAAATATTTATATCACTGCTCCTCATCTCTACCTTGAAAGCTAAAAGTTTATACCCAAATACTTTCTTTCAATTTCAACACAGATTTCTAAAAGGCATTCCAAGCATAATATGTTTAAATAGAACTACTGCATTCACATCACACACTCAATCTTGCTCATATCACAGCAGTCTAAGAATCATCTGTGATTTCTCCCTTTCCATCATGTAAATGTATGTAAAAGCACAGAAAAAAATACATATCAAAGCAACAATGTTATTGCCTTTAGAATGTGCACTTATGGGAAGAGAAGGGAAGGTTATATATGTGTGTGTATGTATATATATTTTCATGTGTTTTCTGTTCACTCAGTCATGTCCGACTCTTTGTGACCCCATGGACTGCAGCATACCAGACCTCCCTGTCCATTACCTACTCCCGGAGTTTATTTAAACTCATGTCCATTAAGTCGGTGATGCCATCCAACCATCGCATCCTCTGTCATGCCCTTGTCTTCCTGCCTTCAATCTTTCCCAGCATCAGGATTTTTTCAAATGAGTCAGTTCTTCAAATCAGGATGCCAAAGTATTGGAGTTTCAGCTTCAACATGAGTCCTTCCAATGAATATTCAGGACTGATTTCCCTTAGGATGGACTGGTTGAATCTCCTTGCCATCCAAGGGACTCTCAAGAGTCTTCTCCAACAACACAGTTTGAAAGCATCAATGCTTCAGCCCTCAGCTTTCTTTATAGTCTAACTCACATTCACACATGACTATTGGAAAAAACCATAGCTTTGACTAGATGTACCTGTGTTGGTAAAGTAATGCCTCTGCTTCTTAATCTGCTGTCTGCTGCTGCTGCTGCTAAGTCACTTCAGTTGTGTCCAACTCTGTGTGACCCCATAGATGGCAGCCTACCAGGCTCCCCTGTCCTTGGGATTCTCCAGGCAAGAACACTGGAGTGGGTTTCCATTTCCTTCTCCAGTGCATGAAAGTGAAAAGTGAAAGTGAAATCGCTCAGTCGTGTTCGACTCTTCATGGCCCCATGGAATACAGCCTACCAGGCTCTTCCATCCATGGGATTTTCTAGGCAAGAGTACTAAGTAGGGTGCCATTGCCTTCTCCAATCTGCTGTCTAGCTTGGTCATAACTTTCTTCCAACAATCAAGTGTCTTTTAATATCATGGCTGCAGTCACCATCTGCAGTGATTTTGGAGCCCCCCAAAATAAAGTCTGTCACTGTTTTCCCATCTATTTGCCATGAAGTGATGGGACCAGATGCCATGATCTTAGTTTTCTGGATGTAGAGTTTTAAGCAAACTTTTTCACTCCCTTCGTTCACTTTCTTCAAGAAGCTCTTTAGTTCTTCTTTGCTTTCTGCCATAAGAGGGGTATCATCTGCATATCTGAGATTATTGATATTTCTCCTGGCAATCTTGATTCCAGCATGCACTTCCGCCAGGCGAGAATTTCTCGTGATATACTCTGTACATAAGTTAAGTGAGCAGAGTGACAATATACAGACTTGACATACTCTGTTCCCGATTTGAAGCCAATCTGTTGTTCCATGTTCAGTTCTAAGTGTTATTTCCTGACCTGCATACAGATTTCTCAAAAGGCAGGTCAGGTGGTCTGGTATTCCCATCTTTTTCAAATTTTTCCACAGTTTGTTGTGATCCACACAGTCAAAGACTTTGGCATAGTCAATAAAGCAGAAATAGATGTTTCCTGGAACTCTCTTGCTTTTTTGATGATACAAAGTGAAATGAAGTGAAGTGAAGTCGCTCAGTCGTGTCCGACTCTTTGCGACACCGTGGACTGTAGCCTGCCAGGCTCCTCTGTCCATGAGATTCTCCAGGCAAGAATATTGGAGTGGGTTACCATTTCCTTCTCCAGGGGATCTTCCTGACCCAGGGATGGAACCTGGGTCTCCCACATTGGAGGCAGACACTTTAGCAATTTGATCTCTGGTTCCTCTGCCTTTTCTAAAACCAGCTTGAACTTCTGGAAGTTCCTGGTTCACATACTGTGGAAGCCTGGCTTGAAGAATTTTGAGCATTACTTTGCTACCGTGTTAGATGAGTACAACTGTGTGGTAGTTTGAACATTCTTTGGCATTACCTTTCTTTGGAACTGTAATGACAACTGGTCTCTTCCAGTCCTTTGGCCACTGCTGAGTTTTCCAAATTTGCTGGCATACTGCATGCAGCACTTTCACAGCATCATCTTTTGGGATTTGAAATAGCTCAACTGGAATTCCATCACCTCCACTAGCTTTGTTCATAGTGATGTTTCCAAAGGCCCACTTGACTTCACATTCCAGGATGCTTGGCCCTAGGTGAGTGATCATACCATCATGATTATCTGGGTCATGAGATCATTTTTTTATAGTTCTTCTGTGTATTCTTGCAACCTCTTCTTAATATCTTCTGCTTCTGGTAGGTTCACACCATTTCTGTCCTTTATTTTGCCCATCTTTGCATGAAATATTCCCAGGATATATCTAATTTTCTTGAAGAAATCTCTAGTCTTTCCCATTCTATTATTTTCTTCTGTTTCTTTGCATTGATCACTGAGGAAGCCTTTCTTATCTTGCCTTGCTATTCTCTGGATCTCTAGATTCACTTGGGTATACCTTTCTTTTTCTCCTTTGTCTTTCATTTCTCTTCTTTTCTCAGCTATTTGTAATGCCTCCTCAGACAACCATTTTGCTTTTTTGCATTTCTTTTTCTTGGTGATGGTCTTGATCCCTGCCTCCTGTACAATGTCACAAACCTCTCCATAGTTCTTCATGCACTCTATCAGATCTAGTCCCTTGAATCTATTTCTCACTTCCACTGTATAATCCTAAAGGATTTCATTTAGGTCATACCTGAATGGTCTAGTGGTTTTCTCTACTTTCTTCAATTTAAGTCTGAATTTGGCAATAAGGAGTTCATGATTTGTGCCACAGTCAGCAACTGTCTTGTTTTTGCTGACTGTATAAAGCTTCTCCATCTTTGGCTGCAAAGAATATAGACAGTCTGATTTTGGTATTGACCATCTGGTGATGTTCATGTGTGGACTCTTCTCTTGTGTTGTTGTAATAGGGTGCTTGTTATGCCCAGTGTGTTTGCAGCTGTGCATGGCACTGGAGGGAATGTGAGGAGATTACCCATATCCAAGACTAGGGGCAGAGAAGACCAGCAAGATGGTAGGAGGGGCGAAATCATGTTTACCTTCAAAACCCACACCAGCCAGAGATGCTCAGAGTGCACAAACAAGCCTTGTCCACACCAGGACCCAGAGACCCCACAGAGACTGAGAAAGAACTGTGTTTGAGTGTCTCCTGTGTAGGTACGGGTCAGCAGTGGACTGCTGCAGGGGCAGAGGCTCTGGGTGCAGCAGACTTGGGTATAGCATAAGCTCTCTTGGAAGAGGTCACCATTAACCCCACCACAGAGCTGCCATCACTTACACAGGACTGGGGAAATAGACTCTGGGAGGGTGCAAACAGAACCTTGTGTGCACCGGGACCCAGGAGAAAGGAGCAATGACCCCACGAGAGACCGATCCAGACTTACCTGTGAGTGCCCAGGAGTCTCAGGTGAGGCGTGGGTGGTGGCCTGCTGCAGGGTTGGCAGCTACACTGAATGTAGTAGTGCCTGCATGGGACCTTTTGAAGGTTACTATTATCTTCTCTACCTCCACCATAGTTTGAAACTCGCTCAGTTATTTCCGACTCTTTGTGACCCCATGGACTGTAGTCCACGGGATTCTCCAGGCCAGAACACTGGAGTGGGTAGCCTTTCTTTTCTCCAGGGGATCTTCCCAACCCAGGGATTGAACCCAGGTCTCCCACATTGCAGGCAGATTCTTTACCAGCTGAACCACAAGGGAAGTCCACCATAGTTTGCTGCTGCTACGTCGCTTCAGTCATGTCTGACTCTGTGCGACCCCATAGACAGCAGCCCACCAGACTCCCCTGTCCCTGGGATTATCCAGGCAAGAACACTGGAGTGGGTTGCCATTGCCTTCTCCAATGCATGAAAGTGAAAAGCGAAAGTGAGTTCGCTCAGTCGTGTCCAACTCGTAGTGACCCCATGGACTGTAGCCTACCAGACTCCTCCATCCATGGGATTTTCCAGGCAAGAGTACTGGAGTGGGGTGCCATTGCCACCATAGTTTGGCCCCAGGTAAATAACAGCAGGGAACACAGCCCCACGCATCAACAGAATATTGGATTAAAGATTTACTGAGCATGGCCCCACCCCACCCATCAGAACAAGACCCAGTTTCCCCCTCAGTCAGTCTCTCCCATCAGGAAGCTTCCATAAGCCTCTTACCTGTCTTCATCAGAGGGCAGAGAGAAAGAAAAGCATGTGTTTCAGATGCAAGAAAAATGGGTAAAACTGGACTTTTACTTTTTTCTCAGTATGCTTTTTTATTACTTATCATTTAAAATGTATTTATATATTACTTTATAAAGTAAAATATTTTTACATGTCAAATTAAATTTCCAGTCAACTCCAGAACCCAGGCTCTTTACTAATTCAAAACCTACATTTGCTTATTGTAAAATGCATATGCTGATAATTTACAGTGCTGTTCTGAACTGAGAAATAATGTACATAAATGGTCTGTGATAGTAACAGACTCATATTAGTTGTTTCATAAATGCTAACTGCGCTTCCCAGCTGGCGGTAGTGGTAAAGAACCTGCCTGTCAATGCAAGAGACCTAAGAGATGTGGGTTCGATCCCTGGCTCAGGAAGATCCCCTGGAGAAGGAAATGGCAACCCACTCCAGTGTTCTTGCCTGGAGAATTTTTTGGACAGAGGAGCCTGGCGGGTTACAGTACAAAGGGTCACAAAGTGTCAGACACGACTGAAGCAACTTAGCATGCACACAAAGCTAGCTATTATTATGGTATTGCTATGCTCATTCTTTCTGAGTTAACATTAACCTTTATACTGTCAATTTCACCTCCTCTGAGTCATCACAAAACTTTCATTCTCATCTCTGATGTCTTCTAAGTTCTGGTTCAATATGTCCACCTGTCTCCTTCATACTACTACTACTATTACTAAGTTGCTTCAGTCGTGTCCGACTCTGTGCGACCCCATAGATGGCAGCCTACCAGGCTCCCCCGTCCCTGGGATTCTCCAGGCAAGAACACTGGAGTGGATTGCCATTTCCTTCTCCAGCATAGTTCCACTCAAATCTTTTGGCTTTTAACCTACTCTTGCCCTTGGGAAATATTTCAGTGTAATGAAACTAACTCTAAGACAGAATCAAAAGATTGTATGAGGGCTTCCCTGATGGTCTCGTGGTTAAGAATCCACCTTGCGATACAGGGTGCATGGGTTCCATCCCTGATCCAGGAAGATCCCACATGCCACAGATAAACTAAACCTGCATGCCACTACTACTAAGGCCCACGCACCTAGAGCCAGTGCTCCACGAAAGAAGCCACTGCGATAAGAAGCCCGTACACAACAACAATGCCACGAGAGGTAGCCCGTGTGCGGCAATGAAGAAGCAGCAAAGCTGAATAAATAAGTAAGTAAATCTTAAAAAAATAATAATAATAAAAGATTGTGTTAAAAAATAAGACTGTGTTCAAATCTACCTTTAGCATAAGTTGTGTGATTCTGGAATGCAGTTCAATTTCTTCCTTTTTAGTGATTTGAATGGGAAAATTAGAGATTTTAACTCAGTGAGGTATAGAGTGCTTTCTAATCTAATTCTGCAACCAGATTACAGATTTATGAATCATTTATGCTTCTTTCCCACCCCTTCTTCTTCAGACAAAACACAAAAACAGAATGGCAATTGAGCTTCTACACTCACAAACATTTTATGATTAATTTCTTTTTATTCTTCCTTACTCCAGCTTAGCTTTCTCTGGTATTGCTTAATATCTGGGCTACTACAGTATGTCCCTGGCTGACCTCTCTGACTGAAGGCTTCATCCCATCCAATTAATACTACATGCTGCTTGGTTTTCTAAAGCATACTTTTGATTTTCTTATTCCCCTCCTCAAAATCTTTTGTGACTCACTGTAACTTTCAGGAAAAATAGAACTCTTATAGTTGACATTCAAGGGCAAATATGGCAGATCTAATTTTTAGCCTGTTTTTCTGACAGTTTCTCATTCCAAACAAGCTATTTGCCAACCTCAAACATGGTTTGTGTTGTTTTTTGTTTAAAACCTCCATGTCTTTCTTCATGCTACTTTTCTTCCTTTTCTTTAATTTCTTCAACACTACACTCCCCACACAATCCTCTGAATATAAATCCCACACATTTTTCAAAGTCCAGACAGGGTGCCTCCCCACTCTGAAGGGTTCATAGATTGTTTTCTTTTAGCTGCTTATGAAGTTATTTCAATGTAATGAATACATTATTTTAATCATATTACTCTACTTTATAATTATTTGCATATACATCTTAAGACCTCTACTTGATTTCAAGGTTTTTGATGAAATAAATCATTACCACAGCAACTAGCGTGACACCTGGCGTGCTGAACGTCCTGTAAACATATATGACATGAATTGGTGCATTTTTCCTTAAGCAAAACAAATAAGGCTCCTTTCCTTCACTTTAAGTGTGATCAAAGAGTATATGATGAGACCATTGACATTTTGCAGTATAGATTTACCATTAAAATATATTTTTTTGAGAAATACCAATACTGGTGAGATGTATTCACATTTATAAATCTCAGTGTGCATGATAGAATGAAAACACTGCTGTTCAAAGATGCCTCCTCAAAGAAATAAAAACTAAGTAAGCAAATATTGGTCAGCTATTTCTGATGAGAATTTTTTTAAATACCCAGTGATTAAATAATTACATAAACCTTGAATTTTTCTGCAAGCTTGAAAAGCACAGGTGACAATTGCATTCCCTTTAGTATTAAGTCAGATAATAAAAATTCTTAAGCATAATATAGTAAATCCTCTGGAATAATCACATTAAAATAAACCTTTTGCTTGGAATTCTAGCCCTGCAACACATGCTACTATGGCACATAAAGTGATACATAAATATAATAACCTTTCAGTTCAGTTGTTCAGTCATGTCTGACTCTCTGTGACCTCATTGACTGCAACACGTCAGGCTTCCCTGTCCATCACCAACTCCCGGAGCTTACTCAAAGTCATGTCCATCAAGTCAGTGATGCCATCCAACCAGCTCATTGTCTGTCATCCCCTTCTCTTCCCACCTTCAGTCTTTCCCAGCATCAGGGTCTGTTCCAATGAGTCAGTTCTTTGCATCAGGTGGCCAAATTATTGGAGTTTCAGCTTCAGCATCAGTCCTTCCAATGAATATTGAAGAACGATTTCCTTTAGGATGGACTGGTTGGATCTCCTTGCAGTCCAACGGACTCTCAAGAGTCTTCTCCAACACCACAGTTCAAAAGCATCAATTTTTCAGTGCTCAGCTTTCTTTATAGTCCAACTCTCACATCCATACATGACTACTGGAAAAACCACAGCTTTGACTAGATAGACCTTTGTTGGCAAAGTAGTGTCTCTGCTTTTCAATATGCTGTCTAGGTTGGTCATAGCTTTTCTTCCAAGGAGCAAGTGTCTTTTAATTTCATGGCTGCAGGCACCATCTGCAGTGATTTTGGAACCCCACAAAATAAAGTCTGTCACTGTTTCCATTGTTTCCCCAACTATGCCATGAAGTGATGGGACCAAATGCCATGATCTTAGTTTTCTGAATGTTGAGTTGACCTATAAAGATAAAATTATTATCCACTTTCAGTAAAATATAGTTTCTGCTTATACATCTTCTGATTGTGAATAATGATATTGACTAATGAAATATTTGTTTGACTTCAGATGACAAACATTAGCCAGGGAAATTTTTCTGTTAAAAAGATCTGGGCCTAAAAGTACTTGCTGACATTTAAATGTATGTTTCTTCTTCACCAAATGTGGAATTAAACAGACATTTAATTACATTTATTTGTTAAGCTGGATGATTGATATTTATCTTCTTAATGGTGCTATTTTTCCCAATCACAATTTCTCCCAGCATTCATGAAAATTTCTGGTTGATATACTTTTGTGACATGGAATTCCCAGGTTATTAGAACATACTTGTTGCTTATTGATGACAATGCTTTCCTTAAGGATGATTATTCCAGAAATATTTAAAAGATTATTTGACAAATAACTAAAATGAAATAAAAATATTAGGGCTAAAAGTATTTTCAAAAATTGTAAGACATATTGGAAGATTACACATGTGATATGAGAACTAAAAATAGTACAAAATTGAGAACACTTTATATATATGGTAAAGAAGGGAAATGACTGGCTTCTAATTAAAAATCTGAAAATATGATATTTCAAATTCTTAGACATTGCTGTAATGTCCCTGGCATGTAGGGCCATAAACATTGAGTGTTTTCTTGACAAATGAGTTTATTGAAGATACAAAAGTGATTTTTCCTATTAAGCAAGCTGACTTTGTTTTATGTCTCCCAAGCCACTCAGAGAATGTTCTTACATAAACAATTCAAGAAGTGTTATCTTCTATTCTAGTAAATTTCAGAATCTAACAGAAGTGCATCTTAAAATTTTAGATCAGAATATAATTTGAAAGAAAACACAAGCTTAAAAGATATTTACTACTTTCTTATCAAAGTCAATTTTTCACATCCAGGCTATAAACACCTTTAAACTGAGAACCAAGAACTTTAGAAAACTGCATCAAATATAAATGGTATGCCATGATTATATAAGAAAATATATATCATTTTCTTGTCTATCAGAATTCACTCTTAAACACATAGGATAAAATTGCAAAATTTTAGACATGGTTAGGGTTGAATTATTAGGTTGGACTACAAAAAAGTAGAATAATTGTCTTTTTTTTTTTCTAGAAAACTGTAAGCATTATATTAATGAAATTTTACAAGCTTTGCTCCCCCCTTGATAATGGCATTATTCAAGGTGTCATGGAGAAGTGAGGGAATCTTCTCCAGACAAAGGCACATTGGCTGATATAAGAGAATTCCTAAGAAGTCAGACCTGCTCCCTATCTCTCAGGGTACCTGTGGCGTTCCAGAAGCGGTGTGGGCCAGATAAAAGAGACACAAATGAAAGATGCTCACACCTCAGGAGGAGGAGAGGATGATGCCCTAACATTCTACTTGTAACAATCAATTCATCAGGTGTGAATTCCAGCCATCTTAAGCTTTCTGACAATTGGAGAACTTAGCTACAGATAAATCTGTATTTCTTCAAAGTCTCGTGTTATTTGACTAAGAGAAGATGAAAAAAAAAAAAAAAAAAGTGAATGTGTTAGTCACTCAGTCCTTTCTGACTCTAGCCCATCAGGTTTCTCTGTCCATGAGATTCTCCAGGCAAGAATACTGGAGTGGGTAGCCATTTCTTTCACCAGAGGATCTTTCCCACCCAGGGATCAAACCCGGGTCTCTTGCATTATTGCAGGCAGATTCTTTACTGTCTGAGCTACTAGGGAAGCCCTTGATTAAGAGAGCAATGAAATTAAGATTGGTCTTTTTCTGATAACTGATAATATAAAATCATCATTATATGTCGAATAGGATAAAGAAAAATTTGTAACCCAACTAACTATAAAAGCTGCATGCATGTGTGCTCAGTCTCTAAGTTGTGTCAAACCCTTTGCAGCCCCATGAACTGAAAACCACCGGGCTCCTCTTTCCATGGGATTCTCCAGGCAAGAATACTGGAGTAGGTTGTCAGGCCCTCCTCTAGGGGATCTTCCCAACCCAGGGATCAAACCCGCATCTCCTGTGTCTCCTGCATTGCAGGCAGATTCTTTTACCACTGAACCACAAGGGAAGCCAAAGAATACATAAAATTATGCTTGTATCATAAAATGCCTGACTTCTAGTTTATCTAGCCATCACTAATACCTATCTATCTATGTACCTATTCTCTCTCCATCCATCCATCTATCTATTACAGAGATTACACAAAGCTAGCATTATGGAGATATATGTGACATTCAGAATTCCATTACTGACTGTGCCTGTAATTCTAAAGAAACCGTGTTCTCCTTGCAATGAGTAAAAAGTGATGATTAGAATTATGCTCAGATAGATTTTCTTTGACATTCAGCTCCAAGCTTTATATCCACTTCTCCAATCAGTATTAATATTAATATAGTAACCCTACCTGACCCAGAGCTGCAGGCATTCTAACTGAATCTGCATCTTCTTTGCACAATACTACCAGTTTTAGGGATATGAAGTTAGTAACAGTTGAACTGAAATGAAGATATGCATCTCTCACTTCATTCTCTGAGCTGTTGTCACTGAAGCAAGAAAAAGGTCAGGAGAGTGAAAGTCCTTTCTGAGAGTCATATCAGAAGATGTGGATATAAAAGAAAAGGAAAGAACTAAGGTAGTTCACACCAGGTAAGCTAAGGTACCATTAGATGGGATTTAAAGTTAACCAAGAGGTCATATAAAAACTGCATATTCATTTTTAAATTTTTATTGTATAACTTGAAAATGAGTATGGTTACCCATAAAGAACAAGAAATATTCACATAGAAAAGTATCAGTCTCTATATCTATTCAGATAGAAACATATTTGCATATTGCTATAGACATTTGTAGAAAGGACTACATGTATAATCTTTGCTGGTTTGTTCAGTTGGGCTTTCATTTTGACCTATTGTGTCTGTGTATCTGGATTCACACTTATTTTTTCAAATTTTTTCCTCATCCTTCTAGGTTTCTCAACACTGAGAAAAGATATGTATAAAATACTGATATATATCCCTTTATTCTGTAGAACATTTCAGGAACAACAACCTTTCTGCTGGTGTTCATCTGTCAGAAACCTCATAGGAGAAACTTTTCCTCACATTGTAGAAATAGCTTCTTTGCTTGCTATACACAAATAAAGTTGTAGAAAAAGTGAACATATTAAAATCTAACTTATTCCCAGGAGCCCAAATAACAATTTTTGAAATGAAGAAAATCAGAAGAAAAGTATAAGCATTCATGTTACTATGCAAAAGTTTAAAAGGAAAAAAAAGTATTTTTCATAAGCAACAATACATTCCTAGGACTATAAAGCAAACCTCAATTACTGAAAAAAAAAAGTATAAGAAGTATACAAATATTCAGATTTTGGAGATTGTTAAAATGTGGATATTTTAGAAATAAATCTCCGTTCCTAGTCCCCTTTATGTATAGGGGATAAAAACACTCAATATTATAAGAAATTTTGAAACAGAAGGAAAGAAAGAATTTCTGTCCTCATAGCCAACATACTTTCCCCATCATGTCACATAGTGGTGTTCTGGTTTATCTGCCAACTCTCCCGCTGCCTACCGTAGGCAAGATTTCCTCTCACTGTGTTCCATTCAGTCGAGAATTTGGACTGCCAGCTATCTTGGCTGCAGATCTGTAGCCTGCATGTTTCGGTCTTGAACCTTGCCTCTACTGGGCATGCTTGATTTCTGAAAGCTTCCAGAGATCTCTGTTTACAACAGACTCACATTTGCATGTTTAATTCCTTATTGTTTGTCAAACAAGGAAGAAAATACTAAATCTACTGGTAGATACATTTTTTTTCTAAAGGAGGAAGACAGGGCTCCTGCATAAGAAAACTATATGAGTAGAACTGATGCTCTAACCTACATTCAGTGATTCAAAACAACTCAAAAAACAAAATAAAAAAAAATTATCTTCTTCATCTCATCTCCACAATTCATCAAAACACGTGAAGGCATTCCATGAAATTCAGAAGAAAATTCTGCAGTTTCATGAATCAGATATAGAGGCAGATGTTGTAGCTTTCAGTAGAATTTTAGCTCTACTCCATATATTTGAGGATCATAATATAGTTAATTTGTATATCTGTGCTATTATTTGCCCTTGATGCAATGAGTAAAGCTAACTAGAGAAGCGTCACCATATTATCTAATATATCACTCCTACATTCTCAACCCTGGTGACAAATTTTAATCACTTGAGAAATTAAGCCCCATTCTCAGAAATTCTATTTTAATTTGACTGAGATTTGCAGTACCTAGAGTTGACCTGATACAGGTGAATCATAAAAGAAATAAACTAGAGAGATTATTCATAAAAGGACTAAAACTAAAATAAATAACAAATTAAAAATAAACGAAAAATAAAACAAATTCCCACAGCATTAATCTGTCATGAGTTGCTACAGAGAGGCTAATTCCTGACTCACCTATGTTCCTCAAGTGGGCTTTTCTATTCAGTTACTGTGGTAAGAAAAATAATGCCACCTCTCCCAAGATGATCATGGCCTAATCCTTGGAAACTACATAGTTTGCACAGCAAAGGAGAATTAAAGTTGCTAAGCAGCAGATCTAAAAATAGAGAAATTATACTAGATTATGCAGATGGGCAGAGCATAATCACAAGGGTCCTGAGAAGTGGAAGACTGAGGCAGAAGAGAGTCAGAGAAAAAGATGTGATGACAGAAACTGGGTCAACGTTATCAGTTTTGAAGATGAAGGAAGGGTGCTATGAGTCAAGGAATGTGATAGCCTCTAAAAGTTAGAAAAGGTAAAGAAAGAGATTTGTTCCTACGACTCAAGAAAGGAGCACAGTCCTTCTAAAACATTATTTTATCCCAGTAAGATTTGAGTACTGTAAATTTTGGATTAATATCTTTTGTTCTTCTGTGACTTTTTCACAGAAGTTGTTTCTGACTCTTTGTGACAGCGAGGACTGACTGCAGAATGCCAGACTTCCCTGTCCTTCATTATCTCACATGAAATTTGCTCAAATTCTTGTACATTTATTCAGTGATGTTATTTACCCATCTCATCCTCTGTTGCCCCCTTCTCACCCTGCCCTCAATCTTTCCCAGCATCAGGGTCTTTTTCCAATGAGTCAGCTCTGCATTAGGTAGCCAAAGTATTGGAGCTTCAGCTTCAGAAGCAGTCCTTCCAATGAATATTCAGGGTTGATTTTCTTTAGGATTGACTGGTTTGATCTCCTTGCAGCCCAAGGGACTCTCAAGAAGTCTTCTCCAGCACCACAATTGAAAAAAATCAATTCTTTGGCACTCGACCTTCTTTATAGTCCAACTCTGACATTCACACATGACTACTAGAAAAACCATAGCTTTGACTACATGGACCTTTGTTGGCAAAGTGATGCCTCTGCTTTTTAATACACTGTCTAGGTTTGCTATAGCTTTCTTTCCAAGGAGAAATAATCTTCTAATTTCATGACTGCAGGATAATAACCTACAAAACTATTAAAAATCTACAACAACTTACATAACACCTTGTGTTCTTGATATGCAGATGAAACCACCTGTATGGCAGAAAGTGAAGAGGAACTAAAAAGCCTCTTAATGAAAGTGAAAGAGGAGAGTGAAAAAGTTGGCTTAAAGCTCAATATTCAGAAAACGAAGATCATGGCATCCAGTCCCATCACTTCATGGGTAATAGATGGGGAAACAGTGGAAACAGTGTCAGACTTTATCTTTTGGGGCTCCAAAATCACTGCAGATGGTAATTGCACCCATGAAATTAAAAGACGCTTATTCCTTGGAAGGAAAGTTATGACCAATCTAGAGAGCATATTAAAAAGCAGAGACATTACTTTGCCAACAAAGGTCCGTCTAGTCAAGGCTATGGTTGTTCCAGTGATCATGTATGGATGTGAGAGTTGGACTGTGAAGAAAGCTGATTGCCGAAGAATTGATGCTTTTGAACTGTGGTATTGGAGAAGACTCTTGGGAGTCCCTTGGACTGCAAGGAGGTCCAACCAGTCCATCCTAAAGGAGATCAGTCCTGGATGTTCATCGGAAGGACTGATGCTAAAGCTGAAACTCCAATACTTTAGCCACCTCATGCGAAGAGTTGACTCATTGGAAAAGACCCTGATGCTGGGAGGAATTGGGGGCAGGAGGAAAAGGGGGCAACAGAGGATAAGATGGCTGGATGGCATCACCGACTCGATGGACATGAGTTTGGGTGAACTCCAGGAGTTGGTGATGGACAGGGAGGCCTGGCGTGCTGCGATTCATGGGGTCGCAAAGAGTTCGACACGACTGAGTGACTGAACTGAAATGAAGCCACTAAAGTTGTGGTAATTTTTTAAAGCAACATTAGAAAACTAATGTAACATTTTTATCATAGACCTTTAAAATTTGTTTTGTGGACATTAAAATAACAGTGTAATATAATTATGGTAAACAACTTAGAGCATAAATTGTCATAAACCTGAGATTAATATACTCATGCCAGTTGGTATTCTAATCAGTAAATTCAATTTCACATAAAAAATGGAAATCTTTATAATTGTGGATTACTTAATAGAAACAAAATTTTGGAATTTTAAATGAGTCAAATAACATTTATGAACTTAGTATTTTATTTGAAATAGAGACATACAATACATAAATCATAACCCAGATTTCCACACAACAAAGATTAAGGCACTAGGCTTGCCAGTTAAGTGAAAAAGAGCTACATACTAGTTTTGCTGAAACAAAGAAGAGATATAATTTTCTACCTATACTGGAAACATTAAGTACTCAGCAGGGAGCAGAATGATTTATGATAGAGGCAGCATAATGTTCTGGAAACGAAATTAAGATAAAATTAGGCTGGATATCAGATACTCTCTCAACAAAATGCAGTAATCTCCCAAATAAACTTGTGGTATCTATACCACCTGAAAACTTTATACAATAAAGATTTTCAAAAATTAAGTACTCTTTAAAATATTAGAGGGCTTCCCTTGGTAGCTCAGCTGGTAAAGAATCCACCTGCAATGCGAGAGACCTCGGTTTTATTCCTGGGTCAGGAAGATACCCTGGAGAAGGGATAGGCTACCTACTTCAGTATTCTTGGGCTTCCCTGGTGGCTCAAATATTATAGAAGCCACTAGTAATGCGGAAGACCTGGGTTCAATCCCTGGGTTGGGAAGATCCCCTGGAGAAGGGAAAGGCTACCCACTCCAGTATTCTGGCCTGGAGAATTCCATAGACTGTATAGTCCATGGGTCACAAAGAGTCAGACACAACTGAGTAACTTTCACTTTCACTTTAAAATGTTACCAAAGATTTGGGAAAAAAAAATTTTTATAATAAAAAAATAAAAACCTTGCTTAGACATGAAACCACAAACTTATGTCTCATTTTCTGAATGAAGGTTTCCCCCTAAATATTTACTTACATGGAAATATACAAGAATATTGAATCCCTGGTGGCTCCAGCAATAAAGAATCTGCCTGAAATACAGCAGACTCAGTTCAATTCCTGGGTCGGGAAGATCTCCTGGAGGAGGACATGGCAACCCACTCCAATATTCTTGCCTGGAAAATCCCATGAACAGAGGATTCTGGCAGGCTATGGTCCCTGGGGCTGTAGAGAGTCACACAAAACTCAGTGACTGAGCAAACATACATATAACATACAAGAATACACACACACACACACACACACAGACATACACACATGAACACACAAAGAAAATAGGTTCAACATTTTAAAAAATGCAAATTAAATTATATAAGACACACATCAGATTACAGACAACTATGGATCATTACAAGTGTTGGCAAAGATTTGGAGGGACTAAAACTCTCATACATTGCTGTTAAAATGGTACAATCACTTTGGAATACTTTGGTATTTTCTTAAAAATTTAAACATTCACCCTTCATTTGATCTAACCATTTCACTGCTAGGTATTTACCCAAGAGAAATAAAAGCATATGTTCATGCAAAGACTTGTACCTAATGTTGATAGTAGCTTTATTTATAACAGCCTAAAGCTGGAATCAACTAAAATGCTCAGCAACATTTGAACAAATAAACAGAGTGATGCATCCATGCAATACCTCTCAGCAATAAAAAGAAATAAATTATTGTTGCATGCTACAATGGCTAAATCTCAAAATAGTTATGCTGAATGAAAGAAACTAGCAAAAAATTGAGAAAATATTATAAACATTTAAATGGAAAATGCTGTGCTTCCATTTATGTAAAATTCTAGAAAATGTCAGTTAGTATATAGCATTAGAATAGAAATTAGGAGATTACAAACGACCATTAAAAAACATCTGAGGGTGATGGCTATGTTCATTATTTTGATTGTGGTCATGGTTTCACAGGTACATACCGACATTAAAACTTAAAGAATTGTACACTTTGTGTAGGTATTATGTGCCAATTATACTTCAAAAGAAATGTTAATAAAAAGGAACATCACAGAATAATAGAAGAGCAAAATATACATATTGGAAAAAGATAAAGAATATTATTGTTACTCCATACGTAAAGTGATTTTTGTAACAAGTCATGGGAAATATATAATAATTACTTATAGATATCAAATGAAAATAGTAATATAAATCATAAATATTAATAATAATGGAAAATTCATGGGTCTTCTTATGGAGGTACACACTTATTCAGTTCAGTTCAGTCGCTCAGTTGTGTCCGACTCTTTGTGACCCCATGAATTGCAGCATGCCAGGCCTCTCTGTCCAGCACCAACTCCTGGAGTTCACTCAGGTTCACCTCCACCAAGTCAGTGATGCCATCCAGCCATCTCATCCTCGGTCGTCCCCTTCGCCTCCTGCTCCCAGTCCCTCCCAGCATCAGAGTCTTTTCCAATGAGTCAACTCTTCCCATGAGGTGGCCAAAGTACTGGAGTTTCAGCTTTAGCATCATTCCTTCCAAAGAAATCCCAGGGCTGATCTCCTTCAGAATGGACCGGTTGGATCTCCTTGCAATCCAAGGGACTCTCAAGAGTCTTCTTTAACACCACAGTTCAAAAGCATCAATTCTTCGGTGCTCAGCCTTCTTCACAGTCCAACTCTCACATCCATACATGACTACTGGAAAAACCATAGCCTTGACTAGATGGACCTTAGTTGGCAAAGTAATGTCTTTGTTTTTTAATATGCTATCTAGGTTGATCATAGCTTTCCTTCCAAGGAGTCAGAGTCTTTTAATTTCACGGCTGGAGTCACCATCTGCAGTGATTTTGGAGCCCCCTAAAATAAAGTCTGACACTGTTTCCACTGGTTCCCCATCTATTTCCCATGAAGTGGTGGGACCAGATGCCATGATCTTCTTTTTCGGAATGTTGAGCTTTAAGCCAACTTTTTCACTCTCCTCTTTCCCTTTCATCAAGAGGCTTTTTAGTTCCTCTTCACTTTCTGCCATACAGGTGGTGTCATCTGCATATCTGAGGTTATTGATATTTCTCCTGGCAATCTTGATTCCAGCTTGTGTTTCTTCCAGTCCAGTGTTTCTCATGATCAAACCTAAATCTGATCAATCCTCTAGGACTAACTAAACTACTCATGTAAGGAACATACAGATGACAGAAAAATATGAGAAGCAATACCAAGATTTATAAGCAGCTACATGCACTCTATGGCAGTCTCTACACTGAAAACAATTATTTTGATTGAACAGTTCAGTTCAGTTCATTTCAGCTGCTCAGTCATGTCCGACTCTTTGTGACCCCATGAACCATAGCACGCCAGACCTCCCTATCCATCTCCAACTGCTGGAGTCCACCCAAACCCATATCCATTGAGTCAGTGGTAACAAAATAATGCAAAATAGAAACATGGTGAATGTAAAGCTTTAGTTTAAGAGATATGCTTAATGACTCCTAATATATGAACCTAATTTTAACTTAAAGAAAATATAAAAAAATATATATGACAGTGGGGAAATATGAACACTGAATCTCTATAGATAATGTTAGGAATTATTGATAGTTTTTGCAGGTATATTAAAACGATATTATAATTATGTTAAAAGAAAAAACTAAGAATCCTTGTTACTTAGAGATAGAAACAAAATATATTTATGAGACAATTATTAATGATGTGATATTTTGAATTTGAAATAATATTGAAAGGGCTCATATAGGAGAGTATATAAAAAACAAATTTAGAATAGGTTAATAAGTTTTATGAAACATAGTAGTACATTGATTATACTATTAATACAATACAACACAATGCATTAACTTTTTATGTTTGAAATTTCTGTATAATAAAAATTTTCTGTAAAATAAAGATTCTGATCCTTAATGAAATAGATTATGTAACCAAGTATAAAAATTGATTATTAAAAAAATGTGTCCATCTGAAAGAATATGTTCCTAGAGGCTTTCTTTTATAAAATATAATTTTCCAAACATAAGAAATTATAAGGAAAGCTCAGTATAAAAATGAGCAAAGAAAATAAAGAGGAGTAAATGCTAATATATAATAAATGTGTAAAGATTATAATTTAATTAAAACTAAGAAATCTGAAACAGAATGGAGATATCACTTTTCACAGTTCTGTAGTCTAGAAGTCTAAGATCATGGTACCAGTTTCATGAGGGTCACCAGAGTCCTCTTCAGGCTACAGATGGCTGTATTTGTTGTATCCTAATGTAATGGAAGAGAGAAAAAGGAAGTAAGCTCTCTCCTCGCTCTCAGAAGGGGACCAACCCTATTCATGAGGGTCAGTCCTCCTCACCTCATCTAATCCTATTACCTCTTAATGTCATCACACTGAGGGGTAGATTTTCAACAAATGAGTTTTAGGGAGGGGGAGAAACATTCACCATAAAATTACTTTTCATCCATCAAATTGGGCAAGATTGGGAAAAAAAAAAAAAAAAACATAGCATTATGTACTGACAACTAAAATTTTTGTATGCTGAGAGAATGCTAATTTTTAGTTTTATGAATCTTACTAATTGCTCTCTGCACTTACCATTCCAATTTACATTTCACCAGCACTGTCAATGATCTTCTCTTCCCAAATGGTTATCAAAATTTGAAAAAAAAAAAAAATAAAAACAAAATTTGGCAGTATACAACCTGGAATCAAGATTGTCAGAAAAATATCAATAACCTCAGATATGCAGATGACACCACCTGTATGGCAGGAAAGTGAAGAACTAAAGAACCTCTTGATGAAAGTGAAAGAGGATAGTGAAAAAGGTGGCTTAAAGCTCAACATTCATAAAACTAAGATCATGGTATCTGGTCCCATCACTTCATGGTAAATAGATGGGGAAACAGTGGAAACAGTGACAGACTTTATTTTGGGGGGGCTCCAGAATCACTGTGGATGGTGACTGCAGCCATGAAATTAAAAGATGCTTACTCCTTGGAAGGATAGTTATGACCAACCTAGACAGCATATTAAAAAGCAGAAACATTACTTTGTCAACAAAGGTCCATCTAGTCAAGGCTATGGTTTTTCCAGTAGTCATGTATGGATATGAGATTTGGACTATTAAAAAAGTTGAATGCTTTTGAACTGTGGTGTTGGAGAAGACTCTTGAGAGTCCCTTAGACAGCAAAGAGATCCAATCAGTTCATCCTAAAGGAGATCAGTCCTGGCTGTTCATCAGACTGATGCTGAAGCAGAATCTCCAATACTTTGGCCACTTGATTTGAAGAACTTTCTCATTTGAAAAGACCCTGATCCTGGGAAAGATTGAAGGCATGCGAAGAAGGGAACAACAGAGGATGAGATGGTTGGATGGAATCACCAAGTCAATGGACATGAGTTTGGAAAAACTCTGGGAGTTGGTGATGGACAGGGAGGCCTGGCATGCTGCAGTCCATGGGGTCATGAAGAGTCGGACACTACTGAGCAACTGAACTGAGATATATATATTTGCATATTAAAAGTCTAATAAGTAAAACATTCCCTTAATTTATTTTACATTTCCTTTATAACCCATGGGATTGAGCAACTTTTTATATGGTATCTCCTTTTGGACAAACCTAAACCCTTAAATACTACTTCATTTGTTACATTAAGCAAAAGCTAATTTGTTAATCTCAGTAGTATGGATCTTGTACTGATTAATCCATACAAATATTTTATAAACAATAAAATTATTAACAATGCAACAGGTATTAACATGAACATTAGCACCGAAGCATCTATCATTCATCAGGTAAGCATGTATGCTGCTGCTGCTGCTGCTAAGTTGCTTCAGTCATGTCTGACTCTGTATGACCCCATAGACAGCAGCCCACCAGGCTTCCCCATCCCTGGGATTCTCCAGGCAAGAATACTGGAGTGGGTTGTCATTTCCTTCTCCAATGCATGAAAGTGAAAAGTCAAAGTGAAGTCACTCAGTCGTGTCCGACTCTTAGCGACCCCATGGACTGCAGCCTATCAGGCTCCTCCATCCATGGGATTTTCCAGGCAAGAGTACTGGAGTGGATGTATAGATTAAATAATTTCTAATCCTTGCCTTTGAATGTGGCCTTGTCATAGCACTTGAAAAATATTTGGAAATTACATTCGACATATACTTTCTGAAATTTTTAGCATGATATAATATTTTCATACAAAAAATAAAACTCTATTCTTTGGTTTAAAATGAATATTTAAACTCATATTCTAACATTAAGAAATGCTCCTTGAACTAATAGTACATGGCAGATAGACACCTATCAAAAATTACAGTTAACATGGGACCTCTTAATTGCAGAATTTCTGGTACCAAGTGTTTACATATCATTATCATGTTAACACTCAGGAACAAAAGGAATTTGTACTATGAATTCTTGAAAATGCAAATATAATTTTAAAACCTGAAATATAAAGAATACCAATGAAAATCTTCTGTTTTCACATAGTAGACTTTTTTTATTAGAAGTCTATTTGCATCATTTAACATTGTTGGCCATTTAACATTACTTACTTTCATTTTACACTCTCTTGTGTGACTAATGAGAAGAGCAAGGAAATGAGCAGGATGATTGTAAGGTAAGCTATAGTCCTTTCCAATTTTCTTTTCTGCAGTTGCGCAGGCCACTGATATTCGGTATAATTCATATGTGTATTAAAAATTCCCCAGAGCACAGCATTCCCTTGTTTATCTCTAGGAGTTCTGATAATCCTTTTGATTAATACCAAATTCAATTTACAGAAAGCTTTAGAAATGTAAAGGTATGGTTCCAATTTCTCCAGATCTTATTTATGGAAAACCTTGTATAATCTTTGCTAAAATATCAAATCTCACCTTTGACAGGTAATTCATGACCAAGGTCAAAGAGAGAGCAGTGCTCCCTGAGGGACCACCCACCTCGGTCTGACTAGAGTAAGACGTGGTAAAAAATGATTTGAATTATGCATGCAGCAGTACAGGCATGACACTGTCATTTGGTTGGGTCTAAAAAAAAGATTTGGTGCACAGTAAATACAACTGATTTCTATGTATCTTGGAAAATGACACTTTATTATAAAGTATGTCACAGTCATCCTCTGGCTGTTAAGACATCTAAAGTCATGTTGGTTTTACAACCTTCCCTCCCAATTACAATTCTGAAGGGTGGTTAGTGACAAGTGTGCAGTGTTTTGTCAAGCTATTCAGTTTACACAGACAGATGCTGTTTCACTCACCAAATCCATTACAAGTGCAAATATGTGACTAAATGGACCAGCGTTTGTATTAGACGTGAGTGCAGCCAGTAACCAGAAAGCTTTAAAGAGCATCTCCTCTAACTTTATTGAATACAACATTCCACATTTCTTTCCAGTAATCATATTCTCTTACTAACCCCTTTGTATTTCATGTTATTTTTAGCATGGCACAGAAATAACTAGTTCCCCTAGAAACTCTTTTAGAGATACAAACACATTTGGTTACATCTACTGAAGGCTAGAATGGGTCTAGCATTTTAGTTTAGGGCTAGCCTCATTTTTTCCCATTGAGATTAGAGGTTAATAAGAGATTACCAAAGATCAAGTTTAAAAGTGAGGATAAAGAGACATATTCTTAAAAATCCTAGTTTATAGAAATTGTTTTACTCCTTTCAAGGGAAATCTGTTTTGCTGGATATCAGTCATGAAGGAAAAATGGTAGTCTCATCAGCTATTTGAAATTCCAACTAAATCAAGAAGCAGAGAGTAATGCAAAAGGGAAAACAAATAGTTTGTGCCTTAATATAGAAAAGGCACAGCAAGCACCATGCTGGCAGTTTCTTGTGTCATTAATCTTTTCCTACAGTGCCAAACTGTCACTATCAGGGCTCCAGGGACACACATGTTCCCAGGTCCATATTAAAGATGAAGAACCACTTTGCAATGTTTTGAAATCTGTCTCGCTTCATGGATAGACTGGCTTTCCTCTACTAGATAAAAAATCAAAACAAATTCATGATAATAGATCATAGATTTGAACAGAAAATATTTCTTGATTTTTTTAAAGCTATATAGCCCCATTTATGTCTTTCTGGGACATAGCTAAGGTCCCTTTGTATTAAAGGAAACTGACATTAAAGCTTGGCAGGGTATCAAGTAATGATATTCAAGAAAACTAGAAAATGATCTTGCAGATATTTTATCTTTACACCATGTAAATACACTCTATCTTCTAAAGTTGTGGGCTGGCTATTTTTTCTTCACATAATGATAACGCCAAAGATTTTTCAAAATACTTAAAGTATTTTCCAACTGAAAGCACATTTCAAAGATCTTTTTTTAATAGTAAAATGTTCTTAATTGACTGATAATAAATATGAAAGTATCATAATCATAAAACTGTTGTACAGGGTTCTGCAATGCTTTTTTTCTAGTTGTCCGTTTCTGTCTCCATTTCAATATTCTATATCATCTGAAAACCATAAGGTGATGAGACCATACTGAGTCAGGGTGATGAATCACAAAAGTCTCAGAAACTCCTGCCAAAGGATATGCCATTTCTCACAGGATGACCAGCGCAGTCTTAGCTAAAATGGCCAGTCTTGCTCCAAAGCACAGTTGCATAAATCCACCACATTTATTTGTCTGGGAAGTTAACTGTGGAAAAATAATGTGACAATAAAGTGGTGAGAAAGCAGAACTGTTGTGGAAAGAAAGTGCATTGAAAAATGATGAAGATAACAAAACATTTATTATAATAACAATATGAAATTCATTGGGGCTATTAACTGCAGAAGTTAAAGACCTAAGTCCCAGATTTGTTCATGCAGCAAGTATGAGACTAAGTCTGTATCTTAAAGTCAACTTAGAATTTTCTCACTGAGAGATAAACCTGAGGACGAGATGGTTGGATGGCATCACCGACTCAATGGACATGAGTTTGAGCAAGCTCTGGGAGATGCTGAAGGACAGGGAAGCCTGGCATGCTGCAGTCCAAGGGGCCACAAAGAGTCAGACATGACTGAGTGACTGAACAACAACAACAAGCCTAACAAGTAGACAAGGTTTATTTAATTGAATTAGATAAAATTCTCCAAAATATGTCTACTTTTCTGTGTATTTCTAAATCTAAACCAATTATAAAATCTAGGAAGAATATTTTCTGTTTCCCTGTGACATGGATTGACTAGGATGAAAGTTGCCTTGCATAATGTAAAAGTATGCTTGCATAATATAAGAATAGAACAATTTTATAAAAAAGATTTCTAAAGGCTTTAATCTCTAAGAAAAGTAAGAAAATAAAGTAAGCTTATCTTTAATAAAAGTAAGATAGGAAAATAAAGATCTAAGTGTAGAAGGGAAAAAAGCAAGGAATTGTAGAGCAAAGAAATATGATGTCAGTATCTTAGGGCTTCCCTGGTGGTTCACCAGTAAAGAATCCTCCTGCAATGCAAGAGATGCAGGAGACATGGGTTCGATTCCTGGGTTGGGAAGATCCCCTGGAGGAGGGCATGGAAATCCACTCCAGTATTCTTGCCAGGAAAATTCCATGGAGAGAGGAACCCGCAGGCTACGGTTCATGAGGTCACAAAGAGTCGGACACAACTGAAGCTACTGAGTACACACCCACACATAACTTATCTTCAGGTTGAGCTTAAATAGTTTGAAAGATTCTTTCACATTGCCTCACAGAATTACTGTCATAGGTAACACATGGAATGGGCAAAGAAAACATGGCCTTTAATGCAGTTCAGTTGGGCTGTGACCCTTGGAGTTGTGAGCTCAAAGGGAAAAATATGAAAATATCAGGTACATAGGAGAGAAATGCTCGTTACAAGAGGGAAAAGTCAATAGGAGGAAAATATTTTAACAGATTCAGGGCAGAAAGGACTTCACAGTAATAAGAAAGGGCAAACAAGCCACAGTTACTTAACTGAGTTTTGGTTATTAAAAAAACGTCACTTAGAGGATAAATACAACACAGGGCATGTCCAAGCATATCCACAAACACAGAATATAAACAAGACCATCTTCTGTACCTAAACTAGTGAATTTTAAAAGGAAAGAGAGAAAATGTTATTTCCCCCCAAATCCAAATGAGTTACACATCAATAAATGTGAGCAGGTGCTTTACAGAAACTGGCACCACAAAAATTAGTTTTATGTTAAGAAAACCATACAAACAGCATTGCTATCTCTGTATCTACCAATCATACATGGCACATCTAGCTTTGATAAAGCTGGTGCAAGACGGATTACCCAGAAGGGATGCGGTTTTCCTAGACATGCCAAATCTTCCTTTGTTCAGCCCTTTTCTTGTGCAATTTGCTCCTTTAACTGCTCTTTCTGTGACTCTTTATCTTAAGCAGTTTTTTTTTTTTTTTCCCAGCAGGATGCAGAATTGCACTACACAAGAAAATGGGCTTTCCAAGTTTTAAAAACATTCAAAATACAATGAATTTTCTTCCTGAATCTGATGTTCTTCAGAAGGCAGCACTCACTGAAACCCCAGCTCCTAGGTCCTTACTATGCTCTTAGAAGACTGCCTTTGTTGACCTCAGTTATTCCTTAATAAGTGCCCACATTTTACTAATTTTACTACTAACATATGCCTTTTCCTTGTAACAAATGCATATCATGGCATCTTTAGTCTTTTGTCTTTACATATCTCTTTGGCAAGTGCTGCCTTCAGCTTCTGAACAGTTTTGAACAGTAATGCACTGATCTGTAGATGGACAAATGGGAATAAGAAGGATGACATGGGTGGCATTAAACCAAATCCTCTAACTGAAGCCCAAATTTTTAAGAATACCTAACCCACTTCAGTGTTCTTGCCTGGCGAATCCCAGGGATGAAGGAGCCTGGTGGGCTGCCATCTATGGGGTCGCACAGAGTCGGACATAACTGAAGTGACTTAGCAGCAGCAGCAGCAACATAGATATTTCAGTTTTCCCAAACATCCTGCCAAAGAAAGTACAAAAAAATTTAAGGGTAGTGTTTTTACATCTATTCATGTTCACACATATAATTAACAGAATCTGAGTTGACTGGATCAGAAATATTACAAGCCTGTAGTTATATACGGCTTCTCTGGTGGTTCAGTGGTAAAGAATCTGGCTGTCAATACAAGAGATCCAAGTTCAATTCCTGGGTTGGGAAGATCTTCTGAAGAAGGAAATGGCAACCCACTCCAGGAGCAGGCTGACGAGCAGGCTGCAGTCAATGGGGTAGCACAATAGTGGTACATGACTTAGCAGCTAAATAACAACAGAATTATATACAAACCAGTGAACAGTGTTTCTTGAACTCTGCTGAAGTTACATTAAACTATAGAAAATTACCTTTAGGGGCATTTCACTTGTTCAATGCAATATCCAATTGTTTTCTAATTTACCCACTTACCTGAAAATCTACCTCCTAATGCCAAACACCTGTGGATATCTCTACCTGGATTTACTGCCAGAATCAGTTTTGAGGTGAAAAGGAAAAGTGGCCTTGATCTTTGTAAATTAAACCTGCTTATTCTCCTGGAATCTCTGTCTGGATTGTAGGCAGAGCCACTCTCCTTTTCGCCTCACTTGACAAGATTGTAATCTGTGTCTCTTGGGCAACCCTTGATGAACATTCTGGGGATTATCTTGGTGGTTTCCCTGAGGTCTTCTCTCTCATTTCAATCCCTAGAGTCATTTTCTGTCTTAAATAGATAGAACAGTGTTTCACTGGACAAATTCAAAAATCTCTCTCTAGTCTAACTCATCATTCTCTAAATACAATGATAGTTAAGTCTTCACATATTCTCAGAACCCTGACTCCGTGGTAGTGCTGAACTAAATATTGAACTAACCAGACAAAGATGTTGCCTGTATTTATGGAGCTATACATCTTGTGAGAGAGACAAGAAAGCAATGACTCTGTCAATCAGCTAATTAATCAATAAGTGAATGAGTACTTAGGGGGACAATAAATGGTGGCAGGTGCCTTGAAAGTGATTTAACCCTTTTTCTGAGGAGGTTAATGTTAAGCTGAACAATGAAAATTAAACAATAGAGAAAACCAAACACAAAGCTGGGGGTAGAATATTACAAAGAAAGAAAATATACAAAGCTCTTATATTAGAGGAAATGAAAGAGTCTGGGTGTAGTTGGAGTACAGAGAAAGAGGAGGGCTGCAAGCAGGAAGGGGAGGTTGGGAAGAGCTGAATCATGTAGGGTCTTATTGTCTAGAGAATTTTACTATAAGGATTAGAGCAGCCGCTGAAGTGCTATGGGAAAGAAGCGCAATCTCATTGTTGTTTAAAGTTATTCTGTCTGATGTAGAGGATGTGTACAAGTCTAGAAGCAAACACCAAGCAGATACATGAAGCCATTCAATGTTTCAAACTGCACCGTCGCCTCCAATGCACTTGCTTGAAACACTCAGCATTCCCATCTGTGCTTGTAAAATTAAACCTGTTTTTCATAAGACAGTCCATAAAAGTCACCTGACCACTAAACTGTAATCAACATTTACATTTTGGTTTGCATTTCAATTATTGCATCTATTGCCTTCTATATAAGTATAAAAATGTTTCTTCTGATATTTAAATCTATCTTTTTAAAAGACTCTAAGAAAGAGTTTAAAATGAGCTAGGAAGTAGAAAACTTATACTTCCAAAATTTTTTTTTAATAGAAAAATGTGCCATTTCTCATGCAGATGAAAGAGCCCCAATATATGGATTTCAATTAAATTTATAAATAATAAAACACTATACACTTAAATAGTGAAATAAATTAAGTTGTGATTTAGTTTTCATTCTATGGCATCTTATGTGTACAAAAATTGTGTTGGTGAAAGGATAGGGTAAAAACCTAATTTTCATCAGCCTGCACTAATTTTTTTTCACTTTCTTGCCTCAAGGGGAGAAAAACATTATTAGCATGGTTCTTCCTTCACTACAGCATTTTTAATTGTCTAGTAAATGAAGTCTCATCTCTTGATATACCTTCAAAAACTCAGCAGCATCTTTCTATTTCTTTGGAAATAAAAGAAACTTAAGCCTTTATTATTATTATTATTAAAACAAGAGAGAATTTAGATTTAGACAGTTAATTTCATACATAATTTTTTCAACACATGAGTGCTCTTTTCTCTCTGCTTTGTAATATATCTGCTCTTAATAAGGGAGAGGTGGATTAGTCTAAACTAATTGCAACATGAGTGATAAAGACAATTACAAAGGAAAGCAGTTACCATTTTTTGTACTGTAAAGTGGAATTGAAGGGTAATGTTTCCTATCCTTCAATTAAATTAATTTTGACAGAGGACTAAGTATATGTAATTTTCCTAGAAAAAAAAAAAATTCCCAGCAGCATTTACTCATGTTTTGATAGAAAAACTCATTTTCTTGGGTATCTGTTTGAAGAGTCATTTACTTATAGTCACTTACCAAAAATGTGCTCACACAAATAACCACTTCTACTCTGCCCTGCTTTCTGACTGCACAAGCCTTGCCACTCCACTGGAGAAGCAATGAAACCAAAAGCAAGAAAATCTTGGGCAAATCTGTGTTTCAAGTACAAGAGTAGGAAACAGGCACATGCCTATAAGCCAGGAAAGCTAAAAATAATTTAGACAAACTTAACTGAAGACAAAGAAGATACCAAATGGAGCTAATGGTCTTCTTGTTCACACTGCTGCACCCACAATGTCTTCTGACACTTATCTTTAATTGTCTGCATCCTTTTCATATATTGCTATATTTTTAAAGCTTGGGGATTCATTTGGTGTAGTGAATCTTTCCTTTGAAAATAATATGTCTGGGAGGAGTATAGGTTTTTTTTAGCCATACAAATATATATTTGAATTTGTTTAATTAGGTTGCTTTTCTTCCCATACTTAGCCTAGATAGATGCACAGAAAAAAAGGTGGGGTGGAGATTAACATAGAAAAGGGTAGCAGGCACATTTAGTTATTATGTACATTGAATAGTTGATAGGGGGATGTGTGTGTATGTTTTGTCGAGTCTGGCTCTTTACAACCCTTTGGACTGTAGCCCATAAGGCTCCTCTGTCAATGGGATTTTCAGGCAAGAATATTGAAGTGGGTCACCATTGCTCCCCCAGGGGATGTTACCTACTCAAAGATCAACCCCTGTTTCCTGTGTCTCCTGCATTCCAGGTTGAATTCTTTACCTGTTGATCCATCAGGGAAGCTTAAATGGGGAATAGTAAAACACAAATTGAATTTCACATAATATGATAAGGTATTGAAATGAGGCATAAAAAGAAGTTGTTAAACAAGGAGGCCACAGGAGTCAGGTGTCTCTAATGCCATGACACCCAAACCAAAATCCAAGTCTGTAAATGCCTCAAGTTTATGAAATTGAAACCTAAAGACAATCAATCACAAAGAGCCAGCAAGAGTTTCAGCTATAGCCAGTGAATAGTCTTTTTTTTTTTTTACTTTCTTCTGCTTTATCTCTATAAAAATTTTCCCGCAGTTCCCATCAGCAGAGTGAACTGCCCGATTCAAATCAACTTTTGCTCAGATAATTTCTAAAAATATTAATATGCCTCAATTTATCTTTTAAGAAAGTGATGGAGGAACACAGAAAGAGAAACAGCAGTACACCATGACAAACTTCCACTTTTCATACTCTCAAGTTCGGTTTTGTGCTGGGGAGTAAGAAGGAGAGTTTCCTTATCACCAGGCCATTGTAGCATTAAACTCTCCTGTTAGGAACCAGAATTTGAGCTATTGATATAATCCATTCAAGTTGTAGATTAGGTCATCTTTGATTTGGCCTATGATCCAATCAACTGATTATGTTCTCATTTGTAAGTGAAAAATATGCCCAATATTCCAGACCATTTAATGCTGTTTTTTATGAGGTAATGATATAATGAAATTACCTGTAATCTGTTATTTTGTGCTATTTTAACTACTTAAGTAAGTAACTATATTTTGTGAAATATATAATTGGTTTTATTTATTGGGATGGTCAAAAAGTTCATCCAGGTTTTCCATAAGATGTTACAGAAAACCCCAAATGAACTTTTTGGCCAACCCAATATTTATTCACTCAGACAGAAAGAATCTACCTGCAATGTGGGAGACCTGGGTTCAATCTCTGGGTTTGAAAAATCCCCTAGAGGAGGGCAAGGCAACTCACTCCAGTAATCTTGCCAAGAGAATGCCATGGACAGAGAAGCCTGGTGGGCTACAGTCCAGTGGGTCCCAAAGAGTTGAACATGACTGAGCACATATTCTTTATGAATTTGTAAGGGTAAAAATGCAAATTAAAAACAATAAGCTTAATCCTCTCTGTTGAAAATAAGGAAAGACTTTCTTCCCTTCCTTTTTTAGAGCAGTTGCCTCAGAAAATGCTTAAGACTACATAGGCTTGTGTTGGCTTTTGTCTTTGTGCAGTGGCTCAGTTCAACTCTGTGACCCCACGGACTGCAGGACACCAGGCTTCCCTGTCTTTCACTATCTCCTGGAATTTGCTCAAACTCCTGTCCATTGAATCAGTGATGCCATCCACCATTTCATCCTCTGTCATCCCCTTCTCCTCCTACCTTGTCAGCTTTGGGACTCAGAAATGTCTTTCTCAAGAACCTAGGATCCATCTCTTTGAAATGCAAACATCAAAGAAGATAGTGCCCTTATCTTCCAATTTGTGAAGAACCTTAAGAACCTAACTATGCAAAACTGATTGGATCTCCGACTAGTCCATCCTAAAGAAGATCAGTTCTGAGTGTTCATTGGAAGGACTGATGTTGAAGCTGAAATTTCAATACTTTGGCCATCTGATGCGAAGAGCTGACTCATTTGAAAAGACTCTGATGCTGGGAAAGAATGAAGGTGGGAGAAGAAAGGGATGACAGAGGCTGAGATGGTTGGATGGAATCACTTAGTCAATGGGACATGAGTTTGGGTAAACTCCGGGAGTCAGTGATGGACAGGGAGGCCTGGCGTACTGCAGTCCATGGGGTTGCAAAGAGTCGGACACGACTGAGTGACTGAACTGAACTGAACTGATGCAAAATTACCTCCTGTCATAAACATTTGAGAAGCTTGTTTTTCCTTTGATTAAAACCAACTAACAGATTTTTACTGCAGTTACCAGGTAAAATCAGGATAAACTATATGCTATCAGTGGTGCCATCAAGTCCTCTTACCTGAGGACTAGTTGTGATTATTTGAAAACATGTATGCAATGGGTTGTATCTTCTTGTCTATGTAAGGAAGTGTCTCTGTAATCTTTCGGTTTGAAAATCTCTTCTTAGATTGTCTGTGATACACATCACATTCTGCTTTAATGTTTATTCAATAATAAATGTGTGTTATTTTTGTTTACTCTCTTTATGGAGAGGAATTTCAGGTTGAGGGAAGATACTGTTTTTGATTATAATTCCCCAACAATCTCAAATATATGATATTATATGATGCCAATATTTTATTTACAATTATTCTACTTTATGCAGTATTTGAAGTCTTTTTATAAGTATCAAATATTTTAAATATTGGTATTGAAAGTGTTAGTCATGTCCAACTCTTTGCAACCCCATGTACTATAGCCCATCAGTATCCCCTGTCCATGGAATTCTCCAGGCAAGAATACTGGAGTGGTTTGCCATGCCCTCCTCTAGGGATTCTTCCAAACCCAGGGATTGAACCCACGTCTCCTGCATTGCAGGCAGATCCTTTACCATCTGAGCCACCAGGGAAGCCCTAAATATTAATATTAATAATTAACAAACTAATAAGTAAAAGGTGCATTTATAATATGACAAATATATTTTTATAATGTGTAAATGCATTCATAAGGCCTAAAAAGCTAAATAAGTTGAACTTCCATATAGGTAAAGAATAAGGAAAACATGATCACTTTTAAGATTCATTGTGTCCATGAAATAACAACAATCAAATTGCTCAGCAAAAGTGATCTTGTGGAAAATAATCTCAATATCCTGCCTATACTACCCAAAATAAAGATTTCCATGCAGTTATTAATAGCATGCATTGATACAATTGAAGAGTGAGATATAAAAATCAAATGTCATAAAAGTTGAAACAAGAGTCTTGAATTTGTACTCCCTGATGATCTGATTTGAACTGTGGTTAAAGTTTTAAATTTTGAATGCACTGGATTACTTTTCTTGCACTCATCCTCGAATGTTGTTTCTCCCAGGCAGGCAAAAGTAATTCAAGGTTATATGCTCTTGCAAGAACCTGGATTGCAGGCATTCTGTGCTGATACTCAAACTTTAAAAGATAATAAATAAAGTAGAGGTTAGGTTCTTATGGAAATGATGAGAACCAAACCAGCATGAGTTACATTCAAGTAGATGGCTGAGAAAAATGGTCAAAACTCTCCATATGCTCTGATAATAGTGAAAAGTTTACCTACAAATCTTTGTGATAGAAAAATAAGAAGAACAAATAAAACAAAATAAAAACTTAGAAAAGCTGTCTAAAATGTAACAAAGCATCCTTAAAAGTCATGGATGATCATTCCGAAAGAAAAGTCCCAGAGGCCCCAAATTAGAGAAACATCGAAGCAGAGAGCAATCATGTGGTGCTGCAGTAGCCCAAGGAGGCGCATCTTTTCCAGAATCATGGGGGCTTTGGTTCAGTTGCCCAGTGGTTATAGGAGATGGAGATGAGATGGGGAATCCACCCCAACGTCATTATATAAATCTGGATACTTGAAGGGTTTTCCCAGCAGTGATGGGGTGGACTAGAAAAAGTTGTCTTTTACAATGCTTCTCTCCTTCAAGCTGCACTCATATCCACTAGATAATTCCCTATCCAGATAGGAAGAGGCAAATTGAAAAGAAGTACATATCAAATGACTTTGAAGGCAACTATCCTACTGGTAGGGAGACAATTATTTACAAATTCTTCTTCCAGCAACCATCTGAAATTGCCTCATTTCTTCACTAGGATCATTGTTCTTTATGCCACTAAGCTCAAAATGTCCATATTTTTTAACCTGCATATATGCAAATACATACTACAAAAACTATTCTTTCTACATGTTTATTTTTTCAGACCTAAAGGCACAACACTTAGATGATTTTCAGTGTATATATATATACATATATACACACAACACATATAGTAAAGATGATATTCTATAATTTTGATGCTGTAAGGGATGTTGAAAGTTTCTAAACCTTAAGTAATAAAACAGCTAAAAACACTTCTAACTGACTGGAAAGTAAAATGCTAAATAGGAAACATATGGAAGGGGAAGAGATATTCATTTATTTAATTCATTGAGCATAGAATTCTCATTAATCCGTAATATCAGATCTTACCTGAGAATTTTCATTTCCTTGCTATAAAGAAAGTATAATAAAGATGATTTTAACTTGTAACTGGAAAATGTTCTTCTGAATATTTTTCTTTTTCTGAATGTCTCTAAATTCATTTTTTTACATAGTTCAATGTTTCTTAATTTGGGATCAAAGTAGAGGCAGCTTCACTGGAGTTTTCTATGGTTCTAGCACAAATCCCGAGTGCCAGAACTTATACCTGAATTTAATAACCAAAGATTCTAATAGCTTTAGAGACATTCTACATGGAGGAAAAAATGAAATTGACAGCCATGGTGAAGCATTGGGCTTTTTAACTAATTTTTGGAACAAATACAAATATATCTGTGAAATTAGTGAGTAATGTGTAATTATTATTAAAATTTAGAAAAATACTAATTTATTCTATTTTAATTATTAAGAAAATCATTAATACTTTCTATTTTTCAAACTTCATGAGAGTTGGTAATCAGGCTCGTAAACTTTTTCATAGCAAGCGCTCAGCCTATGATTTTTTTTTATTATATTTGAGAATTACTGCAGGAAAAATGACAATGTGTTGAACCCAAAACTGGCACTGGGCCAACTATCAGATGTGAAGAACATCTCATTGACCATTTGGAAAATAGTCCTTGCACATTAAAAACAAGAAAAGTATAAAATGTGTTTATTATTCTATATTTATTCTCTGGGTCATGGAAGAACTTAAAAGTATAATGTCATTACAAATTTTACAAATTTGACTAAAAAGCAATCTATAACATTTATCCTTACATTATGAACAAAATCTTAAAAACAACACTTGAAAATATTATTTGGGTTAATTTCTGATAAGTCTAATAACACACACTTTAATAAAAATTTAATTATAATGAGCAAAGCCACAAATACAGGAATTAGAGGTGAAGATATGCAAAGCTAATAAATGTAAAAAGTTCTCAGCTTCTACTAGGAGTCGTCAAGAAAAGGCTTTACTGTTTTGCTTTTTATTGCTTTTTATCCTTCAAGTTGAAGCAAACAGGACAAAACTATAATAAATATTCTTGCAAGAGTTCAGTGAGATAAGCTCTCACATATTATTGGCAAGAGTGAAGATAAGCACTTTTTCGAACTATTTCAGCAAAGCGGGCATACTCTGTTTAATGTGAGACCTCACCATGTGAATCTGTAAATGTATCTGTTTCTAAGGTAATTTCCTTGGAAAGATGAGAGAAAGAGAAATAGATATAACTATAAATAGAAGTAGATATGAAACCGATAGGTGTCATTTCAGTGGGGCTCCGAAGAGGTTTGGCACCACAGTCCTTTATGTCTCAATGCACAGAATTCAGTGAGAGCAAAGTTGTAGATAAGTGATTTATTATTGTAGAATAGGACACTTGTAAGGTTTACAAGGGGCCAAGTGAGAAATGCCACACTGAGAACTTAATGGGCTACAGTTTTATAATCAAAGGAAAAGTGGGGAGTACGGGAATACCTTCTCTGTCTTTTCTGAGTATATGTTACATTTCCACCATCAGTTCCTCCTCCAGATAAGGCAAGAAAATTTGCGTGTCCCTCTCTCTATGGTTAGCCAGGACCATCATAGCACTTCAGAAAAATATTTTCAGGTCTCAGCACAATGAGGGTCTTCCCATTTTGCAAAAGTCATCTTCCCATAAATGATTGTTTTTTGTGTGCACAGAGCCTATTTGGGGGGTCATTAGCTTATTGAGCAAACTGAGCAGATGTGGGCTTCATGCTATCATTGTTTTAATGTTTCAGAGTATGTTCCATGCTTCTGTTGCCTGGTTCCCTTGCTAACCAAGACTGCTTGGTTTTGTGGTTAAGGAAACCTGTTTTCCAGAGTAATCATTAACTTACTCTTTAGTTTCCCATATTTTTTTACTTATAATCCCCTAGGGGGATTAACTATTTAATCAACTATTTTGTCTCTTCATTCTGTCCCTATCAGATATTCCATTTTTAGCATAATCTTAATTTGGTGACCCACTTCAGTATTCTTTCCTGGAAAATCCCATGGAGAGAGGAGCCTGACAAGCTACAGTTCATGGGGTTGCAAACAGTCAAACACAACTAAGCTACTTCACTTCTTCACTTTATGTGTGTGTGTGTGTGTGTGTGTATATATATATATATATATATATATGTATATGTATATTTGTGTGTGTTCTGGATGATATTTAATGCTTAGAGACAATGAGAGTTAGCAAGACAGACACTAATATATGCTTTTTTTCCAATAAGTATTAGAGCATCACAAACATTATTACTCACAAAAGCTCAACATTATTCTATCTGGAGTTGCACGTGATTTGAAATTCGCAATGTATACCTTACTATGACTTTTCATTCCAATATTTACTTCCTTTTCTCCCATATTTATTGGTAAACTATAAAAGTAGGTAATACAAAAGAGCAAAGAAAGTGTATAAATCTACAAATCTTTATGTTAATTAACCTAAATACTGTCTGATATCTTCTAGGATATGGAGGAGGAAACAGAAGATACAGATTAGCAAGCAGTTAGGATAGGTGAGGATTCTTTAACATTTTGAAGCACATCACATCTGAGCTCAGAATGGGAGGACTGATCAAGAATCATATGAAGAGAAGTTGGGAAATTTTAACCTGAGGCATGTAGAATGAGAGATCAATTGACAACATAGGATATCAAGAAAGGTTTTCAATGGCGTCTATGCAATAAGGACCTACGTAGCTCTGATTCAGCTGAAGAAAGCCCCACATCCAAGAACATATATGCTAAGTAATATGAGAGCATTAGGTGTATTTCAAAGTCCTTAAAAATATATTCATCTCAAGATAGCTATTTTCATTGTTAGAAGTCTACTTAAGAAAATAATCAATATCTAAATGTTAGAATGCTTATAAAACTTTACAATAAAAACTAATTATTTATAAAATAAATATTTAACAATATATGTAGAGTTGAATAAAGTAAAAATGTGCATATTATCAATTATTGCAGCTTGTAATGTGGTATTTGGGGACATGATCACATGAGGCAGTACATAGAATATATAATATTATTGAACAAATAATAAAAATCAAAGCCAGTTTTGTGAAGTGAAAGTCACTCAGTCATATCCAACTCTTTGCAACCCCATGGACTACACAGTCCATGGAATTCTCCAGGCTAGAATACTAGACTGGGTAGCCTTTCCCTTCTTAAGGGGATCTTCCTAACCTAGAGATCAAACCCAGGTCTCCTGCATTGCAGGTGGATTCCTTACCAGCAGAGCCATAAGGGAAAGCCAAGCAAGTTTTAGGCAGTGTATTATTCCAATTTTGTCAATAACTCATATATTTGTAAAATTACATTTTCTATATATATTAGAGTAAAACCACAAAAATGTTAAGTGATCATTAGCAGCAGATGAAAGTATTAATAATTTTTATATTCCTTATTTGTGTTGAAATTTCACAAACACTGCATGATTATCACTGCTCTATTTTAGGGTAAAACAAAAGCATTAGAAATGTTTCGTCAATTATCCTAGTGGTGAATTTAATAATATATTTTCTTTTGATTATTGTAATCAATCGAATCAAGTATAATAATATTCTAATGTGTGCATTACAATATATTTAATGATATATGTCAAGACAGTGGTTGCTCAGTACCCAGACTTCAATGTCTTTATGTAATATATTTGGCCAACAATTTAAATGTATTTTTGTGTCTAATCTATGCGCTATATGCTAAGCCACCACTACTACTGGTGAATGTACCATCTTTTTGAAAAGCTGAAATGTTAAATTTATAGAACGATCACAAGCCAACATACATGTTAGCAAACTTTATAGTACTGTTAGCACTTAGAGAGACTCTTTGATTCTCTTAGCAAGAGTGGACATTCAGAAACGTACCAGTATCTAAATAATTAACAACTATTTCTGACTTTCCAATTTAACAAAATAGAACTGCTACTACCCTACAGCTTCAAGGATTATTCAAAAGTTTGAAGATACTTGTGGGTGAAGATTTCTTCCCTTTATCTTTTGGTCACATTCTGAAGCTGTCTGACCATTTCACCTGAAAACAGCTGTCCCTGCCAGCTGAAATTCTCATAAGATATGTACCATGATGTTTACCTTGCTGCTTGCTGTTCTGTAAATTTCACATTTCATCATTTCATAAGATGGTAAATTCACCAAAGGGAGTGGCAGTAGTTGTGTTGTTGTGGTGTGGTAGAGGTAATGATTCTATATTTATAATGAGTTTTTTAGATTAAAAGAAAATTAAAACTTTTTTATTTTTTAATTAATAAATTTATTTTATTAATTATTTTTTTACTTTATTTTACTTTACAATACTGTATTGGTTTTGCCATACATTAAAAGCTCAGTGTTTCAAAATAGGAAGCTATCCTCAGTGATTTTCTCCTAAATTCATGTGCAGGTAGAAAACAGCGCTATTATTTATCCTGTCATAGTTGACTATTACTGAATAATCATTGCCTTACCTATACCTTTTCCTGCAAATAAGCATCACTATCAACCAACTTTGTTTTATCCAGGTTAACTGCAATAAAGTTTTCTGCCAATTGATTTGCTTCATCTTACTATTCAGTAAATCTTTTCCACACCATTTTTTTACCTACCTCCCACCATCCCCAGCTTAGGACAGAAAATAACATCTGGACAATTTTATGTCATTTTTGCCTGGCAGAGTCTGTTCCTTAAATTGCCTTAAGCAACAATAACAATATCCACAATAAAAACCCTTCAATAATTGCAAATTACATACAAGCTGTAATAAGTGCAATTAAACACAATTCACTATGACCATTAGGTCACTGTCTTTTTAGTAAGTAACATTAGGGCCAGAGGGATGACTGGAATTCATTTAACATAATCAAGGCATGCTAATATAGATCACACTTAGAAAATGCATTTAAACAGAGCCTCAACTGGGGTTATACAGGGCAAATGTCCTTTTCCTGAATGCTTGTACAGACATAAAGAACTAAAAACGCTTTCCTTAGGAGTTTGGCAAAGACCAAGGCTCTTGCTGTGTGTTTTCCATTATTCTGGAATAATTCATTAGCAAACATTATGAGTTGGCAGTATCACAGATATGCATTAGAATAAAATTATTTTTCTCTTTTGAGTCCATAAATAAAATACGTTTAGTCAGTGACTTCTGCAAAAGGGAACAGCCACTTTTTAAAACAGTGTGTTATTCACTCAATTAAGTAAAATTTAGTCAGAAGTAAATTAACTGAATGGTTTCCAAAGCAGGACATATCAAAAGATCTCAGGACTTTTACCTGCGAAGAGTAATTAATGTTTATGATACTTATTATATGTTAGGTACTATTCAAAGTATGTTTAATGAATTAATTCACTTAACAGTCCCAAAAGTAAGTACTATTATTATCTCTAATTTACAGACTTTTAAAACCTGAGATGGAGGGGTTAAGCAATCCCAGCTCACACAGATCAGAGATGTATTTCAAATCTAGGTGATTTGAAAAGTGGTTCCAAAGTGTACAATTTTAATTATAAAGCTACCCTTTCTCTCAAGTATTCATGCGTATGTGTCTGGGAGAGAAAGGGTGCCACCTATACTTATTTCTTCATAAGAGGCATTTAGGTGAAAAATATATCAAACTGAAAACAAAATCCAGGATGGAATAGATTTTTGTCCAAGAATATATTTTTATATTGTAAATTTAATCATAAAACCTAGTAAGAATAATGACTTGAGGTACTAAATTATTTTTGCCAAATAACAATTGCTAAAGTGCCAACGTAGCATAATATTTAGTATGTCCCAGCCACAAAGTCTTTTTTTGTATATATCTCAGGTCTCACAAACACCCCTTTTATGAGAACTATTATATCTCCTACATATAAGGCAGGGAAGTATCAGAGACACACAAAATCTCCTGTCTACCTGACTAAGTGTCTTATGCCATTCAAATACTCACATGCAGAAAGCCCAGTCTTCAAAAAGATAAATGTAAAATGGGATAGAGAACATTTAGAAAGAAGAAATGATGGCTCCAAGAATGAGAAGTGTGGTCTAAATTCCATGTAATTCTCCCTATTTGTATTAGTCAGCTTGGTGCCAAAATAAAATACCATGTTGTGCTTAGACAAGAGACATTTTTTCTTTTTACAGTTCTGGAGGCTAGAATTCTCATATTGAAGTGACAGCTGATTCAGTTCCTTGTGAAGCCTCACTTTCTGGTTTGTGAACAGTCACCTTCTCTCTGCATCTTCATATGCCTTTCCTCTGTGTGCTTTTGAAGAGAGAGAGAGTGCAAGGGAACTCTGGTGACTCTACTTATAAGGACACCAGCCTGATAAAACTTGGGCCTCATCCTTATGACCATTGAACTTTACCTCCCTAAAGACCTTATCTCCAAATTCAGTCACACTGGGATTAGGGCGCCAATATATGACTTTGGTGGAGACACAATTCAGTCCATTAAATCATCCAAGTACTTAACATATCAGAATAATAGGAAGAGATGGGCTATGATCCTTGTCTGGCAAAGAAATCTGCAAGCTCCTCTTTAAGAATCAATATTTTCATAGGTATTTAAGGGATGTGTCATGCAGAAGATCACTGAGTAACCCAATGGACTATGTCCTTGACTCTAGTTTTGTTGAAGACAAGAAAATTTCTTATTCTGTACAACAGAAAATCACAGTTTTAGGAAGCTAAACAATTATGATTCAGATAAGGGGAGATCTATGACTTCTAGACCATATCTTGAGAGTTAAAAGAAACATTTTTTTTAACTCATACCACTAAATAGGTTATGATATAGCTAAATTTCACTGAGTACATCCACAAATAAATGAGTATGTTATGATGTAGCACTAGAGGAAAACTCAGAACATTCAAGTATTAACGCTCTGCCATTAGCTCTACTTTTAAAGTGTTTTCATCTCTTTTTTTCCCCTTGTTCTTCATTGTTATTGGAGTATGGTTACTTTACATTGTTGTGTTACTTTTTGCTGTACAGAAAAGTGAATCCGCCAAACATACGCATACACCCCCTCTTCCTTGGATTTCCTTCCCATTTAGTCACCATAGAGCATTGAGTAGAGTTCCCTGTGCTATACAGTAGGGTCTCATTATTTATCTATTTTATAGATAGCATATATGTATATACGTGTGTATATGTCAGTCCCAACCTCCCAATTCCTTGTTTTTCTTTAAAGCTCATAACATACATCTGAGAAAATTAAAATCAGCATATTATTATATTTTATCACTAATCTGAAAGTAGAAGTTAATATTATCAGTCTATAATATAAAAGTCATTATTTCCTGGAAGATAATTATTCTTTCAATACTAATTTTTAAAAATTAGTACCTTTTATGTACCAGATGTTATCTGAGACATCGTATTAGACCCTAATTGATTCAGCACATATTAACCAACTACTATTTAGTAATCACATACACTTATACATATATTATCTTCTGCAATGTACTTGGCTTTTGTTGAATAAAATTATATTTTGGTTTTCCAAATTTGAATCAAGAATAAATTAAAAACAAAAAAGCAATCATTAACATTTACTAAGCATGTATTTTGTGCAAGGCACAAAAGTTTTTAATGCATGCATTCTCAGTCACTTCAGTTATGTCCAATTCTTTGTGCCACTATGGACTAAAGCCATCCAGGCTCCTCTGTCCATGAGAATTCTCCAGGCAAGAATACTAGAGTGGGCTGCTATGCCCTCCTCCAGAGAATCCTTCTGACCCAGAGATTGAACCCACATCTATATCTCCTGCATTGGCAGGTGGGTTCTTTACCACTTGCACTAACTTGGAAACCTTTTATTGATTTATAGACTGTTTATATGAAATTTTGATCAATCATTATCTATAGGCTATATTTTGGGGTTAGAGAACCCATTTCATTTACACATAAATATGAAAATATTGCCACAATGTCTTCCTCAGAGTATGCACTTATCAGTGCCCAGGAGTGTCAGAGGTAGTGATGAGGATGACATGAGAAGCATCTAGTGATGGCCACATGGTCTGGTGGACACTGAACAACAGCAGAACTGTCAGGAATCTATTATTCCCTTGAGGTGCTCAACCAGTTACCTTGGTTTTGCTCAGTGTCTTCATTGAAAAGGCATTTGTCTGACCAATTTAACATGCAGCTATCAATTCAATCCACCTGCTAATTCAGGACAAGCAAGAGACATGAGTTCCATCCCTGGGTCGGGAAGATCCCATGGAAAAGGAAATGGCAACACACCCCAGTATTCTAGCATGGAAATTCCATGGACAGAGGAGCCTAGTGGGCTACAGTCCATGGGGTTCCAAAGAGACACGGCTGGGCACGCACACACAATTCCACAAAGGCTATACATGACAAACAATTACCTTTTTAGCTCTCTGAAAAGTGCTTTAAACATCAAAATCAATCTCACTACTATAAATGAATGACAAAAGATAATTCAATTCAAATGATAGAAATAAAGGAGTAAGGAGTAATCTATTGTCAAATCATTGTCACAGGCAAAGTTTATCACTATATGCAGAATTTGTTCCACATATAATTCAGGTGGTGAAAGGGGTAAAGAATCTGCCTACCAATGCAAGAGACACAAGAGATACAAGTTTGATCCAGGGTTGGGAAGACCTCCTGGCAGAAGAAAATGGCAACACACACCAGTGTTATAGTGTGGAAAATTCCACGGACAGAGGAGCCTGGTGGGCCAAATACCATCGGGTTGCAAAGAGTCAAACATGTCTGAGCACACACAGTTTACACTTTAAGAGCTTTAACTTTATTTCTGCCTAGTATGTAACAAAAAAATCTCAAATAGTGGTAGATGCCAGGAAAAAAACAAAACAAAACAGGTTCCAGTTGAGAGACTGTCTAGGGAGGAGTTTCATTTTGTAGAGTGATCACCCAGGGCCTTTCCAAAGTAAGGACATATGAGATGAGGCCTAAATAAAAATAGTCAGGAACATATGAGATGAGCATTCCAGGTAGGAAAAAGCCCTGAGATGGAAGTGACCATAGAGTATTCGAGAAATAGACCAAAAAACAGGTGGCTGGAATGAAGAGAGGAGAGAGGTGGTATGAGTTTAAAGACATAAACAAAGACCAGATCTAAGTTCAATGTAAAGCCAGTGTAGTATTTTATAAATGATCGGTGTAATTTAACCTATGACAGAAAAAAAAATTTTATCACTGTGATGAAAACAATGGACTGGAAGAGGTTCAAGAGTGCTGACAGTGAAATCTAAGCTTGCTGTATCCAGTATACATGTGGTTAGTTAAATTTAAATACTTAATAATAAAATTTTTAAAATTTCAGAATCTTGGTCACATTGACCACCTTTCAAGTTCCCAGTAACCACCTGTAGCTAACACTTAGTGGGGCAACAATGATATAGAACGTTTCCATCATCATTTTCCTTCTAGAGAGGTGAGGGATAATGGTGATATTGAAATGTCAGTTAAAATGGAGAGAAATGGATGGATGTGAAATACAGCTTGAAGGTAATGTTTAATTCTATCTATGAACACACTGCTGTTAAAATTAAATGTAGAAAGAACTCTTCTCCCAGGATAACATTTGATTGTATCCAATTAAATTATTAAGAAAAAAGTTTTTAATAAAAATATTTAAAAATAAATGTTATTTTATTAAAAAGAGAAGAGAAATTATGTCATTAAAAAATACTATCACATCTATGACTTAAGAATAAATGTCATTCAAGTTATCAGGAGTAGAAAGCTGTCAATCTAAAACGACAAAGGGCTTTGGTCCAAAGAGGATTTCTAGGTTACTACAGTCGTCTTGTCAGGAATTAAAGCTCAATAGATTTTTGATGACTTGCTCAAGTATTGCATTGTTAAGCACTGGAAACTGAAAGCAGAAAACAGCTCTCCTGAATTCCACTCAATGCTATTACAATTATATGTTTCTATCTCTATTAGTTGTGTGACCTGGCTACCTGTCATCAGTCTACCTTCCTTAGAGACACAGATAACCTCATTTCTATATCCCCATAACCTATTACAGTATTTAATAGCATCTAATAGAATTTAATTATGAGTATCTAGTTTCCAATGATGAAGAAAGAAGGAAAGAAAAACCCATTACAAGGGTTTTTACATTTGTGTGTCTCTCTGGAATAGATTTCCACTGTATAATCATAAGGGATTTGATTTACGTCATACCTGAATGGCCTAGTGGTTTTCCCTACTTCTTCAATTTAAGTCTGAATTTGGCAATAAGGAGTTCATGATCTGAGCCACAGTCAGCTCCCGGTCTTGTTTTTGCTGACTGTATGGAGCTTCCCCTTCTTTGGCTGCAAAGAATATAATCAATCTGATTTTGGTGTTGGCCATCTGGTTATGTCCATGTGTAGAGTCTTCTCTTGTGTTCTTGGAAGAGGGTGTTTGCTATGAGCAGTGCATTCTCTTGGCAAAACTCTATTAGCCTTTGCCCTGCTTCATTCTGTATTCCAAGGCCAAATTTGCCTGTTACTCCAGGTGTTTCTTGACTTCCTACTTTTGCATTCCAGTACCCTGTAATGAAAAGGACATGTTTTTTGGGTGTTAGTTCTAAAAAGTCTTGTAGGTCTTCATAGAACCATTAAACTTCAACTTCTTCAGCGTTACTGGTCGGGGCATAGACTTGGATTACTGTGATATTGAATGGTTGCCTTGGGAACAAACAGAAGTCATTCTGTCGTCTTTGAGATTGCATCCGAGCACTGCATTTCAGACTCTTTTGTTGACCATGATGGCTACTCCATTTCTTCTAAGGGAGCTAGATCTGATAGATAGAGTGCTTGATGAACTACGGACTGAGGTTCGTGACAGGAGACAGGGATCAAGACCATCCACATGGAAAAGAAATGCAAAAGCAAAATGGCTGTCTGGGGAGGACTTACAAGTAGATGTGAAAAGAAGAGAAGTGAAAAGCAAAGGAAAAAAGGAAAGATATAAGCATCTGAATGCAGAGTTCCAAAGAATAGCAAGAAGAGATAAGAAAGCCTTCCTCAGCTATCAAAGCAAAGAAATAGAGGAAAACAACAGAATGGGAAAGACTAGAGATCTCTTCAAGAAAATTAGAGATACCAAGGGAACATTTCATGCAAATTGGGCTTAATAAAGGACAGAAATGGTATGGACCTAACAGAAGCAGAGATATTAAGAAGAGGTGGCAAGAATACAAAGAAGAACTGTACAAAAAAGATCTTCATGACCAAGATAATCACAATGGTGTGATCACTCACCTAGAGCCAGACATCCTGGAATGTGAAGTCAAGTGGGCCTTAGAAAGCATCACTATGAACAAAGCTAGTGGAGGTGATGGAATTCCAGTTGAGCTATTTCAAATACTGAAAGATGATGCTGTGAAAGTGCTGAACACAGCTCAGTTCAGTTCACTCACTCAGTCATGTCCAACTCTTTGTGACCCCATGAATCACAGCACGCCAGGCCTCCCTGTCCACCACCAACTCCCGGAGTTCACTCTGACTCACGTCCATTGAGTCAGTGATGCTATCCAGCCATCTCATCCTCTGTCGTCCCCCTCTCCTCCTGCCCTCAATCCCTCCCAGCATCAGTGTCTTTTCCAATGAGTCGACTATTTGCATGAGGTGGCCTAAGTACTGGAGTTTCAGCTTTAGCATCATTCCTTCCAAAGAAATCCCAGAGCTGATCTCCTTCAGAATGGATTGGTTGGATCTCCTTGCAGTCCAAGGGACTCTCAAGAGTCTTCTCCAACACCACAGTTCAAAAGCATCAATTCTTCAGTGCTCAGCCTTCTTCACAGTCCAACTCTCACATCCATACATGACCAATGGAAAAACCATAGCCTTGACTTGACGGACCTTTGTTGGCAAAATAATGTCTCTGCTTTTCAATATGCTATCTAGGTTAGTCATAACTTTTCTTCCAAGGAGTAAGCATCTTTTAATTTCATGGCTGCAGTCACCATCTGCAGTGATTTTGGAGCCCCCAAAAATAAAGCCTGACACTGTTTCCACTGTTTTCCCATCTATTTCCCATGAAGTGATGGGACTGGATGCCATGATCTTTGTTTTCTGAATGTTGAGCTTTAAGCCATCTTTTTCACTCTCCACTTTCACTTTCATCAAGAGGCTTTTTAGTTTCTTTTCACTTTCTGCCATGAGGGTGGTGTCAGCTGCATATCTAAGATTATTGATATTTCTCTCAGAAATCTTGATTCCAGCTTGTGTTTATTCCAGTCCAATGCCAGAAAATTTGGAAAACTCAGCAGTGTCCACAGGACTGGAAAAGGTCAGTTTTCATTCCAACCTCAAAGAAAGGCAATGCCAAAGAATGCTCAAACTACCTCACAATTGCACTCAATTCACATGCTAGTAAAGTAATGCTCAAAATTTTCCAAGCCAGGCTTCAGCAATATGTGAACCGTGAACGTCCAGACGTTCAAGCTGGATTTAGAAAAGACAGAGGAAACAGAGATCAAATTTCCAGCATCTGCTGGATCATGGAGAAAGCAAGAAAGTTCCAGAAAAACATCTATTTCTGCTCTATTGGCTATGCCAAAGCTTTTGACTGTGTGGATCACAATGAACTGTAGAAAATCTGAAAAAAATGGGAATACCAGACCACCTGAGCTACCTCTTGAGAATCCTGTATGCAGGTCAGGAAGCAACAGTTAGAACTGGACATGGAAAAACAGGGTGGTTCCAAATAGGAAAAGGAGTACATCAAGGCTGTATATTGTCACCCTGCTTATTTAACTTATATGCAGAATTCATCATGAGAAACACTAGGCTGGAAGAAGCACAAGCTGGAATCAAGATTGCCAGGAGAAATAGCAATAACTTCAGATATGCAGATGACACCACCCTTATGGCAGAAAGTGAAGAGGAACTAAAAAGCCTCTTGATGAAAGTGAAAGGGGAGAGTGAAAAAGTTGGCTTAAAGCTCAACATTCAGGAAACTAAGATCATGGCATCTGGTCCCATCACTTCATGGGAGAAACAGTGGAAACAGTACCAGACTTTAATTTTGGGGGCTCCAAAATCACTGCAGATGGTGATTGCAGCCATGAAATTCAAAGACGCTTACTCCTTGGAAGAAAAGTTATGACCAAACTAGATAGCATATTCAAAAGTAGAGACATTACTTTTCCAACAAAGGTTTGTTTAGTCAAGCGTATGGTTTTTCCATTGGTCATGTATGGATGCAAGTGTTGGACTGCGAAGAAAGCTGAATGCCGAAGAATTAATGCTTTTGAACTGTGGTGTTGGAGAAGACTCTTGAGAGTCCCTTGGACTGCAAGGAGATCCAACCAGTCCATTCTAAAGGAGATCAGCCCTGGGTGTTCTTTTAAAGGTATGATGCTAAACCTGAAATTCCAGTACTTTGGCCACCTTATGCAAAGAGTTGACTCACTGGAAAAGACTCTGATGCTGGGACGGATTGGGGGCAGGAGTGAAAGGGGATGACAGAAGATGAGATGGCTGGATGGCATCACCGACTTGATGGACATGAGTTTGAGTGAACCCCGGGAGATGGGGATGGACAGGGAGGCCTGGCGTGCTGCAATTCATGGGGTTGCAAATAGTCAGATGTGAGAGAGTGACTGAACTGAACTGGAATAGATTGGAAGTCTATGTACTCCCAAAACTTGTATGTTACAACTAATGTCCAAGGTTAAGAATGAAGGGAAATGATTAGTCATGAGGACAAAGCCCTCATGGATGGAATTAGTGCTTATATTAAAGAGATTCAACAGAAAATGGATCTACCTTTGGAAAATACAAGGAAAAATCTGCTTCTACAATTGAAAAATACAAGAAGAAGTCTGCCATCTGGAAGATGGCCCTTACCCACCATGCTAGCACCCTGATCTTGCTCTCCCAGGCTCCAGAACTGTGAGAAATGAATTATAGTCACTCAGTCTATAATATTCTGTGAGACCAGCCTGAATAGGTCATGACAGGTATTAAGAAATTGATAGTGATTAGAATTATACCCATTACACATATAACATTTCATTTATTTTTATATATTTCACTAAAAAGTATGAGGCTTATTATATTCATATAAGATATATGATGGATTTCCCTGGTGAAGAATCTGCCTGCCAATGCAGGAGACACAGGTTCACTCCCTGGGTTGGGAAGATCCCCTAGAGAAGAAAATGACAGCTCATTCCAGTATTCTTACCTAGAAAATCCCATGGACAGAGGAGCCTGGTGGGCTACAGTCCATGGGGTTGTAAAGAGGCAGATATGACTTGGTGACTAAACAAAACAAAGCGATATGTGATAGCAATATCACAAGGTCAGGAGAAGAGAAAGGGAAGTTTGCTATTGTAAGTTTCCTACCCCATATGAGAAATGTTATAATATCTCTCTCTTTTTTAGAACTACTTTATTAAGAAATAATTCACATACCATACAAATCACCCTCTTAAAGTGTACACTTACATCAATGTGCAATAATCACCACAAAAAGAAGCCTCATACTCATTCCAGGTCACTCTCTCCTCACCGCCCACCACCCCCCCACCTCCTTTCTCTGGCAAACACTAGTCTACTTTCTGTCTCTATGGATATGCTGTTTGTGGATATTTTACAAAGATGGAATTATATAATATCTAGTTTAGTGATGACTTCTATCATTTAGTATGATTTTCAAGGTCTGCCCATGGCCTGTCAGGTATCAGTACTGAATTCCTTTTATATTGCTAAATAATAGTCCATTATTTGGATAGGCTATATTTTAGTTATCCATTCATTATTTGACATTTGGATTGTTTCTACTTTTGGCCATTATGAATGATGCCATTAAGTTTGTATAATAATTTAAAAAAATCAAAACATATGTCCCCATTTCTCTTAGGTGTATATCTAGAAGTAGAATTACTGGATGATATGGCAACCCTTTCAACCTTTTGATAAACACTAGACATTCCCTAAGTAGCCTTACCATTTTATATTTTCATCAGTGGTATGTGTGGATTTCAATTTATGCCCATTCTCATCTTGTTGATTACAACCATACCAATGGGGATGGGAAGTTTGACTTTTTGATGGCTAATGATGCTGAGCACTTCTCTGGGTACTGATGATTTCTCCTCAATATTAATTGAAATCCATTCCCTTGGTTATAGAAAGCAGGCAAGAAGAAAAACAGAGGCTATTGGGAGCATTATTTGATGACACCAAAACCAGAACTATATGCTTATCAGTTACATATACAGTACACTTCTTGACTGTGAATGCAGTAGTTGGAAAAGTTTGAAAAGGTAACAGTGAAAGACAATAAATAAAATTACCCATTCTTAGGTTTGTTCTGATGCAGTCTCCTTAATGATGTCCTCTGCTTGAGGACTTTGTGCTTAAAACACAGAAGCACCCGTGGCAGATTCATGTTGATGTATGGCAAAACCAATACAGTATTGTAAAGTAAAATAATAAAAAGAAAACACAGAAGCAAATGCTGAGATGCATACTACCCCAGCTATGGGTGCCACATATCATCCTCTACAGAAGCCAATTGTTCTGGGAAGTGGAATAAGTAAGACTTTTATTATTACTCACAGGATAGGAACAAGACTGTATATAGTATAGGCAGTATATTCAGAAGTGCAAGATCTGAGACTAGTGATTCCATGACAACTTGGTGCCAAAATTCTGAATAGGACAACGTTCTTGGGCCCTTACCCATGTCTAGTAGGTAAGGTGCAGACTTGAATGCCAGTCAAAGTAAAAGCAAATAAGAACACAAGGAAGATCTCAGCACTACATGCTCCAATCCAGAAACCTACAGAAGTCCAGGGAAGGCAGAGTAAGAACTGTATATGTAGCAATAACAATCAAGGCTGGTGCTTTTTTGTGGTCAGGGTAGTAATCAGATACAAAGAATGCAGAAGCAGCCCAGACATATCAATGGTAAACCAGCAAAGTTCTTAGTATGGTCCAAGAAAGAGATAACTTAGGGCTAAGACACAGGAAAATATATACACGTTTAAAAATAGTCAAGCAAGATGATTTGTCTCCAATTATCCCTGGTTAAAACATCTGCTAATGAGAAAAGAGTATGATGATTAAAGAAGACCACAACTGTGGTATACAAATTCTAATTGTTACGTAAACACATCTATTCCTTTTCTGTACTGTGCTTTAAATATAATTTTAAAATATATTTAAGATATTTGCATTAGTCCAACATATTACCCTTTTGGTGTCCAGAATGTGACCGGTCTTCAAAAAATTTCTGGGAGTGAGTCACAGACATGTTTATAAAAGTAATTATTCCAAATCTGAATAACAAGCTGCAGGATCCACTTGTACAAGATTGCATCCATTCTACTACTCATGGTTTCTTCTTTCTAGCAGAGTACCTGGCTCTCAAAAACTGCATATTATATGACCAGAACTGGTAAAATGTCAGGCACATATTTTGTATGGATGAGCTAGACCTTTTAAATTCACAAATACACATGCATTTTCATCATACATTCACAATAATACAGCATGAGTGTATAGATGCATACTGCTATAGGTGTTTCAAGAGCATCATTAAATTAACCGTAGAGATGTTCAGAATATATCAAACATGTCACATGTTTGAAAAAATAATCTACAACTTATCATATTAGGATCATTTTACGCATCAACTTGTCTGGGCTATGATACCTGGTAGGTTGATCAAGCATTGAAAAAAAATTTTTTTTTCTTTGATTAAGTCTAGATGTTACTGTGAAGGTATTTTTTAGATGTGATTAATATTTAAATGAGTAGACTTTGAGTAGATTATCTTCCATAATATGGGTGAGCCTCATCCAATGAGTTCAAGGCCTTTCAAGCAGATACTGAGGTTTTCAGAAGAAGAAGGAATCTTCCTCTAGACTGAAACATAGAAACCCTGCCTGCGATTTTAGCTTGCTGCCTGGCAGAACCAGGTCCAAGACTGCAACAACTCTTACCTCAGCTTCCAGCCTGTCAGAATATCCTACCTCATTTGGATTTGTCAGCTGCCACAGTCTTGTGAATCATTTCCTTAAATGAATTTATCTCTCTTTCTATCTCTCTCTTTCTTTATCTCTGTCATATTACCTATAGAGAAAGAGAAAGAAAGAGATCACCCATGGGTTGTATTTCTCCAGAGAACTCTAATACACATTTTATATTCTCAGTTAACTGTCATCACCAAAACCCCTTATTTTCAATCCTAGAGACTTGCCTGTATAGAGTTAGTCATTTTGTTTCTGTACACAAGAATAGTAATAATAAGTTCTATATTTCCCAATCAATAAAGATAATAAAAATTAGTCCCTAACATCTATGAGATGCTGTGAGGATAAACGAAAAAACACAGAAATTCATTTTGCAGTCTCCAGGGGGAAATTATTTAATATAAATAAAAGTATTACCACATTACTCAAATACATATAAAGGATCTAATACTTCATATCAAATAAAAATCAAATATTTCCATAACACTAGTATGCTGGACAGAGAAGGCAATGGCACCCCACTCCAGTATTCTTGCCTGGAAAATCCTATGGACAGAAGAGCCTGGTGGGCTGCAGTTCATGAGGTCTCGAAGAGTCAGACACGACTGAGCAACTTCTCTTTCACTTCTCACTTTCATGCATTGGAGAAGGAAATGGCAACCCACTCCAGTGTTCTTGCCTGGAGAATCCCAGGGATGGGGGAGCCTGGTGGGCTGCTGTCTATGGGGTCACACAAAGTCAGACACGACTGAAGTGACTTAGCAGAGCAGAGCAGAGTATGCTGGAAATTATACTGGTAGGAAAAGCGGGAAAGAACCTGAATATCCTGAATTTTTCCTCTGTGGTATTTAGATGACTTGATAAAGGACTATGACTTAAGCTGTTTGTTTTCTATATCTAAGAAGAACCTTAAGAATATAAATAAAAGTAAAGGGACAATGGTGGCTGTAAATGTTAATTAAGGCATTTAAGAATTAGGAAAATTTACTAACTTGATAATGATTAGAAACAATTGTTCCTCATGAGGCTAGAGTTAAAATTCTACTCTTCAGACTAATGTGCATTCTAATATTACATTTTTTTCCCCTGAAAATGAGTGTTAGTAATCCAATAAATTGGGTACTCATTCACCTAGCTTTCTACTGTGGGTATGGAACAGAACCATCGAAATTCTTCAGACTTATGAGTCCATAATTACATTGCAAAGAAATCACACACACACACACACACACACACACACACACACACACACACACTCTTTCTCCTCCATGAATAGATATCTGATCGATTCCTCATAGAAAACATTCTAATTAAACAAACAAACAAACATTAAACATTCCCATATCTCCTGAAAAGTAAAGCACATCTTTATTATTCTATTAGTTAAAATGGAAATTTATGAGTGCAATATATACCAGAAAAATACTTTCACTACTTGGTGAGGGCAGGTAAATTTAAAGTACATAATTGTATAAATACCTATAGCATCAGAAACAACATGAACTTTTTTCTTTTCTTTTTCCAAAGCAAAGATACTGAGAAATGTGTCCTGTTAGAATGTACAATGGGAATTATTGACAAATCAGGGGTGGATGACATGGGAAACCAACAATTATTTTAGACTGAAATATCAGTAAGAGAGATGGATTATTTTGAAATCAAAAAAATATAAACATTCTGTGCTAAAGACATCAACTTACATGAATTCACAAGGATAAATAAAATATCTAAAACTAGGGAAGCTTATGGAGTATTGAGCAGAGACCTACTTGCAAATAGGACTCAGTAAATGTGAGTAGATGGAAATGCTGGAAATGGTCTGTCCCTCACACGATAGTCATTTGAGAGATGGGCTAAGTGAAGCCCAGAGAATCAAAGAGGGAAATAACATTTATACCAAACCCATCTTTAACACTGTCAATATGAATACTAAAATCACCTAAGATTAATAGGCTGTGTAATTCCATGGAGAGTTGAGAAAGAAAATCTATAAGTTCATTAAGAAAACTTGCAGTTTCTCAGAGGTCTGTAAATTAAAAGTGTTTCTAAAGTTGTATATTAAAGCAAATAGGTACATGGAGAGAGAAAAATGGGGATGTTTTGATTTTATAGCAAAATGCATTTTTAAAAGATTTAATTCTAACCTTCACAGCATAAAACAAATTTCTATGTAAGTTAGGGATAGAACAAGATTTATGAAGCCTGAAACAAGATTTTAATTGCACAGTAGCCTTATTACCCAAGTTAATCCAGGCCATTTTTACCATGTTGAATTTACCACTGATTCTGCAATTTTGGTAGTAATTGTTCATTAGCTATGTCATTATGAAAGTGAAAGTGAAGTAGTTCAGTCATATCCGACTCTTTGCGACCCCATGGACTGTAGCCTACCAGGCTTCTCTGTCCATGGGATTTTCCAGGAAATAGTCCTGGAGTGGACTGCCGTTTCCTTCTCCAATGTCATTATAGTATATTACAAAAGACTCACTCTATAGTATACAATTTAATATACAAAAGATTTGGAAAAGTATGTATTTGAGGTTGTACTCCATTAATTGTATAAATGCATACAATATGAGTCAATAAAAATAATTGCATATTTTATGAAATAACTATCTTTTTTTCTACTAATACATTTTCAAATGTTATCCTTGCATCACTAATTTTGTTTAACAAAAGTGTTGGAATATTCTGTCTAGAAGTGACATAGGGAACAGACAATTCTCAATCTGTCATAGTGCAGCTAAAGAAACTAAAGCTTAAAATAAATGAAAGACATTTACTCAAATTTTCATAGTTGTTTTTTTTTTTAGTTCATATCTAGGATTAGATAATAGATCCATGGAATTTCACTGCAGTGTACTTTTTTTTTTTTTTTTGCAGTTTTAAAAATGTTGTCATTTCCATAAAGTAAGGAGAATTCTGCTTGTCTTCAAATACAGCCCATACTGACTAGCTGTGTGACAATGAGAGAAGTTTACTTCTCTAAGAATCAATTATCTGTCAAGTCAAATAATCCTAGTACTTAATCCAGGTGGTTCTTCTAAGTAGAAAGTACTTCAGCAAAACCTGAGCATCATGCCTGGCACATGCTAAGTGTTCATTGCCAACTAGATGCCATCATCATTATTATCATCAAATCCTCCTGACAAATAGCCACACAAAAAGTATTTGTTGACTGTTGGGTGAAAATAAGAGAAGTGATTTTAGAGTATATGAAAAAGTGTGCTTTAAAAAATCCATATATAACTGAACAAAACGTGAAGGAAAATTCCCTAGTTACTTTGCCTTCATAAATAATTATTTTCTCACTTTAAATTTTTCTAGAAAGCTTATTTTTGTGCCTTTAAACATATGGCATTAGAATATCTGTGGGTTCTAATTATGTTCATGTATTTCCCCACTGGAGCTTATATCCAATATTTTAACCAAACAAATGGGGTAAAAGGTTAGCCATTCAGAAATTTATATCAGGGGAAGCTCCCTGGGTCATCTCCAGTTTATGATGCAAGGTAATCTGTAGTACCATCAGAATTGTTACATTTTCCTCCAAAAGGGGCCAAAGACATGACTTTCTGTATGAATCATTTTTACAGGAGAATATTCAAGTATTTCTGCATTTCTTTTCAGAGGTACTCTGATCCATTTTAATTTTTGTAGTGATAGAGTAGAATCAAAAGCCATACAGCTTAGACAATCCAGTTTAAATGTCAAGTCAAATAGACAAAATTAAGATATTGAAAGTGCCATCAACAAAAAGAAAAGACAACTTATAAAATGGAAAAAAAAAAAAACAACACAAAAACAACCCTGCAAATCATATATAGGATAAGGGGCTAATATGGGCTTCACTGGTGGCTCAGGCAGCAGAACTTGGGTTCGATCCATTGGGTCAGGTAGATCCCCTGGAGAAGGAAATGGCAACCCACTCCAGTATTCCTGCCCAGGAAATCCCATGGACAAAGGAGCCTGGTGGGCTACAGTCCATAGAGGCACAAAACAGTCAGACACAACTTAGTGACAAAGCAACAACAACAACCCAAAATATATAAAGAAATCATACCAGGCAAGAGAAAAAAAAATAAAAAGCAAAGATTCAAATTTGAAAATGGGCAGAGGATCTAAACAAACATTTTCCCAGATGGCCAGCAGGTACATGAAATGGTGCTCAGTGTTACTAATCATCAAGGAAATGCAGCATAAAACCATAGTGAGACATTATTTCATACCTGTTAGAATGACTACTATCAAAAAGGCAAAAAATAACAAGTATTGGTGAAGATGTGGAGGAAAGATGACCTTTGCTCATTGTCAGTGAGAACCAATTTATAGCATGGAAGTTTTTCAAAAAATTGATAAAAAAAACTACCATCAGTTCAGTTCAGTCACTCAGTCGTGTCCAACTCTTTGTGACCCCATAAATCACAGCACACCAGGCCTCCTTGTCCATCACCAACTCCCAGAGTTCATTCAAACTCATGTTCATGGAGTCGGTGATACCATTCAGCCATCTCATCCTCTGTTGTCCCCTTCTCCTCCTGCCTGCAATCCCTCTCAGCATCAGAGTCTTTTCCAATGAGTCAACTCTTCGCATGAGGTAGCCAAAGTATTGGAGTTTCAGCTTCAGCATCAGTCCTTCCAATGAACACCCAAGACTGATCTCCTTTAGGATGTACTGGTTGGACCTCCTTGCAGTCCAAGGGACTCTCAAGAGTCTTCTCCAACACCACAGTTCAAAAGCATCAATTCTTTGGCACTCAGCTTTCTTCACAGTCCAAGTCTCACATCCATACATGACCACTGGAAAAACCATAGCCTTGACTAGACAGACTTTTGTTTTCAATATACTATCTAGGTTGAGCCATATGATTCAGCAATTCCATTTCTGTGCTTTAATATCTGAAGGAAACAATATCACTATGTTAAAGAGGTATCTGCATGCCCATGTTCATTGTAGTGTTATTTTCCAATAACCAAGATATGGAAACAACCCAAGTGTCCATCAACAGATGAATGAAGAAAGAATGTGCCTTTTGGGACAACATGAATGAATATCAAGGGCATTATGCTAAGTGAAATAAGTCAGACAGAAAAAGACAAATGCTATATGATCTTACTTATGTGTGGAATTAAAAAGCAAAAAGCAAAACTCAAATATTAGAGGTCAGATTTGTGGTTATCAAAGGTGGAGGGTGGTAATTAAATGAAGGTTATCAAAAAGCATAAATTTTGTTATAAAATAAATAAGTAGTGGAGATATACAATATGAGGACTATAGATAACACTGATGTATAATATATTTGAAAGTTACTAAGAGAGTAAATCCTAAAATTTCTTGGCACAAGGAAAAAAATATTTTATTCTTTTTTTGGTTAATTATATGAGATGGATATTAATTAAACTTATTGTAGTACTCACTTATAATCTATATAAGTGAACTTTTTATGCTGTACATCTTAAACTGATACAGTGCTACATATCAATTATATCTCAATAAAACCAAAAAGAAAAAATTAATATACACTATACACATTTCATATTATTTATTTGTTTCTTGTTTATCTTTGGCTATGCTGGGTCTTCGTTTCTGCATGGACTTTCTCTAGTTGTGGCTAGTGGGGGCTACTCTTCCTTGCAGTGTGGGGGCTTCACTACAGTGGCTTCTCTTGTTACAGAGCGTGGACTCCAGGGTGCTCACCCTTCAGTATTGTGGAACATGGGCTCGATAGCTGCGGTTTCCAGGCTATAGAGCACAGGCTTAGCAGTTGTGGTGCTCTGGCTTAGTTGATCCGAGGCATGTGGGATCTTCCTATTAAACCTATGTCTCCTGCACTGGCAGGATGATTCTTTACTATTAAGCCACCAGGGAAGATCATTTTCTATTATTTTAGTTATTTTCATATTTCCAGTGTTTTGTCTTTTCTTTTTCTTTTAACTATAATATCTTAATTTTTTTTTTTTTTTTTTTGTCTTTTCAGAGAGGTGCTAAACCTGTATAAACTTTCTGGGGTGACATTTTTTGAGTTTATAATTTAAAAACATTTCTTTCTATTCCCTTTCAGCTGATTGATGCTTTAAAAGCTCATATTCAACATAAAGAATAGCACCTTCTTCTTTCAGCATAAACATAAAAGACCTGTCATTTCAATTATTTCAAGTAATTGATTCTTCCTGCATAAGGAAACTCCATATATATCACAGAAATTTCCATGTCACTAGATATTTCCACATTTTTTAATCTAGAAAATGGATATGTAAGAGAAGATCCAAACACATTTAACACTCACTGAATACCTTTTAAAAAATATATTCTATGCCTTTGCACATTTTCTTTGGGAAAACATCTTTGGACTTATGCTTCTAATTTTAATTAAATTAAATAAATACACCCACAAGGGTTAATACAATTATTCTTATTATAAGATCAATATGGCAAAATGTTAAGGAATTTCTCCTCATTTATTGTAGGCTCAGAATTTTGTGAAAACATTAAAAAAATTTAAGTATTATGAGGGAATTTACATTTAAAAAATTTAAAGATCATAATTTTTAAAAAATCGTTGCATTCCAATTATGTAGGAGATTTTGCCAGAGTTTAGGTCTGATTCTGAGTAATTTTTTGGATATATCATATATTTCTTTGTATAAAAACACTACCCATGTAGCATAGATTCATAACACCTTAGGTACTTTATTAAAAGTACAAATATACATATATATTTTTAAATTTTGGTTTTGGGTACCTAAATCACAAAGTTCACAGATTTACAAAAATAATATAGAAACTAGTAAATATCGGCACTCAAATTCATCATGGCAGTAATTGAACACATTCATTTTTTTATCTTCTAATTGGGGGCAGGAGAAGAAGGGGACAACCGAGGATGAGATGGCTGGATGGCATCACTGACTCGATGGACGCGAGTCTGAGTGAACTCCAGGAGTTGGTGATGGACAGGGAGGCCTGGTGTGCTGCGATTCATGGGGATACAGAGTCGGACACGACTGAGTGACTGAAATGAACTGAACTGAACTGAAACTCAAACAAGGAAAACAAAATAAGATTTCTACTCCTTCTGAAATGTTACAGTTAATGTTTGTCCTTGGAGACCTGCACTAATCTATAAAGCACGCGGTTTCAATAGTTACCTCTGCTTGAAAATAAATTATCAATATATAATGAACAGATGCAAATATCAAAACTTGAATAGAAGTTTACCTTCATCTCCTTTGCAGTCTATAGTCATTGCTACTGGCATTTGTAAAGAATTAAGGCTTATTTTAAAGGTTTCAGCACAGAATACATTTGGAACCTAACAAATTAAAACAGCAACCAGTAACTGTGGGGTTATGACTTGTAAGAATGAACTATGCTGTGTATTTTGAGAATGAGAAGACTCATTTGAAAAACAGACTCTCAGAGTTGGTGGAGCTGACCTCAGGCCCAACTAACCTATAAGAAAAAGAAAAGAACATTTATTTTAGCTAAATAAATCTTTGCCCAGTAAAGTCTTTTAAGATAATTAGAAAATTATACTATCTTTTATTTCTACCATCACCAAAACATCATTTTTATTAACATAACATGGAATTGGTGTGTGCACAATTAAAATAAAAAAGAAAGTAAGTAAAAAACAACACTGGAACTTCAAGGGAGCAAATACATAAGAACTTTATAAACAACTTTAGGAAATTCTATGTCTATATGGAAGACTTTCAATAAAATATTTGGGAATCAAGAAGCTCTTTTTTGTGTGTGATTTCATGGAGTTCCAAATTCTGGGAAGAAAGAAAAGTTAAAAGACATCAAGTCCTAATTGTATTTAGTTAATATATACAATAAAATAAACATTTGGCTTTCGGCATTCTTTAATTATGTTTTAAATTATATGTTTTCGGAACTTGTAAATATTGAATCCCTTAGAGGTATAGTAAATATTTTTAAACCTCCACAAAATATATCAGATCTCAGCATCTGGTAAGATGTAGTGAGACATATATATTTATTATTCATCTAAAAGTTAATTTGCTGGTTTCATTTTATTTTCTTCTAGAAAGATCATATATACTAGTGTGCATGTTTAGGTAGATATTAATATCTTGGATCCTCACATTTAGTAATAAGCTGTTTTCTTTGTTTCTGTGAAACATCAAAGGTATAAGTGAATAATCTGTGATTCTTCTAATAGCATTCCCATTGCTAACAGAAGCTTAGACACTGTTAAATTATCATTGGATTCAGAGTTTAACATTTACTTAAAAAGCAAAGTTGAGCCTGACAAATATGGAGGATTATAAGAAAATTTTGCCATCTGATTTGAAAAATAAACAAAATTTTCTCCACTAGTCTCAAAACCAAAAGCTCTTTATTCATTAACAATCGAAGCCTGGTTCTTCAATAATCATCTGGACTTAGAGAAACATCAGCAGAACTGATACTATTAAGGAAAATGACTCAATTTGGAAAATGCTGAGTGGATAACACTCTAAGATCTGCTTGATAGTTATGAATTAGATGAGAGGAAAATGTGAAATAGAGTGTCATCCACTGCCCTCAACTTTTCTTGTCCACTTCTTGATAATCACAACTAATCGGAATTCATCCTACTTGTCAAAATACCTCTGCATTTAGGATGACAGGCGATGGAAAGTAGAAACAAAGACAATGATATGTGGAGATCCTGTGTGGAGAGCAACTGAGTTGGGCTCAAACATCTCAGAAGAGAGAGATCAAGAGGGCCGAACAGAGAGAACTGACAGACCGCCAAGCAGTAATTTCCTGTTACTCTTACAGGAGTAAAGAGTAGGGGTGGGAGGGCAGGCACTGTTCTGTTGGAGCGCCAGTGAATGCAGAAAATGCAAAGAATTTACGCAGATTTCTTCCAAGGGGCTGTAGTCAGGCAATGAGCCACAGCAGAAAAGAACATCACTAGTCTACGCCACTCCAGAAAGTTCTCTAAGTCTTGGATGGGATGAATTTCAGCCTTCAAGTTCTATAATCCAATATGGGCTCCAATATACTCCTAAATCATCTTCTTAAGGAGTCACTTCTCTTAGAACAATGATTCGAAAGAAAAGTCTCTTTCATTCAGAAAAGATTTTGGGGTTTTTCTTTTTAGGGTAACAATACTAATACAGTTTTTTCTTCATGAAAAGAACTATTGGAAAAACCAGAGAACTGGACTAGAGAGAGTTTTAAGTTCATAATTTTGAAGCCATTTGCATGAATTTAAAGTTCAATCTAAATAGACATTTCTCCAAAGAAGACATACAGATGGCTAACAAACACATGAAAACATGCTCAACATCACTCATTAACAGAGAAATGCACATCAAAACCACAATGAGGTACCATTTCACGCCAGTCAGAATGGCTGCAATCCAAATGCCTACAAGCAATAAATGCTGGAGAGGGTGTGGAGAAAAGGGAACCCTCTTACACTGTTGGTGGGAATGCAAACTAGTACAGCCGCTATGGAAAACAGCATGGAGATTCCTTAAAAAACTGGAAATAGAACTGCCTTATGACCCAGCAATCCCACTGCTGGGCATAAACATCAAGGAATTGAATGAGACACGTATACCCCAGTGTTCATCACAGCACTGTTTATAATAACCAGGACATGGAAGCAACCTAGATGTCCATCAGCAGATGTAATGGATAAGAAAGCTGTGGTACGATGGAGTATTACTCAGCCATTAAAAGGAACACATTTGAATCAGTTCTAATGAGATGGATGAAACTGGAGCTGATTATACAGAGTGAAGTAAGCCAGAAAGAAAAACACCAATACAGTATACTAATGCATATATATGGAATTTAGAAAGATGGTAAAGAGAACCCTGTATGCGAGACAGCAAAAGAGACACAGATGTATAGAACAGTCTTTTGGACTCTGAGGGAAAGGGAGAGGGTGGGATGATTTGGGAGAATGGCATTGAAACATGTATAATATCATATATGAAATGAATTGCCAGTCTATGTTCAACGCAGGATACAGGATGCTTGGGGCTGGTGCACTGGGATGACCCAGAGGGATGGTATGTGGAGGGAGGTAGGAGGGGGGTTCAGGATTGGGAACACGTGTACACCTCTGGAGGATTCATGTTGATGTATGGCAAAACCAACACAATATTGTAAAGTAATTAGCCTCCAACTAAAATAAATAAATTTAAATTAAAAAAAAAATAAAGTTCAGTCACTAATTACATTTCTCTGTGACTATCAACAGTGTTTACTATTGTGTTTTGTTTAGCTGCTAAGTTGTGTCTGACTCTTTTGCAACCTGTGGACTGTAGCCTGCCAGGATCCTCTGTCCGTGGGATTTTCTTAGCATTGTGGTTATTTTTAAATTTACATTTGATCTTTTCAATGAAGCGAATGCATTAGTAAGGCTTTCTGACTTGGAACTTTTAAAACATGAAAAAGTACAAAACAAAGAAAAAACATAATTGGTCCTATGGAAAACCAGCCAAAGTACACTGTGAGTGTATCTTCAAGTTTATCTGTATTAGTTTATTTAGACTTACTCATCAGTCATACTATATTTTATTTCCTCAATTTGAAATGTGTTTTTTTTTTCAATCCACAAGGGGTACCACTGCTTCTAAATTAGGCCATGATATAAAGAGTAGTTCTAGAGTACTTGGCTTACCTTTAGATTGTGTTCTTTTACACTTATACTCAGACTCAAATTCAGATCAAGCCAATAGGCCTTTCATCTGATGAGAGAAGTGTGGAAAGTACCTAGTTATCAGGGAGTTTAACATGATATACAGGACATGGAAGCTCTTGAGAGTCTTATGTTTTTGTTGTTTATCTTTCCCCCCATTTTCATGCACAATAACAATACCTGACAAGATTTAGACTGGCACAAGCATATTGTCTGTCAAAGGTGCTTCAAGATTTATTTGTCTCTTCATTGACTCACATTATAACAAGTTCTTTGATACACAGAGCACAAAGCTGCTTAACACTGTTGATATTAGTGTTCAAACCACACTAAAAACACTTCATTAAACAGCCTACTGCAGTGTAATTGTTTAATAATATTTTGATTAGGTTGTTTAGTAGACAATCCATGCTGTAAAACATTCTCTTTTTTTCATGATGTCAAGTGAATTACTGGTAAAAAGGCTACTGCAGAAGACTTAGAGTCTCTGAGAAAGGAAATTTAAGTGGGGAAAAACAAACCAAAGTCACTCTGCTATTATTAGCCACTGTATTCATTTCCTATAGCTCTTGTAACAAATAGTCACAAACTTAGGACTCAAAACTACATGAATTTATTAACTGACAGTGCTAGAGGTCAGAAGTCTGACACACATCTCACTGGGCTAAAATCAGTGTCAGCAGGTCTAAATTCCTTTCTGGAGGCTCTAAAGAAGGATCCATTGCCTTGTGTTTTCCATTTTCTAAAGAGTCCCGCATTTCTTGGCTCCTGGTTTTTTTCCTTCAAAGCCACAATGGCCAGTAGGGTATTTATCAAATTGCATCCTGGCCCTGACTCTTCTGCTTCTCTCTTTCACTTATAATGATATTTGAATCCACTCAAATAATCAAGGATAATCTCTTTAAGCTGAAGCTCCAATACTTTGGCCATCAGATACCAAGAGCCAACTCACTGGAAAAGAACCTGATGCTGGGAAAGATTGAATGCAGGAAAAGTGGGCAACAGAGGCTGAGTTGGATGGCATCATCAACTCAATGGACATGAGTTTGAGCAAACTCTGGGATATAGTGAAGCATAAAGAAGTGTGGCATGCTGCAGTCCAAGAGTTGGACAGGAATGAATGACTGAACAACAACAATCTCTTGAAGGCTATCAGGTTGATAAACTTAATTCCATCTGAGATCTTAATCCCCCTTTACTAGGTAACATGCATATTTCCAGGTTCTAGGAATTGATATCGGAGTAGGCAATGGCATCCCACTCGAGTACTCTTGCCTAGAAAATCCCATGGACGGAGGAGCCTAGAAGGCTGCAGTCCATAGCGTCACTGAGGGTCAGACGCGACTGAGTGACTTCACTTTCACTTTTCTCTTTCATGCACTAGAGAAGGAAATGGCAACCCACTCCAGTGTTCTTGCCTGGAGAATCCCAGGGACAGGGGAGCCTGGTGGGCTGCAGTCTATGGGGTCGCACAGAGTCGGACATGACTGAAACGACTTAGCAGGAATTGATATCAGGACTTCTTTCCTAGGATAAGGAGGGGAGTACTTATCTGCCTACCACCCATCGTCAAGCCTCATGAAAATTATATGAAACTTATATTTCACACAGAAATACTTTGGGTGTGTAGAGTGGGAATTTTATAAGGAATGTTGTACCTTTCATATGTATATATTCCTTGGTCAATTTCATCTTAGCACAGAATCTAATCAAGGGTTAATGTCAAGAGTCTGCATGTTCTGAACAATTTTATTCATAAAATACCAGTTTGGTCCATAGCATTTGGGAGATATGATTCTACAAGTCTTAGTTACAATGGTAAGAAGGACTTACTGTGCTCAAGAGAAATTGCTGGGTTATTTCCCTTTCCTTTACAACATTATCTCTACTTGATGCAAATAAGCTGTAGCTTTCAAGAATGAGGATATAGGCTTATACCATTTTCATCAGTTCTTCTTTTATGGCAATGATAATATTTGGACATTCTTGTGATGAGAATTTTGCTTACTCCTGGCTTCAAAAGGCAGTATTCTTTAGTGTCAAACAAAACAGTCATCATTTTCCCAAATATTTCTTAATGGCAATGCACGTTTGCTGAAAAAGTATGTATAATTTCACTGAATGATAAAATTTTGATGTCATTTTGCTCAATAAATAAGGGAAAAGTTCCCTAATTCATTGAAGTGATAGGCAAAAATACATAAACATTTAAATGCAATAAAATATTCTCATTACAGTATCATAAAATTCAGAATAAAAAATAAATTGCTTTAAATATTATGTACAATAACTTTCTAAATTCACTTATTTTCAAGATGGGGGAACCCAATATTTCTGAAAACTTGTCCAATCTTCATTAAATTCTGAATATTAAAAATATCTTCTTTATACAGGCCAGTTTTTTTTTTTTTTAACCTTGCATGATATTTTAATTTGCTTGGTAAAGTCCAGCTCCTTCTAAGTTATATAGAATGATTTTAATTTCTGTTTTTATGTCAACTCTGAGCATATTTAAAGACAGCTACAATCTATGCCCTCTGGGATAGAATAAACACCCCAAATTCTATTATGGCTTAGTGTCTGATCCCTTCATCAGCCTGGCTGTGTAAAGAGTCCTGTTTATATCAGTATTTCTCTTAAAATCTCATTGCTGAAAAGAAATAGAATGCTCTAGGTATGATCCGATCCAATTTTTCCCACCACCATTCTTAGATACTACATGTCCATTGATAGAAAAGGTCCTGTCTGTAGTATAAGCCATCACAATTCACTTTTAATTTTTACAGTACATTTTCAATGAAAATTGCTGTTTTTTTTTTTTTCTTTTTACTTCAATTTATAGTTGACCCTTAAATAACACATGGTTACGGCACTGACCTTCATGCTGTCAAAAATCTATGTATAAATTTTGACTGTCTAAAAACTTACCTGCTTACCAGTTCAGTTCAGTTTAGTCACTCACTCTTGTCCATCCCTTTGCAACCCCATGGACTGCAGCATGTCAGGTCACCCTGTCCATCACCAATTCCCGGAGTTTACTCAAACTCATGTCCATTGAGTCGGTGATGCCATCCCACCATCTCATTCTCTGCTGTCCCCTGCTTCTCCCGCCTTTAATCTTTCCCAGCATCAGGGTCTTTTCAAATGAGTCAGTTCTTTGCCTTAGGTAAGCAAAGTATTGGAGTTTCTGCTTCAGAATCAGTCCTTCCAATGAATATTCAGGGATTTCCTTTAGGACGGGCTGGTTTGATATCCTTGCAGTCCAAAGGGCTCTCAGGAGTCTTCTTCACACCACAGTTCAAAAGTATCAATTCTTCCATGCTCAGCTTTCTTTATAGTCCAACTCTCATATTCATACATGACTACTGTAAAAACCATAGCTTTGATTAGATGGACCTTTGATGGCAAAGTAATGTCTCTGTTTTTTAATATGTTGTCTATGTTGGTCATAACTTTTCTTCCAACAAGTAAGTGTCTTTTAATTTCATGGCTGCAGTCACCATCCACAGTAATTTTGGTGCCCCCCGAAATAAAGTCTGTCACTGTTTCCCTTGTTTCCCCATCTATTTGCCATGAAGTGATGGGACCAAATGCCAAGATCTTAGTTTTTTGAATGCTGAGATTTAAGCCAAATTTTTCACTCTTCTCTTTCACTTCATCAAGAGGCTCTTTAGTTCTTGTTCACTTTCTGCCACAAGGATGGTGTCATCTGCATATATGAGGTTATTGATATTTCTCACAGCAATCTCAATTCCAGCTTGTGCTTCATCCAGCCTGGCAGTACACAAGATATACTCTGCATACAAGTTAAATAAGCAGGGTGATAATATACATCCTTGATGTACCCCTTTCCTGATTTGGAACCAATCTGTTGTTCCATGTTCAGTTCTAACTGTTGCTTCTTGGCCTGCATAGAGATTTCTCAGGAGGCAGGTCAGGTGGTCTGGTATTCCCATCTCCTGAAGAATTTTCCAGTTTGTTGTGATCCACACAGTCAAAGGCTTTGGCATAGTCGATAAATCAGAAGTAGATGTTTTTCTGGAACACTCTTGCTTTTTTGATGACCCAATGGATGTTCACAAACAGTTTATAGCCATACTATATTCTTACAATTTAATGAATTGTATAAAGAATACAAGCTAAATTTTAAAATATTTAAAAAATCATAAGGAAGAGAATATACAATTATAGCACTGTATACAGAGTTGAACATGACTGAAGTGACTAAGCATACACACACTGTATTTATACCATTTATGTAATCTGTTTACAAGATGAATCATCTGTCAGTCCTTACATCAATATTGTCTTATATGATATAAAACACTGTACACTTTATATGTAATTACTAACACTAGACATAGGGTAGGAGAAGGCAATGACAACCCACTCCAGTATTCTTGCCTGGAGAATTCCAGGGACAGGGAAGCCTAGTGAGCTGCCATCTATGGGGTCACACAGAGTCGGACACGACTGAAGCGACTTAGCAGCAGCAACAGACATAGGATACTGTGAAAAATAACTTCACATGTATTTACAGGTATAATGATTCACAGTAGACTAGCCTATACACTAGTAAATTGAATTGTTGCAAACTTTTTATGGCATAGAATTATTTTTATTTATTTTTAATTGGTGGATAATTGCTTTACAATGTTGTCTTGGTTTTTCTATGAATAAAACTCTATAGCATAGAATCTTATCCATAAAAAATTAAAAAAATAAAACTAATAATGTAATATTGAAAACATTGCTGCATTTAAAAACACCTGTGATAATAGGCTGATAATCCCTTCAATTACAAGAGAGAGGTATACTCTATAATAATTTAATTCTTTGAAAGCAAAGTTATAAACAGTAAGAAAGCTAAAACATTATTCATTTATATGAAATGGCACTAACCTTATGCCTATGTAAGAATAGGCTATCCACTTCAATATAAATATTTGCACAAGATCTTCTACAGGATGAATCCTTAGACAATGACGATGACATAGTAATGTCTCATACAGTTCTTGACATACAGTTATTAGATTTTCATAGGAAGACTCACACACATACACAACAGATAAGTTTATTAACTGTAGGACATGATGATCATTATCATTAAATAGAAGTGGGCCATCCTAAAGGTCTTCATCATCATAGACTTCATCTTGAGGGTGCTGTGAATGAGGAGGACGAGGAAGACCTGGTCTTCCTGTTTCATGGGTAGAAGAGGTGGAAGAGTTAAATGGGGAGATAGAAGAGTAGGCACACTTGGTATAACTTGAAATAAATACATTATAATTTCTTCCTGAACTTTTTGCTTTTTCACTTCTCTAAAAATGTTTCTACATGAAACAAGAAAAATGTTTCTCTTTCCACTATTTGCTTTAGTTTCAGTGCTCATTTCACAGAAAGATCTATATCATAAAAGACATTGATTTTCCAGTGTCAGGGTTTTTTTTTTCTTTCTGACCCTGTTTTCTCTATGTCTTTTTCCTCCTCATCTGGCATTGGTTTGGAAGCACTCATCTTCACCAACCTATCTTTTTAAAATTTTTGTGATGTGATGTCTACCAGCTCTTGAATTTCTCCCAGATTCAAATCTTGAAACACTTCAGGCTCCATATATATATATATCCATATACATACACATATACATACATATATATAATACACATTTATATATATACTTACATATTCACAATCTCGTTCATGATTTCCTTGATGGGCTATGTCCTAAATCCAGTAGTTATGCACATCTGGACACAGTTTTCTTCAGCAAGAATTTATTGTTTGGGGTTAATGACATTCATGGCTTTTTATAAAACAACAAAAAAACTGTCAATGGTGTCATCATTTCAGATTTTTCATGATGCTCTATCAGGGTTCTCTCCCATAATGTTGATAATCTTTTCCATAGAGCATTGTGTGTAATGAATCTTAAAGGTCCTTGTGGCCCCCTGACCTAGAGGGTGAATCAGAGAACTGTGTTTGGGGCCAGTAGAGGATTTCAACCCCTTTGATATTAAACTCATGAAGTGCTGACTGGCTAGAGGTATTGACTAATTAAAGCAAAACAAACAAATGAAAAACAACAAAACTTTAAAAGGAATCCCCTTACTGGCAAGAGATTTTCTGACTTCAAGGAAAAAGCATGGATGGAATCAATCCAGAAAAAGAGTTCTGCCTGCTCAGGTCTTCTTGATGGACAATCGAAAGACTTTGTAGAGTTTATCTTTTCCCCTCAGGGCTCAAGTGTTAGCAGCTCTGTGGCTAAGATCAGTCCTGTAGTTTGCTTGGTTGCTGCTAAGTCACTTCACTCGTGTCCGACTCTGTGCGACCCCATAGACGGCAGCCCACCAGACACCCCTGTCCCTGGGATTCTCCAGGCAAGAACACTGCTTTAGTTTGCTTTAGTAGTACTGCTGTTGTCTCTTTCATAGTCTACTGGTAGTGTCCTGTTTAGCTGCTAGGTCATGTCCAACTCTTTCTGACCCCATGAATTGTAGCATGGCAAGCTTGTCCATGGGATTTTCTAGACAAGAACACTGGAGTAGAGTTGTCATTTCCTCCTCCAGGGGATCTTCCTGACCCAGGGATCAAACTGGCATCTCGTATCTCCTGCATTAGCAGGCGGATTCTTTGCTACAGAACCATCTGGAAAGCCAATTGGTACTATTAAGTTATCTTATTAATCTATGTTTCAATCTTTTGTTTTTAATTTGAAAAACAAAATTTTAAATATGGCATATGGCTTCATTAAACTCCACCTTACTAGATGTAATCCAAGCTGACTGAAAGCTTTTGGGATATTGATTCCCTGACTAAATTGATGCAATTTCCTTCCTAGAGTATGTATGCTGCACAGTTGAATAAACACCCTGGACATCTTAAATAAAGTAATGGTTAAAGGGTGAATAAAATAAAAGGGCTTTCCAGGTGGCACAGTGGTAAAGAATCTGCCCGCCAATCCAAGAGACACAGGTTGATCCCTGGGTCAGGAAGATGCCCTAGAGGAGGAAATGGCAACCCACTCCAGTATTCTTGCCTGGAAAATCCCATGGACAGAGGAGTCTGGTGGGTTGCAGTCCATAGGACTGCAAAAGAGTCAGACATAATTGAGCAACTGAGCATACAAAAAGTAATAAAACTAGTCCAAAGAATGCCAACAAGAGTGATCACCAATGCATGAAACAACACACTCACAGTAAAAACTTTCTCACTCATCTGACTGGAATATTGGCTACTGCAATAATTTCTAAACATCAATTCATATTTTACTTAGGATCCCTAGCACTTTTTGTTGTTCTGTTGCTAAGCTGTGTCCAACTTTTTGCAACCACATGGGCTGCAGCATACCAGGCTTCCCTGTCCTTTACTATCTCTGGAGTTTGTGCAAACTCATGTCCATTGAGTCAGCATCTCATCCTCTGTTGCTCCCTTCTCCTCCTGCCCTCAATATTTCCCAGCATCAGAGTCTTTTCCAATAGCACTTTTTACATAAAGCCAAATGCAAAATGCTATTTTGAAGAACAAATAAAATGGAGATTCTCTTATTGTTGTTTAGTTGCTAAGTTTTATCCAATTGCTCTGCAACTGCATGGACTATAGCCTATCAAGCTCCTCTATCCATGGGATTTCCCTAGCAAGAATATGGGAGCGGGTTGCTATATCCTACTTCAGGGGATTTTCCCTATCCAGGGATCAAACCCACATCTCCTGCAGGGGCAGGCTGATTCTTACCACTGAGCCACTTGGAAAACCTCTCTTGTTATAACTGGGTGGAAACCCAGAGCTTATTTTCCAGTCTGGGCTATAGTGGGTAAGGCAGGCCTAGAATCCCTCTGCTGAACTTAAGGGGCTGAAGGCATGAAAATTATCAGTTCAAGTTGTTTGCAAAACAACAGAAACTTTAGTTCAAACTTCCTTAAATATATGCTGTGAGTCAGTCATCTTCACAATCAAGTCTGCTCTTTTTTTAGTTAGTAATTTACATTTGTCCTTTCAAAATGTCAACTACTAGAAATCACTTAACTGTTTCTTGATGTCAAATTTCATGCTGGAATATGAAACGATGATATTATCATTATACATTAAACAAAATTTCTAGTCCTTAGTCCAGTTGTGCATTACAGAGAATTAAAATTTAGAATTAGATGATTATTTCAGCCAGAAGAGATTTTAGAAACTGTTGAGCATGCATTTCTCCTTTTACAGATGAAAACACTATGGCCTGGGGAAGCCAGAGAACATTGTTAACAACACACAGTGCAGTGTTAACAGAACATAACCCTCATTTAAATCCAGTGATATGTCTTATGTTTTTCAGAATGATATGGTTAGAAAAAATGTGTACTAGACATGTGATAAATACATTTGAAAGCAGATAGTTCCTTTTGTTGCTTTACAAACCATATATGCATGTTAGTCTCCATACTTTGAGAAAATTGCAAATGTCAACAATGAATTTGATGAAGGCTTACAAGTCTTTGTGATAAGAATTTGTTATCCCTATATAATTTTAAATTATATAGGAATAAAGCTGTGACTAATACAGCATTATATCTATATAATTTGTCTTTCAATGTAAAATGTTTCTGAGGAAAGAAGGGGCATAAGAAGGGAAGACATGCTATCAGTTTATATGAAAATTTGCCAGTCTCCTGGGAGTACAAAGACGTTACCTGTCATTGAGCTATGGTAGGAGCAGAACATTTTTTAAAGATCTGAACACAAAACTACTTACTGACTTCCTATAATGGCATTCATTTACATACCATGCATATATTAACATACATCTTGATGTGGCAAATGGACAAAAGGGCATTCCAGGCAGTGTGAGTTGATAATCTTGATAGCAATCGTATTTGTGCCAACATTCTATGTCTATAAGAAACAAAAATTATTAGAGTACCTGCTGAAATATATAATCACCGTTATTAAAATGAAAGGGATGATCTAATAAAATGGTACCTTCAATGCTATAGTCAGCATTAGTTTAATAGCAAAATTAGACAGTAGTTAAATAGCAAAATTAATTTCAACATTTTTCCCATTGTTTAATGCTTTTATCTTGTTTCAGAATGTTGGACTTAATCTAAAAAGCATCTTCTAGGAAAAAGAATCTTCATCAAAGTTCTTGCTTTACCTTATTATCTTTAGTGCATCAAAAGCACCCTGAAGAACAAGGCACTTTTTAAAGGGTGGAATTAAATTTTTATTTATAGGACACTGCAAGATATAAAATTCCACACAAAAATAAAAAACTTATTGAGAGGAGAGGCTTCATATAGGATGTACAGTTTGGAGCTGTTCAAGTATAGTTTCATCATAAAAAACAAAGCTACAGTAAGAAAGCAGATTTTAAAATGGTTCTTAGTAGAGAAACATGCAGTATGTGGGTCAAATGAGGAAAGTTTTGTTGCTAGGAACAGCCTTACATTTGGAATTTAGAAAGTTAGGAGAGTCTGCATTAGTTTGATAAAGGTTTAAAAAAGATTGCTTTTCCTGAAAATTTAGGATAGCAAGCTAAGATATAAGAAACATCACAGCACTCTGAGTCATGTAATTTATCTCCTCATTAAAGCTTTATTATTTATACCCTAATTTATTTAGAAATAGTTTCATGTTAGACATATTGGTGAAAGAAGGATATACTAGGCATGCATTATATTTGGAAGCTTACCTATTTAATGAACTTGATTTCATACAGTGCTATGCTGCATTTAGTCACTCAGTTGTGTCCAACTCTGGGACCCCATGGACTGTAGCCCTCCAGGCTCCTCTGTCCATGGGATTTTCCAGGCAAGAATACTGGACTGGGTTGCCATGCCCTTCTCCAGGGGATCTTCCCAATCTAGAGATCAAACCCAGATCTCCCACATTTCAGGTGGATTCTTTACTGTCTGAGCCACCAGGGAAGCCCTATTTCATACACTCTTCTACATAAACATAACATACAGTTCTAAAAGCTCTCATAACAGAGATGTTATGGGGAGGGAGGTGGGAGGGGGTTTCATGTTTGGGAACACATGTAAGAATTAAAGATTTTAAAATTTAATAAAAAAAAAATTAGAATTGCTAAAAAAAAAAATAAAAAAAAATAAAAAAATAAATCTAAAAAAAAAAAAAAAAAAGCTTTGAAATATAGGTTTTTCTTGATTAAATTGTCTTCTTTTTCTTTACATGATAAACACCAAGTATCATGTTCTACAAAGTAAACAAAAACCAATGTACTTCTGTTACCATGGAAAAATATCTTGCAGAAGAAACTTGAAGAATTAAATGATTATCCAAGTCATTGCCTGGCATTAAAAAAGTGATGAATTATATAGAACAATTATCAAGCTGACATAGTTCCAGCAAAAAAATAAGCCCAAGATATGCAATCATCCTCACATGCTCATGAGCTGAACCATAACTACTCTCAAACAGGAATCTTCAAATGATTGTGAGTCCTATTCATGATATAATCAAAATGATAAAATTTTTTTTGTTCTTTTAGAATCATAAACTAGTATGGCAAAATATGCTGCAGTGTTTGGTTTGCTTTTTGGTTTACTAGCTTGTCAGTTAATCATGTTTAGAATCATTATTTAACTTTTGCCTAGTGGTCTCAAGTATTAGGAAGCTTCCCAGGTTGCAAAGTGGTAAAGAATCTGCTTGCCAGTGCAGGAGATGAAAGAGACTCAGTTTCAATCCCTGGGTCCGAAAGATTGCCTGGAGGAGGAAACTGCAGCTTACTCCAATATTCCTGCCTGGAAAATTTCATGGACAGAGGAGCCTGGCAGGCTACAACCGATGGGGTCACAAAGAGTGTGACACAACTGAGCATGCATGCACAGATCAAGCCTTAGAGTGCTTCACAAAATACGTTCAGTCAAAATCTAAATCCAATTGCAGTAGTTCATCAAACTAAAGTAGAACGGGGGAAAGGTCTTGGCGTTAACATCCCTCTTTCCAGTGGTAAATACATACATCACTAATGCATATTTTAGTTAAACCTGTGAACATCATTTAGCAAATATAACAAATCAAATATACCTTTTAATATGGGACAAAGTTAATCCAGCTTTGGAAACTTCTCAGAACATCAATACTGTAAGCAATTTGGCATATTCTTATTGGAGGTAAAATAGTGCTTTCATTTTGAAAAATACATTATTAGAAAGACATTATTAGATTATTTATTATTACAAAGTTTTTTTCCTTAATTCATTGCATTTGGATTTCCATCTGAAAATCATGCAATATATATATTTTTAAATAGTCATGCTTTCATCAATACTTTGCTCACAGAAGAACTTCTAAAAAGAAACAAAAACAAAAAACTACGTTTAATATTCTTAGAAAGCAGAGCAAAATTAGCATATGTCTAAGTTTAGTCTGAACTTAAGAATTGGGCTAATAATGTGTGTTAAAGAATTTGGAATGTTTTCCAAGAAAATTATTTTAAATTGTTAGCCAATGAGTAGCTCTTCAGCTACTATTATAAAGATGAAGGGTCTTCCCTGCAACTTAAGTAAATATATGTCCAACTCTCTGCAGCCCCATGGACTGTAGCCCACCAGACTCCTCTGTCCATGGGACTTCTCAGGCAAGAATACTGGAGTGGGTTGCCATTCCCTACTCCAGGGGATCTTCCTGGACTAGGGATTGAACCTGCATCTCCTGTGTCTCCTACATTGGCAGGCAAATTCTTTACCAGGGAACCACCTGGGAAGCCCTAAGTAAACACACAGTGTAGTGTAAAATCTTTACCTCATCTCCATCTTCCATTGTTCCTACCCAAACATTGCTGAAGGTTGCTGATGATACAGTTAGCAACTCACATAACAATGGCTATTTCTTATGACATATTTTACTTTTACTTTATAACATCTATCTCCAAAATTAGATAATTTTCCCTGAATCATAACCCCAACCATTTTTCCCCAATGACACGTGACAATGTTAAGCCAAGCTATACCTAATGGGGCTAGTCATAACTTTAATATATTGAAAGTGAAATTTAGTTTTGATTTACCTGCAAAACCAGGGCGTTAAAAAGAAAAGTTGAGCATGACAGTATCACTATCAGTAATAAAGAGTTTTTGTTGCTTTGATGTATTTGGAGACACAGAGCATATAGGGTTCCATATCAAATGCTCTTCATAGGTAAATGATTCCAGGCAAGAGTACTGAAGTGGGTTGCCATTTCCTTTTTCAGGGGATCTTCCTGACCCAAGGGTCAAACGCAGGAATCAAACCCAGGTCTCCTGCATTGTAGGAAGATTCTTTACCATCTGAGCCTTTGGGGAAGCCTATAAGTAATGAAAGGAATAGTTACAGGAAAGGTTGCTAACATGGAAGGTTTTCCACTCCCCCAAGGCTCCTAAAGAAAGAGGTGAAAATAATGCTTGATACCATGGGAGCCTCTCTTTCACCGCCTAGCTCAGAATTCAATTTACTTGTTGTTTTCAGTTGGGTTAAGTTAGAAAAAAAGACAGATAGATGTGTCTTCAGTGTCGATGTAATATATTTACCTGATCTACGGGAAAATTCAAAATTGATTTTCACCATGCTTTTGAAGTCAGATAAATTTTCCACATTCTAGAATTCATGAAGAAGTCAAGTCATTGATTCCTGTTAAAATTAAACAGGTGAGTAGCCTGTTTGAGAGATTAGAACAAATAAAGCCCAGTCTTTTTACTAGGACACAGTTGTTTTTCTTGTGTCAGTCTTTTTTTAGTTTGAGAGCATTTGAAAATTATTCTATAATTATAAACTTAATGTTCTTCATCATCTAAGATTTATCACAGATGCCTAAAAGATAGAAAAATAAAATGGACTTTGAAAGTGCCAGGAAAGCTGTTCCTATGCTATATCAACTCATTTAGTCCAGCCCTTATCAAATTTTTAAACAGAGATTCAAAAAATGAATATTCCAAGTTTACATATTGCCATCAAGACTTGAATCATTCTTTCCCTAAACTGAATTACTTTGGAAAGTACAAATAGCTCATGTAGACACCTGGAGTATTATTGATTGTGTTGAAGTTTCTAATGCTCTACTGCAAAGGTCTCTGAGGTTTTGTTATCTCAAGCTGCCATGACATTTCTTCATGTCTGAGGCAGTTTATGCATGAGAGATAAAACCATGGAGCAATGAAATAGGGTCCTAAGAATTTTTTAGAAGATGCATATGATTTTTTCTTTTAAAAATTGTAGTTAGTGAATGCCCAGTTGATAAAAGTATCTGAATGTGTATGCATTCATCTGTTTGTAGCCAATGGGGAAGCCCCAGACATATATCAAATGCAATCGAAAGCCATTGTCCCATCACACTGTTTAAGAAAAGGGATATTATCATCACTTTTTATACGTCTCATGTGTCCCTCTCCAAATTGATACCCATATTCTCCCTCCTCTAAGTATGCATATTCTCAACCTCTGTGTAAATCATTTCTATGTTTTTCTTTCTAGTTTTTCCATCTATATTTTTAATATTGTTATTATTAAAGCACTACTTAAATATTAATGATATTAACTTTAAATATTATTCAAGTATTATTCAATATATACTCTTTACTTGTGCATAGCTTTTTTCCTTCATGCAAATGGAGTCATGCTGCTTATTGATGGCTTTCTATGCTCAACATTATGGTAAAAAGTTTCATATACGTTGTTTCTTATAGTGGAATTCTTTTTTTTTTTTTTTTTTTACTGACTAGTAAATCACTCTGTTTACTAGTCAGTAAAAAAACAATAATAATCACTCCATGAATATACCACAGCTTTTTCTTTCTTTCCTTCCTTCCTTCCTTCCTTCTCTTTTTCTTCATCTTTCTTTCTTTCTTTCTAACACACCAAAATGTAGCAGAGAGAGATCACCAAGATGGTGTCGATAGCTTACCTGCCTTGAGAGCAGCTCCATACCCACCAGATGTTTGTCAACCCCTAGCCTTTCCCTCAGTCTGAATCTCCAAGGCAAGCAAAAAAGACTTCCCAGAAAGACTGGACAGTATGTTCCAGTCAACTGTCTGTGCAGTACCCTGGGAGTTTGTTTTCTTTGTCAGTCACTAAGTCATAGCCAACTGTTTTGTGACCCTATGGACTGTGGCCCTCCAGGCTCTTCTGTCAATGTGACTTCCCAGGCAAGAATACTGGAGTGGGTTGTAATTTCATTTTCCAGGGGTTCTTCCTGACCCAGGGATTGAACCCAGGTCTCCTACATTGGCAGGTGGACTTTTTATTGCTGAGCCACCTGGGAAGACCTAGGAACCTACAAAGTACTCTTCCTCTCTGATTTTCACAGTCCCCTGGTATCCAGAAATCCAAGTCTTCTCAGCCACCAGAGCAAGGCAATCAAGGAGCATCTACTGGGCAGCAACAACAAAAAACAGGGCACCAGACCGAAAAATCAGGATACCTGATACATACGAAGTTCCCCTTACTGACGCTCAGGAAGATGGCAAAGGGTGAGCTTGTAGATGCCTCCTGCCCTCTATGGTCTCTACAAAGGATTAGTCAGCCACTAGATGAGTGTTTAATTGTAAACCAGCCCCTCAGGCCTCAGCCATGATGATTAGCTAATGGCCTCCCTCACAGGAAAACCAACCTCTTGTTCTGTTTCCTCTAGTCGTGCCCCAGGAGTGGCAACTGTTTAAGAATTCTTTCCCTGCTGGTTACAGTCATATGAGACCCACAAGCATAAGCCCTACTGGCCACCAGCGTGAGGTGATGTAGAGGCGACCTGTGGCACAAAATCTGGGGCACCAGGCAGTGGTATGAACTCCTTTCAGGTGACTCTGATTATTTCTTCCTTTTACTGTTGATGAGCTGTTGAATGTTCAGTTTTGATCTGTTTTCATTTTGCTATTAAAAGTTTTGCTATGAAAATTCTTACTCATGCCATCTGGTTCATGTTTGAAAGAGTCTCTTTAGGTCTCTAACTGGGAGTGGAAATGCTTGCTTTAGGGTTAGTTCATCTTCATGTTTATTAAGTAATGTACAGCTGTTCTAAAGTGTTGGTACTAATTTGTACCTTCAGTTCAGTTCAGTTCAGTTCATTTCAGTCGCTCAGTCGTGTCTGACTCTTTGCGACCCCATGAATCGCAGCATGCCAGGCTTCCCTGTTCATCACCATCTCCTGGAGTTCACTCAGACTCACGTCCATTGAGTCAGTGATTCCATCCAGCCATCTTATCCTCGGTCGTCCCCTTCTCCTCCTGCCCCCAATCCCTCCCAGCATCAGAGTCTTTTCCAATGAGTCAACTCTTCTCATGAGGTGGCCAAAGTACTGGAGTTTCAGTTTTAGCATCATTCCTTCCAAAGAAATCCCAGGGTTGATCAAATTAGAGTTTGTCATCATGCTACATTTTTTCCAATGTTTGATATTGTTCTGTATAATATTTTTGCAAATCTAGTGGGCACAAAACTATGTCTCATTATAGATTTATTTTACATATTCTTAAGTACTAATGATATTAAGCATATTTTTATAGGTTTATGTGCTATTTAAGTTTTATCCTATTTGAAATGAATACTCAAGAGTTTTTACTGGGTTCTTTTTTTTATTATAATGATTTGTAAGAGTTCTGCATTCTAATCCTTTGTCAGTTATATAGATTGCAAATATCTTCTCACTTTATTGCATATTATTAATTTCATGGTGTCTTTATTTTATTTTATTTTTTACTTTATTTTACTTTAAAATACTGTATTGGTTTTGCCATACATTGACATGAATCCACCACGGGTGTACATGCGTTCCCAAACGTGAACCCCCCTCCCACCTCCCTCCCCATAACACCTCTCTGGGTCATCCCTGTGCATCAGCTCCAAGCATGCTGTATCCTGCATCGGACATAGACTGGCAATTCAATTCTTAAATGATAGTATACATGTTTCAATGCCATTCTCCCAAATCATCCCACCCTCTCTCTCTCCCTCTGAGTCCAAAAGTCCGCTATACACATCTGTGTCTTTTTTGCTTTCTTGCATACAGGGTCATCATTGCCATCTTTCTAAATTCCATATATATGTGTTAGTATACTGTATTGGTGTTTTTCTTTCTGGCTTACTTCACTCTGTATAATCGGCTCCAGTTTCAGATGGAAAGAATTCTTAGTTTTATTGAAGTAAATTTTATCAATTCCTCCTTAATGGTTTGTGTGTTGTCTTGTAAATATTTTCCTACTCAGAAAATATGAAGATGTTCTCCCACATTTTATTCAAGAAGTTTTATAATTTTTACTTCCTATTTAAATTTTCATCCATGGTATGAAGTAAGAATCTCCTTTAATGTATTTATATATGATTAATCAATTTTCTTGTCAGTATATATTGACAAAAAGGGCAGAAAGGCTTGGATTTGTTCACCTTTTGATTTTATGCTTTCTTTTTTAACTTTTACCTTACTGTGGTAAGAAAAGTGAACATGAGATCTACCCTCTCAATAGAATTATAGCTATATAATACAGTATTATTTACTATAAGCAGTATATAGTACAGAAGATATCTAGAGCTTATTCATCTTCCTAACTAAAATATTGTCCCCCTTGGTCAATATCTTCTCATTTTCTTTTTCCTCTAACCCTTGGTGACCAACATTTCAGTTTTTGATTCTAATAATTTTACTATATTATATATATCATATAAGTGGAATCAAGCAGTATTTATCCTTCTGTGAAAGACATTTCACTTAGCATCATATCCTGAAGTATCATCCATGTTGTTGCATATAGTAAAATTTCCTTCTCTCTTGAGGCTGAAAAATACTCCATTGTATTTATACACCATATTTTCTTTATCCATTCATCTATCAACGGATATTTATATTGGTTCCACATCCTGGGTATTGTGAACAGGTCTGTGATGAAAATATAAATACTCAGGAGTCAGATTGATGGATCAATGGGAGGTGTGTGTGTGTGTGTGTGTGTGTGTGTGTGTTTTCCTGATCATGATATTAAATTTATGGGATATTAGTTCCACAATCAAGGATTGAACCAATGCCCCATGCGATGGAAGCACAGAGCCCTGACCACTGGACTGCCAGGGAATTTCCATGACAGTCCTGTTTCTAATTTTTTATTACTCAAGGGCTTCCCTGGTGGCTCAGCTGGTAAAGAATCTGCCTGCCAGTGTATGAGACACAACAGATGCGGGTTAGATCTTTGGATTGGGAAGATCTGGAGAAGGGAACGGCAACCCTCTCCAATATTCTTATCTGGAAGATTCTATGGACAGAGGAGCCTGGCAGGGTATAGTCCATGAGTTTGCAAAGAGTCAGACATGAATGAGCATGAACATAAACACACGATATTGCTTTTCATAGCAATTTACTTACTGTTAAATTTATTGGGTCTTTATTGCTATTTAGTTTGTAAGTAAGCCAGTTCCAAATCTCCTGTTGAAGGTCAAGATTTTAGGGTCACTTTCAGTACAACCTGGATTCCCTAAAATCAAAGTCTCAGAGAAAGCTATACTTCTGGGCAGTTTAAATAGAAGTGTGACTGAGGAAAAGGAAAAATGGAAAGAGAGATTGAAGCAAAACAAATAAATAAATAATGTATTATCAATTTGGCTATAGTAGCAAGTTACAAATTTTTTGCAAAGTCTTTTGAAAAACATCTTAGGATCATCAGGCAGGAAAGAAAGAGGAAACATTTATCAGGAGGTGTCTATCTTCTACCAGTGATTAGATTGTGAGTTCCAGGATAGTAGAGAGAGAATTGTATCTGTATTATTCACTCTTATATACCCAGTACTATGGTTGACAGAATAAATATTTATGGAATGAATGAATAAATTTCTTTGTAATTATAATCCATTATCCCCTCAAGTATTGTTTCTGCCCCATTCTCCCTCTCCTCTGATCAGAGAATTTTAATTATATGTAAGTTAGACCTTCTCATTCCTCTCATATCTTTGTGTATTTAATAACTCTTTAATATTTATCATACTTCCTTCCCACTACATAAAAGAAGATTTTCTCAGATACATTTTTTTTAGTTCACTAATGTACTATTCAGCTACATCATAAGTGAAATTTTTGTTTTGTTTTGTTTTTATTTTTTCTATAAATTTATTTATTTTAATTGGAGGCTAATTACTTTACAATATTGTATTGGTTTCGCCATACATTGACATGAATGTGGCATGGGTATACATGTGTTCTCCATCCTGAACCCGCCTCCCTCTTCCCTCCCCATCCCATCTCTCTGGGTCATCCCAGTGCACCAGCCCCGAGCACCCTGTGTCATTCATCGAACCTGGACTGGTGATTTGTTTCACATATGATAATGTATATGTTTCAATGCCATTCTCCAAATCATCCCACCCTTGCCCTCTCCCACAGAGTCCAAAAGACTGTTCTATGCATCTGTGTCTCTTTTGCTGTCTCACATACAGGGTTATCATTACCATTTTTCTAAATTCCATATATATACATTAGTATACTGTATTGGTGTTTTTCTTTCTGGCTTACTTCACTCTGTATAATAGGCTCCAGTTTCATCCACCTCATTAGAACTGATTCAAATGTATTCTTTTTAATGGCTGAGTAATATTCCATTGTGTATATGTACCTCAGCTTTTTTGGCCATTCGTCTGCTGATGGACATCTAGGTTGTTTCCATGTCCTGGCTATTATAAACAGTGCTGCAATGAACATCGGGGTACATGTGTCTCTTTCGATTCTGAAATTTTTTAGCAATTATATTTCACTAATAGAGTCTGTGACTTTTCTTCAAACCCACATGGTTATAATATATCAGTTTTGGGGGAGTTGCTTACGGTTTAAATTTATTTCTTTAAACTAATCCAATTATATTTTCTATCTGCTAATTCTAAAATTAGTTGTCAGTTCTGAATGTTCTATTTCCTCTGCTAGCTAAAACTCATTATATATTATTTTGTTGGTTATTTTTGCTTTTTGACTAGGTACTTCTAGTTCGTGTAACACCTTCCACTGATATAATTTGAGAATTTTATGAAGGCAAACTTTTGCAAAACCAGATTTGCATTTGCTTCTACATGTCTGCTGGTAACATTAGTCAGCAGGAATAACAAGTTCAACTAAATTAAAAGATTTTCAATTTGGAGTCTATGACTACAGGCTAGAGGTCATGTTAAGGTTATATGAGCTTTGGTATTCATAAAGGAGAACTCTTTTTTTTGCAACTCATTGCTAAGGTTTTAAATAAGCAATTTTCTGTTTTATGCTTTTGGAAGCTTAAGTTTATTCAAGTTTACTCTTAATTTGGTGAAGATGTCATTTTGGTTCTCAGATTTATGCAAGCATGTCTTCAATTAGATTCTATATATGGTCAGAAAAGGAAAGCTCAACTTTGCTGCTGCTGCTAAGTCACTTTAGTCGTGTCCGACTCTGTGATCCCATAGATGGCAGCCCACCAGGCTCTGCCATCCCCGGGATTCTCCAGGCAAGAACACTGGAGTGGGCCTGACAAAAAATTCAGATTCAGTGGTTGTTTACCACTTCAGGGTACTAAATTTACTTAATTTTTTGGCTTCTCAATATTCTTTGATTTCTAATCAGCTCACTGATGCATCTAAAATAATTAAAATTTTGTTCATTATATTTAAACATTTTCAGGGAGAGATTTAAGTGATGCTATCTAGTTTGACCCCCTGCTAGAAATAAAAGATGAATATATAATTCTCTATGAACTGCTAAAAATAAATTACTTAATAAGTAAAATTTAACAATTAATATTTATTGAATATAATCTATATATCTGGCCTATGGTGCTTAGTCACTCAGTCATTTTAGACTTTTTGTGACCCCATGAACAGCAGCCCACCAGGCTCCTCTGTCAATGGGATTCTCCAGGCAAGAATACTGGAGTGGGTTGCCATTTCCTTTTCCACCTGGCCTATAGCAGGCCCTCAATATATACCATCTCTAGAAATGCCACTAACATTAGAAGAGAGGTTTTCATGAAGATTCTCAGCTTAGAAAGGTATGTAATAAAATGCTGAATATCCCATAGATTGCAAATAATGAAGTCTGCCTACAAGCTTTACTTCAGAAATGGAACTGTAACTGAAGATTTCTTTTGAAAATGATTTATCCTTTCAAGAATACTGTTAAATATTTTCGAGGAAATATGAATTTATAGGCTACCAATAAAGAGCAGAGACCAATTTTAGATGGACAATGAGCACATTTCACTTTAATGCTGTTGTCCAATTGTCCTAATCACTACTAAGCAATATATGACTCCAGAAATCCAATTACATTTCATTTTGCATCAATCAACATGACAAATATATTATACCCTGAGAAGTAACTCCTCAAATCTTGTTTCCCAAACCCAGTTGTAGTGAACATTCCACTCATCAGTGGCACCAAACTATTATACAAATCTAGGAAAGTAATAACCAAATGATGTTTCAAAGGAAAAATGAAAATAAAGAGAGTAACAAATAAATAAAATTCATAATCAGTTTTCTAAAAAAAATTTTAAATATCAAAGCAAAATTGTTTATACTTTGTAATAATTTACTATTTTTATAAAGATAAATTGCCTGACATCATAGAAATAATTTAATTTGTCTTTACTACATATCTGAAGTATACTGTCAACAGAAATTCAACAAAAAGATAACCCCTCTAGAAAACAAATATTTTGAGGTATAAAATTTATTTTATAAAAGACATATACCATTCATTCAGACACTAAATGTGCTTATTTTAAAACTTCAAAATAGCCACTGAAAGTGTCATTGGAAGCATAAATTATTGACATATTTTTGACAGCCAATAAGAGGCAATGTTTAAAAAATCAGGTGCAACAGTGAATTTTAAACAGGAAGGAAAACAACTTAATTCTCTCTGAAAATCACTTCTATACCTTTTGACTAAGATCAAGTTAATATCTGTTCTTAGCAGTTTACTATTTCCTGAATATACCAGTAAAATTTAAAAAGAAAAAAAAATGTTTCCCATCACATCCAAAGTCACTACAAATTTTTTAAAAGACGACTTATAAATGGTTGAATTCCATTTACAGGACAGCATAACAACCCACTCCAGTGTTCTTGCCTGGGCAAGAATCCCCATGGACAGAGGAGGCTGGTAGGCTACAATCCATGGGGTTGCAGAGTCAGACATGACTGAATGACTAAGCACAGAACAGCACAGCAAACTCCATTTACTTGAAAAATTCACAAATAATTGTATTCTTAATCTTGAAAATTAAAACATTGTGCTCAACATCAACCATTCTACAGTCATTTGCCATTTGAAGCAAACTGAAAAAATGAAAAAGCTTAATAAGTGGTTGCCTCATGAGCTGACCACAAATCAAAAAAAATTGTCTCTTTGAAGAGTTACTTCTCTTATTTTATGCAACAACAAAGAACTATTTCTCAGTCGGATTTTAACATGTGACAAAAAGTGGATTTTATAGGACAACCGGTGATGACCAGGTCAGTGGTTGGATTGAGTGAAAGTGAAAAATGAGAGTCACTCAGTCATGTCCGACTCTTTGCAATCCCATGGGCTATATGGTCCATGGAATTCTCCAGGCCAGAATACTGGAATGGGTAGCCTTTCCTTTCTCTGGGGGATCTTTCCAACCCAGGGATTGACCCAAGTCTCCCACATTACTGGTGGATTCTTTATCAGCTGAGCCACAGGGGATTGAGAAGAAGCTTCAAAGTACTTTCCAAAGACAAACTTGCAGCCAAAAAACATCATGGTCACTGTTTGGTTGTCTGCTGCTGGTCTGATCCACTACAGCTTTCTGAATCCTGGTGAGATTATTACAGCTGAGAAGTATGCTCAGCAAATTGATGAGATGCACCAAAAACTATAACACCTGCAGCCGGCACTGGTCAACAGAAAGGGCCGAATTTTTCTCTATAGCAACGCCTGACCAAATGTCACACAACCAATGCTTCAACAGTTGAATGAATTGGGATACAAAGTTTTGCCTCATCTGCCCTATTCACCTGACCTCTCACCAACTAACTACTACTTCTTCAAGCATCTCAAAAACTTTTTGCAGGGAAAATGCTTCCACAACTAGCAAGATGCAGAAAATACTTCATCAAATCCTGAAGCACAGATTTTTATGCTACAGGAGTAAACTTATTTTGCATTGGCAAACGTGTATTGATTACAATGGTTCCTTTTTTATTAATAAAGATATATTTGGGTCTAGTTATAATGGTTTAAAATTCATGGTCCAAAACCCCAATTATGTTTGCACCAACCTAATATCAGTTGCTCTAGAAATATCCCCTTTAGCTTTATTAGCATGTCTGCCTTTTTTAGAAAAGTATTTCATTTCATCTGAATATTGCTTCCTTCTTTCACTCTAGACTTAATCATTGACTTGTCATGGAACTTCTGTTACTAGAAGAAAACAGTATAATATCTTTCAAAATATAAAATAACAAGATTTTTTTCAACACAAACACTATGGCAACCCAATGATCAACTAAATCTAACCATTTCTCCCCTACCTCCCAATTCTCTACCATCCTTTCTCATTCCCGCTACTGAGATTTCTTCCTAACTCTTCTGGTGCTGCTGCTGCTGCTGCTAAGTTGCTTCAGTCGTGTCCGACTCTGTGCGACCCCAGAGACGGCAGCCCACCAGGCTCCTGTGTCCCTGGGATTCTCCAGGCAAGAACACTGGAGTGGGTTGCCATTTCCTTCTCCAATGCATGGAAGTGAAAAGTGAAAGTGAAGTCGCTCAGCCGTGTCCGACTCTTAGTGACCCCATGGACTGCAGCCCACCAGGCTCCTCCTAACTCTCCTACTTACCTCCATTGTAGCTCCTGTACAGTTTGTCCTTCACAAAAGAGCCAGAGTAATTTTTTCAGAGTTTTAATTTTGAAATCCAAATCCAAATATGACCATCCCCTGCTGAACATAATTTAATGGCTTCTCATTTTACTAAGGATAAAGAGAAAATTCATTCCTACCCTCCATAGTTTACAATGATTTGGCACTAACTTATTTCACTTAATCTCAGTCTCTCCCTCCCTTCCTCTGTGCCACAGGTGTGCTGCCTTTAAGCCATTAACTTTATCATGTTTATTCATGTTCCAAGAGTTTACCCTATATTATTCAAGGAACAAACTCTTCAGCTCCTTCTTCAAATAGTAAATTTACATTTATCCTTCAGTTTCAGCTTAATAATCCCTTTCTCAAAAACAGCTTCCTCAATCTTATGTACTAGGGAACTGCTACCCCTTTGTACAGCTCAATGGTATTGAGAGTCTCAGATATGAAGCTCTTAAACACAGCTGCAATTTTATATTGTTTTGTGTGTAACTAATTGGATTTTTTTGATATAGTATAATAAGTGCCATGAGAATAGAGGCTTTATTAATTGTCATATTTTCAATACATAGCAGACAAACTGAATAGACATTTTTTCAAAGAAGTCATACAAACGGTCAATAGGTACATGAAAAGGTACTCAACATCACTAATAATTACAGAAATGCAAATCAAAACTACAATAAGAGGCCACATCTAAACTGTTAGAATGGCTATCATTAACAAGTCAAGAGATGACAAACATTAGTGAGGATACAGAAAACAGAGAACATGTGTGCACAGTTGGTGGGGAATAAACTGGCACCACTGATTTCTATATCAGTAAAAACTTGTACAGACTTCTTGAAAAATTAAAAATAGAACCATAGGATCTAATAATTCCATTTCTGTTTATTCAAAGGAAATGAAAACAGGATCTCAAAACGATATCTGCACTCCCTTGTTCATTGCATCATTATTCTCAATAGCTAAGACATGGAAATAAGTGTCTGTCAATAGATGAATGGATTATATATAATGTATATATATATTAAAATTATGTGTATATATATATATATGTACATATATATACTTAATGGAACATTATTCAGCCATGAGAAGAAAGGATATCCTGACTTTTGCAGCAATGTGGGTGAACACTGAGGAACTTAGATTATGTCAAATGAAATAGCCAGACAGAGAAAGAAAAATACTGTATGATTCATTTATAAATGGGTTCACAAAAACCAAACTCATAGAAACAGGGACTAGAATGGTCATTACCAGGGGATAGAGGTGGGGAAAAAAGAAAGAAGTTGGTTGAATAGTACAAGCTTCCAGCTAAAAGATGAGTGAATTCTAGGGACTGAATGTACAGCACAGTGATTATTGTTGATACTATTGTGTTGTATACTGGAAAGTTGCAAAGAGTGTAAAGCTTAGGAGACCAGGTGTAGAAGTGGTATATATCATTTTCACCCATATTACTGTGACCAGAATGTAAGCACATCATCTCACTCAACCTCAAGAAAGTCTTGGAATATTTCTGTACCAGGAGAAGATGTAAAGTTGATTATCTAGGCACATAGCACCATTTCTACTGCTCAAGATAAACAACTTTTCATTTTGGGTGTATTTTTATAACGGGCTTTTTGTGGCTTTAAATCATGGTGGTGGTGGTTTAGTCGCTAAGTCATGTCCGACTCTTGCGACCCCATGGACTGTAGCCTGCCAGGCTCCTCTGTCCATGGAATTTTCCAGGCAAGAATACTGGAGTGGGTTGCCATTCCTTTAAATCATACATTCCAGTTAAGATACATCTCAGTGTAAGCACTCTTCTAGAGAATCAGAATAACTTACTGATAGGAATGCAATAATTTTTTGATAATATATGGGCTCTTCTGTTTTAATACTTTAGCTCTAAAGAGATACCACTTATCCTTTCTGCAAATTTACACAATAGAATTAGAGAAAAAACACATAAAGCTTGAAACAGGTCTACTTCCCCTAGCCTATACAGAAAAACCCCAGGATGAAATAACCCTTTTGAAAAACTACATGGGCCAAGTTTTTAAAGTTATGTCAAACAGTACTATTCACACTTTTTAAACAAATTGAAAAAGGCTTTATCTATGCACCCAGATACAGATTACATTGATCGATCAAGCATTGCCCTTCTTTTTGAAAGCAAGTAACTCACAGATCATAAAGTGTTTAATCAAACAATGTTTTTCAGTTTTTTGGGGGGTTACTATTTAGTTGGAGAAGGAAATGGCAACCCACTCTACTACTCTTGCCTGGGAAATCCCATGGATGGAGGAGCCTGGTAGGCTACAGTCCATGGGTTCACATAGCCAGACGTGACTGAGTGACTTCACTTTTCCACTATTTAGTATGCCCTATTTACTTTGTCCGTGCATTATTTTTGGCAGAAGTTCATATGCTGGAGGCAGTTTCTTATATCTTAGATACAAACCAAGCAAAATGGAGAATTCACCTTTTATGCTGAAAATTCTATTTGCAGATTTTATACATTGATAGCACAGCTATTCTAATTATAGGAACACTATTTTCTAGAATTTAGCAGAAGCTTCCAAGAGGCTTAAAATATTCAGATCTTTGTCCCAAGTCTTAACTTCCTTTGTCTGTACAATGGTAAGCTCACTAGAATGCCTAACTCTGAAGAATGACTTCAGCAATATCCACGGAATAATTTATGAAGTTACCATTCCTTTTGGGCCTTGTGTCTAACCAGCAAAATGATCTTCCTAGCTCTTTCTCCTCTAGGCCATTTCCTAAGGTGGCAGAATGGCTCTATTATTGTTTTACTGTAGCTATTTTAGAAAAAAATCTAGGCCCTCAGGATCTCATTCAAACTTTTGTTCCCAAGTACTTTAGGTGAAATCAAATATCATGAAATATTTACAATTTGTACTTAACTCTGAAGGAACACTTTGGGAGGGGACTAGGGATATAAAGACTGGAGATAAGAGAGCATAGCATTATAACAACGGTTCTGAAAATTTTATGCTCTGCTTGGCAAAAATTATCTGTATAGATTAGATACTCGCTTTTGGCAGTTTCAAGTCATACTCTTTTTCAGGATCTGATGGCCCATAGCTGGATGCCTCCTGGTGCCAGTAGGCATTTCTGCTGTTTCTATTTGGAGGACAATTCAGGAAAAGAGAGTTAATAACAATCAGAGAAAGCCCTGTTGAATTGGAGCTGGTACACATTCGGTTTGTGGCTCCCTATGGAAATGCTTATGGAAATAATCTTTAGGAGGGAGAAAAAGAATGGTGCATTTATGCCATCCTCATGAAATAAGAATATGATGAGCTCACTACTGCACTGTCAGATTACGATAGAGTTCAAATATAAATAATTGCAACAACATCAAAAAGCTTAGACATCACTTAGAAGAATTACTTAGACTTCACTGAGCAAGGCATACAATTTTTTTTTTTAATGATGAGGAGTTAGAGATTATGCTTATATGCATTCTAGAGATTTTGAAAAATACATAATGTATACTCAAAACAGTCCTGTGTGGGTACACACAGACTAATCCTATTCTCACTTTAGCTATTAATTTTATTTTGATATCTCTGAATTCTTATTATTTTCTGATTGTTCAAACTAAGTTCCATCATGTTCCAAAACTAAGATTCTGGAATGTTTTATTTCAACACACTATAGATCAGAATTACATAACAGAAATATGGTGTGAGCCACAAGCCCAAACCACATATGTGATTAAACTTTTTAGCAGACACATTAAAGAAAGTGAAAAGAAACAGGGGAAAACAGTTTAGTTAATAGATTTTACTTCATTTAATAGATTCAAAATATTATCATTTCAACATATAATCAACATTTTAAAGTATCAATATGATACTTTAAACCATTCAGTCTTAAAGTTGTATTTTTTAGACAGCTTATCTCATTTCACACTAGCCACACTTTAAGAACTCAATAACCACACCTGGCTATTGGCTATGATATCAGACAGGATGACTGTATAACATCTGATATCTTTAGTTTTAAAAAGAAAAAGTCTATCATTTAGTAGCGACATGAATGGATCAGGAACATCAAATTTGGTGGTTTCATTTACACAGATTTCAAAGTTCTCACAATTTCATTGTAATATATTTCAATGTAACATATTGTGATTGTAATATAATTCATTGTAGTATATTTTTGTTTTATTTGTATTGCAATGTATTTGTATTATATTGTATTTCATTTGTATATACAATGCAAATACATTTTCATTGCAATATATTTCAGGAACACACATTGAATTTTATAATTGGTCATTCCTTTTTCTTTTTAAGAATATTTTCCACAAACATGGGATTTTATAGATGAGAAGCACAATTTCCAAATACTGTTATTTTTTTTCTTGGGAATACCAACACTTCCAATGTGAGGCTTTGAAGACTGAATATATTAACTAGATAACTTGTCTCATAACGTATGTATATTGATAGAAAAATAACAATAACAAAAAATGATCTGATGAAACTGCTAGTATTTAAAACTATATTCCTGGGAGAAAACCTAGTAGATAGGTTTTCTATCTAGTAGACAGATAATACATAGTAGACCGGGTATTATTTCTCCTTCAACTGATATTTACCAAGAAGAACAGGAAGAGAAAAAGTAGGAGGAGAATGAAAAGAAAGAGCAAGGGAGAAGGGCAAAGAAGAAGGAGGGAGAGGAGGAGAAGAAGAGAAATAATAATAACAATGTTCAACAGGAACAAAGAGGAGGAGACAGAAGAGATGGAGAGGGGCAGGCAGAAAGAAAGAGAAAGAAAACCATCAAAGGCACATGCCTTTAACCAGGAATGAATTTGACAATATTTCACTGACAAAAAGTCGTTTCTGAAGGGACCTCATTTCTTTCATTTGATCCACAGCTACTACACATTCAACACCTAGAAGAAGGCATGGCTTTTTTTTTGGCCAGCACCTCACATCATGTGGGATCTTACTTCCCTGATCAGGGATTGAACCAGCACCTCCTGCAGTGGAGATGCAAGGTCTTAAACTGGACTGCCAGGGAAGCCCCTGAAGAAAGTATGGCTCTTGCTGAGAGCAATTGCCAACAAAAAAGACAGGTAGCTGGAGCTAGGAAAGACTTTGAGATACACACACACTGAGAAATTCCCTCTGCTGCATTCTGACAGATGTTATCTGCTTAAATACTTCCTGTCAACAAGAATTGACTACCTCTGAGGCAGCACATTTTCTTTATAGACTATGGCATTCACTGGAAAATTCCCTCCTGAGGCTGCAGTTGATCATTCACGGGTTCATTGTGCTGGGCTGTCCTCTGGGGATAACATAAATCTGCCCATCTACCTTATAGGAGAATCCTGAAAATATTTTAAAATTATTTTCTTGTTATCACAATCATTTTATTTATTTCTTCCTTCTTATAAAACATATTTTAGCCCCCTTGCCATGTTAATTTTTGTATTTTAAACGTGCACTAGGTGAATGCTATTTTTAAATGTTTTGCTTAGAGCTAAATATTCTAGATACAGTCAGTGATAAATTTATTAGATCATAATTTTTCATGATCTGGGAATTATAAATCTATTAAAGAGGGCTAAGAATAGACTTACCATTTTACTAACCACATAATAAATTCAGTTTATTCATTACAGATATTTGTTGAAAAGCTACCATGTATTGGTATAAATGTCATGGTGGCTCAGTGGCAAAAAAAAATCTGCCTGCTAATGCAGGAGTCACAGGATATGCAGGTTTGATCCCCAAGTTGGGAAGATCCCCTGGAGGAGGAAATGGCAACCCATTTCAGTATTCTTGCCTGGAAAATCCCATGGTCAGAGGAGCCTGGAGGGCTACAGTCCAAAGGGTTGTGAAGAGTCAGACACAACTGAGCACTCACACTCTCAAGTACAAAAAGTTGTGTTTAAAAAATGAATAAGACCCAGTCTCTTCTTGGAGTAGCTTCTGATCCAATGGGACAGACAGCAACTAGTATATACTCATGGAGGTGAAGATGCAGAGGAGAAAGTTGCAGCTTAGTCTGGAAAATACTGTATATATTAGACTGGTCAAAATGTTCATCCACGTTTTTCTGTAACATCTTATGCAAACATTTGAACAAACTGAATCTTTATGGCTAACTCAATATATTATTTGAGCAATTAAAATCATTATACTTTTCCATCTGTAACGCCACCAAGCCAGATTGCTTTGGCCCACAGTATATTATAATTTCTACAAAGCAAAGTATTCACCTAAATCTATGTGAAGAAATTTACATTTATTCTAGTGAAAATTCATCTTTGTTCATTCATTTCCAACATAGTTGGGAATGTGAATTTTGTCAGACATCTTTTTGGACTTTTCTATCTGCAAAGTGGGTATCATGTGTTTCACTCAAGGCATGGATACTATTCTCAAAAAGTACTGAGAGATGGTACACACATCTGTGAAGCTACATGATGGGTTTCTCATCCAGTTCATACTTTTATCATCTTATTCACAAGGATAGAATAGAATGCTGTATCCAAATATTTCTGAAAATAACATAATAATTATGCCATTTCTCTGTACCAAGCAATCATATGTAAAGTGGATTTGGTTTGCTGTCAGTCTTCTTAATGAGTGTATGCTCCATTCTTAAGAATACTGAAAGAAACTAAAGACCTATATATAGAAAACTATAAAACACTGATGAAAGAAATCAAAGAGGACACTAATAGATGGACAAATATACCATGTTCATGGATCGGAAGAATCAATATAGTGAAAAGGAGTATACTACCCAAAGCAATTTACAAATTTAATGCAATCCCTATCAAGCTACCAGCCATATTTTTCACAGAACTAGAACAAATAATTTCAAGATTTGTATGGAAATACAAAAAACCTCGAATTGGCAAAGCAATCTTGAGAAAGAAGAATGGAACTGGAGGAATCAACTTGCCTGACTTCAGGCTCTACTACAAAGCCACAGTCATCAAAACAGTATGGTACTGGCACAAAGACAGACATATGGATCAATGGAACAAAATAGAAAGCCCAGAGATAAATCCACACACATATGGACACCTTATCTTTGACAAAGGAGGCAAGAATATACAATAGAGTAAAGACAATCTCTTTAACAAGTGGTGCTGGGAAAACTGGTCAACCACTTGTAAAAGAATGAAACTAGATCACTTTCTAACACCGCACACAAAAATAAACTCAAAATGGATTAAAGATCTAAATGTAAGACCAGAAACTATAAAACTCTTAGAGGAGAACATAGGCAAAACACTCTCTGACATAAATCACAGCAGGATCCTCTATGATCCACCTCCCAGAATTCTGGAAATAAAAGCAAAAATAAACAAATGGGATCTAATTAAAATTAAAAGCTTCTGCACAACAAAGGAAACTATAAGCAAGGTGAAAAGACAGCCTTCTGAATGGGAGAAAATAATAGCAAATGAAGCAACTGACAAACAACTAATCTCAAAAATATACAAGCAACTTATGCAGCTCAATTCCAGAAAAATAAACGACCCAATCAAAAAATGGGCCAAAGAACTAAATAGACATTTCTCCAAAGAAGACATATGGATGGCTAACAAACACATGAAAAGATGCTCAACATCACTCATTATCAGAGAAATGCAAATCAAAACCACAATGAGGTACCACTTCACACCAGTCAGAATGGCTGCGATCCAAAAATCTGCAAGCAATAAATGCTGGAGAGGGTGTGGAGAAAAGGGAACCCTCCTACACTGTTGGTGGGAATGAAAACTAGTACAGCCACTTTGGAGAACAGTGTAGAGATTCCTTAAAAAAATGCAAATAGAACTACCTTATGACCCAGCAATCCCACTGCTGGGCATACACACCGAGGAAACCAGAATTGAAAGAGACACATGTACCCCAATGTTCATCACAGCACTGTTTATAATAGCCAGGACATGGAAACAACCTAGATGTCCATCAGCAGATGAATGGATAAGAAAGCTGTGGTACATATACACAATGGAGTATTACTCAGCCGTTAAAAAGAATTCATTTGAATCAGTTCTGATGAGATGGAAGAAACTGGAACTGATTATACAGAGTGAAGTAAGCCAGAAAGAAAAACACCAATACAGTATACTAACACATATATATGGAATTTAGAAAGATGGCAATGACGACCCTGTATGCAAGACAGCAAAAAAGACACAGATGTGTATAACGGACTTTTGGACTCAGAGGGAGAGGGAGAGGGTGGGATGATTTGGGAGAATGGCATTGTAACATGTATACTATCATGTAAGAATTGAATCGCCAGTCTATGTCTGACGCAGGATACAGCATGCTTGGGGCTGGTGCATGGGGATGACCCACAGAGATATTATGGGGAGGGAGGTGGGAGGGGGGTTCATGTTTGGGAACACATGTAAGAATTAAAGATTTTAAAATTAAAAAAATAAAAAACTAAAAAAAAAAGTAAAATAAATAAATAAATAAATAAATAAAACATTTTAAAAAAAAAAGAAATATTTACTGATATGGTAAATAAAATTGTATTTATTTCCTTGTGTTAGTATCTCAAATTTATTATCCATTGTGGTTTGGAGTATAGACATAAAAAGAAAAAAAAAAAAAAAAAAAGAATGACTGGCAGAATCTATGTTAGCTGGCTATGAAGTCCTAAGGCTTAACTCAGAGAGGTGACTGCCCTTTACTGTCTTCTCTATATAATTATAAATGCAGAAGGAAGCAAGGTTTTAATATTATATATAATAGATATATAATATAGTCAATTGTATATGTATTTATATTTACTGTTTTATATATATATATATATATATATAATTATATAATATAGAGAGAGCATTAATAAAATAATTTACTTCAGTCTCCAAACAGTGACTCCCAGCTATGGGAACAATAGCCACATCCGAAAAAAAAAAAAAATATATATATATATATATATATGTTTCCATGGCTAAAACAGGGGATTAGGAGGTATTTTCCTATCAAAAATTATTATATAATGGTCAGATATATGCAGAATAGTTCAGTTAACACAATATTTTAGAAATATGATAGGTTAAAAGACTTTTCAGAGCTGGTCAGGGAGTTTCACTGCAATTTATAGCATTATTTCAAAGAGAAAATGGGTTTTAAAATCCCAATAATGGATTTTTCAAACTAACTCTTTAAAACACAATCCAATAACAGGTCCAAATGGCCTGAAGTGTAGTTTCAGTTTCACAAAAATCCAAATGTATGTGTGGATGTGTTTCATGAATATTTGCTTTAAATAAATTTCTATAAAACACTGAAATAAGTTAACTTTGTACCTTTATTGGTATACATAAAAGCTGGTAAAGATAAACATAATTGCAATTCAGAAAGATTACTATTTTCACCAAAACTACACATTTGAATTTATTTTCAGTCTTATCCATAATATAAAACAAACTTTGATTATTTAGAAATTATCATTGATAAAAGATAATTTTCATTATACATTGGGATATCATGACCATTACTTTCAAAAGTTCACATTTACAAAAATGATTTCATGTCTTCCAACCATTTTAAAAGAAAATGAAAGTGAAAGTCATTTAGTTTTTGCAATCCCCTGGACTATAGAGCCCATGGAATTCTCCAGGCCAGAATGCTGGAGTGGGTAGGCTTTCCCTTCTCCAGGGGATCTTCCCAACTCAGAGACTGAACCCAGGTCTCCCACATTGCAGGCAGATTCTTTACCAACTGAGCTATCAGGGAAGTCCACCCATTTTAATGATACTTTTAAAAGTAAAATACAGATAAACTTTAGGGCTGTTTAACAACTAATAAATTCTGTTAAGTCCACCCAAGTTAGCACTGGGCTTCCCAGGTGATGCTAGTATTAGAGAACCACCTGCCAATGCAGTAGACATAAGAGACTTGGGTTCAATCCCTGGGTCAGGAAGATCCCCTGGAGGAAGCTATGGCAACCCACTCCACTATCCATGCTTGGAGAACCCCATGGACAAAGGACCCTGGCAGGCTACAGTTCATAGGGTCGCAAAGAGTCAAGCATGACTGAAGTGACTTAGCATGCAAACAAGTTAGCACTAATTTAAACTACCTCTAGATGAAGTAAGGTATAAGATAATCTTTCTGCCACATACAAAATATAACTAAGCAATTTTAATAACATGCGACTGAGTATAAATATATTAAATATATAGATTTTTTATTTCTTTGAGGAAATTTTCATATGCAACATTAAAAAAAACAGTTGTGCTTCTTTCTATAATTATTAATAGCACTAATTACTGAATATTTCTGTATGCCTGACCCTGTGTAGTGCTATCCATCCTATTTTTCTTATTAAATCATCAGAACAAAACTATAGGTAAGGATCATTATTCCCATTTTACAGATGACACTGTGGCTCAGGACACCATTTTCCAAGATCACATAACTAGAAGGAACAGAGTGAAGATCTGATCTTGTTTCTCCTTGATTCCAAAGCCTTTGTACTTAACCACCATGATATACTACTATTTTAAAAATAGCATTTGGTGAGAGAGGAAGAATTTCATTATAGTAGTTATGATAATTACCTGATTGTTACTCTGACATGTAGCTACATTAGTAGAAAGGGTTTTTGTCACTTTTTTAGCACTAGACACTTAGAATTTGCATGCTAGGGTCAAAAGGCATTTCACAGATAGAAGTTATAATAACTTAATGACTGAGTCCATAGAGGAAAAGTATTTTGATCACTTCTCTTAGCCAATGACAGCTGTGCTTTTCTCAGTTATTTCTACTTTTCTAAGCCCTCTGACAGGCACTTGCCCATCTCTAATTCCCATTAGGAGCACTAGTGGCATTGCAGTTTTTCAAGATTTTTAAAGTCTCCCGGATTCTATGCATGACATATGGTTTCAGTAGGGAACTACTGATTGCACGGTGAAGCCTGTTATTTCTTCCACTTTTCACGGCTCTGCTCACAGCATGCTGGCAGCTGAGCTGCGAATAGGATTTTAAGGTTCAGCATGAGATCCAGGAGCCCTGAAACAACAACAATAATAAAAGTGGGCTCTGGTTTTGTGCTGGAGGCAAGTTCTGCTTTCTGTATTCAGAACTTTTTGAAGGGGAGCTTTGGAAGTCAAAAAGACAGGAAATGAAAATGTTACCCAGACCCCAGTTTCTACAAGGAAAAACTCTTGCTCCTTTGAAATTGGAATTTTTTCTAGGTACTGATGTAAGCAAACTACAATACAGCTTTATTTCCTTTTCTGTGATGTGAAATGCCACAATCTCAGCCAAAGTTTTAAGAAATGCCATGACACACATAAAAACAGTCAATTATGTTGCTGAAATAATCCAGGCACATTTTTCTCTCCAGAAACACTCTGCTATATTTTACATGAGAAATGACTACAAATACATGTGTCAGAAGTCCTCCCCAGTGTGAACCCTGGGTCTTGAGACATCGACGGATTAACGCTTGTAACCTTCAGTTCTAATTGGAATAAAGTCCATGTCTGCCTTAAAAAAAAAGAAAAAAACTATTTCCTGAAAATCAGTGTGCTTTTAACAACAAAGGCCAAATTCTTTATCGTTATATGAACATGAGAAGGTTCATGTAGGTCTCTATTTATGTTGGCTGCATGAAATGATCTTACTCATTTAAGGTGCAACACTGACACTTAGGAAAAACCCAAAACAATCAAAAGAAGTAAATTCTTGATGACTGGGCCTACAGCTAAGGTAGAAACAATTTCTAATTCCCAAATATGTGTGATATAAAGAGGAGCAGGGTAAGGCTAGGCTACTACCACATTTGTTAGCAGTAACTAGTCTAAGTCTACTAAGTCTTAGACCTACTACGAGGTCTAAGAGGTAGGTGACCAAGTGAAAAAAAACCTGGAGTCATACGACGTGAGGTCTCACTATGTGTTTGCTACTTACAAGTTTTTTGATATGAGATAGGCTTCTTCAATTTTCTGAAGTATACGTTTCTCATTCATAACTTAGGGCTTAAAAGTATTTATCTTATCTTGGGAAATAACTGAATGAATCTTTCATATTTCTGCACATATTTTGAGCGAAGGAAGTGGCAGCTTGTGTTCTGGATTACCTTTCTGGGAATGTTTGTATAGCAAATAACATTTGAAGTTTAAAAAGTCTCTGTGGGGAAGAGACAAGAATTATCTGTGGTGCAGGATAGTAAAGATAAGGTCTCCCAGTGGGGCAAATGTTGAAGAATTTTGCCAGCAGGTCTTTTTTTTTTTCCTGAACCTTAGGGTTCTTCTCCTATAATGCAAGCAACTGAATGTGATGCCACCTGGCCCTAGTTGCCTTGCCCTAGGAACTGGGGCTCAAGAGACTGACACAAGTGATGTTACTCTGGCAAACGCTATTTTTTGAGTGTTATACTGACCTTTGCCTCTGAGCCAGAATCTATGGCCAGTATCCATGAAACTATGGAAGATAAACATGTTAGCTTGTAAATGGAGTGAAATCTCAGACCTTTCATGGTTCTTGACATTCACAAAATTTCTATGAAGAATTAAAAATGAAAATATTTGGAAAGATGTAATAAAATGTCTTACAAAATAAAGTCAATTAATTAACCAAGATTAACTTAATTCATTAATTAATAATCAATTAACTAAGATTCAATTAATCTAGGTTGTCATTATCAATATGATGATTAACAGTGATTTTTGTCTTGAGTACTTTGTTATTCCAAAATACAAATGAAATAATACACATGTACAGAAATTTTCTAGAAAAATAGTTTGAGTTGTATGTTTAAATCAAGAAACATTGTTAAACATCTTTGATACAAGTTATCAAATAAAGCCAAAGTAAACTATTTGCAGTCTACAGAATGAAAAAAAAAAAAATGCAAACTATCTATCTGATAAGGAATTAATATTTAGAATATATAAGGAACTCATAATCCAGTAGCAAAAACATCTGATTTAAAAATGAACACGTATATATATATGTATTATAAATATATACATACTTAAAAATTCTCTGCCCTCAAAAGTCCTACATTCTAGTTTGAGAAACAGGATCCAAACCTATGAAAAATTATGTAATAATATAAAATTAGACTTACAATCATGAAGAGAGTTGATGTCATAAAACAGTTTGGCAATAATTTGCCAAATAAGTGATATAAATTGTGCTTTGGAATTTAGAAAAAAGAGAAATTTGAATGCTCGCTATTTCCAAAGTCTCCCTTTATGGAAGATATTTCCTTATGTAAGATATCCTACTTATTACCAGAATCTTATTTTCTTGGCCATGGATGTTTAAAAACTTATGATACTTGAGTCAAAGTCTTATGGGTCCTAGAATAGTACCTCAAATTACTGCATTCTTGATAGTAATATATGAATTCAATCAAATATTCTTTCTGAAAGAGTTTAATTATTATATGAGAGAGTTAGTATATAAAGGAATAATACAATATAGAAGAGATACATAAATAAAGAAATAAGTAGAAATAATGATTCAGGAAATCCAGAAATCAGAGGCATGATGTTGAAAAAAATAGTCAAGAGTCTTAAAAAAACAGAGACAAGACAATGGTGGGACATTAAATTAGGACATCCCTTTCTCAGGACACAAACCAACAAAATTGCTGCTTTTGTTTTCTGAGATCATCCCAGGCTGAGTTGTTGCCTTTACATGAAGAACATATCAGTTACCAATGAGCTCTGCCTTGAATCTACTGGGGTTTGTTTCCGCCTCTTTTACCTGCCCATTAACTCTTACAAAGTCCTCATTATGAAAGGAATTTGAATTACCAGTCGGTAACAATTTGAAAAAGTCTTAACACATGGATGCTGGGAATAGCAAAGCCCTCAAAAGACTTCCCATGCAGGACATAAGCCCCAATAAGCAAAAACATGCCCAGAGAACAATGAGGAGACCCATCTGTTTGTAACAGAGTTTCGGAGCAGATACAGCTCTGTGCCCATATAATGAAGAGTCTCAAGAGCAAGCCTAAGGAGTCCAAATATTATTCAATTTATAATTAAAAATATATGTGCTACTTTTTATGCAAAAAAAAAAAAAAGATCAAAGTCTGCTCATCAGCATGAAAGAGGGGGCACTAACTTCATGCAGACCCATGAGTAATAGTGATGATGCAGACAAGCTACTCTGAACCCTGAAAGGCAGGGGGTAGTCCAGGTTCACTTTACACTAAAAATAGTGTCTTCTTTCCCTCCCTACTTCCCCTTCTCCTAGGTTTTTTTATTAATGATATCTTCTTTCATCTCCCTTCCTCTGCATACTCACTCATACATGTTCCTCATCCCCTCATACCCTCAAATGTATGAATGAAGACACTTTAAGTTTCCTAGTGTTCCCTAGTGTCCGTTTATATAATGCTAACAATTTTATATTTCTTTCTCTTAAACTCATTTAAATTGAGCTGCTTTTTAATTTTATATGTCCTTTGATCAAAGCTTCTGCTGTAAAAGTTTCTGTGGCTCCCCCAGGCTTACCTGGGCACTCTTTAATTTTTAAAAGCTGCTTCCATACCCCCATCATTTCTTTGCTTTAATATAATTTCCCCATCTGTCTCATCTGCTAATCTATAAACTCTTTTAGGTTAAAATTGTGTTTTAATTATCTCTATGTTCTCAGAGACTGGCACAGTGCCTGCCAAATTAAAGGTACTAATACCTTTGAATAAATGAACTAAATCTTTCACCTCTAGTTTAGCATAAAATTTAAGATATTCACATGTAGTAATGTATAAGAGATGATGTCATTTGCCAGCATCAATAATCATCATCATTTTGTTTCTGTTACATTAAATGAAATTGCACTGGAGAATATTGTTCCTCCTTGATTTATCTCTTCCCACATGTTACTGTCTCACAGCAGTTGGAGTAGTACAAGAGATTTATGTCTTTTCTAAAGGCATAAAAATTAATCTGATTTTTAATTATTTTTCCCAATAGCATATAAGCCTCAATTTAGTTTCTACTTAGGATCAATATTGATTTAAGTTCCTTTAGTAGTTTCACCTTTTTAAAAACAAGCCATGTCATAGCCAACCTCATAAAATTATGCCCTACTGCTCATTAATATTAATCACAGGCATTAAATTTAATTTTCTCATTGGGGTTTAGGAAGGTATAGAAATAAGCAAGAGACACAATCCTTCTTCCCTGAATCAAATTGAGATGATTCCTAGCGGTCAGCACAGTCCACAGCCAAGTGCAAAGTGTATTCTATTCTATTCCTAACAAACAAATTCTGAGCATGCTCAGTCTTACTGTTTACCATGGAGCATAGTTGTATACCTTAAGTAAATCTTTGGAAGGCCTAGGATGGTTATAGTACAAAAATAAGGACACTTTGTTATCTTTTCATATGGAAAAACAGCCTGATGCTCAGTGTTCCACTGTGCAGTAGAAGATATAGAAGAATCAATCTGCCATAAGGCAATTACTGTGGACACAAATGGCAAACCTGTAGTGTTCTTGCACCGATCCTCTGTTCTACATCTATGATCAACAAGCTCTTCTTTCCTATGTCTGAACTCAGTTCGAAACCCTCTGCAAGCCATAACTCCAGGCACAATGACTAGTCACCAGAATTAGAACAAGTACATAAACCTCTTTATATACCTATCCTATAGTATCAAATGTGTAAAATCTCAGTCAATGAAGATTAAAACTCTCCTACTTTAACTATGCTATAGGACACTATCACTGGATGTGAAGATGCTCACTGCATGTGACACGCAGTTGTGGGAATCCCTTGCTGCTGCTGCTGCTGCCAAGTCACTTCAGTCGTGTCCGACTCTATGTGGCCCCAGAGACGGCAGCCCACCAGGCTCCCCTGTCCCTGGGATTCTCCAGGCAAGAACACTGGAGTGGGTTGCCATTGCCTTCTCCAATGCATGAAAGTGAAAAGTGAAAGTGAAGTCACTCAGTCATGTCTGACCCTCACCAACCCCATGGACTGCAGCTTTCCAGGCTCCTCCGTCCATGGGATTTTCCAGGCAAGAGTACTGGAGTGGGGTGACATTGCCTTCTCGAGGGAATCCCTTATAGTATCTCAATTTCAATATATATGTGTTTAGACATTAACATTCTGAAATTAAGGTTTGTACATATAACATGGTAGTGTTTATTGTTCATGATTATGTTGTATTCTTTTTGTTTTGTTTGATGTGATGCTATTACATTAATAATGTGTTATTATATTGATGATCATTTATATAATAGAATAATATCAAACGTGATTTTTCAATCCTTTTACAGTAGATAATTTGTTGTGATATTTCATCAGAAGTATAAACTTTAAAATATATAGTATAATAATTTCCAATTTTCTTGCCTCTGATAGACATTATAACTTAGCAACTAAACCAAAGTAGAAACTGATGTAGCATAACTCCAACAATGTAGGTCAAATGCAAAGATACATAACTCATAATTTAGTGTATAATAAATAGTAATATTATCTCTTGCTGTTGTTGTTTAGACACTAAGTTGTGTCTGACTCTTTGCAACCCCATGGACTGCACCATGCGAGGTTCCTCTGTCTTCCACTATCTCCCAGAGTTTGCTCAAATTCAAGCCCATTGAGTCAATGATGCTATTAACCGTCTCATCCTCTGATGCCTGCTTCTCCTTTTGCCTTCAATCTTTCCTGGCATCAGGGTCGTTTCCAATGAGTCAGTTCTTCACATCAGGTGGCTAAAGTATTGGAGCTTCAGCTTTAGCAACAGCCCTTCCAATGAATATTCAGGGTTAATTTCCTTTAGGACTGGTTTATCTCTATCATAAAATTAATCTAATAATAAGAAGGTATGTGACAAAAGTAGAACGTATGGAGTAGGTTTTATAAAGTAAGAGATAAGTAACTTTGGAAGAATATAACTTGCTTAATATTTATATTTGCCTAAGGCCCTGGTAGCAGGGGAGGTATGTATATTTAGGGAATATACAGATTCTTTCTGATTTTATCAATAGTTGTGTGTATATATATATATATATATATATATATGCACACACAGACACACACATATATCACTTTTCTGAATAAAATGTAATTTTTAGAGTATTATAAATAAAGACTATAATCTAAATCTCTTTTCCCCATAATTATTGTTTTCTTTGAAGTGATAGAAAAGTTTATTCTTTCCCTCAGAGAAGTTTATGATCAAATCAGACTGGAATATTTATTGAAAGGGAGAAATCTATATAGCTACAGTATTGCCTTTGGCTACTAAGAATAAGTTAGATTTATAAAATATAGGGATGTTTACAGGCAAGGTTAGATATCCTATAAAATCTTCCTACAGCAAAGCACCTAGAAACTCTAAATAAAACATTACAAAATATTATTGCAAATGCTTATTTGTGTCCACAAAACAGAAACAAAACTCCATAGGCACCAAGAATGTAAAGTGAAAAGCACACTGATAAATAGGCTTTCAAGTCACAGTGACCAAAAAGAGCTTGCTGATATAAAAAATTTAGAGCTTTGGGTTTCATGGCTGCTTGGGGTCAGGAGATAAGCCCTTGAACCCCATAATTTAGGGAACTGTGACAGAGACTTCTGCATAAAGTCAGGACCCTAGAAAGTATACACCTTTAGGAAAAGAAATTCTTGCATAAAATATCACTCATGAGCAAAAGATTTCTTTTTCTTTGTCCAAGAAAGCCTATTTTGAAAATTTATTGCCCCAGGCTTGCTCTCACAGACATGCTAACTTTTAATATATTAAAATCTGAATATTGGTCTTAGATACCTCAAGAGAAACATTAAATTAAATTAAGTTGATCCTAGATTGGTAAAGTTTCTGTATACTTAACAGAAATAAATTCACATTTTTCCTGGATAAATATAGCCTACAACAAGCCTTGGTATTCCCAAACATAAACTTAGTCAAACCTAAATTCACAATCCAAAATTATAAAATACCTAAGAAAACAAATCAACATAAAGAAGTGGGAAAATCAGTTGAATAAAAGTAGATTTTTCACTCCCCATATCTGCAGATACTAAAATTCCTGGATCATGAATATAAAATCATATGTTTAATATGTTTTGTAGAAAGAAAACATATGTTTTAAATGAACAAGAAAGCAGATATCGCTGAAAAAAGGCAATTAAAAAAAGTATAAATCTTAAAAATAAAAAAATTGAATATAGAAAATTTCAATGTATCAAAAGCCACTACAACTACAGAGCATTTGTGATCTGGAAAAGAGATCTGAGGGAGTCAACTAGAATACAAGATAGACTAAGAGATAAAAGATCTGAAAATGTGTCAATAAACTAAGGGAACAAAATAAAATATAAAAAATAAGAATTAAATCAAGTAAGAATTAAAATTGAATAGAAAGAATAAAGGGGATATATATTCAATACTATAAAGCTTAAAACCTTACAACACTTGATGAAAAATATCAATACTCAGTCAGGAAATATATAAAGTAAATTAAGTAGAAAAATTAAAATAGAAACATAATGAAAACTGTCACAGTAACATTGTAGTCCACCATAGACAAAAAGAAGGAATCAAAACTTCCAAGAGAAAAAAATTTCCTTCAAAGACAATGAAAACTATTTCCAAAGTGTTGAAAGGACATAGTCATCACCAACTGTCTTTCATTTTCAGTAAAGAATAAGTGCTAAATACATAGAATTTTTAAAAGTTCATATTTTTATCACTAACATATCATTAATAAGAACTATAATTTATGAAGGAAAACAATTGTGGAAAGAATGTTTGAGAGTAGGAAAACAAGCAAATAAATTGGGGTATCATAACTAGCATCAGTGACATATAAAACAATGATAATATGTACTTTGTGGTGTTAAAACACTGGTAAATTCTATACTGAACAACAATGTTAGATGAAGAAGATATTTAATCAAAGAAAAGGTCTTTTATGCCCTTGGATCATTCAAAGGGATGGTCCAGTAATTGATTTAATTTAGGCTGCCATCTGTGGGGTCGCACAGAGTTGGACATGACTGAAGCTACTTAGCAGCAGCAGCAGCAGGCACTGTTAAAGTAAGATTTGTGTATAAATATTTTTAGGTAATTACCTTATAAAAATAATCTTTTTATTTCTACACCAGTCTATGAAAAATGGAAATATAAATTCAATTAATTCATAAAGAGGGAAAAATAGTTGAAATCCAAAAGAAGCAGGGAATAAACAGGACAAACAAAAAGCATAAAATACTATAATAAACAAATGGGATCTAATTAAAATTAAAAGCTTCTGCACAACAAAGGAAACTATAAGCAAGGTGAAAAGACAGCCTTCTGAATGGGAGAAAATAATAGCAAATGAAGCAACTGACAAACAACTAATCTCAAAAATATACAAGCAACTTATGCAGCTCAATTCCAGAAAAATAAACGACCCAATCAAAAAATGGGCCAAAGAACTAAATAGACATTTCTCCAAAGAAGACATACGGATGGCTAACAAACACATGAAAAGATGCTCAACATCACTCATTATCAGAGAAATGCAAATCAAAACCACAATGAGGTACCACTTCACACCAGTCAGAATGGCTGCGATCCAAAAATCTGCAAGCAACAAATGCTGGAGAGGGTGTGGAGAAAAGGGAACCCTCCCACACTGTTGGTGGGAATGCAAACTAGTACAGCCACTATGGAGAACAGTGTGGAGATTCCTTAAAAAATTGCAAATAGAACTACCTTATGACCCAGCAATCCCACTGCTGGGTATACACACCGAGGAAACCAGAATTGAAAGAGACACATGTACCCCAATGTTCATCGCAGCACTGTTTATAATAGCCAGGACATGGAAACAACCTAGATGTCCATCAGCAGATGAATGGATAAGGAAGCTTTGGTACATATACACGATGGAGTATTACTCAGCCGTTAAAAAGAATTCATTTGAATCAGTTCTGATGAGATGGATGAAACTGGAGCCGATTATACAGAGTGAAGTAAGCCAGAAAGAAAAACACCAATACAGTATACTAACACATATATATGGAATTTAGAAAGATGGCAATGACGACCCTGTATGCAAGACAGGAAAAAAGACACAGCTGTGTATAACGGACTTTTGGACTCAGAGAGAGAGGGAGAGGGCGGGATGATTTGGGAGAATGGCATTCTATCATGTATACTATCATGTAAGAATTGAATCGCCAGTCTATGTCTGACGCAGGATACAGCATGATTGGGGCTGGTGCATGGTGATCACCCACAGAGATGTTATGGGGAGGGAGGTGGGAGGGGGTTTCATGTTTGGGAACACATGTAAGAATTAAAGATTTTAAAATTTAATAAAAAATAAAAAATAAAAAAAAAATACTATAGTAGAAATGCATTCACACATATCATTGAGCTCAATAAATAAAAGGGTTTAAAACAGAAACAGTCAAGATAAATGAATACATTATGGTTGAAAGTAAAGTAATTAAAGTAGATCTTAGATCTAAGGAAATGGCAACCCACTCCCGTACTCTTGCCTGGAAAATTCCACGGACGGAGAAGCCTGGTAGGCTACAGCCCATGGTGTCACAAAGAGTTGGACACGATAAGTGACTTCAGCTCACTAAAGGGAAAAAACAAATGAAAATTATCTTAATATATTCCGTTCAGTTCAGTTCAGTCGCTCAGTCATGTCCGACTCTTTGCAACCCCATGAATCGCAGTAGGCCAGGCCTCCCTGTCCATCACCAACTCCCGGAGTTCACTGAAACTCACATCCATCGAATCGGTGATACCACCCAGCCATCTCATCCTCTGTCGGCCCCTTTTCCACCTGCCCCCAATCCCTCCCAGAATCAGAGTCTTTTCCGATGAGTCAACTTTTCTCATGAGGTGGCCAAAGTACTGGAGTTTCAGCTTTAATGTCATTATTACCATATAAATATACTTTAAGAAAAATATTCATCACAAACTGGATAAATATATAATTATAAAATTTGATTTTAACAGGAAAGCAGATTGCATCAATAATATAGATGCATGAAATAACATAATTGAAGTATATATAAGTAAAAAATTGAGATAATTACAAGAAGAAATATAAGATTCATCATATATAATTAAAATTCAACCCTGTCACGTAATTAGTAGGCCAAGTAGAAAACAAATTTATAAGGCAATAGAAGATTTAAATCACACTGTTAGTAAACTTAGTAAATATATCACCCCAAAATCAACAATTCTCTCCTCTGTAAACATACAGAAAGCAATTTTTAAAAAATAACCAAATACCCTAGGCCTATACTTTCCAACTGGAGAAGGAAATGGCAACCCACTCCAGTATTCTTGCCTTGAAAATCCCATGTACAGAGGAGCCTGGATGGGCTACAGTCCATGGGTTGCACAGAGTAAGACACTACTTAGCAACTAAGCACGTACTTTCCAATATGTTAGTTACTAGTCATGTGTGACCATTTAAAGTTAAAAATAAATTGATTAAAATTATATAAAATAAACAATTAAGTACTTCAGTCATGTTAGTCACATTTCAAGTACTCAATAACTACATGTGGCTATTGGCCACTATATTAGACAGCAAAGATATAGAATATTGACATCACTTCAGACAGTTTCACTGTACAACACTGTTCTAGAATAGTATTAAGATATTTCTGCAATGCTGACTGTAGAAAAAATTACTGCAATTTCAAAAAATAAGTATAAACTTTGCAGAGGCACATGTCCTATTACATCTAAGCCAATTTAAAAAAAAACAGTATCTTTGGTGTATAAGTTATTTCATGGGTTTCAAATGAAACAGGAAAAATAAATGAGAGAACTGGAAAAAAGAAAGACTGCATTATGTATACAATCCAATAAACAAATGATCAAATGATTAAGTAAGTCACAAAGGATTAGAGAGAAATGGTAGAGAGTTATATCCACCAGCTAGCATTGCTTAAAGAAGAAAATGTGATTTTAATCTGTTGAATTTTGTGAAGTCCAAATAAACAGGAAACCTATTATAATTTTCTTGGTTAAAATATATAGCTTAGATCACTTTTCTGTTATTTAACAATATCAAATAGTCAGAAACAAACTCACTCATGTACGTTCAACTGATCTTCAACACAAATGCCAAGAATATACAATGGGGAAAAGATAGTCTCTTCAACAAATAATGTTAGAAAAACTAGATATCCACATGCCAAAGAATGAAATTGGACTCACACCATACACAAAAATCAACTCAAAATGGATTAAACAAATAAACATTAGAACTGAAACTATAAAACCCCTAAAAGGAAACATTGGGGAAAAGCTTCATAACAGTTTGGTTATGGCAATAATTTCATGACAACAAAATTACAGGCAACAAAAGCAAAAATAGACTATATTAAACTAAAAAGCTTCTGCAAAGCAAATAGTTGATGGAGGGAGAGGCAACTTAGGGAATAGGGGAAAATATTTGCAAACCATATGCCTGAACATGGGTAAGTTTCCAAAGCATATACGAAACACCTTCAACTCAATACCAAACGAATAACCTGATTAATAAATGAGCTAATTACTTAAGCTGGCATTTCTCCAAAGAAGACGTACAAATGACCAGAAGTTATATAACAAAATGCTTAACTTCACTAACACAATACTTCAGGGAGTACAAATTGAAACTACAAAGAGATATATCCCTTATGCCTGTCAGGATGGCCATTATTAAAAGTGAGAGAGAAAGGGACAGAAAAAAAAATTTGGTGAGAAGGTAGAGAATTTTAAACTCTTGCACACTGTTGGTGGGAATGCAAAATTGTACAGCCATTATGGAAAATAGTATGGAATTTCCTCAAAAACTTAAAAATAATATTCCTATGTAATCCAGTAATCCAATTCCTGGGTACATATTCAAAGGAGTTAAAATCAAGATACTGAAGATATATTCAGTTCAGTTAAGTTCAGTCACTCAGTCGTGTCCGACTCTTTGCGACCGCATGAACTGCAGCATGCCAGACCTCCCTGTCCATCACCAACTCCCGGAGTTCACTCAAACTCACGTCCATTGAGTCCATGATGCCATCCAGCCATTTCATCCTCTGTCGTTCCCTTCTCCTCCTGCCCTCAATCTCTCCCAGCATCAGAGTCTTTTCCAATGAATCAATTCTTCGCATGAGGTGGCCAAAGTACTGGAGTTTCAGCTTCAGGATCATTCCTTCCAAAGAACACCCAGGAATGATCTCCTTTAGACTGCACTGGTTGGATCTCCTTGCAGTCCAAGGGACTCTCAAGAGTCTTCTCCAACACCACAGTTCAAAAGCATCAGTTCTTCAGTGCCCAGCTTTCTTTACAGTCCAACTCTCACATCCATACATGACCACTGGAAAAACCATAGCCTTGACTAGAGGGACCTTTGTTGGCAAAGTAATATCTCTGCTTTTGAATATGCAGATCATAGGTTGGTCATAACTTTCCTTCCAAGGAATAAGCGTCTTTTAATTTCATGGCTGCAATCACCATCTGCAGCGATTTTGGAGCCCCAAAAAATAAAGTCTGACACTGTTTCCACTGTTTCCCCATCTATTACCCATGAAGTGATGGGACCAGATGCCATGATCTTAGTTTTCTGAAGATATATTAGCACTTGCGTATTGACTGACACAGTATTTACAACAGTTAACATGTGGAAATAACCTAAATGTTCATCAACAGAAAAATGGATTTTAAAAATATTGCACACACACACAAAGGAATATTAAACCTTAAAAAGGAAGGAAATTCTTCAATGTGTGACCATGACAATATGGGTGAATCTTTTGGCATCATGCTAAGTGAAATAAGCCAGTTATAGAATGACAAATACTGCATGATTTCACTTAATGTAAGTATCTAAAATGGCCAAATTCATAGAAGGAAAGAACAAAATGATGGTTGTCAAAGACAGGGTTGGAGAGAGCCAATGGGGAGTTGCTAATCAAGAGGTATAAAATTTCAGTTATGTGAGATGAATAAGTTCTAGAGATCCACTATACAGCATTGTGCCTAGAGATAACAATACACTTAAAAATCTGTTAAGAGGATAGATCTCATATTAAGTGTTTTATAGAATAAAAATATAATTAAAAATACTACAAATAAATCAAATATACAGTGAACCAATGGAGCCTAAACTAAAACTGAAACACATTTCTATAATTTGGCCACAGATTGTGATCTTAAAGGCTGAATATACATATGGATGATATCTCATCAACTCTTTACCTTGTTAACTGTTGATCCCTTCTTTTAGGTCTCAGAAAAATAATTTAAAATTTCTCTGCATTCCTAGATGCTAGAACAGGGTTTACCACATAGTTGGGACTCAGAGAATAATGGTTGAATATAGCCAGGGATATGTGAATGGGTGGAAGACTTTGCAAATCTAATGTGGTTCCATGTTCTATTTTCAGTATAAAAGTATAAGAAGTTATAGGTAGTAAAAGGTGAATGAATCTCCAGTCAATACCAAGCCTACTTTAAATTTTCTTCCTAAAAGGTGAACGAAACTCCAGTGAATAACCAAACCTACTTTCATTTCTCTGCTGAATCATCAAAAAAGCCAGAGAGTTCCAGAAAAATATCTATTTCTGCCTTATTCACTATGCCTAAGCCTTGTACAAAAAAGATCTTCACAACCAAGATAATCACGATGGTGTGAACATTCACGTAGAACCAGATATCCTGGAATGTGAAGTCAAGTGGGCCTTAGACAGCATCACTACGAACAAAGCTAGTGGAGGTGATGGAATTCCAGTTGAAGTATTTCAAATCCCAAAAGATGATGCTGTGAAAGTGTTGAACTCAATATGCCAGCAAATTTGGAAAACTCAACAGTGGCCACAGGACTGGAAAAGGACAGTTTTCATTCCAATCCCAAAGAAAGGCAATGCCAAAGAATGCTCAAACTACCACACAATTGCACTCACCTCACATGCTAGTAAAGTAATGCTCAAAATTCTCCAAGCCAGGCTTCAGCAATACGTGAAACGTGAACTTCCAGATCAGCAAACTGGTTTTAGAAAAGGCAGAGGAACCAGAGATCAAATTGCCAACATCCGCTGGATCATGGAAAAAGCAAGAGAGTTCCAGAAAAACATCTATTTCTGCTTTATTGACTATGCCAAAGCCTTTGACTGTGTGGATCACAATAAACTGTGGACAATTCTGAAAGAGATGGGAATACCAGACGACCTGACCTGCCTCTTGAGAAACCTGTATGCAGGTCAGGAAGCAACAGTTAGAATTGGACATGGAACAACAGACTGGCTCCAAGTCAGGAAAGGAGTACGTCAAGGCTGTATATTATCACCCTGCTTATTTAACTTATATGCAGAGTACATCATAAGAAATGCTGGGATGGGAGAAGCACAAGCTGGAATCAAGATTGCTGGGAGAAATATCAATAACCTCAGATATGCAGATGGCACCACCCTCTTGGCAGAAAGTGAAGAGGAACTAAAGAGCCTCTTGATTAAAGTGAAAGAAGAAAGTAAAATGTTGGCTTAAAGCTCAACATTCAGGAACTAAAACCATGACATCTGGTCCCATCACTTCATGGGAAATAGATGAGGAACCAGTGGAAACAGTGTCAGACTTTATTTTTTGGAGCTCTAAAATCACTGCAGATGGTGACTGAAGCCATGAAATTCAAAGACGCATACTCCTTGAGGGGAAATTATGACCAACATAGAGAGCATATTAAAAAGCAGAAACATTACTTTGCCAACAAAGGTCCGTCTAGTCAAGGCTCCGGTTTTTCCAGTAGTCATGAATGGATGTGAGAATTGGACTGTGAAGACAATTGAAAGCCAAAGAATTGATGCTTTTGAACTGTGGTGTTGGAGAAGACTCTTGAGAGTCCGTTGGACTGCAGGGAGATACAACCAGTCCATTCTACAGGACATCCGTCCTGGATGTTCTTTGGAAAGAATGATGCGAAAGCTGAAACTCCAGTACTTTGGCCACCTCATGCAAAGAGTTGACTCATTGGAAAAGACCCTGATGCTGGGAGGGATTGGGGGCAGGAGGAGAAGGGGATGACAGAGGATGAGATGGCTGGATGGCATCACCGACTCGATGGACATGAGTTTAAGTGAAGTCCGGGAGGTGGTGATGGACAGGGAGGCCTGGCATGCTGCAATTCATGGAGTCTCAAAGAGTCGGACACAACTGAGTGATTGAACTGAACTGAACAGAGCTGAAGCCTTTGACTGTGTGGATCACAATAAAGTTTGGAAAATTCTGAAAGAGATGAGAATACTAGACCACCTAACCTGCCTCTTGAGAAATCTGTGTGCAAGTCAGGAAGCAATAGTTAGAACTGGACATGGAACAACAGACTCGTTCCAAATAGGAAAAGGAGTACGTCAAGGCTGTATATTGTCACCATGTTTATTTAACTTATATGCAGAGTACATCACGAGAAGCACTGTGCTATATGAAGCACAAGCTGGAATCAAGATTGCTGGGACAAATATCAATAATCTCAGATATGCAGATGACACCACCCTTATGGCAGAAAGTGAAGAGGAGCTAAAAAGCCTCTTGATGAACATGAAAGAGGAGAGTGAAAAAGTTGGCTTAAAGCTCAACATTCATAGAACTAAGATCATGGCATCCGGTCCCATCATTTCATGGCAAGTAGATGGGGAAACAGTGGAAACAGTGACTGACTTTATTGTTTGTGCTCCAAAATCACTGCAGATGGTGGCTGAAGCCATGAAATTAAAAGACACTTACTCCTTGGAAGGAAAGTTATGACCAACCTAGACAGAATATTAAAAAGCAGAGACATTACTTTGCCCATAAAGGTCCATCTAGTTAAGGCTATGGTTTTTCCAGTAGTCAGGTATGGATGTGAGACTTAGACTATGGCAAAAGCTGAGCACCAAAGACTTGATGCTTTTGAACTGTGGTGTTGGAGAAGACTCTTGAGAGTCCCTTGGACTGCAAGAAGATTCAATCAGTCCATCCTAAAGGAGGTCACTCCTGGGTGTCACTGGAAGGACTGATGTTGAAGCTGAATCTCCAATACTTTGGCCACCTGATGCGAAGAGCTGACTCATTTGAAAAGTCTCTGATGCTGGATAAGATTGAGGGCAGAATGAGAAGTTGATGACAGATGATGAGATAGTTGGATGGCATCACTGACTTAATGGACATGAGTTTGGATAAACTCTTACAGTTGGTAATAGACAGGGAGGCCTGGCATGCCTGCAGTCCACTGGGTCACAAATAATTGGATATGACTGAGCAACTGAACTGAACTGCACTGAGGGAATCTCTCATTCCCTTTCCTCTGTAGATATCCAGTATCCTGAAATTAACCCCTGTTGAACAGAGAAATTTTAGCTGCATATCCAATGCAACCATGCTGTTTTTGAACAGAACTCTGCATTCTATTTTTAAACAAGAAAGACAGTTGCCTACTGAGATGCTTCATCACAAGTAAGTGAAATCCAACAAGCTTCAACCAAAATGCAAATAGATTTACAAATATTCAGGTCTTATGCATGAAGAATAGGAGTGCAGTTATCTAACAGGGTTTCCAGTATCATCAATTACCTTTCCTTCTGCTTCATTCCCTCCATTTGATTTCCATACCATGTTTACCAAGGGGAGAATTTGGCCAACTTTGGTGAATTGTCAATGCCTATACTAATTTATTGTGGCCAAAAGTGTGTGTGTGTGTATGTGTGTGTGTGTGTGTGTGTGTGTGTGTGTGCGCGCACGCGTGCGTGTGTGTGTTTGTATGTAGGAGGGTGGAGTGATTTGCAAGGAAAAGGAAGCTCCTCTGCAACTATGTTGAATTACAGGGGGAGTTTGCCTCGAAATGGGACAGGACAGAACACTAGGCAGACTAAAGCAAAAGGTGCCTAATGTCTGCTTAACTGTGCTGTCTGACTTTTTTTCCTAGGTGCATTGATATAGAAACAAACTGAACCCCCCCAAAACTTTCTAAGTTAGCAATTTTTCTTGACTACACTGCATGATGTGTGTGATCTTAGTTTCTCGACCAGGAATAGAACACATGCCCTTTGAGTTAGAAGCATGGAGTCTTAACCAAAGGACCACCAGGGAAGACTTTTAAAAGCGTGACTCTGGGATGTAAACGGAATCTTATTTATCTAAAAGATTTTTTTCCCCTGTAATGATGAAATAATACTCGGTAAATGCTTGTTTACTCACTCAATATGTTCTGTATGAGTAGAGTATATCAACATTTAAAGAACATTGCTTTCCGGATATAATATGCAAGAAAATGCGTGCATCATAGAAGCATGTCCTTAGTGACCTGGGGATATTTGTTCACTTCAAAAATAAATTTACTACAGTAAGGAATAGGTCCCAAATTATTCAATAAAAAGGAAATTATCTCCTCTAAATTTTTGATCAGTAGATACCCTTGGTTTATTCTTCATTATAATGCTGCCAATATTCAGAGGGAAAAGATCATAACAAAACAAACTGCAGGACCTGCAGCTTCAGAAGGATATTTGCCATTTGAAGACACTGCATCGCTCATAGTAGATTGGTATGTTTCCCTCTAGTGGTTAAAAGGCATTTAACTCCATCAACTAAGTCACCTTTTGAGAAACAAAGTGGGAATCAAGAACAAGGCAGTATTTAGTGAGGCAAAAATTAACATGGGTCTTAAATTAAATGATCTGCAAGTAGAATCAAATCTGGTTATTATGAAAAACTAATTCATAGTTTAAATACCGGATCAATTTCCACAAGATGAACAAGGACAGAGAATATTTTAAACTCGGGTTGATGAGAGATGCTGCTGATGAGTAAGGAAATGAAAATCAGAAGGGGAAACAATTAAAATACTTAGTACAACCAATTCATCTAAATGTGGCACAAGATTAGTAATGAGGCAAGATTAGCAATTTCTAATAACATGTTGCATTACTTATTTAAAAATCCCTTATTAGAATAATTTCATTTTTTTGAAAAATCAGAATTCATATACTGGCTTCATTCCAGTGGTGACTGATTGCATTTCTTTTGGGACCCCATCACTTTAGGGTGGTCAGGATTAAACTTCAAAAGCAGGAGAAGTGATGACACTCTAATCACAGCTATCATTGGTCGAAATATATCACCAGGCCTAAAATATTTCGCTAGGTGAGACGACGTTTTAGTTTGTGACACTGGATGCATTTAGCTCTTTAAAATGCAAGACAATTACACAAAAAACTCTATCTCCTTTCTAAATCCTACAAGCCTGTTAGGATATTGACAATCAACTCAACAGCAAAATGCTGCAACAGCTCCAAATATGCACGCTAGGGTATCTTGAGCAATCAAACTTGCTGAAATTAAGGGTCAAAAGATCAGCACTGTAACTTTAGGCAACCCAGGGGAAGACAACAATCTTCCACCCTTTGTTGTATTCTGTGAACTGGCCATGATCACAGAATGTGAAAAACAGCTATCAGATCACAGGATCATTTCTGCACCAGAAAGCACCTGCAGTTATTATGTATAAAAGAGGCTCACAATGCCAGGCTTTCAGAAGCACATAAAGCTAGCTGGCCTTCCAATTTCTCCTAGGGAAATATGTGCACATTATAGAGCAAAGGAAATGCCCATGATACAGACACACACACAAATCCTTCCCAACTCAACTATTCAGAGTTTGGTTTACACTATGAATTATTGAAGAAGCGTGAAAAAGAGAAGCTCAAAACAGAAGCTTGAAATTATCAGCTCATCATCCATAAAGAGGCTATAGATCCCAAGAAGGAAGGAAAAAAACAAAAAGAAACAATTATTCTCTATCTCATCTTTGTATTGCACAAATTATAAACAATGGGGCCAATACATTTATCTTGCCTTTCTGAGATAAACAGATGGAAATAGAACTGCACTCAATTATTGATCATATACTTCATACATTTACTCATTGTCCACAATGAGCTGTAGAAAAAAAAACACAAGTGGTTCCAGCCTTCTGGAAAATGGATCAGAAAGACAGATACATAAATATGCTACTCTAATTCATGCTTTGTTTCTCTTTAGTGGCGACTGTACAAAAGCTATAGGAGGTTAAGCAGAGATTTCGTGGTCCTTTTAGAAATCTTAGAGAAGATTATCAGTTATGAAAGCCAAGCTATGAAAATTCAAAATACTCCTCTTTTTCCATATTGTGGTCAGCTAAAGTAAATTAGTCACAAATATGTTAATTACCCACGTCAGAACAAGGCAAAGGAAAGTATAAATCTTAATCAAATCTCATGCAAAATATATGTGTAAAAGCCTTCAATCAATAACAAAGCACCTAACAAGCTTAAGTTATTTTTATCAGATTTTGACTTATTTCTTATTTCCATCAAGTTTAGGGAAATTTATAAAAATCTGAAACTTTTTTAACCTCTTTAGCATAGATGAGGTTACAAGATGGGAAGAAATTCATGTAATGCATTCTGATATCTATTTAATAAGCTACTTCAGTGATCTGAAATATCATTTGGCCTTTCTAGTTGACATGACATTAAAGATGAAGCTTGTGTTTCATATGCAGGATGCTTAATTTAGTCACTGCAATTGCTTAGAATTTGATAGGTATGAATAAACAGAAGTCATTGGTGTGTATGTCATAATCATCCTGGGAGAAATGCTATCCTATGTTTGAAAAATAGACCTTTTAATCTAGAAGTTCTCTTTTTTTATTGTAATATTGAGCCAAGCCAGATCTGGAGCTTAAGTTTCTTGACACAGTCCTGTTAAAATGAAAAAAAAAAAAAAAAGAATATCTTGGTAAAATGCTATTTCACTGGAAGACAGAAGATGCGTGATGAGAAAGGAGGAAGCGTGGGAAAAGGAGTGCACAGATGAAAGAAATAAAAGGCCAACAAATGAAAAATGGAAAATGGATGGCTGGCTCAAAGCACTTCTAGAATATCCTTCATGAAAAGAAAAGACCAATTGTCAAGAATACATATTAGAACTGGATCATGTTTTTTTCTCCCACAGTATACTAATTTCATTTTTGAAGGATGTGGGAGCACGTTCTCCCTCTCCACGTCTTATAAATTATTCTATACGGAGAGCTGCCTTATGGACAAACAAAGGCACACAAAGCTGGGGCATTAGTATTTCCCAGGACGTACACAGGATGCCTCATAGAGGTAATGAGTGTCCTGGCCAGAAGCCAGGATGACAAGCTCCAGCCACAAAGCAGTGAGTCAAGCACAAGACAACCACACAGACAAATGCAGAAGCCAGTCAATTAGTTTTGCTAAACAGCAATGTTTATGCCACGGTAACCAGTTAGCTCATTTTCCCCCTGCTAGCTGGCGATTTCCCAGGCAATTCCCTGAGCAGGGGGGCATTGAAATGCCTTCTATCATAGAATGGAAGAGTGAGATTGAAGGTTCTGAAGTGTTCAAGAGCCAAAAAGAGAAAGCAGAAGAACCATCCTTTTTAACTGTAGCAAAAGGCTGCTTTTTGCCCCTGCTTTTTTAATGTGGAAATTGGAAGGACTCTGAAGAGTCAAAAGGATTTTTCAATATGTCATATGTACCTCTAGATGTCCCCCTCTGAGATGATGCGCTGATCAGTTCTTAACAAGTACTAGTAAATAGCTTAATGATTATGAGTGTGAGGAAGCATTTATTCGGTTACCTCTATGACAGCTAATAGGAACTTAGTTTGTGGAGTATTGTACTGTTTAATTGGAGAAGGCACTGGTGACCCACTCCAGTACTTTTGCCTGGAAAATCCCATGGACAGAGGAGCCTGGTAGACTGCAGCCCATGGGGTCACAAAGAGTCAGACATGACTGAGCAACTTCACTTTCACTTTTCATGTTCATGCATTGGAGAAGGAAATGTCGACCCACTCCAGTGTTCTTGCCTGGAGAATCCCAGGGACAGGGGAGCCTGGTTGGCTGCCATCTATGGTGTCACGTAGAGTCAGAAATGACTGTTGCAATTTAGCAGCAGCAGCAGCAGCAGCAGCAGTAATGTTTAATAGGATATCTATTTTAGAATATAATCCAATCTTCTTACCCACATACTTTTTCTTTCATATATTCTAAAGCACTGTCTCTTCTTCTCCCTCTCTTCTTTTTCCAACCTCTTCCTTCTTCTTTCTCTGTCTCTTTCTTCCTCCCTCGCCCTTTTCCTCTCTTTATCCTTCTCACTCTCCCGTCTTATATGGCAGCAGAGGTAGAGAAGAAAAATATCATCCCAACTAAGCAAAAATTACATCAGTGAACCAAACACCAGAGACAAGAGATGGGCACAGTCTTGCTTTCATCCTCAAAAATGAAGAATCCAATACATTGGGAAAAGACATTTGAAAATTCATTAAAAAAAAAAAGTTATTTCTTACATTTTACAGGATTGTCTTAAAATATCTACATTAGGTGTCCATACTAATTACATACTCTATCTAATTAAAAATGTACATTTCAACTATCCTAAATATAATTTAGATAAATTCATGCATCCAGAGTTTTAGTAGAGAATTTGGAACTCTTCCCATAAATTCCTCCTAACACAAGTTTAGAAAGCACTGTAGCTTTTACCTGCAAGCCCAATACGGTGTTGCAATATTTCACTCCAGTCTGAGAAGGCAGCTCTAATTGATGAAGAACAGTTCTTAGAAAACACAGTTGGGCCAAACATCAGTTTTCTGGCTGAAAGAGAGTAGGCCTTAGAGAACACATAATAACAAGATGGCTTTTTCCAAGTAATGTGATTGGTACTATATTCTATTTCCTCCTACCCCATCTTCCTTCTGAACCACTGCAGAAGAACAGAAATTCTTAATGATTTTCCTGTTCATGGCATTCTCATGCATTGGATACAAGGATGCTGGAAGAGGCTACATTTAGAGCAGAGAGGGTTTCCCAGGCTGTGAGGAGATCACAGTTGGTTATTACCTGGGTGGCACAACCAGAATTATACCTCAGTGTGTAAAGAAAGGTGTCATTTCAACTCAAGAAAAACTAAAGGAGAAATTTCAGCCTCTTCCCAGATTCTGCATGGGCAGTTAACTTTCCAGAAAGGTCAAGAATGCTAAACCCAAAGTCTCCTGTATCAGCGCAGGAAAAGAAACAAGCCATTAAAAGCCATCAGAGAAGTCAATAGGCCAGGTTGACTACAGTCCCCCGGGAGCTCTCAGTGTCTCTATACAATGTATGTCCCTATCCTTGGATTGTACATGTTACCTATTCTCTGTGAATTAATCCTCTTGGTATCACTTTCTGACAAAACTATATATCCTACAATTCACATCTTTCCCAAAGCACTGCAAAGTAGCAAGAGTTGAATAAGGCACCCAGCAAAATTCCTGGAAACTAATGACCTGGGGGAATTACTAAAGGATTGCATAGACTACTGTGCCTCAACAATAAAGCAATGAACCTGGTCTCCACAAAACATACATAAGAAATCCTGTCTATCTGGATCTACCCAAAGTGTATGGATTTATGAAAACATTTTGGAAGATCAGTGCAATCTACTTACCCATTACAACAGAGCTGAACATCATGATTCTCTCCTCTAGACTTCTTTCACATGCGATGTATTTATCTATGTATTTATTTGGCCATGCGGCATGTGGGATCTTTCCCTGACCAGGAATCAAACCCACGATCCTTGCATTAGAAGCATGGAGTCTTAACCACTAGACTTCCAGGGAAGTTCCAGTATGCCACTCATTTGGAAACTAGTATTTCTGAAGCTACTGATTGCTATCTTGTTATGTGAATGTGTATACCCATTCACAATTGCCTTCCTATTACTGTGAAAACTCCATCATTTATTAATATCTCCTGCTGCAAAACAAATTATCCCAAAACTTAACAGCTTAAAACACCGCCTATTATTTCACCCAGTTTTTGACAGCTGGGTATCTGGTCATGGCTTAACTGGATGGCTAACTTAGTGTGATTCATGGGAGTTCAGGAGAGCTGTCAGTCAGGGCTCTAGTCATCAGGAGTCATTACCTGAGCTGGTATAGTTCCTTAGTAGTTGGAGACCTCAATTCTCCACCATGTGGACCACCATGTGTGGTGGCTCCTGACAAAAGGAGCTTCAACTACAGCAGGCCGTTGAAAGAGAGAGACAGGGATAAAACCAGAAGAAATCTATAGTTAGTTTTATAACCCAATCTTAAAAAAGACAGAATTAGCACTTCTACCCTATTTTATTACTCACATAGACCATGTGGAATTATCTCACTTGCTAGCAAACTAATGCTCAAAATTCTCCAAGCCACGCTTCAATAGTATGTGAATCATGAACTTCCAGATGTTCAAGTTGTATTTAGAAAATGCAGAGGAACCAGAGATCAAATTGTCAACATCTGTTGGATCATCAAAAAAGTGAGAGAGTTCCAGAAAAACATCTATTTCTGCTTTATTGACTATGCCAAAGCCTTTGACTGTGTGGATCACAATAAACTGTGAAAAATTCTGAAAGAGATGGGAATAGCAGACCACCTGATCTGCCTCTTGAGAAATCTGTATGCAAGTCAGGAAGCAACAGTTAGAACTGGACATAGAACAACAGACTGGTTCCAAATCAGGAAAGGAGTACATCAAGGCTGTATATTGCCACCCTGCTTATTTAACTTATATGCAGAGTACATCACGAGAAATGCTGGGCTAGATGAAGCACAAGCTGGAATCAAGATTGCTGGGACAAATATCAATAACCTCAGATATGCAGATGACACCACCCTTATGGCAGAAAGCAAAGAACTAAAGAGCCTCTTGATGAAAGTGAAAGAGGAGAGTAAATGGTTGGCTTAAAGCTCAACATTCAGAAAACAAAGATCTGGCACCTGGTCCCATCGCTTCATGCCAAATAAACAGGGAAACAGGAAACAGTGACAGGCTTTATTTTGGGGGGCTCCAAAATCACTGCAGATGGTGACTGTAGCCATTAATTAAAAGACATTTACCCTTGGAAGGGAAGTTATGACCAACCTAGACAGAATATTAAAAAACAGAGACATTACTTTGCCTACAAAATTCCATCTAGTCAAAGCTACGGTTTTTCCATGTATGGATGGAGAGTTGAGTATAGGGAAAGACGAGCACCAAAGAATTGATGCTTTTGAACTGTGGTGTTGGATAAGACTCTTGAGAGTTCCTTGGACAGCGCAGAGATCCAACCAGTCCACCCTAAAGGAAATCAGTCCTGACTATTCATTGGAAAGACTGATGTTGAAGCTGAAACTCCAATACTTTGGCCACCTGATGCGAAGAGCTGACTCATTTGAAAAGACCCTGATGCTGGGAAAGATCGAAGGCAGGAGGAGAAGGAAACAGCAGAGGAAGAGATGATTGGATGGCATCACCAACTCAATGGACATGAGTTTGAGTAAGCTCTGGGATTTGGTGATGGACAGGGAGGACTGGTGTGCTGCAGTTCATAGGGTTGCAAAGAGTCAGACACAACTGAGCAACTGAACTCAGAACTCAGACCATGTGGAAAGAGAGACAGGGATTGTTGGGAACCATTTTGCAGTCAACTACCACAAATGCAGTTTCTTTCCACCACTCTCACTGTCAGAAATTCTAAGATGATGTCTCACTTGGAATAAGGAGTCGATTAATATTTGTTGTATATATTATGAGCCCCCAAATCCTCAAAACGTATTATCTAATTACTCCTTTATTCTTCCCCATGTCACTGCATTAAAGAAAATATAATTATGTTACTCTCAATCTGTTTATTAACAATTACAATAATTGACCAGAACTGAAATGATAGGGGTGCATTTTTACCATGAACAAACACATAAGACTTTTAGCTAAATTATTCATTCACATTTTGTCTTTATTTCTCAATATTTATTCATGTGAGAAATATTTATTGACTCCTCACTAGCTGCCAGGGACATGAAACTACAATACACTTTGATGAATATTATGGTAAGAGAAATAAAGAGTTGTGTGAATTCATGAATCAGAGAATACTTTTCACTATAACATTTAGCAAAATTGAAAAATATGAAATATTAGATTAAAAACAAGCCTATAAATATGCTATCATTTCAATGAAAATTAAATTATGTTTCTACTAACTTGTGATAGTATTGGTTGTACTAAAATTCATGACAATTGGATGCGAAATTGGATTTCTTAGTAGAAACATAGATGTGAGTTCCCACATACACTATTAAAGAAAGGAACAAAATGAGTGCGGAGTATCATGAAGAAGCTGTACTTCTTCATGATACTGTTCATAATCCTCCAACTATTCATCTCGTTTTCCTCCTTAAGAGATCTCAGTACTGCTCAGATTTCCACCTTTCCTTCAGACAATTTGGAGCCTTAAGGACTGTGCTGATAGTTTTGAATACTTAGTTCAAATCATCAGTTTTCCATTTAGCCTGCAAATTTCATGGTTATAGTGGCAAGGTTGGCCTCTGGAAAAATTTGGAATGAAGTGAAACATGTGTTATCCTTACCCTCTGTACTGGGTTAAACAGAGGTCTCCAAAAGATATGTCTGCATTCTCAACCCTGGAGTTAGTAAATGTAATATTATTTGGAAAATGACCTTGCAGATGTAATAAATAGGTTGAAGATGTTGAGATGAGGTCATCCTGGATGACTGGGCCCCGGATCTAATGACAGTATCCTTATAAGAGACATAAAAGATAACTACACACAGAAATTGTGTATTTTCTGGAGATATTATGTAAAGATAGAGGCAGAGACTGGAGTTATGAAGCCATGGAAGTTAGGAAAGTCTTAAAGCCACCAGAAACTGGAAGAAGTAAGAAAAGATTATCTCCTGGAGATTTCAGAAGAGAACACAGCTCTGCTGATAACAGAACACAAACCTACCAGTTTCAAACTTCTGGCCTCCAGAATGGTGAAGAAAACAAATTTCAATTGTTTTAAGCCAAGCAGTTTGTGGTATTTGTTACAGCAGCCCTAGGAAATTAATACTCCTTCCAACCTAAATAGTGTCCCAACACTAATTTACATGTCTTTTTGCAGTAGGCTCAGGCGCACCCAACGCCAACGCCAGTAAGTGCCAACACCTGCACTAACTCGCCTCCATGCCAACAATTGCACTCACCCTTCCAACACCAACACCTGCACCACTCAGGATTCTTGGCTCCGAAAGGGGTGAGCCAGCTTATCGGCAAACTAATTCAAGCAATTGTTTAGTGGATATAACTACATCAATTGATTCATTACTGCGCCACCTTTTTCAGATGACATAATTAGAAATGGGATCTTTCTAACTGCTCCATTTTCATCACACTAACAGACTCTTGGAGCAGGCCAGTATTTAATGAACTCAGCTCTTACAACTTTGCAGAAGATGAATGAAAAACAATGTTTCAGTAACAGAAACATATTGCCTGTAAGGAAGTAGTGACAAGAGTACAGAATGAAAAAAACAATGCAGGTACTGATTGAAAGCTTTCAAACTAGTGTTTTCCAGCATGGGGTTCAAAGAACAATAGTTCTAGAAAAGGTTCTTTAGGAAAAATGGTTGTCTGGTCAACTAATCTAATCTGTAATAATTTATTCTGAAGCTATGAATATATAACAGTTCCAAAATATTATGTAGTTTAAAATTAAGAGGAAAACAAAAGAGACAGACAGACAGATGGAGACAGAGAGATTCAGTTTGATCATCCCAGTATACACAGTGTTACTAGTATTAGGATATTGTATCAAATTAGAAAAATTTTGGAGTAACACAGACAGATCTATTCTTAATCTACTATTTACTAGTAAAATAGTCTTCAGCAAATTATTTAGCAGTTTCAATTCCTTAAAATGTAGAATAAGGAAATGAATACCTATTAAGTTGGGCTTCCCAGTGGCCCAGTGGTGGAGAATCTGCCTGCCAATGCTGGTGACATGTGTTCAATCCCTGGATTGGGGAAAAATGCCTAGGGAAGGTAATGGCCTGGATACAGATTTCTCAGGGTGCAGGTAAGGTGATCTGGTATTCCCATGTCTTTAAGAATTTTCCACAGTTTGTGTGATCCACAGTCAAAGGCTTTGATGTAGTCAATAAAGCAGAAATAGATGTTTCTCTGGAACTCTCTCACTTTTCAATGATCCAATGGATGTTGGCAATTTGATCTCTGTTTCCTCTGCCTTTTCTAAAACCAGCTTGAACATCTGGAAGTCCACAATTCACATACTGTTGAAGCCTGGCTTGGAGAATTTTTAGCATTATTTTGCTAGTGTGTGGGATGAGTGCAACTATGTGGTAGTTTGAGCATTCTTTGGTATTGCCTTTCTTTGAGATTGGAATGAAAACTGACCTTTTCCAGTCCTGTGGCCACTGTTGAGTTTTCCAAATTTGCTGGCATATTGGGTACAGCACTTTCATAGCATCATCTTTTAGGATTTGAAATAGCTCAGCTGGAATTCCATCACCTCCACTAGCTTTGTTTGTAGTGATGCTTCATAAGGCCCACTTGACTTTGCATTCCAGGATGTCTGGCTCTAGGTGAGTGATCACACCATCATGGTTATCTGGGTCATTAAGATTTTATTATATAGTTCTTCTGTGTATTCTTGCCACCTCTTCTTAGTATCTTCTGCTTCTGTTAGGTCCATACCATTTCTGTCCTTTATTGTGCCCATCTTTGCATGAAATATTCCCTTGATTTCTTTAATTTTCTTGAAGAGATCTCTAGTATTGCCCATTCTATTGTTTTCCACTATTTCTTTGCATTGATCACTGAGGAAGGCTTTCTTCTCTCTCTGGCTATTCTTTGGAACTCTGCATTCACTTGGCTATATCTTTCCTTTTCTCCTTTGCCTTTAGCTTCTCTTCTTCTCTCAGCTATTTGTAAGGCCTCCTCAGACAACCATTTTGCCTTTTTGCATTTTTTTTCTTTGGGGATGGTTTTGATCATTGTCTCCTGTCATGAACCTCTATCCATAGTTCTTTAGTTACTCTGTCTATCAGATCTAATCCCTTGAATCTATTTGTCACTTCCACTATATAATCATAAGGGATTTGATTTAGGTCATTCCTGAATGGTCTAGTGCTTTTCCCTAGTTTCTTCAATTTAGGTCTGAATTTGGCAATAAGACGGAGAAGGCAAGGGCAACCCACTCCAGTACTCTTGCCTGGAAAATCCCATGGATGGAGGAGCATGGTAGGCTGCAGTCCATGGGGTCGCTAAGAGTCGGACATGACTGAGCGACTTCACTTTGACTTTTCACTTTCATGCATTGGAGAAGGAAATGGCAACCCACTCCAGTGTTCTTGCCTGGAGAATCCCAGGGGTGAGGGAGCCTGGTGGGCTGCCGTCTATGGGGTCACACAGAGTCGGACACGACTGAAGCGACTTAGCAGCAGCAGCAGCAGTTGGCAATAAAAAGTTCATGATCTGAACCATAGTCAGCTCCCAGTTTTGCTTTTGTTGACTGTGTAGAGATTCTCCATCTTTGGCTGCAAAAAATATAATCAATCTGATTTCAGTATTGACTATCTGGTGATGTTCATGTGTGGAATCATCTCTTGTGTTATTGGAAGAGGGTGTTTGCTGGCACCAATGCGTTCTCTTGGGAAAACTCTGTTAGCCTTTGCCCTGCTTCATTTTGAACTCCAAGGCCAAATTTGCCTGTTACTATAGATATCTCTTGACTTCCTTCTTTTGCATTCCAGTCCCCTATAATGAAAAGGAAGTCTTTTTTGGGTGTTAGTTCTAGGTCTTATAGGTCTTCATAGAACCGTTCAAATTCAGCTTCTTCAGCATTACTGGTTGGGGCATAGACTAGCATTACTGTGACATTGAAAGGTACATTAGTGGTAATTAAACCCACCTGGGAGTTCTGAACAGGAAAGTAGCAAAAAAATATATTGTTAAAGAAAAATTTCTTGCTGCTCTGACAACAAATTTATCATATAGAGCATATGATATCAAGCAGAGAACTAGGATCAACAAGAGCAAGACTGCAAGTCCTACAGGATCTAAAAGAGGCCTCATTCATTTTCTATTGCCATAGGATAGTGTGTTCTGAAACCTGTTGTTGTCTACATCCTATGCTGCTGCTACTGCTAAGTCTCTTCAGTCGTGTCCGACTCTGTGTGATCCCATAGAAGGCAGCCCACCAGGCTCCCCCGTCCCTGGGATTCTGCAGGCAAGAACACTGGAGTGGGTTGCCATTTCCTTCTCCAGTGCATGAAAGTGAAAAGTGAAAGTGAAGTCGCTCAGTCGTGTCCAACTCTTAGCGACCCCATGGACTGCAGCCTACCATGCTCCTCTGTCCATGGGATTTTCCAGGCAAGAGTACTGGAGTGGGGTGCCATTGCCTTCTCCTATAAGAGCAAATTTATCTTTTGGTGGCAGATTGCATAAAATGTACATAGGTTTTTGGATTAAAGTTACAATGTCAATTTACAAATCCAAAATAATTACCAGAAAGATGGGAACTGGAAAATTTTATGTATACCTACCTATTTTTTTTTTCCAATATATATGCTTATCTTGGGAAACTTGTCCAGAGAACTACTTAATGAACAGGATGTCCTAACAAAGGGGACTGTATTAATTTCTCTGGGCTTCCCAGGTGGCTCAGTGGCAAAGAATCCACCTGCCAAGCAGGAGATGTGGGTTTGACCCCTGGGTCGGGAAGATCCACTGGAGAAGGAAATGACAATCCACTCCAGTGTTCTTGCCTGGAGAGTCTCATGGACAGTGGAGCTTGGTAGACTATGGTCCATGGGGTCACAAAGAGTTGCACATGACTTCATGACTAAACAGCAACAATAAGAACAATTAATTTTTCAGGGTTGCTGTTACAATTTATCACAAATTTAGTGGCTTAAAACAATGTATTCTTTCACAGATCTTGAGTCTAAAAATTGAAATCAAGATTCAAGCAGGGTCACACATCCTGTAGGCTCCAGGGAAAGGTTTTTCACTGCCTCTTCCTAACTTCTAGGGTTTGGCCATTATTGATGTTCCTTGGCTTGTTGATACATCGCTGACATCTGCCCTGTTTTTGTATGGCATTCTTGAATCCCTGTGTGTTCCTGAATTCAAATTTTCCTTTTCTTAAAGGAAACCGATGGTATTGGTTTAGGGGCCAGCCTAATCCAGATAACCTTATTTCAACTCGAATACATCAAAAAAGGCCCTGTTTACACATAAAATCACACTACAGATTCCAAGTGGATATGAATTTTGAGAACACACTATTTAACTCAGTTTAAGAAGTTAGATAAATCCAGTATTTAGTAACAATGGGATAAGATAGGTTGATAGCTTGATACAAACATTTATAACTAAGGACCATTTTGTCAAGAGGACAAAGACATTTAAAGACAATTTTAAGGTATGATTCCCCAGTCACTTCAACAATCTGTTTGACTTTGCCTCAAGCACCAGAATATTTGAGAACCTTAGGATATCAGTGACAAACTTTGTCTTTCTCTTACTCCTTTTCTATCTTTCAAAGCTGCTCAATGCCCTACTTAGTAGATTGATACTTTATTTAGATATGTTAGTAATTTCCTTCAGTTTTCTGAAGAGTTTTTCCCTACTTAACTAATAGCCATCTCTATTTTTCAATTTCTGCTGGGACTCATAATATTTATTCTGCAACCTTAGTTTCTCAGATAATTGCACGTCCATGGATGTAATAGAAGGCAGTGGGAATGTTGGCTACCATATGATGGTATTGAACACCACAATAGCCACACAAATAACAAAATATGACAGTAACCATTTATGAACTTATGGCTATAGGACATCACGTTTAAGAAGTCTAGGTGTTTCACATGAATTATAACAAATGATAAACAGATAACTTAATAGGTGCATAAGTGCTTAGTCATATCCAACACTTTGCAACCCCATGGACTGTAGCCTGCCCAGGCTTCTCCATTGTAGGGCCTTCCCAGGCAAGAGAAGGGGACCACGGAGGATGAGATGGCTGGATGGCATTGCCAACTCAATGGACAGGAGTTTGAGTAAACTCCGGGAGTTGGTGATGGACAGGGAAGCCTAGTATGCTGCAGTACATGGGAATGCAAAGATTCGAACATGACTGAGTGACTGAACTAATGTACTGAAAAAGTGTTAAGTGACAAAGAAGTCACAAAATTGTAACATAAATAAATGTTAACATTGATAAACTTAATCAGATGTTTGAGAATATAAGATTTCTTTTTTCTAAAAGCCTATGCTTTAAATCTTCAAAAGATAATAAACATCTTGATATTTTGGACATAGTGGAGATGATGAAATGAAGGAATAGTTATAATCATACCAACATTTCACTGGACTACTTTCAGATGAGACACATCAAAATAATACAAATATATTAGAACTGAGTGTATGGAAAACATTTTTCATTCATTAATTTATTCATTCAATCAATTAAGAGACATTTCTTGAACACTTATGATGGGCCAAGAAATATGCTAAGTGCTGTAAATACAAAAATAAAAGACATATGATCCATGCCTTCAAAGAACTTATTCTCAAAGGGCAGACAGATGCAAACACATAAATATGGTAGATTGATTTAAGTGCTATTATAAATGTATAAGCAAAGTCCTGTTAGTTCCCTGAAAAAGAAAGCTAATAACTTCTTAAGGGAGGCAGGAACTTCTCATTTAGTTTCCTGGCAATATTATGCTAAACAGAAAATATAATAGAGCCTATTGACCAACATAGCTATACATTCTAATTTATTTAAATTGATATTAGATATACCCTTTTGAGTAAATCAAGTTCCGAGCATTTGTTTTTTAATTAAAATGTAAATACCAGTAAAATTCACATGAATTAACCAAACTTCTTTTCCATGCCCATCATTTTCTAAGAAAATCTCTGATAACTCAGTTGATTTATCTCATCAATAAACACTTTGCCCTCCCCTGCACACACACAGACTTCTTTTACCAATTCAGTTAAAAAGTGAAGCAAGGAGAACAGGAACCGAGACGCAAGTGTAGAGAGTGGACTTGTGAACACAGTGAGGGAAAGAGAAGATGGGGCGAATTGAGAGAGTAGCATTGACATACATACACTACCATATGTAAAATAGATGGCTAATGGGAAGTGGCTATATAGCACAGAGCTCCAGTACTCTTTGATGAGCTAGAGGGGTGAGGTGTGGAGGCAGGTGGGAAGGAGGCTAAAAGGGGTGGAGATGTAGTATACTTATAGCTGATTCATGTTGTTATACAACAGAAACTAACAATATCGTAAAGCAATTATCCTCCAATTGAAAAAAAAAAAAAGCTTAAAGGTAATAACTGCCATTCTTATAGCAAGCAAAAATCTGAACAAACCAGAAACCAGCAATTATTCTTGAAGCTATAGAAGTACTGAGGCTTCAAGGCAAAGCATCAGCCACCTCCAAATGTTTCTCTATTCAGCATGGAGAAACAGGTGAATGATTGATAATTAAAATCTGTTTATTTGGAGCAGAAACCATAAACAAATGGAAATACTCAGTGGTAATGTTGACAATTGCTGGAGATTCAGCATCAGAATAAGAAACTATTGGGGGCCATAGTCATAGGGAGGACAACATGTGTGTGTGGCGGGGGGAGGGAGGTGGTTATGTTCAGGAATTCCACCAGGTTCTCATGGTGAACAGCCAAGAAAAATCCCCACCCCTAGACCTGCTCTGAAAGACATGTTAAAATAAGCTCTTCAGGGAGAAGAAAAAATATAGAATTTAGAAACTCAGATCTACACAAACAAAAAAGAGCACTGGAGAAGGAATGAATTAAGATAAAATACAATTCAAAAAAAAATTCCTCTTACTTTCTCTAAAAGATAGCCATTTGTTTAAAGTATAATAATAACAACTCATTGAGTAACTATAGCATGTGCATAAGTGAAATGGATGTCAGCAATTTCTTAGGGTACTTGGGGTTGGGGATTGGGAATACTCTGTTATGAAGTATTTGTCTTACCTAACAAGTGATATAGCATTATTTCAATGTGGATTGAATTAGTTGTAAATGTATATTTCAGATTCCAGGGCAATCACCACAAACTCTTTAAAAGAAGTAAAATTAATATACAAAGAGATAGCATGAATCAAATAAAATGCTCAATTAAAACCAGAGAAGGAAGAAAAAGAGAATTAAAAAGAAGCAAAGAGTACCTGCAGCAAATAGAGAACAGTTACAAACATTTAGATATTAATCAAGCCATATCATAATCATGTTGAGCTGAATGTTCCCACTACACCAATTACAAGACAGAAAATGTCAGCATGGATAAAAGAAATAGACCCAACTATATACTGTCTGCTTTCCAGGTGGTGCTAGGGGTAAAGAATGCCTGCCAATGCAGGAGTATCAAGAGATGCAGGTTCAGTCCCTGGGTTGGGAAGATCCCCTAGAGAAGGAAATGTGAACCCATTTCAATATTCTTGCCTGGAAAATTCCATGGGCCGAAGAGCTTTGTGGGGTACAGTCCATGGGGTTGCAAAGAGTCGGACACAGCTGAACAACCAAGCATATATACTCTGTACAAAAACCCACTTTAAAGATTTAGATAGCTTAAAAAGTGTATGTGTAAAGTAAGTTATATTATGCTGACACTAATCAAGGAAAGGTGGAGTAACTGTGCTAATTAGTGACAAAACAAACTTCAGAGCAAGGAAAATTATCAGGGATAAATAGAGATATTATGTAATGATAAAAATGGAAATTCTCCAGGAAAATATTATTATTCCATAAGGTGTATGCACCTAGAAGCAAAGCATCAAAATATGTGAGGCAAAACTGGTAAAACTGCAAGGAGAAATAGACAAATCTATTTTAAAAGACTACAATAACCCTCTTTCGGTATTGAAAGAATAGACAGGAAGAGAATCAGTAAAGACATAGTAGATCTGAAAAATACACTTAATTAACTTGATCTAATAAACATTTATAGAATACTCCATCCCACAACAGTAATAGACACATTTGTTTCCACCTTGCATGGAACATTTGCCAATATAGACCACATGCTGGGCCACAAAAGAGACTTAAACAATAGAAAAGAAATCATAATTGTGTTTCTCAGCCACTTAAAAGAGAAGTCAATAACAGAAAAATAGCTTTTAAATACCCAAATATTTAGAGATAAATCAATTACACACTTCTAAACAACATTCGGAAAAGGCAATGGCACCCCACTCCAGTACTCCTGCCTGGAAAATCCCATGGACGGAGGAGCCTGGTGGGCTGCAGTCCATGGGGTCGCTGAGGGTCGGACACGACTGAGCGACTTCACTTTCACTTTTCACTTTCATGCACTGGAGAAGGAAATGGCAACCCACTCCAGTGTTCTTGCCTGGAGAATCCCAGGGGTGGGGGAGCCTGGTGGGCTGCCGTCTATAGGGTCACACAGAGTTGGACACGACTAAAGTGACTTAGCAGCAGCAAACATTAGTGTTCAACAGTAAGTCTCAAGAGAAATTTTTAAATGTTTTCATTAAATCCAAATGGAAATAATACTGATAAAAATTTATGAAATGTAGCAAAAGTAGAACTTAGAGTGAAATAATTAAATGCATATACTGGAAAACATGAAGGTATAGAAGATGAAGAACATTTATTTTAAAAACAAAATACAACTAACATCATCATATTTAATGGTGAGAAACTGGATGTGTTTCCTTTAAAGTTGGGAACAAGGTGAGGATGTCCCTGCTTTCCAATTGTATTCAGCGTCATACTTGAAGCCCTAGCAAGTGTAGTAAGACAAGAAATTAAAGCAAAAAATCTGTACCAATTGGAAAGAAAGAAATACAACTGTTTCTGTGCACAGATTACATAATTGTCTATATGCAAAATTCCAAGGAGTGAACAAGACAAATCTTGGAACTAATAAGCTCACAGAATAAAAGATTAATATAAAAAATACTGGGGAAGGTATTTGAAAACAGCACATTATCAGATAAAGGACATATCCAAACTATATAAAGAATTTGGAAACTCTGCAATAAGAAAACACAACCTAATTTTAAAATGGACTATGAGTTTGAATAGACATCTCACCAAAGAAACTCTACAGATGGCACATAAGCATATGAAAGCTGCTCAACATTATTTGTCATAACCTTCAGAAAAAGAATCAGGCAGTTGCAAATTAAATTAAACAACTGAAAATTAAAACAACAACCAGCTACCATTACACATTTATCAGAATAGCCGCAACTTTAAAAACTGACAAAACCAGTTTGCTGACTAGGCTGTGGAACCAGGACTTTCATTCTTTGTTAGTGGGGATGCAAAATGCTAATGTCACTATGGGAGATAGCTTGGAAATTACTTACAAAACAAAACAGTGTCAAACCACATGTTTTAACAGTCACATCCCTAGATATTTACTCAACTGATCTGAAAACATGTTTACAAATAAACATGTATGTGAAGGGTTACAGTAACTTTTTTATCATTTCAAAAACTGGAGGCAATGTCTCCTTCAGCAGGTCAATGGGTAAACAAACCATGTACATATACAGAATGGAATATTATTCAGCAGTTATACAAAGGGCTATCAAGCCATGAAAAGACACATAGGAAACTTTAATGTATATTGCTAAGTAAAAGAAGGAAATCTGAAAAAATTTCAGATTGATTACTCCCATTTTATGACATTCTGGAAAAAGTGAAATTGTAGACGGTGAGATCGATGGTTGCCAGGAGTTTGAAGGAGAAGTGTTGAATGGATAAAGCACAGAGGGATTTTTAGGGTGGTGAAAATATTGTCTGTGATGTTGTATTGGGGGATGTGCATTTGTCAATTCTCATAGAATTTTACAGACTAAGAGTGAACCTCAATGTGTCAAAAAACCTTTAGGAGGTTAGGAGATCTTAGAAAGGACTGCAGACTGTTATCTGAGAATCTTACATTTTTACAAAATGTAAACAAATGATACTAAGGGAGTTGAGGGGAGGGGAAGGTGCTGACTACAAAACTGGAAATGACTGACAGCAAAACGGAACTATAGCACTGTCTTCCATTTAAAAAAGTTGCTTCCCATGGAGGCACAAGTTCACAATTATAGTCCTGTTGTCCATGTATACTTGAATTGAGCAATTAGTGAAAATGAACTGTGGGTGATGAGAATCAGATTTCTTACTGTTCAAGTAGGAGTTTACATATAAGCAAAGAAGGAGGTTAGAATGATCCACATGGAAACAGAATAGGAGACATAAGGGTGAACCCATCTTTAGCTTATTAATAACATGTGTGTGTGTTGCATTGCTTCCATTACGTTCTCAGTTCAGTTCAGTTCAGTCGCTCAGTTGTGTCCGACTCTTTGCGACCCCATGAACCACAGCACGCCAGGCCTCCCTGTGCATCACCAACTCCCAGAGTTCACTCAGACTCATGTCCATTGAGTCAGTGATGCCATCCACCCTTCTCCTCCTGCCCCCAATCCCTCCCAGCGTTAGAGTCTTTTCCAATGAGTCAACTCTTCGCATGAGGTGGCCAAAGTGCTGGAGTTCCAGCTTTAGCCTCATTCCTTCCAAAGAAATCCCAGGGCTGATCTCCTTCAGAATGGACTTGTTGGATCTCCTTGCAGTCCAAGGGACTCTCAAGAGTCTTCTCCAACACCATAGTTCAAAAGCATCAATTCTTTGGCGCTTGGCTTTCTTCACAGTCCAACTCTCACATCCATACATGAACACTGGAAAAACCATAGCTTTGACTAGATGGACTTTTGTTGGCAAAGTAACATCTCTGCTTTTGAATATGCTATCTAGGTTGGTCATGACTTTTCTTCCAAGGACTGTTTGGGAAATTATGGATCATAGCCCGCCAGGCTTCTCTGTGCATGGAACTCTCCAGGCCAGAATACTGGAATAGGTTGCCATGCCCTCCTCCAGGGAATCTTTCCAACCCAGGGATCAAACCCACATCTCCTGGGTCTCCCACATTGACAGGCAGACTCTTTACTACTGATAACTACATACAGAAATACTTACAGATATATGTATACACACAGGTTAGTATATGCACAGATATTTATTTGTTCTATCGACTAAGAGGGTATAAAAGCAATGACATCACATTAGCATTCAGCATACTTAGCATACAGATCTTGGTTTCAAAAAACTTTCTCCAATAAAAGAAACCAGCAAATCTTACTCAAATAGCTCATTCCAGGACTGGGGCAAGGTATATACAAGATGTGTCTAAAGTATCTCGTAGAATCCAAAAGTAAGTAAGTCATCAGAAAAATCTCACAATGATGCACATATGTCAAAGGGATACAGAAGTAAACTGAAAGAGCTCCCTGTGGCTCCAGAAAGAACAATTTGATAAATGAAATATGTAAAGTAGTTTAAAATACATACCCATGAATCTATATTGATATTGATAAATAACTGAATAAATAAATGGAAGGGAAAGAAAAAACAAGTTTTCCATGCAGAAGAATTACAGATAATTTATAAGACTTTCTGCTCTAGAGAAAGGGACTCTCTGTCTGCCCCTTCAGCTTGGGCTGTGCGTAATGAATTCCTTTCAATGAGTATAGCAGGGAAACAGGGGCTAGTGACTTGAGAGCGGAGAAATCTGACAAACACTACCTCATGCAGAGGATCAAGATCAACATCAATAATAATAATAAATCATGTGGATTGTATGTATTACTGATATAGTGTGATGAAAATAGCACTTTACCTCTATGGTCTTCCTAAAAACCCATAACTCCAATCTCATCATTAGAAAAGCAGACAAATTCCAACAGAGAAGCATCCTGCAAAATACCTGACCAATACTCCACAAAACTGTCAATGTCTTCAAAACTAGCAAATTCTGAGGAACTGTCACCACCAAAAGGAGTCTAGAGACATGACAACTAAATGCCTTGTAGTATCCTGGATGGTGCCCTGGAACAGAAAAAGGACCTTAGGTAAAACTAAGTGACTCTGAAAGACATAGACTTTAGTTAGCAATAAGGTTAGTATTGGTTCATTAGGCATAACAAATGTATCATAATAACATAAGATGTTCATAACATGTGAAACTGGATACAGGATGTATAGGCATTCTCCATTCTATCATCTCAATTTTGCTTTAAAACTAAATTGTCTTAAAAAATAAAATCTACTTTAAGAAAAGTAACCCATTCTAAATCATAAGAAAAGACACTACAATTATTTTCATTTAAAAATGTGAAACAATGGTTACACAACATCTTTTTGATTTCTCCTCAATGTTTTTCTATTTTGGGGCATTCCCCCCACTAATTACTCCATCAATACAGAAACATTCTCAACTGTTCCAGTTAAAAATAGTTACTTTCAAAGATGGTAAAAATCAGTCACTTTCAGTCAGCTTGACTGTCAACAAGAAATCACTGCAGGTTAGAACTAAAATCTGTCTTCCTTCACCTTGAGTGTGTAAAAAATATTATACCCATCTTTATTTTCCATAGTAATCGCAGATGTTTTTATCTAGACATGGCTTAGCTCTGCAAGATAACTGAAGGGTGGCAGATAATAAAGTCTTTAAGTTTAGTTGTACTACAAATAGTCCCTGGACTTATTCATTAATTACAAATACTTGAAATTTAATTATCCATATGTTGAATTTGTACTTTTTTCATTGTTATGGTATTTTTAGCAAGATATATTTGGAATAAAAAACAAAGTTTAAGAAAAAAGCAGTTTAAAACTTTTAAGAGATAAAGACTTAAAAATAATATGAGGCTCCATGCTTCACATCATTTGGTTAAAACAAATGTTAACGTTATTATTTATCAGTAATTGATAGATGACACCACTCTTATGGCAGAAAGTGAAGGGGAACTAAAAAGCCTCTTGATGAAAGTGAAAGAGGAGAGTGAAAAAGTTGGCTTAAAGCTCAACATTCAGAAAACGAAGATCATGGCATCTGGTCCCATCACTTCATGGGAAATAGATGGGGAAACAGTGGAAACAGTGTCAGACTTTATTTTGGGGGGCTCCAAAATCACTGCAGATGGTGACTGCAGCCATGAAATTAAAAGACTCTGACTCCTTGGAAGGAAAGCTATGATCAACCTAGATAGCATATTAAAAAGCAAATACATTGCATTGCCAACTAAGGTCCATCTAGTCAAGGCTATGGTTTTTCCAGTGGTCATGTATGGATGTGAGAGTTGGACTGTGAAGAAGACTGAGCACCAAAGAATTGATGCTTTTGAACTGTGGTGTTGGAGAAGACTCTTGAGAGTCCCTTGGACTGCAAGGAGATCCAACCAGTCCATTCTGAAGGAGATCAGCCCTGGGTGTTCTTTGGAAGGACTGATGCTGAAGCTGAAACTCCAGTACTTTGGCCATCTCATGCGAAGAGTTGACTCATTGGAAAAGACTCTGATGCTGGGAGGGATTGGGGGCAGGAGGAGAAGGGGACGACAGAGGATGAGATGGCTGGATGGCATCATTGACTCGATGGACGTGAATGAGTGAACTCCGGGAGTTGGTGATGGACAGGGAGGCCTGGCCTGCTGCGATTCATGGGGTCACAAAGAGTCGGACGCAACTGAGCAACTGAACTGAACTGAACTGATAGATTATTTCTTTTTTTTAATTGGAGGAAAATTGCTTTATAATGTTGTAATTGTTTCAGATTATTTAATAATCTATTAAAGAAATTTACTGCATATTAAAACTTTAGGTAAAATAAACATTTCTAGGGATACATGTTCTTATTATTCTAATAACATAGAAGCTTAGAGGCTTTTAAGGAGACATAACTGTATAGACATTCAATTACATTATTTTAAAGAGGAAGTTGAAGTAAATTGCTCCTTATTTCCTCTTTGACTGCTGCCTTTCCTGCCTGCTCTCAACTGAAGTCCATGCATTTTGAAGACCAATTCTCCATCCACTTAATCCACAATTATTTACTTAAATGCTCCAGCATTAATTGAATTCCTAAGCTCTTATAGCTTGTAGTAGTCATCCTAGAAATTGCTATGCTTTATTAGGTATTATATTATATAGCTATACTTGACTTTTTAGAAATTATATCACTTTTTAGCCAATTATATGTTCTCAGAAGATCAGAACCATGTGAGATACTTGTTTGATTTAGTTTCTGTTACCGAATAAAGTGCCAAACACGTACTGGGGTTTAAAGAAATATTTTCTGATGAAATAATGTGATCTAATCTACTCATTTAAGTTATAATTTGTAAACAGTAATGTTTAGTAATATGTTGGTTTTATCTAAAAATCATAGTTGAAAATGTTCTAAGTTCCTTAATGGAATATCTTCTCTTCATTTTATCAAAACCAAATCACGTTAGAATATTTTCTTACCATTTTAAAATATAGAATACTATTATATACATGAGATGTTGGATTTAAAAAGCGTATTTCTTTTTGATGAACAAGTTAAATATTAACAAAAAACCTATATATTAGAAAAGAAACAAAGCCTTTATATAGACTATGTTCAAGAAGCCTATATATTAGACAATAAGTAGACTATCTGTTCAATAATTACGTAAACCTCATGGTGTTGTAGAGCACTGCTTGTCTTTGTTGGGATTGTTCCCAAATAGCCACAAGCTGTAATTCAGTTTCAAATGCTCCTGAACTGCTAGCGCCGATGAGTGCTGGGAAAAAAATGAGTATACTCCTTCTGGGGGATATCTTCTCTATTTTGTTTGGCTTTTCTTGTGAGAATGCTCCTAAGAAAATGCTTGTGATAACAAAGTCAAATTGGAAAATAATCAAGCTGGCAAAATAATTAAATTAACATATAAAGTCTACCAGAGACAACAGAAGACAGAAACAACAAAAAAAAAATTTCAGATAATTAACTCAAATATAGATCATTTAAAAAAGAAGAAGAGAAAAAGAGGGGGGAAAAAGGAAAAGATTATTTGTTCATTATTAGATTAAAAAATAAGCTTGGAGGAATCAGCATGTAATAGGAAATTATTTTTAAAATTGCATACAGTATTGAAAGAAAATCAGAGTAATTGAGGTGAAAAATGTAAGAACTGAAATTTAAAATGCAGTGAATGAGTGTGGCAGCAGATTAGTGACAAAAAGAGAGAATTAGTAAAAATGAAAGTGGAGCCAAAAGAATTCTGAAAGTGGCACACACAGAAGGGAAAAAAAGAAAAAGGTATCGAATGCAAGAAAGTTTAAGAAGTACAGGTGAAGAGTTAGAAAATCTAAAATACATTTAGTTTGCAATCCAGGTATGAGAGTACAAGTTCAGGGTACAGAGAGGACCAGAGCATGGAGAGAGAAGTTCTGAGCCCATGAGCAAGGCTTTGTATTCACTCCTAGTATCAGGGAGCATGGCAGTGACTTGTGACTCAACTAAACAAACTCCTCATGTTTTCAGCTCATCCAAAGGCTTTTCTAGGGTAGCAAGGTCATTATTATTCATCCCAATAATTTTGAGGTCTCCTATCTCAGCAGTCATATTGCTTTATGTTTGGGCCCATGAGGTTTACATGAGTGTTTTGGGCTTGCATAGTGGGAAACTTTGTAGGGGTCCTTTTTCTTTTTCTTTCTTTTTCTTTTTTTTTTATTCAAGTATAGTTAATTTAAACGTTGTGTTAATTTCAAGTGTCAATTTCAAGCAAAGTTATTCATTTCTCTTATTCAGTTATTCAGTATTCTTTTTCAGATTTAAAGCTTAGGAGTCCATCTTAACCTTTGGCATCAGTTGTTATTACAAAAAAAACAAAAAAAACAAAAAAACAAAAAAACCCACACAGAGAATCTCTTAAGTTCTCTCAACAGAGAGAGTGACTTTGCTATCTTTCCTATCATATAAAATTATTTTAGCCCATGTGAATGTTGCAAAGGAATTCTAGACTTGGGATATTCACATGATTTTTTCTGGTACCATTTTAATATCTCTCCCTTACTCATTAAACTTAAATTTGGGCTCTCTTTTAGGAACTTTTCTAGGTGAGCAAGCCTAATTGAATTCATTTATCTACATTACTGGAGTCTGTTTCTTATTTTCTAGTGGGTCACCATTATAGCATTATTAACTCAATTTGCACTGTAAGAGGCCAAATACCAGCCAATGCCCCATCTATAATTTCCCATGGGAACTGATGTCTTTCATGGATTTCTTCTGAAAGTGCCAAAGCTCTCTTACAGCAGCAAGATCCATTGCAAAAAAAAGAACAACCCAGAGAACAAATGAATTTAAGGTTGGCATCACAGATTGTAGGAGGGCCTGAATTGTTAAGACAGGTCGACTGCTACTGTCCTTTTTAACAAGCTTTATGTGCCTGAGTTCAGTTCAGTTCAGTTGCTCACTTCTGTCTAACTCTTTCTGACCCCATGGACTGCAGCATGCCAGGCCTCCCTGTCCATCACCAGCTCCAAGTTTACCCAAACTCATGTCCATTGAGTTGGTGATGCCATCCAACCATCTCATCCTCTGTCATCCCCTTCTCCTCCCACCTTCAATCTTTCCCAGAATCAAGGTCTTTTCAAAAAGCCAGTTCTTCAGATTAGGTGGCCAAAGTATTGCAATTTCAGCTTCAACGTTAGTCCTTCCAATGAACACTCAGGACTGATCTCCTTTAGGATGGACTGGTTGAATCTCCTTGCAGTCCAAGGGACTCTCAAGAGTCTTCTCCAATGCCACAGTTCAAAACCATCAATTCTTTGGTGCTCAGCTTTCTTTATAGTCCAACTCTCACATCCATACCTAACTACTGGAAAAACCATAGCCTTGACTAAATGGACCCTTGTTGGCAAAGTAATGTCTCTGCTTTTGAATGTGCTATCTAGATTGGTCATAACTTTCCTTCCAAGGAGTAAGCATCTTTTAATTTCATGGCTGTAATAACCATCTGCAGTGATTTTTGAGCCCCCAAAATAAAGTCTGACACTGTTTCCACTGTTTCCACATCTTTTGCCATGAAGCGATGGGACCGGATGCCATGATCTTAGTTTTCTGAATATTGAACTTTAAGCCAACATTTTCAGTCTCCTCTTTCAGTTTCAAGATGCTCTTTAGATTTTATTCACTTTCTGCCGTAAGGGTGGTGTCATCTGCATATCTGAGGTTATTGATATTTGTCCCAGCATTCTTGATTCCAGCTAGTGCTTCCTCCAGCCCAGTGTTTCTCATGATGTATTCTGCATATAAGTTAAATAAGCAGGGTGACAATATACAGCCTTGACATACTCCTTTTCTTATTTGGAACCAGATTGTTGCTCCATGTCTAGTTCTAATTGTTGCTTCCTGACCTGCATACAGATTTCTCAAGAGGCAGGTTAGGTGGTCTGGTATTCCCATCTCTTTCAGAATTTTCTACAGTTTATTGTTATTCTATGTCAAAGGCTTTGGCATAGTCAATAAAGCAGAAATAGATGTTATTCTGGAACCTATATGCTTAGTCCCCTCATCTTCCAAGCAAACCAGCCAAGATTTGAATGATTTGCTTGGTTTTGCAGCAGAAATCATGAAATCCCTTGCTTCACCTGTGTGAAAGCACATTTCTATAATAGTTTTCTTCAAAGTGTCAGAAATATCTGGCCCTCCCTACTGTCAAACAAATCTTAGCATCAGTTGTTACAATGGGCAGATCTGAGGCTCACTGCCAACTTCATAAGTATTTGGGCATCTGTAGTTGACTTTCTTCCCTGTACTTATCTTCCAACCATCTCCCCAATTCTTCCTCATCAACAGGCCATAAAGCAGAGGACCATTCATTGCCCAGCTGACCATGCAGTTCTTTCAACATGTCACTACTGAGTCCCATCAATTTTATTCAAATCCCCTTAGTTAGCCCACAAGGTCCACATCTTTCCTCTTCCCAAAAGCCAGATCCCTAGAAGCATAACACCTATGTTGCCAAAAACCATCAACCAATCTCTGAGAGGTCAGCTAGTCTGCCAAGCTTCATGGCAGATGACACAAGACTCCTGGGGTAGACATAAAGGTGAGTTTATTGCAAATGAACACCAAAAATATCAGTACTTGTACTGTTCTTCTGAGTTCCAGTTCTTAAAAGGTGACAGGAACTGGGGCATACATAGGTGACACGAATCATGCCTTATATGACAGGAAAAGGATTCTGAGATTAGAGAACTTAAATATTTTATACTAGATATTGAGCATAGCTGCCCTTTCTTCTAGAAGGAAATGATCATCTCTATCTTCCAGGGCTGTAAGCAAACCTGTTACTTGCTTCATAGGGAGACATTAAATCTACTATCCAAGTCTATTCTCTATAAAACATATCATTTAAAATATCTTCTGGTATCTCATTGTGGTCTTGATTTGCATTTCTCTAATAATGAGTGATGATCAAGACCACAGTGAGGTACCACTTCACACCAGTCAGAATGGCTGCGATCGAAAAGCCTGCAAACAATAAATGCTGGAGAGGGTGTGGAGAAAAGGGAACCCTCTTACACTGTTGGTGGGAATGCAAACTAGTACAGCCACTTTGGAGAACAGTGTGGAGATTCCTTAAAAAATTGCAAATGACCCAGCAATCCCACTGCTGGGCATACACACCGAGGAAACCAGAATTGAAAGAGACACATGTACCCCAATGTTCATCGCAGCACTGTTTATAATAACCAGGACATGGAAACAACCTAGATGTCCATCAGCAGATGAATGGATAAGAAAGCTGTGGTACATATACACAATGGAGTATTACTCAGCCATTAAAAAGAATACATTTGAATCAGTTCTAATGAGATGGATGAAACTGGAGCTGATTATACAGAGTGAAGTAAGCCAGAAAGAAAAACACCAATACAGTATACTAACACATATATATGGAATTTAGAAAGATGGTAATGATGACCCTGTATGTGAGACAGCAAAAGAGACACAGATGTGTAGAGCAGACTTTTGGACTCTGAAGAAGAGGGAGAGGGTGGGATGATTTGGGAGAATGGCATTGAAACATGTATACTATCATGTAAGAAACGAATCACCAGTCTATGTTCGATGCAGGATACAGGATGCTTGGGGCTGGTGCACAGGGATGATCCAGAGAGATGGTATGGGGTGGGAGGTGGGAAGGGAGTTCATGTTTGGGAACTCATGTACACCCGTGGTGGAGTCATGTCAATGTATGGCAAAACCAATACAGTATTGTAAAGTAAAATAAAGTAAAAATAAAAATTAAAAAATATATATCTTCTGGAACAAGAGGCAGTCAGTTCCCCTGCTTTCAAGATGTACAGAAAAAAATAAAGGACATCCATCCAGAATTATGGGTGTCCCAATATATTGCAATGGCACCCCACTCCAGTACTCTTGCCTGGAAAATCCCATGGATGCAGGAGCCTAGTAGGCTGCAGTCCATGGGGTCGCTAAGAGTTGGACACGACTCAGCGATTTCACTTTCACTTTTCACTTTCATGCATTGGAGAAGGAAATGGCAACCCACTCCAGTGTTCTTGCCTGGAGAATCCCAGGGATGGGGGAGCCTGGTGGGTGGCTGTCTATGGGGTCACGCAGAGTCGGACAAAATTGAAGCGACTTAGCTGCTGCAGCAGCAATATATTGCAAATTAAAGATGAAAATTTCAGAAATAAATTGTTTAACTCCATTAGTTTTTTACCATCAGAGAGCTACTGTACCATTCTTTTTGTTAGAATTATCTGGAGGCAATCTGAATCACAGTCTGATGTCATGTGACTTAGTGGTAAAGAATCTGCCCTCCAATGCAAGAGGCATAGGTTCCATATCTGTGAGTGGAAGATCCCCTGGATAAGGAAATGGCAATTCACCCCAGTATTCTTACTCGAGAAAAATCCCATGGACAGAAAAGCCTGGTGGGCTAAAGTCCATGGGGTCTCAAAGAGTCTGACAAGACTTAGGGACTAATCTACCACTGTCACAAGTATAAACATGCCATGTCTAAATATGCTTTTTCATGTTTCTTTTCAAAACAAGAGCTTGCAGTCACTTTTGGAACTAAGGTTTGTCATTTTAGTTCAGTTCAATCACTCAGTCGTGTCTGACTCTTTGTGACCCCATGGACTACAGCATGACAGGCCTCCATGTCCATCACCAACTTCCAGAGTTTATCCAAACTCATGTCCATTGAGTTTGTGATGCCATCCAACCATCTCATCCTCTGTCGTCCCCTTCTCCTCTCACCTTCAATCTTTCCCAGCATCAGGGTCTTTTCAAATGAGTCAGCACTTCACATCAGGTGGCCAAATTATTGAAGTTTCAGCTTCAAAATCAGTCTTTCCAATGACGGACTCAGGACTGATCTCTTTTAGGATGGACTGGTTGGATCTCTTTGCTATCCAAGGGAATCTCAAGATTCTTCTCCAGCACCACAGTTCAAAAGCATCAATTCTCTGCTGCTCAGCTTTCTTTACAGTCCAACTCTCACACCCATACTTGACCACTGGAAAAACCATAGCCTTGACTAGACAGATCTTTGTTGACAAAATAATGTCTCTGCATTTTAATATGCTGTCTAGGTTGGTCATAACTTTCCTTCCAAGGAGTAAGCATCTTTTAATTTCATGGCTGCAATCACCATCTGCAGTGATTTTGGAGCCCCCAAAGAATTAAGTCAGCCACTGTTTCCACTGTTTCCCCTGTTTCCCCATCTACTTGCCATGAAGTGATGGGACCAGGTGCCATGGTTTTAGTTTCCTGAACGTTGAGCTTTAAGCCAAACTTTTCACTCTCCTCTTTCACTTTAATTAAGACACTCTTTAGTTCTTCATCACTTTCTGCCATAAGGGTGGTATCATCTGCATATCTGAGGTTATTGATATTTCTCCCGGCAATCTTAATTCCACCTTGGGCTTCATCCAGCCCAGCATTTCTCATGATGTACTCTGTATGTGAGTTAAATAAGTAGGGTGATAATATACAGCCTTTACATACTCCTTTCCCGATTTGGAGCCAGTCTGTTGTTCCATGCCCAGTTCTAACTGTTGCTTCCTGACCTGCATATAGGTTTCTCAAGAGGCAGGTCAGGTGGTCTGGTATTCCCATCTCTTGAAGAATTTTCCAGTTTATTGTGATCCACACAGTCAAAGGCTTTGGCATAGTCAATAAAGCAGAAATAGATGTTTTTCTGGAACTCTCTTGCTTTTTTGACGATCCTGTGGATGTTGGCCATTTGATCTCTGGTTCCTCTGCCTTTTCTAAAACCAGCTTGAACATCTGGAAGTTCACGGTTCACGTATTGCTGAAGCCTGACTTGGAGAATTTTGAGCTTTGCTTTACTAGCGTGTGAGATGAGTACAATTGTGTGGTAGTTTGAGGATTCTTTGGCATTGCCTTTCTTTTGGATTGGAATGAAAACTGACCTTTTCCAGTCCGGTGGCCACTGCTGAATTTTCCAAATTTGCTGACATATTGAGTGCAGCACTTTCACAGCACCATCTTTTAAGATTTAAAATAGCTCAATTGGAATCTGTCACCTCTACTAGCTTTGTTCATAGTGATGCTTCCTTAGGCCCACTTGACTTCATATTTCAGGATTCCTGGCTCTAGGTAAATGATCACACCATGGTGATTATCTGGGTTGTGAAGATCATTTTTGTACAGTTCTTCGGTGTATTCTTGCCACCTCTTCTTAATACCTTCTGCTTCTGTTAGGTCCATACCATTTCTGTCCTTTATTGAGCCCATCTTTGCATGAAATGTTCCAGGGGGCTAAACAGTATCCATTGTCTAAGTGAATAAGTGAAAGTCACTCAATTGTGTCTGACTCTTTGTGACCCAATGGACTTTACAGTCCATGGAATTCTCCAGGCCAAAATACTGGAGTGGGTAGACTTTCCCTTCTCCAGGGGATCTTCCCAACCCAGCAATCGAACCCAGGTCTCCTGTATTACAGGTAGATTCTTTACTAGCTGAGCCACAGGGAAGCCTTCCATTATCTAAATCAAATATTTTAGGAAAGGAAAGGAAGGAGGAAATTGAAGAATAGTTTAATGAAGGGGTGGTCCCTGTGCAGTGGCAGGATAACAGTGGGTGTACACAGATCCTCTTTGTGGACCGGAGGCAGAGAGTCCTGGGTTGGGAATGTGGCAGAGCTGAAGTTTCTGACAGAGAAGGACCTTGTCATCATTATCCCAAACTTCAGTTGGGACAAGACCTACTTTATCAGGGTGACTCAGGACACTTTCACAGTGGCTCACCAGTAGAGGCATCTCTGTGGCTGGTGACCAACCTGAAACCCAGTGTCAGCTGCTTCCTACTGAGTGGAGAGAGATGGGCATGTTGGAGAAGATGAAGGACCACAAACATGAAAGGAAAAGATGTTCCCTCTATGCCTAATTCCAACGAGTTTACCAAACTCCTGTTACACAGGATTCAGAGGGAATCCCAAGAGAAGCTGAGTTCTGGAGCACCATGGAGGATGCATGGGATGGTCGAGTAGTCAAGTTCTGGTGTCTGCTGGTGGCTTTGGGGGACTATAGGAAGCCCGTGCCATGTTGAATAACTTGACTTTGAAAGCCATGGGCCTTTCCTCCACCAGTGCTCCATCACATGGACAAACTCCATTCAGACCTGCAAACTTTGGGCAGCTCCCAGTCTCAAGACTTCCAGGTAGAGATGGGTTTGTCCAGCCTTATGTCTGGGGTTGGAGGTCCACCTGGCGGCATGTGAGTGCTCAGGACACGATGGAAGACCTCACATTTCTGTAGTTCTAGAACCATTTTTGAAAGACTGGGTGAAAAGTGTGCATAAAACAATGAATGGATTTATAGCATTGTTTGACAGAAGTGGGCTTATGCTTAGTCCTGGTGACATTCTGTAATCCCACATCAGTATCTTGGAGCAAGCTGTCCTTTTATGGGGGAAAGAAAAAAGAGCTTTCGCAGAACTTGTGACTTTCCCTGTGGAACTTCTGGTCTCCTGCTTGGAACTGTCCTGCACTGGTGAGTGTTTGGTGACTTCATGTATTGCTTTTAAAAGATAGAAATATTTAGTAGGAGCAGGGACACGACCCTGAGTTTATTGCTATATATATATTTTTGATCCTGATTTTGGGGGCTAAATTTAGAGTCTCCTACAGAGGTTGTTCATGTAGAAAAGGCCAGCTGATGAGTGTCTAGTGATGGTGACCCATGTTGATCATCTAAGTCCTGATATGCAAAAAACATGGAATCAACCCAAATCTCTGGAGTGTTTCCTTGTTTGTTTGTTTGTTTCTGCTAAACTGCCATGACAAAGGAGCAAGTCAAGTGGCTAGAATGATATGAGGAACCAAACTGAGAGGTTTAGCAGGGAGATGGTAATTTTAGACCAACACAACACTCTAGGTATCTCTGGTTTGCTTTGCTACTTTTGGGGAAGGTCTAAAGGGTTGCTTAGCATACAGAGGAAATTCAGGGGAAAATTAATTCCATGTTATCAAGTGTGTGAGTGAAACTGAAGACATGATGCCAGGGGTAAAAGTGGACCCTGTGACATGATTGTTGGAGGACTGAGGGGAAAGCTGTTATAGGCAGCAGAGACTTAGTTAAGGGTAACTTTTATTTATTTATTTTTTTTGCACTAGGAGGAAAAGTTTCAGCTGGAACATTTTGGAATTCCTCAATTCCTTAGAGAAAGTATATCAGAAAGTATATTACTGAGAGAGGATATGGTTACCTAGTCATGCAATGAATATGTTCAGTAACCAGATGGTTTTGGACCATAGCACCATTGGTCAAAAACAAGAGCCCACCATGTTAGGGTTTTTTTGAAGAGCTTAGATGCATGATCAACTGAGCCTAAAAAATATCTTCTAGGATTTTCCATTTAGTGTTAGAATTCCAAACTTACTTAGCTTACTCAAGCACTATTTCTCTGTTCCAGAGTAATACCCACATACCCCCCTAACAAGCAGCTGATGGCTGTTATTTGAACACTAAGGGCCAGACAGTAAATGATTAGGACTTAGAAGACCTAGTCTCCAATGTTTAAGAGATGACAGGACTTGCCTTTTCATCTCACCCTTATGCAGAATCCTGAAGATTTAATCTGGGGAATCTTATAGTCTGAAACCACAAATTTTTGTGCAGGTTTAGGAGTTCTGCAGATCTCATCCCAAACTGTGTTTCTTACAACCTGGCTGAGATACAATCAAATCTGTCTTCACATTTTACCTGTAAAACTATGTAATTGTTGAGCTTTCCTTTTTCTGACTTTATTATAACATACAAAGGGTTTTCTCTTAGAAAAAAGAATAGTATAATGAAATGACTACAAGTAAAACTGTTAAATGATACAGAGATATGAATGATGGAAGAAAATGAACACTCGATTAGATCAGCACAATGGAGTGAGAACCAAAAATCACAGAGCAGGAATATGTTTTGATTTTGCAGCTGAAGTAGATTTTGGTAGAATTAGATTTATTACACTGAATTGTTCCTGTGTTTTGAAAATAAATATTGAGGATGATACTATAGCATGGACTAATATAAAGGAAAGTCAAATAAGTTTGGAAAAAGTAGAGATATCTCAATTTTAAGTTTAGGACAGAAGAGAATATCAAAATAGTACAAGAAAAATAAGGGAACACATGCATAGTATAAGGCCAATCTTCTCTGGGGGAAAAGAATACATGAAAAGAAAGATGAAAAAAACTATACCCTTACTGTTGGACATTTTAAATATAAAGTAACTCTCTTTTTGAACTGGACATGGAAAAACAGACTGGTTCCAAATAGGAAAAGGAGTACATCAAGGCTGTATATTGTCATCCTTCTTATTTAACTTACATGCAGAGTACATCATGAGAAACACTGGGCTGGAAAAAGCACAAGCTGGAATCAAGATTGCTGGGAGAAATATCAATAACCTCAGATATGCAGATGATACCACCCTTATGGCAGAAAAGAGAAGAGGAATTAAAAAGCCTCTTGATGAAAGTGAAAGAGGAGAGCGAAAAAGTTGGCTTAAAGCTCAACATTCAGAAAAGAAAGATCATGGCATCTGATCCCATCACTTCATGGCAAATAGATGGGGAAACAGTGGAAACAGTGTCAGACTTTATTTTTGGGGGCTCCAAAATCACTGCAGATGGTGATTGCAGCCATGAAATTAAAAGATGCTTACTCCTTGGAAGGAAAGTTAATACCAACCTAGATAGCATATTCAAAAGCAGAGACTACTTTGCCAACAAAGTTCCATCTAGTCAAGGCTATTGTTTTTCCAGTAGTCAGGTATGGATGTGAGAGTTGGACTGTGAAGAAAGCTAAGCACCAAAGAATTGATGCTTTTGAGCTGTGGTGTTGGAGAAGACTCTTGAGAGTCCGTTGGACTGCAAGGAGATCCATCCAGTCCATTCTGAAGGAGATCAGTCCTGGGTGTTCATTGGAAGGACTGATGCTGAAGCTGAAACTCCAGTACTTTGGCCACCTCATGGGAAGAGTTGACTCACTGGAAAAGACTCTGATGCTGGGAGGGATTGGGGGCAGGGTGAAAAGGGGACAAAGGATGAGATGGCTGGATGGCATTGATGGATTCGAAGGACGTGAGTTTGAGTAAACTCCGGGAGTTGGTGATGGACAGGGAGACCTGGCGTGCTGCAATTCATGGGGTTGCAAAGAGTCGGACACGACTGAGCAACTGAATTGAACTGAACTGAACTGAACTCTTTTTGTGACTAAAATGACCTTAACAAAGAAACTCATATTCTTGATATTTGCATGAATTTAGAGTAACCAGGCAACTTTAGAAAAGTATTAAGGTCATCATTCTGGTTGCATTCTTTTCTTTTTCCTTTTATTTATTTTTATCTGCCATATACTTGATTTATAATGTTGTGTTAGTTTCAGGTAGACAGCAAAGTTATTGTGATATGGTATATATATCATATATATATATATATATATCATATATATCATATATATATGAATCCATTCTTTTTCCTATTTCTTTCCAATATAGGTTATTGTAATGGAAATAGCCTATAATGGAAAAAATTCCCTTCTCCAGGGGATCTTCCCAACCAAAGAATCAAACCCACATTGCAGGCGGATTTTTTTACCAGCTGAACTACAAGGGAAGCCCAGGAATACTGGAGTGGGTAGCCTATCCCTTCTCCAGTTTATCTTTGCAACCCAGGAAACAAACCAGGATCTCTTGCATTGCAGGAGGATTCTTTACCAGCTGAGCTACCAGGGAAGCTATAGGTTGTTATAAGATTTTGAATATAGTTGCCTATGCCATACAGTAGGACCTTGTTGTTTACCTATTATACATAGAAAGAGTAGTTTTAGTATGTTAATCTCAGACTCCTAATTTATCTCTCCCCCTTCCCCTTTCCCCATTGGTAATCATAAATTTATCTTCTGTGTCTGTGGAACCTGTTCCTGTTTTGTACATAAATTTATTTGTATCTTTTTTTTTAATTCTACATGTAAGTTATATCACATGATATTGTCTTTCTCTTCTAACATATTTAACTTAGTTTATCTTTGTATCTGAGTTCTAAGTAACGTGAAATGACAAAGAGAGAGAAAGCCCAAAAAAAGAGAGGGAAGAAGAAGAGGAATGGGAAAGTAGAAGAAGGGGAAGGAAGGGAAAAGAAGACAAACAGACTAAAGGAATAAAAGAAGGACAGAAAGGAAAGAGAGAGAGCGAAAGGGAGAAAGAGAAACACCTTTTTTAGTGCCAAAACAAATGATCTATATTGCTGTTTCAGTTCATCAAGTTGGACCCAAAAAATTAGGCTTATTGGCAGAGTTTATAAATTGCAGAGCCCTAATATATGATGTGGAGAAGGCAATGGCACCCACTCCAGCACTCTTGCCTGGAAAATCCCATGGACGAAGGAGCATGGTAGGCTGCAGTCAATGGGGTCGCTAAGAGTAGGACATGACTGAGCGACTTCACTTTCACTTTTCACTTTCATGCATTGGAGAAGGAAATGGCAACCCACTCCCGGGTTGTTGCCTGGAGAATCCCAGGGACCGGGGAGCCTGGTGGGCTGCCGTCTATGGGGTCGCACAGAGCCGGACACAACTGAAGTGACTTAGCAGCAATATAAGATGAAGAATTGATGTTTTTGATCTGTGGTGTTGGAGAAGACTCTTGAGAGTCCCTTGGACTGCAAGGAGATCCAATTAATCCATCCTAAAGGATATCAGTCCTGGGTGTTCATTGGAAGGACTGATGTTGCAGTTGAAACTCCAATACTTTGGCCACCTGATGTGAAGCGCTGACTCATTTGAAAAGACCCTGAAGCTGGGAAAGATTGAAGGCAGGAGGAGAAGGGGACAGCAGAGGATGAGATGGTTGGATGGTATCACCGACTCGATGGACATGGGTTTGAGTGGACTCTGGGAGTTGGTGATGGACAGGGAGGACTGGTGTGCTGCGGTTCATGGGGTCACAAAGAGTTGGACATGACTGAGTGATTGAACTGAACTAAATATATGATGTTTGGTTGCTTTTAAAAAGTAAAATCAGCCTGTAATTGTACATAAGGAACAGAAAAACGGAGTCAGGTTCTAAGCCAGCTATGATTACAGTAAAGGCCCAAATCCACTTACCCCCACCTCTTCTTCATCCACTCTCAACATCTACTCCTCAGACTGAATGACGGGGAAAAGTCTTGTCAATATTTGTATTGAATCCTGTTTCTAGATTTCTAAAAAGGTACATATTAACAGGATGGAATAAAATCAATTACTGAATTACTTATCAGCAATTTCCATATTCAATATTTTCTAGAATTGTATTAAATTTATTTACTTATGTCTTCAAGAACATTTGACTCAATAATTTAAAATTAAATGGTTTTTATTGTTGTGCTCTCCTAGGGGGAGTATGGCTATAAAAGTGTACCAGATATCAGTCACTTCCATAAAAATAATTTTAGAAAATAGCTTTTTCATCAGTGTTATTAGAACATTAAAAGATTTATTTATAGAGCTAAAGTTTACTCCAATGTTCATCTTCTCTTTGTCTGTCTTTTAAAAGCAAACGATGTCCTCTCATAAAGGCTATGGTACTATTACTGTCAGAAGCAGTGGGTTGAAAGTTGGATTGGATTACATTTTATATTCTTTTACTGACTACACCTTTGAATTTCATAGTGCTAGCCAAATGATATACTATATAAACTGTTTGACATCAAACCCCTTTAATAACTTGAGAGTCTGTCAGAATTCAGACATTTGGTGTTATTGCCTGCTATTCAAGGGAAAATTATTTGCACCATTTTGGTGTATTGATTTGTCTTCTTTGTTGTTTCCTGGAGAGATTCTATTATTGAACCAAAAGAAATATTCAACAGTCACTTTGCTCTGATTCTCGGGAGGAAGGAGTTGTTTTAATATGATTACAAACTGAAGAGTAACATTAAATCTGCCACCTCTCTCTTGGTCAGCTCCAGTTATGCTTTTTAATTTGAAACTATCTTCTAAGAACTTTCAAACAAAACATTAAATACCTGGGAACTTCAAAGATGCAAGGACCTTCACTTTCTACTTTAAAATTAAAATTTTCATAAAATATTTCATGACAAATGTGACATCAACTCAAATATCATGTTGCTTCTCATAAGATTTCCTTTTGCATTATTCAATATTGGGTAAATAAACCTGGGAATGTTGGCAAATTTGAGCACATTTGTTTGATTCCATGTGCTGCTCTCTAAAGTGGTTCCCCTGAAAACAGAAATGATTACTCCACATTCTCCTTCAATTAGGGTGAATCTCTGCTTTGTTATTCTTCATAGAAACACCTCCTTTTATTTTCTACTACCAAAAGCAGAAAAATTGCAGGCTCTCCACACTAAAGGTGATAGTTTTAAGATTGTCTCCTTTTGTATCCTACTAAATGTTTCCAACAGTTCCCTTTACTAATATTTAAACAGTCTAGTATAAAAACAGAAGAAATAGAAATGTCCTTTACAGGGCCGTGAAGGTCTAGTCACCTTTGAAATAGATTGGTGGGAAGTAGGTGACTCTGTCCCCTTATCTTTCTATCAATCTACCAAACAGCGTGGCAGCAGTCACTTACACCCTGGGAAGAAATCAAGTCCCTGCACAACTGCCTGGTCAGTGTGTTATTTAGCTTTGCCAATGTCAGTTCAAAGTGTTTTCATCCTTCAGTGTTTTCTCATCCTGGCAGAAAAATGGATAATGGATGATGATGTGGATGGCAAAGTGCATGGACTCTGAAACTGATGAAGAGGAGAGAGAAGCTGATAAGGAAAGAAAGCACTTCTGAGTCCACAGCATTATGAATAATCTCCAGTAAACACACACACAGGGAGACCCTTTGTTGCTGCTCTGTTGCTTAATGCTCTCTTAATGTTCGTGCCGTCTTAGCTTTGTGCTTACACAAGATGGAAAAACAGCAGACACACAAAGTGTGTTAATGATAAGTGTTAGTCACTCAGTCATGTTTGACACTTTGCAATTCCATGGACTGTAGCTTGCAAGGTTACTCTGTCCATGGAATTCTCCAGGCAAGAACACTGGGATGGGTAGCCATTCCCTTCTCCCTGGAATCTTCCGGACCCAGGGACTGAAGATGGGTCTCCTGCCCTGCTGGCAGATTCTTTACCATCTGAGCCACTAGGGAAGTCCATAATAATAATAAGGATTGTGGTTATTTTGGACCCCAAAATCACTGCTGATGGTGACTTCAGCCATAAAATTAAAATATGAGGAGACCCAGTTCAATCCCTGGGTTGGGAAGATCCCCTTTAGAAGGAAATGTCAACCCTCTTCAGTATTCTTGGTTGGGAATTCCTATGGACAGAGAAGCTTGGGGGACTATAGTCTATTGGGGTTGCAGAGTTGGACACGGCTGAGCAACTAACATGTTCACTTTCACTTTGCTCTTTGGAAAGAAAGTTATGACAAATCTAGACAGTGTATTAAAAAGCAGAGACATCACTTTGCTGATAAAGGTTTTTATAGTCACAGCTATGATTTTTCCTGTAGTCATGTATGGATGTGAAAGTTGGACCATAAATAAGGCTGTGTGCCAAAGAATTGATGCTTTCAAATTGGGGTGTTGGAGAAGACTCTTGAGAATCCCTTGGAGTGCAGGAAGATCAAACCAATCAATTTTAAAGGAAAGCAACCCTGAGTATTCAGTGAATCGACTGATGCTGAAGCTGAAGTTTAAATATTTTGGACACCTAATGCAAAGAGCCAACTCATTGGAAAAGACCCTGATGTTGGAAATGATTAAAGGCAAAATGAGAAGGGGGCAGAAGAGGATGAGATTGTTAGATAGCATCACCAACTCAATGGACATGGATTTAACCAAACTCCAGGAGAAAGTAAAGGACAGGGACGCCTGGCTTGCTGTTGTTCATGAGGTCACAAAGAGTTGGACACAACTTAGCAGCTGAACAACAGCAACAAATGGTTATTTCTCCAGTAAGTGCTTAAGATAAACTGATAAATCTTTGTAATTTCAATTTCTGTTTTTTTTAATTGTTTAGAAGAATATGGGTAATTATCACTATTAACAATAATCCTACTCTGTATATGAAATCCAAAGTTAAAAGAAGTAACTTAAATGTATGTCCACTAACCATCTGGTGTGCTATCAAGACAGGATTTATTACACTTTTACCTATGAATGAAATTAATATCTTAAATGGTAAGTTTGTAATGAGATAAACTATGATAAGTAATCAGATAAAAAAGGGTGACAGCAGGGTTTCAGAAGAGCAAAAGGTACAGAATGTGTTTAGTTGATGAAGTAAATATATTTTGTTCATCTCTCATTTGCTTTTTATTCTTTCTCTGTAATTCTTCTGATCACTATATTTTCCTTCACTTTCCCTTTCTCTGTTGTTTGAGTCACTGTTACCCTCACGGTTTTCCCAAATATTATTGACCTGTAGTAGCTATTTAATATTTTTATTTGGGGAATGAGAGGTTTGTTTCCTTGCTTCTAACCTGCTTTTACCCATTTTTTTAAAAAAACTCTTTTATTGAACACCTGTGATTTAGCTGGCCCTGTGCTGAGAGGACAATACAACAGACACAGTCCCAAGTACCTTATAACAGGACATGTACCCTATTAGGTGGACACTCAAGACAGTTTGCTGACTTCCTCCTTTGATTTCCACTCAACCAAGTCCTATTGTCTTCCTTAATTTTTCCTGGTTAAGGTTTGTTACTCTTTCACCTCTCAGCTTAAACATCATTTTCTGCAAGAAGATTTCCTTAAATCTCTGGAGTAAGTTAGATATGTTAGTTATTTGCTTCCATAAAAACTTGTTTGTAGGTCTGTCATTAAAAGCTGTGTTGGTGTTTCATATATATTTGTTGTCCTCATGTAACTCAAGATATATGAACTGAAAAGTATTATAGGTAATGTTGTTTTTCATCATAGTTTTATTTTCATCTTTCTGAGAAAGCATTAAACATATTTTAGAGCTAAGAAAGAACCATATAAGTAAAAAGGAGATCAAGATCCTATTAAATGTAGTATATTAAACCCTCATCTCCCCCACCCCTCTCATTTTTGGCTCTTCAAATAAGTAACAACATTGTAGACATTTTAAAGAAGATAAAATGGTGGGTTGTTTTTCACTTTTTGTTGGAACATACCAATGAAAAGAATCCCAATTGTTGAGGCTAAAAATTATATTTGTAACAAAGAGTTGAGCAAAGTATGCACTGATGTTATTTAATCAATTTATTAAGTTGGACAATTAGCATTTTTCAACCTGAGAGTTAATGGAATTATTGCAAAAGCCCCATAAATATCATCTGTACCACTCTCTGTGTTTAACCCAGTCTTTGCCAGTCATTCAACACAAAGCAGATTATAACTTCTGTCTAACTCGCTCAGCAGAATCAAAGGCCAGATTGGTGATCAGAACCTTGAACAAGAGACGTGCCTTCTGTGTTCAATTTTTATTGATATGCTACTTAAGTATAAATCTGATGCTAGTGGGAATATTATCTCAAGCTATTTCTGATTACTATTCCTGCTTATTCTGACTCCAAAAACAGTGATGTGTGCTTCCAATTTGGAATGGATTTTCTGTCTGTCCCTCCGACATTCAAAGAATTCTTAGACCTATTTAGAGTCATTTTTCTACTTAGATCATGTTTCTACAGAGAATGAAATGAAAAGGCAAATATCCCCCCTTTTGTTACTTGCTATATGATTGCTTATATGACAGGTAAGGAGAAGAAAATACTAATTTAATTTTTTGTTGTTCTTTTATCTTCTGAGACAAAAAAATTTCTAAAATAAAGTGCTAATAATATAACAGTATCACTGCTACAGTTAATAACAATAATACACTGTGAGATTAAGTCATTTTCATTTTTTGCAAGTCAGATGAAAGACACATGGTACTCATGTGAGGCAACATAAAGCATCATCTATTTTTGAAGCCATAATGCTTTGTAAAAATGACTACTTTTAAACTGAGAAATAGCCCTTCACTATATATGATAAGCAGGTATTACTGAAAGAAAATGATTTCTAAATTTAAATAAATAGTTCGTGTATTTCCCAAGAATACAAAGAAATATTACCCTGGGAATGAACATGAAGAATAAGATCAGTTTTCTTATGTGAATCACTAAAATAGCCAAATTATTCTGTAATTATAATATCTCTATGCTTTAGTGCTCATAGATTTTTAATTAAATCAATACTTAAGATAATTTTCTAGTACATAGATTTCACAGTTTTCAAAAATATCTAATGAGAATTTCAGTATAAACAAAATAAAGACATGTGGAAAGTAACGTATGTGCTGTGCTGTGCTTAGTAGCTCAGTCATGTACGACTGTGCGACCCCATGGACTGTAACCCACCACGCTCCTCTGTCCATGGAATTCTCCCAGCAAGAATACTGTTGTAGGTTGCCATGCCCTCCTCCAGGAGATCTTCCCAACCCGGGGATTGAAGCCAGGTCTCCTGCATTGTAGACAGATTCTTAACCATGTGAGCTACCAGGGAAGCCCAATGTATATTCATCTCCACCTAAATTTTTCAGTTCTTTCTCTTGGGGTCTGTTAATTTTTCATATTTGCTAAAGGAGGCTTTAGTAGTCACCCATCTTTTGCAACTTAAATGTTTTATAAATATTGTTTTGTGCTTTAGTATAAAGTGTATTTAGTTAGGAAATTCTATCTCCTTTGTCAAAAGTTTTTCTTAGATTTCTTCCTTAGAGTTTTCTATTTAATATGGTATTTAAAATTTTGAAATAAAATGTTGATCTTTTTTAAAAAAATCAGCTCTTAAATTCAATATCCTCTTTTATTTCATGAACTTATGACTCATTTCATGATAAATAAGATATTTCATAATTAAGACAGTATTTGGCTTCCCTGGTGGCTCAGTGGTAAAGAATATTCCTGCTAAGCAGGAGACTTGGGTTAGATTCCTGAGTCAGAAAGATCCCCTGGAGAAGGAAATGGCAACCCACTCCAGCATTCCTGCCTGGGAAATCCCATGGACAGAGGAACCTGACAGGCTACAGTCCATGGGGTTGTGAGTCAGACATGACTGAGCACACACTACATACACACACGCACACCCAAACACACACAAGAGAGTACTTACCTCACAAAAATACTCTAAATCTTAATCACTAGGGAGAAAATATCATCCAATAAGTGATTCAAAAAAATTTTTATTTTTATGCTTCAGGTACATGTATGTTTCACAATTACAATACTTGTCATAGATGGTGGTTCAAATAAATAAATAAAAGCGAATAAATAGAGGGTCACAGATTAAAGAAATACTGACAGAGGGTTGGTATTCTTATATTTTGTCCTGCCAAGATCTTTAATCAGAAAAGGACATGGGAGGTCATTTCCTTATCATATGAAATCAGGAACAAGCCTCATTGTAGCAGCAGGGCAAAACTTTTATGGAAATGTTACTTGTGCATATCAAATGCATAGCTGACATTATTTCTGTTATCAGAAACTAAGCAAAACCTTGTGATTGCCATATAACTCTAAAATGTTAAAAAGAAAAAGTGAGGGCTTTGTTTCATAGTTTGCTAATGCTGGCAAAAATAAAATGTTACTTCCACAGCATAAAATTGACAGTTCTTCCCCTTCTGAAAGTGCAGACTCTTATTAACATTTTGTGTATAAAACATGCAGAATGTAAGAGTGCTTTGAAAATGCATATCTATACATAGGTTTAATAGATAAATAATTGCAAGCCGCACAAATTGCCTAGTAGATAATACAGTTTCTAACCTTTGTCGTTTCTATGTGATGTGATTGCCTCAAAAGTTAGTGATTTTACATGTTTCCTTTGTCTGACTTTTCCATTTCTCTCCCATGTTCTCATCTAGGACTACACTCTTCCTTATCCTGAATGGCAGGTGCCACTTTCAGATGATTTTGACTACTTTTCTAGTGGAAAAGTAGAATAAATTGTTATTAGTTAATCTTGGAACCAGATTGTAGATTTTGATACATTTTGACATTTGGGCCAAGCCTTCAGGGTATTCTGGTTTTACCCAAAGTGGATCTGAATCCTTTCAAATGGGAGAACATCTGCGTAGGGGAACTCTGTTACTACACCAGACACATATCCTCCATGAATAAGATGTTCATCCAGGAAACAATTCCTTTCAAAGCGTAGTAACATAAGGATAGTCCTTTTCTGAGGTTTAAAATGGGAAATAGAATCTTTGAAGGTTAGCATGTTCTTAGTGGATAGCATATTTTAAAATGTATTTAACATAATAGTTCAGTTTAAAGGAAAATGCTATGATTATTGATGTAAAGAGAATAGTCTTTTATTCTTGTGCGTGTGTGTATGCTAAGTTGCTTTAGTCGTATCCGACTCTTTGCAATCCTGTGGACTGTAGCTTCTCTCTCCATGGGACTCTCCAGGCAAGAATACTGCAGTCGGCCTACCCCCAGGTAATCTTCCTGACCCAAGGATCCTACTCGTGTCTTATGCCTCCTGCATTGGCAGGCGGGTTCTTTACCACTAGCACCACCTGGGAAACCCTTCTTTTATTCTTAACTACATTCTAATATCAAAGAATACAAGGAAAATATCTTTCACCACTAAACCTTAATATTACAATTTTTTCTTGTTATGCTCTCTTTCTTCTTCTTTGACTCTCACATACTAAAAAGACCTGGTAAAGAGTAGGGAATCCTTTAGGATTAAAACATGTTATTAGAAACAGTCTCAATTCACATACTTTAGTAAATATGTAGAATGACAAAATGCAACTCTTCAATTTTATTTCTGTAAATATATCACCATTCAATTTCAGTCAAGAAAAGAAAAAAAAATTAGTTTCTCAGTCACCTTTTCTTTTTCATGACAAGGCCAATAGATGTAGGTGGGAAACTATTTTGGCTTTTTAGTTTCCTGATTGCTCTAGATCTATCAACTATTCACCTTCATGTTAGTGACTTCATTAAATTCTGATTTAGAAGCTAATTTGAAAGAAGCCTGACCTTTGAGGGTGACAAGAGGGCAAAGGAGGGAGGTGGAGAAGACACTGCTGAGCAGATCGCAATTCATATTTATGTTTTAAAAGCTATCTTATGAGCTATTCACCACTCACAATTTAGCTTTTTAATCCAAATTTTCACTTGAAAGTAGCCCCTGCTAACTCAGAAGTGTTATAACACGCAGTGGCCAGGTGGGGGAGAAATGCCGCCTTATGTCTTTGAAGCTTGGCTGCCCAAGATCAATGGCAGCTCACAGGTGGCCACACTTCAAAGACAAGGCACCAGGTCTCTGTTTTGGTCCAGCCTCTATAGCAGTTATTTTTCCCCCCCACAGTGGCTTGGAATTGGCTTTCATGTTAGACTTTCACTGAAGAAAGTAAATGAAGACCATTAGAGTCAGATCTTGATTAAAAGAATTTTAAAAGAAGCTAACATCTTGAGAGGACCAGCCACCTTTTAAAAGCACCTATTAATGCAATTGCTTCGTAGAAGGGAAGGTAAGCCTGCGGGGGAGACTTTTAAAAGCAACCCACTTATGGGGTTGCATCTGACATTTCAGCTGCTCAGGTTCATCCCTTCCACCAAGCTACAATGGTGGTTAGTAAATTGTTATTCAATATTTTGTAGCTGAGTGTCTATTCAGGATTGGAGTTAAAGTGAAAAAATGTCCCCAGCTGCCAAGCCCAGGTGGTAAGAATGCAGTGGAATTAGTTGAAAAATAGCAATGATCAACTTTAAGTCATCAAATATACTTCTGCACAACCTACACACAAGAATATAGTCCTTGAGAAAAAGTACGTGTTACATTTGCTGAAATATACATTTTCTCTTTATTTTAATTTTGTTTTTATAGAAAAATAAAGATATAAAGATACAGTTTATATAAAATAGGTATAAAAGGAATATATCTAATATACTTCACTTTGTAATAATATTCTGAAGGAGTGGATAATGTTTCTCGTCACAAATAGATCATGTGCGTCTCAGTAATTTTATAAATAGTATAAAAGCTGGAGGAACTTTTTATAATCTAGAAAAATGGTTCTTAGTCTTGGCCACATATTGAAATCATCTAAATCATCTGGCATGTTGTAAGGAAAAAAAGATGCCTAGGGTTGCATCTGGAGATTTTAATTTAATCAGCCTACAGTCAACCTGGGCATAAGAATTTGGAAAGTTCCCCAGGTGAGTCTCTTGCACAATAATAGTGAGAAATGTTGGCCTGGAACAAAACTTCTCAAATTCTAATGTGTATATAGCTACCTGGTAATCTTGTTAAGCTGAATATTCTATTTCTGTTGTTCTGGGATGAGGTCTGAGATTCTGCATTTGTAACAAGCTCCCAGGGATGCCAAGCAGCTGCTCTGGGACCAAGGCCACTCTGTGGAGAAAGAATTTAGATAGTCTCAGTTCAGGAGAAAAACATGAATAAAATCATTAAGACCTGTGGGTTGAAATTTCCTTTATTTTTATAATCCCCAATCTAACCAGACACCCAGTCCCCACCTGTCCCTAGTTGCCCCAATTCCACATGCTACTGACTCTCAGGTTGCAGAGTAGACTGGTTACTGAAGATCATTAAGGCTGGTTTCTGGAAAAATCTCTAGAAGGCTGAGCTAAGATTTTAAAATGCAGACCCTAGGGCTTCCCTGGAGACTTAGTGATAAAGAATCTGCCTACCAATACAGGGGACATGGGTTCCATCCTTGGTGTGGGAAGATCCCACATACCATGGGACAACTAAGCCTGAGCATCAGAACTACTGAGCCAGCACTCTAGAGCTTGTGAGCCGCACCTCCTGAAGCCCACACACCTACAGCCTGTGCTCCACAACAGGAGAAAGCACTGCAATAAGAAGCCTGGACATCGCACAAAGGCAGCAGCTCCCATTTGCTGCTAGTAGAGAAAGCCCATGTGCAGAAGACCCAGCACAGCCATACATAAATAAACTAACAAATAAACCTTTAAAATGAAGCCCCTAATAGAAATTGCTCACCGGGATATTTCAAATGAAGAAACTGCTTACTACAGGTAACTAAAGAAGCCGTTCTGCATTATTAAACTTCTACTCTCAGCATGTTGAGCTTGATGCCAGCAAGAATGCTAAGTGAGGCTGTTGCTCTGGACCATATTCATGACTTTTATTCAAGTAAGGGATGAGCTGAGTGAAGAGCCATCTGGACCTAGGAGGAGGACCAGTTATCCACACTGGCAGCGGGTTCAGGCAGTTCTGCATCCACAGAAGTGGACCTTTCACCCCAAGTGGCCTGCGTGGGTCCCAGGCTGCTGGCTATGCAGGTGTTCTAGCCCTGCTGTGAAATGTTCAGATTCCTGACACAGAGCATCAAACACAGCTTTGAACTTATGTTCCTATATTCCATAGATCTTTTAAATGAACTGTAGTATTTGAAAACTATAAGCAAGGATTCTATCCACTGTTCCTCAAGCCTCCTTGTGTTCTCTGACAATGTGATGTTTTATAAAGATCCTAGGCTTTTAAATTTGAAAAAGTTGAGTTTGCATGTGAACTACAATAGAATTTATGACCCTTTGGAAGTGTTAGTACAAGACTCTCAGTTGTTTATTGAGAATCCTCCTTTCTGGCAATGCCCTGGTTACATAGGATCCTCAATCTGGACTTCTGAAGCTGTAGCTTTTCTAATTAATAAAAACACTGTTTTCCAAGCTCAAAAATGCACTAGAATAAGTGGGTTATGAAAGCTTTCAACACCTGTCACAAAACATGACAGGACATAAACACTTAGATCCTTTCATCAAGGGATGGTCAATAGATTAAATTTTCTTTTATTTCCAGTACCTCTCCTGCCCTGCCATTTAGCCTCACTTTCAACAACCTTGATTGTCCCAAGAAAACAAAATCTTCCTTACTCTGAATCCTGGGAAGTATTGGAGTTTATCTCCCAAGAGATCTTGAGAAATCTTATGCAAATTTACCCACCTATCCTCTAAATCCTAATAAGAAAAGAAAAAAAAAAAAAAAGAAGAAGAAGAAGAAGAAGAAGTGCTATTGTTAAGATAAAAAAAAGAAAGTTTGCTACATTTTGCTCCTAGGCAGCATCTTACTGAGCATTCATTCATCATTTAATCATTCACTCAACTAACATGTGGTAGACAATCTTCCAGAAACTGAAGATATAAAGGTTAAAAACACAGACAAAATCCTTGTCCTTTAACTACTGATTCTCTAGATTTGAGGGAAGAAAAGCCTATCATATAAAAATAACAGCTATATTTTATTGCCAATTTATCAGGTGTCATGTTAAGGGTATTTGTAGATTTGTCTATTTAATCCTCCTGACCTCTTTTGAGAAGTACATGGACGACAGTAAATATTAGCAGGCACCAGCACTGCCTGAAGTTCATGTCAAACGACAGCTTGCTGACCCTCATTCCCAGAGTTTCTAACTCAATGTTGGGGGCAGGATAGAAGAGTTTCCATTTTTAAGAAATGAAGTGATATTGATGCTACTAGTTTGGAAAGCACACTTTCAGAATTGTTGGATTAGAGAAAAATGTATAATAAATATAGCTAATACTAATAATTGCATAGCAAAGCACTGTTTAAAACATTTTTTGTAACTTCTCATTTAATTTTTACAACAATCCTATAAGACAAAAATTATTATTATCAATCTATTTCACAGATGAGGAGACAGGCTAGTTATGTGACTTTCCCCAAAATCACGTGGTTTGCAAGGTGGTTACTCTGCTGGGATATAAAGCTGGCATGAACTCTAAACTTTTCTCACTATGCAAACATGTGGGTGCCTCCATGTGCTGGTACTTAAGGTATGGATCCAGTAAGGAAGAAGATGGACAAAATCTCCAGTTTCACAGAGAGAAGGGTTAGACTTGCTTTGCTTTGGGATGTGATATATCAGTTGAAGCATGAATGAGAAGGAGACACCTACCCAAAAAGTCAAGGGAAGGACTGCACAGGCAGAGGAAACAAGGGCAGAGAGTCTGAGCTAACATACGGTGTCATCTGAATACTAGGAAGCCATTGCGTAAGGGAAAAGTAATATAGAAGAGGGTCAGAGAGAGATCCATGGGCTGAATGGCATAGAGCCTTGCAGGGCATTGTGAAAAGGTTTAACTTATTTTGAGGGCTGTGAGAAGTTACTGTAGGGTTTTAAGAAGTAAGATGGTATATATTTTTTTTTTGCCTTTGAAAAGATGGTTTGTAGCTGACATGTGAAGAATAAGTGAATGGAAGGCAAGTTTAGAACCCAGAAGACCAGTCAGGAAACTATTGAAAGAGTCAGGATGACAGATGCTAGAGCTTAGGTGATATGTCAAAGACATCACAGAACACTCGGCACAAAGTACATGCCTAATGAATGGCAGCAATGATTGTCATAATCAGTCCAACAGAGAGCTGTTTGTCCCTCTATAATACGCTCGGCAGGCCATTGTTAAGGACCATGGCCACCATTGCTCCTTTATCTGATGCACTTGAGGTGGTCCTTGCTTTCCCAAAGAGTACGAAGCATTTCTCCAAGGAAGACCAGATTGTTCAGAATTATAATTACTTTTCTGAAGAAGCATTTTAGACACTGCATTACTCAGTCTCATTATTTGATACTAACTATAGCGTTTTAAAGATTCTGGTATTAGCATAAATTAGTAAGTATAATTAGATGAAATCTTATTTTTTTTTCCCTGATCTTTGCTCTCAGGCATAAAGTTAGTGGTATTTGTGAATAAAAGTGATAATGGATTTAAGTTACTCTATTTCCTAAGTTCCAAGAGGTTCCTACTTCTCTTAATCACATTTTAAAGTGCTTGGAATTGAGAAAAGTTTCAAAATTGCTGTGCACAATGAACGGGATAGCATTTTTATTTTTTTCCTCAAAAATTGTTGTGAAATAGGCAGCTGACAGATTCTTTCAATCTTCGCATAATAGTGATTTTAAATAATGCATATATAAATAAGAAAAAAACCCTCATAAGCACAAACCACTGTTGGTTAGGAAATAAGCCAGCTTTCTCAGCAACACTGAGGAAATATTGAACATAAATTTTACTTTATAACAAGCAATGAGTAAAACAGATACATATTATGTATTATAGAATTTCATAATATTCAAACATATCTCTATATGAAAGTCTTCCAATAGGAGACAAATTTCAGGTTTTTAATTTAAATTATGATCTCAACATAGACTTTGCTGAGGAAGAATGCTGTCCAAATTTGCTAAGAGAATGAAGAGAACGAACACAAGAGAATATTGCAATAGTGTGATTAACCCCTGAATTAAAGAGAAACCCTCAGAAAGACTGTATTGATATCCAGACTTCTCTCAGGGTAAGGCTCATGGGCAGGTACAAACCGTTATCATACCCTTTAGATTTAGAGATAAATGGGTCAAGCAAAATAATAAACAATACATATTATTCTATACTTTAGTGGAGAATTACTGTTTAGTACAATAAAGCTATAAGAAAGAACACTGGTACACTAATGCCTTTTTATTAATAAAAATTGCTAAAATCTAAATGTCAACATAAAAATGACTATCACAACAATACCAAAAAATTTTCATAGATGTACAAGTACTTCATCTTTTACCTATTCAATGTTTTTAAAAATTATCTATGAAATGGTCCTGAAAAGGGTAGAAATTTCCACACTGATTTCCATTAAAATATCAGAGGTAGATATTTTCCTATCACTTTCATTATCATCTCTCACTTTAGTTTCATGTCTTTGCTACCTAGTTTCTTTTAAATAATCAAATATAAATATGTGGAATACTTATGACAAATTCTTTTTGTACAGATAAGTACCACTAATTAAATTTCTTGAGTCACTTCTAATATTCAAAGATACTGTTAAATTAACTAGCTAATTAAGGTGGTATCTGAAGGCAGAGCGCCTCTAACAAAATGACTGAAGTTGTATGTGGTAAAAGAGAGCTGTTCTTGCTTCTCATAGTCAATGCTCTAGCCATGAGCAGGAATCATGAAAATTACTCCATTAGTGTCAATGGTTGGAAAATAATATCACCTTTTTATGTTTGTATGAAGCACTGAATATTATTCAGAAATCTTGCCTGTAAACTCACTCTTTCCACCTGAGCAATATTGCACATGGTTGTTCTTTATTTCCCTTCCCAATTCTATAGTTTAATATAAATGATCAATTCATTACAGTGTGTTTCATAAAATATACATTGCATTTACATTTTCATTTGTTTCTCATTATATCCACAGTGTATTTTGTAATACACTGTAGTGAGCAAAAATGAATGACCTTTTCTGCTATTATCTTTATCCTGGGTTTGAGTTTTTCCTTTTATTTCCCCTAGAGATAACTAAAAGGGAAAAACTTAGGAGATATAGATTATAATGCTGATTCCTAGGATAATGGCTTTCCTGCTATAATTCAGTCAATAAATCAGTGCTTTCCTTCCAAAATAGTGCTTCCTGAGAAAAAATAAATTTTTGGTCTCATTCTGTATGCAGATCTCAGTAGGAAACAGAGTGGAGACTCTTCTGACAGGTTATGTAGCTGTAGTTCAGATGCCAATAGAATCATTACAGGGTTGAGTTCAGGAAAAAAAAAAAGGAGTAAATGAACAGATGAAGTGAACAAACTTATTAACTATAACAGAAATGGTGTGACCCACAAAAGCTGTTTATAGATAGCATGGAAAATCATATCGTTTAAGACTCAACTTTGCCTACTTTGTTTCCTCTTGACATCACTCCACTCATTCAATCAATGAGGAAAATCAAGAATGGTACTCATCTCCAAGTTCAGTTCAGTTCAGTTCAGTACAGTTGCTCAGTCGTGTCCAACTCTTTGCGACCCCCATGAATCACAGCACGCCAGGCCTCCCTACCACCACCAACTCCCAGAGTTTACTCAAACTCATGTCCATCGAGTCAGTGATGCCATCCAGCCATCTCATCCTCTGTCATCCCCTTCTCCTCCTGCCTGCAATCCCTCCCAGCATCCAAGTCTTTTCCAGTGAGTCAACACTTCACATGAGGTGGCCAAAGTATTGGAGTTTCAGCTTCAGCATCAGTCCTTCCAATGAACACCCAGGACTGATCTCCTTTAGAATGGACTGGTTGGATCTCCTTGCAATCCAAGGGACTCTCAAGAGTCTTCTCCAACACCACAGTTCAAAAGCATCAATTCTTTGGTGCTCAGCTTTCTTCACAGTCCAACTCTCACATCCATACATGAGCACTGGAAAAACCATAGCCTTGACTAGACAGACCTTTGTTGGCAAAGTAATATCTCTGCTTTTGAATATGCTATCTAGGTTGGTATTAACTTTCCTTCCAAGGAGTAAGCGTCTTTTAATTTCATGGCTGCAGTCACCATCTGCAGTGATTTTGGAGCCCAAAAAATAAAGTCTGACACTGTTTCCACTGTTTCCCCATCTATTTCCCATGAAGTGATGGGACCAGATGCCATGATCTTCGTTTTCTGAATGTTGAGCTTTAAGCCAACTTTTTCACTCTCCCCTTTCACTTTCTTCAAGAGGCTTTTTAGTTCCTCTTCTTCACTTTCTGCCATAAGGGTGGTGTCATCTGCATATCTGAGGTTATTGATATTTCTCCCGGCAATCTTGATTCCAGTTTGTGCTTCTTCCAGCCCAGCGTTTCTCATGATGTACTCTGCATATAAGTTAAATAAGCAGGGTGACAATATACAGCCTTGACATATTCCTTTTCCTATTTGGAACCAGTCTGTTGCTCCATGTCCAGTTCTAACTATTGCTTCCTGACCTGCATATGGGTTTCTCAAGAGGCAGGTCAGGTGGTCTGGTATTCCCATCTCTTTCAGAATTTTCCATTCATCTCCAAATCATGTGCATTTCCCACTCTTCTCTTCTTTCCTCTAAAAGATCTGTTTGTACATCACCATCATCTCCTCGCCGCTCACCTTTTCTTCCACTCTGGCTTCCTGAAGTAGCCCCCACCCCACACCATCCCCATACGCGTACCGAAAAGCCAGTTATCTTCATGTAAGAGCCTCTTCTAGTTCCCCGTGCATTAAACCTTTTAATGATAACAATGGTCATTAGAATAGCATCTGAATTTCACTTTTTAACCAGTATTTCAGCCCCAATGTAATCTGCTCCTGTGTTCCTCTGTCTTCATCTCACACTCCTATGCCCTTATGGCTTAAACTCCAGCCATTTCTATTCTTGGAATAAAAAAAGCTTGTTTCTAACCTGGGATTTATTTACTAGTTGTGTTTTTCCCTAAGATGAGCTTCATCCTGATTTTTGCACCCCTGGAATGCCCTTCCTTTAGATTCTTGTCATTAGATCTCAGTTTAATCTTCATTTTCTGGTAAAGAATTTCTTTAATCCCTTGATTTTAAGTAGGCTTCTTTTTTCAATCCAGTTCATCACCTTATTTTATTTCTCTACATAACAGTCATTACTAAAATATATTTTCTTCTTTACTTCCTGGTTTTGGTTTAAATTATTACCTGCTTCTTTTCTTCTACTATTCAGAGTGGAAGCTCCACAAGGGCAGGAACCTTGCCTATCTTGTAGACTGCTCTATAGTACGTCCCGGTCTACAATACTGCCTACATATACAAAGTGGTCAATGATTATTATTGAATACATGAATAGTGCCTTATTTCTGGTATTTATCCACTAAATTAGGATTATCCATGATATGCTAAGGTTAGTTATATCCTTTGGAATGTCATAACTTCATTTCTAGATGAGATGCTAGGTGGGCTCATAGAGTACTTACTATTCCTAATTTGACTGTTTTAAGTTATCTTTATTTCAATTAACACTTACTAAATATAACCATATTAAACATAAAATATGAACAAAAACCCACTTCATACTTGTGTATAATTTGAAAAGTCCCAACCAATTGAATGAATATTTAATTCATGTGCTCAGTAATCATCTGTTGTTTGCTAAATGATATTCTTACCTTCTTTTTTCCTTTGTCATTTTATCATTAAACTTATTCTAGCTCTATATATCTCTGTATATTAATTATATGCATACATAGTCTTGTAAATAAATATTACCAAAAAAAGTTTCTTTTTGGTTTACTTTTTGTGTGTGTATAGATACTGCAGACAAGTCTATTTTGGATAAGACTGACTATTTGGAATTCTTCCTATTATGTTTTCAACACCTGACCTTGGAAATCTGACAAGCTACAATTTAATCTCCTATAGACAGTATAGTTAGAGAAAGACTGACATATAAGTATCCAATGTCTCTCTTAATGCACACCAAATGTTTATGTGCTACTGCCCACAATCTCAGCAAATGTTGCTACAATCAAATCCTTTAAAAGGGAGATTTTATATATTTCAAGCAAACTTGACACCTGAAAAACCTAAAATTATACACCATATAAATAAGGGCATGGTTATACAGTGAATAGTTTCAAATAGAATAGAGCTGCAAAAGTTTTACCTGGAAATTTCCCTTAGAAATCATCTAGTTTAACTATCTTATTGCATCATTCACAAACCAGAAACCCCAAAACAGAAAGTAGATTTGGGAAAAAATAATAGAATTGTGTCTAAAAACTAGGTTACTTGATATTGATTCCCCAAATCCAGGAATTATTTAATTATTGGTACATAGTATATACTCAATAACTACTTGTTGAGTTATTGTTAAAGGATCATGCTGTCTTTATTCTATGTTAAAAATCATAAGTATGTATCACATAAAGAAACATTTGAGTGTTTATAGCATTGCATGACTGTCATGCATTTAAAAATTTTTATTCTAAGTCAAACATTCCTGAGTTCTCATCTTGATCTGGCAGTGTCAATCTTAAACTTGGAAAGACTCTGTAATTCTGGGTAAGTCCCTGATATTAACATTTCACAATTCCCTTTTTAAAAGAATTGATCCTACACATGTTTGGGGCCTAACTGAAGGGTCCAATCGTCCATCCCATGTAGTGCAGAGGAAAATATTATCCTTGGGTTCAGAGCCATAGCTACTTTGTGAGTAACCTGGCACAGTCTTCATCTCTGCCTTTTTATATCATGGTCAATGGCTCTGATCATAAAGAACCACTCATTTCTGGTTGCTCGATGCCAGATTGTTTCTGCTGCTATTGTCTCTCAGCAAGCCAAAGCCATGTAGCATCCTTTAACACGAGGGGTTTCTCGACATTGTCATTCCTCCATATTTATGAAGCACTGTATTTGTGGGGATGAAATATAGCCAAATTTATGTTGTTCCCAGCCTGCCTTTTCCATAACTGTCATTTCTTTGGCTTGAAGTGGGTAATGCTTACTTCAGGGAGCAAATCTAGCCTTCTTCCAGAGTGTCGTTGGATAGGGATTTACATTCTAACAATAAACAGACTTCTTGTTCTAAGAGTATAAAAAATCAGCAAGAATAACAAAGAAGAAAAAGAGGAATAAGAGATGCTGATAAGTCCAGAAACATTTTCGAGTCTCAAAACACAGCAGAACTGAGAGCTTTAGACAGCAAATATATATGACATTTGCTATGTTTGAGATCAATTAAAAAAATAATACCCACTTTCATGCATAAATATGTCATCAATTCACCTCTGCAAAATGTGATGACATTCAGAAATGTATATGGTTTGGCACAACATGGGATTCAAGAACTACCTGCTTGGTAGAAGGATGAACAAAATTATAAGAAATACAATCAAGGTATAAATTCAGTAGCCTACAGCAGGAGCATTAGAGGTCTTAGAACCTTTACCCATTATTAATTCCTGACAGTAAATTCTAAGTAAAGAAAAATATGTAACTTAACATTCCAAGAATACTAAATCACAATAAACCCATGAACAGTTGTTGGGACAAAGCAGACCATTGACAGCTTTCTGTTGGGGCTGATCAGGAGTTAAAATAAAAAGTCAGCTCACAACCATGGCTTAATAAATCAAACTCTATCTGTAATTGTTTCAAAAAGCTCCTTTTTCTTTTTAATAATAAAACACTACTAGGAAGATATAATTAGTTTTTTTTATTAGAGATACCATTTTACTAAGGATATGTGTTAAAATATAATAGTTTATTATATTTAAAAAATTATTTCATTAGTATAACATAGTATTACAGGTTGCATTTGAAATGAGTCCAGTTGTTTAGTGAAAGAAAATACGAAGTGAGTTTCTGTTATTCCAAAGAAATAAAATTCTACCACTATTAACAGTGTCTTTGGACCTAAATTAAGTTAGAATTAAACTATTTTAAGAGAGAGATGCTTGTTACATAGGCAATACTCAGGTATTGTTATATTATTCCAGCATAATTTTACTTTGCAATACTCTGTTTTTCTTTTTACAACATTGAAGTTGTCTTGTTCAGGAAACAATAAAACTAAAAACATACAGATGATAGAAGACAAAGAGAAGGCAAACATTTTAAGAGCATTAATCATGTAAATAGTTCAACAAATATCATCCATACCGCTGCAGCCCATTTGTTCTTGTTGTATTTTATATCACTGAATTATAATAAACTCTGGTTTCACATCATTCATCAGCAATTGGATTATGGATGTATTGCAATTTGCTTAATTGGTATCCAAGCAAAAATTATGCTATACTGGATAGGTTGTTAACAGAATGTAACAAAGGGAGAAAAATGTCATGTCAGGCAAATCTGAACATCACAATATAATACTGTCCCTGTCACTGCCAGTGGATTGGTTTTAAATGTAATGATGAATGATTAGGAACCATGAGCATGATCTTAGATCATTCAGAAAGTATTTTATTAAAATACTGTACACTTCTGGCTAGATACTTTGAAGTTTTAGATCATCTGTTAAGAAAAAGTACTAAAAAGAAGAGATAATATTGTGCCATCAAAAGTAGAAAGTTAAGCCTTTGGAGCAAAAGGGCAACTCAAACACTCAAAATCAGTGTACTCACCCCAGGATGAACAAGAGCTGCATTTTTCATCATCAGAATTCAAATTTCTCTCTGCTTTGAACTGTAATTTGAAAAGTTAGTAGGTGATTTAAACCTGGCTATAGTCTAGTTGGATTCTTGATCCCTTTACGCATTAAAGAACTGTGAGAAAAATTCTTAGAACTTATTAACTGGAAAAAGTCATGGACTTTCAAAGGTCTATTTTATTTATACACATACGTGCACATAACCTACACTTATATCTCTCAACTTGTGTTCATTTAAAACTAAAGCCTAAAGCTAACTTTCTAAAAATCCACTTGAAAATGGAGTATCAGACTTGACAATAAAATAATAGATTTGTCTTCGTTGTGGTTGCTGTTTAGTTACTAAATCAGGTCTGACTCTTTTGCCACCCCATGGACTGTAGCCCTCCAGGCTCCTCTGTCCATGGGACTTCCCAAGCAAGAATACTGGAGCAGGTTGCCATTTTCTTCTCCAGGGGATCTTCCCAGCTCAGGGACTGAATCGTGTCTTCTGCACTGGCAGACAGATTCTTTACCACTGAGCCACCAAGGAAGCCCAAGATTTATCATACATACATATAATTATTTATAAGTTTTGCTGATCTAATTATATTTTCAAAACCTTCTTTTAAAACTTTCATCATATACCAACAGCAGTGAAAGATAGCAATTAACCCAGTGACAACAAACAAATCAAGTTGCATTAAAAAATGCAAAAGGTGATTTACAAAATAACACTTCCCAGGTAAAAACAATGTAACTGTGAGGTGTATTATATGCTTTATGACATATGATTTTATATACACATTCTGTTCTGGCATATATCTGTGTATAAGTAGACAAATATAAGTATCTGAAAGCAAGAATAACCACCACTCTTTCTCCAGTAAGTAATAGTTAAGGATTACTCATGTGGGTCTATGCTATTCCATCTGACAAACTCAAAAAGGACATCATAGATTCATTGAACATTATGGTCAAAAGGGAATTTTGAGATCTTTCTGTACAAATTCATCATGCAGTTCAAAATGTCAATCAAAATATATTTAAATACATTATAGATGAATATTTTCATCAAGTAGTCTTATGATAATGTACATACACATTGAGACAGACATTAGCCATTCTCAATCTTGGCTGCATATTAGAATCACCTGAGATGTCTTTTAAAAATACCCATAACTAGGCTCCCCATCCCCAGACAGTTTATTTAATTCAGTGAAGTATGGCCATCATCACACACTAAGGTGCAGCCACAGTGGAGAACCACTGACCCACATGAATCACATAAGTATTCATTGTTAGGAGAAGATATCAAAATGCAAATGCAAAATGTCAGAAATGAGCAAAGTCTATTTCCAAGTTAAAACAAATTGTTAATATTGCAAACCAGATTCATAAATGTAAATTCATATAAACAGTTCTTTCTGTGTTTATTAAATAAATCATTATGCATACATATTTTTAAATTTTAAATTAAGGCTACTTTACATTTCTATGACACCAAAGTTGTTAAAAAACACTTTACAAACATTAATTGTACTTCACAATATCCCTATAAACTACATATTATTTCTGTTTTACAAATAGGAAAACACAGGCATGAAGGGGCTAAAACTAATTGCCCACAGTCATGCAATTAATAAATACTGCAGCTGAGAAAATAAGGGGTGGGGGGATTCTAATTCTTAACTTCCTCATCTAGGAAAGTTGTCCCTAGGCATTGCAGCCATGAAATTAAAAGACGCTTACTCCTTGGAAGGAAAGTTGTGACCAACCTAGATAGCATATTCAAAAGCAGAGACATTACTTTGCCAATAAAGGTCCATCTAGTCAAGGCTATGGTTTTTCCAGTGTTCATGTATGGATGTGAGAGTTGGACTGTGAAGAAAGCTGAGTGCCGAAGAATTATGCTTTTGAACTGTGGTGTTGAAGACTCTTGAGAGTCTCTTGGACTGCAAGAAGATCCAACCAGTCCACTCTAAACAAGATCAGTCCTGGGTGTTCTTTGGAAGGAATGATGCTAAAGCTGAAACTCCAGTACTTTGGCCACCTCTTGCAAAGAGTTGACTCACTGGAAAAGACTCTGATGCTGAGAGGGATTGGGGGCAGGAGGAGAAGAGGATGACAGAGGATGACATGGCTGGATGGCATCACTAACTGGATGGACGTGACTCTGAGTGAACTCCGGGAGTTGGTGATGGACAGGGAGGCCTGGTGTGCTGTGATTCATGGGGTCACAAAGAGTCGGCCATGACTGAGCGACTGAACTGAACTGAAATGAACTGAGGGATGGAGAAGGGAAAAAACCCAGCAAAAAATATTTTAAATTTAGTGTCCCCCCTTTTTCTTTTTTAAAAAAAGAAAGTATTCTGTTATCATCTATGAACTTGTATCATGTAGCTTCTATGGCTACGTAGCACACCAGACACAGGGAACATGAAATAAAACATGCTAATGAACCTCTGTTTCATGTCCTGAATCAAGAAGGTTCATTCCAAATATCAAGAACCTCCATTCTAAATATAGGACTAAGAACTTCCATCTGAGCTGAGCACATCTAGAGTAAAGGACCATATAAGTATCACATATGCCAAGAACCAAAATTGTGCTGAAGAGAAAAACTATAAGGATTCCAAGGCAATTTTTTGGAGAAGTTTGAAGTCAAACCTGTGACAAAGATTAAAAAGCTCAAGGCATAAATATACAGAAAATGTTTGGGAATAATTAGTTTCTTCATTTTGTTCGCTCTCAGTATCCAGGGAGGGGAGTGTAGGTGATAAAGTTCAGAAACTGGTAAGGGCTGGACAGTGAAAAGAGTTGAACAGAGTCTAAAAATTTTCATATATTACCCTATAGGCAAAAGGTAAAACCACGAATGATTCTTAAGGGTGTAGAGAGGTTTCAAAAGTAAAGTACCACAGGGAATTCCCTGGTGGTCCAGTGGCTAAGACTCTGCTCCCAGTGCAGGGGGCCTGGGTTCAACCCCTGGTCAGGGAACTAGATCCCACATGCTGCGTTAACTGTTCACATGCCGCAACTGAAGATACCACATGCTGCACCTCAAGATTCTTCCAATGAAGACCCAGAGTAGCCAAATAAATAAATATTTTTTAAAAGAGCAAAGTACAACATAATATTAGACTGAAACATAATTTGTAGAAAAGATTCAAATTGGGGAAATCAAAGGCAAAGAGACTAATTAGAATAGAAATTGCTGGGTGAGATGGAGGAAGACATGGCCAAGAAGATCAAGTGTGGAAATAGAAGCACATGAATGGGCAAGAGCTTTGAAGAGAATCATTAGAAAACTTAGTAAATGACTGACTATAGGAAGAGATGGAGAAGAATTTGAAGGTGATCTTGATCTGTCATCATGTGAATACTCTCCATCTCATCTAGCTGAGTCATAAATACATTTTGTGATATAAAACTCCCTTTTATATGTGACAGCTAATTTCATATTAGGGTGGCCCTAATTACTAGAAAGCTTGTTTTCTTTGGCAAAACTTTCACCCTAATGTAAGTTTCACCCATTGGTTCTAGGTTTACACTCATATCCCTCTAGCTCACAGATGATTTTGTCCCTCTAAAGATTCAGATAGTAAATACTTTAGGGCTCCCAGGCCAGATGGTCCCTGTCACAGTTCCCCAGCTCTGCTCTTATAGGGAAAAAGCAGCCATAGACAATACCCAGCATGAATGAATGCGGCTTTGTTTCTTTAAAACTGTATTTATACAATAGATGGCAGGTCAGTTTTGGCCCAAGGGCCATAGTTTGCTGACCCTTACTCTAGCTCATAAGTATGCTTTGCCTATTTTAAAATGTATTTTTATCTTTCAGACTTTCTACAAAATCCTCTTTTTCAGTCTAACCATGACCAGGTCCTATGACTACCTTTATATGACAGTATTTTGAATCATCACTTTTATGCTTTTCATCAGTGAATTCATATATATATTTTTAGGGGGCTTCCCTGGTGGTTGAGTGGTTAAGACTTCATGCTCCCAATGCAGGAGGTTCAGTCTCTGGTTAGGGAACTAACCAGAGACTGTATGCCACACTGTATGCCACAGGGCTTAACATATATTTGTTAGATTATGGCACTCATGAGGCCTCCCTGGTGGCTCAGACGGTAGGGAATATGCCTGTAATGCAGGAGACACAGGTTCAGTCCTTGCATTGGGAAGATCCCCTGGAGAAGGGAATGGCTACCCAATCCATGGCACTCATAGTTTAATAAATCCCTCTCAAAATGGTTAGGCAAGCAATAGAGTGGGGTCATTGACTCCATTTTTTCTGACGCTGTAGTTTACTAACAAATTCTAGAAGTGAATTAACTATTCAGGAACCTCTGTTGATCTGTGCTTCAGACCAAGACTACTCTCTGTCCCTTGAGTAGATGGGCTGCTGTTGAGGCTGCTACACTTCCTCTCTTTGAATCTCACTTTTGCTAGTGGTACCCTGTGGGGACAAGATTAGTAAAGGCTTGAAATCCTTTGTGTGTACTTGAAATCCTAGGAAAATGAATGCAACTGCTCAGGGCCTCGTGGACTAACTCCTTACCACCAAAATCCTGGGCCTTCTCTGCTTCAGATTTTAGTTAATTCCTATGTTTAATGATTTCCTCATTGTTTGGTGAGCTGGAAAGAATAAGTGGAGGACGTCAGAGCTGAGAGGAATCTGCAGTGGGCTGTGTTCAAACTGACCAAAAAGACAAGAAGGATTTACTGAAATAGGAGGAGTGCCATTCCTAACATCTGGAGATCATGACCTGCCTGGAGATTTAACTCAGTGATGTCTGCTATTGTATCTGCACCCATTGGTCTAAGGATAGAATTAATAACTATCAATGATTGTTCATTATTCATGCTTTTCTTTTTTCTTTTTTTAATTTGAGCTTTAGAGAACACCATCTGAAGAAACAGTGCTGTTAATACAACCAGACATTTGTCATTAAGTCAAGCTTTGTAATTTCTTTCATGACACTTATCACTAAGGTGGATCTTTCTTCTTTCCTTCCTTCCTTCTTCCTTCCCTTCCCATCCTTTTTTCTTTCCTCCTTCCTTTCTCCCTTCTTACCATCCTTTCCTTCTCTCTTTTCTTTTCTCATTTTTCTCTCTCTTCCATCCTTTTCTCCTTCCTTCCATCCCTTAATGACGCTGGGAAAAAAAAAAAAATGAAGGCAGGGGGAAAAGTGGATGACAGAGGATGAGATGGTTGGATGGCATCACTGACTTGATGGACATGAGTTTGAGCATGCTCCAGGAGTTGGTGATGGACAGGGAAGCCTGGCATGCTGCAGTCCATGGGGTCTCAAAGAGTCAGACATGACTGAGCGACTGAACTTATCTGATCCTTACCTTTTCCTTCCCTTTGTCCTTTATTTTTTTTCTTTCTTTCAGTTATTTTTGTTCTTTATCTCACAGTAGAATGTAAGCTCTTGAAAACAGACTTCTTTGGTTTAGCAGCTGCGGTGTTCTAGGAACTATTTGGTGCCAGAGGATCTGTGGTGACTAAGACCTAGGCTTTGCCCTCAAAGGCTTCCCTGGGTCAGGAAGATCCCCTGGAGAAGGAAATGGCAACCCACTCCAGTATTCTTGCCTGGAGAATCCCATGGATGGGGGAGCCTGGTGGGCTGCAGTCTGTGGGGTCACAAAGAGTTGGACACGACTGAGCGACTTCACTCTTTGCCCTCAAGGACCTAACCTTCAGGGAAGCAAGAAAACTATGAATAAAATTACAATATACAATTATTCCTAATATGCTTGGACAAGTGAAATACCTCTATGTCTTTTTTTATATGCACTACAATGTAAAACTTCTTTATTTTTTCCTATTAAACTTAACTTTTCATGTCTATTCTACTTATCTGATGCTATGTTACAAGCATCCTGGAACTTTCACTCAAATAGCATGTTTGTTGTTGTTCAGTTGCCAAGTTGTGCCCAACTATTTGTGACCCCAGGGACTGCAGCACACTAGGCCTCTCTATCCCTCACCATCTCTCACAGTTTGCCCAAGTTCATGTCTATTGGATTGATGATGCCATATCTTTTGGTCCTAAATCTATAATTTTGGTAAGCCTCTTCCTCTGTTCCTTTTGGTGAGAGCCAGAACAGCTGGAAAGTTGGAGTCAAATGAAGTCTGTTCAATCACAAGCCTGGGAATCATGTCTGGCTATTGACTATGACCTTGACTGGGGCTGTTGGCCAGAATGCCTGTGTGACCTCTCCATGTGGTCTCACCTGTCTCATGACACATGATAGAGAGGCTGGTTTCAAGGAAGAGCATCTCAAGAGAAAGCTTGATAGAAATTGTGGTGACTTTTCTAGCCTCATAGTCATGCATTGTCAATGGTGCCATTCTCCATTCTTCAGAAGAAAGCAATAACTCATATTCCAGGGAAGAGTAAGCAATCTCTATCTTTTTTTTCATGGGAGGAATATGAACACGTTTTAAACCACCATAGCCCTTCCTCTGTGAGCCACAAACTACTTACATGTCTTCAACATGAAAAATATCTCATCCCCTTATAAGGTCTCCTAACAGGCCCTTAAGTATTGGGCTGAAGGTTGAGCTCCAGGATTTCATTACTCATATCAGGTCAGTGTAACATGAGACTTGGTGTCATCACTTGACTACAGCTGCTTGAGTAGTTTCTCTCAATTTAAAGGTCTTGAATTAAAAAAAAGTTATCTGATACCCAGACAGATGGTGCCTCATACAATGGTGCCACAGACATAGAATAGTGTCTCAAGGCAAACTCATGTGAAAAAAATAGGACAGGAGGTATAAAGCAGTCAATGGCCCATAGTAATTCTGAATTCTAGCCCAGCGCATGTTGCTAGTCCTAATTTCTTGAAGCAGTTCTCAAAGGTCTTAGAGCTGCCCTCTAGGTTCCTGGCTCCACCCTTTGAGTTTTCCTTCCTTTTACATGAAATATGGCTGGTTGTTTGTAGCTGATTATTTTCCTTTCTTCTTATTGCCTGTAATAGTTCTGGAGCCCAAGGGATGCTTTTAACTTCATAATGCTTCTTCCCTTTTTAAGTTCAAGCTGATACAATTGAAAAAAAAAAAAAAATCCTAGACAAAAGACACTTACCCCCTCAAAAAAATCCCTTCAAGATGAGTTTTGCTCTACTTCCCTGGAATGTCACTGTAGAGACAGTTCTCTCAAGACTCTTATGGGGCCTTTTGTCTGTTTGAATGCATCTATATGACACCTCCTTAAATTTATCTGAGGTCTTAACAAAGGATTTTACAGTTATATCTTTGGTTTTATCTTTAGATCATGTTTTTCTGAGAGTGCCCTAGATTTGATCTTTGCCTGGAAGCTGTTTTTTAATTATAGCATCTTTTGCAATCTGGAGAGTCTAGGAATAAGGAACCATTTTATTTTTGAATCCAGCAAGCCCAGGCTCTTTTATATTTAACAATGCTTTCTTTAACTTTTCCCTCCCCATTCATATTAAGTAATTAGAAGAAGCTAGGCAGTACCCTAAGCACCCTCCTGGAAATCTCCTCAGCTGGATGATCTAATTCCTCGGGTACATTTTTCACCTTTTGATAAGAGGAATATTAAAGAAGTTGTAGACACCTGTGAAAACCATCACAGTGTCCAAGTGCAATGATAAACATGAGATTAAAGAAAGATCTCTTAGTCAGGAGCCTAAACAGATTCTAACTCCCAACTTTATCATTAATAGTAAAATGACCTTATCCAGAGGAAAACGTAGAAGAATTTTGTAATAAATAAAGGTATGGGTGATTATCTTCAGAAAAATTAGGCATCTCTATCAAGTAAATAATTTTAACAAATGGAAAAACAGAATATGGTTTAATCTAACACAGGTATATACTTTCCATGTTGAAGCTATGAAGACCTCTGTTGATGTTTCTACTTTATAAAATATTTCCAAAACATCCAGTTATGAATATACCAGAGATTAACATGAAACTCTCCTCTTCTGAAATTATGAGCAACTGTCCATGTCCAGTTTTCCAGTAACACTCCAGGGTTCCAATAACCCTCCCTCAGAGGATGGGGATAGTAGCTCAATACTCTCCATGTAAGCGGCTAGGCACCTTAGATGAAACCTTTCATATATAGTAAGTTTTAACTTATATCAAATATCTAAAACAATTATCATTTCCCCGTCAATCCTGATCCTTAATTCTATTCCAGGGAGATGAAATTATATCATTTTAGCATTAGAAAGATGCCATTATAATCATCTAACTCAATGATATACAATACCAGAGACACATAAATTAAGAAGCAGGACAGAATGGAATCACATAGATCTGTGAAAGCAAAGATTAATTTCACAATCAGTCACTAGGCAATGGAAAAATCACTGAAGGATTTCAAGCCTAGAAGTATTGAGTCATCAGTATGAACAATGAAGAATAAGGTTGAGCAAGTGTTTATTTATTACATATTAAGAAGTTTAAGATAAATTTAAAAATCGGCTTTATATAATCTAAAATGTCAATTATAAGCCTATTATAAAAGTAACTCGGTTGGTTTTCAAAAAATAATCTGTATTTTTGGTTAAAATTTTTAAGGATTCTTTATATAAGTATCTTAACTGAGCCCAAAATTCTCCAAGCCAGGCTTCAGCAATACATGAACCGTGAACTTCCAGATGTTCAAGCTGGTTTTAGAAAAAAAGGCAGAGGAACCAGTGATCAAATTGCCAATATCTGCTGGATCATCGATTCCAGAAAAACATCTATTTCTGCTTTATTGACTATGCCAAAGATTTTGACTGTGTGGATCAGCGCAAACTGTGGAAAATTCTGAAAGAGATGGGAATACTAGACCATCTGACCTGCCTCTTGAGAAACCTGTATGTAGGTCAGGAAACAACAGTTAGAACTGGACATGGACCAACAGACTGGTTCCAAATAGCAAAAGGAGTACGTCAAGGCTATATATTGTCACCCTGCTTATTTAACTTATATGCAGAGTACATCACGAGAAATGCTGGGTTGAAGGAAGCACAAGCTGGAATCTAGATTGCTGGGAGAAATATCAATCACCTCAGATATGCAGATGACACCACCCTTATGGCAGAAAGTGAAGAGGAACTAAAAAGCCTCTTGATGAAAGTGAAAGAGGAGAGTGAAAAAGTTGGCTTAAAGCTCAACATTCAGAAAACTAAGATCATGGCATCCAGTTCCATCACTTTGTGGCAAATAGATGGGGAAATAGTGGAAACAATGGCACAATTTATTTTGGGGGGCTCCAAAATCACTGCAAATGGTGATTGCAGTCATGAAATTAAAAGACACTTACTCCTTGGAAGGAAAGGTATGACCAACCTAGACAGCATATTAAAAAGCAGAGACGCTACATTGCCAACAAAGGTCCTTCTAGTCAAGGCTATGGTTTTTCAGTTAGTCATGTATGGATGTGAGAGTTGGATTGTAAAGAAAGCTGAGCACAGGAGACTTGATGCTTTTGAACTGTGGTGTTGGAAAAGACTTTTGAGAGTCCCTTGGATTGCAAGGAGATCCAACCAGTTCATCCTAAAGGAGATCAGTCCTGGGCATTCATTGGAAGGACTGATGTTGAAGTTGAAACTCCAATACTTTTGTTCCAATACTGATGAGAAGAGCTGATTCATTTGAAAAGACCCCAATGCTGAGAAAGATTGAGGGCAGGAGGAGAAAGGGATGACAGAGGATGAGATGGTTGCATCGCATCACTGACTCAATGGACATGAGTTTGGGTAGGCTCTGGGAGTTGGTGATGGACAGGGAGGCCTGGCGTGCTGTGATTCATGGGGTTGCAAAGAGTCAGACATGGCTAAGAACAGAACTGAACTGAACTGAACAACTGAGCCAAAAAGGTGACCTACTTAGAGCAATTTTTAGGATACACCAAAAGATGTGGGATTTGGCTAAAACACATGCATTTGACCTGATTATCACTCTTGGCTATTAAGTTGGAAAGGTCGGCCAAATGCTGCTGCTGCTGCTAGGTCGCTTCTTTTGTGTCCGACTCTGTGTGACCCCATAGACAGCAGCCCACCAGGCTCCCCCGTCCCTGGGATTCTCCAGGCAAGAACACTGGAGTGGGTTCCACTCCAATGCATGAAAGTGAAAAGGGAAAATGAAGTCGCTCAGTCGTGTCTGACTCTTAGCGACCCCACGGACTGCAGCCTACCAGGCTCCTCCGTCCATGGGATTTTCCAGGCAAGAGTACTGGAGTTGGGTGCCATTGCCTTCTCTGTGGCCAAATGCTACTAAAGCTGTATATATAGGCCATGAGAAGTACTAGGACACCAAGAACGGAAAATCTTCCTATAGAAGTCCAGTCAGGGTCTTTGAGAGAACATGATGTAACTTTTGAATTTATGGTAACAGGCTAGAGTTTAGGATATGCTCTGTTGCTACCTATTAACAATATCTATAAGAAAAGAGAAGTAAAGGTGACTATTTTACTTTTAAAATAATTTTAAAGGATTTTTTTCTAACATAAAACAAATACATGTAAAGTACACAACAAAAGTAGCATCTCAAAATATATACATGGAAATGTGAATCTTTCCTTTATATCTCAGTATAAAACAACTCAATTATTTTATTATCAATGTCATCTGGAGTTCAACCTCAGTATACCCAATCCATCATTCATATGGATTCTACATTCAAGATATATTTTAAAACTCTTCTGTTTCTACTACTATTACTTTAATCCAGGCCACATCATATTTTAAAATATATGGCATAAATTCTAACTTAGTAAATATTGACAGTGATAATCCATATAACTAGCTCTTTGGGGTCCTCAATATTTAAATCCCAATCCTTTGAATGGCTGCAATAGACTGTCAGCTCCGTGAGTGTGGAGACTGTTGTACTCATTGCCATATACTAGCACAAAGCAGAATTTCTGGCGTAAGATATTTGTTGAAGGAATAAATATATGGTTGATAAAACAGATTTGGTGGAATTTGGGATAAGAACCATATTGCTTGAAGTTGGATAACGACTAAATAAATAAGAAATTTCATCACCATGAATAAATAACTTCTTCAAGAAGTTTGTCAGCAAAATGAAATAAACAAAAAGGATACTGAGGAAAGAGGCAGGGTCAAGAGATTGCTTCAAGGCATAATATGGGGCCCTGTTTAATTTGCACTTCCTCCTAGTTTTGTGTGCAACAATGTGCTCTAGAGGAATTTCTTTTGTCTCATGTGTCATGTTCCATGTGTTTGGGATGCTTTGGTTGTCCTTTTCTGGTCGCCTTCTCTTCCACACTTCTGATAGCAGGTCACATAACATGTGAAGTGGAGCATTTTGTAAGTCTGATTGCCTTTGGGAGGTCTTCAAACCTGGAATATGCTTCTGGCTCCCTGTGTATCATGATTACAAAGAAAAAGATGTACCAGTTGGACAAGTTGAAATATCAACCACTGTTTTGCAATGTAGTCATAAATGAAAGAAAATTTCCTTCCTCCAGTTTGCAATGGGGGAGCAATAGGAATTACTGATATCTCAGCCCTGGGGAACACCAATGGGGCATGAAACATAGTATGAGACACAAATGCTGTCAAGTGAGCCTGTGTGAAACTCAGAAGGAAGCAATCTGGGGAGCAGTTTCAAGTGATGCAGTGCTATTCACTCTCCAGAATAAGTCTGTATGTTTAAACATGTGCTTTTACCTAGGATAGTCTTCATCTGAGTCTCCCTGTCTCTCTCTTTGATCTCTGATTTTGAACTTCCAGCTGTGTACATGTATGGGAATTTGCTGCTTCTTTCATTCTCTTTAAGGTCAGTCCTGCTTGGCCACTCAGGACACATGTGTCTATGCGCTTCTGACGGTTTCCATTTGCTAACTCAGAATTAGGAATCATCCTTCTAGAATCAGAGGTGAGAGAAAAAAGATTTAAAGATGAAAAGTAAAATTCTTGGCATAAGTTTTAGTAAGTACACTAAATTTAAATCAAATAATGGATATAAAAATGTCTATGTGGAAATTATTTTTGTGTAATAAGAACTGAAATCTTCAGCTGAACAAAATGCATGCCCTTGCTATCAGAATCATTGAATTAATAAGTTGTGGATCAAATGACAGTCCCCCAAAAGATACATTCATTTCCTAATCCCTGGAAAATGTAATTTGCTGTTGATGTTTTTTAGTTGCTAAATTGTGTCTGACTGACTCTTTGCATCCCCATGGACTGTAGCCCACCAGGCTTCTCTGTCCATGCATTTCTCAGGCAAGAATACTGGAGTAGGTTGTCATTTCCTCCTTCAGGGGGATCTTCCCAACCCAGGGATCAAATCCATATCTCCTTATTGACAGGCAGATTCTTCACCACTCTGCCACCTAGGAAGCCCTATTACCTTATACAACAAAACTGTTGCAGGAAGAGGACCCCTTCCAGGGCCCAAGATTGGGCTCTTGTCTAACACTTGGAAATAAATTGTCCAAGAAGACACACATGCTGACAGAGCAACAGAGTTTATTGGGAAGGGGCACCCAGGTGGAGAGCAGGAGGGTAAGGGAACCCAGGAGAAATGTTCTGACATGTGGTTCACAGTCTTGGGTTTTATGGCAATGGGGTTAGTTTCCAGGTTGTCTTTGGCCAATCACTATGACTCAAGGTCCTTCCTGGTGGTGCGTGTATTGCTCAGTCAAGATGGATGCCAGTAAGAAGGATTCTGGGAGGTGGAAGGATACATGTTGTCTCCTTTTGATATTTCTCGAATTCTTCCCATTGATGGTGGCTTATTAATTCTGTATTCCTTACCAGGACATCCTGTTGTATAATAACTTATGCGAATGGTTAGTATGGTTCCTGGCCAGAGTGGGCAATTTCACTCAGTGTGCTTCCCCTAACAAAAGTGTGAATATTGCTTTATGTGACAAAAGATATGACTGAGTGAAGAAAAGCTTATTCTGGTTTATCCAAATGGGCTTTAGATGTAATCATATACATTCTCATTATAGGAAGTTTTGAGACAGAAACACATAGGAGAAGAGAAAAGATGAAAAAGCAATGTGACTGTCGAGACAAAGATTAGAGTGATGGGATCACAAGCCAGGGAATGCCTGTAGCCACCAGAAGCTGCAAAGGCAAGAAACAAATCCTCTTCTAGAGCTTCCCAAGGGAGCATTGCTTTGCTGACACCTTGACTTCAGACTTCTGACCTCCTGAATTGTGAGAAAGCACGTTTTAGTTGATTTAAGCCTCCCAGTTTTCAATAATTTGTTGCAGTGGCCCCAGGAAACTAATATACAAAATAAACATTAGTCATATTACTTTATTTTTCTTTAGGTTCAATTTATTCACGTATGTGTAGACATACATGTATAACCATACATTTATTCATGCATGGGTATTCATACATGTAAACATACATGGTATATATATATATTATGCTATATATACATATTATGCTGTGTGTGGGTGTGTATGTGTATATATATATATATATATATATATATATATATATATATAACAGCAAGGAGATCAAACCAGTCAATCTTAAGGGAGATCAACCTTGAATATTCATTGGAAGGATTGATGCTGAAGCTGAAGCTCCAGTATTTTGGTCATCTGATGTGAACAGACTACTCCTTGTAAAAGTCCCTGATGTTGGGAAAGATTGAGGGCCAAAGGAGAAGAGAGTGTCAGAGGATGAGATGGCTGGATGGTATCACCGATGCAATGAACATGAACTTGGGCAAACTCTGGGAGATGGTGAGGGAGAGGGAGGCCTGGCGTGCTGTAGTCCATGGGGTCGTAAAGAGTTGGACACAACTGGGGACTGAACAATAGCAACACCATGGAATGACTTCTACTTTCTTATTAGGCTAATAGGAAATGGAGTTGAAGAAATCCATAACCCAAATTACTTGACACCTATGAGTAAAGGCTGAACAGTGAGTATTTGCTACATTTCTGTCCTGTAGACACACTTATAGTATATGAGATGCTTACACTGGTATCAAGTGAGTGTTCCTAATGTTGAGGGAACTGTTGATTACACTCATGCAGACATTAAAACTCCTTTTACAAAATAAAGATCCCTTTGCGGCAGAAGGCACCAGCACTCAATGAACGTGTAAGTGAATGTGATCACAATCATTGTGCTGTAAACATCTGTTTGCATTTCCTGCGATCTTGCCATGGTTCCCACATTTTGGCTCATTTGTCACTACACCATCTGTTCAAAGATAAATTGATCACTGGTGGTTGGAGTATTGGGTTAGTAGTGCTTATGTTTATTATCATGTACAAAATAAATACCTTAAAACTGTACTTAATGTGAATTAATTTTTAGGTGACAGTGGATATCCCAGAAGCTCCATTTATTGACAAGCAGTGGCAACCACAGTAGAACAAAGATGCAATTGTATAATCAGCTGTGCACAAACACCCTTAGAAATGAGATGTCAAATTTTATCATACATCCTTTTAAAGGTAAAGAGATTCTATCTGGTACCTCTGATATAGGACATGTTCCATAAGTCCTGAAAACTTTGCACCTGGCAATGACAGAGCAAGTTGCTGGCAGAAAAATTAATCATCTATACTGTGGTGGAACCTTAGGTGAAAAGAGTCCAGCTTTTTCAAACAATGAGTTTTCTAAGGAGATACAATTGTCATTAGGATCTAGTCTTAGGTCTACAGATCAGAAACTCAGCAAAAATCATGAACTGTTGAAGCTTTCAATCTTTGAAAGTATATTTTTCAAATTAAAATTTTTACATATAACATTTAATTTTCTAAAAAATTAATTTTGATCATTATGCTAAAATTTTGTTGTTGTTGTTTAGTTGCTGTGTCATGTCTGACTCTTTTGTGACCCCATGGATTGTAGCCTGCCAGGTTCCTTTATGTCTGGAATTTCCCAGGCAAGGATACTGGACTGGGTTGCCATTTCCTTCTCCAGGGGGATCTTCCTGACCTAAGGATCAAACTGGTGACTCCTGCTTTGGCAGGCAGACACTTTACCACTGAACCACCTGGGAGGCCCATGCTAAAAATTTTACCTTATTTTAATTTAAATATAAAATTTTATCAAATGGCCAAATTAGTTTAAATGGAACTAAAACTCTTAATACTATTTCATAACTCACTATCATAATCTGCTTAACTTCTTAAAAATCTCTGTGTCCTTTGATCCTATAGTCTTAAAGAATGTATGTATTCATGGACATAATTAAAAATTTATTGAAAATAAATTAATTTTGAATAGTACCTATTTCAATATGTCAATATGACAATATTTGAAGCTAAGATTCTATATGCCACTGCACCACATAATTTATTTATATAGAGACATGGTTAAAACTGACACATTAAAACTCAAGTCAAAGTATACACACACACACACACACATTTGAGCATTATACCAAATAATTATACCTAGCTATTGATTTGAGCTCAGATTACAATACCTTCATGCAACCAGCATTAAATCCCACACCCCTAAATATTCCTTAGAATGTCAAGTGACAGAAATACTTTTCATACATAATTATAAAGTCAAAAGAGATGGCTATGAGCAAACATAGAACTCATTTATTTTAAAGCACCATCTAACTAAGTAATAGTAGGTGACTTTTTAAACAGTCACAATAATTTATAAGCATGCCTTTGTTCCTATTCTGTACTCTTTTCCATTACTATTAATATCAAAATGATATTTTTCCTTAAAAATACTATGACTGTACTATGATTTTGACTGCTTTTCTCTCCCCCACCATATCCCTACCCACACTTCCCCATGGGGTCAAAGAGGGTTTATCCTGATGGACAATATTCCAATATTCCATATTGCCATAACCTCCCATAGCTATGGCCAAACCCTTCCAATCCCCATTCTTCTCATCAGCCCAACCAAGTACATGTGTCTTATTTTCCTCCCCCAAAAGTGTTTTATCTCTCAGTAAAAGATTGAGCTAGTCATGATAAATAGACATTCTTGCAGAAGAAGTGCAATTAGGCCTCCCAAAAATAATGAGGAAAAATCCACGCGCTTTTTCCCCAGGGTGAGAGCTGCTGACACAGCCTTGCCTCCCTGTGAACACCTAGTGAGACAGAATCTCTATGGGCCTTTTCTCACTAGGGATCAAGATGTGAAGGGGAAAATGATGGGATGTTTGGGATCAGATTGCAGTCCCTAGAGTAACTAAATCATTCTTAGCCATTAAGTTATCAGGACCACCAATTTGTCCTTTTCCAGGAAAAGAAGGAGAGTATTCTGAAAGGGGAGAAAGGCAAGTGTGTACCAGACTTTTGTGTGGATGATGCTTATCCTGGGGGAGAATCCATTGGTTGAATCACAGTGTGGTGACACCCAGATTACAGAGGGGAACTTGGGAAAAGTAGGATATTTCTTTGGGCATCTAGAGGTCACAAGCATCACCACCCTGTGAATGGGAAAGAAGAGGATCATTTCTTGGGGGTGTGCTATGGATGCTCTTGAAAGAGACAAACCCTTAAAAATTAATTCTCCAGGGAGCCCTGGGCATTATTGCTTGAGGAAAGTCCTTACAGTATTGTTAGAGGACACACACTGACTGAAACCACCCACCCTGGCCAGGTACCCTAGTAACCATTTGCCTTAGTTGTTTTATGACAGGAGGTCCTGGTAAGGAACATGGAACTAATAAGCCACCACCAACCAGAAGAGTTTGGGAAACGTCTGACCACCTCCCAGAATTCTTTTCTCGGGCATCCACCTTGGCTAAGCAATGCATGCACCACCAGGAAGGACTCTGAGTCAGAATGACTGGGTAAAGACAACCGGAAACTAATCCTATCAGCATAAAACCTGAGACTGCAAGCCACATGGCAGAGCAGTCCCGCTGGGGTCCCTTAACCTACTGTTCTCCAACAGGGCACCTCTTCCCAATAAAATATCTTGCTTTATCAGCACATGTGTCTCCTCATTTCCGAGTGTTAGACAAGAGCCCAATTTTGAGCCCTGGGAAGTGTGCCCCTTCCTGCAACAGTATCAGGTTATATGAGTAGGGAGAGTTCAGGGGTGAGGTGTCTTCGATATTAAGAGCATAGAGGAAGCAGGTTGTCTAGACTCACATCCCAGTTCCCAGAATAGTTTGCTGAATGACTGTGAATAAGTCATTTTATTGCTTATTGCAATAAGAGAGTGATGATGGTGACAGAATTTACCTTCTACATATGTTGTAAAGATTTGCTGAGATTTTTATATGTGTCAAATATGTAGCACTGTGCCTGCCAGAAAACACTCAGTAATTGTCAAATAATTTTTTTTCTATTTGTTATTTTTTTTTTTAATTTTTGTAGTATAGTTGATATATAGTTGTGTTTCTGCTGTACAGAAAAGTGAATCAGTCATACACATGCATATATCCAATTTTTTTAAAAGATTCTTTTCCCAGATAGAGTGTTGAGAAGAGTTCCCTGTGCTATACAGTAGATCCAATAATGCTTTTATTTTGTTCATACTTAAGCCAGAAAAAGGAGCTGGAGATAGTATAGGTTCATTGATTTGACTAACGCTCTCCATGGTGTTACGTGAAATCATTATTTTGTTATGAGATGGAGAGAGTTTTCATCCTATTCTGTCCCCTCAATAGTTGGCATGAGTTTTGAATTTACACAAAATTTTCTATCTGTGCTAGTTTTTCTGGGGCTCTTTACAGAACCATTTTGAGAATCAACTACCTCTTCTGTTAAATTAGGTATGTGCCAAAAGCATAGTAGGGATTCATTAGAGTTGATTTGCCACTGTCTTTCCTCTGAATGTTGTACTTACACTAAAAAAGAAAAAAACAATAGTATTTTACAGAAGCCACAATGGAATCTTCAAAAAATGTTTGTGCCTGGACCAATCCACATGCTAAATAGCTACAGCTTCTCTTTAAACTCTGAGAAAATTGTGTTTCCTGGGGGAGCAGCCTAGGCTATTTAAGGTTAATCACTGGTGCTTAAAGTTAATTGTTATCAATCCCTTTGTTAAAGGCTGCTCAGTTAGAGTTTTCCATACACAATGAGCAGTTCCAATGACAGCGCAAGGCCTGAAACTAGATCTTGTTCTATTTTTCCCCACAATCAATTATCAGAATATATCAAACAAAAATGGGCCCCATAGCATTACACAAATCACCTAATATGTAGTTTTTCAAACATGAAAGTGCATCAGAATTACTTGGAAGGCTTGTTAAAACAGATTGCGTGGCCTTTAAAATTTCTGATTCAGCAGGTTCAGAAAAAATGCTACTAAACACACTGAAACATGTATTACCAGGACCATCCTGGGAACACTGGGGTTTAGAGTCACCCTATCTAATACCAGTCATGAAGACATCTGCAATTATTGGAAATCAGAGGGGAAATTTTAGGTTCTGTCTTTATCAGATCCACATCTAATACACATACACAAAGAAACACTACTTGCGCATGTATGCACACACACACACACACAAACACACACACACACACACACTCAGCTATGAAGAGTATAAAATCAGGCCTCAATTCTGACATCAGAGGGCACCCCATGTATGGACCTCTGAGAGACCCACACCTTCAATCCCTCAGCAGAAAAATTCCTTCTGGACCTTCTTCCTCATGCCTTCCACGCCTTTATCCACACCCTTCAATCACAACCCCTCTCATCTATGCTTTCTTTTCTTTCTTTTTTTTTTTTTTTTTTTAACTGCTGAAAGAGGAATGAAGCAGTATTAGGAGAGGTAGTCTAGCCCCAGGTTAAAATATATTTAAAAAAAATGAAAAGAAAAATCTAAAAGAATGGCTCTCTCATATTGCCAAGTTTAATTTCCTGCTAGCTTATCTTTGAGCATTACTTATATGGAGTCTCCTTTTCTGAACATGAGTCACATTACAAAAATCCTTCTTCTATTACAGCCTAAAAAGACCCTAACCTGGAGGAGGGGAGAGAGGTTGCCACCACCTCTTCTCTCCAGATTCGTTTGTAATCTCCCTTGACTCTCCAAAGGAGTCAAAGCAACACTGTTTCAAGCTCCATGTTCTTTCAGGGTTGGGCAAATACAAATTAATGCATTCTGTCCTTACATATGTTGAGTTGTAAATCCAGCTAAATATATGGTTTTGTGTTTTTAATCTAATGATACTGTCTTGCCTAGCACTAAATGGTAGATTCCACTTCAACCATTTTATTGGCTCTCATTACTGCCAAAGTGTCTTGAGAATCAGAATTTCTGGACAAAAGGCTGATATTCTTTTCCAGAGAGCTAATGGACTTCCTCAGTCAGTTATGGTTTCACAAATGGCAGAAGCTACTAGATGTAAGGGAATATGTAATGTAATATATAGATGTAGGCATTGAGCAAAGGCATCAAGGTCACTAAACCAGGCAAAGAAGTTGGGCATAAAGGAAGGCTGGAGGCATTTCTCAATACTTAGAGCACCAAGTCATGCCACCTAAAGACCACAGAAAATACAAACATGTTTAGTACGCACTTGAGCATCTGGTCCCATACTTCGTGGGAAATAGATGGAGAAATAGTGGAAACAGAGTCAGACTTTATTTTTGGGAGCTCCAAAATCACTGCAGATGGTGATTGCAGCCATGAAATTAAAAGATGCTTACTCCTTGGAAGGAAAGTTATGACCAACCTAGATAGCATATTCAAAAGCAGAGACATTACTTTGCCGACTAAGGCCCATCTAGTCAAGGCTATGGTTTTTCCAGTGTTCATGTATGGATGTGAGAGTTGGACTGTGAAGAAAGCTGAGCACCGAAGAATTGATGCTTTTGAACTGTGGTGTTGGGGAAGACTCTTGAGAGTCCCTTGGACTGCAAGATCCAACCACTCCATCCTAAAGCATATCAGTCCTGGGTGTTCATTGGAAGGACTGATGCTGAAGCTGAAACTCCAATACTTTGGCCACCTCATGCAAAGAGTTGACTGATTGGAAAAGACTTTGATGCTGGGAGGGATTGGGGGCAGGAGGAGAAGGGGATGACAGAGGATGAGATGGCTGGATGGCATCACTGACTCGATGGACAGGAGTTTGAACTCCGGGAATGGTGATGGACAGGGAGGCCTGGTGTGCTGCGATTCATGGGGTCCCAAAGAGTCAGATATGACTGAGCAACTGAACTGAACTGAACTGAACTGAGTCAACAGTTCAGAGCAAATGCCAGAGTCCCAGACATTCTGCATAGATAACTTTGGAAGGGTCTCTGCCCAAGGTATGAAGATGAGCTGCTGCTTTTAAGTGACCAGAGATCAAGCAAAAAAATGTTTTCCCATTTCTTGCCTTTGGGATTGAGCCCACAAACACCTTAGTTTAACACTCAAGTACAAAATGTCCTACCTATATCAAACTCTCTAGACTCTTTGGCCTTTCACATTCATTCACTCAGTACTCCAAGAATATAAGTGTACTTATAAGTTTTTGAAACTACCCTATTTATTATTGCTCTATGATCTACCTAATCAAAGCTATTCTTAACCTCCTCTGATATCTCACACTGGGCCCTGAATGGTCAAGTTCATGTATACTTCCCTTTTGATCAGGACCTCTGTTATAGCTACATCCATGATGCCACGATTAACTACTTGCAGGGCTGTCTCTTCTCCTGCACCTGTGAGATTGTGGAGGGCAGGGACAACGATGACTGTGCAACTCTGACATCAAGAACATTGCTGCTATATAGGATAGGATAACATTCACTCAGTCATGTCCAACTCTTTGCGACACCCTGGACTATACAGCCCATGGAATTCTCCAGGCCAGAAAACTGGAGTGGGTAGCCTTTCCCTTCTCCAGGGGATCTTCCCAACCCAGGGATCAAACCCAAGTCTCCAGCATTGCAGGTGTTCTTTACCAGCTGAACCATCAGGGAAGCCCCGTTGCTATATTGGATTTTGTCAGGGGAGTGTAACCTCCTCCGTTCTCCTGGCCCTTTGGCTCCTCTTTTAATAAGTTTATTCCTCCCTCCTGGGCCTGCCCTATGTAAATTGGGCTAGCCAGGAGTGCTGTTTGTTCTACCTGGGGTCCTCACTCCGGTCCTCTCACCTTCTTTTGTTCTATTTTCTTGGGTTTTTCCCTTGTCTTTTAGCCACCGCTATACTGGACTCCTTTTTCCTATTCTAACTACCTAACACATTCATCACTATTCACACACAAAACTGATAAGAGTCCATGTTGCCTGAAAAACATTAAAATATAAAATAAAACTTAAAGTAGAATTTAATATAAAACTAGAATATGCAAATGTATAACAATAAAATATATAGACTAAAACAAAATTTAAATGCACATTATGTAAATACATACATTTATTAAATATAAAAATATATTTAAAAGTCATGAGTTATAAAAGTATCATTTAGTTATTCTCAGTCAAGAGAGAAGTCCTCTTAAAAAACAAATTCTAAGATTTTACTAAGACTGACCATTGAAATAAAGAACAATAAATATAGAATCAAGGCAAAAGCAAGTGGTAATTTAACAGAAAAAGTTCCTGGGAGAAGGTCTGCCGTATTGAGAATTGTTGTTAGAATTAAGTAAACCTTAGTTCAAATTTTGTCTCCACCATATGCTTTAACTATATTTAGAGATAGTTTACTTTAATTCTTTGAGCTTCAGTGTCTTTTGCCATATAATGGAATTAACCTCTCTCTGCTGATAGATGGCTGTAAAATTAAAGAAGAAAAGGACTCAATAGCATCTGACACATAAATAGGTACTCAACAAATTTTATACCTCATCCATATTATCTGACTGAAATTAAGACATATGTGAAGGTAATGATATCAATAACATTAATGGAAATGGGGAGAAAGGATAGTTAGGGAATTTGGGATCTACATATATACATTGTTCTATTTAAAATGAATAACCTACAAGGTCCTACTGTATAGCACAGGGAATTCTGCTTAATGTTGTGTGGGAGCCTGGACAGAGGGGCGTTTGAGGGGGAATGGATACATGTATATGGTATGACACAGTTGTTTTGCTGTCCACTTGAAACTATTACAACATTGTTTGGTTATACTACAATATAAAATAAAAAGTTTTTTAAAAAGAGTGATCAAGAGATAAAATAGAACTTATCCAACTGAAGCATAAAATTACTACACATTTCTTAAAAAAGCAGTTTTTATCCCCAAACTGGATGACAAATAATTGGTTTCTAATCACAATTCAAAGATTTATTCTATTTTTAAAACAAAGCATATAACCTCATCCCTCTTGTTTTATCTCTTGATTAATATTGGCATTCAAACTTGAACATTCAGAGTTTTAAATTTACCAGTATATTATAAATCACAACAAAAAGAGATTAATGTTTTAATTTCCATTTTTACATCATTAAAATAGAATTAACTTTGTTAAGAAAAGCAAATGGGAGCCCTAATTGTTTGGACATCTTACTTTGCATGTTTGAAACAAGCTCTTAGAAAGACTTGTCCTTTTCTCCCTTCCTTGAACAATTGACATTAACTGTAACTTTGTTTTGCCTCCCTTGTCTTTCTGCTGTGCACACCAACCTACAGAAGTGAACATTAAATGCAATACCTCATCAAGAAATGGCTGGAAACATATCATAGATTATTATCTTTCTCTTGGAGAGGTGAAGTCTGATCCTTCTTCCAGGTCACATGTAAATATGACATTTGAGATTTTGTAAATAGAAGCAATGATTCTGAAACAATGCAAAAATAAAGCATGAGAAGAAGCTGGTAGTGGAAAACCAAAAGGGAATTATTATTGTGATTATTTAGTAAACTGAATTTAGTCTAGAAGTGACACTCAAGATACATCCATTACCATATTTTCCATTAGCTACATGCCATCCTAAGCAATATCATACTGCTCTTCCATTGCTAATTTTAGCCTGAATAATATAAATTATTTCTTGTGTTCAATTTACTTATTTGATATGACAGTTTAAAAGAAAACTGTACCTCTGAACCTAGTATGAAAAATGGCGTACAATCTGCCTATTACTGGCAAAAGCCAGGGTCTGTCTCAACCCACCCCATCACCCCTGGGGTAATTGTAACAGTTATTGTTTTCCCAGGTTTTGCATTTTGCTTCTTGTTTAAATCAATGATGCTTAACAAACAAAAGAAAAACTTATTCAACTTATTCTCATGTTTTAAAAAAACAGTGCAAATTAGGGTTCTTGTTAAGGAAAAATAATAATTTGAAAAATGCTGACATTACAAAATACACAAAATACCACCTATAATTGATGTGATTATCTTTTGGAGGCAATTTCAACACTTTGGTGAGTATTTTTATTTTAGAGTAAAATGAAATGCCCACTTTTGAGATGTGTGTGGAATTCCAAAACAAAGAATTATTGGATATTAATTTAAATGTCCTATGAGTAATTTGAGTAATGATTGTATTCATTAGGTACATAATTTTGAATGAAAGACTTCACTATTTTTAATATGTGAACTGGAGAATAGTTCAATAACCTTGACTATAATCAGACTTCCTTGGTAAATAAGTGGAGCTCTATGAAAGGGGAGAATTTGCAGGATTAAACACATTCATCCTGTGACATTATAAATATGGTCCTAATAATGTTATTCTATTTAAAATCTCAGTTTTCAAAAGATTATATGAAAAAGGATGCTATGTTCACATAAATGAACATTTAGGTTCAGCTTAAAAGTAGCATGCCTCCAGTTCAATTTTTTTTAAGGAAATAAACATTTATTACTTATCTTCTTTAGAAATGTAAAACCAGTTACAGAAGTGGCATATTCTTTTAGATTCAGCTCAAAACCAAAACTCTGTATGAGGAAAAGTTTACAAAATCATAGCAGTCCACATTGAAAGCCACATTCAATTATGGTGGGTTTTATAGATACTGTAAAATAGCTGTTTGAAAAAATACCATTGAACTTCAGGTCTTCTCAAAGTCTCAAGATCTTACGTTGCACCTTGTATTTTATAAAATTTAATACGATTTTCCCTTCTTTGATCCCCAAAGGTTAAAAAGCCATTTAAATGTGTTAAAGGAGAAAGTATTATATATTATAGATTTACTGAAACATAAACAAAGGTCTTTAAAACTAATGCTTAAGAACAAGCAGTTTGATGAAAATAATTTTTTCTTATAACTGAAAGTCTGTTTACAGCTACATAAAATAGAATGATCAATTAGCTTAAATTGATTTCAACATTCTCTTCCCACATAACATGAATGAACATGATATTTCAGGTTTATTAAAAGAAAATTGGCATTTAAAATATTAAAAACATTTACATTCATAGCCAAATTAGAAAAATATTAAGTAAATGAATTCCAAAGATTACAATCATATTTTCTTTAGCTATCTTTTCATTTTTCATTATTGAAATAATGATTATATTTTATGTTAATACATGTTCATAATTAATGATTACTTCACACTAATACATATAGTCTGTTGACTAATATTAGACACTGTTCACAGACCAAGTCTAGATTCTGAGCCTATTCTCCTAGGGAGCTCCCACTAAAATTCAATTCTTCTTCATAATAAATAATAAAAGCAGTGTCTACCCTCCAAAGAGAACTCCAGAATGACATTTTTACTAACTACAGCTGGGAGAACACTATCTTGACTGAAGTTTAGTAGTATCTTGTAAGAGGGTTTTGAAGCTGATATTTTTAATGTTTGGGATCCCCTTGCCAATGCTTCAAGGCATGTATTTCAGTATGGGATTGAACTGACGTTATTGATCATAGTTCTCAATATAAGAGTGATGGATAGAGAGACACAGGGAGGCACAGAGTGAATATTGGTGAATAAACAGTTCTTTGATATGCAAGTGGGTTTGACCAGTCCAGTGATCTACTGTCTTGGGAAAGGGGTTGGTTGAACACTTTATTGTTTAGATAAATGACTTTTTCTAAAGACATAGAAGAAGCAATATAGTGTATCTACTTTACAGCCTTGTCTTTCTGGGTAAGAATTCTCTGGGACAACTTTTAAAGTCTCGTAAGTTTAGATATGAGGGTTAAATTCTGGGGCCTCAGGGGGTATTTGTTCTCAGTACTTCAAAATAATAACAACCATCACTGCATACACATGCCAGGAGCAGAACAAGAAAAAAGAAAAAGATTCTCTCATGTAAATGTAAAAAACAATCTTATATTCTTGTGCTATAAAAAATATAACAACGGCAGGATAGTTGCTAGGTAAGCACATTCACACACAGTCTCAAAATCATTCCACCTGGGGAAAAGTATAATATGAACCACTTGAAGAATCTTGGTCACATATATACCTCAAATTATTTTTTCTTTTTGAATTTTTGAGAAGAGGCATTTTAACGATGAACAATGACATTGATACTGGCCATCATATCTCTGATCTTCCCTTTGTCAACTGTGTATTAGATAAAACTGAAATGCATACTTATAAACTCTAAGACATTTCCAAGTATTTGGATGGATTCAGTGCAGAACCTGAGCACTCCTGCGTCTGAATTAAAATTAACCACGAGTTAGCTTGTTTTTAGAGTCCATCGTCTATGTGTAATGTTGCTCAGGTGACTCTAGAGGTAAAGAACCTGCTTGCCAATTCAGGAGACATAAGAGACGCGGGTTTGATCTCTGGGTCAGGAAGATCCCTGGAGGAGGGCATGACAACCCACTCCAGTATTTTTGCCTGGAGAATCCTATGGTCAGAGGAACCTGGCAGACTACAGTCCATAGGGTCACAAAGAGTCTGACACCACTGAATTGACTTAGCATGCACACACGTCTATGCATAAGAGATATAGATTCATGAAATAAAATGGTATTTGTCCTTCTAATAATGTGTTTAAAATTATTCTCTTCAGAATACTCTTAAACAAGTTGTGTGAATACTTCCTCTTCTGTCTTTCCTTCCTTCTTGGTCTCCTTCTCTTCCTCTCTCCCCTTTCTTTTTGTTTTCCGTCTCTTCTCTTCCTATCAATAGTGATGACTCCAGCTCTCACTAGCCATTTACAAGAGCTGTGGAGAGATAGGAAGATGAATCAGAACTATGTATATAGACTTCTCACAGTCTATTCAATAATTTATTTAGCTATTTTATATCTTATTAAATTTAGTGCCTGCTCGCTCAGTTGCTCCAGTTGTGTCTGGCTCTTTGCAACCCTGTGGACTGTAGCCTGCCAGGCTCCTCTGTCCATGAGATTCTGCAGGCAAGAATACTGGAGTGGATTGCCAGTGCCCTCCTCCAGGGGATCATCCTGATCCAGGCATGGGTCACATGTCTTTTATGTCTCCTGCTTTGGCAGGTGCATTCTTTACCACTGGCACCACCTGGAAAGCCCAGTTAAGTAGAGTACTGAAAGCACAATCTATCATTATCAGATACTAACTTTCAGGTAAGTTTTTGTGACATCTCTCCAAGGAGACCATGTGCACTTATGAAATATTGAAAACACTTTGTTCCATGATTTCTCCTACTTCAGGGGATCTTTGGAATTAGTTCAAACCTCTTCTTCTATTCATCTATGTAAGCTCTCTATGCTTCTTGCCATTACAAGTTTATTTTTGATAAGTAATACCGTTTTAATGATAAGGTAAAATTCTCATCAAAACTTGAAGAAGTAAGGTCAATCTAATGGTAAATATGTACTTTTACATCTCATGAATAAAATGATAGCATTACTCCGATACTTTTTATTTGGGCTTTACTGCATTTATGAATTGGAGATGAAAATTTAAACAAAGAAAATAAAAAGGGGCCTTTTCTGGTAATCCAGTGGTTAAGACTTCACTTCCAATGCAGGGGATGCAGGTTAGATCCCTGGTTGGGGGCTAAGATCCCACAATCAAAAAACAAATATTATACAAAAGCAATATTGTAACAAATTCAATAAAGACTTTAAAAATCGTTCACATAAAAAAATGTTAAGAATGAAAAGGCATATAGAAAAGGGAGAGGTAAAATGTACAACTTATCTGATACCATTTGTCTGATACCATCATAACTGATGGTACCATCATTCTGATACCATCATAACTTTGTGCAGCATTTGTAATTCAACTGAAGCATCTTAATCATTCTACTTCTTTTGTTTATTCTAGGGATATTACTACTACTACCAAATTAGAAATTAGTTCTTGTCACCTGAACTAGGGTTTGGTAGTTACTCCCCTGGAGAAGGAAATGACAACCCACTCCAGTATCCTTGCCTGGAAAATCTCATGGACACAGGAGCCTGATGGGCTGCAACCCATAGGGTCATAAAGAGTCAGACATGACTGAGCGACTGACACTTACTTACTTGAGGGAGGAGGGCTATAATAATTCACTGGCTATTAATGCTAAAGTGTATATAACGCAAACAGAGAAATAATCACATTCCCATTTATAAACAATGATTGAAATTCCCATATTAATGTAAAAAATTATTTTGGCAAATTCTACATGCCTTCCTGAAAGGAAACATTTCACTGTGATCAATTAAAGCTATTTGAATTTTAACAAATACTCTTATTTCTCCCATTTTTTATAATAATCACAGTTAAATTATTTACATGATTTTTTTTTCAGAAATAAGTGCATTAAAGACATTGAGCTTGCTCAAATAGATATAAATAGTCTTCCTATATTTGCTCATTTCTTTCAGTTCATTCATAGGGCAATTGGTTCACCATCATCCTACGCTGGTGCTTTAAAACTCAGTATGGTGTTCTGATCTATGAGAAATAGTAACAGCACAGTGTCTGATAGAATCAAATACACTGGTACATAAAATTGCTTGAGAGTAAACTTTTGAATAAAGAGCTGCAAGGCACACTGGAATCACTGGGCTTGTCAACTTGGACAAATCTGAATCAATTTTGATAAAAAATGAAATTAATGGCATATTCTTTCTTTCTACTTCACAAAAATCAGGGAATATAAAGTAAGTGACACAGAAAAAGACACTTTATAAAACACAGGCTATCATTTTCAATATGATTAAAATCATATTTTCAAAAATAGAGTAAATTTCTAAATGTATCTATGTATATATTCAGATTTCAAACATCTGTGGTCTACCTATATAATCAAGGAGAGTAATCAGGAAAAATGAATATTCTTAGTTTTAAGCTAATTACTCTCAAGCATGCTACCCTTAACAGTATGGAATGAAATATAGGTCAAGATTCAGGAACCGAGAAGAAGCTAACATGTTTTCCAGGTTATCATGACTATTACAGAAAGACAATATCATTGAAAGAAGTAGCATTATTAAGCAGAGTTCTCATTTCACTTTCTTAAATTTTACACCAGTCAGCTGAATTTAAAAGGGAAAACTAGAATCACATTTTTATCTACAAGGCAATAAAATTAAAATATTATAATATTCAAGTTAAGCTTGAAGATTCTAACCAATTTTAGCAGCTTACTAAAAGTATTCAGTCTTGCAAATAAAAATTTTATGTAATGGGATTTGAAAACTATTCATATGAAGAAGAAAAGAAATAACACAGCAAATTAGCAGGCAGTTCTAGTATTTAAATAACTCACTTTCCTGGGGTATAAATACATAAATATGTATTTTATAATGTTTTAAAAATTCAGCTTTTGGAAAATAGCATACTAAGCCTGTGTGCTGTGTACTTAGTTGCTCAGTCATGTCTGACTCTTTGCGACTCCATGGACTGTAGGGCTCTAGGCTCATTCTGTCCATGGAATTCTCCAGGCAAGAATAGTGGAGTGGGTTGCCATTCCCTTCTCCCGTGGATCTTCCCAACCCAGGGATCAAGCTCAGGTCTCCTGCATTGCAGATGGATTCTTTACCATCTGAGCCACCAGGGAAGTCATATTAAGCCTACAAATTTATTATATAAACAATATCAACTTGGGTAAATTATAATCAATTTAATGAAATCAGTATATTTCAGATTGAATTCATGAGTTATACAGAAAGATGATAAGATTAGAGCCCAAACTCCTTTCATATAAAAAGGGAATACATTTTCATCTTCTGTTTCTATTTACAAAGCAAGTGTTCTACTCTAAAATCATAGATCTCCTAATTTTATTTCCCCAACAGGAAAAGAAATTCTGAAGTCTGTTCCAAAAAATCAGTTTTGATTAACATTTCTACTTTAGAATATCTAACTAAAACCAATTTGAGTGGAATGCTATAAAAATTTTCTTCCGAGATGCTTTATGACAAAGATACATTGTTCTTAGAGGCACTGATATTAGACACTAATACAAGGCTTAAATGAGAGTTAATAACATCCATTAAATTTTCTTTAGCAGAAATTCAAAGTACTAAATACACCAATGAGTCTTGGATCATTAACCATTTAATTTTAAAACCTTAAAAATAAATATGGTCTTCAGACAATGTTCTATAATTCCCTTCAATACATGCTTTATGTATAAGTTTAAGAATTTTTAACACTGAGCACAGAATTGTTATACAAGAATTCATATGCATCCTTAAAAATGTATGTGTACTCTTACTTGCTGTAACAGAGTTGCCCACTGTTTAATTAAATAAAGACCTGTTCTTTACGATCATGAGGTTTCTTTTTCCTATTTATCCCTTAGAAGGCTCACAGACTAATATATCTCTTATTAATGAAGTTAACATTTTCCAGGAAGTCTAGAAGTACTCCTATATTATATTATGTCAAATCAAGGCCTTAATAAAATTTGTTTTCAAAATAAATATATTTCCTCCAAATACAATATGGAAAACTGTAAATGTATATGTCAATTTCATGAAAAACATGACATGATCTTTCAAACAAATGGGCATATATTTTTATATCTTATTTCTGGGGTTTTAGGCAGTGTGTAATAGCAGCTGATGCTGACAACTGTATGTCAGGTACCAGGTACCATCTAAATGCTTTATTTGCCGCATCTCACTTAACCTTGGTTGCAGCTCTGTAGGGGAGAGGTCTCTTTAGTGTCCTCATTTTACAAATGAGAAACTAAGCCCCTGGAGAACAGGAAAACTATCAAAGTTTAGAGAGCCATAATTGCTGAACCAGGCTTTGAAGTGAGTCAGTTGAACTTGAGAACCTGTGCTCTTAACCACGACAGTGTATTTCTCTCTCTGTAAAATATTTAATGTTCCTTGGTCAACACTAGAGTGCTTGAGTTATCTAAAGAGGTTTTCAAAATAGCTCTTCATCTTGTCTGCATAGAGTATGTAATGTATTTGATTTTCACTAGTACATAGAAGCTGGGTTTGTTCTTGGCCTTGGCAGAATTCTGAAGAAAGGTTGGGATACCTTCCCTTCCTGTTCAACTCCCCTCTTCTCAGAGTGTCCAGAAATTCTCCTAAAACCCCAACTTCTTCTGTGTTAATGTACACTTGCTCTCAGGCCATTATCAACTTATCTTTCTGTATAAAATATTTCAAACTTCCCCAACATTTTGGCCCATTTACTTAACATTCATTCCAATTAAATTGTTTCAAAAGATCAACATTTTAGAAAATAATCACTTTCTTCAAAACCTACTTATCATTAATTTTCCTTTTACCAAAGTATTCAGATTAAAAAATAAAATAAACTTGATATGGTCCATTCTCTGCTTGACCTGCATGGAACAGAGTTCCAGAAGGGAAGGAGAAGAGTCCATATAATACTTCTCAAAATGAGATCTAAATAACCCCACAAGACCAACAGACTGGGTGTGAGCCAACACTGGTGCTGAGAGCCTAAAGATAAATACTGTATACCTTTTAGAAACATGGACTTTACTTGGTAGCAATTACTAAAAACATTGTATTTCATTTTTAAAAAGCATGTCACCAAATCAAATGTAATATTTACACAATTTTTCAGGTATAAAAGAAAGACTTGAGACAAATTTTATGATTTCACATTTTTAAGCCTGCATTAGTAGGTGCCTCTTTTTCCCCCCAGGACAAGTCAGGATTTCCTGACCTCAGGGTCTTTAGGAGAACACGTTGAGAATTACTTATCAGGGAATATATGGAAATTGAGAAATGAAGATATTTTCCAATGCATTGTATGATAATCTTTTTAAGTTAACTATAATTGGAGAAATATATCCTTGATACAGACAGACTAACACATGCCATCTTCCTATCTCTAAATTTAGTTAATATTATATTGAATTAGAGAGAGGGGAAACAAATCTTCAATATTGGGCCTCTGTGTAAATTGTCACATTTAGAACAAGCTGTGATATTTTAGAGATAAAATATAAAGATCACTTGCTCCCAGTTTACATCTTTTAAATAGGATTAAAAGTGAGGTAAAATGACAGGTATGTATTAGAGCTACTGGTTAACTCAGTCCTAGAATTCAGGTCTACATTCCCTTGCATTCTCTTTTCTAATATTTTACAAATTGAATTCTTGTAATTCGATTCAGTTCAGTTCAATTCAGTTGCTCAGTTGTGTCTGACTCTTTGTGACCCCATGGACTGCAGCACACCAGGCCTCCCTGTCCATCACCAACTCCCAGAGACTACTCAAACTCATGTCCATAGGGTCAGTGATGCCATCCAACCATCTTATCCTCTGCCATCCCCTTCTCCTTCCACCTTCAATCTTTCCCACCATCAGGGTCTTTTCAAATGAGTCAGTAAATAATCTGATTAATTGCACTCATTTCACATGCTAGCAAGGTAATGCTCAAAATCCTTCAAGCTAGGCTTCAACAGTACATGAACTGAGAACGTCCAGCTGTACAATATGGGTTTAGAAAGACAGAGGAACAAGAGATCAAGTTGCCAATATCCACTGGATCATAGAAAAAAGCGGGAATTCCAGAAAAGTGCCTACTTCTACATCATTGACTACAATAAAGCCTTTGAATATGTGGATCACAACAAAGTGTGGAAAATTCTGAAAGTGATGGGAATAACAGAATATCTTACCTGCCTCTTGAGAAGCCTGTATGCAAGTCAAAAAGCAACATTTAGAACTGGACATGGAAAAATGTACTGGTTCAAAATTGGGAAAGGAGTACATCAAGGCTGCATACTGTTACCTTGCTTATTTAGCTTATGTGCAGAGTACATCATGCAAAATGCTGGGTTGGATGAATCGCAAGCTGGAATCAAGATTCCCAGGAGAAATATCAATAATCTCACATATGCAGATGACACCACCTAAATGGCAGAAAGCAAAGAGGAATTAAAGAGCCTCTTGATGAAGGTGAGAGAAGAGAGTAAAAAAGTTAACTTAAAACTCAACATTCAAAAAACTAAGATCATGTCATCTGGTCCCATCACTTCATGGCAAATAGATGGGGAAAAAAATGGAAGCAGTGAGAGACTTTATTTTCTTGGGCTCCAAAATCACTGCAGATGGTGACAGAAACCATGAAATTAAGAGACACTTGCTCCTTGGGAAAAAAAAAAAAAAAAACGACGACAAACCTTGATACCATATTAAAAAGCAGTGATAGCACTTTGCTGACAAAGGCCTGTATAGTCAATGCTATGATTTTTCTAGAATTCACATACAGATATGAGAGTTGGACCATAAAGAAGCCTGAGTGCCAAAAAATTGATGCTTTTGAACTGTGGTGCTAGAAAAGACTCTTGAGATGCCTTTGGACAGCAAGGAGATAAGACCAGTTAATCCTAAAGGAAATTGGTCCTGAATAGTCATTGGAAGGACTGATGCTGAAGCTGACCCTTCAATTCTTTGGCCACCTGATGCAAAGAGCTGCCTCACTGGAAAAGATCTTTATGCTGGGAAAGACTGAGGGCAGGAGGAGCATGTGGCAACAAAGGGTGAGATGGTTGAATGGCATCACCAACTCAATGGACAGGACTTTGAGCAAACTCCAGGAGATAGTGAAGGCATATTGCAGTCCATAGGGTTGCAAAGACTCAGACATGACTGAGTGACTGAACAAACCACAACAACAATCAGGCTAATTGAAAGTGTTATGAAGCCAAAGCTGCATATTCTCATCTTTTTCTTTTTTTTGATTTTTGGCCTCCAAATAGAAAATCAAGCAGCCAGGAAAAATAACTAATTTCTGTTGGCAACAGAGGGATATCCATGAAGCCTCTTATTACTGCTGGAGAAGGAAATGGCAACCCACTCCAGTAATCTTTCCTGGAGAATTCCATGGACAGAGGAGCCTGGCAAGCTACATACAGTCCATGGCATTGCAAAGAGTCAGGCATGACAGAGCAACTATCACTCACTCTTACTACTGCAAACAACCGTAGTGGATAGAGCAGGAATAGAAGAAAATGGTTATCCTAGTACACTAAACTTAGCAATCTCTAATAGGAGAAAATTGTAGAAAGGGAGACTGAAACTGCGAGAATCAGAAGAAAACTTCCTTCCTCCTCTGTCAATTCTTGATCTAGTTTTGCCATGGGCCCAGCCTCTCTCTGTCTATATAAAGTTAAAGCTATGACTTAATCTCTACACAGGTTTCCTTGGTGGCTTAGTGGTAAAGAATCCACCTGCCAAGCAGGAGATGTGGGCTTGATCCCTGGGTTGGGAAGACCCCCCTGGAGAAGGAAATGGCAACCCACTTCAGTATTCTTGCCTGGAAATCCAACAGACATAGGAACCTGGCAGGCCATAGTCCATGGGGTCACAAAAAGTGTCAGAAACAACTTAGTGACTAAACAACCACAACAACAATCTCTATGTACTTTATTTGCTTTATTTGTAAAATAAAGCACCTGAAAGTGAAAATCTCTCAGTCATGGCTGACTCTTTGTGACCCCATGGACTACACAGTTCATGGAATTTTCCAGGCTAGAATATTGGAGTGAGTAGCCTTTCCCTTCACCAGGGGATCTCCCCAATCCAGGGGTGGAACCCAGGTCTCCTGCATTGCAGGTGGATACTTCACTAGCTGAGCCACAAGGGAAGCCCAAGAATACTGGAGTGGGTAGCATATCCCTTCTCCAGGGGATCTTCCTAACCCAGGAATCAAACTGGAGTCTCCTGCATTGTAGGCAGATTCTTTACCAACTGAGCTGTCAGGAAAACCCCAAAATAAAGCGCCTAGACCAGATACTATACTTGAATTTAATGAAAAGCCCAAGAAGCAATGACTGCATGACAAACCTTAAGTTACCTTTTACTTCTTAAAAATCTATAATGCTATTAAAATCACAAATCAAATAGTTTTTTTATTTATCTAAACATTTTGATGTTTTAACACTGTGCTATTATTTAAGGATTTGAAAAAGAACTGGACTTCATAATTGCCTAAGATAGTACAAAAAGTTCACAAAATAAATATAAAACATGCCAGAAAACATAGATGGAATTATCAGTACCTCACTGGCCAACTAATGGTCACTGCAAAAATGGAAACAGATAGTCTCATAGAATCAGTTTGCTCTCAGTATTAATCACCCCTAAAAGGCCATCCTCCAAATAAGAGGTTGTCTAATAACAATTTGAGGCCTTGACATTATAAAAGAGGACATTTGAAAACCAAAACATTCACTACCTAAAATGAAAAAATCTGTAGTTGTGGAATTACAGGCATGTTGATAGTTGTCAAGAAAGATATTGAGGGATGGACACTTTCACTATGATAAGCTTTTCTGCTTAGGTTCATGTGATGTTTTGGTCAAGGGTTACAGGTCTTACTTCAGTTTGAAAAAATAGGGCCTACTTTTATCATAACTAACAAGAGGAGGCAAAACATACATTTCTGACTGGGAACTGTTCATCTTTGGTTGGAGGATGGCTAACATGTTTCAAAGTCATCACTCTACCCTGTATGAGCAGTTTAGCTAACATTTACTTTTCAGGTAATAAGCTGTGTCAGTTAGACACAGTCAGTTTTTAACCATTTGAGTATAATAAGTTAGAGCCAGAAATACCAATATTCCAATGATTTATATTCATTCACTTAATAGCCTCCTTCTGAAACAGATTTAATTCACCATATAGCAATTAACCATTTAACTGATGAACCCACAACCAGATAATATGATTAATTAAATGAAAACATACTGAGTTCCTCCAGTGTTCTAGGTGCTATATATGCTTAGCACTAGAAATATAGCAGAGTTATCAGTTCCTGTCTTCCTATTGTTCTGAGACTGGCAAACTCTCTCGTTTTACCACCTAGATCTCTTTTCACTCTAGTGACCTAGACAACAGGAGTGGTGAGGTTCCTTCTCATTTCTTCAAAGACTTGAGTAGAGATTAATCTCATGTCAGTCACTTCATTTCCAAATATTTTCTGCCATTCTGAGGGCTGTCTTTTTGTCTCATTTATGGTTTTCTTTGCTGTGCAAAAACTTTTGCATTTAATTAGGTCCCATTTGTTTATTTTTGTTTAGCAAATATTGTGTATTAACACATATATGTGGACTCTAGAAAAATGGTTTAGATGAACCCATTTTCAAGGCAAGAATAGAGATATAGAAATAGGAAACAGACATGTAGACACAGAGGAGGTGTGGGATGAATTGTGAGACTGGGATTGACGTATGTGCACTGCCATGTGTAAAACAGATACCTAGTGGGAATCTTTGGTATAGCGTAGGCAGCTCAGCTCGGTACTCTATGATACATAGATGGATGGGACGGGGTAGAAAGGTGGAATAGGAGGTTGAAGAGGGAAGGGATATATGTATACATATCGACAGTCCACTCTGTTGTACAGCAGAAGCTAACACAACATTATAAAGCAATTATCCCCCAATTGAAAAAAAAGGAAGACTTTAGCAGCAGCCCTAAGAAAGAATCTCATCTGTTCTTATTTGTTCCTCTGGTTTTTAACAATTTGAGTATAAGAAGAAAGAGACCACAAAAAACTTTCTCCCTTGAAACCCAAGGCAAAGATGGTCTACAGCACCTCCTACCGCTATATTGTTTATTCTCCTAATGTTAGGGTGGCATCCCTAGCAGGTAGTAGCTCTATTCCCATGCTACCCCTTTAACATCATGAGCTACAAACCAGTAGAGGAAAAGATGACCTTAAGGAAGAATAGCTTTATGTCCTTCATTTGTCCTATTCTTTACTAGGTAGTTTTGTTTCTCCCACCAATTTTGCCCACTGTTATGAATTTCTCTAGTTTGCTCCTGGTGCATGTCATGTCCTAGCAGATAAGGAAGAGGAGCAGGTGGAGCAGTGAGCAGTCAGAGAAACCTGGAGCCTCCCTCCAGGCTAAAGCCTAGTCCCTGGGGACCACAGCATGTAGCATGCTCTGGAGGCAGCCTGAACAACCAGGGTGCCAGCCTAAGGAAAGACTCCAGGAAAGGTGATGAAGATGATTTTCTTCCTGTTGTATTCTAGACAGTGTATTATTCACGCTGTCGCTGGCACCAAAGGATAAATTACACTGTCTGAATATTCTCGGCAGAACAGAAGCGATAATAGCAAACTGAGTTATACAACATTCTGAACAAAATGCAATAAGGCATGTAATAGGCCAAATCAACTCCAAAGTTAAGCTTAAGAAAAAGGCCTCTGCTCTCAGTTGTGTGTTTGCATGGTATAACTTATTTTTTATTCTAGAATAAAATAAATGTGGGAGCAGCTCTGACATTACTAATCACCTGCATCATAGTGAGCTGTATCACACGGAAAATCTGTACTGAGTAATATGGTTTAAAGAGGGATTCAAATAAACTATGGCAGGAAACATGTGGTTGGCTGATGAATTTCTCATGATCATGTCTCCTTAATTGATATTTGTTAAACAAAGGAATAATTATACTGCTGAGATACTTTAAGTGTCAACTAAATAGTGTAAAGCTATGGATCAGTAGTCATTTTAGAGAAATAAATAAGGTTTTCCCATTGAGATTCTGTTTTCTCTACTTTAAAGCAAAATATGGCTAATAGGAAAACTGATCATCAAGATACTCTCATTAATTCAAAGTTGTCTACATTTTTTATTATTAGTTTAATTGGCATTCTGGTTGTCACATTATAAAGAGGGTTTGTTATGCTTATGTGTGTTTGTGTGTTTATGAAAATGACACTAAACCCTCATTAAAATGAAATCTTTAATTTATTTTACACATAGGCAGAGCTCTATGTTTCATATTCATGCCAGTCTCAAACTTCTGGTTATTCTTGAGAAATAAAATAACATAAAAACCTGAAGCAAAGTGAAAAGCCATACTTCATGGGCATTAGCATCTGATCCTTTGAAGCTGCTTTTCTCTCTAATAGGATCACATCTATAGGATGCATTAGCTGCTTTTGGGAGCAGGTTATGAAAACTCAGAGAACCATCAGGAGTCAGAAGAAAAGAAACAATGAGAGAGAAGTTGTTTTGTAAATTTATTTTCAGTGCACATTTCACTGTCTATTCTTCAAGTAGGTTTTTGCTTAGGAAAACTGAATAACCCTATAAGATTTCATGGAAATTCTGTTTGAGAGCAATTACCTGAGGTCTACATAGGAGACTCAGGTTTAGAACAGCTTATGGTGATGCATAAAAAGCTACTCCATTTTCAAGCATGATGTGACTTGATATCAGAAAGCAGTGGATATTTTGGAAAATGATATATAGTTAGAAGCATCTCTGAGAGGGAAACAGTTGTGCATGCATGCTCAGTCTCTTCAGTTGCGTCCAACTCTGTGACCCCATGGACTATAGCCCACCAGGCTCCTCTGTCCATGGGATTTTCCAGGCAAGAATACTGGAGTGGGTTGCCATGCCCTCCTCCAGAGGAGCCCACAGACCCAGGGATAGAACCCACATTTCCTGCATCTCCTGCACTGCAGGTGGACTGTTTACCTACGAAGCCACTGGGAAGCTCCCAGAAGGATAAATGATAAACAGCAAAGAAATGGTATCTTTGTGTATCAAACTCAACTGCATATTTGAATGTTTGCTTCCACCACCACTTCAGCCACACTATATCCCTCAAATGAATATATTGTCTCCCCCAGAAAACCTCCTTCATCTCATAAATGATCTATCTCACTAAACCAAACTTCTGTCTTCCCTGGTGTGTAGCCCAGAAACTTAGACATTATCCTCAATAGCGAAGGACAGGAAAACCTGGTGTGCTGCGGTCCATGGGGTTGCTAAGTTAGACATGGCTGAAAATTGATGCTTTTGAACTGTGGTGCTGGAGAAGACTATTGAGAGTCCCTCGGACTGCAAGGAGATCCAACCAGTCCATCTTAAAGGAGATCAGTCCTGAGTGTTCATTGGAAGGACTGATGTTGAAGCTGAAACTCCAATACTTTGGCCACCTGATGTGAAGAGCTGATTCATTTGAAGAGACCCTGATGCTGGGAAAGATTGAAGGTGGGAGGAGAAGGGGAAGACAGAGGCTGAGATGGTTGGATGGCATCACTGACTCAATGGACATGAGTTTGAGTAAACTCCAGGAGTTTGTGATGGACAGGGAGGCCTGGCATGCAGCAGTCCATGGGGTCACAAAGAGTCGTACATGACTGAGTGACTGCAGAACTTTTTAGAGCAAGCAATGTTGAGCCTATATTTACATAGAATTTTGAACATCTTTTGTTCAATGATATTAAAATGCTATCTTATAAATTATAAAGATTTGTTAAATCTTGAGTAGTCTGAGGCTTAAAAATATCTTGTTGTTCTAATCTGTAACTGTCCAGTTCTTAGAAATGTTGAATATTTTATGTTTTTTTAAATTATTTATAGACCTTCATTGGAAAATTGCAATTCTTGTCCTTTGCTCATTTACCAGAAATTTATATTTATATTTTGAAAGCATGTTTTCATTATTTGGAGGACATTATCTGTGCTTAATTTAGTACATAAATCTGCCCAACTTATTTTTTCAGTTTTTAACAGTGTCTGTTTTTCAAACTAATATTCAAAGGAGTTTGTAACCAGGGAAATAGGACTAGGCATGTAATTAAACATTACAGTGCTGTGCTTAGTCACTTAGTTGTGTCCAACTGTTTGCAATCACATGGACTGTAGCCAGTCAGGCTCTTCTGTCCATGGGGATTCTCCAGGCAAGAATATTGGAGTGGGTTGCCATGTCTTCCTCTGCCATTGTCCAGCCCTCTGGATCCAGGGTGATTCGAAGGTGGGGACGGAGTTGGTGTCCTTGGAAAAATACATATTTAATTACAGATATATAGAGAGATTAGAAACGGATAGTGTAGTAGGAAAATTAGTGGAGAAAAAGAGGCTGAATAACTTGGTTTACGTGGAATAGCATCCATGCCCCAGATGGGAATTCAGCCAGAAAAATGGGGAGCAAGAAAGAACGACATGGGGGTATCAGTCTTTCTGGAAAATGATCCCATTTCTTTATTTTTTTGGTTTGCTTATATACCTTTTGTTACACATAGGGATGAATACAGAGTCACGCAGGGGTCAGCAGTCCTGACCTTCATCAAAATCAGGTGCTTCACACAAAAAGGTCTTAGGGATTTTACATCATCTTCTGGCCATGAGACCTGCTGACATTTTATGATCCTTTCTTTCTGATAACCAAAAAACTTATTTTTTCCAAGGGTGTTTTTTCTTAAGCCAGGCACCACCCTCCAAATAAAGTTTCATTTCTATAGGGTGAGGGTGTAGTGAGTTACAATCAAGAAAGGAATTTATTTAACCCAAGGTTAACATGATTAATCTTAAAGGTTAATACTTATTTCTCCTATATGCTAGTTATATTCATTATAAGGGCAGGGAACATGGAGATTTAGCAGCAAACATCAACCCAACAAATGAAAATCCTTTCACCAATGTTCCCCTTAAGGTCTATTTAGTCTTAAGATAGTGATAAAGTTACATTTTTACATAGCAAGGACACAGTGATTTATAACAAAGTACAGTGATCTATTACAAAAGAGAAAATTCATTAACTCAAAAAGTCTAGTATTGCTAACATTAAAAACTATTATATTTCCTTTTCTATATTCCAAATACATTGATTAATATATTCCCAGGTGCCTAAGGATATGGAGGCCTGGTGGCAATCATTGACTCAACAATGAGAAAAGCCCTATGCTAATTAAGACTTTCAAAATACTCCAAAACTCTCTGTGCTGTTTATGGTTGAGAGGTAGTAAACAATCATGTGTGTAGTGGCAGGAGTATGGATAATCCTGTCACACAAGCTAGTCTGTCAGCAGAGAGGTTTGACCTGAGACACCCTTGTCCCACCCAGGGCAGGGAATTAGCAGCAATTATTGGCACAACAAATGAAAAAACCCTTCACCAATATAATTCCTAACCAACCCACTATACTGACAATTTCCCAAAAGAATTTGCCTTTAGTAAGTCTAAAACATCTCATGCCTCTCAGGTTGGGAGGCTGTAAACAATCACATGTGGCTGAAGGAACCTATACAGGTGGGCTAGATAACCTTCAGAGGAGTCCTTAAGCTAAAACACTCTTGTCACACCCAGAAATTTTTATTGCCTTGAGCTGTGCATTTACTCTTCTCCGAGAGAAACGGTTATGGGGGATAGCCCCCCGTAAAGTCAGAGGTATAGGTGAGAGCATAAAACAGACTCTGGTTTTGGGGTAGATGCTCGGGAACAGGGGGTTTCCTGAGGCTTGATCACGCCTTTGCGTATGCCAAGCCTCCTTCCTCATGACCTTTGCCATGGGCGGAATTCCTCACCTGGCTCCCGGCATTCCTCCAGGGGATCTTCCCAACTAGGGATCAAACCTGAGTCTCCCGCATTGGAGGTGGATGTTGTACTATCTGAGCCACCAGGGAAGCCCAAACACTACAATGAAAAGACATAAAGCAAGACTACTCAGCACTTTGTATGATAGTTATAATCTTTCTTCACTGAAAAATGGAATTAACATTGAAAAGGGTACAAGCCTAAAACAGCTGAGAAAGAAAGCTTAAAACATACATTTGGTAATTTGAAATGAATCCAGATTTCCTGAATTGGGTATTACAACTATTATTAGTATCTTTTAAGGACTATGAAGAAGAAGAGAAACAATAAAACACTAAAAATGAGTAAATACTTCTCCCAATCCAAAGAAAAAGTAGTATGTGAAAACTATACAGTGAGTTTGATAATATGTCCTAGAACAGTCTTAACCCTGATAACTAAATAGAGGATTTGTGAATATTTAAGAAGAATAACCTATAAGAACAATACAGTTATAAATTAGCAAATTTTTGCACTAAGATAACAAGTCAGCAAATCAGGAAATTCCACCTAGTTGGGTTTCAGCTGAATATTTGGCAAGCCTCTCAGACCATTGCTGTCAGGAAAATAAGTATGGATTGCTGTGAAAATTTGTAGTTGGCTGGCCAATATTTCTCTTTAGAACTTTATCATTTAGTTGGGGGAACTTTCTGAAAGTGGTGATCATCAAACTTTTTTTTGTTTGGAACATAGAAAGGAATATATATATATATATATAAACAATAACAATTCACTGTGTGTTTGTTCACACATAAATGATTCATATATTCAGGGCTAGAATTATGTTGACTATGAAACCTATACAATGCTGAAATTGACAAGAATCAGATAAAGATTGAACAAATTAACATTTGATTCATGAATGAACATGTAAGGATTGTTTTAACCAATATTCTGAATAATGTTCTGAATTCTTTCTTTTTAAATGTCTTTTTATCTGTGATGCTTTCACTTAATTTTATTAAGCAATATCCCAACACACAATGTAAATTTATTGTTGTGCTTATTCACAACAATTGAGGATATAAAACTATATTTAAAATAATCTTCTCAATGATTACAGAATTTGGGAGCAAATTTCTTATCAAATTTGTTGAGTCACATGATGTGTGTGATGCGCCTGATTATAAGGTTATAGTAGAAGAGGAATATCAGCTATGCTGTTTTCTTTTTTTTAATTTAAATTTATTTATTTTAACTGGAGGCTAATTACTTTACAATATTGTATTGGTTTTGCCATACATCAACATGAAGCCACCACAGGTGTGCACTTGTTCCCCATCCTGAATCCCCATTCCACCTCCCTCCCTGTATCATCCCTCTGAGTCATCCCAGTGTGCCAGCCCCAAGCATCCTGTATCCTGCATTGAACCTGGACTGGCCATTTGTTTCTTATATGATATTACACATGTATCAATGCCATTCTCCCAAATCATCCCACCCTCTCCTTCTCCCACAGAGTCCAAAAGACTGTTCTATACATCTGTGTCTCTTGCTGTCTCGCATACAGGGTCATCATTACCATCAATCTAAATTCCGTATATATGCATTAATATACTGTATTGATGTTTTTCTTTCTGGCTTACTTCACTCTGTATAACAGGCTCCCGTTTCATCCACCTCATTAGAACTGATTCAAATGTATTCTTTTTAGTGGCTGAGTAATACTCCATTGTGTATATGTACCACAGCTTTCTTATCCATTCGTCTGCTGATGGACGTCTATGTTGCTTCCATGTCCTGGCTATTATAAACAGTGCTGTGATGAACATTGGGATACATGTGTCTCTTTCAATTCTGGTTTCCTCGGTGTGTATGCCCAGCAGTGGGATTGCTGGGTCATAAGGCAGTTCTATTTCCAGTTTTTTAAGGAATCTCCACACTGTTCTCCATAGTGGCTGTACTAGTTTGCATTCCCACCAACAGTGTAAGAGGGTTCCCTTTTCTCCACACCCTCTCCAGCATTTATTGCTTGTAAGACTTTTGGATCACATCCATTCTGACTGGAATGAAATGGTACCTCATTGTGGTTTTGATTTTCATTTCTCTGATAATGAGTGATGTTGAGCATCTTTTCATGTGTTTGTTAGCCATCAGTATGTCTTCTTTGGAGAAATGTGTATTTAGTTCTTTGGCCCGTTTTTTGATTGGGTCGTCTATTTTTCTGGAATTGAGCTGCAGAGTTGCTTGTATATTTTTGAGATTAGGTGTTTGTCAGTTGCTTTATTTGCTATTATTTTCTCCCATTCTGAAGGCTGTCTTTTCACCTTGCTTATAGTTTCCTTTGTTGTGCAGAAGCTTTTAATTTTAATTAGGTCTCATTTGTTTATTTTTGCTTTTATTTCCAATATTCTGGGAGGTGGGTCATAGAGGATCCTGCTGTGATTTATGTCAGAGAGTGTTTTGCCTATGTTCTCCTCTAGGAGTTTTATAGTTTCTGGTCTTACGTTTAGATCTTTAATCCATTTTGAGTCTATTTTTGTATATGGTGTTAGAAAGTGTTCTAGTTTCATTCCTTTATAAGTGGTTGACCAGTTTTCCCAGCACCACTTCTTAAAGAGATTGTCTTTAATCCATTGTATATTCTTGCCTCCTTTGTCAAACATAAGGTGTCCATAGGTGCATGGATTTATCTCTGGGCTTTCTATTTTTTTCCATTGATCTATATTTCTGACTTTGTGCCAGTACCATACTCTCTTGATGACTGTGGCTTTGTAGTAGAGCCTGAATTCAGGCAGTTGATTCCTCCAGTTCCATTCTTCTTTCTCAAGATTGCTTTGGCTATTCAAGGTTTTTTGTATTTCCATACAAATCTTGAAATTATTTGTTTTAGCTCTGTGAAAAATACCATTGGTAGCTTGATAGGGATTGCATTGAATCTATAGATTGCCTTGGGAAGTGTACTAATTTTCACTATATTGATTCTTCCAATCCATGAAAGTGGTATATTTCTCCATCTATTAGTGTCCTCTTGATTTCTTTGATCTATCCATAGGTGTGAGTGGGGTATTAAAGGCTCCCACTATTATTGTGTTATTGTTAATTTCCCCTTTCAGACTTGTTAGCATGTGTCTTACATATTGTGGTGCTCCTATGTTGGGTGCATATATTTTTATAATTGTTATATCTTCTCCTTGGATTGATCCTTTGATCATTATGTAGTGTCCTTCTTTGTCTCTTTTCACAGCCTTTGTTTTAAAGTCTATTTTATCTGACATGAGTATTGCTACTCCTCCTTTCTTTTGGTCTCTATTTGCATGGAATATCTTTTTCCAGCCCTTCACTTTCAGTCTGTATGTGTCCCCTGTTTTGAGGTGGGTCTCTTGTAGACAACATATATAGGGGTCTTGTTTTTGTATCCATTCAGCCAGTCTTTGTGTTTTGGTTGGGGCATTCAACCCATTTACATTTAAGGTAATTATTGATAAATATGATCCCGTTGCCATTTACTTTACTGTTTGGGTTCGAGTTTATACACTCTTTTTGTGTTTCCTATCTAGAGAAGATCCTTTGGCATTTGTTGGAGAGCTGGCTTGGTGGTGATGAATTCTCTCAGTTTTTGCCTGTCTGTAAAGCTTTTGATTTCTCCTTCATATCTGAATGAGATCCTTGCTGGGTACAGTAATGTGGACTGTAGGTTATTTTCTTTCATCACTTTAAGTATGTCTTGCCATTCCCTTCTGGCCTGAAGAGTTTCTATTGAAAGATCAGCTGTTATCCTTATGGGAATCCCCTGTGTGTTATTTGTTGTTTTTCCCTTGCAGTTTTTAATATTTGTTCTTTGTGTTTGATCTTTGTTAATTTGAGTAATATGTGTCTTGGGGTGTTTTGCCTTGGGTTTATCTTGCATGGGACTCTCTGGATTTCTTGGACTCGGGTGATTATTTCCTTCCCCATTTTAGGGAAGCTTTCAACTATTATCTCCTCAAGTATTTTCTCATGGTCTTTCTTTTTGTCTTCTTCTTCTGGGACTCCTATGATGCTAATGTTGGGGTGTTTAATATTGTCCTGGAGGTCTCTGAGATTGTCCTCATTTCTTTTAATTCATTTTTCTTTTTTCCTCTCTGATTCATTTATTTCTACCATTTTATCTTCTACTTCACTAATCCTATCTTCTGCCTCCATTATTTTACTATTTGTTCCCTCCAGAGTGTTTTTTATCTCATTTATTGCATTATTCACTATATATTGACTCTTTCTTATTTCTTCTAAGTCCTTGTTAAACCTTTCTTGCATCTTCTCAGTCCTTGTCTCCAGGCTATTTATCTGTGATTCCATTTTGATTTCAAGATTTTGGATCATTTTCACTGTCGTTATTTGGAATTCTTTATCAGGTAGATTCCCTATCTCTTCCTCTTTTGTTTGGTTTGGTGGGCATTTCTCCTGTTCCTTTGCCTGTTGGGTATTCTTGTCTCTTCATCTTGTTTATTTTGCTGAGTTGGGGGTGGCCTTTCTGTATTCTGGCAGTTTGTGGAGTTCTCTTTATTGTGGAATTTCCTTGCTGTGGGTTTGGTTTTACGGGTGGCTTGTCAAGGTTTCCTGGTTAGGGAAGCTTGTGTTGGTGTTCTGCTGGGTGGAGCTGGATTTCTTCTCTCTGGAGTACAATGAAGTATCCAGTAATGAGTTATGAGATGTCAGTGGTTTGGGGGTGACTTTGAGCAGCCTGTATATTGAAGCTCAAGGTTGTGTTCCTGTGTCACTGGGGAATTTGTGTGGTATGTCTTGCTCTGGAACTCGTTGGCCCTTGGTTGGTGCTTGGTTTCAGTGTAGGTATGGAGATGTTTGATGAGCTCCTGTTGATTAATGTTCTCTGGAGTCAGGAGTTATCTGGTGTTCTCAGGATTTGGACTTAAGCCTCCTGCCTCTGGTTTTCAGTCTTACTTTTACAGTAGTCTCAAGACTTCTCCATCTCCTTTCGAAGACAATGGGCTGCTTTTCTGGGTGCCTGCTGTCCTCTGCCAGCATTCAGAAGTTGTTTTGTAGAATTTACTCAGCGTTTAAATGTTCTTTTGATGAATTTGTGGGGGAGAAAGTGGTCTCCCTGTTCTATTCCTCCACCATCTTGGGACCATCCCCTGTTTTCTTCTTACATTTGTAAGTAATATGATTTTCCATTTGCAGTATTTTGGCAGAAATTTTCTAAGCTACTTGTACATTTAAGTAATGAGGAAATCCACTTACAACACACAAACTGCAATAGTGGCAGTATACTAAATATGAATCAACTCTTTAGGCTGAAGTCACCAAAACCTCTATGTTAGAGAACTCTCATTCTTTATGACATCAGAGTTTAGTTGGATTATCAATTGATTAATATGATCAATATTTGTAAAAATTAACATCATTTAATTGTTACAATAAAAAATAGATAAGTAAAAGTCATTTAATATTATCTCTCCAGTCCAATGGCTCAAGTCATCATGTAAAATCCTTGGGATGAAGATGCCTCACTTTACAGACCATCATTTTTTTATATTAATGACTTATGAATGACTAAAGATATATGAAGCATGATTATTAAATTTGCAGATGACACAAAATAGGAGGAACGATTAACTTGCTAGATGAGATCTTAATTAAATCCAAGCACAATCTCTCTCAAGAATGGGAATAGAAATGGGAGGGTACAGTTCAAATTTTCCAGTGACTGGTGATTCAGTCTTCATGGTGTGACATATGGCTAAAAAGAAGATAAATCTCAGAAAGGAATTCATCTGGGATGTTGGATGACAGGTAAAACAGGTAAATACCTAGAATGATAGACATTTTTATTGATACTGAGATAGTGAGTATTTAGGAGGTGGAGACTATCATAATGTGCATTTAAGGAGATCTCATTTATTTCACTCTACAAGTGGGAGCCATTCACATAGGTTTTATATATCTAAGCAGATTTGCAGATGACACCACCCTTATGGCAGAAAGTGAAGAGGAACTAAAAAGCCTCTTGATGAAAGTGAAAGAGGAGAGTGAAAAAGTTGGCTTAAAGCTCAACATTCAGAAAATGAAGATCATGGCATCCGGTCCCATCACTTCATGGGAAATAGATGGGGAAACAGTGGAAACAGTGTCAGACTTTGGTTTTTTGGGCTTCAAAATCACTACAGATGGTGACTGCAGCCATGGAATTAAAAGATCCTTACTCCTTGGATGAAAAGTTATGACCAACGTAGATAGTATATTCAAAAGCAGAGACATTACGTTGCCGACTAAAGTCCGTCTAGTCAAGGCTATGGTTTTTCCTGTGGTTATGTATGGATGTGAGAGTTGGACTGTGAAGAAGGCTGAGTGCCGAAAAATTGATGCATTTGAACTGTGGTGCTGGAGAAGACTCTTGAGGGTCCCTTGGACTGCAAGGAGATCCAACCAGTCCATTCTGAAGGAGATCAACCCTGGGATTTCTTTGGAAGGAATGATGCTAAAGCTGAAGCTCCAGTACTTTGGACACCTCATACAAAGTGTTGACTCATTGGAAAAGACTCTGATGCTGGGAGAGATTGGGGGTAGGAGGAGAAGGGGACAACCGAGGATGAAATGGTTGGATGGCATCACGGACTCGATGGACGTGAGTCTGAGTGAACTCCGGGAGATGGTGATGGACAGGGAGGCCTGGCGTGCTGTGATTCATGGGGTCGCAAAGAGTCGGACACGACTGAGCGACTGAACTGAACTGAACTGAACTGAAGCAGATTTGCTTATAATTATTGTGAGCCTTATGATGCAGTACAATTGCTTTGAGACATATCAGGTTTTACCTGCATACATAAGCCTCCTTCCTCTAAGTATCAGTTCAGTTCAGTTCAGTTGCTCAGTCGTGTCCGACTCTTTGCGACCCCGTGAATCGCAGCACTCCAGGCCTCCCTGTCCATCACCAACTCCTGGAGTTCACCCAAACCCACGTCCATCAAGTCGGTGATGCCATCCAGCCATCTCATCCTCGGTCGTCCCCTTCTCCTCCTGCCCTCAATCCCTCCCAGCATCAGAGTCTTTTCCAATGAGTCAAAACTCTTCACATGAGATGGCCAAAGTACTGGAGTTTCAGCTTTAGCATCATTCCTTCCAAAGACCCAGGGCTGATCTCCTCTAGAATAGACTGGTTGGATCCCCTTGCAGTCAATACCTCTAAGTATAACTTTCCTTTATTTTTTCTAAAGACTTACATAGTAATTAAAAGAGCTGAATTGTTTATGCTGAAAAATGTGTGAGAAAATACAAGATTGTCTTAAAATATATGAAAGATCATAGAGCAAAAAAGAGATTATGCATAACTTGGAAACTTCTAGAGGGTAGAACTATTAATAAAATCAACAAGTGGAAATTTTTCTTTAAAGACACAGATGTGTATAATGGACTTTTGAACTCAGAGGGAGAGGGAGAGGGTGGGATGATTTGGGAGAATGGCATTCTAACATGTATACTATCATGTAAGAATTGAATCACCAGTCTATGTCTGACGCAGGATACAGCATGCTTGGGGCTGGTGCATGGGGATGACCCACAGAGATGTTATGGGGAGGGAGGTGGGAGGGGGGTTCATGTTTGGGAACGCATGTAAGAATTAAAGATTTTAAAATGAAAAAAAAATAAATTAATAAAAATAAATAAATAAAAGCACCCAAAAAAAATAAAATAAAAAGATTTTATAATGTTTATCTAGATAGCCGCTAAACTAGTGCTTTTTCCTGTAGGGTGAGATTATGCAAAAAGAATGGTCACTCAATTATAGCATTTATATAAATTTTATTCCACAGTTTTTGGAATGAATTTATTAATCTTTAAGGAATTTTCCTGCCATAAGATTCTGTGATTCTACAAACTAATTTGTATTTATGAACAATTTTATTTAATCTTTATTTGGTCTTCTGGAAGTTTTCATTGACTATAGGTTCAAAATATACACACATATAATTTCCAAGTTATATTACTATATTCATTCATTAAATTCTTTAATGCCATGTAAAAAAATTAAAGCAAAAATTTTATTTTATTTTATTTTGCTGTTTCAAATATTACACTCTCCTTGCCATTTGAATAAACCCCTGAATCTATTTTTTTTGAAGGAATGAGGCGAAGGAAGTTCAAGTGCTACAAACATAAGTGAAATAAATAATATAAAAAAGTATAAAGTTAGTTTTTTGATATTAAATAACCTTTGGGAATAAGAGTCAGACATAACTTATTTTTTAACTAAAAGCCTAACTAGTACCAAAAGTAAGTTTTTGACACATATAGTTGTGTATCTATCTCACTATGTATATCTATTAATGCGGAAATAAAATTCAATAAATTTCACTCAAAACATCCTATTTATAGTCTATTAACACGTCATTACTTTGCCGAGTAAGGCCCATCTAGTCAAGTGTGGTCATGTGTGGATGTGAGAGTTGGCCTGGCATGCTGCGATTCATGGGGTCGCAGAGTTGGACACGACTGAGTGACTGAACTGAACTGAACTGAACTGAACATATCATTGTAGAATATTTATACTAAAATATATAATTATTCTATTAGGACATTAAATTGGAAACATAAATAATTTTGAGAGAAAAGTTATGTTTGCTTGAATAATATTTTAGCTTGTTTAGGTTGTTTTTATCTCCTGTATCTAATTCTTCCATAGTAGGTTTTATGTCTTCAGTTCAGATCAGTTCAATCGCTCAGTGGTCTCTGACTCTTTGTGACCTCATGAACTGCAGTATGCCAGGCCTCCCTGTCCATCACCAACTCCAGAGTCTACCCAAACTCACGGTCATTGAGTCGGAGATGCCATCCAACCATCTCATCCTCTGTCCTCCCCTTCTCTTCCAGCCTTCAATCTTTCCCAGAATCAGGGTATTTTCAAATGAGTCAGTTCTTCGCATTAGGTGGCCAAAGTACGGGAGTTTCAGCTTCAACATCAGTCCTTCCAATGAACACTCAGGACTGATCTCCTTTAAGACGGACTGGTTGGATCTCTTTGCAGCCCAAGGGACTCTCAAGAATCTTCAGCACCACAGTTCAAAAGCATCAATTCTTCAGGGCCCAGCTTTCTTTATAGTCCAAATCTCACATCCATATACAACTACTGGAAAAATCATAGCCTTGACTGAACGGACCTTTGTTGGCAAAGCAATGTCTCTGCTTTTGAATATGCTGTTTAGGTTGGTCATAACTTTCCTTCCAAGGAGTAAGCGTCTTTTAATTCCAGGGCTGCTGTCACCATCTGCAGTGATTTTGGAGGCCCCAAAAATAAAGTCTGACACTGTTTCCACTGTTTCCCCATATATTTGCCATGAAGTGATGGGATTGGATATCACAATCTTAGTTTCTGAATGTTGAGCTTTAAGCCAACTTTTTCACTCTCCTCTTTCACTTTCATCAAGAGGCTGTTTCATTCTTCTTCACTCTCTGCCATGAGGGTGGTGTCATCTGCATATCTGAGGTTAATGGTATTTCTCCCAGCAATCTTGATTCCAGCTTGTGTTTCCTCCAGCACAAATTTCTCATGATGTACACTGCATATAAGTTAAATAAGCTGGGTGACAATATATACTCATTTTCCTATTTGGAACCAGTCTGTTGTTCCATGTCTAGTTCTAACTGTTGCTTCCTGACCTGCATATAGGTTTCTCAAGAGGAAGATCATATGGTCTGGTATTGCCATCTCTTTCAGAATTTTCCACCATTTATTGTGATCCACACAGTCAAAGGCTTTGACATAGTCAATAAAGCAGAAATAGATGTTTTTCTGGAACTCTCTTGCTTTCAATGATCAAACAAATGTTGGCAATTTGATCTTTGGTTCCTCTGCCTTTTCTAAATCCAGCTTGAACACCTGGAAGTCCATGGTTCACATATTGCTGAAGCCTGGCTTGAAGAATTTTGAGCATTACTTTGCCAGCGTGTGAGATGAGCGCAATTGTGCGGTAGTTTGAACATTATTTGTCATTGTCTTTCTTTGGGATTGGAATGAAAACTGACCTTTTCCAGTCCTGTGGCCACTGCTGAGTTTTCCAAATTTGCTGGCATATTGAATGCAGCACTTTCATAGCATCATCTTTTAGGATTAGAAATAGCTCAACTGGAATTTCATCACCTCCACTAGCTTTGTTTGTAGTGATACTTCATAAGACCCACTTGACTTCATATTCAAGGATGTCTGGCTCTAGGTGAGTAATCACACCAGCGAGATTATCTGGTTCGTGAAGATCTTTTTTGTACAGTTCTTCTGTGTATTCTTGACACCTCTTAATATATTCTGCTTCTGTTAGGTCCATACCATTTCTGTCTTTTATTGAGCCTATCTTTGCATGAAATGTTCCCTTGGTATCTCTAATTTTCTTAAAGTGAAGTGAAAGTGAAGTCACTCAGTCGTGTCCGACTCTTTGCGACCCATGAACTGTAGCCCACCAAACTTCTCTGTCCATGGGATTCTCCAGGCAAGAATACTGGAGTGGGATGCCATTTTCTTCTCCAGGGGATCTTCCTGACCCAGGGATTGAACTCAGGTCTCCCACGTTGCAGGCAGACGCATTAACCTCTGAACCACCCATCTTTCCCTTTCTATTGTTTTCCTCTATTTCTTTGCACTGATTGCTGAGGAAGGCTTTCTTATTTCTCCTTGCTCTTCTTTGGAACTCTGTATTCAAATGGGTGTATCTTTCCTTTTCTCCTTTGCTTTTCCCTTCTCTTCTTTGCACAGCTATTTGTAAGGCCTCCTCAGACAGTCATTTTGCTTGTTTGCATTTCTTTTTCTTGGGGATTGTTGCTCCCTGTCTCCTATAAATGTCATGAACCTCCATCCATAGTTCATCAGGCACTCTGTCTATCAGATCTAGTCCCTTAAACCTATTTGTCACTTCCACTGTATAATTGTAAGGGATTTACTTTAGGTCATACATGAATAGTCAAGTGGTTTTTGCTACTTTCAATTTAAGTCTGAATTTGGCAATAAGGAGTTCATGATCTGAGCCACAGTCAGCCTCCAGTCTTGTTTTTGCTGACAGTAAGGCAGAATTTGAGCATTAATAAGTTCTACACTTGAATTAGAGTATTAGTAAATATTTGCTAATTGTAAGGAACATAGTAGATATTTCTCAGAATAGACTTATTTACAGTTTTATTCACATGTGCAGTAACATTACATTATCAACATGAACAGGTTTTTTTTGTTTGTTTGTTTTTTTAATCTTAACCTAATGGGAATTGAGGTTCATTCCATGAAAATTAGCTACAAGATCTATTCCAGCTTCTGGATTCTAATAGAATGAATTTTCCTTAGTATTAAGAAAGCACCACTCCCATTATAGAAAACGAAAAAGCATTTTTTATAAAGATATCCTTAACCCTGAAAAGACCACATTATTATGTATGAAGTTTCCTGCACTTTGGCAATTCACAATTGTTGAAGAAGAGGCTTAACATTTGTTTTTTTGGTTTTTTTCATTCTGAATTTTAATCCCTGGGTAGTCTGAAGAAGACTTTACCTTAGATAAATACTCCAGAATCTGCTTTCTTCAACTCATAACATAACTTTAAGTGGTAATTTATTTGTAGTTCCATGCCCTCCAGTAATTTTACTTTCTGCTAAATATAAGAACTAGCTTAACCTCTCAAGAGATCATTATTAGAATCAACAGTTCATAACATCATTAAAACAGTAAAGATTTTTTGTAAATTCACATTATAGTAAGAAGCAAAGTTTTTCAGTAACAGAGCAATGTCCTTGTGTTATGGTGCTGCTTGCATGATTGCTCTCAATTTTTCTGTCTCCATCTAAAGTAACCATATTGAGAGTTTGATCCCAAAGCTTTCTTGTCAATTTTTTTTTCAAATTAGAAAAATTCAAATTCTATAATTAAATTTGATAGATTCCCACTGACATTTCTATTTAATCAGTACCAGTGTTTATCTTCATTTTTTTATTTTTCATGTTATTAGTGATCAAATTCATTAATACACTTTCAGTTCAGTTCAGTTCAGTTCAGTCGCTCAGTCATGTCTGACTCTTTGTGACCCCATGAATTGCAGCACGCCAGGCCTCCCTGTCCATCACCAATTCCTGCAGTCAACCCAAACTCACGTCCACTGAGTTGGTGATGCCATCCAGCCATCTCATCCTCTGTCGTCCCCTTCTCCTCCTGCCCCCAATCCCTCCCAGCATCAGAGTCTTCCAATGAGTCAACTCTTCACATGAGGTGGCCAAAGTACTGGAATTTCAGCCTTAGGATCATTCCTTCCAAAGAACATCCAGAACTGATCTCTTTTAGAATAAACTGATTGGATCTCCTTTCAGTCCAAGGGACTCTCAAGAGTCTTCTCCAACACCACAGTTCAAAAGCATCAATTCTTCAGTGCTCAGCTTTCTTCACAGTCCAACGTTCACATCCGTACATGATCACAGGAAAAACCATAGCCTTGACTAGATGGACCTTTGTTGACAAAGTTATGTCTCTGCTTTTGAATATGCTATCTAGGTTGGTCATAACTTTTCATCCAAGGCGTAAGTGGCTTTTAATTTCATGGCTGCAGTCACCATCTGCAGTGATTTTGGAGCCCCCCAAAAATAGTCTGACACTGTTTCCACTATTTCCCCATCTATTTCCCGTGAAGTGATGGGACCAGATGCCATGATCTTCATTTTCTGAATGTTGAGCTTTAAGCCAACTTTTTCACTCTCCCCTTTCACTTTCATCAAGAGGCTTTTTAGTTCCCCTTCACTTTCTGCCATAAGGGTGGTGTCATCTGCATATCTGATGTTATTGACATTTCTCCCAGCAATCTTGATTCCAGCTTGTGCTTCTTCCAGCCCAGCGTTTCTCATGATGTACTCTGCATGTAAGTTAAATAAGCAGGGTGACAATATACAGCCTTGACATACTCCTAATACATCTTGACAGTCATTAATTTGCCAGTTCCTAATAATTTGCTAAATAACTTGCTTCATTATTAGTAAGTTTTGTCTTACTTTAGGAAAGTCTGTTTTGATTTTAACAATAATAATTTTGTCCATGTTTATCTTCAGGAAAATGAAGTAGAACTTAAAGAGATATAGTAAGACTGATCAAAAAAACAAAATAAGCTAAACAAAACAAAAACTCCAAAGAAAACAGTTATAGCCACCAAAAACCCTCAAACTCACCTACCAAATTTTCTCTCCCCACACCACAAAAAAAATTTGATGTTCAGATTAAAATAAATAAAACCTTGATTTTTCAGTGGTACTTTAAATTCTCATTTATTACTTGGAAACTTTTTTTTAGAGGAAAGATGAAGTTATTTGTGGAAGAAAATATGAATAAACTTAAGGCTAAAAATTACAACCAGTTCATGCAGTGCTTTTGATGGAGACAGTATTACCTTTCTCCTCAAGATGAGAGAAAAGAATGTCAAGATCTGAAGAGTTAGACTGTTTTTCTTACAAATACAGGGGAATTGTTGCCTTTAAGGCTGCAACTGACACTGGAATTTTTAGTAAGCCCTAATCAATCATAACTCTTGAAAGCAGCTATTAGGAAAGTCATACTGTGTGACATGAACTTTCCAAAAACTAGCACTGACAGCAACTCTCTCTAAGGGCACTCATTTTCTTCTTCTTTGCTTGAAAAAAAAAATTTAAAAAGAGAGAGAGAAGGAAAGAATAATGTGCATTCTTGTAAGTTCCCAAATGGAATTTTTTTCCTATTAAATAATTTGACTTTATAGAATCAACATTTTACAAATAAGAATATTTGCAAACTGATTTAACACATGCAAAATAGACCCAAATAAAGACAGGCAAGCATCCATGGAGTAAAAATAATTAGCATGATCCTTTCCTTTAAGGAAACCCAAACTAATTTTAAATGTATGTCAATAAATGAAGTTTTATGGACTCATGTATAATAGAGTTCACTGATAAAGGATCAGTTTAAATTCTAATTTTGATTAGAATGAGTACAAAGGATGCTTATGCATTTTTAATTTCTATTTACTTATTGAGAAAGATATATTACTTACATAAAATATAGAGAATGAAGTGAAAGAGCACAGGTACTAATGTTTATCTGTGACAATAAATCATCAACTGGAAACGAAAGAAAACAGAATTCTAGTAGGCCATCTTTATATAAAAACAAATGACTTGCTAAAATTGCCCATAAATAATCAATCTCAAAAACAGGAGACATTTTTCTTTTGGTAATTGCATTAAAGGAACCAGTAGTTTGTTTCATGAATTTCTTTTTTCTTCCATCTCTCTTTATTCTGCCTGTTCACATACACAACTAGGGTGGGAAACAGATGAGATAGGTTACTGTTGAATGGAATTAGAATATATCATTCCCAAATGTGCCCCAAAATACAAAAGGGTTATTTTGAACTAAAAGCAACTGAGAAACAGCAGACACAGGAGAGGCTCTCTGTTGTCCCCTTTTCTGTCTAAAAGCAGAGCATACTTTTCCCTATTAAAAAGATGATATAAATTTCCAATTGTAAAGGTGTCTCCCTTTCCCATACCAGAAAGAGGAGAATGACTCTGGGAAGAATTACCACAAATAACTTGAGTCTGGATAACAAACCTTACTAAACAACCCTATCTACCATACATTTGCCATGGACATTCCCACAGTTGCCTCTAGGGGCCCAAACTCCCTTTTCTTTTGTCTAGTCACTTTTCTACAATCTATTGCCTTTAAGTTGCCAAACCTAACTACTTCTTAGGATTTTCTCTTCTTGCTGTGGTTCTCCCATAAACAAAGCAGTGTTAATACATTTTGTATGTCTTTTCTTCTGTTTATCTATCTTTTGTCAATTTAATTTGCAGGGCCCAGGTAAAATACCTAAGAGGGTAGAGGGAATTTATGTTTTCCTTCTCTACACTATCATTGTTTACCTAAGGGGTGACATGATATTAATGTCTGAGAAGATGAGAACATGGTTAGTTTTCTATATTTAAAAAAAATACCTAGTATACTTTGGGTTAAGTGAAAAAGCTTTTTGTAGTTTAGATTTAGAAATTTTAATGTAAAAGATATATATATTCATAGAATAATTAAATTATATCCTTTTTATTCTCTTGCAACAAAAATAACTTTCAATTATTAGTATCAAGGGTATAATTAAAAAAGTCAAAGTCTAAATTTGTTTGACCTGTCTCCAAATGTCTATCTCTTTGTTAAGACACTGTTAGCCTCATTTTTTCAAATAAAATGCTCAACAAAAGATGACTTTATAACAGAACCTCAAAAATTATTTTTACCTAAATAGCTAGATGTTTGAAGGAAATCAGTATTGCCTTCATAGTAATATACCCCCATAATATATGCAATGGTTTGTTTATGCATATATATCAATGTAGGCAAGTTACATATAGGTTTCTATATGAATGATAAATAATTCAATTCAAACATATGTACCAAATAGAATATGTAATGTATTATGTGGATAGATATTTATAATTCATGACATATGTATATTATATAAAATATTTTATATGTATATTACTGTATATGTAGATGTTGACCTTAATCATCCTGCAAAATAAGGTTATGACACATGCCTAAGTCTTAAAAATCACTTTAGTTTCTTTTTTATAATTTCAAGTTGGCCAATCTTTGCTTCAGTCTCAAAATTCATATTTGCTATACCAGAATATCTTTTATTACTGAGGTCCACTTTCTTTATAGGAAAGTTGTACACAATGAAGATTTCATCTCTTTTTCATTTGATAAATTAATTTTAATTCATTTTCAATTGTTATTGGGTTAATAGCTGAGTAATAGTTTGTGTAACTATGAGAACAAATATTACATCGAACTCTTTTACATCATTACAGTTTGAATTATAGTAGCATTGAAGCCCCAGAATCTAATATGAATGTAAAATCAAAATCTATTCTTGATGTTTCATATCAATGCTTGAAGACACAATCTAGCTATGTCCACAAAGCAATTTTTATGATTATCTTTGAAATATATCTTTAAAAAAATCTATAATTAGCTACTCCAAGTCTGCTTATAGATTTTTTCCAACTTTTTTTTTTTTCAATCTAGCTCATTATTGTCTTGAAGTCAAACCATTTTAAGAAAGGCAAGTCCCTCCCTCCCCATATAGAGGGCTCCAACTCACGGGTTTTCCTGCAGAGAAGAGGTAGCTAAGTATATGGCTTTTCTTGGGCTGTGCCTACTGTCAAGCAGTTGACATACCAACATGTCAACAAAGGAAACAAATAAGTAGAATAATTGTTCATTTAAAAATAACATTTTCTTGATCTGAAATAGAAAACCTTTAGGAGAGGTATGACTTTTTCTTTGGTTTTATGTTTTTATATTTCCCATCATACTAAGAAAAAAGGAGAAATAATATTTTAAAATTTAAAAATGTAGCTGTACACATTGATAATTAGAAAGGGAAAGTATTGTCATAGACAACAATCCACAGGACCCCGGAGATAGGAGACCAAGATTCTCATGGACTCTGGCTCACTTTGCTCTATGCTTCCAGCCAGTCACAGCTGCCTCAATGCTGAGTTTACCTGTGAAATAAAGGTCTTCATCTGCAAGATCTCTAAGCATCCTTCTAGCTCGGATCTGTACATGATTATTTTACTAAAAGGGTTTCCACTAAAAATAGTCAGCTTTGCTTAGATCTAAACTGATGTTAGTAACTCCAGTTTTTATATTGGGCAGGTAGCCAAACTACTTTCTGCTTTTCTTTTTTTTCTGAAACAGGACAGTAGGCTCTCACTTACTTTCAGTTACTTTCCCTAACACTCACCAAAACTAATTGTTAACTAGATAAATCCTTCACATTACAAAAAGTGTAAAAGTTGACTATTTCAAGTGAGACTCGTAGATGCTCACGCTTCCTACATGGCTCAGGGTAAAGGATACTCCTGCCAATGCAGGAGACACAGGTTCAGTCCCTGGGCCAGAAGATCCCCCTGGAGAAGGAAATGGCAACCCACTCCAGTATTCTTACCTAGAAAAACCCCATGCACAAAGGAACCTGGTGCACTACAGTTCATGTTTCAAACAGTTGAATACAATTTAGTGATTGAAAAACAGACAACACAGATGGTCAGTGTTTGCCAGAACATCTTACTATGGTAAACCAAGTAATTTTTTTCCAAATACTATTGTGATTAAACTAGATGTAGTGTTGAAGTATTATAGAAATAAGCATTCTACTTTTAGAAATATGGCCTAATTTTCAAAAAAATTTGCAAGCAAAGATCCAATAGCTATTGCTTATCAGGATTAATTAATTAGAAAGATTTAACCTAGACTTTTTTTTTTTTAAATAGACATCCTATAAAAACTTGCAGAAAGAAATTGCAAACTACTTCAGTATTCTTGCTTGGAGAATCCCATGGACAGAAGAGCCAGGGGGGCTACAGTCCCTAGGATGGCAAGAATTGGGCATGACTTAACAACTAAACAACAAAATACAAAAACTACAAGGTTTTGCCTCTTTTATGTGGCTATATTTTCTCCACCACTGTATATCTGTATGCAGATGCCTTCTATGGGGTCGCACAGAGTCAGACACAACTGAAGCGATTTAGCAGCAGCAGCAGCAGCAGCAGCAGCCTTCTTTGACTCTTCCTTTTCTAGTAATAACACTAGTTCTTTTCTTTCATTAGAAAAACTTATACAATTACATAGTTTGCCCTGGATATACTAAAATTTGACAAAGAGGACTCAAATGGATTTTCCCTATATGAACAGTGAAATCCTCACGTACAAAAAAAAAAAGAGCAGCATCAGGTTTCTTCAGCAAAGATCAGCTCAGTCCAAGATAATCATACCAATATGTTACAAATTGTAATACTCTTCCTGCTTCAGTGAAAAAAACCCACAAAATATATAAAGTCCTCAGTGCTGATGACATTTTGGTTTAAATTATTTTCTTTTGTAGACCATGTGTGTTCCTCCTTTTGACAGACTACAGATCCCTTGAAGGCAATTATGTCTTTAAATTTGCCTTTTTTAGGGTCAATGGTATAATTATAAGAGTTTGCCCAGCTAAGTTGGTAGGTGGTATATTTGTTTAATTGTTTACCACTTGATTTGGAGCCAGCCTTAGCAGAACAAAAGACTGAGATGAGTATACAGTCAAATCCACTGTAACTTATGGTTGGCTGGATTTTCTGCAGCTAAATCATCTGGCAAAACCATGCCTTGGTGACCCAGGAATACCCAGTTCTTAGCATATGTCTTGGTCATATTACTCAGTCATAACAAACAAAACTTATCATTCCATGGAAATCTCATTCTTTCCAACACGCATAATTGAATTTTTCTGATAATCATATTGTATATAAATCTCAAGAAAATTATTTAATTATGCATAATCAAATATCAAATGTTTGTGATATTATTTTTGAATTAACTTGGATATTACCTAAAGGGTGTATGTGAATAAGGATTTTCTTTTAAAACAGTGTTAGAGACTATAACAAGCAATGTTAATTTACTTTTTTTTTTCTTTTTCTTTAATCTTCTTTGACTGACTTAGTCACAAAATTTGTTAGATTTCTCCTCTTTAAGACTCCTTAAATATATAAACATTTATTGAACGTCTGTTTAGGCCCAGATACATGGTAGATGTTAAGTTAACAAGACTCTTGAGAGTCCCTTGGACTGCAAGGAGATCCAACCAGTCCATTCTGAAGGAGATCAGCCTTGGGATTTCTTTGGAAGGAATGATGCTGAAGCTGAAATTCCAGTACTTTAGCCACCTCATGAGAAGAGTTGACTCATTGGAAAAGACTCTGATGCTGGGAGGGATTGGGGGCAGGAAGAGAAGGGGACAACAGAGGATGAGATGGCTGGATGGCATCACTGACTCGATGGACATAAATCTGAGTGAACTCCGGGAGTTGGTGATGGACAGGGAGGCCTGGCGTGCTGTGATTCATGGGGTCGCAAAGAGTCGGACACGACTGAGTGACTGAACTGAACTGAATAATAAACTGACAAAGAGATGACAATACTGTCAATACTGCCGGGGGTAAGGACTGTATCATAGCCTTAGTCACTACTACATAGTTGTTGATCAACACATATTTTCTATTATCTATCTATCTACCTATCTATCATCTATCCATCTATCTACCTATCATCTGCCTGTCTACAGTGAATAAATAAATCATAGTTGAATGAATGAATACCTTCAATGCAGTTTGTCAGTTTCATTGGTCATAAAGTGAATGTTTTCTCCTAGGATGTAAACAAAACTTTAAGGATAAATTAAGCACTTTGTGCTTAGTCATTTCCAACACTTTATGACCCCATGGACTGTGGCTTTCCAGGCTCCTCTGTCCATAGAATATTCCAGGCAAGAATATTGGAGTGAGTTGTTATTTCCTACTCCAGTGGAACTTTCTGATCCAGGGACCGAACTCACATCTCTTGCATTGGTGGGCAGTTTCTTTTCCACTGCACCACCCCATAAGCTGCTACAATTATGGTTAAGGAACAAGAGTACTTAGATTATTTCAACTGCTTGATAAAATCCAGTACTTTAATATTATTAAAAGGAGCTCACAAACAAAGAAGCAGATGAAATCTTGAGGTTAAGGTAAAATATTATTTAACTTGAAGAAGGTTTTTTAAAAGTCGGGTTAGGATTTGAAAACAGCAGGTCTTTGTGGGTGATTTTTGCAAATGCATGTAGATTTCAGGCTTGTAAAGAATTGTATATTATTTATAATGGAGAATTTGGATTATTGCCTTGTGGTTTGTAGAAACTGTCTTATTAATAAAGGATGGTAATGACTAGTTTCCATTAAGAATTTTCTTTTAAAAACTGTCAATACTTAACAAAAAATAGCTGCCTCAGTCACTTAGTTCATTTTATGTATTTGGTTTATACAGAAACACAGAAGTATAGCTTCAGAGCTAATGAAAGGAGACGTGCCACATAAAGCTAGATCAGTAGAGACCTGCATTATTTTATGGGAAGAAAATTGAACAAACATCTTCAAATACTGTTTCTTTCCACTCTTGCTTTATTATTTTTTAGATCTCACCCCCAATGCATGTGAAAAGTATAAGCACCTAGCATTAACATTATAGGAAATGAGAATCCATTGGAAACTATACCCTAAATAGAAAATGAAATGCTCATATTTCCTCTTCTAAGTTATTTTTTCCCTGCACAAAATCTTTCTCTTGAAATTTCTTATGTCACACAGCTTCCATGTCCATCATAAGAAGTCCTGAGTTTCTGCATTCCTGATATACACTCTGTGGATATTTCTAGTTGTGGTTCTCTGCAGGGCACTCTCACTTTTATTCTTGTCTCACTGTCTATAGTCTAAGCCCAGATCTTTCAGGAGAATGACTGGAATTTCACAAGCCTTCTTTCCTATCAATATAAATTTTCTATAATCAATTTCAAACCTCATCTAGAGCCATGCTTGCCACTTGATTTCTCAATTGTAACATTTTCTTAAAATGTTTATTGATGTATAATATATACATAAAATCCCATGAACAGAGGAGTCTGACAGGCTATAGTCCATGGGGTTACAAACAGCCAGACATGACTGAGAATGTGCACATGCACACACATACAAAAAAGTGCACAGATCATAACTCTCTAGTTCTTAATATTTTCATAAAGTGAACACACTTTGGTATCTATGGCATACATAGAGATGGAACATGAGGAACTATGTCATTGTCAGTTTCTATCACCTACACCTTTATCCATTCAGGTGGGTGTCCTGGTGTCTTTTAATTTAATAGTCTTTTAAATTAATTGTCTTGTTTTTAATTTATATTCTCCTGATGGCTCATGAGATCAAGGACATTTTCTTATGTTTTGTGTCCTCTTCCTTCTAAGTAAATCAACGCTCTTGCTGATTTCTATTAAATGGTCTGACTTTGACTAACTATAAAATAGAGTTCTTTTATATATTTTGGATAAGAGAACTTTATCATGGATTTGTTGCAAATACCTCTTCCTATTTTATTGTTTGCTTTTTAATTCATTTCGTGATGTCTTTTGATGATCAGAAGTTCTTAATTTAGTCATCATTTTTTTTTCCCTTTCTGGTTCATGCTTTTTATGCCTTGTTTAGAAAAAAACTGCTAACTCAAAAATTTAAATATAAACAGTATATCCTTTTCCTTTTCCTACATTACCAATACTACCAGTGGTACTTGGTGGCTCAGCAGTAAAGAATCAGCCTGCCAATGCAAGAGTCGCAAGTTTGACCCCTGGGTTGAGAAGATCCCCTGGAGAAGGAAATGGCAGCCCACTTCAGTATTCTTGCCTGGGAAATCCCATGGACAGAGGAGCCTGGTGGGCTACAGTCCATGGGGCCACAGTCAGATACAACTGTGTGACTAAACAACAACCAATACTGTCACCTGAATATGATAATTGTTTCATTCTTCCAAATTCTTATGACTTTTTTTTTTCACTGTCCTGTACGATACTCAATATGCTTTCTCATGGTTGAGCTCAGAGTGAAAGTTTCCAGTATTAAATGTGAAGGTTACTAAGTCTTTGTAACAACTCATTAATCATGTAAAGGGTGTCTGGTTTTGTCTATTGTTTGCTAAGAAATTTTATAGTAAATAGTTTTAAAATTGTATCAAATTATATTCATGCATATGTTGAAATATTGAAATGTGTGATTTTTCTCCTTTTTAGAGAATTACATTGGTTGATTCATAAATCTTAACCTAATCTTGCATCCCTGGGTTAAAGCCCACTGACCTGAATTTTTCTAATTTGTTTTTGAGATAGATTGCTTGATTAGAATTGTGGAGAATCTTGATGGTGTTATCTTCCACCAGAGAGGGTTTCCTTTTATTCACTATTATGCAACAGATCCCTTTAATGCAATTAAGGACAGACCAGGGTCAAGTATGGGTTCAATTTTTTTGTGAAACTTGGCTTATTTTGGATTATCTTCCTCCCAAACTGCAGTTCTGTAGTTTCCCAGAGCAGAGCAAACCTCACTAACTGCATCTTCAGGAAAGTGACAAGATCCCAGAGAAAAAAATTGGTGTGTTCAGACAGCCTCTTAAAAGATTCATGTGTGTAAAATGTAGCATAAAAATAGCAGATAAATAGGGGTCCAAAGATTGTATTTTCTCATTCATAATTGTTTTAAAGAATATGTGTGTTCTTGGCAGCTTTGTAATCTCTCTAGTTTGCAATTATTAAGGTCATCTATATGTTTCTTTGCAGTAAACGGTAGAATGAAAACCTTCAGAAATTGAGGGGGAAGCTCTATATACAGGTAGTTTGGGGAAACACGGATGTGGAAGGTGAAAGAAAAGGTTCCCTCTGTTGTTGTTTAGTTGCTAAGTCATGTCCAACTCTTTTGCCACCCCATGGACAGTAGCCCACCAGGCTCCTTTGTCTATGGGTTTTCCAGGCAACAATACTGGAGTGGGTTGCCATTTCCTTTCCAGGGGATCTTCCTGACTCAGGGATTAAACTTGAGTCTCCTGCATTGGCTGGCAGATTCTTTACCACAAAGTCACCTGGGAAGACCTCCCTCTTTGTAGCCAGTGAGTATCCATGAGGGTGTATACAGTGGGGGCTTAAGGGTTGTTATCAGGAATGAAAAAGTTCTGATCTGGGCTCAGAAGGGCCTGGGACTCGGCAGGCCTCCAGATTTGGGACTAGTTCTCACGACACAGTCTTCAACAAAGCAGTCACACATTTAAAGTGTAGGGTGATGTTTCCTGAGAGATTTACAATAACTTTCTTATATCAATTTAGGTATAATCAAGACAATTCTGAATGCAATAAATTTTGTTAATTTAAATTTCAGAGAAAGGTAAGTCTACTGAGATATCATATTATGTTTAATGTAAATTTATTTTTGTTAGAATCAGTCAAGCATAATGTGTCTAGGTTTCTAATAAATTGATTGACATATTTTAGGGATTTTTTTTCTCACCATAATATCTTCCAATTTTATAGTCAGACTCTATTTTTAGGGGATAATTTGTCAGGTTATGGAATTTTCAAGGCTATTTTGCTCTTAGTTTTAATACAAACCACTTTAGGATGCTTGCTAGTAGGATCATCACCACAAGTAGAAAAAGTAAAACTTAGGACTAACTGTCCTGGGAAAGATGTAGGAAATTGCCTCTCTGGGGTTTTGTTAATTACTGTGAGAAATTCTGTTAGCAAAAATGATTCCTCTATTGCAGTCTGTGAATTTAGCTTCTGCCTGTGTGACTACTTTGTGTGTGTGTGTGTGTGTGTGTGTGTGTGTGTGTTTGATCAGTCATGTCCAACTCTTTGTGATCCATGGACTGTAGCCCACCAGACTCCTCTGTCCATGGGATTCTCCAGGCAAGAATACTGGAGTGGGTTGCCATTTCCTTCTCCAGAGGATTTTCCTGACCCAGGGACTGCACCTGTGTCTCCTATGCCTCCTGTGCCTCCTGCATTGGCAAGTGGGTTCTTAACCACTGCAGTAGCCTCCTGTAAGGAGATGTCAGTCACCTTCCTCAGCAATCTGTTGTCTTCCTTGGCTGATCCTTTTAATATCTGCATACCTTTGCTCTGAGGACAGCCTCATATAACTTTATGACAATAGATACTTTTTCTCAAAAATTATGCAAATATCTCAAAGTTCACATTTCTGAATCAACATTTATTTATACTTTAAACTTGTATATCTATGTCCTATCTATCTAGCTAGCTAGCTATATTTTTATCTTTCTGTCAATCACCTATCCATCTAGCCATCTATGATCTGTCCTATCTCTTTTATCCCTTTCCCAATTTTTAATACCTACATTTAAAACTCATTACCCATGAAGTAATGATGTCAAGTACCAGCTTTACTGTCTCCTTCCAGCCTGGACCCAAGTATAATCTGTCCTCCAACCTGCTCCTAGAGTGAACTTTTTAAACATTTAAATCTGATCATTTTATTAGATATTTAAAAATCCTGTGGTGACTCCTTGCAGCTTTCAGGGTATTAAAATGTCATTACTTAACACAAAGTACTCTTCATCAGTTAGCAATACCTTATTTTAAGCTACTTACTTGTTTGGAAGCTCAGAGAAGTCCTCTCACCTCCACCCTGACTCCATTAAAAGATATCTACTCATTTCCCACAACTCAGTACAAGCTCTTCACGGTCACCTATCTGGATTGAGAAGTCTTTCCCCAGTATAGTTTATAGAAACTTCTAATAGAGCAATTACCACAATTTATTATTATAAACAAGTATTTCTCTTATTCTCAAATTAAGTCCTAAAAACTTTGAAAACAATTTTTGACATTGTAGACAGGAAAACAGCATAATACCTAGGATATAATTGATGCCCGATTATTTTGTGTTGCAATCATAGATGAATGAATTAATGTTTGAACATTACCTATTTTACACATGCAAGCATAATACATTTATAACTCATAAATATAGATATAGAGAAGAGAAAACATTTTTAGTCCAGAGTACTCACAACAGTAAAACATAAAGAACTGACGAATCAAAAGGAACAGTTTACCTAATATGACCACAATGTGATGAGTGATGAAGAAAGGGTATTTTCTTTGAAATTCTATATTTAATCACACAATAAAAACACACAGGATTATAAAACTTAATATAAGCTTTCTTATTTTAATAACACAATGCCAACTTTTTTAAAGAGGGATTTGGTAGAGTTGCTCTTATATGGTTCCTTTAAATTTACTTCTTATGTTAGCTCTGTTAATTGATTCAATAAGTTTTGCAAATCAAAAATGGCCAACGAGAAGTTGAGCTGTCAATTGCCTCTTAATTATAGTGATTTGGAAAAGTCTGGAAGATGACCCTGAGGGCACTTGGAAACACAGATTTTCTTTACTGCATTGCTGCGGTTTTGTTAATGTGGCTTGTGGTTATTTAGTTAATTAGGGAGAATAGTTTATATAAACAAAAGGCTTTCTATCTAAAATATTTCCTGTAAGTCTAAAAGCAAGGATTTATCACCCTTGTTTTTAGAGTAATAACTGTACATGATAATTAAATTTTTGGTAATAGTGTTCTACAATTCTGATCGGAAGGATGAAAGAATCTTATCTTTAGTCAAGTCTAGACATAAAAGAGGAAACCCTGATGTCATGTTTTCAAATTATTTCTAGGGGATATTCTTGTAAGTATATATGTGTTTACTTGCATACATTCATATGTAAAGATCAGAGGGATATTTACTGACAATATTCAACCATGTCTTGCCCTTGTTTTATTGTAATCTGTCCCTTAAAGGTTAACAAACATATTTGCTTTCTGCTTTTCACATTCAGTTTATTTAATATGTATTATAAGTAGGTCTACATATAAATGCTATAATTTACTATATATGACTTCCATTCTTCCCACTTGACCTGCTTTAAAATATTGAAAATTAAAGTCTACTCATTTGAAAATATCTCCCCCAGTTGGACATATTAAACTGTCCATTTACATTTCTCATAGCAGCACTTGTTGTGCAAGTGCCTTCAAAATTAAATATGCCAAAGTTATAATTATAGCAAAATGAAAGCAAATGCAAGAATGGCTCTGAGAGGTTTATCCTTTTAAACTGCAAATTTAGCTCTTTTACATAGGCAGGTTTAATTTCAAAGATTTTCACAGTGTAGGAACTAATTAATTAGTTAATAATGCATGAAGCCAGTAGAGCATTATCAGTGCTATATCCCAGATGGAAAACTAAAACAAGTGAGGAAACTTACATTTAATTTGACCCTTTTAGACATGAAAACTTAAGACTTTTCTTGTTGTCTGGTTACATTTTCATAATTTTATCTTCCATGTCTTTTGTTGTCCCCTGCTTCACCATTACACAACTGTAGAATTTTTAGACTCTTGGGGTGGAAAAGGGAAGTGATAGCAGTGTGACTGTAACAAATCATTTAACGGGCTTGATAAAGTTGATTTTTAAAAATAAAGTCATTCTTCACTGATATAGCACATTATCTTGGATGAGCCACTAGTGTCCATTTGCTAAATTACCTCTTTTATTAAAACAAATGGAAATCTACTGGTCTGAAGGAGTAAATACCTTTAGTCTCACATTACCTTCTCTCCCATACACACACACTTACTAAGTAAACCAAACAATCTGGGTGCTCTTCTTTCCAGGTCACACTTATTATTCCTCAACTGATCTCTGAAAGCTAAAAACAATGTGGTTTTAATAATCAAATGTGTTCCTTTCTTTCACATCTATTTTTATCAATCCAGGATGCTATTTTGACAGGTAAAATTTACTTAAGTCTATGAAATGCTATCACTTATTCTACCACTTCTTGTTTTTATGATCTTCATAGACATAGGGGGGCCCCTAAAAAATCTACAAATTAAAATCCATGTTAGTTTATTTATTTACGTCTCTCTTACACTTAGCGCAAACTTCAAGTTAGCACAAACATCAAGTTTCTTCAGCAACTGTGTCTCATTTACAAGGAGCAAATAAGTCAATGTGTTACAATGTGAGTATTAGTTCAGTTCAGTCACTCAGTGATGTCTGACTCTGTAACCTTATGGACTGCAGCAGGTTTCCCTGTCCATCACCAACTCCTGGAGCATGCTCAAACTCATGTTCATCAGGTCAGTGATAACATCCAACCATCTCATCCTTTATTGTCCCCTTCTTCTCTGTCTTCAATCTTTCCCAACATAAGGGTCTTTTGAAATGAGTCAGTTTCTTCCCATCAGGTGGCCAAAGTATTGGAGTTTCAACTTCAGCATCAGTCCTTCCAATGAATATTCAGGACTGATTTTCTTTAGGATGGACAAGTTGAATCTTCTTGCAGTCCAAGGGACTCTCAAGAGTCTTCTCCAGCACCACAGTTCAAAAGCATCAATTCTTCACCATTAAGCTTTCTTTATGGTCCAACTTTCACATCCATACTTGGAAAAACCATAGCTTTGACTAGACGGACCTTTGTTGGCAAAGTAATGTCTCTGCTTTTTAATAAGCTGTCTAGGTTGGTCATAACTTTTCTTCCAAGGAGCAAGTGTCTTTTAATTTCATGGCTGTAATCACCATCTGCAGTGATTGTGGAGCCCCAAAAATGAAGTCTCTCATTCTTTCCATTGTTTCTGCTTCTATTTACCATGAAGTGATAGGCCAAATGCCATGATTTTAGTTTTCTGAATGTTGAGCTTTAAGCCAACTTTTTCACTCTCCTCTTTCACTTTCATCAAGAAGCTCCTTAGTTCTTCTTTGCTTTCTGCCATAAGAGTGGTGTCATCTGCATATCTGAAAGTGAAAGTGAAGTCGCTCAGTCCTGTCTGACTCTTTGCAACCCCATGGACTATAGCTCACCAGAATCCTCCGTCCATGGGATTTTCCAGGCAAGAATACTGGAGTGGGTTGCCATTCCCTTTTCCAGGAATCTTCCCAACCCAGGGATTGAACCTGGGTGTCCTGCTATGTAGGCTGACACTTTACCATCTGAGCCACCAGGGTAGTCATGGCTACATATCTGAGGTTACCGATATTTCTCCCAGCAATTTTGACTTCAGCTTGTGCTCCATCCAGCCCAGCATTTTGCATAATGAACTCTGCATATTTCTCCACTGATCTCCAGTTGCATATTAGGCACCTACCGATCTGAGGGGTTCATCTTTCAGTGTCCTATCATTTTGCCTTTTCATAATGTTCATGGGGTTCTCAAGACAAGAATATTGAAGTAGTCTGCCATTCCCTTCTCCAGAATAGAATGAAAGGATGGAGCCAAAGCAAAAAACAATACCCAGTTGTGGATGTGACTCATGATAGAAGATAGGTCCGATGATATAAAGAGCAATATTTCACAGGAACCTGGAATGTTAGGTCCATGAATCAAGGCAAATTGGAAGTGGTCAAAGAGGAGATGGCAAGAGTGAACATAGACATTCTAGGAATCAGCGAACTAAAATGGACTGGAATGGGTGAATTTAACTCAGATGACCATTATATCTATTACTATGACAGGAATCCCTTAGAAGAAATGGAGTAGCCATCATAGTCAAAATAAGAAATGCAGTACTTGGATGCAATCTCAAAAACAACCAAAATGATCTCCATTTGTTTCCAAGACAATCCATTCAATATCACGGTAATCCAAGTCTATGCTCCTACAAGTAACGCTGAAGATGCTGAAGTTGAATGGTCCTATGGAGAGCTACAAGACCTTTTAGAACTAACACCCAGAAAAGATGTCCTTTTCATTATAGGGGACTGGAATGCAAAAGTAGGGAGTCAAGAAATAACTGGAGTAACAGGCAAATTTGGCCTTGGAGTACAGAATAAAGCAGGGCAAAGGTTAAAGAGTTTTGCCAAGAGAACACACTGGTCATAGCAAACACCCTCTTCCAACAACACAAGAGATGACTCTACACATGGGCATCACAGATGGTCAACACCAAAATCAGACTGATCATATTCTTTACAGCCAAAGATGGAGATGCTCTACACAGTCAGCAAAAACAAGACCGGGAACTCACGGTGGCTCAGATCATGAACTTCTGAATGCCAAATTCAGACTTACATTGAAGAAAGTAGGGAAAACCACTAGACAATTCAGGTATGACCTAAATCAAATCCCTTATGATTAAACAATGGAACTGAGAAATAAATTTAAGTGACTAGATCTGATAGACAGAGTGCCTGATGAATTATGGACACAGGTTTGTGACATTGTACAGGAGACAGGGATCAAGACCGTCCCCAAGAAAAAGAAATGCAAAAAAGCAATGGCTGTCTGAGGAGGCCTTACAAATAGCTGTGAAAAGAAGAGAAGTAAAAATCAAAGAAGAAAAGGAAAGATGCAAACATCTGAATACAGAGTTCCAAAGAACAGAAAGAAGAGATAAGAAAGCCTTCGTCAGTGATCAATGCAAAGAAATAGAGAAAAACAATAGAATAGGAAAGACTAGAGATCTCTTCAAGAAAATTCGAGATACTAAGGGAACATTTCATGCAAAGATGGGTTCAATAAAGGACAGAAATGGTATGGACCTAACAGAAGCAGAAGATATTGAGAAGAGGTGGCAAGAATACACAGAAGAACTGTACGAAAAAGATCTTCATGACCAAGATAACCAAGATGTTGTGATCACTCACCTAGCCAGACATCCTGGAATGTGAAATCAAGTGGGCCTTAGGAAGTATCATGATGAACAAAGCTAGGGGAGTTGATGGAATTCCTGTGGAGCTATTTCAAATCCTAAAAGATAATCCTGTGAAAGTGCTTCACTCAATATGCCAGCAAATTTGGAAAACTCAGTAGTAGCCACAGGACTGGAAAAGGTCAATTTTCATTCCAATCCCAAAGAAAGGCAATGCCAAAGAATGCTCAAACTACTGCACAATTGCACTCATCTCACATGCTAATAAAGTAATGCTCAAAATTCTCCAAGCCAGGCTTCAGCAATACGTGAACCATGAACTTCCAGATGTTCAAACTAGATTTAGAAAAAGCAGAGGAACCAGAGATCAAATTCCCAACATTCACTTGATCATTGAAAAAGCAAGAGAATTCCAGAAAAAAACACATATTTATGCTTTATTTTCTATGCCAAAGCCTTTGACTGTGTGGATCACAATAAACGGCGGAAAATTCTGAAAGAGATGCAAATACCAGACCACCTGACCTGCCTCTTGAGAAACCTATATGCAGGTCAAGAAGCAACAGTTAGAAGTGAAAATGGATCAACAGACTGGTTCCACATAGGAAAAGGAATATGTCAATGCTGTATATTGTCACCCTGCATATTTAACTTATATGCAGAGTACATCATAAGAAATGCTGGGCTGGAAGAAGCACAAGCTGGAGTCAAGATTGTTGGGAGAAATATCAATAACCTCAGATATGCAGATGACACCACCCTTATGGCAGAAAGTGAAGGGGAACTAAAAAGTCTCTTGATGAAAGTGAAATAGGAGAGTGAAAAAGTTGGCTTAAAACTCAACATTGAGAAAATGAAGATCATGGCATCTGGTCCTATCACTTCATGGGAAATAGATGGGGAAATAGTGGAAACAGTGTCAGACTATTTGGGGGGGGCTCCAAAATCACTGCAGATGGTGACTGCAGCCATGAAATTAAAAGACGTTTACTCCTTGGAAGAAAAGTTATGACCAACCTAGAGAGCATATTGAAAAGCAGAGACATTACTTTGTCAACAAAGATCCATCTAGTCAAGGCTATTGTTTTTCCATTGGTCATGTATGGATGTGAGCGTTGGACTGTGAAGAAAGCTGAGCACCGAAGAGTTGATGCTTTTGAACTGTGGTGTTGGAGAAGACTCTTGAGAGTCCCTTGGACTGCAAGGAGATCCAATCAGTCCATTCTAAAGGAGATCAGTCCTGGGATTTCTTTGGAAGGAATGATCCTAAAGCTGAAATTCCAGTACTTTGGCCACCTCATGTGAAGAGTTGACTCATTGGAAAAGACTCTGATGCCGGGAGGGACTGCGGGCAGGAGGAGAAGGGGATGACAGAGGATGAGATGGCTGGATGGCATCACCGACTCAATGGACATGAGTTTGGGGGGACTGTGGGAATTGGTGATGGACACAGAGGCCTGGCGTGTTGTGGTTCATGGGATCGCAGGAAGTTGGACATGACTGAGTGATTTAACTGAACTGAACTAGGAATATAAGTTAAATAAGCAAGATGACAATATACAGCCTTGATGTTCCCCTTTACCAATATGGAACCAGTCTGTTGTTCCAATGCACAGTTCTAACCATTGCTTCTTGACCTACACACAGATTTCTCCGGAGTCAGTAAGGTGGTCTGGTATTGCCATCTCTTTAAGAATGTTCCACAGTTTGTTGTGACCAACATAGTCAAAGGCTTTGGCGAAATCATCAAAGCAGAAGTAGATGTTTTTGTGGAACTCTCTTGTTTTTTTGACAACCCAACAGATGTTGGCAATTTGATCTCTGGTTCCTCTGCCTTTCCTAAATCTATCTTGAACATCTGGAAGTTCATGGTTCATATATTGCTGAAGCCTGGCTGGAGAATTTTGAGCATTACTTTACTAGCGTGGGAGATGAGTGCAATTGTGCAGTAGTTTAAACATTCTTTGGCATTGCCTTTCTTTGGGATTGGGGTGAAAAACGAGCTTTTCCAGTCGTGTGGCCACTGCTGCATTTTCCAAACTTGCTGGCCTATTGAGTTGCAAACTTGCTGCACATTGAGTGCAGGACTTCCACGGTATCATTCTTTAGGATTTGAAATAGCTCAACTGGAATTCTATCACCTCCACTAGCTTTGTTCATAGTGATGCTTCCTAAGGCCCAGTTGACTTCACATTCCAGGGTATCTGGCTCTGGGTGAGTGATCACACCGTTGTATTATCTGCTTCATAAAAATCTTTTTTTTTTTTTTTTTTTAATAGTTCTATGTATTCTTGCTACCTCTTCTCAATATCTTCTGCTTCTGTTAGGTCCATACCATTTCTGTCCTTTATTGAGCCTATCTTTGCATGAAATGTTCCCTTAAATAAGTAAGTAAGTAAAGTCACTCAGTCGTGTCCAACTCTTTGTGACCCTGTGGACTGCAGCCCACCAGGCTCTTCAGTCCATGGGATTCTCCAGGCAAGAATACTGGAGTGGATTGCCATGTTCCCTCGGTATCTCTAATTTTCTTGAAGTGATATCTAGTCTTTCCCATTCTATTGTTTTCCTCTATTTCTGTGTGTTGCTCACTCAGAAAGGCTTTTTTATCTCTCCTTGCTATTCTTTGGAACTTTGTATTCAAATACTTTTATTTTTCCTTTTCTCTTTTGCCTTTCACTACTCTTCTTTCTCAGCTATTTGTAAGGTAGGCAACCGTTTTGCTGTTTTGCATTTCTTTTTCTTGGGCATGGTCTTGATCACTGCCTCCTGTATAATGTCATGAACCTCAGTCCATAGGTGTGTTAAAGGAACGTTTTTTTGTTTGTCAGAAATATGTAAAATAGAGAAAGGAAAAACTTCCCCTGTTAATAATCAAAGTGAAATGGTAATTCTTTGGTCTCACTTCAAATAATAGAAACAGATGACATAATCACAAGTGTTCTTTCCTAAAGTTACCCATGTCTAGTCCTATCAGGTGAATGCTGAGAATTGTGGATGCCGTTTGTAAGCACCATTCATAGTAAAGTGTACAAAATGAAGGTTTTCTCATCTATGTTCATCAGTGATATTGGTCTTTAACTTACTTTTTTTTTGGTGATATTTTTGTCTGGTTTTTGTATCAAGATGATGGTGGCCTCATAGAATGAATTTGGGTGTGTTCCTCTCTATGTAAGATTTTAGAAGAGTTTGAGAAAAATAGGTGTTAGCTCTTCTCTAAATGTTTGATTGAATTCTCCTGTTAAGCCATCTGGACTTTTGTTTGTTGGAAGATTTTGAATTACACTTTCAATTTCATTACTTGTGATTGATCTGTTTATATTTGCTAATTCTTCCTAGTTCAGTCTTGGATAGTTATACCTTTCTAAGAATTTGTCCATTTTTTCCAGGTTGTACATTTTATTGGCATATAGTTGCTTGTGATAGTCTTTCATATCCTTCATAAAATGGTGCAGATGAGCCTATTTCCAAGGCAGGAATAGAGACACAGATGTAGAGAAAAAAAGTGGACATGGGGGGAAGGGAAGGGTGGGATGAATTGGGAGACTGGATTGACATATATACATTCAGTTCAGTTCAGTTCAGTTCAGTCGCTCAGTCTTGTCCAACTTTTTGCGACCCCATGAACTGCAGCACTCCAGGCCTCCCTGTTCATCACCAACTCCTGGAGGAATTTATGCAAAACCATGTCCATTGAGTCAGTGATGCCATCCAACCATCTCATCGTCTGTTACCATGTTTAAAACAGACAGCTAGTGGGAACTTGTTATAAAGCACAGGATGCTCAGCTGAGTGATCTGTGATGACCTGAGAGGGGGGATTGGGACTAAGAGAGAGGTCCAAGAGGGAGGGGATAGATGTATGAGTATAGCCGACTTACTTCATTGTATAGCTGAGACTAACACATTATTGTAAAGCAACTGAATTCCAATAAAAATGCAAAAAAAGAAGCAATGGTTACATGTAATATGTATGTATGACTGAGTCACATTGCTGTGTACCTGAAACTATTGTTAATTGACTATACTCCAATATAAAATAAACAGTTTTTTTTTTAAGTAATTGAAAGAAAATACCTACCTATTACAATAATAAAAGGAGCTAATATTTTCCTCCAAATTAAGGAAACTGGTTCTTCCAGGCCCACCCTGGCTAGGGTGTAGAGCCAATTACAGTTGCTGCCTGTGAGTTTGGGTTCAAAATAAAGGGTTAACAAAAATAGATACCCAAGGTATAATATCCTAAAATAATCATGAGGTGAGGAAAATCCTTAATAAGAAATTAGAATATCAGAAGAAGAGAAATAGAAGACTGTGATAATGAAAGAGCATCCTGAAGAATTCTAGAATTCTTACATTTCTCTTTGCTAAAAAAAAAAAAAAATTGAATTAATGGAAAGATCATCATGTACCTTATGAATCTGTATGTAGTACACAGAACAAACCCAATTTCAGGTTGCTTTCCTATAACAGTCCAGAAAACATTTGGTTTTACTTCTGATTTAATGAAATCAGTCAAAATCCATTATGTATTTGGGAATTTTCTTTAACTATATGCATTTAGTACTTCATTTAACAATTTCTCATTATAGCTGCCACATTAGCTGCTGGAGATACAATGGTGAATGTAATGGACACAGTTCTTGCTCTCAGAGAGCTTCGACTTTAATGTAGGGATGAGATAATTAAGAGGAAAATGTAATTCTATGCAATAAGTACAATTCATTGTCATGGAAGAACAGAGGGATCATAGGAGCACAAATCAGAGATGATAAACCAGATTTGGCAGGGAGGGATTTCTCTCAATGATATGACATCTAAACTGTAATCTGATGAATGAGTAAAGTTTGGCTAGATGAAAAGGAGAGAAAAAAAGTTTGTCAGAAAGGGTTGTTTAGTTCAGTTCAGTTCAGTCTCTCAGTCATGTCCGACTCTTTGTGACCCCATGAATTACAGCATGCCAGGCCTCCCTGTCCATCACTAACTCCCCCAGTTCACTCAAACTCAATTCCATCGAGTTGGTGATGCCATCCAACCATCTTATCCTCTGTTGTCCCCTTCTCCTCCTGCCTGCAATCCCTCCTAGCATCAGGGTCTTTTCCAGTGAGTCAACTCTTCGTGTGAGGTGGCCAAAGTATTAAAGTTTCAGCCTCAGCATCAGTCCTTCCAATGAACACCCAGGACTGATCTCCTTTAGGATGGACTGGTTGGATCTCATTGCAGTCCAAGGAATTCTCTAGAGTCTTCTCCAACACCACAGTACAAAAGCATCAATTCTTTGGTGCTTGGCTTTCTTCACAGTCCAACTCTCACATCTATACATGACCACTGGAAAAACCATAGCCATGACTAGACAGACCTTTGTTGGCAAAGGATTGTTGCTGCTGCTGCTAAGTCACTTCAGTCGTGTCCTACTCTGTGCAACCCCATACATGACAGCCCACCAGGCTCCCCTGTCCCTGGGATTCTCAAGGCAAGAACACTGGAGTGGGTTGCCATTTCCTTCTCCAGTGCAGGAAAGTGAAAAGTGAAAGTGAAGTAGCTCAGTGTTGTCTGACTCTTAGCAACACCATGGACTACAGCCTACCAGGCTCTTCCATCCATGGGATATTCCAGGCAAGAGTACTGGAGTGGGGATTGTTAGTGGGATGTTAATAATCAAAGAGGAAACAAGTTACATGTCGAGGCATGAAATTGTAGGATGAATGATGAGTGATGGATACTTAATATTCAGTATGTATATTTAAATGAAAAAAAAATAGACTCTTTTTAGGGTTGTTGTTGTTGTTATTTTGTGGTACTGGCAGAATTGTGTGTGTGTTAATTAAACTAGTCTGTTGATTCCAATTTTGAGTCTATCGCTATTAAGTAAGTGAACTTGTTTATCTGTTCACCAACTCCTGGAGCCTTTGCATTCTCACCTATAAAGTGGGGTTGTAATACATATCTTGGAGAGCTGTCAGTAGGATTATGTGAGGGAGAGTGTTTCAAAGAATCTATCATAGTTTCTCAAAAGTAGTAGTTAATCAGTATATTTGAATTCCCTTCAGTTTTCTTGACTCTCTGACTGACTGGACTAGTTCATTTTGAACAGATTTACAGTCACAAAAAAATTTTAAAAAGAAGTTTTGAAATTAAACACTAAGCAGTTTCAAGTAAATAAATTAAGGAGACAATGTAAAGAAAAAAAAATTCAGTGTGAATGCAATCAAATTTGACAAAAATTTTGACAAAAATCTCAAGCCAGCAAGACTGGGGATTAGTTACTGAAATACGGTGAAAATTCTAAAGCAATCTTGGCTAGACCTTGAAGAGATCCTTTTATTTGTAATGTAAAGCATATTTCACTGTTAGCCTTCTCTCTACCTCTCAATTCTCTCTCTTTTTCTCTCTTTCTGTCTCTCTGTTTATTTAATACTTCTAAATTTGGTGGAATTTTCAAAATAGTATCAGCTGCAAAGATAGATCAATTTATATTTCCTTGACTACCTAATATACTATAATTCTTGATTTCCTTTGCAAATTTTAACTTATTCTACCCTAATGTTTCATTTCAAAGGTGAGAACTTTGTTTCTGGTTGCCTTTCCATGTCTAAGGGCAAGCATTTGCTTTCTAATATTATTTCCCAGTACTGTACTGATAGTCTTTCCTCCCTCAAGCAACAAATCCACAACGCTTTGGGATATAAATTGTAAACTAATACACTAAAAGCAGCAACAGAAGTATTTTCTGTACATTCAGTACTTGGCATTTATAGCATTTCCAAGCAAAGTTTATGAAAGAAACAGGACACAATTTGGCAGTGGTTCTGGTAGAAAGACTTGTGTTTAACTTACTTGCTATGCTGTTGGTTTGGTTGTTTCGCTTCAGAAGTAGGTAAATAATAATTTGGTAAAGACAGTAGTTTATAATTACAAACATGAACTAAAGCTAGATTTTCCTCTTCACCCAACGTTATAATCAAATTTTTAATAATTGTCGGTTTCCTGGATCAGGTCAGGTCTTCCCATAGACATGTGTCCTGGATAAACATCTCAGAAACATAGCATATCTATTTCAATAGATTTGTGATAATCAAGGGTTTCCCCAGGTGGCACTAGAGAACCCACCTGCCAATGCAGGAGATGAAAGAGTCATGGGTTAGATCCCTGCATCAGGAAGATCCCCTGGAGGAGGGCATGGCAACCCACTCCAGTTTTGTTGTCTGGAGAATCCCATGAACAGAGAAGCCTGGCAGGCTATGGTCCATAGTGTCACAAAGAATTGGACATGACTGAAGCAACTTAGCATGCATGCTCATGATATTCAAAAAACTAGAATCATCAAGCTCTTCCATTCCTCAGATGAACAAGTTGTTGTCAGAATCAAATGAAGCACAAGATAGAGAAAAATGTATTTGTTGGGTAAGGACCTAGTGGTCCATATGTGCTATCCCTGTCAGAATGTATATTTGAACCACTTTACTTTCTGATATCATTCTCAGCACTGAGTGAGGTAAAAAATGATAATTTCCTCAGTGGTTTTTAACAGTTTACCTAAGGTGAATATAGTTGGAATACAAGCCACCACTAGTATTTATTTATTAGGTCACTCAGTTTCTCTTCTCTTAAAAAACATTCAGCTGTAAAATTTGATTATAAATTATAACCCTTTAATTCACCAAAAAAATGTTTTGTGAAATGAAAAAAAAATTTAAGGAAATAGATATTACTGTCTTGCCCTTAATGCAGAATTTATATAAAGAATTGAAAATAAAAATTATTATCACTGTATAGAATGGACTTTTGGGCTCTGAGGGAGAGGGAGTGTGTGGGATGATTTGGGAGAATGGCATTGAAACATGTATACTATCATGTAAGAAACGAATCGCCAGTCTATGTTCGATATAGGATACAGGATGCTTGGGGCTGGTGCACGGGGATGATCCAGAAAGACGATATGGGATGGGATGTGGGAGGGGGTGTTCAGGATTGGGAACTCATGTACACCCGTGGCAGATTCATGTCAATGTATGGCAAAACCAATACAGTATTGTAAAGAAAAATAAAGTAAAAATAAAAATTAAAAAAAAGAATTATTATCACTATTTGGAAAACATGGTTAAATTATCCTTCCTCTCATACACTTACAAAATTATTTTATTGATTGATCAGGCTCTCTAAAATACCAGCCGATCCTCTTGAGTAGTATTTGCCCACTTGGCATTTATTTATGCCTCTTTTTTCTTTTCTTTCTTTTTTTTTTTTTTCTTTTGAATTGGAGGATTGGGAATTCATCATCTTAGTTTTCTTTTTAAATTCACCATTCCTTCAGCCTAAATCTATGCAGTTGATGCTACCGAATAGCTTCACAGTTAGGCATGCACCCAAAGCCAGGTCAATGAAACTTAATTCATGATTTGTATTGAAACATTCAAAATAGAAACGTTCTCATTGCTCTCCTTTTGCTCAGCTGTGAGAATGTACACCTAAAACTGCTTAGGGATTTCAGAATGTAAGAGCCTGCCTGAGAACTATGCCAACAAAGAGGAAGTAAATAGCCAACAGAAGGAAAGAGATAATTTCCTTAAAATATTATTTTAAGACTCTGACATAGCAATGCCTAGACTTTACCATCTTTTTGGGTAAAATTTTCTGTTTTTGAGTAGATTTTTTTTTGTACTTGTAACTAAAATGTCCCAATTAATGCACCAGTGTCATTATAATGAAATGTATCAGAAACTACCCAGAACCAACAGCTTTATGCCAGACTCACTGATTAAGTCTCTCTGAAGTAGTTTTAGGAATCAAGATTACAACAATGCCTATTTTTATAAAGATTTTATGAGAAGTACTGTTTTAGAAAATAAGTTCAATTGGATGTGAATCATACTTCATTTATCTTTGTATTCCCAGTGCCTTATATTTGGTCTAGCATATAGTTATCACTCAATCATTATTGGGTAAAGTGTTCAAAGATGTTCATACATCAGATGGACAATAGAAGCAGAAAAAGTACAAAGGTGTGTGTGCTCAGTTGTGTCCAACTCTTTGCAACCCCCAAATCCATGAAATTTTCCAGGCAAGAGCAGTGGAGTTGGTAGCCACTTCATACTCCAGGGAATCTTACAAACCAGCTTACTTCTCCATAAGGAGAGCAGAAATTATGTACCCAGCTTATTGGATTAATTTCTATTTTACACTACTTCAATTGGTATTAAAAGATGTCAAGAATTAGAAAAGGTTACAGGCTGAAGTAAATTTGGGAAATATGCCTACTGTTATTTTAATTAAAAAAAATCTTCACATATAAGGCAAAGACTCCAAGAAATCCTGTAATTCCAGGAATCAAGTCTAGTCTGCCAGATTTGCAAATGGTAATTTTAAAAAATGAAACACTATTAATATCTTAGGTGAGCATTCCACATCTTACCATGAGAAAAGCTGTAACATGACATGATAAGAACAACACATGGGGCGTAGAAGAAATCTTGGATGTGGTCTTAGGAAAAGGATTTTTGATTCCTTTCTTGATTCCTTTCTCGAGGCAGTTTTGCAAACATGTCAGGAAGAAGAGGTATTTAGATGTGGTAGAGGGGAAAGGCAAGGTGTGTGCAAAGCCATATGCTTCTCCCAGCTCTATGTAAACAAAGAAGGGCAAAGATTCTTGACACTAGTTCTTAAAATGAATATTCTTGTCCATGGCAACTATTAACAATTTTTCCATTTGTTATGTGCTATTTCAGGGCGTCCTGGGTGGCATTAGTGGTAAAGAACCCTGCCTATCAATGCAGGAGACAAAGGAGACATGGGTTTGATCCCTGGGTTGGGAAGACCCCTGGAGAAGGAAATGGCAACCTGCTCCAGTATTCTTGCCTGGATAATCCCATGGACAGAGTAGCCTGGTGGGCTACAGTTCATGGGGTTGCAAAGGGTTGGACACAACTGAATCGACTGAGCACATAAGTGCTATTTTATTCAATTCTAACTAGTCTGTGAAAACTCTGTTTCCAGTTTTACTTAAATAGTTATCAAGTTCTACCTTACCATCATCAATAATAATAGTAATCAGCAGAACAAAAGTAGTACATGCGAAGGAGGTTTCTAAAACTTTGCACGTTTAAATCTTTTAACTCTCATAACAAACTTGCCTGGTAGGAACTGTTGTTATCTCTATTTGGTACTAGGGTATATTGTCTCAGTATATCATTGTACTGAGACAGAGAGAGGTTAATTAGGTGCTTCAGGTCTGCCCTTGATGTATGGCTCCAGCTCCTGCATCCTTTAATATCATGCTTTACCATGTGCCACACTAGCCTGGGTATGTGCATATGTTGATGAAGAAACATGATCCTCCTATCCTGATCAATTTACAATCTCTGTACAGTCCATGAAATTCACCAGGCCAGAATACTGGAGTGGGTATTCTTTCTCCAGGGGATCTTCCCAACACAGGATCGAACCCAGGTCTCCCGCATTGCAGGCATTCTTTACCAGTTAAGCCACAAGGGAAGCCCAAAGAATATTTACCACAACAAAAATACAATTAAAAACTAATCTCAAAATAGGAAATTGTCCTTCAAATGTATAAGTCAGTGAAGCAAATTGAGCAAAGGGGAGAAAATAGCTAGTGATAACTAGACAAGACAAGGCCAACAGTAATTTACTTTGTTTGAAGAACACCTTTCATTTCTAAGGTCAGAATTTGTTTTTATTCTATTTTTTTTAGTGAGTTTTGAAATGTTTTGCCTTGGGAGTTTCTGAAAACTGATTCTTTGTAGTTAATGTGATGAAATTTCTCTAAAAGTCTTATGACTGCAAAAACAAAAAAGTTAGGATTTTGCCTAATAAAGAACATGAGAAGCAGGAAGGGCTGGTAGCCAAGGAAGAAGAGCCTAGGAAGAGTCCTGAGATGCAAAAATGGACAAAAGAGTAGAGCAAAGAAGTAAAAAATAATCTCCCCAATCACTTACATTTCACTTAGTGTGTCTCTTTCCCCAGCTTCATCTCTTTCCTCCAGGAAACGTAAAGGAGTTGGGAGTGAAGGCCAAATGACTAGAGTTAAATAACCATTAAACTGATCTCCAAACACTTACCAGGCTTGCAGCCTACCTTATTTTTTCTTCCCGCCTCCCTCCATCTCTCTCTCTTCAAGTTCCAAAAGAATCTTTCTCTTCCTATCCTTAACAGAATGACTGCCATATTATTCAAAAATTAAACCTTTCCCTAGCTGCCATTTTCAATGCTTCTGGATAGAGCAGTCTCCCCTGGCTTGGTCATCTTTCCTATTTCCCTTATTGGATGCCATCATTGACCCTTACATCACCTCCTAACTAGTCTACTCCATCTGCTTCCTTTATTTTCCAGGGACCAAAAGTTGCAACCATGATACTTGATTTCCTTCCTTTCAGAGTATTACTGAGGATAACACAAACAAACATCAGTTAGAGTGGTTTAGCTATTGCAGCATTAAGATCAGGAATGACTGTAATACACACAACTTTGAGAATTACTGTTTGAAATCTCCAAATGTGAGCTGTATCCATATTAATGTTTAATATTGAAGAGTCAGTTTTTAACACTATGAATGCTGCATATTTTTAGTCAAATATTCACAAAGTATGAGCTTTCTTGGTGGCTCAGATTGTTAGGAATCTGTCTGAAATGTTGGAGACCTGGGTTCGATCCTTGAGTTGGGAATATCCCCTGGAGGAAGGCATGGCAACCCACTCTAGTATTCTTGCCTGGAGAATCCCCATGAACAGAGGAGCCTGGTGAGGGACTACAGTCCAAGGGGTCACAAAGAGTCTGACACCACTAACTTAGCGAGCATGTACACATTATGTTAATAAAGTTTCATGACGGAGTGACTAAGCACATTCACAAAGTATGGTCATTAAAATAAAAACTGAGATAATAACACAGGACCACATGCCTGAACCATAAGAGTCAAAATCCTTGAGGAGAACCTAATTCAATAGTTTAATACCTTTGAGTACCTAAGAAGTGCCAATCTCTGTGCAAGGCCTGAGAAGACATTTTAAAAAATCATTTTCCCCCATTTAATTGAGGCTATCCAGTCAATCCTAAATTTGCTATCATATTCCCTGCCCCAGAAAGAACATTCTCAATACATATAGAGAAATTTAAACTTTAAAGAAGTCCAAAGAAAAACTGAATGTGACATCTTTAAAAAAGAGACTTAAAACTCACTTCAAGAGAATAATTAATATGAAATTAGAAATTAAATTTTCCCAGGAAAGATTACACTTTCCTTTCTAAAAGCACTGAAAAACACCTCCTGATTCACATTAAATACGTTTACAATGGATTAGAAAGAATCAAGAGTGAAATAGAGTTCCAAGTAAAGAAATCTTGTATTGACTTTTTTGTAATATATTGAATAATCTAAGATTAAAACAGGATTGATAGTATCAGAGTATTTAAATCTGATGATTGCTTGAATCTTCACTGAATAGTGTACTTTTTCCAACTGTCACTCATTCTCCAGATTTTATGATACAAAAGTAAACTTATTCAAAAGAAATTTTAAGGGTCTTAAGAAATACACTTTAAAAAACTGAATCACAACCAGTCCAACATTTAAGCTCCCAGAGAATACACTAAATTCAGGGTTAAAATTTGCTTAATCTCCAGATGATGTCAATAGCATGTGCAAACCAACTGAGTTTGGCACAATGTACTGAAGGCTTTTTGTGTGTATTATTTAATTCAAGGTGATCTTATAAATTAATATCTATTATGCAAAGGACAAAAGTATGTGACTGAAAGTGTAGTTGTTTAGCTACCCTTCAGTATATGACGTTTTACCAAAAAAAAAAAAAAAAAGAAAGAAAAGAAAAAGAATATATATCCATGCAAACACACTAAGTCAATTGGGTAATTTAGGTCAAAATAAATGAAGTACATAAATAATTCATATTTTCCAGTGAAGTACTTTGCAATGTTACCCAATTTACAGAGCACAGAGCATCATACATAAATGGAGTCTCATTAAAACATAGTATAAGCTACTGATAGATCAGCCAGATTCTGAATTCTAGAAAATCTCTCCAATTTTAAACAGTGAAAAAATACACATTAGTGTTTAAGGAAAGCTTGATAATTTACCAGTTTGCTTTCTTCTCTTGGCCCGTGAGTTTTTACTGTTTACAGGGCCTTTCTACTAAGAGTGAAAATGAAAAAGATTTTTTCAAGGGATTAGAATCTTTCTACTAGAGTCTACTGCTGCTACTGCTGCTAAGTCACTTCAGTCGTGTCCGAATCTGTGCGACCCCATAGACAGCAGCCCACCAGGCTCCCCCGTCCCTAGGATTCTCCAGGCGAGAACACTGGAGTGGGTTGCCATTTCCTTCTCCAATGCATGAAAGTGAAAAGTGAAAGTGAAGTCTCTCAGTCCTGTCTGACCCTCAGCAACCCCATAGACTGCAGCCTTCCAGGCTTCTCCGTCCATGGATTTTCCCGGCAAGAGTACTGAAGCGAGGTGCCATTGGCTTCTCCGCTACTAGAGTCTACTGTAGTTTAAATTTCATGTATTGCTCTTATTCACAAACATGGGGAAAATGCATTTCATTCAAGAAGAGAATCTAGAAATAATCGAGCTCAAGACTCACTTTACAAATGGATAAATTCAACATTAGACAGCTTTCCAATAGAAATCATTAGAAACATTGTGATTTTACTTCCCATGTGCCATTAATAAGGACATTTGAAATTCAAAGGATCTTGTCACTTGATGTCATAAAATCTGACCCATTGCATCATATTGCATATACTGTAGAAATTCTAGTTCCTCACAGAGTAACTTTCTGGCTGTATTTACTGTCTTGTTTTATGACATGCCAAAGGGGTTTGCTGTATTCCACTGGCCTGATTTTCATCTGCGCAAACTGAAATTAAAGAAATAATTAATTGTCAGGCAACAGACACATTGGATATTTCAGACAGCCTCAGTGATGTGTCTGGAAGATATCTGGTTTCTTACCAAAAGCACAGTCCAGGACTCTAATTGTAGTTATTTTCTTTCAAGAAATGGATGGTAAATGACAAGATGATATTAAACCTTCTTAACACAAAGTCATGAAATTTATTGATCCACCTCAAAACTGCTGGAGTTTCCATATATCAGAGCTTTCAAGTAGTAGTGTACTCTCTGTATATCATGCACATTAAGGTTTTATTAAAAATTCAATGAAATATTTATACCTCAGTTATAAATCCCTGATGGGTAAATGAATGCAATCAAGACATAGTGATTTTCCAATATGAGTTTTATTCATAGAACATTTTGTCATGGCAATAGACATCTTTTAGTTTTTAAAAAGATAACCATTGTTAAGTGACCTACTTCTTACATGGGAATGATTTATTTGACCACTATTTTAACTCTTCTTCTTCACCCATTCCAGCCCATCCTCAACTGAGGAGTAAAATTGACTTACAAGAGAATTCCCATAGGGCCTATTTCAAATTTCCCTGGGTAATTCAGAAATAATTTCAAATTTCCCTAGATAATTCAGAAATAATTTCATAATAATGCATAATAAATTTCATGCAGATCTTCAAGTTATAATCCTTTCTATTAAAATTCCCAAGGTAACATTTCTTACAGTAATTCCATTGTGTAAGTACAAAGGCAGCTGTCAGTAATTCCAAGTGATGTGGGTACTTGAAGAAAAGGATATTTCTCTCTCCTCAGTTCAAAACCAGCATGGCTGCCATATTACTTATTTCCTGGGCAGGATTTATAGACAACAGAATGAAATATGCCCTAGGAATAAGGACACTGAGGTCCAGGCCAAGATAAACCTCCTCTTGCAAGAGTCATAATCAGAAGATTCAATACAGGCTTGAAGTTATTTAAATGACTTTTATCTTTTTAAAAAAGTTTTTTTTTTCGGAATTATAGTCTTTCTGTCTGCTTTGAATACCAATAAAATATGGAATAAAGCTCATTTCTAGTTTTTTTTTTCCTTTAAAATAAACATCAGTATTTTACCTGAGAACATTTTTACTAGATCTTTTTATTTACTTTTAACAATAATCAGTGGTATAGATACTGAGACAAAGCTTTTGTTCACTTGCTAAGGCATGTTCAATTCTTTGTGACCCCGTGGACTGCAGCACTGCAAGCTTCTGAATCTGAAAGAGGTAAACTCAGTTTCTTTTCTAAGTTATTTAACATTGAATTTCTTCATAAGACACAAATTTGCAACATTACCACCAAGGCCTGGTTTAAGAAGGACCAGAGGATTGGAATAACCAACTTGATTTCCAAATGTTCTGTCCCAGTCTCTGGATATCTCTGCTGATAATCTTTTTTTTCCTTCTAGTTTTAAAAGTTTAGTAACCTTCTTACACAAATGAGATCTTAAATTATATCTTTTCTCAAATCATTTACATTTAAGATTGTTATTTGAAATCTTAATTCAATAAATCATTCACACATACCCAGAGGATTTAAAATATAATCATTAGGATGTTTCTAAGGTGTATTAGTAGAAAAGGCAATGTCTTAGAAGATAAACTCTGTCTAGTCAAGGCTATGTTTTTCCCAGTAGTCATGTATGGATGTGAGAGTTGGACTGTGAAGAAGGCTGAGCGCCGAAGAATTGATGCTTTTGAACTGTAATGTTGAAGACTCTTGAGAGTCCCTTGGACTTCAAGGAGATCCAACCAGTCCATTCTGAAGATCAGCCCTGGGATTTCTTTGGAAGGAATGATGCTAAAGCTGAAACTCCAGTACTTTGGCCACCTCATGCAAAGAGTTGACTCATTGGGAAAGACGCTGATGCTGGGAGGGATTAGGGGCAGGAGGAGAAGGGGACGACAGAGGATGAGATGGCTGGATGGCATCACTGACCCGATGGACGTGAGTCTGAGTGAACTCTGGGAGTTGGTGATGGACAGGGAGGCCTAGCGTGCTGCGATTCATGGGGTCACAAAGAGTCGGACACGACTGAGCAACTGAACTGAACTGAACTGAACTGAAGACTTAATACCTCCAATATTCTCATCTATAAAATAGTTCAGTCTTCAAGTGCATTTTTGTAAGCATTTTTTATATTTTTGCAAAGCATTCAGCATATTCCCTGTATTATTAATCTGCCCTTATAGTGGCTCAGATGGTAAAGAATCTGCGTGCAATGCAGGAGACCTGGGTTTGATCCCTGGGTCAGGAAGATACCCTGGAGAAAGGAATGGATACCTACTCCAGTACTGTTGTCTGGAGAATCCCACAAACAGAGGAGCCTGGTGGTCTAGAGTCCATGGGGTAGCAAAGAGTTGGACACAACTGAGTGACTAACACTAACATACTTTTATAAGGTAGATACTCAGTAACTTTTAAAGAAGGACTAAGTAGACAAGTTGGGCCATTGATACAGAAATAACTTGTTATCCAAACCAGCTTTAAAGAACACATCTAGTCAAGGCTATGGTTTATCCTGTGGTCAAGTATAGATGTGAGAGTTGGACTGTGAAGAAGGCTGAGCACCGAAGAATTGATGCTTTTGAACTGTGGTGTTGGAGAAGACTCTTAAGAGTCCCTTGGACTGCAAGGAGATCCAACCAATATTTTCTGTAGGAGATCAGCCCTGGGATTTCTCTGGAAGGAATAATGCTAAAGCTGAAACTCCAGTACTTTGGCCACCTCATGTGAAGAGTTGACTCATTGGAAAAGACTCTGATGCTGGGAGGGATTGGGGGCAGGAGGAGAAGGGGACGATAGAGGATGAGATGGCTGGATGGCATCACTGACTCAATAGACGTGAGTCTGAGTGAACTCCGGGAGTTGGTGATGGACAGGGAGGCCTGGTGTGGAGCGATTCATGGGGTCACAAAGAGACACGACTGAGCAACTGAACTGAAATGAACTGAAGTGAAGATTTGAACTGATGCCATTCCAAAATCGTCACAAATAACCTCTCATCCATTATTTTCTCTAATTATATTTTTTAATTTTCTTAGTTTGTGTTACATTTAGGGAGGTAGAGAACAAAGAAAATGGAGATAATCTCATATAGCCATGTGTAACCAGTATGTAGAGACATATTAATCACATTTGAGTTGGTGGGGGAATGGGGGCACTGCTTGTCATACTGACGAAAAGTTAAAATCAAACATTTTTTACATCACAATTTTAAAAAATTAGCTTCTAGGAGAAATAGATGAGGACAAGGTAAAATGTAAAATAATGTTTTATTGAGACAGTAAAACTCACCCTCTGACAATAATTTCACTGTCTTTTATTTTTTAAACTTCCAAGGTATGGAAGTCTGCTAAAAGCAAGGCCAAATATTGTGCATCAGCCTGTCTCTAGGTTGTGCTGCCATTGCAATAATATCGTGGAGGAACAGCAAAGGCCTGATGTTGGATATTTTTCCTTGAGAACCATGCTTAACTTCCATAAAAGCTGTGGGTGTAACTGGCTTCCTTTGTACTTCTCCCATTTCCCTTCCAACCTGTATTATAAATTAAACTGATTTCATCTCAAACATCACCTTCTTAAACAGACTCCTCACAGATTAATTCTAGACACAACAGACTAGTAGTTAAGACCTTGAAATAGAACTTGAAAGCCATGAGTGAACATTATAGGAATTCCAGATTTTGCATTTCTCTTTGTTTTCCTCCTTTTGTCTAAAAAATGAGCAAGTCCCCTAACTTCCCTCATCCAATGCTGGCATTAAACAAATCTTATTATTCTTGTGAAAGTGTGAAGTCACAATTCCTAGTAGAACTCAGATTGAAGTTTCTTAAATCTTATGATCTTTGATGCTTTTATTATTTTATGGCTGCATTGCTAGATATCTCTATTACTTTACTAATTATCTCAAGTCTAGAAGAACTTTTTAATCAAAAGAAAAAGTGTGGCTTCAGCCTCACAAATGATTTTGTGGAGGTCAGTATGAGGAAAGTATATTTGCTGGAAGTGTGCTTGATTGTCATTTGTTTAGCTTAAAGGATGATGAAGCCTTAGAATATAGAAGCAATTCCTGCATTCATTTCTCAGCATTCACTGCTGCCAGAAAACTGGTGGGAAACTTGGCTGTCAGGAGAGCCGGTGTTTTCCTGGACTGTTTCCAAAATTTAGATGAGTTGTTATTAAAAGTAAAGTCTGTTTGGTTTACAAAGACATAAAAGTTCTGATTTATATAGTTAGGACAAGAATTCTTGAGAATTCTCTGAGCTTTCTGAACATTTTGGCTACTTTTTTCAAATTAGGCACCTTAAATAAAGGTCAAATAACATATCCTCAGTTTTTATGCAAGTTGACTTCATCTAATATACTTCATGATATATATATATATACACACACACATATATATGTGTGCATGTGTGTATGTTTAAATGTGAATAAAGAACAAAGATAAGTTCATGACAGTCCATAGTATTATCTAAATCAATGAAAATAACTTTCTACAAATTAAATTTTTCAGTGTTCTCTTAATTTTCCATACCTTCAGTAACTATTTTCAAACAATTTCTATACATTAACTCTAAAGCATAGTACTGGCCATTGCAAAGACCACAAAGACAGGTAAAGTACAATGCCTGGCCTCAAGTCTCCCACATTCTGTTAAAGGGCAACATAATAGTCCAAAAAAAGGTGTAGGATGTAACACATGTGACTTGCACAGTAAGAAAAAAACTATTATTCAAAAGAAGATGTGGTGATTTTCAGTTAGAAAAGCTAGGGGTCATCATAGTATATTTTGTGACTGAGCATTAAAGGATATAAAGACTTTTAAACAGAAATCTCAGTGGGAAGCAATTCAGGTGAAGAAAGGAGCATGAACAAAGGTAAAAAGCAAGGGACGCACATAAAATATTGATAGTAAATAGTCAAATTCAACTCCAAAGCCTGACATCTGTCTTTGTTCAGGCTAGCTATTGCTGTGTACTATGTACCCCCAAACTCAGTACCTTAGAACAACAATCATTTTCTTGTCTTTGATGGTTTCTGTGGGTCAGGAATTGGAAAAGATCTTGGCTTGACAGTACAGGATCATGGTCTCTTGTGAAGTTGCAGTAACTGGGAGCTGGAGAAGCTGAGAGCTGGTTGAGTATCTGCCCTAACTTTGTGTTAGGTCCTCTCTATGTCGTCACTGTTTATGGGTTAATTCAGGCTTCCTCACAATATGGTAGCCACTGGGAAGTCAAATGGCTTACAGTGTGGCTGAAGGCTTCTGTGGGAATCTTTCTGGGGAACTGTGTGGACATTGATTCACCTTGTATGACTTAGTCCTGTAGAAATCCTGCACGTTACCTTTGTTATGTTCCATTATTTATAAGCAAGTCACAAATCTGTGTCGAGTAGGTCACAAATATTCCTCAATTCAAAAGGACAGGGGTTATGATATGCTTCTAGGTGGAGGAATGGAGGAATGGTAAGGAATTGTTTGAATATATGAGACAGGAAAGAGTGTTATTGTCTTAAAAAATTACTATCAGCCAGAGATATTGTTCATAGCCTGACCCCAGCTAATATTTGCCAGGGTTAATTCTTTCCCTTTCTTCATATACAACCATCTATCACAAGAACTATCTAAGATTCTAAAATATTGTTATATGTTTATCTCCCAGCCATTGAATTGTTGGTTCTGCATGAGTTGTCCTTTTTATTTTGTATCTACTCAGCAAAACTCTATTCAGCTTCAGCAATCAGCTGTCTTACGTTCAGCCTGCCTTATTCTTCACAGTGAGTGTTCCTCTGTAACCCAGAGGTGTGAGGGGTTTTCTTTGTATTTTTCAACTATAGCATGGTATATATCATTCATAGAATCAAATTTGCTCTTTTAACCACTAAGTGTGCAACTGTACAATTCAGTGGCATTAAGTATATTCATATTGTTGTGGAAATTTCACCACCAGTCATCTCCAAAATTTTTTTCATCATTCCAAACAGAAACGCTGTACCCATTAAACAATAATTCTCCATTCTCCCATTATCTCAGGCCCTGGTAACCACTATTCTACTTTCTGTCTCTATGAACTTGACTATTCTAGGAATCATAAAATAATTGTTCTTCTGTATCTGGCTTCTTATATTTAGCACACTGTTTTCATGGTTCTTCCATGTTGGAGCATGTATCAGAATTTCATTCTTTTAAGGCTGAATAATATGCCATTGAATGTATCTATCACATTTTATAATCCATACATTCATTGACGGCCATTTGGGTTGTTCCTACCTTTTGACTACTATGATGCTACTAAGAACATTGGTGTACTCCAGAGGTACTTTGCATGAAATATTCAAGGAAATTCATCATACTGTATTGTAAACATTTTCTCATGTGATTATTTGAACATCCTTTAAATGGGCTACATTCTTTGAGTTTTAAGTTTATTAACTTTGAATTATAGATTTCTGTATCTCCACAACTTAGAACATAATGGCTATTGAACAGTAAAAAACTGAAGTGATGTCCATAGTAAAAGCCCTATTTGTGATCTTCAGTCTCTTTTTGCCAAAGGCTTTCTCAACTATTTGATCTGAATTTGAAATCATTTTATTGACTGATCAGAATGTTTTATATATTGTAATAAACACAGCTAAAAGACAGCGTGATTTTCAGGAGGCAACATTTTAAAATTGAGATTGAATTCCTTGATAGAGTTTGGAAAAACAAAGATTCACAAAAATAAAGGGTAGAAATAATTTCTTTGGTAGATCAATATACTATGTCTTTCTGGAAATTAGATTATGTACAATGCACTAAATTCTTAAGGGATATAAATGTAATATTTTTCTTCTAAATATATGTATCACACTAATTTGTATTCTTTTCAAGTTGGTTATCTTTTACTTAGGCTATAAGCATAGGTATTTTGAATTTAAAACTTATAAAATAATTAAGTTCTAACATTAATGGCTGATGGCTACCACTATGTAAAAATAAAGAGGCAAATATTAGATTCTTAGAGACTGAAGAGGAAGTACCATGGTGATTGTAGGATCATGTGTATGACACACAGGCCCACTGACAAATAACAACTGTAAAACACAACTTTGTTAGGTTTGGGGACCCATGGAGTCCAGAGTTCAACAAATTCAGGGCTTTATTTATACATAAAATGCAATAGTAAGGAAAGAAGGACATATATGCTTTTTATTGGATTTGCTGAATGCAAAGGAGAAAACATCTTTGAGTAATATTTCATGATATTGCTTATTTTCTATTTAAGTTTCTGAGCTGTATTGATCAAAATATTCTGGAAATCTACAATACAGACAATATAATAAATAAAAAGAGGTGGCACATAACTTCTTGATCCTTACTCAAATTATTTTCAAAGCATTTCTATGTATTTTTTCAAAATTTATTTCCATACTTGTGTGCCAAGCCCCTAGAAGATTGCCTGACAAATCAAAGGCATCCAATCAATGTTTGAATTATTTATGAATGCATAAATCTCAAATTTGGATTTTACAAATAGACAACATTGTATTATTTGCAATAATGAAACAATAAATGAAAACTGTTTAAATGCTCAATAGAAAGTGCACAAAAAATTAAGGTACATGAATAAACTAAAATGTTATGAAATCATTAAAAGTATGTTCTTGAAAACTTTTGACAATGCACAAAATTGTCCAAAAGGTAATAACAAATGAAAAATATACACAGCTCTAACTTAGTTTAAAAGTATATATAATACATGCACTCACACAAGTACACAGATACTTTAAATATTTGTGGATATACATGCTGGAATCAAGATTGCCAGGAGAAATATCAATAACCTCAGATATGCAGACGACACCACCGTCATGGCAGAAAGTGAAGAGGAACTAAAAAGTCTCTTGATGAAGTGAAAGAGAAGAGTGAAAAAGTTGGCTTAAAGCTCAACATTCAGAAAACGAAGCTCATGGCATCCGGTCCCATCACTTCATGGGAAATAGATGGGGAAACAGTGGAAACAGTGTCAGACTTTAATTTTGGGGGCTCCAAAATCACTGCAGATGGTGACTGCAGCCATGAAATCAAAAGACGCTTACTCCTTGGATGGAAAGTTATGACCAACACAGATAGCATATTCAAAAGTAGAGACATTACTTTGCCAACAAAGGTCTGTCTAGTAAAGGCTATGGTTTTTCCATTGGTCATGTATGGATGTGAGAGTTGGACTGTGAAGAAAGCTGAGCTCCAAAGAATTGATGCTTTTGAACTGTGGTGTTGGAGAAGACTCTTGAGAGTCCCTTGGACTGCAGGGAGATCCAACTGGTCCATTCTAAAAGAGATCAGTCCTGGGTGTTCTTTGGAAGGACTGATGCTAAAGCTGAAACTCCAATACTTTGGCCACCTCATGCGAAGAGTTGACTCATTGGAAAAGATGCTGATGCTGGGGGGGATTGAGGGCAGGAGGAAAAAGGGACAACAGAGGATGAATTGGCTGGATGGCATCACTGACTCGATGGACATGAGTTTGGGTGAACTCCAGGAGTTGGTGATGGACAGGGAGGCCTGGTATGCTGCAATTCATGGCGTTGCACAGAGTTGGACATGACTGAGCAACTGAACCGAACTGAACTGAACTGAACTGATACACATATTTCTATATTTGTATGTACATATATATACATATTTCCCAAGTGTATCTGTAAATGTTTTACCTATATAATTAATAAAGTTCTGTGTCCTATAATACCATGCCTTGTAGTCATTCTGTAGATTTAGGAGCAGTATATTATTACCATTATTTTCCAGATCTTATTTGACTTACAATGGAGTTAAGTCTGGATAAACCCATTGCAAGTTAAAAATCTCATAAGTGGAAAGTGCATTTAATATAACTAACCTCTCAAACCATTTGTAGCTTAATATAACCTATATTAAAGTAGTTCAGAACACTACCATTATCCTACAGTGGGGCAAAATCATTTGACACATATCTTATTTTATAATAAAGTGTTGGGACTTCCCTGTTGGGACTTCCCTGGTGGGCCAGTGGCTAAGACTCCATTCTCTAAGTGCAGGGGGCCTGGGTTTAATCCCTGATCAGGGAACTAGATCCCAGATGCCACAACTAAATATTCTCATGCTACAAATAAAGTTTCCACATGCTACAACTAAGACCAGGCACAGCCAAATACATAAATGTTTTAAAATAATAATAACAGAGTGTTGACTCTCTCAGATACTTTTTGGATATTGTACTGAAAGTGAAAAATAGAACAGCTTTATGGATATGTAATGATTGTAAGAGTTTCAGATGTCTATATTGGGAGTCACAAGGCTGACCGGGTGCTGTGGCTCACTGCCTCTGCCCACATCAGGACAGTAGGTACTGCATACCACAAACATGGGAAAAGGTCAAAATTCAAATTTTGAAGTACAGTTTCTGCTGACTTCATATTGCTTTCATACCACCATGCAGTCAAAAAATCCTAAGTATCTGAAGTTGGAACTGCCTATCTTCTACAATAGCAAAAACAAATGGCAGTGTATTTATGTCAAAACATAAATCTCTAATTGAAATTGTTGTGGAAGAGTGTTTCTTCAACATCCATCCTCTAAATGAGATATTTGTGGAAAAACATTTTTTAATGGTACTTCAGATGAACATAGCAGGACTAAAATTGCAGGGAGAATTTTCTTTTTATCACTAAAATAAACTTAAATCAGTTAAAGGTAAGGGCGTGGGATGCATTGTGAGATTGGTATTGATAAATATATATGCCTATGTATAAAATAGATAACTAATGAGAACCTACTGTGCAGCACAGGGAACTCTACTCAATCTTTTGTGGTGACCTAAATTGAAAGAAAATATAAAGAAAAGCAGTTATATGTATATGTATAATGATTCACCTTGCTGTACAGCAGAAGCTAACACAGCATTGCAAAGCAACTATACTCTAATAAAAATTAAAACATAAAAACGTATCACTTTATGAGAAAAGAAACTTCCTGTATTGAAAAGAAAGTAACTTGAAATTTAAAAATAAACCCATGTTCCCTAATTTCAAGCAGACCATCTGCATAAAGTGTATCTGAATTGCTATGAATATGTGTTTTTACAGTAGAGTGACTAAGATAATCTTTTTTGTTGTTGTTGAGCTCAGATCTTTTAGATATTTTGTTTAAGAGATACTCATTTTGAGTAATCACGAACTTAAAGAATTGTAATTCCATTTTCTTGTAACAGTGAAAAAATGAACAAAGCAAGCTAGCATGAGTTATGGAATGGGGCAATGTGACAGAAGTTATACTAAGTAAAGTAATATTTTACATGACAAAACTGATGTGGGCTAAGGAAACCCTAAGCATGCCATACCCATAGATAATAACAAGAAAATACAAATAATCTCACAATGTGTTTTTATTGGATTGTAGGCCACTCATTTTATTTTATAAAAAGAATGTGGCACTACTGTTTGTGATTGTTTGATGGGCTACTATGCACTATGCTGTGCTTAGTCACTCAGTCAAGTCTGACTCTCTGTGACGCCATGGACTGTAGCCAGCCAGGCTCCTCTCTCCATGGGGATTCTCCAGGCAAGAATACTGGAGTGGGTTGCCATGCCCTCCTCAAGGGGCTCTTCCCAACCCAGGGATCGAATCCAGGTCTCCTGCATTGCAGGCAGATTCTTTACCATCTGAGCCACCAAAGAAGCTTAAGAATACTGGAGTGGGTAGCCTATCCCTTCTCTAGGGGATCTTCCTAATGCAGGAATCAAACCAGGTTGTCCTGCACTGCAGGTGGATTCTTTACCAGCTGAGCTACCAGAGAAGCCAGGCTATTATACATAGACTGATTTTTGCCACTGAAAAAAATTATAGATCAGATGTTCCTAGGTAAAATATATAAATACTTATCAAAATAAATATAAAATTTAAAAAATTTAGACTATAAACTTTCTAATTAAAGATGTGAATAGTGAAAAACAAAATGGCACTCTAATCTTTATAAATACCTTTGAAAAATTAGTATAAAAATAGGAATAGTAAAATTAAGAGTTAACAGAAGGATCTACATTCATTGTTTAAAATTAAAGCAGTGACAGAATTATGATTATTGTCTACTATTGAAGTTTCACATAGTGCTACAATAAATCCTTCATTCTGTCCATTCATTGATATAAAATTTTTAACCACTGTTTTATATGAACTATTTTTAAGTTGAAAACTTAGATGATAATTATATTCTTTGCAGATAGTGCTTTACTATGCCTACTGGTATAAAATTTTTAGGTTTATCAAAAGAGACATCTATCTTTTGATATTTCATATTAATGTTCACAGTTTTACTTATATTTATCCAATGACCACCCAGTAACTATTTTGGTGTGATTTCACATATGCATCTTGGATCATTAGATTCTACCCCCAAATTTTTAGAAAATGTTACATGTTGATCTTTGAAGGATAAATGCACAAAAATGATTCAATATGCTGTGCAGACAATGACAAAGGAAATCAATACCAGCTGAAGTACAAAGTTCACAAAGAATTTAAGAAGAATGACACCGCTAAGCTAGTCATCATCCGTTAAGTTTTACAATTTTTATATGAAAAGAGGGAGAGGGGAAGCCAAGGATGTTGATGCACTAGGCTCCCAGCTTTTCACAGCATCATGACCAACAATACTGAAATATGTCAACGTCTGTGTGAAAAATGAAAACCAGTGACAATGAAAGCATTCAGCTTGAAAGATATATTACCTCTTTCCAGTGTTACACTTCAGAAACAATACAAAACACGATTACCAGTCCCAGCAGAAGGAAGGACTCTTTACAAGTGATATTACCATTTCAAAATATCTTTGTATAAAAGCCGAGCTAACTAAAGACTGAAACATCAGGACTTCTGAGACATAAGCTGGAATTTCTGTAATGAGATATATTTCTGGATAGAAGAAGGATGGCAGATGGGAGTGGAAAAGAGTCAGTTTGTACATCGCTGGTTCATGCTTAGTTGGAATACAGTCAAGGGAATAAAAGAGTTTTGTGAGTACAAATGCTGTAGATGTATTATTACCATAAATAGTGTGGATTTTACAGAGCATAAAATTTAAATCAAAAGTTTGTATGTCACTGTCAGAGAATTCAGTCTCTCGCCTCACCTGTCCCCACTACCCACCACCACAAAGGAAGTGATCATTCAGAGACCAAAGAGCTCAGTTCAGTTCAGTTCAGTCACTCAGTCGTGTCCGACTCTTTGCGACCTCATGAATCGCAGCACGCCAGGCCTCCCTGTCCATCACCATCTCCCGGAGTTCACTCAGATTCACGTCCATCGAGTCAGTGATGCCATCCAGCCATCTCATCCTCTGTCGTCCCCTTCTCCTCCTGCCCCCAATCCCTCCCAGCATCAGAGTCTTTTCCAATGAGTCAACTCTTCGCATGAGGTGGCCAAAGTACTGGAGTTTCAGCTTTAGCATCATTCCTTCCAAAGAAATCCCAGGGCTGATCTCCTTCTGTATGCAAATCAGCCAAAAATTATCAGTCTACTGTGTGAGGAGATTCTATTTCTGATCTTTGTTGGCCATTTCCTAATATCTCTAGGAGGCTAAGTGGAAAGGCTACTACTACATTTCGAGTGCCAACTTTAATTTTTTCTTTAGGTACTACGCAATATGAGTTCATTTCTTTCTTTCATTCTTTCTTTTTTTTTTTTGGCTGATTCAGCATGATGGATCTTAGTTCCTGGACCAGGGATTGAACCCAAGCCCTAGACAGTGCATGCCTCGAGTCCTAATCACTGAACCAACAAGAGAAGGCCCAAAGATTCATCTTTTCAAGGAATTGTCTTAGTATGCTTGGACTGAGAAAACAAAATACCACAGCTTGTAAGGTTTAAACATTGGAGATTTAGTTTCTCACATTTCTGTGAGAGGCTGCTGCTGCTGCCGCTGCCAAGTCGCTTCAGTTGTATCCGACTCTGCGCAACCCCATAGATGGCAGCCCATCACGCTCCCCCATCTCTGGGATTCTCCAGGCAAGAACCCTGGTGTAGGTTGCCATTTCCTTCTCTAATGCATGAAAGCGAAAAGTGAAAGTCGCTCAGTCGTGTTCGACTCTTTATGACTTCATGGACTGCAGCCTACCAGCCTCCTTCATCCACGGGATTTTCCAGGCAAGAGTACTGGAGTGGGGTGCCATCGCCTTTGGGGCTAGAAGTCCCAACTTAATGTCTGAAAGTATCAATTCCTGGTGGGAGTTCTCTTTCCGGTTTATAGATGGCTGCCTTCTTGCTGTGTCTTCACATGGCAGTGGAAACAGGACAGGTAGAGAGAGAGGTCTCTAGTGTCTTGCCTTATAAGGATACTAATCCTATCAAATCAGTGCCCCACCCTTAAAACTTAATTTAATCTTAATAGGACTTCCCTTGTGGTTCAGCTGGTAAAGAATCTGCCTGGAAAGTAGGAGACTTGGGTTTGATCTCTGGGTTGGGAAGATCCCCTGGAGAAGGGAATGGCTACCCACTCAGGTATTCTGACCCAGAGAATTCCATGGACTGTATAGTCCTTGCAGTCAAAGAGTTGGACATGACTGAGTCTTTCACTTCACTTAAAAACTTCCTAAAAACCCTATGTCCAAATACAGTCACTCTGGAGCTTAGGACTTCAATGCATGAATTTGGGAGGACACAATTCAGTCCATAGCATAAACAAACCAAAAAAAGTTGCATAACCTAACAAAGCTAGAGTATGGTAAGGGGGACTATTCCTTCAAAATTATTTGAGTGTTTTTAAAACAATTTTGCTCTATTGGCTTAGCTGATTGATTCCTCACCCAACTGCTGCCAGTAGGAAACAAGAAAATTTCCATGATAGCTTTTCGAATTTGAGTTGTCACTATGTGAATATCACTCATGTATACATGCAAAGGTGTATTTTAAGTTACTTTTAATTGTTATCATTCTTTTGCAGCAACTATTAGTGCTTAGAAAATTTGATCTATTTCTGTGCATTGTCATATCATAAACAACTCTATTTAGGGTGCTAGCTGAAGAAAGAAAACCTGTGATGGATTCCAGAACTAAAATGCTGAATCTCAGCTTTGACAGAAGACCTCTACTCCCCACCTTCAACCCAAGTGCCCAAGTGGTGACCACGTGCACAAAATATTTGATTCCATCCTTTATTCATCATAAGACTTCAAGATGCTATGTTTATAAGAATTGAGTAAATGAACACTAAATTATATTCTAGTGTAACACAACAGAGTGTATAACTAGGATTATGTAAGAGCTTTCCCCATAAATTCAAAGCCCATAGCTTGGTAACATAGCCATTATTTAATTTTAAGAAAATTTATAATATAATGGTGGGATATAACTATTTTTAAAGTTCCAGATAGTCATAATTTTTCCTTTGAAAATATCTCCTGTGTACTTATTCCATTTCACAATTTTCACATTTCAAATCTAAAGATAATATGTGTGCAGCTAACTTTATTGTTTGCTGAAAAATATTTCTGCTTATTTACCCACTTGGTATAGGTTACAAGGATATGCACTTTTTCCCCCTTATCTGCAACTTCAGGCATTTTTTTGACATAGATGCACTTCCAAAACATTTAGACTATTTCAGTGAACCTCTTTCCCAGGTGCTGGTGCCAAGAGGATGAGAGGAAAGTAATGGCATTATCTATATATTCTTGTTATCTATATATTCCTCCTCAAGAGATGTGTTTTTGGAGAGAAAATATGATGGGACTACAATGGGAAGAATCATTTAGAATGATTCTTAGAATGATTCTTAGAATTATTTAGGTGATATTTCATTAATTCCCTCACACAATTTTATCTATAGTCTGCAAATTCAGCCGATACACATCTACCAATCTGTGTCACCTTCTTTGTACTAAAAAAAAAAAAAAAAAAAACAACTTTACAACTACTTTTTAAACCTCTTTGACGGTATCCACTACATCTGAGCATGTGCTTACCCTATATAGGGCCCAGAAAATTTCCATACCAGCATAGTGCTCAAGAGGCCCAAACTGGTAGCTTCCAAAATGCTCATTTTTGCCCCCTGGCAGTAGAATGGCTAATGACATAGGTGGCATATTCACAGAATAGTAGACTATATAGCCATGAGAATGAATGATCTACAAATACGTTTTCAAATATATATGAGTCTCACGGACAGAAAACAGAATCCTGAACCAAGGGTTTGGACCGTATGATTCCTTTTATATAGTTTGAATATTGGCAAAAATCATCTGTAGTGTTAGAAGCCAGGAGAGTGGTTACCCTTGGGATGTGGTTAGTGACTAGAAAGAACGTGATGAGGGCTCCTGTGGCTGATGATGCTTTCTGATCTTGGTGCTAGTTCAACAATCGCCTTTAGCTTCTGAAAATTCAATGAATTATACAGACTTCAGATTTTCTACAAATATTACATAGTTCAAAGTTAAAATATTACAAATGTACAATCTCCTCAAGGATGAGTGAAATGATATAAAATCAGTCTAAAGTGTGTAAATAGAAAATCTTCAAATATCTGGCTTATATTTCTTATTTTTAAAAATCTAAAAATTTCAGAATGCGTTATTTGGCTTCTTACATAGGTTTAGCCTTATACATCTAAATCATGGCTTTTCAGTTGATAACTTTATCAGTCTTTTACATTTCCAAGAGTACAATGTTTTCTAGACAATGAATGATTTTCTTTTCTTTGTAATTCTGTCTTACATTTATTCAACTTCCCACTTCTGTTTCTTTCAGTACAGCTTCAGATTTCAGAAATTGATTACCTTGATTTTAGCATGGTCATAATTACTTTAACATATATTCTATACAGCATATGGCTCAACTTCAGAAATTCTAAGCAACCACCGAAATCACTGCTCACCACTGTTTACCCATTTATACCATCTAGACAACAGATTTCATCCATCCCGCCTATATACATTCCATCAAATTTATATTTCTAAATGTAAGCACAATGCATAAGCATTCCAAAAATGAAGATGATATAAATCAGTTCAGTTCAGTGGCTCAGTGTTGTCCAGCTCTTTGCAACACCATGGACTGCAGCATGTGAGGCTTCCCTGTCCATCACCAACTCTCGGACTTTACCCAAAGTTGTGTCCATCGAGCCGGTGATGCCATCCAACCATCTCATCCTCTATTGTCCCCCTTTCCTCCTGCCTTTGATCTTTCCCAGCATCAGGAAATTTTCAAATGAGTCAGTTCTTCACATCAGGTGGTCAAAGTATTGGAGCTTCAGATTCAGCATCAGTCCTTCCAATGACTATTCAGGACTGGTTTCCTTTAGGATGAGCTGGTTGGATCTCCTTGCAGTCCAAGGAACTCTCAAGAGTCTTTTCCAACACCACAGCTCAAAAGTATCAATTTTTTGGTGCTCAGCTTTCTTTATAGTTCAACTCTATATATGTATAGTATAGTCCAACTCTATATGTGAATCCATACATCACTACTGGAAAAACCATAGCTTTGATTAGATGGACCTTGGTTAGCAAAGTAATGTCTCACCTTTTTAATACCCTGTCTAGGTTGGTCATAGATTTTCATCCAAGGAGCAGGTGTCTTTTAATTTCATGGCAGCAGTCACCATCTGCAGTGATTTTGGAACCACTCCCCGCCCAACACACACACACAAAGCCTCACACTGTTTCCTTGTTTCCCCATCAATTTGACATGAAGTGAAGGGACTGGATGCTATGATCTTAGGTTTCTGAATGTTGAGTTTTAAGCCAAATTTTTCACTTTCCTCTTTCACTTTCATCAAGAGGGTCTTTAGTTCTTTGCTTTCTGCCATAAGTGTGGTATCATCTGCATATCTGAGGTTATTGATATTTCCTCCGGCAATCTTGATTCCAACTTGTGCTTCATCCAGCTGGACATTTCTCATGGTGTACACTGCATATAAGTTAAATAAGCAGGGTGACAATATGTAGCCTTGACATACTCCTTTCCTGATTTGGAACCAGTCTATTGTTCCATGTCCATTTCTAACTGTTGCTTCTTGACCTGCACACAGATTTCTCAGGAGGCAGGTTAGGTGGTCTGGTATTCCCATCTCTTTCAGAATTTTCCAGTTTGCTGTGATGCGCACAGTCAAATGCTTTGGCATAGTCGATAAAGCAGAAATAGATATTTTTCTGGAAATCTCTTGCTTTTTCCATGATCCAACGGATTTTGGAAATTTGATCTCTGGTTCCTCTGCCTTTTCTAAAACCAGCTTGAAAATCTGGAAGTTCACGGTTCACATATTGTTGAAGCCTGGCTTGGGAAATTTTGAACATTACTTTACTAGCATGTGAGATGAGCTCAACTGTGTGGTAGTTTGAGCATTCTTTGGCATTGTCTTTCTTTGGGATTGGAATGAAAATTTTCTAGTCCTGTGGCCACTGCTCAGTTTTCCAAATTTGCTGGCATATTGAGTGCAGCACTTTCACAGCATCATCTTTCAGGATTTGAAATAGCTCCACAGGAATTCCATCACCTCCACTTTGTTCATAGTGATGCTTCCTAAGGCCCACTTGACTTCACATTCCAGGATGTCTGGCTCTAGGTGAGTGATCACACCATCGTTGTTATCTGGGTCATGAAGATCTTTTTTGTGTAGTTCTTTTGTGTATTCTTGTCACCTCTTCTCAATATCTTCTGGTTCTATTAGGTCCATACCATTTCTGTCCTTTATTGTGCCCATCTTTGTATGAAATTGTTTTTTGTTTTTTTTTTTTTTGGTATCTCTAATTTTCTTGAAGAGATCACTAGTCTTTCCCATTCTATTATTTTCCTTGATTTATTTCCTTTGATCACTCATGAAGGCTTTTCTCTAGAACTCTGCATTCAAATAGGTATATCTTTCCTTTTTTCCTTTGCCTTTAGCTTCTCTTCTTTCCTCAGCTATTTGTAAGGCCTGCTCAGACAACCATTTTCCCCCTTTGCATTTTTTTCTTTCTTGGAGATGGTCTTGATCACTGCCTTCTGTACAATGTCATGAACTTCCATCCATAGTTCTTCAGACAGTCTGTCTATCAGATCTAATCCCTTGAATCTATTTGTCACTTCTACTGTATAATCATAAGGGGTTTGATTTAGGTCATACCTGAACGGTCTAGTGGTTTTCCATACTTTCTTCAATTTAAGTCTGAATTTGGCAATAAGGAGTTCATGATCTGAGCCACAGTCAGCTCTTGGTCTTGTTCTTGCTGCCTATGTAGAGCTTCTCCATCTCTGGCTGCAAAGAATATAATCAATCTGATTTCAGTATTGACCATCTGGTGATGTCCACGTGTAGAGTCAGTCATGTCCGACTCTTTGCAACCCCATGAATATACAGTCCAAGGAATTCTCCAGGCCAGAATACTGGAGTGGGTAGTCTACCCCTTCTCCAGGTGATCTCCCCGACCCAGGAATTGAAGCAGTGTCTCCTGCATTGCACGCAGATTTTTTACCAACTGAGCTATCAGGGAAGTTGATATAAATAGTCCTCAAATTAAATTCAGTTTAGTTCAGTTCAGTCGTTCAGTCATGTCTGACTCTTTGCAACCTCATGAATCACAGCACGCCAGGCCTCCCTGTCCATCACCAACTCCCAGAGTTTACCCAAACTCATGTCCATTGAGTCAGTGATGCCATCCAGCCATCTCATCCTCTGTCAACCCTTCTCCTCCTGCCCCCAATCCCTCCCAGCATCAGGGTATTTTCCAATGACCCAACTTTTCACATTAAGTGGCCAAAGTATTGGAGTTTCAGCTTCAGCATCAGTCCTTCCAGTGAACACCCAGGACTGATCTCCTTTAGGCATTATAAACAGAAGGAGACAGTGTAGTCTATCAAATAATTTAGGGATATATTTTTGGCTAATATAAAAACCACATGAAGAGGTTCTCAGAAGAACCCATCTCACTTCCCTGAGCCTCAATTATTAAGAACAAAGGTAATGAGTATGGAGATGAGTTCTAGAACATTCTTCTTGGAAAATTTCAGTCAATTCTTCAATCATGGTACAGTGAAAAGTTCCTGGCAGTGCTAAATAGAGATTGAAGGAACCATTCAAAGTGCACAAAAAATTTTTCCTAGGTATATTTTGGACCATTTGCCTATTTCATACACAGTAGAGGCTGGACTAAAGTTTGAGTTTAAGTCAGTCTTCAAGTTCATATTATTTTCTCATACCTTACCTCTGTGTTCCTACAACCCAGCCTAGAGCAAATATCATAGAATAGGCAGCACAAAAATGTTTTGACTATGTGCACGCATAACTGGAGGAATGAATAGAGCTAAAGGTGTTAAATAGTGGGTAATTCGCCTTGGGCCTGAAGAAACAGAACTGTGAATGGCCTACAAGACTTAGAGGCATATCAGTGTGCATTAACAGACACTTAATGAGCAATTTAATTACCATGCTGAATCCGGGCTAAATTATAAAACATTATTGTGAGGCTATAAATTATTTGTATGGCTTAAACATATGCATCTGCTTTCATCCTCTTTCTTTTTTTTTTTAATCTAAGTATTTGTATTAACTAGTATCTTGACAAAAAAATTACAATTGTATGTATTTCCTCAAGATAAGGGAGAAAGCATATCTCAAATGGAAAAATCAATTTGCTAAATCTATATTTTTCATGTTATAAAGTATTTTCACTTTGAGAATTACCAGGATTAATTGCCCTCATTTGTTTTCCATGTGGCAGCATTCTGGACTTCCAACAGAAGTATTCCCCTTGCCCCCAGTGAGTGTACAATATTTCTTAAAACTCCTTTTGGAAACATTCCCAGATGTAAGTAAATATGTTGAAGATAATAGAACTAAGAAAATAATGTTTTTCAAAGGGAAATTTCATAAAGGTAACTTTTGGATGAAAACTAATTTTTGTTGAATTAAAGAGGGATGTGTTACCAGCGGCCTGTGAAATGCCAACACAATGCTAAGTAGTAAATGAGTACAGGACTCATCAAGATTGCAACATGAACTTCAAACATTACTTTGAAGAGGGAAGTGGGTATAATTCCACAAAGTTCTTAAAATAAACACACTTGGGTCCATTGTATGGGCCTGAGGAACATTACCCTTCGTGAAAACATAGGTGAAACTGGGATCCATCAATGTATAGCCACAATTGAAAGAAAAACCAATTTTGTTAATGGATATGGGTTCCCAGAAAGATTGCATGAGATTATAATTAACTACTTACAAAAGACAGGCAGGATGTTGGTAAATGTGGTAGGTGTGACAGAAGCAATAAGCAGTCAAAACAGCAAATGACTGACTCTTTTTTTTTTTAAATTGGGGAGGTAATGGTTATCCTGCACTGCTGAAAGTCAAAGAAAAACATTAAGAGAAAGTCAATATTTGTTACAGCAAACTGTTTGTGTGTAAAGTACAGGCAAAATGGTCAAAAATGTATCCAGAAAATTTTTTATGCATACTTAATGGCTACCTCACTTTCCAGCTTTTGAACATACCATGCTAAGAAAACCAAAGAAGCAGTCTCAGCTTGAGCCACTTATCTTCAGATCATTCCAAAGCCATGAGTTAAACACCCTTATATATCTAAACATTGCGATAAGACATGAGGGATGCACCATACTTGGAAAACAATTGAGAGTATGTGGCTATAGTTTGCCAACCATAGTGGGTATGGTTTAGTTACTAAGTCATGTCTGACTCTTGCAACCCCTTGGACTCTTGCAACTCCAGGCTCTTCTGTCCATGGAATTTTCCAGGCAAGAATACTGGAGTGGGTTGCCATTTCCTTCTCCGGGTGATCTTCCCAACTCAATGATAGAACCCAGGGCTCCTGAGCTGCAGGTGGTCTCTTGCATTGCAGGCAGATTCTTCACTGACTGAGCCACCAGGGAAGCCCATAGTGGGTATATGCACATAGAAATATATGAACCCACTCAGTCCTTCAACTGACATTCATCTCTTGAGGACCCATTATGTAAGGCACTATGGAAAGTTTATAAAGTTATAATAAAAAAATGTGATTGACTGCATTATATATGCCCAGGACATAATCGTAAAATAAGACCATAGATTAGCGACTCACTATGCAAGAAATCATATATATATATATTTGACAGTCAGGCAAAAATTATGAGACCTTTGTTAGGAGAAAAAAGACACACATTTGCCCAGATAGCCATATAATTTCACATGTACTTTTGGGGGTTTACACATCTCTAAAATTTATCCATGGGCCCAGGGGTTCATGGATCACAGATTACAACCACTGCTTGGATGGTCTTTCTAGACCTATTTAACTGCAGCAATTCCTCACTTCATAGCTGCCTGACATACTGAGGGAATTTTTTACTATCACATTGTACTAGTTGTATTGCTACATAAACCTTAACTATTCCAAAAGTCAGCAGCTAAAAACAACAAAATGCAATATTTCCCATCGTTTTTGAGGGTCAGGCATCTTGGAGTGGCTGAACTTAGTGGTTCTGGCTCAGAGTCTCTCATGAGGTTGCAGACAAGATATTGGCTGGTGCTACACTCATCCTGAGGTTTAACTGGGTCAGGAATATCTGCTTTCATGCACATGGCTAATGGCAAGAATTCTCAGTTCCTTGCTGGCCCTTGGCTGTAGTCTTCTGCTCCTTATCACATGGGCCTCTTTATAGGGTTCCTCAGACGTGCCAGCTGGCATCTCCCAAGAGAAACAAGACCCGTGTGAAGAGGGAGCCACAGTATCTTTGATGACCTAGCACAGAAGTACAGTAATCTGTTCTACTCTATTTGTCACAGGCACCAACTCTGGTACAGTGTGCTTGGAGATTTTGCAAGGGCATGAGTACCATGTGGTAAGGATCACTGAGGACCATCTTGGAAATTAGCTACCACAATATTCAAGTTAGAATAATGAAAATAATACTGAGGTGGTCAAGATACTTGGAGCATAATTCAGATACTGACCAGTCAATTACCTTTCATATTCAAGATGAAAGACTTTGGTTAATAAACTCTTAGATCACTTGAATATTGTGTGAGTGAAGGACTATCCCATTTTAATTTAACTTTCTAGCAGTTATACACTATCAGGGAGAGAATTCTAAGATTCACTCAAACTCAGTGTATAGGCAGTCAAAAAATGCTTCCCAATTTATGCACTCAAGAAGATAAAATTTCTTTTACTTCATTATGAAAAGTGATAATTATTGATGATACTGCTAATCACAGTACTTACCCTGAATTTACTTATCTACCTGGTGATTATTAGTAAAATGACAAAGTTACAAACAGTTTTTCAAAAAAACGTAGTGTTGTTGAACTGTTGTAGGATTTTGTTAGTGAAATCTGGCATGTATTAAGGCACTTTCAGCATATAGACAACTTCTAACACAAAGCCTACAAAGTTTTCTGAAATCTATTTTAGCTCATGTTGGGTATGTTGTCATCAGGAAGCAGTAGTTCATGAACAATTGCCTCAAGGACTTTTGAGGAGGATTGCAAGTTATTGAAGTGGAAAAGTCTTTTAGGAGGCCAAAATATATCCTAATATCAACCCCGAGGTCTCTTGTTGCATAGTCAAGCATGGCTGCATGTAATAGATTGAATAAAACGGGAACCATTAGATAGTCCGGCTTCCCAGGATTAATGATGGATGGCTCCAGCCAAATGCCATGAACACTAACTTGACCAGTCATTTCATCATGAAAGTTTCAAGCTGTTGGTAAACTTCTCTGGCAAACCAACTAATACTGTAGTTATCATAGCAGAGATTCTCTGCTGTCAGCAAAAATTGTGGTAGATTGATGATTACAACATTGACAGCTGATAGGATGTAATAAGTCTTATCTGTTGCAAGATGGTATCACTGGAAACAAGATATGTAGCCTTAAAAATCTTAATGTAAGTCATTCTTGATTTTTCAAAACACTTAAAATCAGTAAAATGCACTTATCATTCAGTGAAGATACTTTAGTAAATAAGGTCAGCAGGATCGTTTCCCTCAGGTAGCTTACAGTCTAAACTAGGAAGGGAACTAGTATGCAAACATTTATAAGGTTAATAAATAGCAAGTGAAAATCAATTTTCACAGTTCTTGTAGTAAAAGCCACTGTTAGGACTCATAAGGAAAAGCTTGACAAATAGCTACAGCCTTAGGCATTCATTCTCTCCTATTCCTTCTTCTCAACATCCATCATTTTCTTTCTTTTTTTTTTTTTTTTTTCATTCCTACCCTAGCTCCTATTTACACTTTCCTTTCTGGACACTCGGTCTTCTCTTGCCTTTTAGGAACCTACCTGTCTGTGCTCTTCTCTGCCCTATTCTTGGCTTGGGAGATTGATTCTAAATGGAGTACATCAAAATACTTCTTTGACCTTCAGCTTGCATTTGACTATGGCCAATGGAAAGCCATACCAGGAGTAGAAAGAGGGGAACCAACTGAGCTCAGAGCATTTATTTCCCCGACTCCTTACAATGCTGGGTCATCTCTAGATGGCCATGCCCCCGAACCTATGAACCACAAGGTCTCCTTCTTCATCGCTTTGTGCCTAGAGTGAAAACAAGTCCCAGAGTATTGCACTACCCCTGCAGTTTCTCTGCACATGTACATCATATCTTTGAACACAGTGATTTTACCATCCTGCTCTTGCATTGTCCTAATTTGAGGGTTCTTCTTTTTGCTGAGAAACAGAAAATTTTAGCTCTAGCCCTGAGAACTCCTCACCCTCTGTGCTTTCTTACACTAACATTAGCTTCACCACTGGGTAGTTTGTCTTTTCTCTTTTCCATGGTGGAGCATATCTAGTTTCAGAGATAGAGCAAAAAACTAGGCTCTTCAAGCAAGAGCCTAGCTTTTTTTTTTTAATATAAATTTATTTATTTTAATTGGAGGTTAATTACTTCACAATATTGTATTGGTTTTGCCATACATCAACATGAATCCACCACAGGTATACACGTGTTGCCCATCCTGAACCCCCCTCCCTCCTCCCTCCCCATACCATCCCTCTGGGTCATCTCAGGGCACCAGCCCCAAGCATCCAGTATCATGCATTAAACCTGGACTGGCGATTCGTTTCATATACGGTATTATACATGTTTCAATGCCATTCTCCCAAATCATCCCTCCCTCTTCCTCGCTCGCCCCCACAGTTCAAAAGACTGTTCTATATATCTGTGTCTCTTTTGCTGTCTTGCATACAGGGTTATTGTTACCATCTTTCTAAATTCCATATATATGCATTAGTATACTGTATTGGTGTTTTTCTTTCTGGCTTACTTCAGTATTACTCAGCCACTAAAAAGAATACATTTGAATCAGTTCTAATGAGGTGGGTGAAACTGTAGCCTAGCTTTTGAGTCTTATCATATGGCTCATTGGCTAACAGTTCCTTTGAAATTTTGCTTCTGCCTCTTTGTTCTGACTTTGCTGAGGACTAGAAGAGGAAACTCACTTTGGTGTGCCAGTGAGAAGGAAGCAAAGGTAGATACAGAGTCGACAAGTGCTAGAGGTACAATTCTGTCATGACAAAATTAATTCATATTACATTGCTATGGGCTGTGCTGTGCTTAGTCATTCAGTCGTGTCCAACTCTTTGAGACCCATGAACTGTAGCCCACCAGGCTTCTTTGACTATGAGGATTCTGCAGGCAAGAATACCGGAATGGGTTGCCATGTGCTCCTACAGGGGATCTTCCCAAACCAGGGATTGAACCCAGGTCTTCCGTAATGCTAGAAATTCATACAACTGAGGAAACTCAAATTTGAGGCAGAGGAGAGGGGAGAGTACAGGAATTGTGAGGCAACAGGAAAATTTTAAAAATGAAGCAGGAGAGAATAATCCTTTTCCACAGTAGAAACTAAACAGTTTGGGCTTGCTTACCTTTAATAAGACCATTAATCACTGGATTCATTTAGGTAGAAAACTAAAGAATAATTACAATAGCCATTGAAAATAAATTCATAACTTTTCTATTTGAATTTTCTTTTAGTAGGACATTACTGCATAAAGTAGAGAGCATTGTACTATTAAAATGCTAAATGATAAATGCTTGTAAAGAAAAAAGATTTTTAATTATATTAAAGCTACCCTCAGATGCCCAGATCAGCAAAAGATAATGCAATTTCATATAAGGGTATTTCTGTTTGGACAAATTCTTAGTGCCTACCAGTAAATAAAAATATATGTGCATTTCATATGCATGTTGAAGTTTCACATCTGAAATGGATCTCTTTGCAGAGACTGAAACTTACTCCCCAGTTTTTGTATAAGTCATAGGATCCTACTTAACCAGTCATCACATTTAATTGTTAAAATAGCAATAGGCTCAGATATAGTTCAAAGACAGAGATAGCAGTTAGACAAATCAGTAATTTATGGTATTAATGCTTTTGTTCTTATTATTGTTGTTAAAACAATGCTTATTATGAAACATTCAAATAGTTGAATATGTGGATTAAACGTGGCTATAAATTTGTTTCTGCTCTTCTCATCAAGAAATCAGGGTTAAGCTAAGTATCAGAAATGTTTTTGTTTCAATACACTTCTCTTTCCTTTTCTATTTCATAAACATTTTTCTCATTTTTAAAACACCAGTATTCAAGAAAAAATAAAGTAGCTGTTAATCAAATATCTTAGGGTGGATTTCTACACATAAATCAAAGGCAGATATTACCAATGAAGTTTAATAAAAGGTTTGACTAACACAAGCTGGAATCAAGATTTCTGGGAGAAATATCAATAACCTCAGATATGCAGATGATACCACCCTTATGGCAGAAAGTGAAAAGGAGCTAAAAAGCCTCTTGATGAAAGTGAAAGAGGAGAGCGAAAAAGTTGGCCTAAAGCTCAACATTCAGAAAACGAAGATCATGGCATCTGGTCCCATCACTTCATGGGAAATAGATGGGGAAACAGTGGAAACAGTGTCAGACTTTATTTTTGGGGGCTCCAGAATCACTGCAAATGGTGACTGCGGCCATGAAATTAAAAGATGCTTACTCCTTGGAAGAAAAGTTATGACCAACCTAGATAACATATTCAAAAGCAGAAACGTTACTTTGCCAACTAAGGTCCGTCTAGTCAAGGCTATAGTTTTTCATGTGGGTATGTATGGATGTGAGAGTTGGACTGTGAAAAAGGCTGCACACCAAAGAATTGATGCTTTTGAACTGTGGTGTTGGAGAAGACTCTTGAGAGTCCCTTGGACTGCAAGGAGATCCAACCAGTCCATTCTGAAGGAGATCAACCCTGGGATTTCTTTGGAAGGACTGATGCTAAAGCTGAAACTCCAGTACTTTGGCCACCTCATGATAAGAGTTGACTCATTGGAAAAAACTCTGATGCAGGGAGGGATTGTGGGCAGGAGGAGAAGGGGACGACCCAGGATGAGATGGCTGGATGGCATCACGGACTCGATGGACGTGAGTCTGAGTGAACTCGGGAGATGGTGATGAACAGGGAGGCCTGGCGTGCTGCGATTCATGGGGTCACAAAAAGTCCAACACGACTGAGTAACTGAACTGAACTGAAATGAACATAAAACATAACAGAAAAAAAGAAATGCAGTTGAATTTCCCTATCTTTGTATCTTGGATGGTCTTGCTTTGACCAAAAGAAAATAGCAGAAGTGATGCTGGGTTACTACCAAGCCTTGGCTTCAAGAAGGTTTATGTTTTTTTATTTTTTGTTCTCTTGGAAAACTACTGCCTGTGAACAAACAGAGATCACAGGGAGAAGTGTAGCCACCTCAGCCATTCCAGTACAGACTCTAGACATGAGAGTGAGGTCGTTAAGGACCAGCAGTCCCTAACTAACTAACCAACTCACTGTTGCCACAGGAATGAATCTTGACATGACAGAGCAAAAGACAAGCTATCCCAGCTGAACCTTGTCTGAACTGCTACCCATAGAGTTGGAAGCAAATAAATGATTGTTATATGAAGTCACCAAGTTTTGGGGTGCTTTGTTAGACAGCAAATGGACAACAGACTCATGCAGAAAAGCAGAAAACAACAGCTTAAATTCTCCCCATAGAATTTCTCCTAACTTCATCTTTTTCAAAAGTATCATTGTTAATATTTTGTTGTTCTTCATACTTCCTGTTATTTTATGTATTTTTGTGAATGGTTAGATAGAAATATGGATGAAGAGATAAGTAGATAGATTAATAGATAAATAGTTTCACTACTCTCATTCTCTAAGATATTCTTCTCTACCTTTTGCTTTAACTGTCTTAGACATATCAATATATTAATGCATTTCCATACCAATACATTAATGCATTTCTCATTCTTTTCAAAAACTACTTGATTAGTTGATTTAGTGTATTTTTATTGGTAGGCAGTGTGTGGTTTACATTTTCCCCCCAATACAAACATTACTGCAGATAATATTAACATAGGCATTTTTCCCCCGAAACGTGTGCTCATCTGAAGGAATAAAGAGCTGCTAGCACCCCACTCCAGTACTCTTGCCTGGAAAATCCCATGGACGGAGGAGCCTGGTAGGCTGCAGTCCATGGAGTCTCCAAGACTCAGACACGACTGAGTGACTTCACTTTCACTTCTCACTTTCATGCTGTGGAGGAGGAAATGGCAACCCACTCCAGTGTTCTTGCCTGGAGAATCCCAGGGACGGGGGAGCCTAGTGGGCTGCCATCTATGGGATTGCACAGAGTCGGACACAACTGAAATGACTTAGCAGCAGCAGCACCTCTGCATATAAGTTAAATAAGCAGGGTGACAATATACAGCCTTGACGTACTCCTTTTCCTATTTGGAACCAGTCTGTTGTTCTATGTCCAATTCTAACTGTTGCTTCCTGGCCTGCATATAGGTTTCTCAACCGAGGGCATATGATCAATTTAAGACTGCATTCAGAGCAAAGGCAATTTACCTAAGTATGCTGAAATCTGCTGACGGCCAGGGAATAATTCAGTGCTCTGCTAATTCCATTCAGCCTGAAGTTAGTCAGCCTGCAGTCATTTTCACTGAGTTCTAATGAGATAGATAGTATTATGGAAAAAGACAAAAAAAAGATGTGGAAATTTGTAGGCATATCTGAGTAAAATAAATAAATACAAGCTGAGTTTAGTGGAGAATGATGAAACTTAATGCAAACAAAAATCTTAAACTTTTCAAGTGGGGTAAAAACCCTATTCACATAGACACTGGAATATTGAACATAAAAAAAGAAAACTCAGTAAACCTGAGATTTCAGCTGCAGGTGTGTGGTTCCTGCTGTTTCCGTTCCAGATTGTTATCCATCAAAAAGCTACCCTATTAACCCTGATGGATAAGCTGTCTCTATGAGGCAAGAAATAGTCATTTCCTTGGTTATCCAGGGATGGTTGGTAGTCACAGGCTAGCTCAGTGCTGTGCACCCTGTCAGTGGCTAGATCTAAAATTCTCACTGAGCAAAACATACCTCTTGTGGTCCATGAGCTCACCAGATCATGAGGCTGGGAAGGCAGTTGCAAAGGAGAGATGATTCTCTGTCTGGTACAGCCATTCAATCCCTGCTCCCAACCCCCAACCCCACCTACAGTCACCTTCTACAGCTCCAGAAAAGGCTTAATATAATTTTTGTATGACTGGTTTCATGGGCTACCTATAGCTAAGGAATAGTACAACCATTTAGTTTATATTACTAAATATAATTGTTTATATTACTGGGCCAAAAATCTAATTTCAACATTAAAATTTATACTTGCCTTTCAGTTATTCTGCTGTAGATTCCCACCTTAGTATATCTCATTATCCATATCTCTGAGATATATGGACCAAATAAGTCAATAGCAAACAAACTACCTCTATGGGAAAGATTTTAGTTAATCCCTATAGCTAAAAGTTCATCTGAAATCAAAAAGACCAAAGAGTTCAAATAACTTCATCTTCTTTTAGACTCTGCTTCATCAGAAAAAGCAAGGAAATAGCTAAAATTGTTATTCTTTTTTTCAAAACACAATATCCTAAAATGTGTCAAAGAGGTTTAAATGAAACTGAACTTGCAATAAGCGATTTAATGTTCATGTTAATGGGAATAAGGGAATACAGAATTCTAAGAATTAATAGTTAAGATTAACCTGAATACTTTTTAGTCATAAGGCTTTTTTGAAATAGTTTAACAACGAAGATAGTTAAGTGTTAAATATATCTAAGTAATGCATAATAAAATGTAGTCTAAGCACACTGGTTATATCAGTTGTTTTTTAAAACATTGCTACGAGTCCCATAATGTTACCACCATTTTAATTTGAGGAAATTCTAGTACAAAGACATAAAGTAATTTACTTAAGGTCAAAAAGCAAGTAAGTATCAGAGCCAAAATTTCAATATTTGAAACTGATTAATTTATAAATGGTGGCTTGTTAAAACAATTAAAAAAAACACACACACACAACTCATGTAAAACTTTATAGCAGTTACAGTGAATTTACAGGTTCATTATCTAGTTTGCTCTTCAAGTAATCTTGTGGCTTAAGTTCAAAGCTGTTATCTCTACCATTATGCAAATAAAATTGATGGGGTTTAGAACACTGATTTTTTCAATGTCATTCACTTTGTTTATTGAGATGCATTTGTCCTTTTGAGATGATTTTTGTCCTTTTGAGATGATTGTCCAAATATTGTCCTTTTGAGATTTTTCTTAACCAACTCAAACACTAATATAAAGGACACTTGACAGAAAGTAAATTAAAACTAAAATGTTTTCAAGCAGATGAAAAATTAGAGCAGTATGTCTGAACTTGCACAGGCTAGAAGCTGCAACCAGAGACAGCCCAGGCACAGCAACAAAGACCCAATACAGCCAAAATTTTTTTTGAATAAATAAAATAAATTTAAAAAAGGAATATATATTACTATAAATATTAATAGGAAGGACATTTTGTACTGTTTTATTCCCAGAACCTAAAATATGGCCTAACACATGGCAGATTCTTACAGACATGTGGAGGTAATGAATGAATAAACTATGAATTTGTTATAAGACATCAGTGTACTAAGATATTTTTCTTGTTTGTATTTAAATCTCCAGGAAGTTATTTACTTAAGAATTTAAATTTTGAATATTAAAATTAATTCTACCTCTATTCAAAGTTAAGAAAAATATTTCTGTAGTAATATAAAATTGATATATGTAGATATAGTGTGATTGCTTATGAAAAAGAAATATAATAACCAAAAATGCTGGACACAAAAATAGGTGTTAATGATTATGCTACTATAAACTATCAGTACTTGATTTAAATATGTATGTGTTTTTTTCAAAATTAACTAAATTTATCTCTCTATATATACATACATACACACACACACACACACATATATATAGATACATAGATATAGATATACACACACACACACACACACAAATGACAGCCCAGATTCTGTCCAACTTAAAATATGCTGTTTGTGCTCTACTGTCACTTCAAGTCATGTCTGACTATTTTGTGACCCAATGGACTGTAGCCTGCCAGGCTCCTCTGTCCATGAAATTTCTAGGCAAGTCTCTTTCATCTCCCTCATTGACAGGTGAGTTCTTTACCACTAGTGCCACCTGGAAAGCCCTTAAAATGTAATAATTTTGCCCAAATGTTATTACACTTTTAAAAACTCATATAGTACTTCTCAAACATTAAGATGTATTATTAGGACCACCTGAAGGGCTTGTTAAAAAAGAGATTACTGGGCCCTGTTTGTTGGTCCAGGGAAGAGCCTGAGAATTTGCATTTCTACCTAGTTTCCAGGTGATGTTGATACTGCCCACCTGAGGACTGTCCTATGTGAACCTCTGCTATACTGGAAAGCTTTACATTTATCTGGAACTCCTGCTTTTAAAATTAACAACCAAAGATTCTGTAGGTGATTAGGATTACAGATCTTTTTAAGAATCATCCTCCCTTCCTACATCAGTCTCCAAAGTTGGTTCATCTGATTTGCCTATGTTCCATGGGTAATTTGTGTTTATAAGAATCATTGTATTTCCTAAGTTTATAGGTGCTAACACAACTCCAGGATTTTAGAATGAATATAGAATAAATTCAGCTTATAATGGAAGATCCAATGATCACAACAGTTTAAAAAATCAAAATGCTAAATTATTCTGAGTGGTTTTCTATCTAATTGAAAAGTACATAAAACTAAAAGTTCAGTATTTTAATGTTATCCAGCAAAGGTATACTAAGTACTGTTAGTTTGGGTGAAACAATCTAACAAAAGATATTAACTACTTCAAACTGACTATATTCATAGAGATATCATGTCTAAACATAAACTGCCACTAAATAGCACTGGCTAGAAATAATTAAAATGACCTTGAATAGTTAACTTCATTTTTCAATGCCTAGCTTTTGTCATAGTCAAAATGTTTCTGGCTATACACTGAAAATCTGTGAAACATATGCTTTGTGATTCCATGTGACTACAGGGAGGACTGTGTTCAATTCAGTGTTTAAAATGATGGTTAAAAATAATAAAAATAAAGACTTAACCAAAGGTAAAACAAACAAACAAACAAACAACTATGCAGAATGTTGCCAAAATGTCAGAAATAATGAAAAAAAAAACAAGAATTCCAAAAATAAAAGAGATATATAAAAGAAATAAAATTCTAAATTTTAAGAGAGGGATTGCTACTTGATTGGGAAAATGTTACTGATAAATTAGAAATAAGAAAGACTATCATGTATTTCTTATTTATTGGATTAACACTGGTTCTGTAATAACTCACTTTCAGATAAAGGAACTGAAGATCAAATGTTTGGCTTTTCTAAATTCAGTTAGCCAGAACAATGTCAAATAATGTCTATATAAGCTGCATTTATGATCATAACCTACTAAATAAGCTTATGAAATAGGAAAAAAAGTTATGCTTTTTACAATTTTAAATGTAACTTTTTTAGAACATTTCAAACATTCTCAGTGGCTCATACTTTGCTCTTCCCTTTGTTCTCTTCTCAATCATGAATTTGCATCACCATAGCAGAATCTTTATATGAACTGATTCATACGTTATATGCATGTTTTTGTGCACACATGTGTGCTCTGTTGCATCTAACTCTTTGCAACTTCATGGACTGTAGCCCACCAGGCTCCTCCACCCATGGAATTTTCCAGGCAAGAATACTGTAGTGGGTTGCCGTTTCCTTATCCAGAGATCTTCCCCACCTAGGGATCAAATCTGCCTCTTTTGTGTATCCTGCATTGGCAAGCAGATTCTTTACCACTGCACCACCTGGGAAGCCCCATATTACATCTAGTTTCCTATAGTTATCAATGCTATGACAATAGGAACTATTTGGAAGATTTATAAAATTGTAACATCTCTATTTAATGACTAATGACTCAAAATTGTATTTCCTGTCAAGGAATTTTAGCAGTTGGAATTTCATACTTTTTCTCCATTGACCATTATGAGGTAATATTTCAATGTAATCAAAGGAGTATTTTAACCACTATGGGATTAATATATGTAAAGTCTATGTTTCTCTCCTAAAACTAATGCAGAATAGATTAGGTCAATGTGTTTTACCCAGTTTAGCCAAGTCTCTCAAGTGTGTATTTTCTGCTTTTGTAAATTTCTACTTTTTCAAGATTTCCATTGTGTTCCAATTATGCATATTAATTTTCTTCATTTTTCTTATTAAAGTAGTTTAGCACCTCAGTCATTTGAGGTTATCATTGATTTCTTTAGTTTCATATGTCTCCTAATTTATTAGTTAGCCTATTTTCTATCTCTCTTTTTACTGATATGATTGTAAAACCTCAACTTTTCTCCTCAATGCTTTTTCACTTTCCTTATCTCAGACTTCTTTTTTTTCTTATTAACTTTCTGCAGCCTATTAAATTTCCTGCAAACCTTAGTTCTTCTTTGGTTCACATTCCACTTCTCTTATGGGAAGTATTTAAACTCCACGTGTGTGTGTGTGTGTGTGTGTGTGTGTGTGTGTGCACATATACTGTGAACAAAGGAGATATTTTAAATTAATTCAATTCACATGATGCAATTATAATATCTTCACCATAGTCTAGTCTTCTATCATGGGTTATTCTCTAACTCTCTTTATATATGCACCTGTTCTTTATATCATAAAATCTTTCAGTTTTGGTCAGATATCCCCTTTAATATTATGTTCAATCTCCTTAAAATATTAAATGGTCAAATGAAATAGTAAATTGGGCCCTAATTATTTATTTATATCCTTTGGGAAAATAAGAACCAATACTGGAAAAATAATAAAGAATATAGCTTTTGAGAATTAGAAGACCTTTTAACATAAACTTCCTCACAGAGAGTAATTTTTTTTTTCCTTTTTTTTTTTATTAAATTTTAAAATCTTTAATTCTTACATGTGTTCCCAAACATGAAACCCCCTCCCACCTCCCTCCCCATAACATCTCTGTGGGTGATCCCCATGCACCAGCCCCAAGCATGCTGTATCCTGCGTCAGACATAGACTGGCGATTCAATTCTTACATGATAGTATACATGATAGAATGCCATTCTCCCAAATCATCCCACCCTCTCCCTCTCTCTCTGAGTCCAAAAGTCCGTTATACACAGCTGTGTCTTTTTTCCTGTCTTGCATACAGGGTCGTCATTGCCATCTTTCTAAATTCCATATATATGTGTTAGTATACTGTATTGGTGTTTTTCTTTCTGGCTTACTTCACTCTGTATAATCGGCTCCAGTTCCATCCATCTCATCAGAACTGATTCAAATGAATTCTTTTTAACGGCTGAGTAATACTCCATTGTGTACATGTACCAAAGCTTTCTTATCCATTCATCTGCTGATGGACATCTAGGTTGTTTCCATGTCCTGGCTATTATAAACAGTGCTGCGATGAACATTGGGGTACATGTGTCTCTTTCAATTCTGGTTTCCTCGGTGTGTATACCCAGCAGTGGGATTGCTGGGTCATAAGGTAGTTCTATTTGCAATTTTTTAAGGAATCTCCACACTGTTCTCCATAGTGGCTGTACTAGTTTGCATTCCCACCAACAGTGTAGGAGGGTTCCCTTTTCTCCACACCCTCTCCAGCATTTATTGCTTGCAGATTTTTGGATCGCAGCCATTCTGACTGGTGTGAAGTGGTACCTCATTGTGGTTTTGATTTGCATTTCTCTGATAATGAGTGATGTTGAGCATCTTTTCATGTGTTTGTTAGCCATCAGTATGTCTTCTTTGGAGAAATGTCTATTTAGTTCTTTGGCCCATTTTTTGATTGGGTCGTTTATTTTTCTGGAATTGAGCTGCATAAGTTGCTTGTATATTTTTGAGATTAGTTGTTTGTCAGTTGCTTCATTTGCTATTATTTTCTCCCATTCAGAAGGCTGTCTTTTCACCTTGCGTATATTTTCCTTTGTTGTGCAGAAGCTTTTAATTTTAATTAGATCCCATTTGTTTATTTTTGCTTTTATTTCCAGAATTCTGGGAGGTGGATCATAGAGGATCCTGCTGTGATTTATGTCTGAGAGTGTTTTGCCTATATTCTCCTCTAGGAGTTTTATAGTTTCTGGTCTTACATTTAGATCTTTAATCCATTTTGAGTTTATTTTTGTGTGCGGTGTTAGAAAGTGATCTAGTTTCATTCTTTTACAAGTGGTTGACCAGTTTTCCCAGCACCACTTGTTAAAGAGATTGTCTTTACTCCATTGTATATTCTTGCCTCCTTTGTCAAAGATAAGGTGTCCATATGTGTGTGGATTTATCTCTGGGCTTTCTATTTTGTTCCATTGATCTATATGTCTGTCTTTGTGCCAGTACCATACTGTTTTGATGACTGTGGCTTTGTAGTAGAGCCTGAAGTCAGGCAAGTTGATTCCTCCAGTTCCATTCTTCTTTCTCAAGATTGCTTTGGCTATTCGAGGTTTTTTGTATTTCCATACAAATCTTGAAATTATTTGTTCTAGTTCTGTGAAAAATATGGCTGGTAGCTTGATAGGGATTGCGTTGAATTTGTAAATTGCTTTGGGTAGTATACTCATTTTCACTATATTGATTCTTCCAACCCATGAACATGGTATATTTCTCCATCTATTAGTGTCCTCTTTGATTTCTTTCATCAGTGTTTTATAGTTTTCTATATATATAGGTCTTTAGTTTCTTTGGGTAGATATATTCCTAAGTATTTTATTCTTTTTGTTGCAATGGTGAATGGAATTGTTTCCTTAATTTCTTTTTCTACTTTCTCATTATTAGTGTATAGGAATGCAAGGGATTTCTGTGTGTTGATTTTATATCCTGCAACTTTACTATATTCATTGATGAGCTCTAGTAATTTTCTGGTGGAGTCTTTAGGGTTTTCCATGTAGAGGATCATGTCATCTGCAAACAGTGAGAGTTTCATTGTTTTAAAAATATAAATATTCTATGATTAGAAACTCAGATACAAGATAAATAGGTAGTTTGAGATCTTTTTATCTTTAAGTAAGATTTAACAAGAAGTGTTGTATTTGACATATCGTCATATTTAACAGTGCTTCTAGGAGAGAGTTCTCCACCCATAGTGTCAACTGAGGAGTATCACAAGTAGTTTATATTAGTGCCCCTCACTCTTCCTGTACAGAGATCATGTAACCCAAGAACAAGTTCTTCTCTAAGTTATTGGAACCAATTAATCTGTACTCTTGAACATAGAAATAAAAAGAGAATCAAGTAGTTAGCTATAAAATCTAAAATGTATAAACTGCATTCAGCGAGGCAAGATGAGTAAAAAATCAATTTAAAAAACTATGTAGAACCTAGAACAATGAAATATTGAAGGAAAATATAACAGTAGTTTTCAATGGGCAGGAGCGTAGGTATACAATCTGTGAAAGAAGATTCTCAACGTGGCTGGAAAAAGCTTGAAAATATCTTGCAAGAGATTCAGAATAGAAAGTGAAAAAGATAGACACATTGGCAAGTTGCTAACAAGAAGAAATAATGAAGCACTAGAGTGAAGATTTATGAATTCCTGCTGTTGAAATTACTAGAACTGTCATAGGTTGAGAACTCTCATCTACTTGCAGTAGCTCTAAGGCCACAAACTAATATACTTTGCAACCTAAGATTTTAATTAGCTTCTCTCTTACTGTCACATTTGCCTTTATAATAAATAACTACCAACTTAAATTATCTTAACTTTCTTTTCCCTATAACCAATAGAAGCCAAATAAACATATTTGCTTTGATTTTATTCCATAAGTACTTTTTCATCACTGGGAATGTACTGTGGTTGATGATATGGAATATAAATATATACAAATGAACTGTGTACAAGTTCCATTCTCTAGGAGTTTGTCATCTAATAGAGGGAAAAATGCCTTATAGAAATAATTGTGACCTTAATTAACATTAAACAAATCATAAGACACATAGAAAAAGAAAAGTAAACACAGTAAGAGGTTTCTTACTTTTTCTGTAACATATTCTATTGATTAAAAAAGTTCTATGTTAGTGGAGACTAAAGAAACAGCCACTAAAAATAATAATAATAATAAGTCAATGAAGAAATGAAAGATGAAATCAAAAAATATCTTGAGACAAGTAAAAATGTAAACACAACTTTCCAAAATCTATGGGATGCATCAAAAGCAGGTCCATGAGGACAGTTTGTAGTGATACATGCCTCAAGAAACAAGAAAAATATCAAATAAACAACCTAAAATACCATCTAAAGTAATTTAAAAAGAAGAGCAAACAAAACCCAGTGTCAGCAGAAGGAAGGAGATAATAAAGATTAAGAGGAAATAAATAAAACAGAGACCAAAAGAAAGGAAGAAAGAAAAGATCAATTAAAAGTTTTTTAAAAAAGATAAAATTGATAATTCTTTTGCCATGCTCATCACATTAAAAATAGAAAGGACCCAATAAACAAAGTAAAAAATGAAAGAACAGAACTAACAACTGATATCACAGAGATGCAAAAATCATAAGAAAACATCATTAACAGTCATATGCCAACAAATTAGACAAGCTAGAAGAAATGACTAAACAAATGACTAAAAACATGCAACTGTCCAAGACTGAAAATTGGGAAGAAATATACAATCAGAAAAGACCAATCCATAATAATGATAATAAAGGCTATTTATTGGGGTCGCAAAGAGTCGGACATGACTGAGTGACTGAACTGAACTGATGACCAATGAACTAGCCTGTCAATGCAGGAGACAGAAGAGACACTGGTTCAAACACTGGGTCAGGAAGATTCCCTGCAGGAGGGCATGGTTAGTCAGCTTCAGCATTCTTGCCTGGAGAAGCCCATGGATAGAGGAGCCTGGCAGACTATGGTTCTTAGCATTGCAAAGAGTCAGACCTGACCTAAGCAACTTAGCACGCATGCATGCATGCATGAGCAACCCACAGCTAACATACTCAATGGTGAAAAGCTGAAAGCATTTCCTCTAAAGGCATGAACAAGACAAGGATTCCCATACATCTATTTAATATATTATTGGAAGTCATAGCTACGCAGTCACACAAGAAATAAAGGTATCCAGACTGGAAGGGAAGAAATAAGACTATCACTGTTTGCAGATTTCATAATACTATATATAAGAAAACTCTAAAGTATCCACCAAAAGTTAAAAGAACTAATAGATGAATTCAATAAAGTTGCAAGAAACCAGATTAAAATACGGAAACCTGGTGTTTTTCTAAACACTATTTATGAACTATCAAAAGAGAAAGCAAGAAGACAATCCTATTTAAAATTACATCAAAAACAATAAAATACTTAAGAATAAACTTAACCAAGAAGGTGAAAGACCTTTATGATGAAAACTCTAAGATACTCATGAAAGAAGGTGAAGATAATACAAAGAAATAAGATTATTTCCCAATGAAATCTCTATCAAAATACCCATGACATTTTTCACAGAACTAGAACAAATAGTCCTAAAATTTATATGGAACCTCAAATTACCCCAAATTGCCAAAGGAATCTTGAGAAAAAAAGAACAAGGCTGGAGACACCATGCTGCCCTGACTTCAAACTATACTACAAAACTATTATAATTAAACAGCATATTAATAGCACAAAAACAGATGCATAGACCAATGGAACAGAATGTGCTGTGCTGTGCTTAGTCGCTTCATCATGAACTATAGCCCCTATGAACTATAGCCCACCAGGCTCCTCTGTCCATGGGGATTAATAGAATAAAGATCCAGAAATAAATCCACCCACTTATGTCAAATCAATCTACAATAAAGGAGACAAGAATATAAAATGGGAAAAAGTTACTTCAATAAGTGATATTGGGAGAGCTGCACAACTACATGTAAAAGAATAAAATTAGAACATTTTCTGATACCATATGCAAAAACAATAAACTCAAAACAAATTAAAGACCTAAATTTAAGACCTGAAACCATAAAACTCTTAGAAGAGAACATAGGCAGACTACTCTCTGACATAAATTGTAGCTATATATATTTGTATCTGTCTCATAAGACAAAAAAAAAAAAAAAGGCAAAAATAAGCAGACAGGAACTAATTACACTTAAAAGTTTTGTATAGAAAAAAAATGACAATACAAAAATACAACATGGGGAGATGATAGGGAGAAAATAGTTGCAAATGATATCACCAATAAGGGAATAATTAGGAATAAAAGGAAATAAATAAACAGATTATACAACTCAATTAAAAAAAAATCAAAGACACTAATTTAAAAATGGAAAGAAATCTGAATATACTTTTCTTCAAGAAGATATACAGATGGCCAACAAGCACATGAAAAGATGCTCAACACTGCTAAAAATCATCAGAGATGTGCAAATCAAAACCACAATGAAACATCACCTCACACCTGTCAGAATGGCTAATACCAAAGTCTAGAAATGACAAACATTGGAGAGAATATGGAGAAAAGGGAACCCCTGTACACTTTGGTGGAAATGTAAATTGGTGCAGCCATGATGAAAAACAGTATGGAGATTCCTCAAAAAGCCATGATGGAAAACAATATGGAGATTCCTCAAAAAATTCCATCATGGCTGCATATGACCTAGCATATGGTAGCCACTACCATATGGCCCAGAAATTCCACTGTTGGGTATATATCCAAAGAAACCAAAAACACTAATTAGACCAGATACATGTACACCAATCTTTATAGCAGCATTATTTACACTAGGGCTTCCATGGTGGTTCAGACATTAAGAATCTGCCTGCAATGCAGGAGACCTGGGTTCAATCCCTAGGTCAGGAATATCTCCTGGAGAAGGGAATTGCAACCCACTGCAGTATTCTTGCATGGAGAATTCCATGGACAAAAGAGCCTGGAGAGCTACAGTCCATGGGTTCAGAAAGAGTCAGACACAACTGAGTGAATAACACACTTAATTATAATAGCCGAGATAAGGAAGAAACTTAAGTACCTATCAGTAGATTGGTGATCCCCTGGTGGCTCAGATGGTAAAGTGTCTGCCCACAATATGGGAGACCCAGGTTCAATCCCTGGGTCAGGAAGATCCTCTGGAGAAGGAAATAGCAACCCACTCCAGTACTCTTGCCTGGAAAATCCCATGGATGGAGGAGCCTAGTAAACTACAGTCCATGAGGTTGAAAAGAGTTGGACACAACTGAGAGACTTCACTTTCTATCAGTAGATAGATGCATACTGAAGATGTGGTATATATGTACAATGGAATATTACTCATGAAAAAAGTGAAATTCTGCCATTTGCAATAACAAGGGTAGATCTAGAGGGTATTATGCTTAGTGAAATAAGTCAGAGACAGATGAATACTATATACTATTATTTATATATGGAATGTAAAAAAGTAAAACAAAGACTATAACAAAACAGAAACAGACTCAAATATAGACAGCAAACTTGTGGTTATCAGTGGGGAGAGGGAAATGGGGAGGGTCAAATAGCAATAGCAATTGTGTCTCTCTCTTAATCAAGAGACACAAACTATTATGTATAAAGTAAGCAGTAGGATTATATTATTTAGCACAGGCAATTATTTTGTAATAACATTTAATGGAGTATATTCTATAAAAATATTGAATCACTATGTTGTACACCTGAAACTAGTCTAACACTGTAAATCAACTATACTTCAATAAAAGAGTGCTATGTGTTATATACCTCATAGACAACAGCTAAGAGTACTTGATCCCAAACACCAATCTTCAGTAAACCAAAGAGAAAAAAATTTAAGAAAAATATGGTTTTCCCCTCATATTCAGTAGTCTCATAATTAAGAAAAACAGGAAGCTAACTATAGCCTTATACATGACCATATTCTCCAAAAAATAAATATGATCACTGACCCAATACAATGAATGCAAACCTAGGTTTTGCATATCAAAATTTTACATTTTTATTGCTATATCAGAATTTGCAAATCATATCTCTAAAAAAATCAGCCTTCACAAAAATCAGTTTAGCAAAGTTAGAAAAAAATTTCATTAAGCAACAGTTGTTTATAGTTTGACACAATCTATCTGAGAACAATGCAGGAATTATCTGAAGTCATCATATTCATGAGTAATTATGAGTGAAGACTATTATGATTACACTGAAAAGACAAGGAGAAGCAGGTTAAGGGAGTGGCAGATGGAATTCCAATTAAAAAATTAGAATGGCATCTCAACTCTAACTGAAATATGTTTTTTTGACAAGAAGAAAGATCTGTTTTCATAGAAATTTCTGAGGACAATGAAGACTATAGTAGAGTGTTTTCCTACAGCAGAAAGAAGAATTCAGATTTTCCATTTGAATTAACTTATGATTCTGATTCTAAATGTTTATTCTTTAACAAAACTCACTTATAACTTAAGCAAATAGTATCATACTTTACAGTAAGAAATTAAATATATGTGCATAGGTCCTAAGATGGCAGAGGAATAAGACAGGGAGACCACTTTCTCCCCCACAAATTCATCAAAAGAACATTTGAACGCTGAGAAAATTCCACAAAACAACTTCTGAATGCTGGCAGTGGACATGAGGCACCCAGAAAAGCAGCCCATTGTCTTCAAAAGGAGGTAAGAAAAAATATAAAAGATAAAAAGAGAGACAAAAGAGGTAGGCATGGAGCTCTGTCCCAGGAAGGGAGTCTTAAAAAAGAGAGAAGTTTCCAAACACTGGGCAACACTCTCACTGCTGAGTCTGTGGTTAGCCTTAGAACCACAGAGGGCAACATAACTGGGAGGAAAAATAAATAATTAAAACCCACAGATTACGTGCCCAATGGTAACTCCCTGAGGAGAAGCCACTAGCAAGCAGGAGCTAGGCAGGGAGGCACCGGCTACATTGCTTAGAGTAAGGACTGGGCCTGAATGCCCCAGGGGCAATCTGAGGGAACTAACTTGGACTGGCAAACCAGACTGTGGGATAGCTACCATGCAAAAAGTCCCAACCTAAGACACCGCCAGGGCCGCTCAGAGAACAAATGACTGACTAGAACTAAGTGAAAGGCCCTAACCTAAGATACTGTTGGGATGCTCACAGAACAAAGGACTGAGCAGAGCTAGCCAGCGGCTGCAGGCCAGCCTATCCCCCTCCAGAGACAGGCAGGCGAGGGCAGCCGAAGCTGGAAGAGGACAATTGCGGCCCCAAAGAGGGATTATCTACCAAACTGCAAGCAGGCTTCATTGCTAACCAAGACTTCTTGGGATTCTGGACAGTCAAATTCCACCTGAGAAGGTGTGCTGGTTGTACACCCAGAAAACCGAGCAGCAGGGATGGGGTAGGTGATAAGTCATAGCGACAGTGCTCACCAAACACCTGGTCACATGAGCTGCTCGGACCTGGGAAGGGCACAAAGCACAGACCCAACCGAGTCTGCACCTCTGAGGAGTACCCGAGTACCTGAACCTGAGTGGCTTAGACCTGGGAAGTGCATACAACCCAGGGCCGGCCTCAGACAGTTCCTAGCAGAGCAACCTAGAGCCTAAGCAGTGTAGACAGGGAAAGCACACACGCTGTGAGCGGGGGCAAACCCGGTGTGGTCGAGACACTGCGAGCACACGCCAGTGTTATTTGTTTGCAGCGTCCCTCCCTCCCCACAGCATGACTGAACAAGTGAGCCTAAAAAAGTGTCCACCACCTCCCCCTTGTGCCAGGGTAGAAATTAAGACACTGAAGAGACCAGCAAACAGAAGAAGCTAAAACAGAGGGACCCTCCTTGGAAGTGACAGGTGCAATAGATTAAAACCCTGTAGATAGTACCAACTACATAGGAAAGGGCCTATAGATCTTGAGAAATATAAGCCAGATCAAGGAACTATCCGAAAATGAACTGACCTCACACTGCCCACAACACCAGAGATATATTTTTACTATTTTTACTATCATTCTTTAATTTTTTTTATTTTTAAGTCCTCTTTTATTCTTTTATAACCTACTATTACCTTGCAAAAAAAAGAGAGATGATATTTTTTAAAGCAAACTTCATATATATATATTTTATAATTTTTGTGACTCTTTTTTTCTCTTTTTCTTTAATATTGTATTTTTGAAAATCAAACTTCTACTCTAGATTTTTAATTTTTGCTTTTTGGTATTTAGTATCATTTTTGTACCTTTAAGAACCCAATCTTCAGTACCCATTTTTACTTGGGAGCAAGATTACTGGCTTGACTCCTCTCTCCCCCTTTGGACTCTCCTTTTTCTCCACCAGATCGCCTCTATCTCCTCCCTCCCCTTTCTCTTCTCTACCCAACTCTGTGAATCTCTTTGTGTGTTCTGGATGGTGGAGAACACTTAGGGAACTGATTACTGGCTGGATCTGTCTCTCTCCTTTTGATTCCCCCCTCTATCCTCCTGGCCACCTCTGTCTCCTTCCTCCCTCTTCTCTTCTCTGTATAACTCTGTGAACATCTTTGAGAGGTCGAGACTGTGGAGTGCACATAAGGAAGTGATTACTGGCTAGCTTGCTCTCTCCTCTTTTGATTCCACCTCATTTCATCCTGGTCACCTCTATCTCCCTCTTCCCTCTTCTCTTCTCTTCTCTATGTAACTCTGTGAACCTCTCTGTGTGTCCCTCACTGCAGAGAAACTTTTCATCTTTAACCTAGATGTTTTATCATTGGTACTGTATATATAGAGGTCTTTAAGCTACTGTAAAAATAAGACTGAACACCAGAAGCAGAGGCTTAAGTCCAAATCCTGAGAACACCAGAGAACTCCTGACTCCAGGGAACATTAATTGACAGGAGCTCATCAAATGCCTCCATACCTACAATGAAACCAAGCACCACCCAAGAGCCACCAAGTTCCAGAGCAAGACATACCATGCAAATTTTCTAGCAACACAGGAACATAGCCCTGAGCTTCAATATACATGCTGCCCAAAGTCACTCCAAACCCAATGACATCTTATAACTCATTACTGGGCACTTCGTTGGACTTCAGAGAGAATAAGTCCAGCCCCACCCATGAGAATACCGACACAAGCTTCCCTAACCAGGAAACCTTGACAAGCCACCCGTAAAACCACACCCACAGTGAGGAAACTCCACAATAAAGAGAACTCCACAAAATGCCAGAATTTAGAAAGGTCACCCCAAACACAGCAATATAAACAAGATGAGGGACAGAGCAATACCCAGCATGTAAAGGAATAGGATAAATGCCCACCAAACCAAACCAAAGAGGAAGAGATAGGGAATCTACCTGAGAAAGAATTCCAAATAATGATGGTGAAAATGATACAAAATCTTGAAATCAAAATGGAATCACAGATAAATAACCTGGAGACAGGGTTGAGAAAATGCAAGAAAGGTTTAACAAGGACCTAGAAGAAATAAAAAAGAGTCACTATATAATGTATAATGCAATAAATGAGATCAAAAACACTCTGGAGGCAATAAATGCTAGAATAACAGAAACAGAACATAGGATTCGTGAGGTAGAAGATAGAATGGTAGAAATAAATGAATCAGAGAGGTAAAAAGAAAAACGAATTAAAAGAAATGAGGACAATCTCAGACACCTCTGGGACAATGTTAAACGCCCCAACATTAGAATCATAGGAGTCCCAGAAGAAGAAGAAAAAAGAAAGACCATGAGAAAATACTTGAGGAGATAATAATTGAAAACTTCCCTAAAATGGGAAAGGAAATAATCACCCAAGTCCAAGAAACCCAGAGAGTGCCAAACAGGATAAACCCAAGGCAAAACACTCCAAGACACATATTACTCAAATTAACAAAGATGAAACACACAGAACAAATATTAAAAGCAGCAAGGGAAAACCAACAAATAACACACAAGGGGATTCCCATAAGGATAACAGCTGATCTTTCAATAGAAACTCTTCAGGCCAGAAGGGAATGGCAAGACATACTTAAAGTGATGAAAGACAATAACCTACAGCCCAGATTACTGTACCCAGCAAGGATCTCATTCAAATATGAAGGAGAAATCAAAAGCTTTACAGACAAGCAAAAGCTGAGAGAATTCAGCACCACCAAACCAACTCTCCAACAAGTGCTAAAGGATCTTCTCTAGACAGGAAACACAAAAAGGGTGTATAAACTCAAACCCAAAACAACAAAGTAAATGGCAATGGGATCATACTTATCAATAATTATCTTAAATGTAAATGGGTTGAAAGCCCCAACCAAAACACAAAGACTGGCTGAATGGATACAAAAACAAGACCCCTATATATGTTGTCTACAAGAGACCCACCTCAAAACAGGGGTCACATACAGACTGAAAGTGAAGGGCTGGAAAAAGATATTCCACATAAATAGAGACCAAAAGAAAGGAGGAGCAGCAATACTCATACCAGATAAAATAGACTTTAAACAAAGGCTGAGAAAAGAGACAAAGAAGGACACTACATAATGATCAAAGGACCAATCCAAGGAGAAGATATAGCAATTATAAAAATATATACACCCAACATAGGAGCACCACAATATGTAAGACAAATGCTAACAAGTCTGAAAGGGGAAATTAACAGTAACACAATAATAGTGGGAGACTTTAATACCCCACTCACACCTATGGATAGATCAACTAAACAGAAAATTAACAAGGAAACACAAACTTTAAATGATACAATAGACCAGTTAGACATAATTGATATCTATAGGACATTTCACCCCAAAACAATGAATTTCACCTTTTTCTCAAGCACACACGGAAACTTCTCCAGGATAGATCACATCCTGGGACATAAATCTAGCCTTGGTAAATTCAAAAAAATTGAAATCATTCCAAGCATCTTTTCTGACCACAATGCAGTAAGATTAGATCTCAATTACAGGAGAAAAACTATTAAACATTCCAACATGTGGAGGCTGAACAACACGCTGCTGAATAACCAACAAATCACAGAAGAAATCAAAAAAGAAATCAAAATCGGAATGGAAATGAATGAAAATGAAAACACAACAACCCAAAACCTGGGGGACACAGTAAAAGCAGTGCTAAGGGGAAGGTTCATAGCAGTAGAGGCCTACCTCAAGAAACAAGAAAAAAGTCAAATAAATAACCTAACTCTACACCTAAAACAACTAGAAACAGAAGAAATGAAGAACCCAAGGGTTAGTAGAAGGAAAAAAATCTTAAAAATTAGGGCAGAAATAAGGCAAAAGAAACAAAAGAGACCATAGCAAAAATCAACAAAGCCAAAAGCTGGTTCTTTGAAAGGATGAATAAAATTGACAAACCATTAGCCAGACTCATCAAGAAACAAAGGGAGAAAAATCAAATCAATAAAATTAGAAATGAAAATGGAGAGATCACAACAGACAACACAGAAATACAAAGGATCATAACAGACTACTATTAGCAATTATATGCCAATAAAATGGACAACGTGGAAGAAATTGACAAATTCTTAGAAAAGTACAGCTTTCCAAGACTCAACCAGGAAGAAATAGAAAATCTTAACAGAATTATCACAAGCATGGAAATTGAAACTGTAATCAGAAATCTTCCAGCAAGCAAAAGCCCAGGTCCAGACGGCTTCACAGCTGAATTCTACCAAAAATTTAGAGAAGAGCTAACACCTACCCTACTCAAACTCTTCAAGAAAATTGCAGAGGAAGGTAAACTTCCAAACTCATTCTATGAGGCCACCATCACCCTAATACCAAAATCAGACAAAGATGCCACAAAAAAAGAAAACTACAGGCCAATATCACTGATGAACATAGATGTAAAAATCCTTAACAAAATTCTAGCAATCAGAATCCAACAACATCTTAAAAAGATCATACATAATGACCAAGTGGGCTTTATCCCAGGTGCAAGGATTCTTCAATATCCGCAAATCAATCAATGTAATACAACACATTAACAAATTGAAAAATAAAAGCCATACGATTATCTCAATAGATGCAGAGAAAGACTTTGACAAAATTTAACATCCATTTATGATTAAAAAAAAAGCTCTCCAGAAAATAGAAATAGAAGGAATGTACCTCAACATAATAAAAGCTATATATGACAAACCCACAGCAAACATTATCCTCAATGGTGAAAATTGAAAGCATTTCCCCTAAAGTCAGCAACAAGACAATGGTGCCCACTTTCACCACTACTATTCAACATAGTTTTGAAAATTTTGGCCACAGCAACCAGAGCAGAAAAAGAAATAAAAGGATTCCAAATTGGAAAAGAAGTAAAACTCTCACTGTTTGCAGATGACAGGATTCTCTACATAGAAAACCCTAAAGACTCCACCAGAAAATTACCAGAGTGAATCAATGAATATAGTAAAGTTACAGGATATAAAATCAACACACAGAAATCCCTTGCATTCCTATACGTTAATAATGAGAAAATAGAGAAATTAAGGAAACAATTCCATTCACCATTGCAATGAAAAGCATAACATACTTAGGAATATATCTACCTAAAGAAACTAAAGACCTATATATAGAAAACTATAAAACACTGATGAAAGAAATCAAAGAGGACACTAATAGATGGAGGAATATACCATGTTCATGGATCAGAAGAATCAATATAGTGAAAATGAGTAAACTACCCAAAGCAGTCTATAGATTCAACGCAATCTCTATCAAGCTACCAATGGTATTTTTCACAGAGCGAGAACAAATAATTTCACTATTTGTATGGAAATACAAAAAACCTCAAATAGCCAAAGCAATCTTGAGAAAGAAGAATGGAACTGGAGGAATCAACCTGCCTGAATTCAGGCTCTACTACAAAGCCACAGTCATCAAGAGAGTATGGTACTAGCACAAAGACAGAAATATAGATCAATGGAACAAAATAGAAAGCCCAGAGATAAATCCATGCACCTATGGACAACTTATCTTTGACAAAGGAGGCAAGAATATACAATGGAGAAAAGACAATCTCTTTAACAAGTGGTACTGGGAAAACTGGTCAACCACTCGTAAAAGAATGAAACTAGAACACTTTCTAACACCATACACAAAAATAAACTCAAAGTGGATTAAAGATCTAAACATAAGACCAGAAATTATAAAACTCCCAGAGGAGAACATAGGCAAAACACTCTCCGACATAAATCACAGCAGGATCCTCTATGACCCACCTCCCAGAATATTGGAAATAAGAGCAAAAATAAACAAATGAGACCTAATTAAAAGCTTCTGCACAACAAAGGAAACTATAAGCAAGGTGAAAAGACAGCCTTCTAAATGGGAGAAAATAATAGCAAATGAAGCAACTGACAAGGAATTAATCTCAAAAATATACAAGCAACTCCTGCAGTTCAATTCCAGAAAAATAGATGACACAATCAAAAAATGGGCCAAAGAACTAAATAGACATTTCTCCAAAGAAGACATACTGATGGCTAACAAACACATGAAAAGATGCTCAACATCACTCATCATCAGAGAAATGAAAATCAAAACTATAGTGAGGTACCATTTCACACCAGTCAGAATTGCTGCTATGCAAAGGTCTGCAAGCAATAAATGCTGGACAGGGTATGGAGAAAAGGGAACCCTCTTACGCTGTTGGTGGGAATGCAAACTAGTACAGCCACTATGGAGAACAGTGTGGAGATTCCTTTAAAAACTGGAAATAGAATTGTCATATGACCCAGCAAACCCACTGCTGGGCATTCAGACTGAGGAAACCAGAATTGAAAGAGACACGTGTATCCCAATGTTCATCACAGCACTGTTTATAATAGCCAGGACATGGAAGCAACCTAGATGTCTATCAGCAGATGAATGGATAAGAAAGCTATGGTACATATATACAATGGAGTATTACTCAGCCATTAAAAAGAATACATTTGAATCAGTTCTAATGAGGTGGATGAAACTGGAACTGATTATACAGAGTGAAGTAATCCAGAAAGAAAAACACCAATACAGTATACTAATGCATATATATATGGAATTTAGATATATGGTAATGATAACCCTGTATCAAGACAGCAAAAGAACACAGATGTATAGAACAGTCTTATGGACTCTGTGGGAGAGGGCGAGGGAGTGATGACTTGGGAGAATGGCATTGAAACATGTATAATATGATATGTGAAACGAATCACCAGTCCAGGTTCGATGCATGATACAGGATGCTCAGGGCTGTTACTCTGGGATGACCCAGAGGGATGGTATGGGGAGGGAGGAGGGAGGGAGGGAGTTTCAGGATGGGGAACACGTGTACACCTGTGGCAGATTCATGTCAATGTATGGCAAAACCAACACAATATTGTAAAATAATTGGCCTCCAATTAAAATAAATAAATTTTAAAAATAAATAAATAAATACATGTGCATAGTCATCTATAGATATGCATCCATAACTACCTATCAAACTTTAAAAAACATCTTTACAGTTATAAGAACAGAATTTGCTTTACATGTTTACTAATGGGTTCATAAAATACTCATGAAATATGACTTATAGACTATACATTGAGATGGTTGCTGGTAGGTAAAAAGGTAACCTACAATATATTTTAGGAAAAGATTATCAACTACACTTACTGACCTGAGATATTTCTTTATGTATTATATCTGGCAATGACTAAGGGACCTACTTTATTAATGTAGCTTGTCTTTTTTTCTTGTTTTTGAACAAACAGTCCTAAATATGGAAATAAGAGAGAAAAAAACCCATATACCCTTTATTGCACAAAAATCTCAAGATGTTTCACAATGAGTACTCCCTACAATCAAAACAAATTGACTCAAGCTAAGTAATAATATCGATTATACTCCTTTATTTTTATACAGTTAACACTTCTTTAACTCTAGAGTCAAGCTATTGAAATAACTAATCAAAATATTATTAAATTGGGTCAGTAAGGAATGGTATATAGATCTAATTGACTTTTAATAATCTTGGATTTTTGTTTTATTTTCTTGAGCAATAAAAAGTGAAAATGTGAATTAAATTTAGTGTACTCATACACTCTACAGTGCAGAGAGCTGGGATTAGATAGTTTATGAAAGCAATCTAACTTATATAAATAAAAACAATAACAATGATGAGTTCTTTAAAAAGAATGAATCAGACAGATAATCACAATTTAGTATTCAGAAATGTAAGCCATAAAAGGAATCAAGTGGATAAAATAGTCTCCCCACTGAGCATCATATTTTGTATTATCTTGTACTGGAGATGAAATTTACAGAAGAAACATTTTACCTTTAATGAACTCTAATTTTGATAATCGAGTTGCCAATTAACAGAGTAATTGCAAGGGTAGATTAATGTCACAATTCTCATTCAGTTATCTCACAGCCACTCTCTATGTATGTACGTTGTAAATATTCAGAGCACTTTTTTTTTTCCTTTAGCATTTCCTCAACTCAGATTTTACCTCAACATAATTGACAAATTTAGAGAGCACATTTTACTACAAGAGCCTGAGGACCTGATCCTATCATTAAAAGCACCCCAGGAAGAAAAATTCAAATGCAAATTTCAACTGACCTTTGCAGAAACAACTCATATTATTTTGCATCAGTAGCCACTAGAGATTTGTCTGGCTATATATGGATTTCCACATCTGTCAGCTATAAGTGCACTTCATCTGTCTGCTAAATCAGAGAGCCAGAAATAGATGACAGTGATCAAGCCTTCTCCTAAATTAGCCACATCATGAGGTAAAGTTAGTTTCTCCATTGGGCTTTCATTCTAAAGGTTTACTGGTAAGAAAGTTGGAGAAAAGACTACATTAGGAAATAAATGGAGTCTTACCTCTTCCTTTCTGTGATTTTTTTTTTCTTGGAATGGAGTACTGACCAGACAGTCTGTCTCAGGGTAGGTCTTGCTGGGAGAACTGAACATAAATTACTCTTGTTTGCAGCTACCTAAGCTCTGCTACAAAAAAAAAAAAAAAAAAAAAAAAAAAAAAAAAAAAAACACAGAGCAGCAAGGAGCTATAATGAACTTCACCTGTGCCCAGGTTCCCCCTACAGACCCCTGTTTCTAACCCCTTACTGTTCCCTCCCTTTGTGAACTGATTAAAAAATAGTAACAATAAATAAATAAATAAAACCTTACCCAACATTGGACATGAGTCCAGGTAATATGCATACCAGTTGCTGGTGTGAAAAATGCATTGATTTCTTTCCCTTCTTCCTTTCCATCTCCACTCTTCATTAAATCCAGGGTCATTGTGGTGAGATAGTAATGTACAACTGCCTGTATAAGAGAGCACACCTATGCTTGATATTTCACCTCCCACTTTGACACTATTAGATTTAAGCAAATATTTTCTAAGCTAAGGTTAAGGAAAAGCAAGACATCCCTGAATCATTCTTGGTATCATCCGGGTATTATTTTCCAGTGTGTTCACATGGAAAGAGATGATAGGAAGAAAAGTGTGTAGAGAAATATCTTTCTGTAGAAATTAAAGGGTTTTGCCCTTAGCCTGATAACTAGATTCCGCTTCCCCTCTCTGAAACTATTAACAAGGTAGAGCTGTTATTATCAGACACAGATGAAAGCAAAATAATTTTAAAATCTGCATCCATGATTCAAAACTCCATCCCTACCAATGGGTTCCCAGTTGCTCAGGTACAGGAACAGCACCCCAGCAGTGAGAGTGTGTTCCCCTGTGTCATGTGAAACCTAGAGGCGCTCAGTGTTAAATAATACTTGGTCAGTTATGTACAGGACATTTTTGCTAGAAGCTCCACATTTTATCCTATGTGTATGGAACTGGAAATTACAGTACATAAAGAGTTTGATCTTCAGTCTCCCAAAGATGTTAAAGATATTCCTAATGGGCTTGATTTTATGGTTCGTTTGAGGAGTTTCAAGTAGAAATATGGGCATGTAGCACATAACCAGCTTATTATAATTCATTATATGGGTGTTAACATTGCACTTCTTGGCAGACCATGGAGTTCCTGATGCATGCCAAGTGTCATTTTCTAGCCAAAAACTTTTAAGGTAATATCATCAACTCCTCTATTAAGGTTAATAATTAAGTAGGGCTTCCAGACTCATGCTAATGTATTTAATATGAGTAATCAGAGCAATTGAATATGAACTACAACTCGGTACCTATTGCCCTTACAAAGTTAATATCTATATTAGTAATATTTCTACCATTCCTCTAGCTGTGAAATAATCCAATTTTAGTCTAGTTTCTAAGAAATATAATGTAGTTTCTAAGAAAAGTCCAAGAGACACTGTTCAGTTTCTTATACAAGTCTGTCTTTACCTAGGATAGCTGGCAACAGGTGATTAGTTGTCCTAGACTAATCAAGAAGGACATGATTACAATTTCATTTACTTTAGTTACATGAGTGAGAAAAGCATAGACATATACCATAATTCTGACAAACACACATTTTACACTTAAATGTAAATAAAATATATGCTTTATAGCTTCATTTTATACTTAATAAACAATATGTTCAAAATTAATATCATCAGGTAGAAAGAGTCAGGCTGACTATGGAAGAGTATTTTTCAAGATCATAGACAGGAAACGAAGATATCTCTGTGACTTTTAGCAAATTATTTTAACTGTATGTTTCTCGCCTATAGAACAGAGAAGTAATATCTTTTCCATATTACTATGGAAATTAAATAAAGCTTATAAGTACTTAGCATACTGTGGGCAATTAATGTGAGCAAGTATGTAAAAAGCAAAGCCTATGAATAATTATTTTCCAGTTCATTAATTTCTTCTCTTTTCTTTTTTTCTAATTATATACTGTATTCTTCCTAGCTACAGATTTTTCTCAGGTGGCCCCACTATTTTCAGTGTGTATTGCTGTTATTGTCACAAGCATTATCTACTTATCATTGTCACTTACTCTGACTGCTAAGTGTCAAAAAGCAGTTGCAACCTTCCTTCCCCTGCATTGACATTGCTCCCCTGTCGCCTCTCTTTTTGTGGATTCTTATGGTCTGATACATTTATTTTTCCAAGGTTAAAATATAAATTTCCTTTTAAAGTAGATGTATTATTTTTGAATAGCATATTTATAGGAGGGAAAACACAGCATCTCTTAATTTTCCAGGAAAAACAAAAAACCCTGAGAATCCAGAAAGAAAGTTAAATGCATACTTTCAAAACTGTGTTAATACTTATGTGGAGATGGATGAAACATCTAATGCCACAGTCTGGAGCAATTGTAGACCTGTATCTAAACCCACCTATATTCATCATTTCAGAGTCTCTGGAGGTAACTCCAAGGGTGAGATGGAGAAAAAGTACTGGGAATCCCAAACCGCATCCTCTGAGGGTGCTTCTCATGGAGACCAACAGTAAAGAAAGCTTATGGTAGAATGGAGCTGCCTTGAATGCAGTGCATTCTGGGAGTAGACCAAGACCTGTGCACATTACACTCTATTTCAACTCTTAATCCTAAAATATTTGACAGCCACTCAAGTCAACAAACCAGACAGTATACCACATCTGGTTCAAGTACCAAGCCGACACAAAAATTATTTACCTAAGAACTTATAAACAGAAAAATAAAGTGAAGCAAATATTAACAAACATAGAAAGAAACATAACTTTTATAACTAAGCCCACAGAAAATAGATTGTTCATATACATTTCTTTAAAACAATTTCTTAAAATTACAATAGAAGCTAAGCTAACAAGATGTAGAGTAAAATTAGTAGTTCAAAAGTGAGGAACATGTATTCACCACTGGTAAGCACTGAAACCAAGTTTTACATTTTAATACTGAATATGAATCAGACTCGGAGAAGGCAATGTCTCCCCACTCCTGGAAAATCCCATGGACGGAGGAGCCTGGTGGGCTGCAGTCCATGAGGTCGCCAAGAGTCTGACACGACTGAGCGACTTCACTTTCGCTTTTCAATTTCATGCATTGGAGAAGGAAATGGCAACCCACTCCAGGGTTCTTGCCTGGAGAATCCCAGGGACTGGGGAGCCTGGTGGGCTGCTGTCTATGGGGTCGCCCAGAGTCGGACACGACTGAAGCGACTTAGCAGCAGCAGCAACAGCAACCACTTATAGATTTTAAATAGGACCTAGAACTTCCAGAGCATTACAAAATATAAAAGTGAAAAAAAGGAGTAATTTTTTTTTTAAAAGATAAAGCTAAATGATAGAAATCAAAAGGAAAGTTAAAATAAGAAAAATATACTAGGAAAATGTAAACTAAAATAAATCAGAAATTACTACTGAACAAAATACTATTAAGCAGTTAAGCAGACAAGAAAAAAACAGGCTAATATACACCAAAAATAAAATAATCATAAACAACTTGAATGTATCAAATAACAACACAGCACTGGAAGACATAAAGGCAAAGCTGTCAGGAGGGAGAAAATATGGAATAAAGATTAGAAGTAGAATAAGCATAGAGGGTTTTAATAAGTTCAGTCCTAAGCAGGTTAAGCTAGTAGAAGTAATTAAGGATATCCAGGATTTGGAAAATAACATTATTAGCTCTATTTTAACAGTCACAAATTAAAATCTTTGCTCCTAAGTTTAAAAAAAAAATTACTTATTTAAAATATGAAGGCCATTTAGTTTGAAGTATAAACTCATAAATTCACAAAAGGAATGTAAAACCCAATGGTTTATCCCACATCCATGGCACCAGGGCCAGGCTAAACAGTATAAGCTTCTTAGTACCCCTGAAGCCCATTTATGTTGCCCTGTAGTCATTACTTTCTTTTTCCTCCCCAAGTAGAACTATTATTATGACTTCAAATACTATTGATTTATTTTCCTTGTTTTTGAATAGCAAAAATCCACCATAACAGCACAAAAAAATGAAAAAAGTATGCAACCTTAACCAAATTAAAAATGTGTAAGCACAAACATGAAAACAAAATCCTAGTAGTCAAGTTTTGGTGAAGAGGGACAAGACTTTGTATGAGAAATGCACAAATAATGGGGTGAAGGAAAATCCTAGCAGACTGCCATTGTTCCTCCCCACCCCCTGCCCTGCAAGGCAACAGAAAGTGAATTTATACTTACACCTGCTCCTTCCCAAACAATATTTTAATACAGCTCTTACATGATGTAGGTCAAAGAAAATCCACAAATATCTCTGTGAAAAAATAAAGATTTTAGCATATCTGCTTATCAAGCAAAATAAGGAATGGGAGAAACATGATGTTGCAGTTTTATAAATATATGGAATATACAAAGAAAAAATCTTAAAAATATAATGCAAATAACAGAAAAGTAAGCTTCTATAACCTTTGTGCTAAGAAGAGTCTAATAAAGATGGAAATTCAATAAAACAGGAAGATTACAAAGCAACTAATTTTGATGAAAAATTAGAATACAACACTCTGATTATAAAACTAATTAATAATTGGAGACAGTGAGAACTAGAATAGATATGGTTAAAATCAAATTATACAAGTAGGTGAAAGGCTTGAGGTAATCACAATGAGCGTAGAAGAAAAATAAAAATAAATATTTTCAGACAATCATTGACACATTCATATGTATATTGTTCATGTGCCTATGTATGAACATTTGCATGTATATAAATATATGTAAATGTGGAGAGAAAAAGACAGATATAATGATAAAATCAACAGGAAACAGCATTTTGAACAGAAAATATATTTAGAGACATAATAAGGTGACATTTCTCTTAAACAGATAAAGAATGAAATATGCCAAATTTGAACGTGTAAAGAATTCCTTGCATTCAAGCAGAAATGAAAAAATATAAAACTATTAATGAGACATAACCTGTTTCTTTTTCAAATTCAACACTGAAGAAAGTTACCTAGAGATCTGAGTAGAAAGAATAAAGATCAACTACAAGAAGGAGAAAAATAAAGAAAGCTTCATACTTTGGTACAGGAGCTCTGTATGCCAAAGAAAATTGAACAATGTCTCCCAGTTTTGAGAAGACAATTTGATCCATGAGTATTATAGTCAAATTGTCACTCAGGATATAAATCAACAGATAGACATTCTAAAGATGAAATAACAGCTCGGAGAAATACGACCCAGGGGTCCCTACTGAAAAATCACTTGGAAAAATAAGTCAGTTAAATAGATGAATCAAAGTATATAATTCAGGAGAGAAGAAACCATGGTATAAAAGCTGAGTGTGAAACCAGGAACCATTTTAAAACAGAACTTAAATAAAACTACAGATGTTTGTGTTTGAATAATAAAATCTAGATGTGATATATTTTGAAATATTGTGCTATACCTGGAGTGAGGAATGACGGAGGGAAAATGTGTCTGAGAACTACTTTGGGAACAAGTAGGAAAAGTATGTTAAAAGGGTATATGTAATAAAGAGAAAACCAGAATGATCTCAAACTCTTTATGTTCTTAATATTATTTTACTTACCCTAAGATAAATATTTTAGACAGCAATATATTTCCTTGGTAAAACACAGTCTAGGTTGTTTGAAGATTTGATGCTTTTGAGTTGTGGTGCTGGAGAGGATTCCTGAGGCCCTCTTGGACTGCAGGGAGATTGGACTGGTCAATCCTAGGGGAGATCGGCCCTGAATGTTTACTGGAGGGTCTAAGTGAGGCTGAAGCTTCAGTGCTTTGTCCACCTGATGCAAAGAGCCAACTCACTGGAAAGGTCCCTGAAGCTGGAGAAGATTGAAGGCAAAAGGAGAAGGGGGCAGCAGAGGATGTGATGGTTAGATAGCATCACCAATTCAATGGACATGAATTTGAGCAAACTTGGGAGATAGTGAAGGACAGAGGAACATGGTGTCCTACAGTCTTTGGGGCTGCAGAGTCAGACAAAGCTTAGCAACTAAACAACAACAGGTTCTTTGAGTTTCACATCTGCATGTTTTTCTCTTTCAAATACAAATTAAATTTAATAATATTTTCATTAAAATCCATTAAAGCAGGCTCTCATTTTTATGTTGTTAATTTGGTTTTCATGTCTGCCTGTCTGTACTTCAGTGTGTAAGTTGTGGAGATAAGTGAGAGAAACATTGCTTCACTAAATATTAGGTATGGTTATTATTTGTGGTAAGGTAGTAATGTCTGCATTTGCTTTTTAACACTTTTCCTGCATTGTTTAAATTTTAATAGTGTGCATTTGTCACTTCATAAAAATACCTTTAGGATAATATATCCCAAAATATTTGGTCATAAAGAATGATATAAAATTGTTAGTGACGTGAAAAATATTTTTTTAAAAATCAGAATTTTACCATAGAAAAAACCCAAAGAAGCATATCATTTTATCAGATGGGAAGGTTTAAAATGCAATAGCTTAGAGAGCTTCTCTATAAAGATGTAGTGATCAGTACCATATTCCCAGATGATAATGAGGCTGAACACTGAGGAAATCTTGAATATTTCCAGTCCAAAGACTGGCAGGTCTTTGGAAGCCAGAAAAAGTTTCACCAATTTGTTCAAAGTGGAAGTGAGATTCTAGGAATCTGAGAGTTAATTAATGAAGAAGCAAATGTAGTAGTAGGTTTCACTCACTTCTGACATTTGACCAGGTTATAAGCTGCTTGGGAACAGATATTGTCTTATTCACTAAGAATTTAATTCTTAGCCTTTTCCTGGCACATAGCAAACTCTCAGTAATATTTTATGAATTAATCAATTTAAAGAAATAAAAGAAGATTATCTGTCCTTACTTTCTTTTTCTCTGCAGTTCATTCTTTTGCCTCCGTCAACAGTTATTTGCCCAACCAATCTTCTGTACCAGTGGGCTTCCCTGGTGACTCAGTTGGTAAAGAACCTGCCTGCAATGCAGGAGACCTGGGTTCGATCCCTGGGTTGGGAAGATCCCCTGGTGAAGGGAATGGCAACCCACTCCTGTATTCTTGCCTGGAGAATCCCATGGATAGAGGAGCCTGGCAGGCTACAGTCCATCGGGTTACAAAGAGTCAGACACGACTGAGCAACTTTCACAACCTTCTGTACCAAGATTTTGCTATAGCTTCCATTGACGCTCAGATCTCTCCAATTTATTTCTCCATCTTTTTCTCAACCTTTCAGCAGCTTGCCAACCTTTGAACACTCACTCCTTGACACAACCTCTTTTCTTGGTTTTCAAGGTACAACACTCTCTTAGTTTTCTTCTTCTGATCATTTTTTCTGTTTCCTTCACATGACCAACCTCCTCTTCTAAACTGTTAAATTTGCAGTTCCTCAAGTCTATGGTGCTAAACTTTACACTAAGCCCTAGATCAATTCTTTATTTGATATCTCATTTGGGATTATATAAAAGAACTTCAAAAACATACTAAAATTTGAGCTTTAGTGCTATACAAACTGTTTCTCCTCCAGAGGTCCTTATCCCAATGAATGGCATAATCATTGTCAAGCAACTGAGTAAGACAGAAACTTGAATATGTCCCTGTCAACTCTCACTATTACCATCCATGTCAATCCTTCTCAAGCCCTTTGAATTTTGCTTCCTAAATATCTCTCTATTACTTCCACTTCACTCGAACTTTACCAGCTCCATATAGGTTCAAGATAATATCTTCTCTCAACCTAGACTGGTGCATGTTGTTGTTGTTTAGTTGCTAGGTTATGTCCAACTCTTTCCAATCCTATGGACTGTAGCCCACCAGGCTTTTCTGTCGCTGGGATTTCCCAGGCAAAAATACTGGAATGGGTTGCCATTTCCTTCTCTAGAGGTTCTTCCCAGTGCAGGGATTGAACTCGAGCCTCCTGCACTGCAGGTAGATTCTTTATTGCTGAGCCACAGGGCCAGCCCCAGGCTGTTGCATGTGCTCGTGCTCATGCTCAGTCACATTAGTTGTGTCCAACTATTTGTGACTGTAAGGACTACAGCCCACCAGACTCCTCTGTCCGTGGGATTCTCCAGGCAAGAATACTGCAGTGGGTTGCCATGGGGTCTTCCTGACCCAGGGATTGAACTCGCATCTCCTAAGTCTCCTGCATTGCAGGCATATTGCACAGCATCTCCTAATCATTCTAACTGATCTATCTGCCACACACTCTAATCCATTCTTTCCATTATAATCACAGTGAATCTTTTCTAAAAATACAAATCTAATCAGCTTATCTATATACAATATTTCAATGGCTTCCTCCAATCTTTTGTAACAACAATGAAAAAAAAATGTAATAGATTTTTAACTGAACTGAGCTTTGTGGTCTCTTTCTCGGTTTAGTCTCATCTGTTCTTTCTGTGCATTCTTTATATTCTCCACACTTGGTCACATTTGCCCATATGTTGAAGGGTTCTTTCTGATAGATCAATTTTTTTTCTTTAATCATTGAGGTCATATCTTCCATCAGCTATTATTTCAACCTTTATTTCCCATTTTATAGGTGCTCACAGTACACAAATTCTCAGTTGAAGTGAACATAGTTATAATATGTCATTGGCTTATATAATTATCTAATTACACAGTTGTTCAATTAGACCATAAATTCCATGAGGGCAGAAGCAGCATTTATTTGCTCACCACTGTATCTCTAGTACCTAGAACAAAATATATATTTGATAAGTGTTCATTGAATGAATATGATATTTGCTAAATGAAATAAAAGTTGCTTTAGAAAATCAACTGGGCAGCTGAAGGATTAATCACTATGTAAAAAACATACACAAGTTACTAGAAAGACAAAAAGATTATGTGAGAAGATGTTAAAGAAGACCAAGACAGAGACAGGGAACACAGGAGGAAGGAATGAATGAACGAATCATAGAAGGGAGGCACACACAGTGCGTGGCACATTGTGTTAATTCAATACCTCTTTGAAGATTGAATGAATGCCAGCATTGGAGACTAGAAATAGTGCATTTTTCTTTGGAGATAAGATGAAAGAATAATTATAAAGACAATTTCTAGTTTGAAGTTTAACAAATTACTTTAGTATGGTTTTGTCTTTAGAAGTAAAAAGTCTTGCTCTCCTAATAGCAGGGCTATCCTCTGCTATTTATCCTCACAAAATAATTAGTCTAAAATGTTAGCAATTTTCAAAATCCATTATGTGTAGACTGATTGTTACTCCTGGTTTGCCCAGGACTGTACTAGTTTAAGATTCTTATTTCTGTATAATTATGAAAGGTGTCTTCTACCCTCAAAAGGTTGCATGATAAGTTGTACGGTCACCTAGTTATAAGCCTTAGATGACTAGCACAAATGTAGCAAAACAACTTGCAGGAATAGTGCTCTAAAACCCATATGTTTAAAAGTACAATATTTACCTATCTCAAGGCATGCAATGTGTTTGTCTACTCAAAGAACACTTTTAAAAGGAAAAAAAGAAAAAGTCTCCCAGCAGAGGCCCTGGGTATGAATATTTAGAATCCATGATTAGATTCCTTTGAAAATGTCACATTAGTTATTACCACTGCACTGTGCAAATTGCATTCATCTCCCTAGTGGTCATGAAACAAGAGGAACAATAGTTTATCATTCACTTCACAAATAGATGTAGTACCCAGCTAACAATTTCCTAGGGAATCTTTTCACATACTTGGTGTGGAAAGGACTGACGCATGTCAACCCTTGTCACCTCTCTTGTGTTTGAGAACAAAGTGTAGCAAACTAAATCTTTATTTTTTCTAGGGACAAATAAATAGTGCATTTGTAGATTAATGAAAAGACATTTAACTTCCAGTTAAATGACAAAAAAAAATATATCTGTAGCAAATTCTACCACAATGATATTTAAACCATATGTTAATGGCTTGAAACATCTGTAATACTGTAACTAGTTCTAACAACCCTGCTGGTTTTAAGCACTGATGGGAAACAGCACATAAGCTCCAGGGAATACTGCTCTTTGACAAATATCACCTCTCCCTCATACCATTTCACCCACTCCCCACTTCAGAAAACCCATTCAAAGTACTGCTAGAGAGGAAAGCCTGACTCTTCTCAGAGTTTTCAACTCATTAAGGATCTAATTTGTACCAGCTAGTTTCTAAAATGAAAAAAAAAAAGTCTAACACAAGGAATTCAGTTCAGTTCAGTTCAGTTGCTCAGTCATGCCCAACTCTTTGTGACCCCATGGACTGTAGCATGCCAGGCTTCCCTGTCCATCAACAACTCCTGAAGGTTGCTCAAACTCATGTCCATCAAGTCAGTGATGCCATCCACAAGGAAGAGTAAAATCTAAGATAATCTCAAGAGTAAAAATACAGTTTATCCTATTTTTGTAATTGAGTCATTACTGCACAATATGTTATGATATCAACGTTTTTCTCCGATAAGAAATGAATTATACTTAAATGGATTTGCATAGGCAGAGAAATCACATTTAGATGAGCATAGAGAACTGCAAAAAGTGTTAATAGTGTATATTATATTTTTATATAAAATGAAAGGATACTTTATGTAGAGAACTGAACATGATTTCTTAACTAAATGGTCTATGTAGAAACTAGATTTAAAAAAAAGGGAAATTAGATGACATGAGTTTATATGGATATAATCTAGACATTAGAGCAACACAAAAGAAGAAATGTAAAAACAAGGTAGAAATGAGACCATAAAGGAGTCATTTGAACACTTCAAATAATTCTGTGGTGTCAGGTCTACTCTATCTTCCAGGGACTTTTAAAGAGTCTATGAATAAACTGCTTATGAAATGGAGACATGCCAGAGGACTGGAAACATTCATGTGTGCTCTGCTTTTTCAAAGGCGGCAAAGGATCAACTCTGGAAATTGCCAAAAACTGCTTGATTAAAGCTCCTGGCAAAATTCTACATTGAGCTATTTCACATGCACAAAATTAAAAAAACACACACACATACACAAATATCAATGTCAAGGATGGCCTAGGGTCCTCTCTTTTATGAGTCAAAACAAACTTGAAGCTCGGCAAAATAAAATTAGACTGCTGAGCAACTTTGTGCTTTTATTTGTAAGGTGCATCTTCAGTTTACAAAGTGTTCAAGTTGTATTTTGCTTCCCATGTTCCCCTTAATCTTCCTGTGATCTGGAGTTTCTTCTAGGGAATATGGTGGGAAAGAGAAGACGTACTGTAATAGGCCAAGCCGAGAATCATTTCATCTTGTACATTTGGTTTCCAACTTGTCTATCCCACTCAGTGCATCTCTCACAAAAGAAATGTAAGGCATTTTTACATCATGGCATACAAAAAGTCTCCTTGAGGGTCAATTATCTCGCTGACAACTCAAAACCTGGCGTTTAACCAATCTATAAATCCCTGATATTTCCCAAGACCAGCTTTGTGCTTGCAAGAAATCTCCTAGGTCAAGATTTTTTCATGTTCCTTTTGGTACCAGAAGTTTGAAGCATACCTTGATGGATTCCTTGTTTGTCTAATCCCTAAATTCTTGCTTCTGTGTTATGGACCATGCTCTGGAGGACTTGGAAACTTTATTTCCTGCAGCCCTGTGAATCCATGTCTCCTGCATTGGCAAGCAGATTCTTTACCACTAGCGCCTCCTGAAAAGCCCCAAAATTCTAGAAGAAGTCCTCTAATGTCTTTTTCTTATGCTTCCCAGTTACACAGATCCATCCTGTTTTTGAAGTGAATAAAATCGAGTAGAGATGTTAGGTTTTATTTGTTGTTGTTGTTCACACTTTTCACTTTCTCCCTTCTCTTCTTTTTTTGTCCATGAAGAAAACTTTCCCCTAAAGTGTTCTTCATTCAGTCAATACTATAAAACTAAAAGTCAATCACAAGAAAAAAGTGGTAAAAAACACAAAAAAGTGGAGATTAAATAACATGCTACTGAACAACAAAAGGGCCATCAAAGAAATAAAAAGATAAATAAAAAATACCTAGAGACAAATGAAAACAGAAAGATGACATACCAACATCTATGAGTTGCAGCAAAAGCAGTTCTAAGAGGGACATTTGCAGTAATAGAGACCTACCTCAAGAAAGAAGAAAGAAGAAAAATTAAAAATCAGACTTTTACCTAAAGTAACTAGATGAAGAAGTAAAAAATGTACCTCAAAATTAATAGGAGAAAGAAAATAATAGAGACCACAGTGTAAGCAGTTTAAACAAAGACTAAAAATAGAAGCAAGAGAAAAGATCGCCAAAGCTAAGAGCTTGTTCTTTTTGAACAGACAAACAAAATTGACAAATGTTAGTTAGATTATCCAATAACAGAAAGAGGAGACTCAAAATCAAAAATGAAAAAGTATGAGAGACAGCAAAAGAGACACAGATGTGTAGAGCGGACTTTTGGATTCTGAGGGAGAAGGAGAGGGTGGGATGATTTGGGAGAATGGCATTGAAACATGTATACTATCATGTAAGAAACGAATCACCAGTCTATGTTCGAAGCAGGATACAGGATGCTTGGGGCTGGTGCACGGGGATGATCCAGAGAGATGATATCGGGTGGGAGGTTGGAGGAGGGTTCATGTTTAGGAACTCATGTACACCCATGGCGGATTCATGTCAATGTATGGCAAAACCAATACAGTATTGTAAAGTAAAATAAAATAAAAATAAAAATTAAAAAAATAAAAATAAACTAAAAAAATAATAAAAAAAGAAGTTACAACTGATACCATAGAAACACAAAGCATTATAAGAAAACTACAAAAATTATACATAAACAAATCAAATAACCTAGAAATAATGGCTACATTTCTAGAAACATACAATCTTCCAAGACTGAATTGTGAATAAATAGAAAATTTGAATAGAATGAATGCTAGTAAAGTGATTTGATAGAGAATTGAAGATCAAAACCACAAAAAATCACCTTACACATGTCAGGATGACTTACCAAGACAACAAATGTGTTGGTAAAGATGTGGAGGAGAGGAATGCACACGCACCATTGGTGGAATGTAAACCAACAGCAGCCACTATGGAAAACAGTTTAGAGATTCCTCAAAAAACTAAAAATTGAAGTATCATATAGCCCAATTATTTCACTTTAGGATATTTGTCCAAAGAACATGAAAACACTAATTCAAAAAGATGTATGCACCCCCATGGTCATTGCAATATTGTTTACAATAGACAAAAATATGAAAACAAGTGTCCATTGATGGATGAACAGTTAAAGAAGATGTGATAAATATACACAATGGAAAATTATAAAAAGGAATATTATGTCATTTGTAACAATGTGGATGGACTGAAACGTATTGTACCAAGTGAAATAAGTCAGAGAAAGAAAGACAAATATAGTATGTATATGTAGAATCTATAAAGCTGAAGAAGTAAAATAAAATAAAAACAAACTCATAGATACAGCAATTAGATTAGTGGTTACCAGAGGGGAAGAGTGTTGGAAGGGTGGGAAAAATCATTTAAGGAGATTCACTGTATGATGATGGATGGTGACTAGACCTGTGGTGGTAATCACTTTGTAGTGTATACAGATATCACTGTGTAGTGCATACAGATATACCTGAAACTTGCAGTAAAATGTTCCAGACAGTGTGCCTTGATCTTGTAGCTACACTGCTGCTGCTGCTGCTAAGTCGCATCAGTTGTGTCCGACTCTGTGTGACCCCATGGACTGCAGCCTACCAGGCTCCTCTGTCCATGGGATTATCCAGGCAAGAGAACTGGAGTGGGTTGCCAGTGCCTTCTCCAGTAGTTACATTAGAAATGCTTAAAATAGGCCATGGCCAGTGCAGAGGAGTAAAAATCTCTGAGTGAAGCTATACCTGGGAAATCAATGCAGCAGTTTGCAGTGACTATGCCAAAAGTCAAAGCAATGAAAGAAAATCCATGAGCTTGATGCCCCACATGGTCTTCTGCTGTTGTGGAATATGGGCTGTAAAGCATGAGAGCTCTAGCTGCAGTGCTTGAGTTTAGTTGTCCCAGGCATGTAGAATCTTAGTTTCCCAACCAGGGATCAAATCTATATTCCATGCATTGAAAGGTGGATTTTTAACCACTGGACCACCAGGAAAGTACCCTCTCTAGCTTCTTTGAATGATAAAATTATGAGGAATAAAGATATATATGAAAGAAGATGTAGAAGTTCCAAATAAGAAGAGGCTCAGAGACAGACACAATTTGTACAGAATTAAGAGAGAAACAAAGTATCTAGTAGCAATAGAAATGATAAAGAATACGGAAACTGTATAAAGGGTATGTGATTCATAAGGATGGCCATGTTTGAATCTTTCATGGGTCCTACACTTTCTGTGGCCTGATGTTATTGCATTTCTAGCCATCCTTGAATATTTATAATTTATTTTATTTTTATGAGGCTTCCCTGTTGGCTCAGTCCGTAAAGAATCCACCTACAGTGCAGGAGACTGCCTGCAATGCAGGAGACACAGGCTCAATCCCTGGGTCTAGAAGATCCCCTGGAGAGTGAAATGGCAACCCACTCCAGTATCCTTGCCTGGGAAATTTCATGGACAGAGGAGCCTGGTGGGCTACAGTCCATGGGGTCACAAGAGCTGGATATGACTTAGAGATTAAACACCACCACCACAGCTTCTGTGGCCTGGCATTATTGCATTTCTAACCATCTCTGAATATTTATGTGCTTAGTCACTCAGCCATGTCCAACTCTTTGCAACCACATGGACTGTAGCCCACCAGGCTCCTCTGTCCATGGGGATTCTCCAGGCAAGAATATTGGTGTGGTTTAGCCATGCCCTCCTCCAGGGGACCTTTCCAACCTGGATTGAACCCAGGTCTCCTGCATTGAGGGTGGATTCTTTAACATCTAAGCCACCACAGAAGCCCAGTGTTTATAATTTCTTTTATTTTCATGCATATGAACCCTACAATGGAAACTTTACTGAAATAATAGTTTTGAACAATTATTAAGCAACTTTAATGAGCCATATAGGAACTGTGTGCTTTCTATATATTATTTACCTTAAATTTAAAATATAAAGTCAATATTGTGGCTCCCATTTTCTGAAGTGAGAAATTGAAGGCCAGACTGTCTAAAAATAGTGCAGTGCTTAAACAGAAAAGTACTTTAAATAGTTTTTATACAAATATACATATAAAATTATAAAGTTTCACTCAATTTAATGAAATATTGGTTCATATTGTATTTAGCTATATTCTTTCTTTTCTCTATTTATTTATATTTTCTTTATCCAAATGCATGAATCACATTTGTCCTTTTCTAAACATATATTGAAAATATAAATCTACCTAATCTTTTAGAGTCTATAAAGTTTATGGAACAGAATAAAACTGAATATAAATTTCATTGACTTTTCTAGTTCTTTATCATCTAATAGGAAATTGAACTACCAGTAAACAGACTTGGGTGAATTTTTTTTATATTAAAGATACTCATTTTAACCTGTGCATGGCATCTTGAACCTGCCTTATTGAATAAGGGAAAGAGAGTGGGACAATTCTCAAAGGAAAAGCAGAGAATGAAATGGTAGTCAGGAGGCTGGTAGGGAAGAACACTTAGTGAAATTATAGACCCATTTCCGTAAAATTTGAAGTTTCTCTTTTTTAAAGCTCCTTGCTGATGAGGAAATAATTATCCCTTCATTTGGACTATAACATCTGATGCTTTCCTGAGAGAACTTTGTTAGTGCATGTATGCTCTGTGCTCAGTTGTGTCTGACTCTTTGCAGCTCCATGGAACGTAGCTTGCCAGGCTCCTGTGTCCATGGGCTTCTCCAGGCAAGAATACTGGAGTGGGTTGCCATTTCCCTCTCCAGGGCATCTTCCCGACTCAGGGTTCAAACCCATGCCTCTTGTACCTCCTGCACTGGCAAGTGGATTCTTTACCACTGCACTACCTGGAAAGCCCAGGAACTTGAAGTGTTAGTCATTCAGTCATGTCTGACTGACTGTAGCTTACCAGGCCCCTCTGTCCATGGAATTCTCAAGAGTATGGCACTGGGTAGCCATTCCCTTCTCCAAGGGATCTTCCTGACCCAAAGATTAAACCAAGTCTCCTGCATTGCAGGCAAATTCTTGACTGTCTGAGCCACTCCTGCTGCTGCTGCTAAGTCACTTCATCTGTGCGACCCCATAGACGTCAGCCACCAGGCTCCCCCGTCCCTGGGATTCTCCAGGCAAGAACACTGGGTTGCCATTTCCTTCTCCAATGCGTGAAAGTGAAAAGTCAAAGTGAAGTTGGTCTGAGCCACTAGGGAAACCCAAGTGAAAGGAAAGTGTTCATTGCTCAGTCCTGTCAGATTCTTTGTGACCGCATGGACTGTAACTCGCCAGGCTCTTCTGTCCATGGAATTCTCCAGCTAAGAATACTGGATATGTAGCCATTCCCTTCCCCTGGGGATCTTCTCTACCCAGGGATCAAACCCAGGTCTCTTGCTCTAAAGGCATATTCCATTGATCAATTTCCTCTTCTATTTGCCCATATCCAAGATGAAGGATGTTCTATCACTGAGCTCTGGAATGAGGGGTTGAACTGATACATGATGAATAGCAGAATGAGTGAGAAATAAATAGCTATTGTTGAGCCACTGAGATTTGGGGTGTCATTTATTGCCACAGTCTAATTAATCTAAGGTGATTAAACAGAAAGTGATGCTCAAAAGTGAAATGTTGCTCTAATGTAAGAAAGATACAAAATATTGGCTTTGGAGTATTCCATAGTGGTATTGAGAAAACTGTTATGAAGGCTGGAAAGATGTTAACATATGTTTGCAGTGGCAAAACAACTGGGAAAACTATCATCTGCTGTTTCTTAGAAAGCCAATAATGTACCTAATGTACATTTTGGCTTTGGTTACAGAATTGGGAAAATAGGATATTAATAGCTTGAGTTGTTAGCCTTTGACAAGACAAAATGAAATGAGTTCAGAAAAGATTTGAACAGATTGCAAATACATTTGAAAGACAATTGAAAAAGTCTGAAATTCCAGGAAGATGTAACCAGTTGTCATCTCCTACCAGTGAAGGTTATAAAATAAGAAGGTCTTTGAAAAGCAATGGCTGATTAAAACTCAGTCTCGCTGGAAATATGCAGCAAATCAAGGCATACATATAACTCCTAGAAAGAAAAAAAAAGTACTAAAAAAGGAAGAGAGGGAGAATGAAAAGAATTCCTGCAACGCTAGACACCCAGAGAATCCTTTCAAAGGGTTAAAATGTCGCCAGTAAGAAACTGAAAGTGTTCCTATCTTAGGAAAATTGACATGGTCAAAGAACCATTAAACTAAAAGACCTACTAAATCACAAAAGGACTTTTGCGTTCCCAATCTGTACTGGCTTAAAGCAGGCCTAGAAATATCAGCCCCCAAGGGAGACATATTTTCTAGTTTCCCTTCATACTTAACCAAGAAGACAAATTGAAAACCCAGAAGCTTCCAGTGAGCAGAACCCACAGCCATGGGGAGCAATTGACAGGAGGCTCATCCCAGTGAGCAGAACCCAAGCTAGGCCAGGAGGGTGTCTGCCAACTTTGAGTGTCTAAAATGATTACGCACTCAACCATGCAACTCCAACTCAGAAAAGCCTTCCTAGAGCACTAGATTTGGTCTGGACTTTCCCTTATTGTTCTCACAAGACTGTGCACTACTGTTTATAACTTTTAATCTCATTTTTTAAGACTATATTTACATCTGTGGTTATCTCATTAATTCATATATTATTAAGAAAATTACAATCTCTGTGAAGGCAAGGATGCCACAGATAGTCCTAGTCTTATGATGACATTTTGTCCTGATAAACCCCCAGTAAATTAAATATATTTTAAGTCAGAAAAGCATCCCCTGGTGGCTCAGACAGTAAAGAGTCTGCCTGCAATGAGGGAGACGTGGGTCCGATTCCTAGGTTTGGAAGACCCTCTGGAGAAGGGAATGGCAACCCACTCCAGTATTCTTGCCTGGAGAATTCCATGGATAGAGGAGTCTGGTGGGGTACAGTCCATGGGGTCGCAAAGAGTAGAACATGACTGAGCGACTAAACACACAACACAATACAACCTTCTGAGGATCACTGCTTCACCTACCTTAAACATGCTCAGAACACTTAGGTAGCCTACAAAATCATCTAACATAAAGCCTAACAAAGTATTATATTTTGTTATACTTTATTATATTTTTAACAGACTGTTGTTTTTTAGTTTTAGAACCCATGGATTGTAACCAGGCTCCTTTGTCCATGGGATGTCCTTCCAGGCAAGAGTACTAGAGTGAGCTGCCATTTCCCTCTTCAGGGGATTCTCCTGATCCAGGGATCGTACCTGCATATCCTGCATTGGTAGATGGATCCTTTACTACTGAGCCACAAGGGAAGCCCATAACAAACTGTTGAACATCTCATAATTTTTTGAATACTGTACCGAACATGAAAAACAAAATGGCAGCATGGATAAAGAAAGGCTGTGAGTGTATCACTTTTCTACCCTCAAGACCATGTGGCTGACTAGGAGCTGTGGCTTACTGGCAATGCTCAGCATCATGAGAGAGTGTCATACCACATATGGATACCCTATAAAGATCAAAATTCAGATTAGAAGTACAGATTCTACTGAAAGCTTATTCCTTTAACACCATTGTAAAGTCAAAAAATTATGTCAAACCATCTGTATTTTGGCTCACTGTTATATTTCCAGAACCTAGTCCCATACCTAGCATATGATAAGTAACTGATAAATATTTGTTAAATGAATGTGTTTTCTCTTTTTGTTTCTATAAACCGAGAATGTTTGGAAAATAGAATTCCATGTCCCTTTGCCCTGTAGGAGTGGGTTGATAAGTAGTGTGAATAATAATTCCTCCACCTCCCTGTCTTTTCCTTGTACCCTTTAATCCAGCTAAGAACTGAGCATTGTGATATTCTAGAGGTTCTCAAGTGTGACCACAAATCCTAGTTTGCCTGGAATGAATTTGGTTTGCACCGGATGTCCAAACATAATTATTAAAAGCACTCCCTTTCCCTCTGAAAAATACCCAGGGTTAGATAACAAATTATACAGTGCCCCTACTCTTAGTTGAAGCCACCATGCTTGAACTTTTTCACACCCTGTACAAAATGTCAGGGTTCTCCAAGTTCAAAATGAAGAAATGAAATTTACCCTTTTTAGGGACGAGTGTCAAGCAGGCAGAAGTCCAAATACAGCTTTTTTCCCCTCTGATGAGTTATTATGGTCATTTAACCTGGTCTATTAAAAAATAAAACTATTTGGACATAACTTCCTCAACTGAACAACAACAACAACAACAAAAAAAAAGGAGGTGGATATCAGTAATAAATTGTAATAAGTGCCAAATTGCTCTCCATTTTTAGAATCCAAAGACTGAAAAGATTCCATACAAGAGCAAAAGATATATGGGAATTTCTCTGCCTTGGAGAGACTCCCACACTGAGTTCAATTGTGATGTCTCTATATTAGAGGTCTTTATTGCTAGAGAAAATGAAAATGCAATCCAAGGGGAGTGAACAACTTGGAAAATCCCACACTGTTAGTAAATTAGGTCTTTTAAAAAAGGAACATCCTGGCAAGCTCAAATAAATCAATGTGACTCTAAGAAACAACACTGAAAGGTAAGTGCAGTTTCAGGGTTACATCTTTGTTCCACTGCTTTCTTAGCTATTTGACTCATGTGGTGAAGTAAATTCCTCTTGATTTTTTTTGCTTTCACGATCTCTAAGTTACTGGGCCTGACCGACTTAACTCACCAGAGTTTTAATTACAAAGTGACAGAGTTGCTGCACAGAATGGCAACATCACATTACTGAACCAACTGGACCCAAGATATGTGGCTGGAATCCTGTATTTCCTTCATTTTATATAGATGAGAGACTGACCAGATGCTTAACAGCAGGGCTTCTTTTTGATAAAAGGTAATTAAACCTTACAGACAAATGCAGTGATTTGAGTGCTTACAGAAGCAAACCAGTCAACATGGCTGGAAAAAACACCAGCATAGTGACACACAAAAACTCAACAAGTCACTCTGATGGGATTTTTAAATATGTCTCTTCCTTCTCATTATCTCTTCAAAGTGAATAATCACCTGCTCTATGTTTTTCCTTTGGTCCGAATGAAATAATAGCTTAGAATTAGGAAAAAAAAAAAAAAAGCATACTCATTAAATTATGTGAGAAAAACAGATCCCAGGGTTTCAAAATGCTCAGATCTGTTTAGGGGGGTTAACTTACTCAGTTTGCCCAAGGATTGTCCCAGTTATAATGTAATTAATTTAAGCATAAATATACCAAACAAAACGTGACTGTTAAATTCAGTTCAGTTCAGTTCAGTTACTCAGTCATGTCCAACTCTTTATGACCCCATGAACCGCAGCATGCCAGGCCTCCCTGTCTATCACCAACTCTGAGAGTCCACCCAAACCCATGGCCATTGAGTCGGTGAAGCCATCTAACCATCTCATCCTCTGTGGTCCCCTTCTCCCCCTGCCCCTAATCTTTCCCAGCATTAGGGTCATTTCCAGTGAGTCAGCTCTTTGCATCAGGTGGCCAAAGTATTGGAGTTTCAGCTTCAGCATCAGTTCTTCCAATGAACACTCAGGACTGATCTCCTTTAGGATGGACTGGTTGGATCTCCTTGCAGTCCAAAGGACTCTCAAGAGTCTTCTCTAACACCACAGTTCAAAAGCATCAATTCTTCAGTGCTCAGCTTTCTTTATAGCCCAAATCTCACATCCATACATAATTAAGTCCTAATGTCAATATATGTTTCCCAGTCACTCACTAAAAAAAATTGAGTAACTCACTAACATTAGGAATATTCTTTCCATTCTTATTCCAGGAATAGTCCTCCACTTCTTCCAAGTTCTGCTGTTCTCACATTGCTTTCATCTCTGCTGGTTTGTGCTTTTCCGTTTCTGTTTATGGGGCACATTGGCTTCTCGCCTATCTCCCTGCAGTGTCTCCTACTCGATGATTCTGATAAGACTACAGAGAAGGGATCTATGTTTTATAATATTTTGAGAAGCAACTAACTTCCTGATTGGCATCCAAATTTAAATCTGATTTTCCCCAGTGGCCAGAATCATGGAAACCATTGCAAGTTTTATGGAATTTGCATGATAACATTAAACAGACTTTTGGCCTCAACAATTCTGGATGAAACTCTTTTTAGTGATTTCCACCTCAGCATCATGTGTGACACATATACAATGCTAGCTTCTAAATATACATTGTTTAAAACCTCCATGTACTTGTGTTCATGTTTTGTGTTTTCTTTTTAAACCAGCTTTTGTAATGCATATATGAGTGGTTATTCAAATTTTTAGTTAAATTTTATGACTTTCAATTTCTTTCTCTGAAAGTATCTTTGCCCTTTTCTCTCTCTCATAAAAGAAATGACCATTTTATGCAATAAAAGCCTTATGTTTTATGACTTGTAGAGCATACTCAGCATTTGAATTTCTTTCTTTTTTTATCTTCACCTGACTTCATCAAAATAAAACTCCCCTCTAGATACGTATTCCTTTATTATCAAAGTGAATTAATTATATGGTTATTTTAGAATTTATGGGTATTTAAAACTTTATTTTAATAAAACTAATTTTAAGTAAAGCTACATCTAGCTATTTTTTGCTGTTCTATGTCCTGTTGGCTTTTCAGGATGACTATTTGTAACATAACAGAATACTTTGAGTTGGGTTTTGAACTATATTTTGGCAAGACAAGTAACTTCTTGATATGTACCTGGAAATGGGGTACATATGAAAGAAAACAGCTTGATTATGTGAAATTTGGTTTCAGGCATAAGAGTTTTAAAGTAAATTCAGTTTTCCACATAGCTAAAGATCAGTTAAGTAAAAATCATGAAAAAAAAACAAACCAAAAGAAATCTATTTATCTCTGTACATATTCAGTATCATTATAAGAGTGTATAAAGGGCATGGAATAGATTGAGTCATTTTTCTGTTTCGTTTGGGAAGATTTTGCCAAATCTGGGAAATCTTTCTTTATAATTTGTTTATTATTATTTTGGGTGTGCTGGGTCTTCATTGATTGCGGTGTTCAGGCTTTCTTTAGCTGCAGAGCAGGGCTGGGGGGAGGCGGGGAGTTGCTCTGCAGTATGTTGGATCTTAGTTTTTGGATCTTAGTTTTTGGATCTAGGATTGAACCCACATCCCCAGCATCAGAATGTGGACTCCTAATCACTGGACCACCAAGGAAGTCCCTAGAAAACCTTCCTTTAAACAAACAAACAAACAAAATTATATTTTAAATGTTTTCTGCACCAAATATATACTGACCTGTATCAACAAATGATCTGTATGTCCTACCCACACACAGACCAACATGTTCAGGGTGTGTGTACCTCAGGGTACATTGGTGACAAGAAAGGTAAGAAAAGGGCAACCATGTTTCCTTGATTAACTTACCATATTGAAGTTTTATGACTTCTTTTGTTTATGCCTGAAGATTTTTCAGCCTCTATAGGAACATAGTCAATAGGACATAGAGTTGTTATAGAAATAGTTGTAGCTCACTTTGCCAGTTTTAAGGTGAGTTACCAGAACAGACAAGACATCAGTGGTGTTTGTAACTATGGAGAAAATGACCTACAGGAACTTTTTTTTTTCTTTCTTAATGTATTGTGCCCCACCCCCCCAAAATCACATGGGATCTACCTTCAACAAATTTTGAGTGTTCAGTATAACATTGTTGGACTTTGCAGGTGGCTCAGTTGTTAAGAATCCGTCTGCCAATGCAGGATCCACAGGAGATTCAGGTTTGATCCCTGGATCAGGAAGATCCCTTGGAGGAGGAAATAGCAACAAACTCCAGTATTCTTGCCTGAAAAAAATCCCATGAACAGTGGAGCCTAGACAACTATAGTCCATGGGGTCATAAAGAGTCAGACATGACTAGGAATACACACACAGTATTGTTAACTATTAGCTGATCTCTGAAACTTTTTCATCTTGCATTAACTGAAACATTATATCCCTTGACCAGCATCTAATTTGAACCACTAAGACCTCAGAGAGCCTTTTAAATCTAACGGCTAAAAATGTATTCCATAAACCAACAGCTCCAAAATCACCTGGGAACTTATAAAAATGCAGGATCTCAGCCCCACCTTCAGAACTACCTAGTCATAATCAACTGGGCATATTAAAAAGATCTCTATCTGAAGGTATATTAAAGTTTGAAAACCATGGCTCTAAAACACTACTTTGTTCAATGTTTCTGAGAAAAAAAACCTTAAGAGAGAGTAAACATATTTTGTCTGTTGTGGAGAATTTTGAATGAAATTTATTAAAACAATGCTTAATTTTTTTGTAAATTTGAGGTTTGGGGTTACTATTCTCTTTAGTGAGTCACTCTGAAGTTGACACACAAACATTGCCTTTAAAAGAGGAAGGTGTTTGCTTTCAGAATACCTCACAATTGTTGCCTCCTAAAGAGCCTGTGTATTTGTGGAAATGATTCTGTTTCCATGCCTTTACCTGCAGAGCCTGCCAGTGTTCCAAAATGTATCAGTGCTTTTCAGCGTGGCCATGCAGTTCTGCCTCTTTTTCATTATTTTTGTTGCTTTTGGCTTCACCGCCATCTATGTCCTATGTCCTGTAATACGAAGCAATCCAGTGTGCAATTCTAAAAGCATCATTCACAACAAATAACTGCCTTAGTCCGATTTGAGAAAAATACCATAAATGCGTTCTTTTATTCCCCAAAAGAACTACAAGATAGAAAACACCCCCGAAAGTCATTTTCTTCAGGAATCGTTTATACACAGATTTAGGGAGCTTTTTGGCAGAGATAACTAGCTGGAATATGAATGTCAGACCATTCTCTGAAGTGAGCACGTGGAAAACACAAGGCAAATACATTCTCCTCTTAACTTAGCATCAAACTTACCTGGTTTCTCATTCTTCTGATGGTACTTGGATTAGGAAGTTTAGGACAAAATGTAACAAACCTGGGTATTAAACCTGAAAAAAAAAAAAGTATAACTTAGATGGAACTTTTCCCCCAGTTATTTTTTACTTCTTTCCTATATCTATTTTTAATATTCTACCTCCTAAGTGATATTGGGAACTTCCCTGGTGGCTCAGTGGTAAAAAATCTGCCTGCCAATGCAAGAGACATGGGTTCAATCCCAGAATTGGGAAGATTCCCTGGAGAAGGAAATGGCAACCCACTCTAGTATTCTTGCCTGGGAAATCCCATGGACAGAGGAGCCTGGCGGGTTACAATCCATGAGGTCACAAGAGTTGGACAGGGCTTAGCGTCTAAACAACAAAGTAATATTTGAGAATAAAATGCAGAAGTTCTGAGAACTGATGGCACATTATTACTCTATGATATCTACCACAATTATGCTTTATTAGTGGATATTTTGTTAATCTTTTTCATTAAAAAATAAAATTATCCCTATAATCACTATTTGGAGGAGCATGCTTTAGATTTTAACCACATTATTTAAACTGAAAATTGAACATACAAATGAGTGGTGAGGTCTGTTTCTGCCTCTGTTTAATGAGGAAAGAGAGAACCCAAAAAGTTAATGGTTTCTGAACCCTGACACCTAGGGAAAGGATCCATGTCCTAGATAATCCATTCAGCTTTGTGAGAATGTGATCACATACTTTGTACATTTTCTCCTTACCTGGTGAGACTGTAGCAAGCCTAGACTCCTATTCTAATCTCAGGCAGCTAGATTCCTGGAAGCTTTGCAATGTCCCCATGAACCTCACACACCTAGTAACAGGAAATGACCTCTAACCTGTGTTATAAACATCAAAAACTGTCAATAATTGCATCTCCCTAGGACAGTTTTTTCTTGTTGTTCAAATGAGCAAAAAATGTAAAATATGTGTCCAGATAATCATAGCAATTGAATAAGCAAAACTTAATTTGCATAGTTAAGAATACATTAGCCACAATAAGTTGAAATCATTAGAATTGCATTAATACTCGCAGTTTAAAGTATTGGCATGGAGACATTGCATCTAACCTCTCCAAATTGCTAACATGTTCACATGGTAAGTAAAAATGGTGTAACTTCAAGTCAAAGACTCCTATAGAAAATGTTCTAGGGTTGGAGCCATGACCTCTCTCTCTCCCATTCTGGATGCAACTTCTCCCGCTGTGAGCATCATGTGTGAACTTTCATCGCTTACAATGTTAGAAAGGCTATATGCATGTAATATCCACAGTGAGGGCTTTCTTGTGTTTTTAATAAAAGAATTAAACTTTGCTGGAAAGTGAAAGGAAAAGTTGTTCTTTAAAAAAAAATAATAAAACATCACAGTATAGGTAAAACCTGTGGGGATTCAACAGTACTTGAAAGGCTACTTTTAAGTATTCTTGATCTAAGTGATCTAAGGGGATTGTGAGAATTAATGAATAGTGGGTTGCAGACTAGGTCAAAACAGAACTTCTCTACCCTGTTACCCCAAAAGTTTTTATTAGAGAAGCACATTCTTCTCTCACCAATTATATTTATTCAGTGAGATATTTGCATTTCAAATAGTTATTTAAATACCAGATAGTTTATGGAAATCTAATGAAATTACGGAAATAAAGCATTTATTTTCAAAATATGCCAGAAGTCCATCTATCAGAGAAATCAATTTAAAATGTAAATGACATAACTTTAATACATGTTAATTGAGTTCCTATTATGTATAAAATGCAAGATTAGGCACTGGAGGGAGGGTGACAAAGTTTAAGGCCATTGCTGTTCTTCACATGAACATCACCCAATCAGCAAGAAAAACTATCATGAATTATTTTATTTAAACTTATAAGCAATGAATAATAATAAATCTATGATATAATAATAAATGTACAATACTAAATGTACCCCAATCAGTATAGTGAAATAAAAGGAACCAGTAGTATCATACGGAGAAGGCAATGGCACCCCACTCCAGTACTCTTGCCTGGAAAATCCCATGGACGGAGGAGCCTGGTGGGCTGCAGTCCATGGGGTCGTTAAGAGTTGGGCACGACTGAGCAACTTCACTTTCACTTTTCACTTTCATGCTTTGGAGAAGGAAATGGCAACCCACTCCAGTATTCTTGCATGGAGAATCCCAGGGACAGAGGAGCCTAGTGGGCTTCTGTCTATGGGGTCGCACAGAGTCGGACACAACTGAAGCGACTTAGCAGGAGCAGCAGCAGTAGTATCATAAGAACATAAAATTTTTGAAATCTGTTTTTACTCTTTCCCTTTTTTTTTAGTTAAAATTGATTTTATTATGTTTAATTTGGAATATTATATTATTTTCAGGTGATTTAGTACAGCAGAGTGGAGATTCAGTATTTATATGCTATTAAAAGTTTTTATAAAATAATGACTGTAACTCCCTGTGCTATACACTATATCTTTGTTGTTTATCTGTTCTATATATAGTAGTATGTATGTATATCTCAATGTTATACTCCTAATTTGCCCCTCTCCCTTCTCTCTCCTGGAGAAGGCAATGGCACCCCACTCCAGTACTCTTGCCTGGAAAATCCCATGGATGGAGGAGCCTGGTAGGCTGCAGTCCATGGGGTCTCTACGAGTCAGACAGGACTGAGCAACTTCCCTTTCACTTTTCACTTTCACGCATTGGAGAAGGAAATGGCAACCCACTCCAGTGTTCTTGCCTGGAGAATCCCAGGGACGGGGGAGCCTGGTGGGCTGCCGTCTATGGGGTCACACAGAGTCCGACACGACTGAAGTGACTTAGCAGCAGCAGCTTCTCTCTCCCCTCTTGTAACCACTAGCGTTACAAAAATACACAGCAAGACCAGATTTGGCCATTGGCCATAGCTGGCCAACCCCTGCTCTACACAGGTTTATATTACTTCTTGAAAAGCAAATTCCTGTTTCAGAGTTTTGTTGGCTGTAGTATTTGTATATGTGATAAACCAACAACCTGAAAGTGTCCCTAAAGACTATAACTCTGTCACGTGTGATTTTTGTGCTGAGTCAAGTTTTGCAATTACTCAGAACATATATTTAACAGGGGCCATTAAACGGTTTAATATGAGGGAGATAAAGCACTAGAGGATGTATTTCATGCAACAATTTTATTACAGCCTCAGGGGATAGACTAGATAAGTTGCAGGTTTTTCCCATTATCCATTCTCTGCATTTTTATGATTTATTCAAGATGAATTAATGCAAGTTTTTTTACTTTAGATTCCATGTATTGAAGTTTAATAAGCTACAAACACTAGTCAATATAAACTACTTCCTTCAAATGTAAAAAATAATATTTTCACATTTGCTTAAAGGAGATGTATTACAAACACATACAAACAGAAAAATCAAGCTAGAGGTGCTATAACCTATTGCAAATACCAACAGGTTCTCTAAATTAGAAGATATATGTGGCATCTCTAATTTAATTCAGAGTTTACCACATTGACTACATTTTTTATTCCCTAGGAAATTGCAAGAATAAAATATTGTAGCTTTTATTCAAAGATGAATGATCATGAAGGGTGAAAAGAAAACTGTGTAAAATACTTGCAATAAAGAACTCAATATCTATCCTGTAAGTATAGTAATAAAATTGTGCTTTGCATTGCAAATGGTAACTGCATTTCTTACTAGTCAGTTTTCAAATGTTGAAAAGAAGATGTTCCACACTAAGTCTATAACACCTGATTATCTAAAATGTAATTTTTAGGTTGACAACAATAAATGTTTAGGACATAAAAATTTTACAAATAAATACTGCAAGTGTAATTTATAAACTGATGAGATTTTTGTCTATTTAGATTTACTTTCTTTGAAGTTTTAGAATTTATGCTGCTGCTGCTGCTAAGTCGTTTCAGTCGTGGCCGACTCTGTACTATCCCATAGATGAAAGCCAACCAGGCTCCCTTGTCCCTGGGATTCTTTAGGCAAGAGTACTGGAGTGGGTTGCCATTTCCTTCTCCAGTGCATGAAAGTGAAGTTGCTCAGCCATGTCCGACTCTTAGCGACCCCATGGACTGCAGCCTACCAGGCTCCTCCATCCGTGGGATTTTCCAGGCAAGAGTACTGGAGTTAAATAGGCAAACTTATAAGAGAATGAAACTATTTGAAGCTCTTCACTGAAATATCTTAGAGCTTTTTAAAGTAAGTTTAAGAAAGAAATTTTTAAAATGTATTCTCCTACATATGTTGAATTTTTAAAAATTCAATAATGTGCATAAATAATCTTTAAGAAATTTTTAATAGTTTTATACATTTACAAATGTTCATAAGTGATCCATTCATATAGACTTGTAATTCTATATATATTACAATGTAGTCTTTCTTGAATATTGTTCTGTCTGGACATTACACAATGCGGACTCTGCATTTTGTTTCAATCAGAATTGTGTCATTGATATTCTTAACATTTAAACTACCCCAGAACAAATACTTGGGTAGGAGGACTCACTGAGATCGTGTTAGGGGTTAGCATTGTTCAGGCTTCTAGTGGATTTTTCATGATAAAGTAATAATTATTTGATTTTATTCAGAGCAATCTATAGACCTATTTTATATTTGTGTTTAGAAAAGCATCATGGCCTGAGCTGAGATAGGGAAAGAATATAGTTAGAAGGCAAATAGAAATAATATCTTTGAAATCTTATGCAGAACTGTTTCTCCAGAAGGTGTTCCCAGATAGTCTCTAATTAGAGACAATTTGGCTACCTTTCTCTGTTTTTATTGACTGAATTTTCCCTCCAATATCTGTCAACATCTAACAGAAAACCACCTTTTGAATGGAATAGCCACATTTTTTTATCGTTAGATTTGTAATAGTGATAATTTTGTGTCAGACTAGAAAGAAATGGACAGATTGCTTTGTATTTAAACTTATCAAAATGTGTCTATTTCAAATGTATCTTCAATATTGATATTAATCATAAATAAAAAATAAAGAGTAGACTATTTTAAAGAGTTATAAAATTGTTACACTTTTCTTTTTCAAAGTATTTTTTTTTAATTTCATTTTCTATGGAAGGTTTGTTTATGAGTTTACATGTGTTATGAAACATCCAGTGGCCAAATATGGTGAATATACATTAAAAAAATATAGAAAAAAAGTGTGTCATTTGCTCCTGTGAAAAATTTTAGATTTCATTTTTTAAAATTAATTTCACAATGTCAAAATTTACAATTAATGATGAATGTCTATTTACTAGGCAGAATTTTATGACTTTTGGATACCTCCAGAATTATCAGTTATGTGAGGGAAGCAAAGTGAATTACTGCAATTTTACAGTTAATCATATTCAATAATGTCAAGAGTTTGAATCCAAATCCTCTACTCATATTTAATTCTTAGATAAACTTCTAGGTCCAGATTTCTTCATTTGACCAAATGGAGAAACAAGCTGGATAAATTTTGGCAATTTCTGATACTGTCTCAAAATTCAATGCTGTTATGGTTTGTCAGTTCAGCATCTGGTTATGTGTTATATCTTCACATAATGAAGGTATATATGCTTTATTTTTAGGGTTTTATTATGTAATTTTTTGCCAATGACCTCCAAGTAAATCACAATATATTTTTATTAAGTGAATCTTAATAAAACTAATTATCATTAAGAAATCAGTTAATACCTATCATACAAAGCCAAACCATTAGTGAAATGTCATAGGAAAAAATTAATATAAAATAGATATGGGGCTTATATTGGCAAGTACATTGAAATATGGCAAAAACCTTTGCTTAATCTGGACATTTAAATACATAGTTTTAATTTTAATACATTATAAATAGTTCTAGAACTAGAGATAATTTATTGGATAAAATAATCATTAAAATACTGACATATGATATATAATATTGGAGAAAAACTATTATACATAGAATTATCTGAATCTATAAAAAAGAAATGAGTTACTTCTATTCTTATCTTTTAAACCTCAGCTAACAGAGTACTGTTGAACAGAAACACTGGAAGTCTGGTTTTAGACTCACTCAGTTAATTTTATTTTTATTACCATTTCATGCAGATTTATAAGAACTCACCGGCAGTTTATTTTGGCTGAACGTAAGAAAACTGTCTTTCTAGTTTAGAATTGTACTATTACTTTTCATTATTATTATACCAGCACTGGTAGGTGTGGTTCTTGAATTAATCAGAACAAATATATCATAATTATACAGAAATCATCTCAGAATAGAAAACATTCATTAAAAATATCTGTAAAAGAAAAAAAAATTGTATTATAAGTCAGAGGAAAGAGGGGTCCAGAGCATAAGGTATTTACAAGAGTTTTAGTTTCATGGTTATTAAATTTGGTGTGTGTTTGTACACTAATAAGAAAACAATTTGTTTTACAATAGCCAAGAGCAGCTTTAACTATAACTTTTAAACTATCTGAAAATTCCCCCCTTTTTTCACACCTGTGAATTTTTATTAAATTAGGTCAAATGTGAATATGATTTATTCAGTGGGGAACAGAATAATAAAGATTTAAGAGAAAGCATCATTGTATTATTTCAATGATTATCAAGATTTCATCATTCTCCATCGTCTACAACACCTATGCTATGGGATTTATTTCCTATGTTCTGCCAAATATGATTTCTTTTAGAAATAAATTATTGTATTTTAAACCTAGTTCAAGAGATATGATTTTCCTAAATATAAAATAATGAAATGATCAGGTTTTTAACAATAAAATTGGAAATCATGAAATCCATTTATAATATGAATGACTAGAGAGAGAGATGATCCCAGTGATTCTTTAGTTGAAAACTATCCTAGTAGTCAAGCTGACCTGCCACTCTCCTTGTGAGAGAGACAGCTTACAGCTGCGTGTCACGAGCATGAGGACCACACACACCAAAGGCAAACTGACAAATATCTGATTCACTTGTATTGAAACTAAACGTGGCATCTGGAAATAGCTTATAAAGTATGCTGTGATTTTGGTATGGGGAAGGCTTTAATTCAAACTGAGTTAAAGTAGAGACAGATAGAATGCAGTTGTTTTTTTATTCCGCTTCCTGTTGATGATGACGCTATCTTAGGATGTAAATTCAGAGCACAGAGGCAGCATTGTTCTAATAGAGAGTTTCCAATATGTTTGTCATTTGTCACATGTATGCTACAGTCAAACTATGGCAAATTGATGCTCCCCACTTCATTAGGGACCAGGGTAGAGGAAGGTGATCTGCGTATTATCATGAATAGCAACAGTGTTGTATTTCATGGATTCCAATCACCAAACAAGGAAATGTTCTAAGAATAATTCTGTCTACCTGGTCCCTACACAGTTCAAAATATGAGCAGATCACACGTCCTGATAGATACCAGTGGACTGGGGTACACTGTATGGCACTGCCATTTGTATAAGTCAAATATCAGCATTTTCTTGTGTTCAAATTTAACATGAATCATGTTTAATTCTAAATGGGATCCTCTTTTCAAGAATCACTGCTCAGAGATCATAGCTGAGAACAGGCAGCCCGAGGAACACCAAAGTCCAAGATAGATCCGAGACTGACTAACCTTTGCTGAGAGCCCAGGACCATCAAGAGATGAGCACTGTCCCCCAGCTCACCACACTCTCTGGGCAGCACAGGACAGGACTGAGGAGAACACTGGAGAGTAATCTCACATTTTAAGCAAATGTAGTGTTTTTGAAAAGAGAATGTTCTCTCCTCATATGCCTGATGAAGAAGGGAAATGTGGTGCATCCTCTCCCTATAAGAGAGTCAGGTACAGAGCCCAAAAGAAAAATGAACTGCTCATAAAATTAAGAAATAATTATGGCGAAACCTATTGACTTTTTGTTGCCTGAGTGGATGTCGCTAAGGCACCCACACTGCTCTGGCAGTGTGCTGGTGGACTGGATTGTGCCCTCCCAGATTTGTATGTTGAGGTTCTAATACCCACCATGCAGAGGTCAGGCCTTTGGACAGTAATTAGGTTTAGATGAGGTCATGAATCTTAGACTTTCATGATGGAACTGGTAGCTTTCTAAGAGACACCAAAGACAGATCATGTGTTCTTTCTCTCTTTGCACTTCTCTCTCTCTCTCTCTCTCTCACTCTTTCTCTCTCTGCTATATGAGGACTCAGAGAAAAGGTGGCCTTCAGCAAGCCAAGATGGCAGTTCTCACCAGAACTCAACTATTCAGGCATCCAAATCTTGGCAGTGAGCCTCCAGAAAGATAAGAAAATTTCTGTTGGATTAGTACAAAGAGAAATGGCCTTGGGAACAGATGATGACATGGAAGAAAGGGTGGCTGGCCAAAAAGAAATACAGAGACACCCTCTCCATTTTTCAGTTTCCAAATGATATCTAAGATGAGCTGTATTTGTGCTCATTGTATGTAAATTTTGGTGCTGTGGAAGGTGAATAAGATTGGAGGCTCCAGTCTTGCCTGGAATCTCAATCCCATAAGGCCACCAGGTATGAGGTTCCTAAGTGAGTTTCAGTCCATAAATGTAGTCCCAGGACCACCAGTGTTGGAGAGAAGCACTTGACAGGAGATATTTTTCACTGGCAAAAAAAAAAAATTAAAATTAAACAAATAGATAATTATTATAGATGATGCTAACACAGGGGAGGAGATAGGTCTCAGGGAAGGAGAAGTCCTACCCAGTGCCAAGCTGTTGAAGCTCTGAGTCTGGTGTGATTGAAATATTAGATTGATGATTTTAAATGACTAAAAACAGTCATAAAAGTGTATTATACTGATCTAGTAAATGAAGAATATGAAAAGTTAGAGTCAGAAATGGATACATTCATTATTAATGAAGTCTGCTACTCAGAGTGAAAGGGGAGTAGCCATAAGCACTTGATAGCAATTATTAGGAAAAATAAAATTGCTCCATATTATTAGCTCAACTCTTTGACTCTCCACTATAGTATTCATACTGGTGTTTTAGAACATAATTACATTTTCATACTATGGATACTTCTAGCAATATTCGTTGTTTATCATTCTTTTCATGGACTCCAAATTACCGTGAAATTATGTCTCAGGAGATTTATGCTAGGCGTATGAAAACGTCTTTGAATGTTTTGCATCAAAAAGTATCACTGAGTCAGTTCCCGTGACCAACAAGCATTTAGTACTTATTATAAGCTGAAATTTCAAGGAAGGAAAACCATATACTTCCTAAAATCAGTAAGCTCAAGGCCCAATAAGATAGACCAGTATATATTCAAACTACACTTTAACAATTAGAGGCTTTATAATGTACATTTCATTTTTTCTGATTAAATATATTTTTGCTACCATCCAATCGTGTGCATGCATGCTAAGTCATTTCAGGCATCCCTGACTCTGTGCGGCTGTGTGGAACGTAGCCCACCAGGCTCTTCTGTCCATAAGATTCTCCAAACAGGAATACTACAGTGAGTTGCCATGCCCTCCTCCAGCAGCTCTTTTCAACCTAGGGATCAAACCATGTCTCTTATGTCTCCTGCATTGGCAGGCAGGTTCATTACTGCTAACGCCACTTGGGAACCAACCAATTAGTATTACACTAAAGAATTCACTGTTATTTAAATTGTTTATGCAGGCTCATAACAATAACATATATATTCCAGAAGAGAAATTATATTCCAATCAATTGATTATTTTAGAAAATCAATGCTCTGTACATATATAACAAATTTTGATTTAATATCTCACTTCAGATAGTTTCTAAATGAAATTATGGGAATCATTAGGCACAGAACCCATGATCAAAATCTTCATAATCAATTACTTTCATGTCCATTTGGGTCTATCTTTCCTGTTTATTTCACTACAAATAGTTCATAAATGACAGATGGCTCAAAAATTTTAAGTGACAATTTGTGATATTTACTAAGGAAGTTTATGTACTTCTTTGTGTGTGTGAAGTCACTTCAGACTTTTTGCAATCCTGTGGACTGTAGCCTGCAAGGCTCCTCTGTCCATGAAATTCTCCAGGGAAGAATACTGGAGTGGGTTACCACGCCCTCCTCCAGGGGGTCTTCCCAATCCAGGAATCAAACCCAGGTCTCCTACATTGCAGAAGCCCAATAATTTACCTAAATGTGTTCTATTGTCAATATACATGATGATTTGTAAGTATCCTTAAATTTACAAAGATAGGGCTTTTAAAATCATATGCATTTAGTTAATGATTTCCCTCTGTTACCTTTCCTAACATAATTAACACCTACCCAGTCAACAGAGCAAGAAATTATAGACACTATTTTTGTTTGTTTCTCAGTTCTCTTGTTTCATATAAATCTAACCAGCATATTCCACAAATATTTTGAACATTTTGTAATTATTCTCCTCCTATATCCCTTTACATTCCAATATCTGCATTACTGTCCATCACAAAAGCTTCTTTCTGACTCTAGATTTTATGTGCCACATATCATTCTTATAAATCTATTGTGTCATCATCTCAATTAAAAATGCATGGGGTTTATCAGAAGTTTTTGTGTTTCCTATAAGAAAAAATTCTGTACTCTTCATAATTATGTTTTAGATTATTTATAGTTGGTGACAGTCTTATTCCCATCGATTTTCTAATCTCTTTACGTCATATTCTTATCACATCTACTCCTCAAATGTATCAGGCTTCATCAGTCAGGATTGAATAGGATATGTTATAGTAACAAACAACTCACTTTGCTGCACAGTAGAAATACATACACGCACACACACATATATATTATTTTCTAATATGGTTTATCTTAGGATATTGAATATAGTTCCTTGTGCTATACAGTAAGACCTTGTTTTTTATCCATTCTCTGTATAATAGATTGCATCTGCTAAAACCTAAACTCCTAGTCCACTCCCGCCCTACCCCTCCTGTCCCTTGGCAACCATAAGTTGTTCTCTGTCTGTGAGTATATTTGTCTCATAGATCATTTGTATCATGTTTTAGATTTCACATATAAAGTATATCATAAGGTATTTGTCTTTCTCTTTCTGATTTCACTCAGTATGAGAGTCTCTAGTTCCATTATTTTTTCTGCAATTTGCATTACTTCATTCTCTTTATGGCTGAGTCGTTTTCCATTGTTGTATGTATGACATCTTCCTTCTCCATTTATCTGTCAGTGGACATTTAGTTTGGTTCTATGTCTTGGCTATTGTAAACAGAGCTGCAATCAGGGTGCATGTGTCCTCTTTAACTATGTTTTTCCCTGGATATATACTCAGGAGTGGGATTACTGGATTATATGGTAACTCTATTTTTAATTTTAAAGGAATCTCCATACTATCCTCTACAATGCCTGGACCAATTTACACTCCCATCACCAATGTAGGAATGTTTCCCTTTTTTCACAACATCTCCAGCATTTGTTATCTGTAGGCTCTTTAATGGTGGCCATTCTGACTGGTGTGAGGTGGTTTGATTTGCATCAAACCTCATGATAGGTTTGATTTGCATTTGTCTTATAATTAATAATTAGCAAACACCCTCTTCCAACAACACAAGAGAAGACTCTACACATGGACATCACCAGATGGCCAACACCGAAATGAGACTGATTTTATTCTTTGCAGCCAGAGATGGAGAAGCTCTATACAGTTACCAAAAACAAGACTGGGAGCTGACTGTGGCTCAGATCATGAAATCCTTATTGCCAAATTCAGACTTAAATTGAAGAAAGTAGGGAAAACCACTAGACCATTCAGGTATGACCTAAATCAAATTCCTTATGATTATACAGTGGAAGTGAGAAATAGATTTAAGGGACTAGATCTGATAGACAGAGTACTTGATGAACTATGGATGGAGGTTCCTGACATTGTACAGGAGACAGGGATCAAGACTATCCCAATGGGAAAGAAATGCAAAAAAGCAAAATGGCTATCTGAGAAGGACTTACAAATAGCTGTGAAAAGAAGAGAAGTGAAAACCAAAGGAGAAAAGGAAAGATATTCCCATTTGAATGCAGAGTATCAAAGAATAGCAAGGAGAGATAAGAAAACCTTCCTCGGTGATCAATGCAAAGAAATAGAGGAAAAGAACAGAATGGGAAAGAATAGAGATCTCTTCAAGAAAATTAGAGATACCAAGGGAACATTTCATGCAAAGATGGGCTCAATAAAGGACAGAAATGGTATGGGCCTAACAGAAGCAGAAGATATTAAAAAGTGGTGGCAAGAATACACAGAAGAACTATATAAAAAAAGATCTTCATGACCAAGATAATCACAATGGTGTGATCACTCACCTAGAGCCAGACATCCTGGAATGTGAAGTCAAGTGGGCCTTAGAAAGCATCACTACGAACAAAGCTAGTGGAGGTGATGGAATCCCAGGTGAGCTATTTCAAATCCTGGAAGATGATGCTGTGAAAGTGCTGCACTCAATATGCCAGCAAATTTGGAAAACTCAACAGTGGCCACAGGACTGGAAAAGGTCAGTTTTCATTCCAATCCCAAAGAAAGGCAATGCCAAAGAATGCTCAAACTACTGCACAGCTGCACTCATCTCACATGCTAATAGAGTACTGCTCAAAATTCTCCAAGCCAGGCTTCAGCAATACATGAACCATGAACTTCCAGATGTTCAAGCTGATTTTATAAAAGGCAGAGGAACCAGAGATCAAATTGCCAACATCCGCTGGATCATGGAAAAAGCAAGAGAGTTCCAGGAAAACATCTATTTCTGCTTTATTGACTATGCCAAAGTCTTTGATTGTGTGGATCACAATAAACCGTGGAAAATTCTGAAGGAGATGGGAATACCAGATCACCTGACCTGCCTCTTGGGAAACCTATATGCAGGTCAGGAAGCAATAGTTAGAACTGGACATGGAACAACAGACTGGTTCCAAATAGGAAAAGGAGTACATCAAGGCTGTATATTGTCATCCTGCTTATTTATCTTATATGCAGAGTACATCATGAGAAATGCTAGGCTGGAAGAAGCACAAGCTGGAATCAAGATTGCCTGGAGAAATATCAATAACCTCAGATATGCAGATGGCATCACCTTATGGCAGAAAGTGAAGAGGAACTGAAAAGCCTGTTGATGAAAGTGAAAGAGGAGAGTGGAAAAGTTGGCTTAAAGCTCAACATTCAGAAAACTAAGATCACGGCACCTGGTCCCATCACTTCATGAGAAATAGATGGGGAAACAGTGGAAAGAGTGTTAGACTTTATTTTTGGGGGCTCCAAAAGCACTGCAGATGGTGATCACAGCCATGAAATTAAAAGATGCTTACTCCTTAGAAGGAAAGTTATGACCAACCTAGATAGTCTATTCAAAAGCAGAGACATTACTTTGCCAACAAAGGTCCATCTAGTCAAGGCTATGATTTTTCCAGTGGTCATATATGGATGTGAGAGTTGGACTGTGAAGAAGGCTGAGCACAAAAGAATTGACGCTTTTGAACTGTGGTGTTGGGGAAGACTCTTGAGAGTCCCTTGGACTGCAAGGAGGTCCAACCAGTCCATCCTAAAGGAGATCAGTCTTAGATGTTCATTGGAAGAACTGATGCTGAGGCTGAAACTCCAATACTTTGGCCACCTGATGCTAAGATTGACTCATTGGAAAAGACTCTGATGCTGGGAGGGATTGGGGGCAGGAGGTGAAGGGGACGACAGAGGATGAAATGGCTGGATGGCATCACCAACTCGATATACATGAGTCTGGGTGAATTCCGGGAGTTGGTGATGGACAGGGAGGCCTGGTGTGCTGCGATTCATGGGGTCCCAAAGAGTTGGACACAACTTAGTGACTTTTTAAATGAGCATCTTTTTAAGTGCTTATTGGCCATCTGTATGTCTTCCCTGGAGAAATGTTTATTCAGGTCTTCTGCCCATTTTTTTTTTTTTTTTATTGAGTTGTTTGCTTTTTGTTGCTATTGAATTGTAGGAACTGAACAAACAACTCCTTATTCTCAGTGACTTAAAACAGAAAGATTTATTTCACAAGTGTCACAAGTTGACAGAGGACTCTACTTCATGTCCTCCTGACTCAGGCATGCAGGTTGACCACACCCATAAGGAACAGCTGGGAGCAGGGAACATTTGTGTTGAGTCTTGCATGTGTTTATTCTGTAGTGATATATACAAGTTATTCTCCCATTGTTTCGATGAAGCACACTGTATGATCATACCCATGTAGGAAAGCCAGAATGCATGCAAAGTTACACGTTTTCATAACTCTTCTTATTCTACTTGTACTTCTTTCTCAATTTTATCCTTTTCATAGGATAAAGCTTTTTCATTCTTTGTGGATGAACCTTACACTTCTACTGGTATCATGTTCACGAGCATTGATCTCATTAAACTCACACCAAAAGCAGCACTTTTTCAGCATCCACTCTGTGACAAGCACTGTGTTATATAGTCTATAAATATTACCGTGTACAATTCAGACCAAAATCTTGCAATTAGGGTTTTGTCCTCTGGAAAGAGAAGCAAGCTTAGAATCTGGAATGCTAAAACACTTAGCTGAATACATCTATATATTTCACAAATGCTCAAATCAAGATTTGAGTCTTTGTCTGCAGAGACTAGCTGCTTTATAACCTTCCACAATCTCTAATTTCCATAAAAGAATCCATTCCGATTCTTCAGGTTCACAAGTGTCTTTCTTCCACATAAGGAGCTCTCAGTAAATCATTGGTGAATTATTTAATGTTTGTAGCAGATTATCCAATAACTACATGGTCCTCTGCTTTCTTGTAAGAAGTGGTAATAGTCCTCTAAATAAATGGGTTAGTTCACTTATATAGGGAACAGACTCTAAGAAGCCTGGATCCAGATTTATTGTAGAAATCATGTTAGGCTTCATTTGCAATTAAGTAATATCTGAATCTATTGGTCACTGCTCTGGATTCCAATTTGCCAATGCTGAAAATACAAAGTAGTAATGGTAATTCAAAAAGGATTCTGAAACCTCCATGGAATACCATTTTAGAGTTGAGTACACAATACAATTCTGCCTCTATGAGGCAAGTTGGTGGAAATATTTGAAATATATCTAGTTTCACTGTGTTTTAGTAGCTCATTTACATGTTATGAACTTTGACTACATTAATTACAGTTGCCACTTTCCATAAATAAATATCAGTAGCAAACAAAACTAGTATTCAATATTGTTTTGTACTTCTTCGGCATGCCTGTCAGTAAATGGATTAGAGTCTTTGATAGTCATTTTACACTGAACTTGCTTAGTGCCAGTATAACTGGTGTTAAAGCAATGAAATTACATCATAATTTGAGAAGCAATATAGCTACCATATGCTTCCATTATAATATAACTGTTGGTTTTGTTTGCAGATTACATATGCTGCGGGCATCCTATAGAGTTGTTTTAGTTTACTTAGAGACACTTCTTTATGCAATCCCCAGAAATGATGCTCAGTGAAAAATTTAGAGAAAAATAATTACTTAATAAAAAATATATATCTGTGTTTACATCTGTAAATTATCAGAAAAAGCAAAGTCCATTAAGTTTTTATGATGAAATTATGGATAGAAGATTCTTCATGTTGAATATAGCAGAAATGTAGAAAATATTTATATTTTTTCTATGGTGGCCATTTTTATGATAACAGAAATCAGTTTTAAAGTTACAACAATTCACAAGATTACACCAAATATCACTAGAACATTTTTTAAACCTTTTTTTCTTTATAACATCAGGCTTCGTGTGAAAAAGTGTCAAACCAAGATTGTCCATAAAGACTATGATAAAATTAAAATAAGGGAAATTGATTGTTGACACATCAGTGGCAAAAAACAGTAACTATGAATCAAAATATGGAGAAGTGGTTGACCCTTTGACCCTCATTTATAAATATACAGTTACAGAATCTTTGAAAGAATCATAGCAAATATTGTGGCATAAAAACACAGTGGGATTTTTCTGTTAACTTAATTTTTAATTTGCTAACATAGGATTTTTCAAAGCGTCAAAATACATAGCCACTGAAAATTCATTAAGCACATTTTAATAAATATTAAATAATTCAGAAGATAGTTCATGTCTTTGCTACCTCACAACTAGCTCTGTAGGAGTCATCCATCGTGAGCCCAGAGTGAAACAGGGTTGTCTTACTACTACTGTGATTTCAGAGGCATCCCTCCTAGGCTACACCTGGCTGCTCAGAAACCTTTGAAGTGATTTTACTAGGGGACAGATATTTTTTAATGTACTAATACAGATAAAGCTTAACATGTAAATATTCATGGTTAAGGGAATATATTAGATGAGATTTTTAAGGGGTACATGATGGTTCTCAAATTTTCCCCCCAAGAACTGGGTTTCCTAGTTGAAGAGAGTGGTGGTGGATTCAGAATGTGCCCAAGAGCAGCTTGGGCTCCAGTCCGTGTCAGGATGCAGCACTGTGTAAAATAACACCAGGGAAGAAGAAAGGAACATGAACACTGGAATCTAGAGTTAAACAGGCACATCAAAATTTATACACTTTTTTGACTTCAATTATCGCCTTTATTTAGGTCACTGGCAAATTTAGGTAAAATTCATTATCTCATATGTGTATTCCAGTGCTATTGAATATGTCTACCATCATCTCCAATTCAGTAGACTTTGAAGGGCATTTTGGTCCTAAAATTGTGATGAACAAAGAATTTCTTCAACTCTTGAAAACCACCTTTTATCTCAGAAGAAACATCCATTCTTTCATTTTAATTAAGAATTCCTAGTTTATCTCCTTTGCACCTTAATCACTTACATGTATAGAAACAGAGTCTTACATTTACTTATCTTAAATTATGCATTCCATTTTTTGTCATCTTATTTCTGTCTATTGTTGCCCCATTCTTCATCACCACATTTTCAAATCAGTTGGTGTTCTCCTATTTACTCTTCTTAAATTCAGTATCCTGAAATGACTTATCTCTAAATTTCTCACTTAAGCAAGCTTTCTTAAAAAAATTATTTTTAATGGATCAACTCTCTGCTCAAGAATGTGTGATGATTTTACATTGTTGGTTTTCCTCACATTAATAGTATTTTTCATTATTACTCCCTAATATAGAGATTATTGGAGAAGGAAATGGCAACCCACTCCAGTATTCTTGCCTGGAGAATCCCATGGAGAGAGGAGAGTTGTGGGTTACAGACCGTAGGATCACAAAGAGTCAGACACCATTGAGCAATTAATACTATACAGATTGTCCTTTTACTATGGGGCTTCCCAGGTGGCTCAGCGGTAAAGAATTCACCTATAATGCAAGAACACAGGAGATGCAGCTTCCATACTTGGGTCAGGAAAATCCTCAGGAGAAGGAAATGGCAACCCACTCCAGTAATCTTGCCTGTAAAGTTCCATGGACAGATGAGCCTCATGGCTAGAGCCCATGGGGTAGCAAAGAGTCGGACACAACTGAGCATGCACACATGTATGCACTTTTACTACCAGCTGCATATAATGCACAATACATGGCATATATAAAACCTATTTCACTCACTTGGCTATAAAAATTACTTCCTCTCACCCATTTATCTACCAAAATTTTCCAGTCCATAAAAAAACACTTTATACCTTCCTTCTTCCATGATATTATGTTCCAATTAGATTTTCCCTTTCTAGTATTGCTCTATTTGCTATGAGTATATAAGCCAACTCTTTCTCTAATGGCTTGAAATGCAAAAGTTTTCGTTTTGTTTGTTTGATTGCTTTCCTTGAGGATAAGGTGATATGCATACTATTTTTTTATAACTTACAGTACATGTTCACTAATGGCTATATATCAGGTGCTGATCTTAATCATCTTATGTACTGATTTCCACTGAATCTAGGGCTAACTTACTCAACTAGGTAAAAATAAGTAATCAAATAGTTTAACAATTTTTTGACATCTATATTTATGGAAATCCCAATAGGCAGATATATCTTGTCATTGATTTAGAATTTATACCCTCACTTCCCCTCTCTTTTCTCCCCAAAATAGTTCACTGAACTAGATGACAACTAAATTCACTTCCATTCTGAAATGCTATGATTCTGAAGGTACATGACTGATTTGAGAAAGAAAAATTGAAATTAAATCAGCTTGTGTAAAGTTAAGATGATCCACATAGAAAAAAGTGCTGAGGCAAGTTGCTTGAAAATTCACAAGACAAACAAATTATAAATTATATGTATAACATATATATTCTATATAGCCATCTGAAACAAAATGATATATTAGCAAAATGCTGATAAGAATGATCATTATGAGCTAGATTCTTGATGCTATGTGAGGATGGACTTAGGTATTAAAAATAGAGAAAAATGTTTAATAGAAGTATATAAAAATGTGATTCAAAAATTATAAGTAAAGCATTATTTTTACTATTACAGCTTTGTATCATCTCAGAATTGTATGTGCTGCAGTCACTACTCTTTGCTTTAAAAGTTAAAAAGAGTATAATTTAGTAGAGGCTCAACTCACTGTAATGGAATATAAATGGCAAGTCAGGTAAGTTGTCAAACTTACATGGGCTGCTTTAATCTAGAGAATTGTAGAAACACTTTCTCAAGAATTTTAAAGGGGGGTGGTCATAACTGGTAAGATCCCAGTTACAACTTTTAGGACCAGACTCTGAAGAAGGCATGTGCTTCAAATCTACATCTGGAATTGGCCCTCATTCTGGGACCAGGCAGCTGGCTGAAGAACTACAACAGAGCCTTCCTCTAAAGTGATGGATTTTAGGAAACCAGTTTCTACCTGTCTAGATTCATCCAGTAGCTGGTTAGTAGAGATTCCAGGACAATAGGAGTGCCAGGTAATAGAATATCAATCTGTTTCTTCTTAACAGAAAAAATTAAAGTGTCTGATCTCTCCCTTTAAATTTTTTTTTAATTTACTTATTTAATTTTTGGCTACACTTGTCTTCACTGCTGTCCATAGGCTTTCTCTAGTTGTAGTGAGTGGGGGCTACTCGTTGCAGTGCTGAGACTCTAGGTGTGCCCACTCAGTAGTTGTGACTCACATACACTAGAGCACAGGCTTCAATAGCTATGGTGCATGGGCTAAGTTGCTCTATGTCACGTGGGATCTGCCCAGACCAGGGGTCAAACCCACGTCCCCTGCATTGGCAGGGGTATTCTTAACCATTAAACCATAAGGGAAGTCCTGTTTTCTCTCTTTATGTAACACTGGACCAGGCCTCACCTGTCTTCCTCCTTTACCCCACCCACCCTGCTCTGACTTATCTTCCCATTTTAAAGTTGCCTATGTAGATCTTCAATCGGTGGGGAAAAGTTAAAATCTTTAAAAGAAATGCTTGTATTTCTACCCAGTTTGGGATAATAGGAAGTAAAAGGAAATCATAGTCTTAGTATTTCCATCCTAAACCTGGTTCATAAAAGTGCTATTGGGATAGTTAACACTGGAAATTTATGGGAAACATTTTGGAGATGGACATCTAGTGTAGGAATTACTACTATTTACTAATAAAAGTGCTTTTAAAAACCCCAAAATGACTGGAGAAAATAGTCAATCAAACACAGAGGAAAATGCTATAGATATACTGTTATTAATTTTTAAGGCCTTCTGGAATTTTTTATAACTAGATTTTTTGGATTACTTCCAAGGAGGAAAGAACTCATACCAAGTTCTGAACGAGCAAGTCTCAAGGGCAGTTTGGGTAAAGTAAGCTTCTATTTCAGAAAGGAACAGATACATGCATATGGATGTGGGATTATTTTCTTTGTGGCTGGATTTATCCTTCCTCAGTGATGGATGTTAGAGAGATCCTCTGTTAGCTAGACTGTAGACTAGGAGTAAAATGCAGGTTCTGCATTCACGCATGTAATTACATTCACGTTCATATATTCACACATGTAATTACTTACATAGCGAATGAAAAAAGCCATTCATGGAGGACAGTGTTGTTTTCTACCACAAAGAGATAATGCAATGAACAGCTGGATTTTTAAAAATCAGACTTGAAATAAAAAAATTTTAATGTTTAACAAATATATTAAAAATTTAGCTTTTTCTGGAAGCTTCTCTCTTTACTTACCTTTTTTTTTTTTCCAAATGACAGGTCTACATGGCGGAAGTATGGAAAATACTATTATTTATTTCTATTTCAGAAGGAGAATAGAATTAACTGGGATTGATGAAAGAAAAGGAATGATATCTCAGGGGATAACAAAGTGTTGGCCTTCCTTTCTTATATAGGTTTGAACCAAAGCACACAGCTTTATACAGTATTTTATTATTTTGTGCATGCTGAGTCACTTCAGTCATGTCTGACTCTTTGCGACCCTAAGGACTGAAATCTGGCAGGCTCCTCTCTCCATAGGTTTTCCAGGCAAGAATACTGGAGTGGGTTACCATGCCCTCCTCCAGGGGAACTTCTCAACCCAGGGATCAAACCCGAGTCTCCTGAATTGCAGGAGGATTCTTTACCCACTGAGCACTAGGAAGCCCCATTTTATTATTTCGCTATGATTCATTCTGTCACCCAATGTAATAATCATGACAGCAATCATTATTGAGAGCATTTACTGTATAGCATGTACTTTCTTCACTTTATTTCATCTAGTGTGTGGAACAGTCCTGAAATCTGGGCCTTATGGTGCCAATTCACAGTCAAAAAAGTTGAGATTTAAAGAGCTTAAATTATGCTCAGATTCAAATATATACCCCGACGTAGTGACAGAACTAGATTCAAAGCCAGGTATTATGATTCCATAGCTGAAGTTCTTAATACCTTCTGCTCCAATCTCTCACAAAGCTAGAATTTATTGTTTTCTGCCCAGAAACAAAGGAAAAGAATCTATGCTTTGATGGACAGAGACACAGAAGTTTAAACACTATGTGAAGAGTTTGGTCTCTTCTCACATTCTCATCAGTCAAGTTTCCCAAGATTTTCCACCAGAGCATTTTGGGGATTAAGGTTTTCAATTTTCCTCCAAACTCTTATTGTCCTTGGAAATGTATATATCTTAATTTAAAATGTTTGTCAAACCTTTTGCCACCTGGTTTTCTATGGAAATTAAGTGGCAATAGGAAAGCATTTGTAATTTGTTGACCAGAGGACATGCCATGACATGATAAAGCCTATTTCTACATAATATATGCATAATATATATAGTAGATTGTATACATATGCATTACAAATATTATAGATACTATATATATATATGAAGTACCCTAGAATACTTTTAAAGAATGTGCATTCCCACTTTTGAGTTGAGTATTGCCATATGGACATGTTGTTTAGTTGCTAAGTCATGTCTGACTGTTTGAGACCCCATGGACTACAGCCCACCAGGCTCCTTTGTCCATGAGATTTTCCAGGCAGGAATACTGGAATGGGTTGCCATTTCCCTCTCCAGGAGATCATCCCAAACCAGGGATGGAACCTGCATCTCCAGCATTGGCAGGCTAGACTCTTTACCACTGAGCTACCTGGGACACCCATGGATATATTATCAGAGTTTATTGAACTAGAGATTGAAAATTGCCAGGAATTGTCCTTCCAACAGAAATTTGGATTTGAAGTTCTAAAATGAAGGCACCTTCACTGAGAGTAGACGCGAGTCACTTGTCATGGGTGCTGAGTCTATGGTGTATGACCATTAGCTGTTGTTCAGTTGCTCAGGCATGTCTGACTCATTAGTAAGGACTGCCAGTTTGCAATACATATTAAGAGGCTTTGTGTAGAAACAGCCACATGGTGGTGAACTGGAGTAGGTATTATTGCATTCTGATATTAAATTATACTTTACAGTGTATCTGTAGGGTTGCCTCTAATCCAACAATATAACATTTGCTAAGCAAAAGTACTTTAATGTCTTTCCTAGGCAAGTAAATAGCAGAGCAAGTGTACATTATTCTCAACAGGGAAATTCAAGCATATTTTGCTGCTGCCGACAAAAAGATTAAATAAAGAAAATCCAATTTAATATATCAATGTTTCAGTTCTAACCTGTAGTGAAAACAGAATTCTGAAATCAGAAATTCATCACTGTCTCAAGGAATATGGAGTTGCACAATTTAAGACAGTCAAAATATCATGTCCCTTTTCATTTTTTTAAAAAGTTATCAGCACCAAATTGTTTATCAAACAAGTACAATTTCACGCATAAAGAATAGATGTGGAAAGAAGAATGCTTCTGCTTCTAAGGGCAGAAATAACATTATTTGATTACCTACTAGGTACAAGATACAAGAATAAATATTCAACAGGCATTATCTAATTAAAACCTCTCAACAGTGTTATACAATGCAATGTTATTTCATGAGGAGTATACAGAGGACAACAGTAGAGTCAGAGAGTTTGAACAGATAATGCAATGTTACATGACTAGTAAATTTCAGAGCCAAAATTCGAACCTCTGTGCCCACAGTTATAAGGAGAAATCAATGCCTCTATCTAGATGCTGCATGTTACTTGTGCCATAATTTCCATTCACCCTGTCCAGCACTTTTTATATAATAATTATGTTAAATAATTAATAATATTCTAAGGACAAATTTTAAATGAATTTCTTCTGTAGTTTAACATAAAGTTTCAGTAGCCAAAATGTGGTGGTCTTAACTTAGGAAATACCCTTTCATGTTATGAATGCTTCAGTGACAATAAGAGAAGCATAGCAGCAGAGGTAAAGAAAGAAATATAACATACTCCCATTTTACCTCTTCAGGTCATTAGTGACATTGCAATATGTTCTTATGTAAATACATATATATATATATATATATATATATATATACACATTTTAAACAGGCTAATGACTAGACTAATCCATATTTTTAATAATTACCTTATAGTTGAAAAATCTGCATATTAAAAGAAATATTTTAACTATTTATCTTTCAGTTGCTAAAATAATCATTTTATCTTCAGTCTGTCATTAAAATATAATATATATGAAATTAGAAGTGATTTGGAAATAAACTTGTTCATCTCTAGCTATTAATTTTGAAAAATATTTAGCTGTCCTAGGTATGTAAAAACATATTAATTAGAATAATTTATTTCCTAAAAAATGAATGCAATTCAACTTACCAAACAAATGAAAACAACTCATTTAATCAATCTCTGTATTAAGACTTCCAATTGTTTCTTTAATACCTTAGTATTTCTTTCACACCTTGTAGGAAATCAGATGCAATCAGTTTGTGGTAAGTGTTAATCAAAAGATGATAGCAATAGAATTCCTGTGAGTGACTTATTACAATTCCCTCATAAGCTATGTAACATTTTTGTCTGAACATTCAAGCATTCAACTTTACCTAAACCTTGTAGAAGATTCTATAAATGTCTTTCTCATCAATTTCTTACACAAAGCTGGAAACTCAGGCTTAAGCCAGGAGGCTGATTTCTCCTACACAAGAAACAGTATGATTTTTTTTTCCCACACCCATGCCAGAGGTTATTATGGTTGCTTTTAATTCCTAAATGTACACGTCTTTGAACTCTCATTCACAGTCTCAGAGAGGAAAAATACTGCAATTTGCATCAAAATATACTATCTGTTTTATCTTACCAAGACTTACTTTTTTTAGATCAGTTTTAGGTTTACAGCAAAACTGAGAGGAAGATACAGAGATTTCCCACATAGCCCCTGCCCTGCACATGCATAACCTGCCGCACTATCAACATCTCTCACCACAGTAGTGCGTTTGTTAAAATTGATGAGTGTACACTGACACATCATAATCACCCAAAGACCATAGTTTACACCATGTTTCACTCTTAATATCATACAGTGAGTGGGTTTGAAGAAATGAATAATGACAGGTATTCATCATTATGGTGTCATGCAAGGTATTTTCACTGCTCTAAAAATCCTCCAAGCTTTACTGTTCATCCTTCCTCCACCCATCAACCTCAAGCAACAACTATTTTTTTTTTTTTAACATAGCCATAGTTTTCCTTTTCCAGAATATGGTTGAGATCGTAAAATATGTAGTCTTTTTAAACTGACTGTTTTCACTTAGTAACATGCATTCAAGCTTCTTTCAGGTCTTTTCATGCCTTGATAGGTAGCATCTTTTTAGTGCTGAATAATTTTCCACAGATTATTTATCAGTTCACTTACTGAAGGACATATCAGTTGCTTGCAAATTTTGTCAATTAAGAATAAACTGGCTATAAATATCTGTGTGCAGTTTTTTGGTATGGACCTAGATTTTTAACCTCTTTAGGTAAATAATAAGGAGTGTCATTCTTGGATCATATTGTAAAAGTATATTTAGTTTTGTAAGAAATCTTTTTCCAAAGTGGTGGTACTATTTTGCATTTCTGCCAGCCATGAAAGAGAGTCCTCATATATAACCAGCTGTCTCATGCTGCATTTGAGATTCTGTCTGTAGGTGGCTCAGCTGATAAAATCTGCCCTCAAAGCAGGAAACCTGGGTTTGATCCCTGGGTTGGGAAGATCCCCTGGAGAAGGGAATGGCTACCCACTCCAGTAGAATACCCACTCCTGGAGAATTCCATGAACTGTATAGCCCATGTGGTCGCTAAGAGTTGGACATGACTGAGTGACTTTCATTTTCAAGGTGTCCTTAACTTTTGACACTTTAATATAACGTGTCTTAGTGTAAGTCTCTTTCGTTTCACCTTGTTTGGGCCTCCTGGTGCTTCCTGGACTCAGATGTCTGTTTTCTTCACCAAGTTAGAAAAGTTTTCAGCCAATAGTTCTTCAAATATGTTCTCTGTCACATTCTCTCTCTTTCCTGCTTCTGGGACCCAATAATGTAAATATGAACAAGCTCAATATTGTCCCACACATTCTTTAAACAATCCTCATTCCTCTTGTTTCTTTGCTCTTTTAGCTATTCTGATTGGATGATTTTCACAGTTCATTGATTCTTTCTTCTGCATCATCTAATCTGCTATAGGTTCCCTCCAGTGTATTTGTCACTTGCATTATTATATTTTTCACCTCTGGTGAGCACTTTTTTTCCAGTTTCCATCTCTTTGTTGAAGTTCTCATTGTGTTATTCCATTCTTCTCCTGAGTTCATTATGTATCTTTGAGACAAATACTTTGAACTCTTTATCTGGACAGTTGTTCATCTCTGTTCCATTTAGTACTTTTCCTGAGGTTTTGTCTCATCCTTTTATTTAAGACCTATTTCTTTGTCTTTTTTGCTTACCTTCTTTGTGTTCATTTTGTCTAACTTTCTGTGTCTGCTCTGTGTGTTAGGTATATCAAGTATGTCTCCTGGTCTTGAAGGAGAGGCTTTGTGTAGACTGTGTCTTTTGTGGCCCAGTAGTGTGGTCTGCCTCAGTCACCAGAGCCAGGTGCTCCAAGATTGTCCCCGGTGTGAGCTGTGTATGTCCTCCTGTTCTGACTGGACTGTGCTTGCTGGTAAAGCTGGCCCCTGGTGCAGCTGGCCATGGGTCTGGTTGTGATTACTACAGGACCTATGGTGTATAGGGCTAGCCCCTGGGTGGAACTCTCTTTGGAAGAATGCAAGTCTGGCTGAAGGCAACCACTGAGTCTTTTGGGGCAGAAAATCAAAGTGCTCCAGTGGTGGCTGAGGATTTCTGCTGGAATTGGTGTGGTGAGGGGTTGCTTTGGAGGTTCTCTGTGCCAACAAAGGGCATCCACTGGAAGTGGTGAGGCAGTGGCCATGTCAAAGGGCTCTGGTGCCAGCCAAGGGGACCCACCAGGTCTGATGAGCCTAGGGACTACTTTAGGGGATTCTGTTGCTGGCTAAGGGCTATTGCCAAGTCTGGCAGAGAGGGCCATGTACTTAGAGTATTGGGTTTGCCTGTGAATGCAGGGTGGGGCACGTGATGCTAATAGGTTAGAGATGAAGAGTTAGAAATTGTGCCTGCTAGTACCAGGGTAGTAGAGGGTGAGCCAGAAACAAACAGAAAGCTAGCACCCACTAGATTCTCCATAACTAGAAAAAGCTCCAACAGTTCTCTGCCTTTCGGCCACACACTTCAAATATCAGTAAATCTTTCTGCTAGAACTGAAAGCAAGTGAGTTTTTGTGTGCACCTTTTTTTCAGAGCAAAGTCCAGGTAATATAAAGACCTCCAACACTCACAGACACAAGTCCCACTGGTTTTGAAAGCCAGATATTATGTGGCTTTATCTTTCTGATGCAGTTTCCCAGGGCTGGGATGTTTAATATGGGTTTCAGAGCTCTCACTCTTCAGGAGAAAATTCCAGGATTGTGTTATCTTTTCTGCCTTTAGATTGCTGCTCCAGGGGTGTGGGTCCTGGCCAGATTGCATCCCTGCCCCTCCTGCCCATCTCAGTGTGGATTCTCCTTTCTATCTTTAGTTGTGGAAAATCTTGTCTGCTAGTCTTCAGGTCATTCTCAGAGATAGTTTCTTTTTGGATAGTTGCAACTTTGGTATGTCCATTGGAGAAAGTGAGTCCAAAATCTTCCTACTCTGCCATTTCTCCCACCATATTCTGAGATTTCTTCTTTGTCCTATGTGTTATTTACTAATGTGTTTTTTGATGTATTTTGATATTTTCCAGTTACCTTTCTATTATTGATTTCTAGTTTAATTCCACTGTGGTCTGAGAAAAGACACTATGATTTCTATTCTTTTGAATTTATTAAGATGTATTTTATGGCCCAGGATGTACTCTATCTTGGTGAATATTCCATGTGAGCTTGAGAAGAATGATTATTCTTCTGCAGTTGTGTGAAGTACTGTGTTGGTTGAGCTCATTCATGTCCTACTGATCTGCCTGCTGAATCTGTCTATGATGAAGAGTGTTGAAGTCTTCAGCTGTGCCAGTGGACTCATCTATTTCTTTAGTATCTATTTTTTTTTTCAAATAATCTTCTTTTTGCTTCTATACTTTCTAGTCACAAATTAATATGTGAGTAATGATGTATAATGATCTTCCAGTTGACATTTCTCATTCCAAATATATATGTGATAGATCAATACCCTAAAGTTTTCATTTTAACATTTCCGTTTTCTTATATTAAAATTTAAGATTTTTTAAAATTAAAAGTATGGATCTATTTTTATAATTTCTTTCGCATTTCACAAACATAGCAAAGATAAAGCACTCCTTACTTTCATTTTTCATACTTGTCGTCTTTGATGTCACCAAATCCACTTATGGATAAAAAATGTGAAGAAAATTTCATACCAAGACAATTCTTTGGCTCATTTCACTCCTCTTGGCATGAACCACTAGTTTCTGTCACTCATTTGCATATGCCTATAAAAAATAACTGGAAATGTTTATTTCTTCTCTTTCTTCACCTGTATCTTAAATTAGCAGATGGCTTCTCCCCTTACATGATCTGTGTATTTATTCTTATTTAATACTCATTTCAATTTGTTTATATTCAAATAAGTTCAATATATTTAATGTTAAGAAAAATTTTACACCATCAGCAAATCCCTCAGAACTCACAAATACTGAATGTCTAAAGCAGTGTGTGGTTTTGCCAAGTTTTCTCTTTTTTTCCCATCCCAAATTTTGGTAGTCTCCCAATCTCTTATTTAAATTCTCTTTAAAGTGGTTTTATACTTAGTTGATGTAATACCTAGCATTCTAACTGCCATTCCATTTGCTACACAAAGGAATTGCCTACTGAGTCTGTATTTAAGGTCATTCTTTATGAAATGTGAGCAAAAGAGATGCTCCTCTGCCTCCTTCGAGAGAAAGTGCCCAAAAGAGATGATAGTGAGCAAAATGGTTTGTGAAAGGGAAACCAAAGACCATAATCATAGCTAAGAAAAGGGTAAGTTCATTTTAAGGTTAATATATTTGCTTGTCTTCTTATTCTTTATCAGTACTAAAAATTGAATATCTTCACACTATCTCTGTGAACTATAAGCAGAATTTAAAGAAAAAGAGTCAAGAAAACAAGGAAAATACTACCTAATAGAGGAATGTTGGCAAACAGTGGCAAGTTCTATCTTTTGCCCAGTATTAAAGTTGTTGGCTATTGCTCCAAATAGAGTTTTGTCCATGGATATGCTTTCTTGCTGTTTACTTTATAAAATAAAATGACTAAAAATAGCATAAACTGATTAAATGATAACATTCTAAAATAAGGAGGCTGTAGAATATAGCAGTGCAGACATGGTCCTTAGAGAAAGATTATCTAAATTTCAGTCAGTTCAGTTCAGTCACTCAGTCATGCACGACTCTTAGCAACCCAATGGACTGCAGCACACCAGGCCTCCCTGTCCATTTACAACTCCCAGAGTTTATTCAAACGCATGTCCATTGAGTTAGTGATGCCATCCAACCATCTCATCCTCTGTCATCCCCTTCTCCTCCCGCCTTCAATCTTTCACAGCATCAGGGTCTTCTCAAATGAGTCAGTTCTTCACATCAGGTGGCCAAAGTATTGGAGTTTCAGCTTCAGCATCAATTCTTCCAATGAATATTCAGGACTGATTTCCTTTAGGATGGACTGGTTGGATCTCCTTGCAGTCCAAGGGACTCTCAAGAGTCTTCTCCAACACCACAGTTCAAAAGCATCAATTCTTTGGTGCTCAACTTTCTTTATAGTCCCACTCTCATATCCATACGTGACTACTGGCTTATCTACAAAAGGAAGACAACCACAGTGCTTACCTCACAGAAGGTTGTAAGGATTCAGTGGGTTCATACTATTGAAGTGTGCTGTACAGTGAATGGAAATATTAAGTGCTTAGTAACTCTCCACTCTCCTTTGAATGCTGCAGATAGTATGGTCAGGGGAGCAAGGAGGAGAGAATCAATAATACCATATCTGCTACCGTGCAATATGGAGATTCTTCAGAACAAGCTCCAAGCACCTTGTTTCTTCCTGCCAATGAGGATTAAAGAAATCAAGAAATCAAAGAGAGAGGTCGTCAATTGTCTCAGGAGAAGCTGATTCCAAGCAGGGAGTCAAAACTGACAGCCATGGAGAGCTCATCCTGTGTGCTTCTGGTACCAGATAGAGCATATACTCAGTCATGTCCAACTCTTAACGCCTCCTAGACTGTAGCCTGCCAGGCTTCTCTGTTCATGAGATTTTACAGGCAAGAATACTGGAGTGGACTGCCAATCCCTTCTCGAGGTGATCTTCCCCACCCAGGGATTAAGCCAACTTTTCTACATTATAGGCAGATTTTTTACTGTCTGAACCACCAGAATACACTGATAAAATATATAATTATCAATTTGTGAAGCAGATTTAAAGCAAATATGGAAATAACAAAGATTTTATCCTAAAAGTTTATGTGTTGGACAAGTGCACAAAAAAGAAAACTTTCTGCAATTAAAAATAAGGACCTGAAATAGAAGGGAGAAAATACAAGCACCATTAATTTTATAGGTGTCGTACATAGAACCGTGGCCCCTAGAGATGGCCATATCCTAGTCTCTGAAACTTGTGACTATGTTGCCTTACATAGAAAGAAAAAAAAAAAAACTTTGAAGATGTGGTTAAATTAAGGATATTGATATGGAGAGATTACCTTGGATTATCCATGTGAGATTAATGTAATTAATGAATTCAAGGGTCCTTATAAGAGGAGGAAGAAGGGTCAGAGTTAGGGAAAAAGTGGTAGTGATAGAAGAAGAGTAGGAGGATAAGATTTGAAGATGCTATGATTGGCTTTTTTGGTTTGTTTGTTTTTTACTGTATTGAAGTATAGTTGATTTACTATGTTGTATTATTAATGATTTCTTCCATGACTCCATTATACATGTATAAATATATTTTCATATTCTTTTCCATTATAGTTTGTCACAGAATATTGAATTTAGTTACCTGTGTGACCTTGTTGTCTATCCATCCTGCACATAATAGTTTGCCTCTACTATGGGAGTTTGGGATAGCAGATCCAATTGCCTTTGAAGATAAGGAAGTAGTCATGAGCCAAGGCATGCAGGATTCCCTTAGGAGTTAAAAAAAGTCAAGGAAACATATCCTCCTTTAGAGCCCCACAAGGAGCATAGCCTTACTGACACCGTGGTTTTACAGAGGTGTACAGAGCTAGAATCCATGCTTGATTACTCTTTCTATGCCTAAAACTTGGCACAGATTTTTGGCACTGAATGAGTCTCATTCAGAATTTGTGGCATCCCTTTGAACAAGGTAATAGAAACTAAGTTAACAATGTTTCTTATATAATTTTTGGTTTGCTCATTCTGTGTGATGTTTTCTGACATGTATGCCTACATGAATGGGTGTGAATGTATATGTGTGTCCACTCTCTATCAGCAGAGGGTGTTTGTATTTTTTCCTTCTGCAATAGTAAAAGATTTCTTGCTTTAGGCCAATATTTCATATTTATTTGAAGCCTGACCAGAAGTATAAATGAGGCCTCTGTTCATGATCTAGGGGACATAAAAAATAAAGCATCTGTAGACGCTCACACAGCAGCCAGAACAATAGAGTAACATCCATGCTTATGATAAATTAAATGAGAACATGCGACAATGACGCTGATGATGATATAATACAATTATTCTTCTCAGTTGGGTTTTTCTAGAGTGTCTTGGACAAAAGTCAAAGCCTAAATGTGACTTACAAGTGTAAAAAAATTCATGAATTAAGAAAGGATTGATTAAATCCATTAATATTCAGCTGAAATATAGTCTAATCCACACTAAACTCATAAACACAAATGCCTGGGTTATTAAAACCGCATGGTGCTAAACTATGCGTGATTACTGTCTGGTAATCTAGCTGCCCCAAATAGCTTTAAAATGGAATGTAACAAATGGGATTAGCATTCTCATCTGAGCACTGAATGTCTCATTGCAAACTACAGCAGCCAAGGAAACCTCAAGGTCTCCTGGAGCTGGGAGTTGAGAGGAAGGAGACAAATCCAAAATATTTACATCTTTAGTGCATCGTTTCTCCCCTACTAAGAACTGTCCAATTGTTCTTTCATTTTCTCCATTAAAAATCCCAGTTCTGGTCACTATACTGTCTCTAGCAATAAGCCAATAATTAATCAAACCCCAAGGAACAGTTTAAAGAAGTCCCTTTATAAGTCTGTGTCTGCAGCATAATTATATGTCTTCCCTGTCCTGCCATTTCTCTGCAGCCCTGTGTACTCACATATGTGCAGGGACAGTAACTGCTCTCAGGAAGGAGCTGGAACAGGTTTCTGAAAATATTCCAAGACATTCTGCCCTCCCAGACCTCTTCTAGCTCTATGGCCCTTCTTGAAATTCTGTTTTGTTCCACCTTGTATTCTTTCTCCTTATCCTTTGGAGTGAAGAATGATAAAACATTTTCTAGATGTCATGACCTCTCTGCACTGCAAAATTCTGGAGCAAAGGTTCAAAAGAAAGGAAGAATTGGGGCTGCTGTTGCTCTTTTTTGTTTGAATTTATAGCAGTTTTACAGCAAGGTATTATTCAAATAGTTTGCATACAAATATATAAGCCATTAAAAACGTTGAAAATGGGAATAAAGCTTATTTTCAAAAAGGTAGAATTGAAGCATAATACAAATAAGAGAGAATAAAGTTATAGCCAAAGGTAAAAAATTCTATTTTCCCATTTTAATCTGCATTGACAATCTTTTTAAATAGTGCATAATTTATTTAATCTGAACTCTGAAATGTAGGTTTTGTTGATGAAAGTTACCTACAGACCTGCAAGTCAAAGGCTATCAAAATGAATTGACCTGTATGGCAGGAAGCAGGCAGATGGCTCCGATCACATGCATCAGCCCCGACCCACACCCCCGACCCACACCCCCTGCTCACACATGGATGTGTCAGTGGGTTTTTACTTTTTACTTATTTCTTCATCTAATTAGCCTACCTAAGCACAAAAGCCAAATCTCATCTTATGCAGTACTCCCAAGAGAGCTAAAACAAGAAACTTTTGCTACTATTTATGTGTCAAAATGGCTACCCAGCATATTTAGAGGAAAAGACATTTCTTCAAAATTCAGTTTAAAAAATGGTTCCATCTCGGGGAGCAAGACTTATTCCTCAACATAGTTATAAACACATGCATGTGTGATATCTAATTCACATATATTCAATATATTTAAATTTTATAGAAGAAATTAAACACTAGGTATATTCCCAGCCATCACCCCTAGCCATTCTATTCCGCAAGCATATGTCCCAATATCAGTGAAAACAACTTGCCACTCTGGAGATGAACCTAATGTTTAAATTACCTCTTTTCCATAATGCATGGCTTCTACACACCACCAACTGCTTCTTTTGATGTTCAGTGAAGGAATAGTGACCGATTCTACAGTAGGACTTTTCAAAGTGTCTTAAAGGCAAGGTAGTTGCTAGCATAGCTCAGGAGGGTCACCGTATCTCCCCTGAGATTCCGTGGACCTGGCTGACAAGGTTCCTACACAAACTCCCTTCCTAGAGTTGCCCACAGATCCCCATGTTTCCACAGAGCCACTTAAGACAATTTCTGGAACTACTAAAGAACCACTTTAAAGGAGCCACAAAGCTGAGGGTGAACTGCTGCCTGTTTGGGCTGCCCATTCCACAGTGCTATCAAGTTTGAACAGTAGAGAAAACCCTTCTGGTTTCTCCAGGAGAGATTTCTCCAAGACACTTTGCTCACTTTACTTTGTAACTCTGCAGCTTTGCAGTCTTTTCATTCCATTTGTCAGGAAAAAAAAAAAAAAAGTTCTGCAGCTATAACATAATAAATTTTGTTCTGGGGGGTTTCCCTGATGGCTCAGATGGTAAAGAATCTTCCTGCAATGCTGGAGACCCAGGTTATAGTTCTCATATATTTCTAAAATGCCTACTTGGGACTTCCCTGGTGGTCCAGTGACTAAGACTCCATGCTCACAATGCAGGGGGCCTGGGTTTGATCCCTGGTCTAGGAACTAGATCCCACATGCCACAACTAAGTGTTCACATGCCACAGTGAAATATCAGAGCTCCCTCATGATGTAACTAAGACCGTGTGCAGCCAAATAAATAAAGGAATATTTAAAATTTTTGCTTAAAGTCCAGATTAAAAGAAAAGAAAAAGATACATAAAGCTGACTGTTGGCTCTATCTATGACTGGCTGAATAAACATCTTGTCTGTGGTGGAATTTCTCCAGGTCAGCTGCAAAAGCCACACATAACCTAACACAGATGATTTGCCCATCAGGGGAAGAAGTTGGGATAGTAGGTGGAGGGAATCCTTAGTGAGTGCCTTCATGGCCTTATATAGAATCACAATCCCTCATAGGACCAGCTAGGGGATGAATTCTAGCTTTACTTATTGGAAAAAAGGTCAACAGCAAAGTCTAAAGGGCTTTCAGATACACGAGCCAGGGCAAATGTCCTCATGGGCTAAATTGGTAGTCTGGAAGAATGATAGAAGCTGGGTGATCAGAAAGAGGCCATACAAAGGGAAAGCTCAAGGGGTCATGCACAAGTTCTTGACACAAAGAACCATGTGGAAGCTTAGATCAGCTCCAGAAGAGGTCATAGTAACTTGCCCTCTTGATCTCAGATGTGGGCTTTCTGTGGAAAGGACATCTGGATGTATTAGTTCCAACACTTCTAGAAAGATAAAGAGTGAAAAGAGGAATGAAGAATCTAGCTGGATCCAGTCAGAGGCAACAGAGGTGTTGCAAGTTAAACAATAATTCTCATCTGTAAAGGAAGAAAATAATGACCACCTCAGTGAGATAGTCTGAGAACTGGATGACATAATGTCCATAAGTGCTTACCGTAAAATTTACAACATGCTTAGGAATTATAAATTAACCTAAGGTGGTGTATATGCTCCATGATATTGATAGTGTATAGAAAATAATCAGGTACTGAGACAAAAACTTAAGGTTCAAAGAAAATTATAGCTTATTTTAGGAGCTCAGTCTAGTAGGATCATCCCCACACTCATTAACAGGATGGAGGAAAGGGCTAATAAAAATTAAGTTTTTCTGGAACAAAAGCAGACCCTGGTAGTTAAGGACTTATTTCTCAGAGTCTGTTCACAATGTATTATTTTATTTTGTTGATTTTAAAATGCTATTTTTGCAATAAGTTTAAGAGACTATTCTAAAGGATGTTTCTAAAATATGGCTGTATATTATCAGCTTAGTAACTTCTTAAAAATACCAACATCCAGGCTTCACCCCAAATCAAGCAAATCAAAATATTTGGGGTGAGACTCAGACATTAGGAGTTTTAAAACCTCCCTAGGTGATTCCAACATAGATCTTAAGTTGAGAACCTTTATACTAAGGTGAGAAAAGAGAAAACATTTTCACCAAATGCTATATAGATGTGGGAAATATAGGAAATCAATGAGAAATTAAAACAATTTTCAAAAAAGTCACATGAATTTGAGTTTCAAACTCTAGATGGCCCTGAAAAACAGTAGGACAAGGCTTAGGAAAGCTATTACAAATGAAAAGCATCACTGTCATGTGATAGTATGGATATTCTGTAAGCATCTGTGCTGGACCTGTTAGAATGGCAAAATGGAAGGCTGAAATGTAATTACACTGTCTACAAATACAAGCATGACTCCAGTAATTTGAAGTTTCATCTCTGTTTGAAAATCAAATCTGAATCTGCCTAAATGTCATAATGGCAATCTTTTCACTTATCTCAGGATTTCTCAACTCCAACACTATGGACATTTGGGACTAGCTAACTCTTCCTGGTTGGTAGCTGTCCTGTGCACTGTAGAATATTCAGCAGCATCTTTGGCTTCTACCAATTAGATGCCAGCGTCACAACCACCTAGTTCTGACAGTCAAAAATGTATCCAAAAGTTACCCTATGTCTCCTGGGGGCAGAATCATGCTTGTTAAGAACTTCTGTGTTAAATGAACTATCAAACACATGTAACTTCAATCAATATTTGCCTTCACTGGTTCCATTTAAAAACATTTCCTGGACTCAAAATGAGAAATAGAAAAACAAAGACTGATTTCAATTTAAACATTGTTTGCCTCAAGAGAAAAAAAAAAGAAAGAAAGTTTAGGAAAATGTTAGAAGCAAGCTGTTCTAAGGAAAGAGACTTGCAGACTGCATAAAATGCTTGGCATTGAGTCTCTTTGAAAGAAACAGTATGGGTTGTAGGAGAAAGAAAAATGGCTTGGTATGTGGTATAGATCTGAATGGTTAGGGCAGAAACTAAAGAAGGCACTTCAGTCAATTCAGGTCACCTCAGACCAGCCACATGGCTCTTCAATCATGAAGACATTCAGATGCAGATATTACAATGCGAAAATAATATCATCTTTTCAATCCTATAATTATGTCAAATTTTGGTTATATCTGCGTAGATTATTGAACTCACTTCAACAAACACACAATGAGCATCTATTAAGTGCCAATAATTATACTGCTAGGAATGCCAACATGAATACAAAATATAGCTGAACTTGAAAGACTTCCTATTCTATCAGAGTAAGACCATAATTTAGACTTAAAATCTCTACCACTGTGTAATTTTAAAAGCATTATTAGGTTAAATTAAATTTAAATTGTTAGGTAAAAGTTATTTAAAAGACCTGAGAATTTAATCAATCTTGTGGAAACTAGATTTAATGATGATAGCTATCTGGGAGAGAAATTCGGGCTCTGAGGAAAGGGATAGTCATTGCTGATCACCTATTTGCTACATTTCCAAGAGGAGCTCATTTTATTTCATGATAATATTGGGAAGGGATGCGATTATCTCTGTTTCAAGGAACAGAACATTGATATAGAAAAAATAAAGTAGCTGACTTAAGACCACTCAGGATTCCAACTTGCTTCTTTTTGAGTCAAAACCTTTGATTATTTTTTAAGCATTATTTTGAAGTAGTTGCAAATATATGGAAGGTGGTAAAAATAAGAAGGCACATAGAATACTCAGGTACCCTGTACCCAGACTCAATTCTTGTTAAGTTTATGCCATTTGATTTGCCATGTGCTCTTTCTCTCTCTGCTCATGTAATAAACATATATTAACTTATAACATGTAAGTACTGATTATAAATATTATATGTATATTTATGTTCTATATTAATATAGTATATACTTATATATTAAAGTTAATATATGTTATATATAATTTTTTCCTGAACCATTTGAGAGAAAAGTACATACATAATGGCCATTATATCTAAACTTTTCAGTATGTCTTTTCTAAGAATAAGGATATCCTCTTACAATAACCACAGTACAGATATCTACTTCAGTAAACTTTAACATTAATAAAGGTTTATATAAGTTTACAACCACAATTCCAGTGTTTTTCTGTTGACTCAGTAATATTCTTTATAGTAAAATTTCTGCCTAATTTAGAATCAGGTATGCCTTTAGTTGGCATGTCTGTATCTTTTCCTTTGATCTAGAACATTTTCCACAGCCTTGTTTTTTATGACATTGGTATTTTTGAGGAATATAGCTTCCCCCTCCCCTTTCTTAGAGTGTTCCTCATTAGGGGTCTGTCTGAGATTTCTTCATGTTTAGACTCAGATGCATATGGGCTGCAATGTTGTAATAGTGAGAGATATCCTTCATAGAGCATTACATGGGAGGTACGCAGGATTTTGCTGATGCTAATTTGGACAAAATTGTCAAAGTGTCATCCCATTTCTCATACTGTTTTTCCTCTTGAGTTACCGAACAATCTCTGGGAAGATGCCTCACAATGATACAAATATCCTACACCTCCTAAGCATTTGTCTCTCAATTTAGCATACAGTAATGCTTTCCCGAACCAGCTCTAGCACTTGTCCTTATCTTCCAGTTGGCCCTTGGCATTTTGCAGTAAGGAAAGCCTGTTCTTCTCTCTCAGTTATTTACCTGTCTACTTACTATTGGTTTAGAATCTTGAATGCTTACTTTCCAGAAATTATCTAACAGTTCATTACTATCATTAATTATTTTGGGCACAGATTATATTTGGCCGGGTGGTGGGGGAAGTTTTTCAAACTGGCCCAGTGTTTTTGCGATATGCCCATGACTTTTTGAGCACATTCTAATTTTCTTGGCATAACAAGCTATTCCAGCCTCATCTTATATCCATCTTGCCCCAGTCTACGAGTCTTGGAGTCCAGGAGTCTTGCTTCCTTTCAGTGGGAGATGGATGCTATTAAAGAGCGAGATGTGGGGCTGTGGGTATACTGATTACTGCTGGGGCATTATTGCTTCTAGACCTAGCTGATAACTAGAGCTATGCATATACAGCTATAGTTATGTAATATATAGAGATATGCATATATAATTAACATACATAATTATATACTATGGTATCTACTTACATGTCACATAAATGCACATAGTGTACATATACACATATTTTAGAAATCATGAACCCATACCAATGCTTTGAATTCCATGCCACCCTCACAAAATTCTTTTTTGTTTTTCCCCTATTTCTTATTTAGGTGCTCCTTTTCCCATAGTGAGAACTCTAAAATATCAACATATTTACTTATTTGTGTAACCCTATATCTTACAGTTTCAGAGTTGCTATGCCCATACCATTAAAAAAGAGAAAAAAAAAGTCTCTACTGTAAAAGAGGTCAGGATTTGCTTGCAATTTTCCCCAAAAAGACACCACTAAAGGTTGAAATATATTCATAACCTACTTGGATTTTTTTTTCCCTTTTCTTTCAGTTTGCTTAAGATTTATTTGAAATAAACTTGCATTTGCTTCAGTTTTCTTTCAGTTTTACTTTATATTTCTTTTCCAAAAACAGACATAAGAACTAATCTAAAATTACTCAACTATAAAAAACTTTTTGCAATATAAAGAAATATATTGTTTTTACAAGACCACTGGGTCTTATCTTTTTAAATAAAACAAAAGAAAATGATCTTTCATATTATAAATATGCTTTTTGATTTTAGAAATGAGAAGGGGCTTTCATCCTTGCTATTGAATGTCTCAGCTACATGGATCCAGATAATATTTAATTGATGGACTATTCAATAAGATAGGGTCATCTGAGACACCCTCTCTCTGAATGGAAGTATTCTACACAAACTGCACTTTTCAACCAGGACACATGGAGGTCTGACCCAGAACTGTTTTCTGACAGGCTCAGCATCTCACTGGCCCTACAGGTTCTTCTGATTCAGAAACTATTAGAAATGCAAAATTAATTAAACTGATGGAACATCTGAAGTACAGCTTTTGTGGTTTCTGGGTCTATTTGGAATGTCAGGTAGTGTGGTATAATTATAAAAAGTTTTAGATTGGCATTTGAGAGGCTTGGATTAAATTTTTATCTCTAGGTCTTTAGGAAATGCATATTTCTGAATCTATATAATTAGTGTTATTGCATATATAAGAGAAAATATGTGTCTTTCTCCCACATTCTTACTAATGTGTATATGTATCTATTAGACATTCATTGGTGCTATCTTCTTTCTTCCCATCATCATCTTTACACTAATCTTAATCTCTCTTTGCTAAATTTGTAGACCAAAAAATAAAAAAATTAAATGCCAAACCCTGTAAACCTATATCCATACAGAAGTAGTTACCTGTGTTTAATCCCAGAATTCTACAATATGGACAGATTTCACATTACCACTAATATTTAATTTCTAGAAATCACATCATTAAGACTTAGGAAATCTCACCTAGTTTCTTCCTTGAAACTTCCAAGTCCCATGATGATTAATTATGGGAACACCATTTTTTTTTTTCAGAACCAATTGCAAATTCTATCAAGAAGGATGTGGCCTATTCCCCAGATCCTGTCTAAGTTAATACAGCCCTTCTTGAAAATGGTGCTATTTTCTCCCTGGCACTCACCTGATTCTCAGTTTGCTGATGAGGGCTTCCTGGTGGCTCAGTGGTAAAGAATCCACCTACGAATGCAGGAGACGTGGGTTCAATCCCTGGGTTGACAATATCTCCTAGAGAAGGATAAAGACAACCTACTCCAGAATTCTTGCCTGGAGAATCCCATGGACAGAGGAGCCTGGCAAACTACAGTTCCACGGCACTGCAAAAGAGTCAGACACGACTTAGCAACTAAACAATAAAAACTGTTTGCTGATACCGGGACAGACCTGCCTGGCACCGTAATCCCTACTCTGGGAGTTTCCACCCAAAGCAGAGTCACGCACAGTGGAGATGTCACATACAAAGCAGAAGCACCTGGACACCACCATCTCAAAGTGAACACTGCACAGTCGACCATCTCCAGCTAACTCCAAGCTTAAATAATGAACAAACTCCAGTACAACTGGCCCCTCAGCCACAGTCAGGGACTCTGCTTCCCTAATATGGGACAGAAACAGTTTGGAATTTTGAGGTTTAAAAGACCCATCCCACTTCCACCCCATTCCTTCTCTTCAGAATTCTTCCTGAACTCCATATTAGATGAGGTTTTCTGCTTGGCAGTAAAACTTTTTTTTTTTTTTTCCTATCGATTCAGTCTTTGGTATCTCTAGTTTTTATTTTTCTTGAGTACACATCTGCATACTAAAGACTGCTCCCTGTGAGTACCATGATTCTTTTGGCTTGAAGGCTTTTTCTCAGCCATAAAGCATGTTCATCTCACATGCAAGGTGAGCTGAAAATACCAAAGAGTTAATATTCCCAAACTTCCCCTAGACTGTTAACAGACAAGATGTTAATGGTAAGCATCCAAACATCCACCTACTTAGGTAACTCAGGCATTGTCTATACTCTCTCACATTTTGCCAGCAGGGTTGAGCTTTACTTGCCTTCTGTGTTCACTGGCTTCCTCATTCAGCCTCTATTTTTCTTGTCTTCCCCCATGCCTCATGTCTACTCTCCTACTGATGTTTTGTCACTCTTGGCATCACTTCCTAAATCAACTACTTGGATTCAAAAATCTTACTTCCAAGTCTGCTTCAAGGGGAACCCAAACCAACACAGTTCTTTTCATGGGCTTTTCTGAAGAATGAGATTAAAAAGTTTAATCCTCACTAGTATTTCTGGTTCTAGCTTCCAATCTCTGACAACTAAGGACAAAAGTTTTAAAGTATATTCTAAGAATAAAAGTCTTTAGACACTGGGAAGTCTAATTCCAAATATAAAAAAGGAAAATCATTCTAAATCATTAGAAGCCCCCAATTCACCTTATGAAGCTGAGCATATAACTTATTTTTCAGTATCTGCATTTGGGAAGACCTCCCTGGTGGCTCAGAGGTTAAAGCGTCTGCCTGCAATGCGGGAGACCCGGGTTCGATCCCTGAGTCGGGAAGATCCCCTGGAGAAAGAAATGGCAACCCACTCCAGTATTCTTGCCTGGAGAATCCCATGGACAGAGGAGCCTGGTGGGCTACAGTCCACGGGGTCGCAAAGAGTCAGACACGACTGAGCGACTTCACTCACTCACTCACTCAGGAAAAATGAGATGTCTTCTCTACAGCTACATGAGTAACAGGGCCCCACAGTTTTGTTGACTTTGAAGGAGCTCTGTTCCAAAGGTAAATTCCAATCTCCATTTCCAGAGACAGAAGATTGCTTCAGCTTTTAAATAATAGTTCTGCAGCATCATACTTTTCTTTTAAAATTACTGTTTAAAATATGTTTATAGACAGAAATTAAAATTTACCCATCTTTATTCACCTAGCCTCTGGAAGACTCAGGAATACTAAAGAAACATTTGTTAAGATTGATCAAATTGAGTTGAAATGGCTTCTTTTAAAAGCCTGTAGTTTCAATTTGCTACATGAACCAGTCCTTATGGTAAAACAACAGGTGAGTGGTGTTCAACTAATTTTGAAGTCAGTCAACAATTGATGAATAGATAGATTTCAGATATAAGATATACTAGATTTAAAATCAATTATAAAGGTTAAAAATCCAATTGAACCGTGTAGTGATTTGTGAAACAATATAAGTAAAAATCACATATAGTTTCAAATATCAGATTCTGGAAGTGTGCAAAGATGATTTTTACCAGATCTCATTTTAGTTGGATTAATTGGTTAATAGAGTAAATATCTAGTGTAGATAGTGATTTCAATAAGTGGAAATCTGGTAGTTTTGCATAAATACACAATTAATGCATATTTGTAAATCATTATTAAGCATATCATTGCTTTATTTATAAAACCTATTATAAAGTATAGTACAGAATATATACACAGATCACACCAGCCTATTTAGAGGAAATAAATCTTATGGTGATATGTTAAGTGTCTGAATATAGTAAATATTACTGATAATGAGGTTTCTATCTCTTTGGAGGCATTAATGTGTTACACAAACGTGCTATTTAAAACCATGAATGCATTTTACATCATTATATCTAAGTTTTGCTTTAGCTAATCTCCCCAAAACACATACCTTGTTCATGATATCCAGAATTTCATGATGTTTATGTATTTTAACTCCATTATTTTCCATGGTTTATTAATTTTCTCAGATAGGAGAATTCCTGGACACACCACTACAATTTGTTCTGTTACTATGGCTATAATCTGGAATATGTCATGTCACTGAGCACTACACATATTATTAATGTTAATAAAGACTTTTTCAAATATGTGGAAATTAGAGACAGGTTATGTTCCCATGAAAGTCTAAGAGCTACCTAGATATGGCTCTAATTCAATGCTTCAGATCCATCATCTCAAATATTATCAATACTGTTTTAAAAGAAGATGTAACCTTTTAAGAAAATAAGTATAAAGGAGAGGATCTTGTTTCTTGGAAAATATGCATCATGAGCAAATTGGAATGAATTCATAGGAAATGTGCCCATACTATAAGACTGCTAAAATGAAACATTTTAACTGGACTTCTGTAAAGAATGGAATAAGCTTTCTAAAACAGAAAAGATCATTAAAAAATAGTGGTAAATTATTAGGAAAGATAAGAAATATCAATGTTGAAATAAAAATATTTTCATATGCAAGGTTAATTGTTTGTTAAGAAGTTGGGAAAGTGGGACAACACGTTGTAAGGACATTGGGTGTGCTATGGATAAGGATATGTAAAGACAAGTGTCTCTCCTTTGCCTCTACTCGCTGAACACTGTGCCGGTAGGTCTTGTGTGGTTCTCATAACAATAATTTACTCTGGATAAAAGTCACCTCTCAAGCCGGGGAATCCCTAGGGGCCCATCTCTGCATCTTAGTCCGGGCACACAGACTATACTCAGACTCTCTTGCCTGCTTTGAGCTGGGTTGAACTTCTCTCGGGACTTGGAATATTCGGCCTTCAGAACTCTCGATGTGTTCTCTAATATTGTTATCGCCAAATGGATGCACACTGTTGTCCTGTTAGTGAAAGCAAAAACTCACTGAAATGAAGTTTCAACAAAAAATAGCAACAATTCTATATTTGCAAACCACAATGTATTAAAATTTACTAATAATGTAGCCTAAAAGTCTGTTTTTTCCTTTTAATTTGTCTAATATAAAAACCAACTTCCTGCTAGGCTGTTTTCATTCCTTTCAGGTCTTTTCAGTAGCACAAATGAGTCAGAGTTGGGAAGGAAAAAGGAAATGTATTACCATATATGAGCTTGTATGATGGTTTCCATGGATAATATAAGACAGTTTTTCTCTAATAAGCATATATGGTTCCACCTCTATGTTTATGCCAACTAAATGGGCTAGAGCACAAGAATAATTCTTACTTGGTTCCTACTAGAAACATCTCATTGTTTATTAACCAACAAATGCAACAACAATATTGTTTTTGTTCACATGCTCACTTTTCTAACTGCCCTTTTCTAGAATTTTTAATTCCATATTTTTCATTACTTATTCAAGAACATGCAAGTAAAGCACTTCTTATAATGGCTATAGTCTTCCTGAAATCCCACTCTCTTTCAAAGGAAGGAAAACAGATTTCCATTATGTGTTTGATTTCTTAACCTTTTTAAAGTCACAGCATAGAATGAATATGAATTAATAATGATTTTGATTATTATCCCAGTTTCTCTCTTCAAGAGAATGTACATAGAGAAAAGTTAGAAAAAATTGATGTGTCCAGTAGATATTTCTGTCTTCGGATGCCATTTGGACTTAACATTGGATAATTTAGCACTAGCATTTTCATATGAAAAAGAGTTTCTACATTTTGATTGGATTTCCCATTCTCAATACTGAAAAGGTACATTAATTGTTCCATGAGCGAAAGAGGATTATATTTTAGAACATTGTATTTGTTTTGAAGATGCAGTAAAGAAAATTAAGTGCATTGTTAAGTGTTCTTTCTTTGATATGTTCTAAATGCAAATTGTTGGCATGTAGAGAGAAGTGATGCCACATTGCAGATCATTCTTGCTGGATGAAGCACACACTGAAGTATCACTTTCTAACAATTAAGAAATTAGTACTAACAATTATGTCATTTCCTCTCTAGAGTTCACAGCACGATTAGTTTATGCCTAATTAAGGGCCTAAATCAGCAAAGATTGCCTGGCTTCAGTCTGAGGGTGAATATCTTTAGGCTACTTCCTAAGATTTCTCAACTTTGATTAGAATGTAATTCAATTTGAAGTGATGACCAGAAAGGACTCCTTACTATTTTTACAATTTTATTATTTTTAACAAATTTTTATTTTTATCTCCTTTTTCTATGTTTCCCTTTTAAATTATTAAGAGAGAGAAAGAACAACACCAAGTTGAAGAAACATTCTTTTAGTTTCCAAAGTTTGTAGAGTCTTTTATTTTTCTATAGGCCATCATTCTCTATCATTTCAAATTTCTCAGAAAATCTTTTAAAACTGGAATCTCCAAATCAGTAAGAAAAGCCACATATTTTCCCCCAATAAAGGGAAAGTGTACATTGAGTGTAATATATTTAAAGTGTTTTATTGATTTTTTAATTGGATATAATCATTTTCAAACACCTTATTAAACAGCAATATAAGGAAACAATTTTCCTTATATTAAAAATAAGATTACCAGAAAAACAAATGAAACTAAGAAAAATAAATGAAGCCAATAAATGACATATATATACATATATATATATACTTATAAATGTGAGTATATGTTTTTTATGTGCATATACACACATATTCACTATATACGTATAGTGAATACACACACACTATATATACATATATGTAAGGCATTTGTGCATGCACATATGGAATTTATCACGCTTTATATTCTTACATGCATTATATCATAATGTCATCTCTATTTTACAGCTGAGGAAACTGGAGACTGAAGCTTAGATGTGTTTATTAACTTTCACGCAGTCATACAGCTAGTAAAATGGCTGAGGCACAAAGTGAAAAAACACAGGACAGACTAATATAAAATAAAGGTCAAAAGAGTGCAAATAAAATTCCACATTTAATGTTGCCTTTATGATTAGTTACGCCCTTTCAAAACTCATTTAACCCTAAAGCAATGTCTTATTCAAAAATATAAAACAAATGGCTCTTAAACTTTATCAAAAATAAGAAAAAAGGTTTCTAATTCAATTTTTATTTCTCTTTAGACATTTCTTCGCGTGACAAATTAGAAAATATGAGAAAAGGGAAAGCTGTTCTCCCTAAAAGAAAGAGATGAAAAACTCTTATGATATCAATATGGTAAAAAAAAGAAACCAAGAAACCTTGATCTTATGGACTTATAAACAGAAATGCTTGTATATTAGAAACTAACTACAAGAAATTTTCCATGTTTAACTAAAACTAGTTTTATCCTCCTCCAATTTCCAAAGTGAAATCAACAACTTCTAAGGAATTAAAACAAAAGAAAATTAGAAAAGAAAACAAAAAATAAGCAAATTATATTTCTCTAATTAAAAGGCAAACTTAGAAGAGGAAAAATGTCTTTATGTGAACCACATATTAATCCTGGGCACTCCCCTTCCCTTGAAATTTTGTTGCTTGGTTTACCAGAATCGGGTGGGTTAAATGTCCCCTACCCATAGGCATAGCTAAGCAAGAAAACACTTCAGAAAAGTAAAATGAATTGGGTTAAAATCTGAAGATGTGCTCATCTCTTCCAATTGCACAATTTATCTGCAAACTTCTCAAAAACCTTTGAAATTCTGGCCAGTTTCTGGAAGTTCACAGAAACAGCATGATTGATGATAGCCAATGAACTGTTTTAATTTTCCTTAGTATTTCAAATACATTTATTTATAGGAGAACATTGTAGAAATTATTTTTAATATTTTTGAAGATTGTTATGTTAAAGTACATGAATGTATATGCACATATATCCGTGTAGATATATTTGTTAATATATTCACATTTATACACACATATGTATGCATTTATTAGTATATAATCTAAAATATATACAATGCTGGAGTTGGAATTTTGTCACGGGCAGTGCTTTGATCCTGGAAGCCCTGAAGAGCCACATGGTACACAATAGAAAACATACCCATACAAAGCCATTAACAAATATTCAAAAAATTAGAGTGAAAAAGTCAGAGTAGATTTAAGGAAATCAGGAATTTGATCTGAAGCAATTTCTATACAGTTATATTTTATTTATCTCTTTCTGAAGTGGGATTTTACCTAGAGAAAATAAAGTCTGGATCAGTTTTTATGGCATCACCACCACACGTGTAAGAAAGTACATGCCACAAAAACTTATTGCAACATGTATTTCATGAGCCTCAAACTATCTCCTGCTGAGAAAGAAATAGGTCCTCCCTTTCAGCTTCATATATGTTACAGATCGATGTAATAGAATATTTATTCTATCTTTTTGTAATTATTTGTTTGTTAATGATACTCATGAAAATGCTGATTTCCTGGTATTCATTTTAAATAACTTAAAGGGCAAGTTCCACCTTATACCGATAACCATAAGATACGTAGATTCTTATATCTGAGGAACAGGCCCAAAAAATCACATGTCAGCTTACTTCATACTTACAAGTTGTGTGGTTGGAAAATATTTCTACAATGTTTTGCCATTTTTATATCTTCTTCAGAAAATATCCTATATTTTTAAATCAGTGCAACAAAGCTTATCTTTGCTCTATACAAGGGCTATAATTTAATTCTTTGTTTCCCATTTCACAATACCTGTATTTCCATCAAGTTTTGGAGAAAGGGGTTAGGGAGAACAATGGCTTGTTTATTTTACCCAGAGCCTTTCACCTATTAAACAGTCCCACAGAACTGACCCCAAGATTAAGTTGTAGCAAAATTCCAATAGATATATATATATATATTTTTTAAGTAGGAGTTTTGCAATGCAAATGATGACTAAATCTATTATGTGTGTTTTAACTTAAATATCTACTTTGAATCACAATACTATTGAAAGAAAGGGAGAAAAGAAGAAGAAAAAAAACACTTATTTGAGGAATATGGGATTAAAACTGCAATTAACTACCTTTGTTGGTATTTTTCATGTTATTTTGTCCTGTCTTTTCTTAGTCTGTCTTAGAAAGCAGTTTATAATAACTCTTTGACCATTGCATCCAAATAGAAGAAATTTTAATGACAAGTTTCTACTCTACAGTACTATTCAATATTCATTTGATTTAAGAGCATTATATAGTGAACACAACTGCTTTATAATGGGTGAATTAATGATTAATGTTGAACCAAAATATTCATCAATTAATAATAAAGAATATTGGCTGCTCTGTCAAAAACAAAATGAACAACACACACACACACACACACACACACACACATACACACACACACACACACACATAAGCAAAAACCACCAAAATTCAGTGCTTCTCATTTGTCTCTGACAGTGGGTAACTTCTAAGAATTAAAGAGGAATGCTGATTCTTCAAGAGAAGAATAATCTGTCTGTGAAATATGAAAATAAGGGAAATAGTCCATGGCATGAGTTTCTGATCTGGTTGTGCTATTGAAAAAGATTGTTGATTCTTGAAACATTATCTTTTTAAACAATAATACTTTTTTATTTTTTGTTTTTATTTTTGGGTGTGGTAGGTCTTTGTTACTATAGGTGGGCTTTCTCTAGTTGCAGAGCATGGGCTTCTCATCAGAGTGGCTTATCTTCTTGCAGCTCTCGGCTTGTAAGCACATGGCCTTCAATAGTTGTGGCACACAGCCTCAGCAGTTGTAGCACACAGGCTCACCAGCTACAGCACACAGGCTTAGCTGCCCCTCAGCACGTGGGATCTTCCTAGACAAGGGATCAAGCAAATAGCTCCTGCACTGGCAGGAGGATTCTTAACCACTGGACCACCAAGGAAGTCTGAAATATCATCTTAAGTAACATTATATGAAAGTCACTTAGTCATGTCTGACTCTTTGCAACCCCATGGACTATACAGTCCATGGTATTCTCCATGTCAGAATACTGGAGTGGGTAGCCTTTCCCTTCTTCAGGGAATCTTCCCAAGCCAGGGATTGAACCAGGTCTCTTGCATTGCAGGTGGACTCTTTACCAGATGAGCCACAAGGGAAGCCCAAGAATACTGGAGTGGGTGGCCTATCCCTTCTCTAGCCGATCTTCCTGACACAGGAATCGAACCAGAGTCTCCTGCATTGCAGACAGATTCTTTATCAACTGAGCTATCAAGGAATCCCAAGTAACATTATAGATACCCCAATAAATGGTTCATCACTTTTCTCAAACTGCTTGTTAATAATTTATGGAAAAAAAAAGTATTAGTAAGAACAGAATACAGTTTTCCATAGTCATTGACAAATATGAAAATTTGAGGAAATATTTGGGTAAATTCTTTATTTTATATTATTGTTGTTCAGTCACCAAGTCGTGTCTGACTCTTCATGACCCCATGGACTGAAGCCTGTAAATTCTTTATTTTATGTTATTGTTATTCAGTCACCAAGTCGTGTCTGACTCTTCATGACCCCATGGACTGAAGCATGTCAGGCTTCCCTGTCCTTCACTATCTCCCGGAGTTTGCCCGAGTTCATGTCCATTGCATTGGTAATGCCATCCAACTATCTCATCCTCTGAAACCCTCTTTTGCTTTCAATCATTCCCAGAATCAGGGTCTTTTCCAATGAGTTGGCTCTTCCCATCAGGTAGCCGAAGTATTGGAAGTTTAGCTTTAGCATCAGTCCTTCCAATGAGTATACAAGGTTGATTTCCTTTAAGATTGACTGGTTTGATCTTGCTGTCCAAAGAGAACCTAGCTAAAATAGGGAACTTCATGAAATAGAGAATAATATAATTTAATTAGCTGCCAATAAATAAACAAGTTCTATGAAATGAGGCGTGCCTGCTTCAGGGGCCATCATCTGGGTCTATGCTATGCACAAGGTCTAAGAAGGCACATAAAAGTAACACAAATTCTTGCCTGTCCAATTTTGGCCTGGAGGGTAGAAGGAACTGGGATGAATGCACGTGTCATTGCCTTTACTGGGGTTGTAAATTGAACCTACATGAGATCAGGAAACATCTTTTACATTTGCTGTTTCCCCAGTACCCAGCACAGTGTAGAGGTCTTGGCTGATAGACTCAAAGTTATCTGTGGTCATTCATAAGATCCCTGAATTGAAAGTTAAACATCACAATACACAGTAGACTGTGTGGACTAACAGCTATTTCTCTGTCTGACTTACTTCACTCAGTATGACAATCTCTGGGTCTATTCATGTTGCTACAAATGGCATTATTTCATTCTTTTTAATGGTTGAGTAATATTCCATTGTATATATGTACTGCATCTTTATCCATTCCTTCACCAATGGATATTTCACTTGATTCTATGCCATGGCTATTGTAAACAGTGCTGCAATGAACACTGGGATGCATGTGTCCTTTCAGACAATGTTTTTCTTCAGGTATATGCCCAGGAGTGGGATTGCAGGATCATACGGTAACTCTATTTTTAGTTTTTTAAGGAACCTCCATACTATTCTCCATAGTGACTGTATCAATTTACATTAGCACCAACAGTGTAGGACAGTTCCCTTCTTTCCACACTCCCTCCAGCATTTATTGCTTGTGGATATTTTTGATGATAATCGTGTTGTATACTCAAGTTTTAAGAATCTATAACTGTTGGTGAAGCCATGAAAATAAACGATTTTTGTGAAAAAAAAAAAAAGTACAAAGAGAAAAGCACACAAGTCAATTCTCAACACTCTGATACTCTGATATAGGCATATTTAATAAAGAATAGGGAAGCACATTGAACATGAAATATGATTAATGGATCAAATATTTGCAATGAGGCTGAATAGGGTTTAATTTCAAATTCAGTTCAGTTCAATTCAGTTCAGTCGCTCAGTCATGTCCGACTCTTTGTGACCCCATGAATCGCAGCATGCCAAGCCTCCCTGTCCATCACCAACTCCCAGAGTTCACTCACACTCACGTCCATCGAGTCAGTGATGCCATCCAGCTATCTCATCCTCCATCATCCCCTTCTCCTCCTGCCCCCAATCCTTCCCAGCATCAGGGTCTTTTCCAATGAGTCAACTCTTCGCATGAGGTGGCCAAAGTATTGGAGTTTCAGCTTTAGCATCATTCCTTCCAAAGAACACCCAGCGCCAATCTCCTTTAGGATGGACTGGTTGGATTTCCTTGCAGTCCAAGGGACTCTCAGTGTCTTCTCCAATACCACAGTTCAAAAGCATCAATTCTTCAGTGCTCAGCTTTCTTCACAGTCCAACTCTCACATCCATATATGAACACTGGAAAAACCATAGCCTTGACTAGACAGACCTTTGTTGGCAAAGTAATATCTCTGCTTTTCAATATGCTATCTAGGTTGGTCATAACTTTCCTTCCAAGGAGTAAATACTAGCATAATTCTGGCATATTACTTATTCTCTCTGATCCTCACTTTCCTAATCTATAAACTGGGGAGAACATCAAAATCTCAGAGTTACGAAGAAGATAAAATTGCATTAAATAGTTAAAGCACATAACAAAATTATTAGTTATTAATATATGGTAGTTATTACATATAGTTAGTAACAGACAAATGAAAAGCTAGGAAAGAAGGGAAGAAATAGAGAAAGAAAAAAAGAAAGAGAGGGAGAAGGAAGAAAGGAGGAAGAAAATGAAAAAAGATAGATAGCTAGAAAATATTAATTTTGAGAAAACCATGGCAGAGTGTTTCAAAAAGGTCATTATGATCTGGATGGAGGTGAAGGAAAAGGAGATGAAAAGTATCTCTAAAGATAATTTTGCTACATTGACTTTTATTTCCTCTGCTCTTTTTGTTATAACTCAGAAAATTTGGCTTGAAAGAAAGTTTGTTATACGTTTATATAAACACATACATTCATATACATGGAGAAATAATGTTTGTGACATTTATTGTCATTTTATTTTCTGTTGTTTGCCAAAATGATGTTTTTCATTTTAAGACAGTTTTAAAAACAAGTACGATTACTTGAAATACCATACCCCAGACATAAAAAATTACTATTTCTATAAAACTTTCTTAGCTTCCCTGGTGGCTCAGTGGTAAAGAATCTGCCTGCCAACGTGAAAGACTTGTGTTCAATTCCTGGGTAGGAAAGATCCTCTGGAGAAGGAAATGGAAACCCACTCCAGTATTCTTGTCTGGGAAATCCCACAAAGAGAGGAGCTTGACAGTCTACAGTCCATGGGGTCGCAAAGTAGTTGGACATGACTTACCAACTAAACAGCAACATAACAAACTATCCATGCTTCTCTAAACTTGAATTTTTGTATGGTTTCAGAGCATGCATATTTTGAGAGCAATATTATTCATTTATCTGTATACTGATTGATATATTTTTTCATCATTCTAAATGATTGTAAAGATGTCTGCCATGCTTTCTAAACTAAGTTCTAATTATTTAATAATTAGGTTATTTGCTTAAATTTACTACTAGAAATAAAATCACAATGAGGAACCCAATATATAAATCATTTCCATAGAATAAACTTTTAGAAATGAGATATTTGTACCAGAACATTTAAAAACTTTATAAATCATAACTAATCATTTAAACTGAATCAATTTAAATTAAACCAATTTAAAGTAAACCATAAGGAAAATAAACACTGATCAAGTAATGTGTGTATCAGTATGAATACTCCAAATTAGGAAAAAAAAAAACCTTCGAGGTATGTCATTTAATGGTAGTTGAACATGCAGACTTGATGGAAGACCGATTGATCTCACCTTCTTCAACAGAATCTCAGGACAGCAAAGAAACAGGCAACATAAAATAATTTGTTACTTTTGTTTCTAATTGCTTTACCATATTTCTTCTGGGCATAGTGGGGAAGAAAAAATATTATTGGCTCCAAGTATGGCAGATGGTGACTGCAGCCATGAAATTAAAAGACACTTACTCCTTGGAAGAAAAGTTATGACCAACCTAGATAGCATATTGAAAAGCAGAGACATTACTTTGCCAACAAAGGTCCATCTAGTCAAGGCTATGGTTTTTCCAGTGGTCATGTATGGATGTGAGTGTTGGACTGTGAAGAAAGCTGAGCACCGAAGAATTGATGCTTTTGAACTGTGGTGTTAGAGAAGACTCTTGAGAGTCCCTGGGACTGCAAGGAGATCCAACTAGTCCATTCTAAAGGAGATCGGCCCTGGGTGTTCTTTGGAAGGAATGATGCTAAAGCTGAAACTCCAGTACTTTGGCCACCTGATGCAAAGAGTTTTGACTCATTGGAAAAGACTCTAATGCTGGGAGGGATTGGGGGCATGAGGAAAAGGGGACGACAGAGGATGAGATGGCTGGATGGCATCACCAACTCGATGGACCTGAGTTTGGGTGAACTCCGGGAGGTGGTGATGGACAGGGAGGCCTGGTGTGCTGCAATTCATGGGGTCGCAAAGAGTCTGACACAACTGAGTGACTGAACTGAACTGAACTAAACTGAATGATACCTGTTCCCTCCTGCCTTATTCTACTGTGAAGTCTGTCTTTGGATCCAAGTGGAGCAAACTTCAACTATGAAGGGCATAAGAAGAAGAAATGTGACAGGTAGGCAAGAGGGGAATCCAAAGAAAGGGCAGGAAAGGAAAGTGTGAGAAAGCCTTTGGAGTGGCTTCCACCTGCTTGAAATGGGAGAGTGGAATTAAGGTTTCTAAGAGCTCCATTTCTGAAGGTTTTCACGGGAATCTTTGAAAAGCTTAGGCAAGTTCCCTCCCCAACACACTCAGTTCCTTCTTGATTGGTTGGTGTTTTTTAGTCACTAAATCGTATCTCTTGCAACCCCATAGACTATAGCCTGCCAGGCTCCTCTGTCCATGGGATTTCCTAGGCAAGAATACTGGAGTGGATTGTCACTTCCTTCTCCAGGGAATCTTCCTGACCCTGGAATTGAACCCACGTCTCCCATACTGCAAGAGACTTCTTTACCACTGAACCACCAGGAAAACTCTCCTTCTTGATTAGAGAGAAACATACTTACCTATTTGAAAAATATTTCTAGAAATTTCCAAGTTCTTAGGGATAGTAGCACTAAAGTCCCCAGGAAACAAAGTAGTTTCATTGCTGGATGAAATATATTCTTGAAAATAGACAAAATTTTACTTTGTTAATTTTTTAGTTTTTCTAATTCATATATATTTTAATTATACATATTTACATAAAGATAAAATAAAAGTACAAAGAACATTTATTATTTATTAGATGTAGAGTAGGGATAGTTTCCCAGTGTTCATATATGATTGTTAGAGGTGGACCACAAAGAAGGCAGAATATCAAAGATTTGATGCCTTTGAATTGTGGTGCTGGAGAAGACTCCTGAAAGTTCCTTGGTCAGCAAGGAGATCAAACCAGTCAATCTTAAGGAAATCAACCCTGAACATTCACTGGAAGGACTGATTCTGAAGCTGAAGCTCGTGTTTTAGTCATCTGATATGAATAGACAATTCACTGAAAAAGTCCCTGATGTTGGGAAAGATTAAGGGCAGAAGGAGAAAGGGGTGTCAGAGGATGAGATGGCTGGACGGCATCACTGACGCAATGAACATGAACTTCGGCAAATTCTGGGAGATGGTGTGGAACAGGAAGGCCTGGCACGCTACAGACCATGGAGTCACAAAGAGGTGGATATGACTGGGAGACTGAACAACAGTGACGACAAGGGGCAGTTTCAGATTGTGGTTGCTCTGTCAGCTGGGTCCCAGCATGATAGCAAGGTCGTCATGAAGCAGAACCCTTGTCCACCCACCAGGACTGGTAGCACAAATAAAAAAAATGAAACAAAACAAAAAGCTTTGTCATTGAAAACTATAGCATCAGAACCTAGGTTAGACAAAACACTGCACATCCCAAGAGGGAAAGAATCAGGACATTTACATAAGATGAAGCATAAATGGAATACAGATGAAATATGTATGGATAAAAGAACTTTATCCTCATGAGCAATAAAAAGTTAAATCAATGATTATGTATGTGTATTATTATCTATTTTTAAGAATAGGAATCCATACAATGCTGGAAAAAATGCTACATCTTATCTTTCTAACAACTAGTGAAGAGCTTTAAACAGATAATCAGAACTGCCTTCAAATTTTATACACAAGAATTTCTTCATAATGATATTTATTACTGTAAGGAAAACACAAACACAAAGTGTCTGTTGCACCATTTTTGAGAATAAGAGAATGGTTAATACATATTTTGTACATTCCTATTGTGTTATATAGATATTGGAAGTCTATCTTTGAAGATGAGAAAGTAGAAATGTGGATTGTTGTTGTTAAGTCTCTAAGTCTTGCCTAACTCTTTGCAACCCCACGGACTGCAACACATCCATCTTCACTGTCCTTCCCTATCTCCTGGAGTTTATTCACACTCACGTCCATTGAGTTGGTGATTCAAAAATGTGGATTAATGTCTTTATAATTTCTCACACTTTGTAAACCTCTGGTGTGTTGACCAAATGTGTGTGTATACATCTGTGGCAGTGGTTTTTGACCTTGGGTGTTAGATATCTAGATAGAATCGGGCAATGAGAGATAGGAGTACCTTTGGGAGAGGACGTTACTGTGAATGTACCGAGTAGAATGCTGTGTCCTGTGCAATGAGACCCATCTCTGGTAAGGCCATCAGAGTTTGCTAAGTTGTAAAAACATTTATGGTGAAGCATTCTGCATTTCTCTAAAAGTTGTCATTGTACACACACCTTCCTTGGGTTTGAAATTTGGGATATTCTTTGAGAGCACTAAATCTGCATCAAAATTGGGGTTAGTCTGAAAAGCAGCCATGAGGTTAAAGGAAATCTCATTTAGATAATGTAGACTTTCATGGAGTAATAACTTAGGGAGAAGAAAGACAGGAAGTGAGTACATATACATGTTGACAGTGATATCTCTAAGTAGTATGACTTTAGAGTATACTTTCTTTCCTTATTCTTTATTATTTCATAGTTACCAAGTATTCTATAGCAGGCCTGCATTAGTTTATAATCAGAAAATGAAGGCAACCTTTTAAAGAAGTTTTTTTTAAAAGTATGGCTGTTGAGAACCTTACCACAAACTCTAAGAATTGTATTTGCAGATCTAGACTCTTGTGTCAAAAAATATGAATAAAGATTTGTATCATACTTTCTTCTTTAAATTTATATTAGTGAAAAGCTAGACTCTCCTAATTATTTAATTAATAACATTATATGTAAAATATCATTTTCTTTCCTTATATGTTTATTTTTGCTGCCCAAAAATTCAGAGCTAAGTTTTATGCTTATTTGCAGCAAGTTCTTTTTTCTGGATTTTCTGCCCATCACTTATTTGAATCCCATTTTAACATTATTATACACTTTCTTTGATAGCTTTGTTGTACATTTATCACATTGGAAGCTGCCTTCATCTATTTGAAAGTGTATATTCCTGCCATGCTCCTTTTGAAAGCATTGCAGTAACTGAGCACATAGCCCTACAAATGGAATACACCTGCATGTCTGTACATATGTTGTTTTCTCTGCCTAAAGTCTACTTTCCATTATGGCTAGACCAGTAAAATCCTTCTGATTATTCAAGGCTCAGACTTATTATTAGCTCCACTGGGTCCAACAATAATTTGTATATGAGTCCCACAGCAGTTTCTGTCTTAGATTGTAATGATTTTTATTCTTTCACCAGGCTTTGAGTTTCCCGTGAACTACTAGAGTTAGCCTTATTCATCTTCTCAGCGTCACTGCACACCACATGGTGAATACTTAATAAATACTCAAATAAAAAATGTTAAAATATAAGACAACTAAGTGAAACTAATGAGCTCAATCAACTACTCAAACAATTGCATTCTACTTCAATTTTAGGAGTTTATTTGCAATTTCTTTGGTATTGCAAATAATAATCGAAACCATGTTGCCTTTTATGAAAATCTGTTTCTATTTATGTGGTCTGAGCCAGGTTCTGTTCTGTTTATCATTGGTCCATTTATCAAATGTTTAATGGGCACCTATGTTGTGCCCAGCATTGAGCTAGGAACCAAGGAACTGGAGGAAATTAACACAGGCATGATCAATGCCCTTATGAGGTACTGTGTTTCATAACTGCAACAGAGGCAGATATTAAACAATTCACTACAGTTTTTCTTCATTTATTTACACGTATAAGAGTTATCTAGGAATTCGTAAGGGAAGTTGAGGATTTTATTGAGCTGGCCAAAAAGTTTGTTCAGATTTTCCATATTATGGAATACTATTGTATTCTGAATTATGAGCAGGATATTAGTTTATAAAGATGACGGTTAGAGCATAGGAAGCTTATGGGGCCATGAGAGCATCAGGTGAGTCCCCAGCTCTCTCAAGCCTGAAATAAAGTGGTGGCCAACAGACAAATCATTTTAAGTCATATGACTATGAAAACATAAATCGAAGACCTGAACTGCATAGAAAGACTGGTTTCTTAGTAGAATTTCTGTCCACTGAGCACCTTCAAGAGAAGAGATGCTTTTCCATATTTGTGTGCTTAAGGTCTTGCACAGTGCTGGGCACATAAGAGATACATAAAATTTCATTCATTATTAATAAGAAATTAATTCTTTTTCCCTAGAGAAAGCTTCAATTTTTGAATTTATTTTTCTTTTTTTTTTCAGACTTTTTCTTTTATTTTTTTTAATTTTATTTTTACTTTATTTTACTTTACAATACTGTATTGGTTTTGCCATACATTGGCATGAATCTGCCACGGGTGTACATGAGTTCCCAATCCTGAACCCCCCTCCCACCTCCTACCCCATATCATCTCTCTGGATCATCCCAGTGCACCAGCCCCAAGCCTCCTGTATCCTGTATCCTGTATCGAACATAGACTGGCAATTCGTTTCTTACATGATAGTATACATGTTTCAGTGCCATTCTCCCAAATCATCTTACCCTCTCCCCCTCCCTCAGAGTCCAAAAGTCCATTCTATACATCTGTGTCTTTTTTGCAGTCTCGCATACAGGGTTATCATTACCATCTTTCTAAATTCCAAATATATGTGTTAGTATACTGTATTGGTGTTTTTCTTTCTGGCTTACTTCACTCTGTATAATCGGCTCCAATTTCATCCATCTCATTAGAACTGATTCAAATGTATTCTTTTTATGGCTGAGTAATACTCCATTGTGTATATGTTTATTTTTCTTGAGGAAGGTGAGGAAGTCTTGACATAGAACCCTTTAATATAACACTATGATGAACAGTCAGAAATGATGCAGAAAAATGTGCAGAAACACAATTATTTAAGGAATAAAGGAGCAAAATCACACCAAGTCTCAATATAACATGAACTTCTTTCCTAATACAAATTTCTTATTTTGTATGTAGTTTCCACTCAAAGATCTTTAGCATAAACGATCTTTGATAGTTACAGTACTTCCTCCTATAAAGTATTTTCTCCAGTTTTTCCTATAAACTCCTCACAGAATCTGATTTGTATTAAGTGAAATTTGTCACCACCAAGTTAGGAACACATTGCAACCTCATTACTTTTGGTGTTTTCCATTTTGTCTCCAGTTATGAAAATAGCACCAAACAATGAGTAACAATACCCCTTGGGACAGAATTGTCAATCAATAACCATTAGCTGATTGACTTATTGATCTTGTTTATATTTTATCTCTGCTTGTCATCTTAATATTATGCAACTCAATTAGTATATTTCAAATTTTAAATTCACTTTGACAGGAAATTTTTTTCTATTTCCAAACCTTTCTACTGGCCTTTCGATAGCCTACTGACAAGGCCAAGTATCAATATACATATTAACATGTACCAAATTAACCAAGAATAAAGCATACTGCTAGCCATTTATATCTATGTGTTTTGCATATTATGCCAATTTTTAAATGTATTAATTATCCAGTAGACCAAAATAATTCTTCAAAGTCACTTCAGTCTATCATGTAAATACATATGCTTATATATGAATTAATTTTGACAACAGATTATTTATCCATTAGCCTGAAAAAGGAATAACAACTGCAGCTGTTACTGTCTAATTATGGAGTCCCATATTCTGCCACTTTTTAATAATAAAGCTTTTGACCAAAAATACTGAAATGGCTTTTTCTATTATTTAGATAGGAAATATTGACATAATTCTTCTGTGAGTAGTGTGAAGGCTTACAATATGTTAACTAGCAACAACAACAATAAGCAATCTGCTTTCTGTGTCCATGGGAAAAAATTCTATAAAGAAATAAAAGACTGACCCTTTGGAAGATATTCTCTGGAGAAAGTAAATTTCTCCTGTAACTCAGGAAGGCACCAGATTTAATTGAAAAACTGTAATTTACATATATTTCAGTTCAGTTGCTCAGTTGTGTCCAACTATTTGCGACCCTGTGGACTGTAGCACACCAGGCCTCCCTGTCCATTGCCAACTCCCGGAATTGACTCAAACTCATGTCCACTGAGTTGGTGATGCCATCCAACCATCTCATCCTCTGTCATTCCCTTCTCCTCCTGCCTTCAATCTTTCCCAGCATCAGGATCTTTTCAAATGAGTCATTTCTTTGCATCAGGGGCCAAAGTATTGACATTTCAGTTTCAACATCAGTCCTTCCACTGAACACTCAGGACCAATCATCTTTAAGATGGACTGGTTGAATCTCCTTGCAGCCCAAGGGACTCTGAAGAGTCTTGTCCAACACCACAGTTCAAAAGCATCAATTCTTTGGTGCTCAGCTTTCTTTATAGTCCAACTCTCACATCCATACATGACTACTGGAAAAACTATAGCCTTGACTAGACGGACTTTTCTTGGCAAAGTAATATCTCTGCCCTTCAAAATGCTGTCTAGGTTGGTAATACCTTTTCTTCTGCAGCCCACCAGGCTCCTCCGTCCATAGGATCCTCCAGGTAAGGGTACTGGAGTGGGTTGCCACTGCCTTCTCCGTCCAAGGAGTAAGCATCTTTTAATTTCATGGCTGCAGTCACCGTCTTCAGTGATTTTGGAGCCCCCAAAAATAAAGTCTCTCACTGTTTCCACTGTTTCCCCATTTATTTGCCATGAAGTGATGGGACTGGATGCCATGATCTTAGTTTTCTGAATGCTGAGTTTTAAGCCAACTTTTTCAATATCCTCTTTTACTTTCATCAAGAGTCTTTTTAGTTCTTCTTCACTTTCAGCCATAAGGGTGGTGTCATTTGTATATCTGAGGTTATTGATATTTCTCCCGGCAGTCTTGATTCCAGCATGTCTTTCATCCAGCCCAGCATTTCTCATGATGTACTCTGCATATAAGTTAAATAATCAGAGTGACAATATACAGCCTTGACATACTCCTTTCCCAATTTGGAGCTAGTCTGTTGTTCCATGTCCAGTTTTAACCTGACCTATATACAGGTCTCTCAAGAGGCAGGTCAGGTGGTCTGGTATTCCCATCTCTTTAAGAATTTTCCAGAGTCTGTTGTGGTCCACACAGTCAAAGGCTTTGGCATAGTCAATAAAGTAAAAATAGATGTTTTTCTGGAACTCTTTTGCTTTTTCCATGATCCAACGGATGTCGGCAATTTGCTTTCTGGTTCCTCTGCCTTTCTAAATCCAGTTTGAACATCTGGAAGTTCATGGTACTATTGAAGCCTGGCTTGGAGAATACTTATATATAATGAATTGCAATAATTCAAATTATTTCAAATAAATGTAAGAAATAATCATAGTCAATCCCTGGGTCAGGAAGGTCCCCTGGAGGAGGAAATGGCAACATGTTCCAGTATTCTTGCCTAGAGAATTCCATGGAGCCTCACAGGGTACAGTCCCTGGGGTCACAGAAGAGTTGGGCAAAACTGAGTTCCTGAGTATATTAAATAACTTCATTTAAAGGTATTTGGTGGTATGGAAAATTGAGTTTATAAGAGTAGTCAAGTCCTTTATTATGAAAATTCTATTGCCGTTGACACTCATGAAACATTCTTCCTCCTCATCAAGGAATTTGTGATTTAGTTGCCTTCTGCAGTATACATGAGAGCTTTTTTAGCAGATTGTTCATATCACTTAACTTTCATATCTCTTCATTAATAATAACAATTATCAAATTAATAATCACTTAATAGGGAAAGAACATAAACCAGATTATGTATTAGACTTTCGTATTGCACGCATGGCATCGTTTGGAAATCAGTCTTTCAGTAACTGAAGCTAATTTGCAAAGCTTCATCTAAACATCTCCATTGCCACTCAGGTAACCCTCACAGTCTGCATCCTGCTTGCTGACCTTCCTTTGTCCTTCAGATGTATTCAGGGTGACCTTTCCAACATACAATCGCTGTCACATTCAAAATACACCATTGTCTAAGACCCTCAGGACAAATTCTCAAACTGCTTACCTTTTGTCTTCTTACTTTTTCTAAAATATCTTCACTATTCAAATATTTACCTATACCTAGATGTCAGTTCAAACATCCCTTCCTGTAAACCCTGTAACTGCCAACTTTGCCTCTATCACAAGCCACCCACGTACGTTTTCTTCATTACACTTACCATACGTATCTTTTGGATTTCACTTTTACTCTCTACCTTCCTTATAAGCTTCATGAATATAGAAAGAGAGTTTGGCTTGGCTCATGCTTTATAGATTTTGTTGTTGCTCTTCACTGTCTAAGTTGTATCGAACTCTTTGCAACCCCATGGACTGCAGCATGCCAGGCTTTCCTTCACTATCTTCCAGAGTCTGCTCAAACTCATGTCCACTGAGTGTCTGATGTCATCCAACCATCTCATCCTCTATCATCCCCTTCTCCTTCTGCCCTCAATTTTTCCCAACATCAGGGTCTTTTCCAATAAGTCTTTTTTCGCATCAGGAGGCCAAAGTATCGGAGCTTCTGCATCAGTCCTTCCAGTGAATATTCAGGACTGATTTCCTTTAGGATTAACTGGTTTAATTTCCACCACAGTTCAAAGGCATCAATTATTTGATGCTCAACCTTCTTTATGGTCCAACTCTCACATCCGTACATGACTACTAGAAAAATCATGATTCTGTATGGACCTTTGTTGACAAAGTGATGTCTCTGTTTTTTAATATGCTGTCTAGGTTTGTCATAGCTTTTCTTTCAAAGAACAAGTGTGTTTTAATTTTGTGATTGTAGTTACCATCCACAGTGACTTTAGAGCCCAAGAAAGTAAAATCTATCACTATTTCCACTTTTTCCCATCTATTTGCCATGAAGTGATGGGACTGGATGCCATGATCTTAGTTTTTTGAATTTTGAGTTTTAAGCCAACTTTTTCACTCTCCTCTTTCACCTTCATCAAGATACTCTTTAGTTCCTCTTCACTTTCTGCCATTAGGGTGGTATATCTGCATACCTAAGGTTGTTGATATTTCTCCTGGCAGTCTTGATTCCAGCTTTGCTTCATCCAGTCTGGCATTTCTTGTGATGTACTCTGCATATAAGTTAAATTAGCAGGGTGACAATATACAACCTTGATGTACTCCTTTCCAATTTTGAACCAGTCCCTTGTTCCATGTCCATTTCTAACTGTTGCTTCTTGACCTGCATACAGCTTTCTCAGGAAGCAGGTAAGGTGGTCTGGTATTCCTGTCTCTTTAAGAAGTTTCCACAAGTTCATTGTGATCCACACTATAAAAGCTTTAGTGTAGTCAATGAAGTAGCTTATACTCTGGTGCCTAGCATAGTTACAGGCACATAGCAGCTGCTCATTAATACATGCTATATTTGAATGAGAACTGAACCAGGAAGTGAAATCTCTACATTCGGTTTTTACTTGATTACTTATTAGGAGTGTGAACTTGGACTACTCTGTGTACTTTATCCTCAGACCACAGAAGGGGTACTGCTGCAGATTCCAGCCCTATAATTATACACCAATGGTATATGCCCCACATTCATTGTCTAACATAAAGGTCATGTATTTTCTTATCATAACTAAAATCAAAGGTTCTATTCAAATGGTAGTAGCTTTGAGTCATATGTAGTCCACCAAAGCCCAGTTTGGAATGACGACAAGGCAAATATACCAGGAAGCCAAAATCATTGAGAAACAAAACCAAGAGAAAGCAGGAGTTGTTCTACAGAAAAAGATGCAATAAGAAGCTGAGAGAGAGAAGAGAATGTGTAGCTAAGGAGAGAGAGAGAGAAAGAAAGACAGAGGGAGGGAGATGCAGAGGGACAGACAGAGCATGTGATTAACTGTCTTGTGACTTTCCAGTTTTCTCTGAGGCCTGACTCTATTCCCAACTTCACTATTCCATGATATTTACTGGTGTCCTTGGAAAAAGTTCTCATTTCTTTCTGAGCTACACTTTGTGAGTTTCTCTTCATTTCAGCCAACAATGCCTAACTAAGACGTTGAATTTAAGTGATCTGATTCTCAGTTGTCTCATTTTAAGTGGATTTTATAGCAAGTCTGCTGCCTGTTTCATAGTTTATTATAATAAACTTAAATAAGGCATGTGAAAGCACATTTATTCATACTATTTTGATTGACATATTCCTATACTCATTCAATAAACATTCATTGCATGCCAACTATGGGCCAGATATTGGGCTTAGTCTGAGATTCAACAATGAGTTAGTTGCTACAATACAGTCTAGTCAAAGCTATGGTTTTTCCAGTAGTCATGTATGGATGTGAGAGCTGGACTATAAAGAAAACTGAGCATGGAAGAATTGATGCCTTTGAACTGTGGTGTTGGAGAAGACTCTTGAGAGTCCCTTGGACTGCAAGAAGATCCAACTAGTCCAGGAATGTTTTACTTTCCATTTTTTCTGTAACAAATTATCTAAAATTCCTTGTGTCAGTTACTAACTAATCAATCAAGGACAAGATATCAGTTATTTCACTGAAATCTATTACCTCATGGCTGTATGGAATTGTCATTGCTGTATGAAATTTAGTATGTTTTACTTAATGTAAATAAGTATTTAATTACTCAAAAAGATCTAACTAATCACAAATGCAGGGAGCTGACTGTTAAAAAAAAAAAATTCCCAACACAAAGCACATATGACAAATATTACTCAGTAAAGCCTTAATCCTTCAGAAGAGATTATAGTCATGCTCACAGTCTGAGTATTTGAATATAGCATATCCTTTGAGAGTCAATTAAGTGCTGCTAAAAGTCTGCTACTAAGACCCTAGTGGTCTGCAAGATTTTAGTTTGCATTATGTCCAAAAAAATATCCTGAGGTAAACAAATAGATTCATTCTTAGTTGTTTATTTAAATATATTATATATATATATATATATATTTATATAGATGTGTATATAATATATATTTGTTTTAAAATGTTACATTCTTAAGAAAATTTTGGGCACCAGCTATCAGCAATGATGGGTTAATTAGTCTCCCAATTATTTAAACCATATGCTAAGTACTTGGGACAGATATGTTGGCAAACAAAACAGTCATTGCTCCTGCCCTCTTCCTCAAGAAGAAAATAAATATATAGTAAACAAGAAATGTACAGTAACAAAGTATGATAAGAACTATAAGCAGAAACAATAAAATTCCATGTGAGAGCATTTCTATGGGGAGGGGTTTGAGTCTATGTGAGAAGGGAATAGGAAAGTACTGTTATAGGAAGTAACATTTAAGCTGAGACCTGAAAAATGAGATTAAGTTAGTTAGTAACACAGATTGTGTTCTCTGGAAAGCAGACTTAGAGATGGAGATTGGCATCCAGAAAGTCAACATCTGTACGGGGCAGCAAGTGTGCTGAACTGTTGCAGGGAGAAATTGGGCTGATACTGTTTCAGTGGATGCCTCTGCAGTCCCCACAGAGACCTCTGAATCTGGAGTGGCCCCAAGGAATTGTCCACTGTTGGGAGGAAAAGTGAAGATGAATCAGATGGTGAGGGAAATGTCCATTGGAATTAGTAATACTTAGATGCTCTAAAATAAATGAAATGGAACACTGCTGAATAGAGTGGTAAGGTGTATCTGAGGTTAGAGATCATGACATGATGTCCATATGTGTTGTAGAACTGACCAGACCCATAGAAGACAGATTTTAGGATTTTTCCAAGTAGAGAAAAATGAGGATAATGGAAATTAATCTATTTTACATGAAATAAGTACAATGATGAACTATGGACTGTAAGAGTAATGAAGAGAGAATCAACAGCAGGAGGATGCTAAAGAACAGAAAGAAAGTGAAAGTCACTCAGTCGTGTCCAACTCTTTGCAACCCCATGGACTGTAGTCTACCAGGTTCCTCCGTCCATGGGATTTTCCAGGCAAGAATACTGGAGTGGGTTGCCATTTCCTTCTCCAGGAGATCTTCCCAACCCAGAGACTGAACCCAGGTCTCCCGCATTGTAGGCAGACGCTTTACTGTCTGAGCCATGTCAAATACTAAGAACAAAAAGGAGTCAATCAATTAACTCAGTTTCTAAGATCTAAGATTATATAAATCAGCACTTGCACTTAAACTGAAGAGAGAGAAAGATGGAGTCAGAGTCACATATTTAGAATGATGACATTCCTTCTTGTCGAGAATGATCCTTGTTTATTCCTGTTGTTTCAGCATATGATCGGTAAAATAATTAATAGGATATCCCTTCATTCTCAGATTTTTCCCAAATTGGATATTATATGACTACTGAAGAATATTTAAATTCATGAATTTTAATGTAGTGCATATTCTGGTGTTGACAATACACTGAATGAGACCATGGAGATGTGTAGATAGTGTGGTTGGAGAATCATTGGCAATATGATGGCAGTGAGCTAGGGAGCCAAGATATCATTCACATAAATGTTGAGTCATCAAGAAGGATGAGTAATAGGAAGTTGCCCAGACTGAAATGAATGAGGAAATTTTAGAGCAGGATGCATTTGGTTTGGATTTTTTTTTTTTTTTTTTTGAAGAGGGCAATGGAAAGTTATTCCCTGAGAGTTATTCTCCTAAACTTAATTATTCAAAATAAATTTCCAGATGTCCTTTATTCATCATTCATCTCTATTCTGAGGAAGCATATATCTTGTATGATAGAATCCGATAGAAATGTCTTTTCTAAATCATCCTATTACTAACTGTCACTAGTGCTGATTGTCTCTGTAAACTGAATGAACAAGTTTACTACTTATCATTTGTTCACATATAAATAGTAAGGAAAGTTACATGAAATAGGATTTAAAGATATGGTAAATACTGGGGAGGAAAGGAGAAACAGCTTGCTCGATAAGGTAGAGGGATTTACCACTTACCAAGTGTATATATGTTGCTCCATATTTTCCAGCCTCTTTCAGTTAGGTAGTGTTATGTGATCATTTCTTTGTACAAAAATAATGTGTGTCATTTATGAGTCAAAGCATTTAAGAGGAGATTTGAGTCCCATACTCTCTTCTCCTGCTATGGAAACCACAGGTTGAGATCATGGAGCCAACGATGGAGGATTCCTGAGTTCTCACTTGGATGCTACCCTGGGAAGCCTTTGGATATACAGCAGAGTTTGCATGAGCTCTAGTATCCAAAGTCTTCGAGATTTCAGTTAGGCAGCATAACCTAGCCCATTGTGACTCACATACCCAGTGCACAATATTTGTACATGGAAAAAAAAAAAAAAAAGAATGGAGCAAACAAGAAAAGTGAATCATCATAAGTAGTTATTTTAAATCTCTGATTACTATGGCATATTTTAGAACATCCAAATCAAAACTATAAACCATATGAAAGGACATGTTCCTTAAGGAAATTTAACTAACAGATATTAACATCACTCCTCTTTGGAAAGGAACGTCCTTGATATGTCCTTCCTTCCAGACAAGGAGAGCTGGTGAACCCCACACTTGAAGTAGTCCAAGAGGCCTCTTTGAAATACTTAACAAATACACACTCTGACATTTTTTTTCAAAACATTCATTATGCTACATCCTCCTGCCCTTTACCAAATAAATCTCCCTTTGTAAACAGAGAAAAGCCCTGGTTTTAGTCTGAAGTGATTATGGGAACACAGATTTATTGTTCTCCTAGACCTTGTGTTCCTTGGATGAATTGTGCAATCTTAGCTTCCTAGCTCCTCCTTGTAGCCTCATGCTGCTGCTTGGGTAGAAGGCAACTGATCACAGAGTCCTTATTTCAAAAGTCCAGAACATATTGGTCTTTCGGGGCCCAATTCTCACATATCGTTGATTTGAAGAATGACTACAGTGCATACCTGGAGAAGCAAGTGGCACTGGTTGGAGTAGGGGAAAAAACAAAGGCAAAGACAATTCTGCTTTGTGAGACCCCAAAGAGATCCCATCGAGACTCACCAAAATTATGAATTAGATCTGCATGTCACCTGTCCACTGAGCCCTCTGACTGCCCTTTTCAGAAACTGCATGGGGTGATGGCAAGGCCAGGACAACTGTGGCAGAAACCCATGAGTGACCCTTCAAGGAGACCAAATGGCCAATACAACAGCATCTGGAATCACTTTGCCCTCAGTTAATCACATATTTTATCTCTGCTACATGGTATCCTTTCTAATAAATCTCTTGTTTTAGAGCAAGGAGCAGGGAATTTTTTTACTTTGTTTTGGCAAACTCTAAAGGGGTAAATAAACCCACATGCTTTGAAAGAGGATAAAAGGTTAAATATCAGGATGGGACTGCCAAACCCCTCAGGAGCCCTCTCAGGCAAGAGCAAGAAATGTAGGCTCATGGATGGAAAGAGACTCACATGAGGACCCTACATGCATTCAGCATCCCAAAGAATTCAACAAAGCAATTAACAATTGGGTAAACTCTGTATTCAGCATAATCCTCACAACCATCATAAGACCATGCTATATCTCCTTTGTTCACCTCATTACAAATTTTCAGCTCTTTTTTCCTCAAAAAATGTAATGCCTTCAGGCTTCCCTAGGTCTCTGATGGCATAAAGAAAGATAATTAAGTGACAAATCAATTAGCATTAACCTGTGATTACTAAATGCCTTCACTAATATTTCACTAAATAATAAAGAATAAAGAATACTGTGAGCCTGTAACTGCAAGACAATGCAACAGGGTGAGCTCACACTATTTTCTACAGAAATCTTAATACATAAGTGACCATATATATATATATATATATATATATATATATAATGGGATAATATTTTGGACAGAAGAGCATTTCCAGCAGTCATCATATGATCCTGGATAGCTGAACACATAATGTGAATAGAAATAATGGCAAACCTAGAATCTAAATCTACTTTGTTTCCTTTGCAAAAAAAGTATCTTAATTAAATTAACATATTACTAATACTCCAATCTTCCAAAATTTAGAACAGTATCTATAACATAATTTTCATTTATCAACTATTTGCTGAATGTTTAGAAACTACCTTTTGATAAATGACAGCTGAGTTTTGACAGGTGCTTTATAGCTATCTTTTTATTCTTTTCAAAGAGCCAGTCACAAGCGGTAAAGAAAAAAGTAAGCACCTTTCTCCAAGTAAAAATAGACATATCTATGAGTTTAATAAATCTTAAATTCCTAATAGAAGAGCTGTCCCTATTCCCAAACTGGCTCACTTTCTTATACTAGATTATGATATTTTCATCTACCTAACTGCACACTGGAAAGGTGACTGATGTCAGCTGAGCAACAAATATCATCTATGCACTATTTTGGATGTTACATTTGTTATAGATTTTCATATTCATAATAGTGTTGACTAATTACTACTATAACCACATTTTATAGACAAGAAAACAGACCCAGAAAAGTTGAGTAATGCTCAAATTCTCATAGCTAGTAATGTAAAAAAACTTAGGATTAGGATTCAGACAATTATTTTCAGTTCTAAAGCCTGGAGATTGTCTACCTCGATACTGAATAAGAAACTCTGCTTTAACACTGGATTATAGGACAAAACTGAATCTTAAATTATATTTGTATTCTGATCCATTAAATTATCTTCAGTGGATATTGTGACTATGTACATGCAAATAAAACAAATTTTTGTTGTAAAGATAATAGAATGTGTAAATAAACGTGCCTGAGTAACCACGGACCCTGCAAGAATTTCAAAAACTCAGAACATCCACTATCAGTCCCTGTGCCTGTGTTTTCTCCTCAACTAACAAGGTAAATTCCATCATTGTATCCAGCATCCAAAGACAGGCAAAAGGTCTTTACACACAGCATACTAGCAGATAACCATGCACCAGAAAATAATGAAGGAAGGCCAGCATCAAGACAGAGAGGCACAAAACTTAAAAATACTTTTTTAAAGAGATACAGTTCATTTGTTTATTTTTAATTTTTTTCTTTAACTGTGCTGGGTCTTCATTGCTGCCTTAGGGCTTTCTCTGTTTGTGGCAAGCAGAGGGGACTCTCCAGTTGCAGTGCACAGGCTTATCATTGCAGTGGCTTCTCTTGTTTCAGAGCATGAACTCTTATGCTCTGAAGAGTTCGTGGGTTCAGCAGTTAGGGCACATGGGCTGAGTTGCCCTGAGGCCTGTGGGATCTTCCCGGACCAGAGATCGAACCTATCTCCTGCACTGGAAGGATTCTTTACCATTGACCCACCAGGGAAGCCTAAGAGATACATATTAAAAAGGCAAAAATAATCAATATTTTCTTTAGAGACATTTAGCGAGATAATGTTCCCATAAAATAATACAGAAATGATTATGATATTGGAAATAAAATTATTTGATTAGCAAAATGAGTAAGAAAAAAGTCAAAGACAGGTTTAAAAATAGAATGGGACAACAGAAAAGCTAGTTAGTAAGGAAGAAGATAGCCAGCCCTTGGTAATGTACCATGTTTTGAAAAGGGTTGAAAAATATATGAAAATTCAAGAGTCAGAAAATAAATCTATATAATCTATATAATAGAATTTCCAGAAGGAAAGAACATAGCCAAAACAGAAAAGACAGTAAAAAGTAAAATAATAGAAAAAATATTCTAGAGTCAGGCGTCCCTGGGGTGGTAAAGAATCTGCCTGTCAATGCTGGAGATCGGGGTTCTATCCCTGATCTGGGATGATCCCTCATGCTTTAGTGCAACTAAGTTGATGGCCCACACTGTTGAGCCTGTGCTCCTGAGCCCTGGAGACAGTGTGGAAGCCCACGTGTCCTGAAGCCTGTGCTCCACAAGAGAAGCCACCATAATGAGAAAACCGCACTGCAAGGAGAGAGCAGGCCCTGCTCGCGGCAACTAGAGAAGGGTCCATGCAGCAAGGAAACCCCAGCACAGCTGAAAATAAAAAAACAGTTTAATAAAAACTTTCTAGAGTTGAAGAAGAGCAAAGATCAAAAAGCTCATCAATTTCTATGAAAACTATGACTGACCAATACTAAAATATACAAGTGGGAATTTTTTTTAACCAATAATAATAATAATAATAGCTTAGCAATGAGATAAAAGTTTAAAAGCTATCTACTAAAGATTAATATTCAGATTAACCCTAGGTTTCTCATTGATTAGAGGCTATAAGTCAGAGAAACAATGGCTCCTGACAGAGTGAATTTGAATCTCAAATCCCATGGTCAGTTAAATTAGCTTTCACATGGGAGGATAAATTGTAGATATTTTCTTCAAATGAAAGAACTTACGTTTAGTACAAATACACAATTCTAAAAGAGTAACAAAACAAATCAAAATTTAAATATGAATTCAGAAAAAGGAAGGCATGGATTATAAGAAATAATACTGAGAAAAATAAAATGAAATAAAGTGACACTTCCAATTAAGTATAAAGTGTATATAAATCAATAAAATAAGTAATAAATATATTTATATAATAAATATAAAATATCCAATGTTATAATTTTAAGATATATAAGATAATTTTATATAATAAACTAAGAAGTGTACAATAAAATAGAATTAAAATTCCAAATTAAGCATGGAATTTAGCCAACTGATGGAAGAGCAAGGAAGTGATATACTATAATTTTATTAGAAAACAAGAAAAATAAAAATGTAATGACCCAACTATATAATCTAAGAAAGTGTGGCAGGGAAATCTTAAAAATAAAATTTAATAACATTGAAAACAACAAAAGCTGAATTTTTCCTGTTTTTTTTTTTTTTTTTGCTGTTCTGATCAGGTAATTATAAAAAAAAATACATAGGCATATCATTAAGAAAAACAGAGACAAAGCTAGAGATAAATAAGAGTTTTTTTAAATTCTGGGAATAATAGATATACTTCAGTAAGTGTATTTGAAAAACAAAAAAAATTGAAGGATTTTGCATTTAAATGTAGATGATCAAACTTGGACCAAGAAAAATGAAAATACAAAAGTTAATCAGACCAATACTAGAGAAGAAGTGTAACATGTCAAAGATCCACTATAACAGACATAAAATCAAGGTAAATGTGTAGGAAAGTTCTATCAAAACTTCAGGCAATAATTATCATTTCAATTATTCCATAACATAGAAAAATTATTTAATAATTTTACTCATCCTAACATTAGTCTGGGTTTCCCTGGTGACTCATTGGTAAAAGAATCTGCCTGCCAATGCAGGAGACCTGGGTTTGATCCCTGGGTTGGGAAGATCCCCTGGAGAAGGAAATGGCAACCCACTCCAGTATTCTTATCTGGAGAATCCCATGGACAGAGGAGCCTGGCAGGCTACAGCCCATGGGGTCGTAAAGAGCTGGGCATGACTGAGCAACTAAACTACAACAACATTAGTCTGCTGTGAAAATCAGTGGTGATGAATACAACAAACACACACACACACACACACACTCCTCTAGCCCAAATTTCATGAGCATGTATTTGGAAAAAATGCTAATGTAATATTAGCAATTAGAATCCAAGAAAATACTAAAAGATTAATACATCATGGCCAGGGTTGATTTACTCCAGAAATAGAAAAATATTTCAATATGGCTATTTGTTGTATTATGATGTGCCTGCATGCTCAGTTGTCAGTAATGTCCAACTCTGTGACCATATAAAGTGAAAAAGTGGTTATCTTCATAGATATTGATTACATATTAAATAAAATTTGACATCCATTTCTAACTTTAGAGAAAGAAAAATACTCAGTTTGTTGTTATTTGCTAAGTTGTGTATGACTCTTTGTGACCCCGTGGACTGTAGCCCACCAGGCTCCTCTATTCATGGGATTTCCCAGGCCAGAATACTGGAGTGGGTTGCCTTATCCTTCTCCAGGGGATCTTCCCAACTCAGGGATCAAACCCACATCTCCTGCTTGGCAGGTGGATTCTTTACCACTGAGCCACCTGGGAAGCCTGATGCTCTCTTAGGAAGCTGAAAGCAAAAGTTAGAAACAAGTTGATGATGCTTCCTATTGTCATTACTTGGAGAAGGCAATGGCACCCCACTCCAGTACTCTTGCCTGGAAAATTTCACGGATGGAGGAGCCTGGTAGGCTGCAGTCCATGGGGTCGCTAAGAGTCGGACACGACTGAGCAACTTCACTTTCACTTTTCACTTTCATGCTTTGGAGAAGGAAATGGCAACCCACTCCAGTGTTCTTGCCTGGAGAATCCCAGGGATAGGGGAGCCTGTGGGAGGCCATTTATGGGGTTGCACAGAGTTGGAAATGACTGAAGTGACTTAGCAGTAGCAGCAGCAGCAGCATTGCCATTACTAGTCAACATTGTTCTAGAAGGTCTAAAGGTGTTAGGTGAAAACAATGCAACAATTCTAAACAATGAATATAGTAAAATAAAGAAAAACAGCTATTATTTTTTTATTTTACTGTAATTGGGCTTCCCTGATAGCTCAGTTAGTAAAGAATCTGCCTGCAAAGCAGGAGACTCCGGTTCAATTCCTGAGTCAGGATGATCTGCTGAAGAAGGGATAGGCTACCCACTCCAGTATACTTGTGGCTCAACTGGTAAAGAATCTGCCTGCAATGCAGGAGAACTGGGTTTGATCCGTGGGTTGGGAAGATCCCCTGAAGAAATGAAAGGCTACCCAATCCAGTATTCTGGCCTGGAGAATTCCATGAACTGTATAGTACGTGGGGTGGATCGCAAAGAGTGAGAGAGGACTGGGTGACTTTCACTTTCACTTTTGCTACAGTTAAACATTATAAACTAACCTGCTATAATTGTCTAACTATTTTTTCTTGAGAATGGGTAGATACAATTTGTATTTTTAAATTAAAAACAAAAAAAAAAATTAATCCCTGGGTTCTCATAGAACCACCTCCTGAATTTAAAGCAGAGCTTTCTATCAGCTGGCTTTTTAACTTATTCCTTCCTTCAGGTAGAGAGAAAATAAAGAAAGGAAAGGAAAACTATGGATAAGGATAGGAGAAATGTTTTTATACCTATGCTACAGTCCTACAGGATTAAGACAATTGGAAATCATTTCTAAGTGGCAATCATTCCTTTCTCTTAAGGAGATTAAGTTCACTGATGCTAGGCTTGTGCAGAAATCTATCAGATTCTAAGAGACTGAATTCCAGCCTGAGATAATGGCTTTAATTGTTAAGATATTGAAATAGTTCTACACTCACTAAAGGCCCAAAGCAGTTTCCATCTTGTTGATGTCCATCTCTGTGCATTCTTAGTTCAGTTCAGTTCAGTCACTCAGTCATGTCCGATTCTTTGCGACCCCATGAATCGCAGCACCCTAGGCCTCCCTGTCCATCACCATCTCCCGGAGTTCACTCAGACTCACGTCCATCGAGTCCGTGATGCCATCCAGCCATCTCATCCTGGGTCGTCCCCTTCTCCTCCTGCCCCCAATCTCTCCTCTGAAGATAAAAGTTATTAAATGTTTATCTTGTTATCCTCAAGCTTCTTAATCTTTAATCTCATCTAGACTCAAGTCTTTAATCCAGTTTAGTAGTTACAAGGATTCTGGGGATAGAACTGAAAGATAAAAAGCTGAAAAAGAAATTACACTTAAAAACCTCATAAGGATCGAAACTCTGCAATTAAAAAATGAAAGAGGTAGCAACTGTAGACTACCAAGAAAAGGTTAATGAGATTCAATCCTTAGCATTTGGGGAGGTAAGACAGCCTAGTAAATGAAAGCATAAACTATCTGCCCTTTGTGGATCCTCTTGGATGCTAACCAGCTGTGTGACATTGCTCATTTTCATATTGCTTCTCTGAAATAAAGTCTTTATTTTCTATAAACAATAGTAAAGAAAATGTATCTCAAAATATTGCTGGAAATGTGTAATGATACCTTGTTTCTGATATATGATTAACAATATAGGAATAAATATTAGACAAAATAAAATATGTCACAATGTATTATGACAGATAAGATAACTTTTTAATTGTCTGATTCAAAATCAAAATTCTTTGTGTCCTCTATTAGGTGACAAATCTAAATTAAAGTTAACTGTACACACTTAGCATAGGCATTGAGTTTAAATTATGTATGCTGGATTGTATTATTAAAAGGAAACATTTTTAAGAGTATAAAGCATTTAGTGGTATTCCATAATACATTATAAACTGCATTTTTTATGCATACCATTAGTCTGCATATGATGAGCAAATGCATTTTCAAGATAGAATGAAACATGTGAAGTTAAATTTTTAATGGAAGCTCTACATTTCTATTAAATTTGGTTATGGGACAAATGGGAGAGAGCTCAAATTGCCTGTGCCATGCTGATTTTGCTTGATTTTATTCTACTTCCTTTATAATAACCTTAGAAAAGTTTTTGTATAATCATTCATCTCTTTTTCAGGAGTTGTTCTTGTTTAATCATTTTACACAGTTATGTCCTTGTGATCAGATCTTATGTCAGACTAGTCAAGACAATTGTCCTTGATTTATTTTAGTAAAAGACAGGGTATATATAAAATCTCTGTTTTCTTCTGGCTGAAAAAAAAATGCATGAGGTAGAAATCATGAAATCTGAAACTTTATGAACCAAGAAGAAATGGGACTTGAGATACTAGGTGGATATGTATACTTTTATCAAAAAAGGCTGAACTCTCTCTTCAGTAGCATATTATGTAGATGAAAAAAGTAACTGAAGAAAATAACATCACAGGTGGTGCAAGAAATCTCAGCTGCAGCCATTGCGCATGTTAATTTCATTGGTATAGCATCCAAAAGGCAGTTTGGCTGAGGGGTTCGGTATTTGGGCTTTGGATTCAGGCAACCTGGGTTTGAATACAGCTCTGTCAATTACCATATTTGCAATCGCAGACAATTTATGTAACCTCTCGAAGCCTCAGGTGTCTCATTTGAAAAATAAATGGTACCTACTTGAAGAATTGTGATAATTAGTGAGGTGATATATGTATGAGCACTTACCATGCTGTCTGAACATGATCAGAACTGCATACACATATTATATATTATATTAATGAATAATTATATTAATTAAGATAAGTGTGTGTGTGTGTGTGTGTGTGTGTGTGGAGGAAGGGAATTAAAGAGGAGAAAAGTCATAGGTGGGGGACACAGCATCACCAAAATATTCCATCAGTTTTTCAGTTTTTTTTCCCTTACTTTGAAACACTAAACCCTGGGAATCAACTTCTTAATCACACCTCTTTTTCCTTTATTGTAAAGAAAGCCATTAAATGAAATGAAATATGATCAGAGGAAGGCATTCCGCTTCTCTTATTCTATTTAGGTTGCGATTTTATTACTAAATAGTCTTCCTCTTTTGTAATCAATATATTTCTAACCTTGGCCATTGATCTACTTCATTGATTTGGTAGGAGAATCCACTTATTAACACCAAAACTAAGAAACGGGCTTCCTATCTTGGCTCTGTTACTGAATACTAGTGCAAGATTGGTAGCATCTTCAATATGACATTTATACTGTTGGAGGTTTGAGGGCCCCCATAATAATAATACTTCTATTCTCCTACCAGACTGAAAGCAAATTGAGAAATAAAGAAAATAAGGAAGATGGAGTGGGGACCTTCATTACTGGTAAAGCAAAGATTAAAGAATATGATATACATGCAGCATAATTGAGCCTCTTGATGTGATTGGCTCGCTTGCATCTCCAGCCCTTCCTGGTCTCTGAACTCTCTCTCACCTCCACCGCCAGCTGTGAAGGGGCCCAGTGTGTAGCATAGCAGGAATGCTCTGTAGGCAGCTTACTCCTAAAGAAAGGAAAGAGAGAGGGACCTGACTACTCTCTTTGAGTTACCTGTAGTATCTCCTAGCATCTCCTCATAGCCAAGAAAGGCATGAAGGAGGGGATGGAGAGAGACCCGGGATTAAGCTAATATATGTTTTTAGGTGTAAGGAACTATTGACAGCGGAATTAAATGCATCACTAATTAGGATTTCCCAGTTTAACCCCTTGATTAAGCCTTAGCCTCATTTTGCCTATTATCTCCCACGGGTGCCCATTAGAGGGGGACTGAATGGAGACCAACAGACTATCAGGACAGGTTGCTTGGTACCTTTCTGGGTCCATGCCAATCCCTACTTTCCTTGGTATTTTCTTGGGGGAAAATATTAAGGAAAATATAGACACCCTCAAAAGTTATTAAACAGTACACTAAATCAACTACAAGACCACTCTATACCCAAAGTTAAACTGCATTGTCTGCTCTGTTTCAAATCCTAAATTATATCTATTTGCATTTTTCATTATATCTAACTAGAACTTCTATAATATGAAGTATCATAATATCATAGAGACATTCCAACAATAATACGGTAAATTTTACAATAAAATAATGTCAGAAACAGAAAGAAGCTCCACATTTGAATAAAACACCCCTCTTCTTCATATTCTCTGAGAGATCAAGTTTAAAAACCACTTATAAGACCAAGTTCAAAGATTAAAGGAAACTAATATAAATAATTTTCTTGTTATAAGCTGAAAGTCCAAGGTATTAAACACACATACATACACAAACACACCCATTTTATTATTATCCTATTTCAACCATAGAGATACTTAGTGCTGAGGTGAAGCTGAAGTTTCTTATGCAACTACACCATCTTCAGTGGAAATAAATGTGCTTCCTTAAAGACTTCAGAATTTGAATTCACCCAATGCCAAACCTCTGCTCTGTCATACTTTTTAGAAACTCCAATAAATTAATGGAATGTGCAAGATAATCATAATATTGGCCTCAAAGGAAGTCATTCCCCAGTGTCCAAAGTGATTATCCAGGAGGCAGTGATATTCCTAAAAGACAACACATACGTTTCCAAAGACTAGCGATGACTCAGAAGTGTTTGAGTGAAGTAGGACAAAGAAAAACCTTCCTGGTTATAGCCTCAGGAGGATGCTAGTCAGTATTTGCTAATTGCCTGTGAATTTATTTAACTGGGAGAATTCTCTGAGCAAGATGTTAATTTTTGCACAATTGCTATTCCACTATCTGGGGAAAATTAGAGGGAGCATGCCTCCTCTAAGAATAGTACTTGTATATTGAAGATATCTTCAAATGTTTATAAATCTGAGAGGGCGACCAGTCATCTTGGAGGTGTCTTTCTTTCTCTGCCAGTATATTGACTAACCTTGATTTCCATTTCTTTTATGTCCTGCCTACCTGTGCCTGACACTAAGAACTCCACTCTAGAATTTCATCTGTGCTCTTCAACACAGAACTCAGCGTCATTGTGGCTTAAAATTAATAAATTTTGTGCCATCTACCTAAAGACCTATAGAGAAAAGGGACCTTTACTCATTGGCTCTTGACCACATTTATTGCAGCTTGTGCAGCATGCTTGAGTCTGCAAAGTTTCCTGGAGAGCCTGTGTATATATATTAAGAGGCTGGCGTCTATGAAGTTCAAGATCAAGCTGTAGAAAACTGTTTGACAAAGTCCTCTTTATCAATAGTAGCTCTTTTCCTGAGACCAGTGTAACTCAACCCATGTTTCCTGAGTTCCACAATATTCTGCCTACTTCCCCAGGTAACAGAGAGAGATCCACTAACAGATGTTATTCTTCAGGAAAGTAATTATTAGGACCAGGAAAGGATCACTCCTTCCCCTTCCTTTAAATGTATTTGTTAAAAAAAAAAAAAAAAAATAGACCCACAGAAATCACTTCAGTTGCAAACTGGCCAATAGGATGTACTCACATACTCAAAACACTTACTCCAGAAATAAAATGTTAATAAGCATTATTATCATGAGCAATTACATTTTATTAAAATTCAATGGTATAATTGTGAGTTTAAAAGCTAAGTTGTTTTAAGTTTATTAAGCTAAAACAACTTTTTTTTAAATTTAACTCGTTAAGAGAGTTTATTAACTCACTTTTCTTTTAACTTGCATATTTGAGTTTAATTATAATAGGCTTTTCTTTCAATAGATATAATTAATGTTTGAATCCTACAGCACCCTTAAGTGGACATGATCCTACCAATGACCAGTTAGTAATTATCCTGGAGGCTAATGCTACAGTGGGAGTTTTTACAAATAGCTAAAACTAATAGATGATACAAAAACATGTGCTTCTTCTTTTACTTATAAATGATATGAAAGTCATTTGTATAAAGATACCCATGTTCAGCCATAACAATAAAAAATATTTCTATAGATGAAACATGACAAGTGTTTCCCTCATTCCTTGTAACTTCACTGGAGTAGGTAGGGGTTTGGTTGCTGTATTTACCTTTTATCCAGTGCTGCTCCTGCTTATCTTACTTACCTCTTTGAAGCTGAACATTAAGGGTCCTTGAGGCTTTGCCTTGGATACCTATTAATGATTTAAGTACATCTAATTTTTCTTCTTTAGCCATTGTACCATTAAAAAAAAAAAAAAAATCAAGACCACTTTATTCCACAACCCAAAAATGTTATGGAGGAGGTAACTAACTAAATGTTTAAGAATGTGTTATTTTAGTTATCATTGTCATTGTTAACACTCATTAGAGCTTTTTATCTTCAAAGTGCTTGGTAGGCATGAGGAACCCCCTCCCTCTCACCTCCTGTCCACCTTCCCTCTCTGTCTCAAGAACTGTGATGGATCTTTAACTCTCCGTGACCTTTGCATTTTTATAAAGTTCAGTCATGGATGATGACTACCCTTTCGGGGTCAGTCTTATCTGGTGGTAAGGAGGAACATGTGCCTTAAGGTTCAAAATAATTAATAAGAAATAAAATGCTTTCCCAATGGAATTCAAGAGCTCCTTTGAAATACATCTTGCTTTACTCACCTCTCCAGCCACCCCCACTACATGTCCTTAAAGTAATGCAAACACACCCACTGCTCCAAGACACAGGGTTGTACATGGAACAGCAAGCCACTATGCCTGGGCCCAAATATTTCATTGTTGGGAGATAACTGAAAAGCCAAAGTTTACAAGACTACAAAGAATTCAACTGAAAATTAATCACAGTGTAGAAGAGATTAATACCAGAAAATATTATTTGTGAAATAACTGTTTAAAAGAAATGAGGTATTGTGGAATCTAAAAAAATGGTAAAATGAACCTATTTGCAAAGCAGAAATAGAGACACAGACATAGAAAACAAACATGGACACCAACTGGGGAAGGGGAGGTAGGGTGAGATGAGTTAGGAGATTGGGACTGACATATATATACTATTGACACTATGCATAAACTAGATAACTAGTGAGAACCTACCGTATAGGACAGAGAACTCTACTCAGTGCTCTACAGTGACCTAAATGGGAAGGAAACACAAAAAAGGGGCGTATATGCTAAAGTATAGCGGATCACGCTGTTGTACAGCAGAAACTAACACATTATAAAGCAACTATACTCCAATAAAAAAAAAAATTTTTTAAAGCTCCTATATAGAAGGGATGCCTACTGTTCTTCCTCTATGTCTACCTCTAAAGGAATATTATTCATAAAGGAGAATTCATTACCAAAGGTCACACAGGAAAGATCAGCCTTAAACATATAGACGCTAATCAGCTAACTGGCTGAACATGCAGAAGCCAAAAATAGGCATGCTGCTGCTGCTATTGCTGCTGCTGCTGCTAAGTCGCTTCAGTCATGTCCGACTCTGTGCGACCCCATAGACGGCAGCCCATCAGGCTCTTCTGTCCAGAGGATTCTCCAGGCAAGAATACTGGAGTGGGCTGCCATTTCCTTCTCCAAAAACAGGTATGGATGTCAAGAAATGCTGAAGAGGTATTCCTGAAATGCAAATAAGATTTTATTTTTGTTAAAATAAGCCACAATTCAGGGTCTCACCTGGGAAGCACTAAAGCAGAGATAACAATCTTGTCAGCAAAGCCTGTTTTTTTTCTGGGGCACCGCCCTGAGGACAATGGGAAAGGAAAGTTCTGATAGAATTTTTGTGTGGGGGATGCTTTCACATATGTGATAACTCCAGAGTCAGACTGAAACGCATTTGCTATTTACAGGTGTGACTGGTGCTTTTAGTATTAACTACGATTGCAAGGGTCTGAAGAAAGGCTAATTCCCAAGGTCTCATCTGAAGTTATCTAGTTTTGAGACCTTTTGGTCTTCTTCCCTTAATTCTGAAAGGATCACTCTGCAGCAATGAAAGAATGTGTTTCTCCTTTTTGAAAAAGAAAGACAGGCTTGTGTTTTCTTTTTTAACTGTTTTAATCTGGGATAGGTTAGCAGGGATGTAAAGTGTTTGCCTTGGGCCAAAAAAACAAATATTCAACATTCACATTGTAAAACTCTTCAGCAATGATTTAATGTTTAGCAAATGGCAGTCTAAGGAAAGTTAACTTTTGATGAATTATTACAATGTTTCAAAGAACACTCACAATTATAGATTTTTGTATCCTTTGTTTTGTTTCTAGTCTTTTTTTTTTTTTTTTTTTTCCTGTCTGAAGAAAGTATTTGGTCTTGGTTAAAGTCACTTTGATAACCGATTGCAAGTTAATCAGTTCCACATTTCTAATTGTTTTCTCAAAGAAGCTAAGGATTATTAATTTGGTGAAAGTTGTAAATGTTTGGTGCTGGAGTTTCCAGGGACTACTCTGGTAAGATTTGTTGGAACCATGTATTATAAACTATGCTCCACACTCTACATTGATAGAATAACAGAATCTGATGTTTGTAAGCCTAATTGCTCTGTAGGGATCAAAGACATGTTACTCATCTTATGCTGGGTTTTGGGATCACAAGGAAAGTAGTTGATCCCCCAAAAAGCTGTTCTGAGGCAAAAATGGAGTGCAATAACCCATATTTGATCCAGGAAAAAGGAGCAGAATTGATTTCCAGTCAGTTTTATACAATGGAGGATATAGGAACTATATGATCAGTAGAAGGAAAAACAACCAAAAACAAATGTAACACATAATTAACTTGGCAAATATAATTAGAAGGTTTATAAAGAAAGTTAGAAAGTATTTTTTATAAAGATTTTACAAATCGCATATATTAGCTTAGTTTTAGATTAACAGTCTTTTCCTAAACTTAATCATTGAAGAGAAAAGCCTTTTGTCTGGCTTAAGGTTTTTTACAGGTCTAAACTTCTAAAATCTTTTCTTGTTTGCATAAGAAATGGTGACATTTTAAAGAATCAAAAACACCTAATGAAAAACATGATGGTTAGAGTCCTTAAGATATTGAGAAGAGTAGAACAATTTATTTCCCCAAACTTAAAAAATGAAGTAGCAGAACTTCTTAATATTTAAATTCAGAACTCGTACCCGCTGTCTGTATATATTTGATAAAGACTCACAGAACTTTTCACTGAATTTTCTGAAAAAAAAAAAAAAAAAGAAAGAAAGATAGGAGAATTTGCTCCTTTCCACTCTTCCAATACATACACTATTGGAGTCATACTTTTCACTCCTAAAATGAGTAATGGTATATTTAGTTCAAGAAAATCTAAATAATAACAGCTGACATTTATCAGGCAGTCAATAAGTCATTGACCCAGATTTAAGAATTCCACATCTGTAATCTCCTTCTATATATAGAACAAGTCTAAGGGGTAGATTATAATTATCCTCACATTACAGATGAGGAAACTGAGTCAAAGAAGGTATAAATGACTTGCTCGATATAACACCAAGATGGCAGATTACAGAATTCGTATTTTTGGTTGCAGTCTCCAGTTTTGTAAAATCAGAGACACTATTTATTTTACTTGTATTAATTATGAATCACATGTAGATACACACTTCACCTAAACTGTTTCTAATTTTATTCAATTTCCTTATTTGCATGTCTGCCATTGCATGTCCTCCCTTATCTGCCTTTACACCAATGAAGCATCATTTAATATCTTGGTACCTCATGGAATACAAATACTTTCCCAGATCAGATAGTATATATGAAAATTATATGGAAAAACACTGTAAAATTGACTCCATTCAAAAGAAACTCTGATCTTCCAGCTAATAGATTAAAACAATAACAGCAAAACACACACACATAAAACTTCCCTTAACAAGTAAGAGATTTTCTTTTCTTATTCAAAATATGCAAATTTCATAGTTTGCATTCTATTTATTTCTTCCTTTATCTTTCCTCTTCCTTTCTTTCCCTTTCTTTCTCTCTATCCTCCGTGTATTAATTTATTTGCTACTTCCACACTATCAAAACTCATCAAAATTCAAATTTATGATCCTTTAGAATGGGATTGGGCTGACCTATAGACCAATTAACTGAAACAAATAACAGGAAATAAGTGATATTGACAGTATTTCACTTAAATGCTCAGCATACTAAAAGACAGTGAATGTTTGTGTGATACATATATCTACACAAAATCATAGAGCCAACTATATTGTTAGGGGAAGCACACTGATTGAAACCTTCCACCCTGACCAGGCACCATGGTAACCATTTGCATGAGTTGTTTTACGACAGGAGGTCCTGGTAAGGACCATGGAACTAATAAGCCTCCACCAACTGGAATAGTTCGGGAAAGATCAAAAGGAGACACCACAGGTCCGACCACCTCTCAGAATCCTTTTCTCTGGCATCCATCTTGGCTGAACAAGGCGTACACCACCAGGAAAGACTCTTGAGTCAGAATGATTGGCTAAAGACAACCCAGAAACTAATCCCATCACCATAAAACATGAGACTGTGAGCCACATGGCAGAGCTGTTCTCCTGGATTCCCTTACCCTACTGCTGTCCACCCGGGTGCCCTGTCCCAGTAAAATCTCTTGCCTTGTCAGCACATGTGTCTTCTCAGGCAATTCATTTCCGAGTGTTAGACAAGAGCCCAGTTTCAGGCCCTGGAAGGGGTCCCCTTTCCTACAACAATATCATAACTTAAAACTAACCAAGCTAAAATGGATTCCAACGGACCATTGCCATATCTTTGTTAACAGAGTTGGAGTTTCAGATTTGAATTTGAAATAAGACCGTTTCTGTTAAAAATTCAGAATCTCAATTAATCCAAATCTCCAATTAAGTCAAATCTCCAACTGGCAATTTGACCCATATCATTAGACTGCTGTGGTTGTGTTTCACTATCCTATGGGTAATTTTTTTTAGTAATTTCCATTTCTCTTCATGTCCTTAATATATTTACTGAATCAACTTAACATCTGTTTAACTGTAAATATTCAAGATAGGGACTTCCTTTTTACTTGGTAGACTAGAATTGGGAATGCTTGAATGATTAATAAAATACCTGATATGATGACTATAAGGATGATAAAATGACAGTGATAATCTGAGTTTGAGGTTTTAAATCAATAGGTTTACTTTATAAATTTAAAATGGTCTAAAGGAAGAACAGAACATAAAAAGGGGGGAAAAATTCTCAACACTGTCATTTGTGCCTTTCCACTTTAGTAATTATTTATTTTTGAAATATTCTGATTATAGGTATATTCCTTTACCTTCTTCCCCAGTTGTATGTTTTTGTTTTTGTTTTTGTTTTTTACCTTAACTGATTCCTTCCCTGGGTTAAAAACAGAGCACATATTTTGCAAGGCTCCTTCAGATAGAAACAGCTTCACCACTGCTGTGTGACCACTGGAACTATCCTTATTCAAGTCTTGAGACTTCTAAAACAATGTCTGCCCTGCGTCCACATTGTTTCCAATAGGCAGCATGTATTTGGGAAGCATTAATAATTTTAAAAGGCTCTGGTTCTTAGAATTTTTCTTCTTAAGATCCTTTGCATTTTTCTTTTCAAAGGGCTTCAATATGGAGACCTGGTAAAGGAGGATTAATGTAGTTTAACAAAGTGAAAAACTAATTGAATCATTAACTCACCATTCAGATTCAAATATCTTCATTCCAAACCTTATTCACTATTTACACTTCTGCTTTGCTCCTCTGCCTGACTCTTTTCTTCTCCCTTATTGGTAAAACTTCTTAGTCTTAGTTCTAACCCTGAAAAGGTCATGTGAAAATGCACATTAAGCATGTAAGAGACAGGCCTGGCTGCTGGAATGAGGGCTCAGAGGGCTTTTGCTCTAAAAGTTTGAAGTCTTAACATTTTTGTGTTCCTGCAAGACCCCAGAACCTTGTTAACTTACTTAAATTGGCACAGAAACATAACTGGCTATAACTTTGTTTAAAATTAGTATTTGATAGTTCTCAGTCATTTTGTAAACTTTATTGAACCATCTCATTTCTCCTTGAAACAATCTGAATTCAAAGTTACAATGTAATTTCCCTGAAATTTTTCATTTGACAGTAGTTTCTTCACATAGTAACATTCTGCAGTTTTAATATCACTTTTTAAAAATAGTATAAAGTGAAAAAGTGAAGTTGCTCAGTCGTGTGCGATGCTTTGTGACCCCATGGACTGAAGCCTACCAGGCTCCTCCGTCCATGAACTTTTCCAGGCAAGAAGGGTTGCCTTTTCCTTCTCCAAGGGATCTTCCCAACACAGGGATTGAACCCCAGTCTCCCACATTGCAGGCAGATGCTTTACCTTCTGAGCCACCAGGGAAGCCAAAAAATAAATAAATAAATAAATAAAATAAAAATAGTGTAGATATTACTATACTCCAATACTGAAACTCCAATAGTGTGGCCACCTGATACAAGGAACTGACTCCTTGAAAAAGTCCCTGATGCTGGGAAAGATTGAAGGCAGGAGAAGGGGACGACAGAGGATGAGATGGTTGGATGGCATCACTGACTCTATGGACATGGATTTGAGCAAGCTCTGGGAGTTGGTGATAGACAGGGAAACCTGGCATGCTGCTGTCCATGGGCTCACAAAGATTCAGACATGACTGAGTGACTGAACTGAACTGAGACACTACTATATATAAATAACCAACAAGCACAGGAAACTCTACTCAATAATTCATAATAATCTGTAAGGGAAAGCAATCTGGAAAAGACTATATATATAACTGAATCACTGTGCTGAACACTTGAAACTAACATGATATTGTAAATCAACTATACTTCAATGAAAAATAATAAATTCATAAAACAAAGCAGTGTGGATTAATTTAAAATGTATATAGAATACAAGGTACAGTGACCATCATTTCACACAGAGAGATGAAGGAAGAGAGCTACAGAGGGAAAAAGATGTGTAAATTTAGGGTGGGAGAAGGCTGTGCTTTCTGGATGCCATTTAACAAGCTTACCAGCAATAGGATCTTCCCAGTGGTTGCTATCTATTTCACCTCTAAAATTTTTCTGGACCATAGTCAAATTTCAATCTTAGATGCTAAACTGACAACTAGAAAATGTCATTTGCCATCTGGTTCTAGGGGAATGAAGTCATAAGCCCTTGCACTCACTGACCTTTTACACACCATGAAAGGAAGGATTTCAGGATGGAGATCAGGAATGAGGCACTCTGTGCTCTGGGAAAATTGGCAGAACAGCCCTTCAAATAGACATTTTCAGGAGAAGTATTTTTATAAACTCAAATTCTTGCATCTTCCCTTACTTAGGAATGCCCTCAAACCATTAACTAAGATACCTGCTCTTCATAGCTAGCAGCAACTTTCTACTGAGATGTGTGGTTGATTTCATGTAAATTACATATATGTTGACTTCTCTCCCACCTCTTCAGAACAGTTCTTCAAAAGTATCTGAGAGGATTTATCTCAGGCTATTGTCCTCAGCATGTCCCCAAATATAACTGAACACATACCTCTCACATTATGTGGGGTTTTTTTAAGTCAACAAAGTTAGTGATGATAACATAACTACTATGTTACTGTTGTTGAACCTAAGTTAGCATGTCTGATGCACAGTAAGGCCAAACAAATCAAAATATTAGAGTTTGGACCACAGAAAAGTTTACTGCAAGGGCCAACCAAGAACAAGTAGCTTATGCTCAAAGAAAACAAACTACATATGGTTTTCAGGGAAGAATTTTTAAAGTTTCCCTTGGGGTGAGGGCTGCAGGTGTGTGACTTTCTTGATTGGTTGTTGGTAAAGGTAACGGAGTGGTGCTCCAGGAGTCTTGTGCTCAGGTTGAAGTTACTGTTCTTCACCTGGATGAGGGTATTAGTTCCTATGTGTGTATGTGCTAAGTCGCTTCAGGCATGTTTGACTATTTGTGACCCTATGGACTATAGCCTACCAAGTTCCTCTGTCCATGAAATTCTCCAGGCAAGAATACCGGCGTGGGTTGCCATGCCCTCCTCCTGGGGATCTTTCCATCCCAGGGATCAAATCTGTGTCTCTTATGCCTCCTGCATTGGCAGGTGGGTTCTTTACTACCAGTGCCACCTAGGAAGCTGGCTCTTAGTTCCTACAGAAGAACTCAAAGATTCATTGTTTTGTATATCTCCGGAGAAGGAACTAGAACTCTGAGTTAGCGCTTGCTGCACTATAGTTTCTTGACTGCTTTTCCTTTGTTTACATATTCCTTTCCATCCCTAGTTGCTGCTGCTGCTGCTAAGTCGCTTCAGTCATGTCCGACTCATGCAACCCCATAGACGGCAGCCCACCAGGCTCCCCCGTCCCTGGGATTCTCTAGGCAAGAACACTGGAGTGGGTTGCCATTGCCTTCTCCAGTTATTAACTACTTAAATCTGTGCTTGGAGACTCAGGAGAGGTCTAGGAGGCTGAAGTCTTTCCCTACAAATAAGAAATAGGGGATATAAAGGTCCTTTGGTACCAATGAGAGCCCCACAGGGTCCTGCTTGGTATCAGTATGTTCACTATGTTATAAGAAATTGCTACATTCCTATTAGTCTCATCTATTTCACACTCAATAGTGTTTCATAGAAGGAAACATACTAAATTATATCACTGACATAGTACAACATTTATTTGACTAGAAATAATTTAACTATGAGAACAATTCATAGACTTTTACAAGTAAGCAGTTTTCTCCTTGATCACTGGTAGACTCAAGTCCTTTATAGTTCATTCATCTCAATAGGTGGGCTATAAAACAAACATTATGTGCAATCACTCAGATTTGTTTTAATCCCCTAAATGAAACTAGTTAGTCCTGAACTTAGATTTAAAACAAAACTTACTCTCAGCAATGTTTAATTATTTGAAGAAAAAAAAAATAGCTATTTTAAAAATAAGATCATAGCAGATAAAATTAAGTTCTAATTATATACAATTCCATTTGTGGAAGCACCAACTTAGTGCCTTGCATGTAGTAGGCACTCACTTGGTGACAATTATAGTTATTAGCAGAATCAGAACTAGACCAAATGCTCAGGACTCCCAGTCCCTTTCCCCACATGCCATTTCCCCTTATAAACCTCCAGCGCCTTGTTCTCTGCAATTTTTCATCCTTGATCTAATCCCACTCAAACTGTAGTTTCCAGGACCAGAAGAGACATAAACAAATCACGAAGATTTCCATGCCTTATCATGAGCCTTCTTAAAAAGGACCTTATTTCAAATATTTATTGTTTCAACTATGTTACCGGACTGAACTTTGGGTTCACTCACCTGCTGTGCAGCAAAATCAATTTATTGACACAAGTTTATGGTGAAAGAAAGTATAGTGTTTTATTGCAGGCACCAAGCAAGGAATATGGGTGGCTTATGCTCAAAAGAACCAAATTCCCCAGATGGTTTTCAGGGAAGCATTTTTAAAGGCAGCATTTGGAGCTGAGGGCTGCAGGATGTGTGACTTTCTCCTGATTGCTTGGTGGTAAGGAAATAACAAGGTGGTGTTTCAGGAATCTTAATCATCAACCTTCTGGTTGCAAACCGTCTGTGTTCCACATACTTATGCTCAGCATTTAGTCACCTTCCTCCACCTGGATGGGTGTGTGTGGTGGCTAGAGGGGTATTGTAGCTCTGGAAGAACTACTCAAAGATAACTGTCAGATTGTTCTGTATATTCCCTCAGAAAGAACTAGGTTTAGGTTTCTGTTTTATCACTGAACTGTTATCATTACTTTTCTTGCTTGAATTATTTTCCTTTTTTTTTTTTTTTTTGTTTTGCATTCCTTCACTTTCCTTCTCAGTAACTCCCTGTTCAGCTCTCTGTAACTCAGGGAAGGCCTAGGAGACTAAATACATTTTCTACAAATAAGAAATGGGAGACACAGAGGGGCTTTTGTGCCTGGGAGACTCTCAAAGGGTCCTACTTGGTTTCAACCACAAGTAGCCATTCTTCTTCTTCAACTAGCTTATTTCCAGAAGCCAAATATGTACCTGAATATCAGTGCCAAACCTAGGCAGAACATTAAAAAGCAGAGATGTTACTTTGCTGACAAAGGTCCGTCTAGTCAAAGCTATGGTTTTTCCAGTAGTCATGTATGGATGTGAGAGAGAGTTGGACTATAACGAAAGCTGAGCGCTGAAGAATTGATGCTTTTGAACTGTGGAGAAGACTCTTGAGAGTCCCATGGACTGCAAAGAGGTAAACCAGTCAATCGTAAAAGAAATCAGTCCTGAATATTCATTGGAAGAACCGATGCTGAAACTGAAGCTCCAATACTTTGGTCACTTGATGCGAAGAACTGATTCATTGGAAAAGAGCCTGATGCTAGGATAGATTGAAGGCAGGAGGAGAAGGGGGACGACAGAGGATGAGATGGTTGTATGATATTATGGACTTGATGGACATAAGTTTGAACAAGCTCTGGGAGTTGGTGATAGACAAAGAAGCCTGGCATGCTACAGTCCATGGGATCACAAAGAGTAGGACACGACTGAGCGACTAAACTGAACTGAATCAGTGCCAAAATAATTTCAAAAGTTAAAATATTCTTATTGTGTTCATTGAAGTAAAACTCTAAATCAGCCTAATCCTAGATTTTGGCAATCTATCACCATCATAGATAATGAAATTTGTTGCCTCTTTTGCATATTAGAACAAAGGACAAATGGTCCAGGCCTTCAGTGGGTCTCTTCTTGAAGAGAATCTCAAACTTAAGAAGAAGAGATATAAGAATAAGATTTAAAAACAAGGGTAAAATTGGAGTTTTCCCCAGAGTTTTTAAAACACAGTTTTTTTTCCCTCTGAACTCTCTTTTCTAGTGTAGTATCCTTCAATCATCAAAAAAAAAACCTGAGAAACTGAAACAGCAGTAAAACTCAGAGGAGACATTTTTTTTTTTTGCTTACCCTACACTCGTTTGAGTTGTTCCAAGCCCAGAGCTGGTGTTGAAATCCAGGACAGAATACCAGACCAGGAAGGGGCTCCAGAAAAGGGCCCCAGGGCTGTTCATAAAGTTTTACAATTTTCTTGATGGTAAGAAAGACTTCAAGATGATTCCTTCTGAGGGTGGGCGTCTGAGGCATATGCTTCAAACTGATGCTACAGGCAGAAAATGAAATAAACGGCTCCCTCTGCTTTTTTCAGAGCTGGTTGCTTGATCTAAACAAAAGGAGAACGCGATTTGGATTTACCTCACTTTCACTCTCCTTGGCGAGGCAGATGTCTTCAGCACTCTATTTTAAGGATTCAAAGCCCATAATATTACTAATAACTCCACATCCTTGTTTGCATTTCCCATGTTACATATAAATGTCAGAAGCAATGACTTGCAGCCCCCTTTAATCTCGTGACAGCTTTATTATCATTGGTTGGCTGAACTTCAAGAAAAGTTATGACAGTGGCAAAGTTCTGCAAACTGCAGCACATATTTTGGTAATTAGGTAAAGGAGGGAGAGCTCCATTTAGAATGCACAGCTGAAATTATTTGCTAAACACTTAAGATGCTGAGGTATATCACATTCCTCCCAGGACAGCTTTTGAAGGATGATTTACAAAGCATTTCTTTTACCGTTTTACTATTTTTTTCCCCCGTTAGGCTATTTGAGCAGCAGCTTTTACTTGAAAATGGATCTTCTGATAATGGAAATATTGTATTTGCAATATGAGAAGGTGGAAGGAGGGAGTGGTCTGGAAGGCTGTGGTTTTCATTTTCTCCTGTTTTGAACTTAGCTTTCTCGAATGACAGCATCTCTCTCATGAATGCTTTAGGACTGAACATTGTAGCTGATTTTTTTTTTTTTTTTTCCATTTTTGGAACCAGGTCAAGGTTTTCCAGTCTTGGGGAAAAAATATAAACTGCTTAAGATACATTTTGATCCCGCCCAAACGAAACCATTTGTCTTTTTTAAAATCAGTAAAGCTTATGCTAACAATTAACTAATAAATTGCTGTTTTTTGTATCTTGTTAAAAGGTCATATACTTCAACAATTTCTTAAAGGATTTTTCCCTCAGTATGGCGATGCGTTTCAATGAAAACCTTTCATTCAGATTCTTTTACAGCCAAGATCACAAACAGAAAGAGAGAACAGAATCCGAAACTGAAAATTATCCAGATATTGCTTAAGAGCATAAATTTCATCTAATTCACACTGACTTTTAATTCCAAAGTTTAGCCTGTCCAAACCCAAAGTTAATAAAGCCTGTTCATCAACTACTAAAACCTCCAGTTTTATTTTCATCTGAAACTCCAACTATTTTGATCCAACCTTATAGCTTTCTCAAAAGTTAATTTTAGTATCATTTAACAAATTGACATTCTTAGAGTTTCCACAGGAGAAAATATGCTTATTGCAAATTGGAGGAAAATAAACCAATTCTATTTCTATTCTGCCCTCTGTTGCAAAGTATTCTGCCTCATGCTATGAGGAATGCAAAGCAAATTCTTCTCCTTCTAACTCTCCTCTCCCAAACTATATATCTTGACCCTTTTATCCAAAAGAAATCTAAAGAAACTTAAAATATGAACAAACTAAAGCAAAATAAAGTAAATCACAAATACACAAAAAGATGAAGCCAAGGAAAAGAACAATAGCTAGAAATGAAATCCATGAAAAATGAAAGCTGTGACTCCCCTGGTGGTCCAGGGGCTAAGGCTCTGTGCTCCTACTGCAGGGGGCCCAGGTTCCATCCCTGGTCAGGAGACTAGCGTCCATGTGCCACAACTAAAGATTCTATGTGCTTCAGTGAAGATCAACCCACATGCTGCATCTAGGACCTGGGGCTGCCAAATAAACAAATTTAAAAATATTTTAAAAAGAAAAATGAAAGCCATTATCCAACACAGTTCCTAAAAGTTGTTTGTAAACTGACCTTCAGTAGGATAAAAAAAAAAAGTTTTTCTGGTCGTCTGATGACATTCTCATTGTTTTTTACAAGGAGCAAAAGCAAGTAGTAAGGAAACACAGGCATCTGTGATCATAGAATGAGAAAGAAATAAAGACACTGTGTCATTTCATTCAAGAGTGTCAGTTACCACAAAAAAAGCACCACTAAGAACTTTATAGCTTTATTTGTTATCCTTGTCTTCTCTTTAGTCTCATGGCTTCCTTCCAAGACCCCGTTCAGTAAATGCCACCCACAAGTGGGCTAGTATGCTTTGGATGGCTTGGCTTAATTCAGGAGTATATTGTTTACTCTCTAAAACAATAGATGTACTGTGTATCTTTCAGGTGATCTTACATCAATATTATTTTTTTTAGTGGAACTTTGTTAGATACTGGAAACCACTGAATTCAATATTATACTTTCAACAAGAATCTAGAATCCAGCTAGTCTGTATTGCAGTATGTGACATATGTTTATGGATTATCATTCAGAATTCCAAGAGATTTGACCCTCTCTTTGTTTCATCCTAAGTAGATATGTTCTAAGGATTTCCCCATTACCCATATCCAAGTTTACCATTTACAAGATTACCAACAAATAGATACAGAGAGGGAGAAAGCACTAAAACACGACATGCTTTTCATTAAAAGAATTAAGAGAAAGTTTAATAAGTGTGCCACTTTAACTACTTTTATTTGAATAAAAATTTTTGTGTCATTTGCATGTTTCAAATAAAATTTATTTTATAAAATATACACACAGAAAATTATAATTTTGGCTTCCATTTTCTGAAACACATTTAAAACAATTTTCCACCCACCACACTTTATCTAAATAGATGAGCTTTTGTCAGCTATTTTTATTTTTTATTATTTGGCTTTCAAAATAAAGATTAGCATAACTTAAATGCAATAAATATTGATTTAAAACTTATATCAAAAGTAAATATGATACAAGCTCTGCACAGATAAGTATTTTGACTTCTCTGAAAACCATTTATCTAAAGCTTAATCCAGTATTTGTTTTGTTATTAAAACTCATTAGTTATCCAATATTTTTAAATTAGAAGTCAGAACTCATATAAAGCCCCTCCTTGGAAGTTATCAGGATCCTGGCAAATTATGAGACTAAGTGTGGTAAGTAATTTAAATGCCCAGATACAACCTTGAAAAGAATACTTGATAGAAAATGACATCATTAAAAGGGCACCATAGGTCATTCCTGACTTCATTCTCCCTTCCAAGAAGAAGAATTAACAACCACTCAAGAACAAGACACCACTGAGAGTCTCCTAGAACATGGGAGTGAGGCTGAAGCATGTCCAGCATCATGGAGACAAGACAGACTGCATTAGAAGGGTAAGAGAAGCAGGATGCATTGACCATCTTGCTTCACCCCCCTGTCAGCACAGCACCATGTAGAGTCTCTCCTAAGCCTCTGGCTCCTCCAGTAGGAAACGAGGACTCAAGGAGCCAGTGGCCCCCCAAACCCCAGCTCTGTAGGTCGCTTCATGGGAGTTACTAGTCTGATATCTCTCCATGGAGATGGCTGGCAAATTTGCAGGGCTCAATCAATGGGGCTCTTGACTGTGATGGAGAAAGGGAGACGGCTTGCTACTGAAACAGGAGGGAAGGGGGTAGGGCACACTTTTAAAAGAATGGCAATGGGAGAATGGCATTCTATCATGTATACTATCATGTAAGAATTGAATCGCCAGTCTATGTCTGACGCAGGATACAGCATGCTTGGGGCTGGTGCATGGGGATGACCCACAGAGATGTTATGGGGAGGGAGGTGGGAGGGGGGTTCATGTTTGGGAACACATGTAAGAATTAAAGATTTTAAAATTAAATTTAAAAAAATTAATTAAAAAAAAATAAAAGAATGGCAGGAAAGACATAAACTGATTAAAAATGACCTTGAGCCTCAGAATAACTCATTGTTACACATCAGCAAACTAATGACATACCCACAGGCACCACAACCATTCCAAGTATGGATATAAAGGTCAAAAAGTGGGCAATGGCCCAACTCCTGGAAACCTCTGCCCACTTCCCCAAAATACTTGGAGTAAATCCTCCCACTTATTAGCCTATGAAATTACCCATCCCATAAAAGTTAACATAGCATATTTCAAGGCTACTCTTCCTTCTCAGATGGCCCACACTCTATGGAGTATGTTTCTCTCTAAATAAATACACTGTCTACCTATCATTTTGTCTATCACTGAATTCTTTCTCTGATGAGACATCAAGAATCTGAGTTTTCCAAATCTGTTGGCATATTGAATGCAGCACTTTAACATAAACTTAGCTCACTTGAGTTTATGTTAATGAGGTGACTTAAGGTGGGACCCCTTAAGTGGCCTCAGAAAGGGGCTGATCACCAGAAAGACCAAGTGATTAGTGGGTTGTATTTAATCCCTACCTACCAACTTCTTGGAAAGGTAAAGGGGGCTGGAGATTAAGCTCCATAAAGACTCTTGAATAATGAGATTTGATGAGCTTCTGGGTTGGTGAATACATCCATATGCTGGTATGGTGATGCACCCCAGTTCCACAGGGACAGAAGCTCCTGTGCTTGGGGACGCTTCAGAACTTTGCACTACACACCTCTTCATTGAGCTACTTGTTTGTATTCTTTATCATATCCCTTATAATAAGCTGCTGCTGCTGCTGCTGCTAAGTCACTTCAGTCGTGCCTGACTCTGTGTGACCCCATAGACGGCAGCCCACCAGGCTCCGTCGTCACTGGGATTCTCCAGGCAAGAACACTGGAGTGGGTTGCCATTTCCTTCTCCAATGCATGAGAGTAAAAAGTGAAAGTGAAGTTGCTTAGTCGTGTCCGACTCTTAGCGACCCCCATGGACTGCAGCCTACCAGGCTCCTCTGTCCATGGGATTTTTCAGGCAAGAGTACTGGAGTGGGGTGCCATTGCCTTCTCCGTATAATAAGCTGGTAAGCATAAATAAACAATTTCCTGGTCTAGGTGAGCCATTCTAGCATTTTATTGTTGTCAAAAGCTTGGCTGTCTGTGCACCAATGCCAAACAGAAGACAGAGTTATGGAGAAGAAAGAAAGTGTGGCTTTACTTCCTTGAAATGGGGACACAGTAGGCTAGCATCTCAAGAATCGTGCTCCCCTCCCTGGTGAATTTTGTTGTTTAGTGGTGTTGGTGCTTGCCATGGGATTTGCCATCTGTCTCTGCAGAGACTGAACCTTGTGCTGCTGTAACTGCTGACCTTCAACAGGCCCTGAAGGCAGTCCAGGGTGGAGAGTGAGGCACTCTGAGCTCCAGGGAAACTGGTGGAACAGGGCTTTAGATAGTTAGATATTTTCAGGAATTTTCATGATCCCAGTGCTTGCATCTCTTCATATCTCAAAAAGCACTAAATCCCTTCAGGGTAACTAGCAGAAAACCTTTGTAAAGTAGCTCTTGCTTGCATTGAATTCTGCCTTCACCAAAATCTTATACATTGACCTTCCCCCACTGCCTATTTAGAGAAGTCTCTCAGAGCTATCTGAGGCACTGTCTCCCAGGCTGCAGTCCTTACTCTCAGGTTGCACATTATTTTTTAGCCAACAGTCACTAAGCTATGTCTGACATCTTTTGTAATCCCATGGACTGTAGTCCACCAGACTCCTCTGACAGTGGAATTTCCCAGGCAAGAATACTGGAGTGGGTTGCATTTCCTTCTCCAGGGGATCTTCCCAAGCTATGGATCAAACCTGCATCTCCTGCATTGGCAGGCAGTTTCTTTACCATTGAGCCTCCAGAGAATCCCAGGGAGAGGTTAGGTAGTCAAGCAGGAATGAGAGCTGGCCAATAACAAAGGCTGAGCACCAAAAACTTGATGCTTTTGAACTGTGGTGCTGGAGAACTCTTGAGAGTCCCTTGGACAGTGAAGAGATCAAACCAAATTCTAAAAGAAATCTAGATTCTAAAAGAAATCAACCCTGAATATTCATTGAAAGAACAGATGCTGAAGCTGAAGCTCCAATACTTTGGCCAACTGATGCAAAGAGCTGACTCATTAGAAAAGACCCTGATGCTGGGAAAGATAGAAGGGAGGATGAAATAGTTGGATGGTATCATCAACTCAATGGACATGAATTTGAGCAAACTCCAGGAGATGGTGAAGGACAGGGAAGCCTGGCATGCTACAATCCATGGAGTTGCAAAGAGTAGGTTAGGAATGAGTGACTGAACAACAACAACAAGGAGTATGTGATAAGGATCAAGGCAGTGAGGGTCTTGCATTCTTCTTTCTTCGGTAAAGTTCCAAAAGCACAGGGTTGTTGACAGGACTAGCATGTATGCAGGGTCCTAGGTGGTCAGGTCTCCTTGTCTTGATGAGCCTTTCTGGCCTTAGGTGGTTTCCTGGCGATTCCACCCTTGTTCAAATCTTCCCTTTCAAACTCAGGGAAAATTATGGAGGCTGAAGTTGCCTATGAGACAAAAAAGGTCTTCATGCCCAGTTGCCCCACAGGGCCCTGCTCAGCATCATTATCAAACCCGAGATGAGAATGTGGGAACCAAATTTATGGTTCATAGGCCAAAATACAGGTAACAACGTAAACTTGCAACTGGTGTCTAAAGTGCAGGGCTGAGCCCTTAACCAACGGACACAGATGCCATATCCAGGTAGACAGTATCAGAATTGAGTTCAATTTGTAAGATACTGAGTGGGCTGTTCACTAAGAATTAGAGATTTCCTTGGTAGTGTTGGAAAATACTCCAGATTTACTGCAGCAGTGTTCCTTACTAAGCCCTCTGATTTAGTTCAGATACTGGGCAGCCATCTGTTTCATGCACCCCTCTGCTCCCCCAGCTCCAGGGGTAGGATGTTAATTAACCTAAGCAAATCAGGATAATTCCATTCCGTTTGACAATTCTAGTTTAGTATAGGATGTGATACAAACCAGGCCAATAAGATGTTAGAAACACATTCTGGGAATTTTTTTCTTCTAAAAAGGCATATCAGCTGAATATTCATCTTATTTTGAAAGTTCTCAAGGGAGTTTGAGGTGCCTGGATCTGTCCCAGGTGCCTCTGATTCTAGGACTGACCTCCCAGGAACACTTTATGTTGAAGATAGTCTCAGTCTCACTTACCTACATGAGAGATTACTGTGATAAAAACAGATTGTTCCTAATGACTCAAAGAGAGAGCTGCACATATAGACTAACAAAATCTAAATTATTCTAGTAGTGGGAAATTAACACATTTTGACAGGCAATATTTAAGAAACTCTGTGATGTCAGCATGCAGACGGCCTTCTCACGGAAGTATCTTTTTGTTTGTTTTTATTTTTTGATAAAAAAAAGATTTTTATTTTCCCTAAGTTCTATTACCTTCTATGCATGGCTATTTTTATACCTGCAGTGTATCCTTCTATGTCTTTCTCCTTGCTCAGTAAGGACATTGTTTGTACATATAAAAGGATTGCTGTCATAAGGGCTACTTTTTAAATCATTGTAATTACCAACATGGGATTATACAAAACGAGATGCAAAATATTCTATCAAATCAGTTCAGTTCAGTTCAGTCACTCAGTCATGTCTGACTCTTTGCCACCCCATGGACTGCAGCACTCCAGGCTTCCCTTGTCCATCACCAACTCCCAGAGCTTACTCAAACTCGTGTCAATCAAGTCGGTGATGCCATCCAATGATCTCATCCTCTGTTGTCCCCTTCTCCTCCTGCCTTCAATCTTTCCCAGCATCAGGGTCTTTTCAAATGAGTCAGCTCTTCGCATCAGATGGCCAATGTATTGGAGTTTCAGCTTCAGCATCAGTCCTTCCAATGAATATTCAGGACTGATTTCCTTTAGGATGAAATGGTTGGATCTCCTTGCAGTCCAAGGGACTTTCAAGAGTTTTTTTTTCCAACACCACAGTTCAGAAGCATCAATTCTTTGGTGCTCAGCTTTCTTTATAGTCCAACTCTCACATCCATACATGACTACTGGAAAAACTATAGCTTTGACTAGATGGACCTTTGTTGGCAAAGTAATGTCTCTGCTTTTTAATGTGCTGTCTAGGTTGGTCATAACTTTTCTTCCAAGGAGCAAGCGTCTTTTAATTTCATGGATGTAACCACCATCTGCAGTGATTTTGGAGCCCCCCCCCCCCAAAAAAAAAAAAAATAAAGTCAGCCACTGTTTCCACTGTTTCCCCATCTATTTCCCATGAAGTGGTGGGATCAAATGCCATGATCTTAGTTTTCTGAATGTTGAGTTTTAAGCCAGCTTTTTCACTCTCCCCTTTCACTTTCATCAAGAGGCTCATTAGTTCTTCACTTTCTGCCATAAGGGTGCTGTCATCTACATATCTGAGGTTATTGATATTTCTCCTGGCAATCTTGATTCCAGCTCAAATGATGTACTCTGCTTATAAGTTAAATAAGCAGGGTGACCCCAGGGAAGGGAATGGCAAATCACTTCAGTATTCTTGCCTTGAGAATCCCATAAACAGTATGAAAAGGCAAAAATATATTCTATAGTGGGTATATAATAATTTTTCCAGCAATTTTCCTATTGAAGAATATTGAGAATGTTCCTCTTCTGACTTATAACATGGCTACATTAAAATCTTTCCTTTATGTATATTTATGTGTCACATATACTTCTACATTGGAGAAGGAAATGGCGCCCACTCCAGTATTCTTGCCTGGAGAACCCCGTGGACAGAGGAGCCTGATGGGCTGCTGTCCATGGGGTCACACAGAGTCGGAAACAACTGAAGCAATTTAACATGCATGCATGCATTGGAGAAGGAAATGGCAACCCACTCCAGTATTCTTGCTTGGAGAATCCCAGGGACAGGGGAGCATGGTGCGCTGATGTCTATGGGATGCACAGAGTCAGACACGACTGAAACGACTTAGCAGCAGCGGCAGCATATTTCTACATAAAGGATAGATTTCCAAAGGTGAATTGTTTAAAATATATGGAATACATCTTTCTTTTCCTTTTAAATGAAGATTTCCCCCTTTTGGAAAAATTTATATACATATATGCATATATATGTGTATATATGTTTGTGTGTTTTTTGTTTTATTTTCCAATAATACCCAAATTTTTTCCTTATTTTTTTTTCTTTTTTAATATTCATTTATTTGACTGTGCCACATCTTAGTTGTGGAACTTAGGACTTCTGATCTTCATTGGCATCTTCTTTAGTTATGGCAGGCAAACTCTTTGTAGGGGCATGTGGGATATAGTTTCCTCACTAGGGACCAAACCTGGGCCCCCTGCATTGAGAGCATGGAGTCCTGGCCACTGGACCATGAGGGAAGTCCCAATTTTTCCTCTTGCAAAGAATTAAAATATATTCTGATATATTTACACATTTAGTTGCATAAAATATATTTTATATAAGTTACCAAAGAGACTGCTATCTCTATGGAACCACCTGACTGACTTTCATTTTATTTGTCCATTTTGTAGTTACATACAAAGAAAAACTGATTTTACAACACTGTCCAAGTTCTCCCATTCTGAGACTGCTTCGTGTTGATGCAATTATCTGAGTACTGAATTAGTTTGCAAGTGCTACCCTGCTGTAGTAAACCTGCAATGTATAGTTCAAGTTCTTTCTTGGCGTTTTATTTAAAACAAGCTGACCTCATATCTTCTTGGTATTTAATCATCTCTTCCAGTTTGCAAAAGAGGTCAAATAAAGAAGTACTCACTGATGATAAATAGTGAGGTTTCTTTTAGCATCTCTTCAGTTTAAAAGTCAGCACTCAGAGCCAGCTTTGCAGTCTTAGGAAGTATCTATTCTTCTGAAGAGACAGGTGTGAAACAGCAGTCAGGCCAGCTGTGGAACTGGCAGTGTTTCTAAAATAGGATGCTTTGTTAAAGCAGGAGGTCATAAAGATAGTCAGACTGGAGTCCAGGGAAGACTTTTGTTTATTAGTTTATGCCTCTGTATCAGTCCTGGAGCTTGAGACTAACAGACACATAATTACAGTTGGCATTTGCTAAGATACCTTTGGCAAAGAGACGACGATGGAGCCTCTTTTCTTTCTGGCCAAGGGCAGTCCTGCTGGCAGGCTACCACATAGACGGGTGTCTGCCTCCTCTATTGACTTGGGAGACAAAGAGGTTTGTGTCATCTGTCAGTCTGGCACCTTTTACAGGCACAAAATCCACCCAAAAATGAGAGATGGAGAAGGATCTTCATTAGAAAGTGATTGTGTATAGCAGTCATCTGGGGAAATGAGACTTCTGGAAGATACAGGAGGCATCGCAGTGTGGAAAATTAAAGTGACGTTTCTGTTGAAAGCGCTCATTACTAATGCTGGAGTGACTTATGAAACGTTAAGATGAAATACAAGACCAAGGCACATGAACAAAGTTTAGCAAAAAAGAGAAGCGTTTCACCACTCACACTCTGCAGTCCAGTCTGTGGTTAGCTTTACAGCCACTACATCTTAAGGAAGTGATGGCTATAGTTGAATCTGCCTGATAACAGAATATCTTGGAGAATAAGTGTAGAATCGTTTACTATATAACGTCCTCTCAAGCACTACAGGACAAGGAATATTAACCCTAATATTTTTAATACTGATTTAACTGTCAGAGAGCCCTGAATTATGGGAGAAACTTTTCAGTTATCCATTCAAAACTTAAGAGACTGACACCCTTTGTCTTTCTCTCTCTCTTTTTAATACCTGTGAAATTCAAATATTCCTTAAAATCATGAAGCTAAAATATAATGATTCATATAATATCTAATAAGTATAGGTGATCTAAAATCGCATGCTATATGCAGGGAAGAATAAGGCGATGTAATTCAGATATCAGACTTTGGAATGAGTCAATCTCAGCCAAAATTCCGCTTTCCTTATTCTCTGTGGAACTTTAAACAAGTACCTTTTTGTGTGTTCTGATTTCTTCATCTGCAGAATGTGATTAAGAATAATTATAGTGCCTCTCTTAGAGATTTTTAGCAAACTGTAAGACAATGTCAAATTTTAAAATATAAGGTAGAGCATTGCACGTGCCCAAATAAATAATAGCAAACATCATTTGACAGATCGTCTTCACCAGGCCTGGCTCCCTCTTATCTTCCATAGCCAGTTATTTAAATACTTGATCATCCTGTATCACCATCCACATGTGTAAGGAAGAAAGGTCAAAACGGATTCTATTTTTCTCCTAGAATTTTAAGTCAGTGCATTACCTCTCTCAGTGCTATTTAACTCTTGAGGGTATTTTTCCCCCCTCTAATTGTGCAATTAAAGGTTTGCCATCTGTCACAGATAAAGCAGCAGCTCTGAATGAGTCGGGAAGGTATTTCATGCCCAGAGGTGTGATTTCATGTCACAGAGTAGACAGTCCTACATTACTAATTCCACCTCCACATACGGCCTGCCCAGTCCAAACACTTACAGGAATGGAAATCAGATATCAAAGCGTTAAAATATAAGGATCAGCCTGTGCTTTCCAAAAATAATTATTTTAATGTCTGACAAGAAAAGATTTTTATTTTGTACTGTTTCATTTACATTTTTCTCATCATTCTTATTCCAGTATTGAGATTTTCAATAAATTCTACCTCTTTTTCTCTCTAGCTTCTAAGAGATTTGGAGAGCATAAAACCCCAAATTAGCTCACTGAAATATCACCAAAAGTAACAAATTCCTTTCAAAATAAAATTAACTATCTACTCATTCTTATCTGTCTAGATCGACATGGTTATAGGTAAGAGCCACCTTAACAACATGCAACAAGTGAGTGCTTAAGATATGGCTAATACAAATTGAGATCCAACTGAGAGTAAGAGGCACACCATATTTCAGACTTAGTTTGAAGGAAAAGATGTAAATTATATCATTGTGAAGTAAAATGAATGGTTTTTATATTGATATCATGTTGAAAACACTTTGGGTTCAATAAAACACATAAAATTAATTTCACCTGCTTACCTTTTTTAAATGTAGCTCCTAAAAATAGAAAATTACATATATATCTTGCATATGTGACTTCTATTGCTATTGAATAGGGCTGCTCTAGACTAATAGAAGTGAAACATTGTTGTTATTAAAAAAAAAAAAAAACCTCCACATTAAATGGAATTTTAAAATAAAAATTTAGTGGAGAAAATTTTTGGGGGGGCCCCCAACGCACCTTGCACGATCTTAACTCCTAGACCAGAGATTGAACCCAATCCCCTGCAGTAGAAGTGCAGAGTCCTAACCACTGAACCACCAGTGAATTCCCTAGAGAAATTTAATCCCCAAATCTTATTTTAAAATCTAGTGATGTATTTCTCTTGTTAAGAACAACTATGGAAACAAAGTTTATTATGTCTCCCCCCTCACTCTACAACAAAAAAGGTGTTTGAAAACCTCAGAGGTATAATGAGGCAAAACATACTCGAGAGTAGAATCCTAGGAGGATGGCCAATGTGCAGGTGAAAACTGAAATATACAAGCATCAGGGAACCAGGCAAACTTTGCTGGGAGACAGGAAGGCCACAGAGCTTTTGACCATCTTAAAAGACTGCAAAAACAAAAATTGTGGTTTAGAACTTACAAACATCTAGGATTGAAATCCAAGATCTTGGAGAGAAGGGAATAATAAAGAAGTGGGCCCAACTCTAGTCAATTTCCAGTTCACGTGTTTGCCAGATTCTTAAAGCCTTTAAAGGCAGAAGACTAAAAGGCTAAAAAGAAAATGTCTGAAAAGTAGAATGAAGTTTTGTTGGCTGTCTCAGGACTCTAAGGAATAAAGGCTGGCCTTTCAGGAGATGTCCAAAAGATGGTGTCATAATAAAGACTCCAGGCTCCCTACTAGAATCCCTGGAGAACCAAACCCTATTTAAAAAGAGAGTTTGATGGGGTCCTAGGAAAACCCTACTCCAATCTGGGTAGATAGAGCCCCCAGCTCTATCTGTCAGAAGGGAATGAACTCTCTGCTGAAAGATAGTGCCATTCAGAGCCTCTACATTTTCTTGTACATAATATTAGTTTTGTTGGGGCTTCCCAGGTGGCACTAGTGGTGAATAACCTGTCTGCCAATGCCAGAGATATAAGAGATGTGGGTTTGACCCCTGGGTCAGGAAGATCCCCTGGAGGAGGGCATGGCAACCCACTCCAGTATTCTTGCCTGGAGAATCCCATGGACAGAGGAGCCTGGCAAGCTATAGTCCGTAGGGTAACAAAGATTCAGACATGACTGAAGCAACTTAGCATGCATCCACACATTAGCTCTTTGGTTAAAAATTACTATGCATGTGAAGGAACAGAATACAAAGGGAAAAAATAATCAACAGATCTATAGATGATGCGTGCTATGGTCTGAATGTATTCTCCCTAAGGACATATGTTGAAACCTAAACTCTAAAGTGATGGCATTAGGAGGTGGGACCATGGAGGGGTTTGCTGCTGCTGCTGCTAAGTCACTTCCGTTGTGTCTGACTCTGTGCGACCCCATCGATGGCAGCCCACCAGACTCCCCAGTCCCTGGGATTCTCCAGGCAAGAACACTGGGGTGGGTTGCCATTTCCTTCTCTAATGCATGAAAGTGAAAAGTGAAAGTGAAGTCACTCAGTCGTGTCTGACTCTTAGAGACCCCATGGACTGCAGCCCACCAGGCTCCTCTGTCCATGGAATTTTCCAGGCAAGAGTAATGGAGTGGGGTGCCATTGCCTTCTCCAATGGAGGGGTTTAGGTCATGAGAATAGGGCCCTCAGGAATGGGATCAATGCTTTCATTAAAGAGATTCTGGTGTGCTCCCTTGTCTCTTAAGCCACTTGAGGACACAAGAAGGTGCACTTTAGGATGTGGGCCTTAACAATACTTGACCATGTCAGTGTCTTGATCTTGGTCTTTCCCTTCTCCAGATCAGTGCAGAATAAATTTCTGTTATTTATAAGATACCTAGTTCATGGTTTTTGTTTTTGTTTTTTCCCTAGCAGCCCTAATGGACTTAGATAACGTAGTAACTGAAGTTACCAGATATAGACTCTAATTCATGTGTTTAAGAAAATAGCTAACAGATATAGAAGTTAAAAATGAAATGGAAACTCTAGAAATAAAAATTAAAATTGAAGAATTTAAATTGAAAAAATTTAAAAAATAATAAAACAGAAAACTCAGGAGATTGGTTCAGTTGCAGGAGAGAGGATTGCTGAGCTTTAAAATGTCAGTGAAGATATTTCAGGAAGACTGTGTTTGTGATGTTAGTATTTGTGTGGTCAATCAAATAACTTGATTTGGGGGAAGAAGAGGAGTCTCACCTAACTTCTTTGTGCTTAACACTTAATGCTTTGGGGTCCTTTATTTTGCAGGGAGAGTTGGTTAAGTGAGTAACACACTATTTTTGGAACATGTGTGTGTGTGTTAGCTGCTCAGTTGTGTCTGACTCCTTGCGACCCTCATGGACTGGTTCCTCTGTGGCTGAACAGGTTCCTCTGTGCATGGAATTCGCCAGGCAAGAATACTGGAGTGGGTTGTTGTTTCCTTCTCCAGGGGATCTTACTGACCCAGAGTTCGAACCTGGGTCTCCGGCATTGCAGGCAGATTCTTTACTATCTTAGTTACCAGGGAAGACCTTTTGGAAGATAAACCTAGACAATTTGAAAATATTACATTTGGGCACAATATTTAACCCTGGAACTTCACCTTAAAAACCAGCAGACTAATAGACTGTTCTGTTGTCCAGGTGCCGTTTGAGATTTATAAGGAATTCTTAAAGACACTTGAGTATGCGCAGGTCTATTAAGATAGTACAGTGAGCTGGGAGGCCCAGAGACACTTTCAGGTACCCTATGAGGTGAAAACTTGTCATAATGACATGAAGATATTGGCCTTTTTTGCCATTCTCAAGTAAACCGTGGATTTTCTAATAAATGGAAAGCAGATGCCTGTGAGAATCTAGATGTCTTAATAGAAATCCATGTCAATTTCTAATGTATTCATGAATTGTAATAAAAATGCCTACATACATAAAAAAATAAAATAGGTCAGTGAAAAATATTGAGCTTACTCAGAGAGCAAAAATGTTGGAAAATATGCAAAAGAGGTAAGAGGTATATGAGTCTTAATAAAATGTTCCAATAAGAAATATCACTGGAGTCTTGGAAGAGGAAGAGAAAGACAACAGACAGTAATCCTATTTGAATAGTCACTGGCTGAGAATTTTCCACAACTGTCAAAAGATATCAGACCTCAGAGACAAGAAGCCCTACACCCTGAACAGGATAAATATAAAGAAGATCACATTAGGTATATCTTAGTAAAACTTTGGAAAAACAGAGGTCAAGAGACAATTTTTAAAGCGTGGGGTTCAAGGGTAGGGGGCCAGAGCTAGTAGACTATGCACTTGCCAGAAGATAAAAGAATGTAGCTTGGCAAATTGTGAGGGTGGATGAAATTAGGCATCAAAAGAGTTCTGCAAAGCTCTTAAGTCAATATCCTCGGAAAAGCTGCTGCAGATTAAGGTACACCAGCTGCAGTTCTCAAACTGATCCATGCATGGAAATGGTCAGTGAGCTGTAGCAAAGTACAGAGATTATATGGGTGTGCAGTATTGTTAGTCCTCGGTTAACTATGGTGACAACGTCTACCAGAAGAAAAATTCAATAATAAATGGAAATTAAGAAAGGTGAGGAACTTCTCTGGCAGTCCAGTGGTTGACACCATGCTTTTACTCCAGGGGTCAGTGCCTGGTCAGGAAACTAAGACTCCCCATGCCAAGCAGTGTGGCCAAGAGAAAACAAAAAAACACTTTAAAATTAAGAAGGGCAATTCATTTTTAAAACCATTTCACTAGTCTTTAAAATTGTCATTACTGGGGACTTCCCTGGTGGTCCAGTGGTTAAGACTCCATCCTTCTATTAGAGAGGGCACAAGTTTGATCCCTGGGCAGGGAACTAAGATCCCACATACCACGCGGTGGCCAAAAAATAATAAGAAGAAGAAAATAAGAAAATAAAATAAAACTGCCCTTATTTTGACATATGCTACCAATGATAAAGAGCTTCTCAGGTGGTGCTAATGGTTAAAAACCCACCTGCCAATGCAGAGAGACACGAGACACTAGTTCAGTCCCTGGGTTGGGAAGATCCCGGGGAGGAGGACACAGAAATCTGCACCAGTATTCTTGCCTAGAGAATCCCATGGATAGAGGAGCCTATCAGGAGCCTACCAGCAGTCCATAGGGTCTCACAGAGTCAAACATGGCTGAAGTGACTTAGCACGCACACAGCAGTGAATAATTTTGGAGATGTTCTTGAGAGTCGTAAGAGTAGAACAACAATTGTTACGATAGCACCTCACTTCCTGTTTAAATGAAAACAATATAGTTAGACCAGCCTTACAAACAACACCATAACTTCAATTTTTTATAACTATAAGATGTTTATCAAATTTACTTTCTCCATTCATATTTTGCTCACATTCTTCTCCAACAATAGATGCTATATGTGCCTATTTGCTGCAGTAAATAAATACAAACAAAACCAGATCAAAGCAGAGATTTTCTCCATCAAACATCACTGAGAAACATCAATAATAGGAAAGAAAAAGAAACAGGACAAGTATAGCCATGTAAGTGTTTGTCTATCACTGTACACTGTACATGCATCAGTTTCATCACTCGTCCCCTGTGCCTTGTGGCCAGAACCATGTGGTTCACTGTGAAGTGAATTCCTGTTCCAGTGGCCTAACCCCAGCTGATTTTAACTGTCTTCAACACCTCTCCCTCAGCCATTTATTCGTTTACTTAGCCCTTTATAATGCAGATATTTATCGAGGACCAGTATGCACTATTCTAGATATGTTACCTAAATGGAAGAGACAAGATAATTAAGTAAAAGACACGAAATGTCAGATACTGGTTAGTGTTATGGGAAAAAGTTAGGTAAAGAAGGGTCAGAAACTGATGGGGTTTGATTTTAAATAGAGCAGCCCAGTAGTATATGGGTTAAGAAATAAAGAATCTTATGGAAGTGATGGAGCAGAGAAATCACTATTTGCCAGTGGCAAGCATTTCAGTCAGAAATTCCAGTAAATGCAAGCCATGGGGCAGGGACAAGGCTGCTGTGTTCAAGGATAAGAAACTCCATGGGACTGGAGCAGAGGGAACTTAAAGAGTGAATGAGAGATGCGGTCAGAAAAGTCCCCGGGAACAAGTACTTAAAAGACCTGATTCGGTCGTTGAAGAACTTTGGCTTTTACTCTGAATGAGATGGAGAGTCTTATGCACAGGAATTAAATGACTGAAGAGTGTCAGTCAATCAGTCATGTCTGACTCTGCAACCCCATGGACTGTAGCCCACCAGGGGCCGCTGTCCAGGCAATTCTCCAGGCAAGAACACTGGAGTTGGTAGCCATTCCCTTCCCCAGGGGATCTTCCTGACTCAGGGTTCAAATGTGGTTCTCCTGCTCTACAGGTAGATTCCTTACCATCTGAACCACCAGGGAACCCCTAAAGAAACATCCTGATTGTTGAGTGGCAGACACAGATTGAAGGGGACTGAGAGCAGGTAGACCCGTTCTGAGGCTAATAAAGAATTCAAACATAAAATAATGATGCCTTCATTTAGGGTGGTGCTGGTGTGAATGGCAAGAGCTCACTGGATTTTGATAGAACCTATTGATTTTGCTGATGGATTAGCCATGGGAAAGGAGAGTTAAGGATGACCGTGTGGACTTTGGTCTAAATATCTATGGAAAATGTTGCAGGCATCTACTGAAAGGGAGATTGTGGGAAGGGCAGATTTGGGCAATCTCAGTATTAAACATTAAATTTGAGATGCTAGATGCATATCTCGAAGTGAAGTGAAGTAGCTCAGTCGTGCCCAACTCTTTGTGACCCCATGGACTGTAGCCTACCAGGCTCCTCCCTCCATGGGATTCTCCAGGCAAGAGTACTGGAGTGGGTTGCCATTTTCCTTCTCCAGGGGATCTTCCCGACCCAGGGATCGAACCCAAGTCTCCCCCATTCCAGGCAGATGCTTTAACCTCTAAGCCACCAGGGAAGCCCTTAGACTTAGATGCATATCTAAGTGGTGAGTCTTTTCTTTACATGTCATATGGCAAAGACTAATTCAAAATGGAAAGTGGTCTATACATAAACTCTTAGGAATTTTCCACAGTTATTTAAATTCATAATGTGAGTTATTAGAAGATGCTCTTGAATTTGGCTCCTGAGCATACTGTCTTCTCCACCTTTTTACAATGTTAAAAGTATCTTTCTACACCAGAAAGGAGGTCCATGTGATATAATCTTGAGTAGTCACTGAACCTTATACTCTTTGACATCACAAGGTGACCATTATGCTCTCCTTCCTGTTACCGATACACAGGTACTAAAGCAAGAGAAATAAATTCTTTTTCCTTAAATTTACAAATTATGTAAATCTGCAGTTGGCATTTATCAACTTCCCTTATTGCAGGGCATTCTGTACTAGAAGACCATGAGGCAAATATACAGCCAGAGTATTGCTGAGAGGTAGAAGGCAAGCTTTAAGGACCTGTACCAACCTTGACTAAAACCAGCTTTACCCTAGGACTTCAGTTCAGTTATGTCATTCAGTCATGTCCAGCTGTTTGCAACCCCAGCGACTGCAGCACGCCAGGTCTCCCTGCCCATCACCAACACTCGGAGCCTACTCAAACTCACGTCCATCATGTCAGTGATGCCATCCAACCATCTCATCGTCTGTCATCCTCTTTTCCTCCTGCCTTCAATCTTTCCCAGCATCAGGGTCTTTTCAAATGAGTTAGCTCTTAGCATCAGGTGGCCAAAATATTGGAGTTTCAGCTTCAACATCAGTCCTTCCAATGAATATTCAGGACCAATTTACTTTAGGATGAACTGGTTGGATCTCCTTGTGGTCCAAGGGACTCTCAAGAATCTTCTCCAACATCACAGTTCAAGGGAATCAATTCTTTGGCGCTTAGATTTCTTTATAGTCCAACTCTCACATCCATACATGACTACTGGAAAAACCATAGCCTTGACTAGAGCTTTGTTGGCAAAGTAATGTCTCTGCTTTTTAATATGCTAAGTTGGTTGTAACTTTCCTTCTAAGGAGTAAGCGTCTTTTAATTTCATGGCTGCAGTCACCATCTTCAGTGATTTTGGAGCCCCCAAAAATAAAGTCTGCAACTGTTTCCACTTCAGTTACTTGGGTTCAGGCCTTAGGTTCAGTTACTTAGTTCAGGACTTTTACTTAGGTTCATAAATTGCTTTTCTCCTCCTCCTCCCTTCCCCACCTCCTCTACCCTTCCTCCTACTTCTGTTTCTTTTTCTTTGTCTTCTTCCTCTTCAATTAAACTATTTTAAATTGAATTTCTCTCCTATGCAGCCAATACAAACAGAATATAATTTTTTAAGAATAAAAAATTGTTCTTTAGAGGTTTCTTCATTTCCACACATTAAAAACTGAGGCATGTCAAGTTGATAACTTTTTTTGGCTGCATTTAAAAGTAATTCCTATGGAGACCAATAAGTAAGATTGTACACTATAAAAACAGACATTATTTTGAAATCGAAATTTTGTTAATGATTTATTCCAATTCTTATCAGAGCCAACTTTCAATCATCCATGTAAGTGCAAGACAAAAGAACTAAAGACAAATAGATATTCCCCCAGAAAATTCATTATCTATACTAAAATCAAATACTTTCATCCTCTTTACTAAATATTTTATATAAATTCATAATTTAGGGTACACAATACATATCTAAGTGGTGAATCTTATTCTGCATGAATCTAATATGAGTTATAAAATTTCACCAAACTTTTAGAATCATTCTTCTTTTGTTGGAAAGACTAAGTGCCTATAGAAAGAGAACATACCCAGAGTTCATTGAATCCATATAGTCTGTAATTTGCCTTGAATGATTCATAGCTTATTATATTAACAATCAAGAGCCCAGAAAACTTTCCAAAAGAAGCTGAGTTATAATTAAATCAGTAATAGATGCTTGGCCAAACTCTGGGTTGCCATTATAATGTTCAATCTCCAGAACAGTCCAGTTTATAATTATGTATTATTTACTATATCAGCTGATGGACAACGTACCTTCTAAATTCAACCATTTAAGCACATACTTGAAATTCTTTTTATAGAATTTGTTGGCTATTTTATAAATGTAACAGTGCTCCCTGAAGCTGCAACTTTTGTTCCATGCTCTTCACCTACAAAAATGTACACACTTATTTCTATCAGAAAATTCAGTATTGACAAACCAAACTTTAAAAACTCAAATATATAATAAGGGACCTCCTCGAAAACATCATCACATCTTTTGTTAGAGGAAACCCAGTACTTTAATTGTAAAATAAATTCCCTCCCCACAAAGAGAATTGTTGCCAGATGAGAGTAAATCAAAAATAAAAATGTTTAGATAATATTTGTCAGGGAAACTATGAACCTAAAGATCATTCATGTTTCCATTAAAGGTATTTAACACAAATATAGTTAGCATCTGGAGGAGGAAAAACAAAAAAAGAGATATGTCATTATAATTCCATGACTTGGCTACATCAGATTTTTCTTATTTAGTTTATTTAATTCCTGAGTAACTGTGTAAGTCTGAGGATTAGAATGCCAAAAAGAAAACAAGAGGAGACCTAAGATAGAGTGAGCTTAGTCTAAACAAGAAGCAAGGCCCCGCACACTACCCTCCTTTGAATGGAGATGCCTTGGATAATGACTATGAATCGGACAGGAAAAAAAGGCTTTGCATAGAGCTCCCTCATTGTTCTGTCTTTGTTGGAACCAAAATAAGTAGAGACTTGCTTTTCAAGCCCAGTCTGTGAGGACTGAGGAGAGGAATGCCACTGGATCCCAACAGCGTTTGATGTCTTCATTTTCCAGGACTCCTTCCAGAGAGACCTGGCAGGCGGGGGTAGTCTCCACAGACAAGAGGCAACTCCTGAACCGAGTCACTTCCTTGGTAATGAGCACCGGAGCACGTTTATTATAATAATGTGCTTTTATTGTCATGGTAGAGCTAATGGAGCTGTGATAACATCGCATGTTCTGGGCTGAAACAAAAGGGAAGAGGAAAAAAGTCCCCAGAAACTGTGAAATTCCCCAAAGGACCACAACTAGTATTGGCAACAGTGCAGTGGACACATATATGACAAATTATCAATACATTTGGGGAGAGTATGATGAAATGACTTTTAAGCCATCCTCTCCAACTTCAGTCTAACTGGCCCATCCCCCAGAAGGATATGAAATGAGAAATAAACAGATGAAGATAAGCAAATATTACAAGTTTTCTGGGTCGGCTACTGTCAGGGTTTAGAAGTTTCCTTAAAACTTAGGAGTTTAGTATGTTTTATTCCTCCTATGACTATTTATGCATATTCAGATATTTTCAGTTTTAGAAATATGATCATATTGTAATTTAAAATATATTCTAAGGATGCACTTTTACAAGCCCCAAGATTGTGTCAAACAGCCATTTTACAGCTCTCTAGATTTCCACTCATCAGCAAAAATTACTGGCCTTAGAAAAAACCAAGTTCATTGTCTTGTAAAATACTGTGGGTATTTATGTCGCAGTATGATAAATCTGAGAGAGAAAGGAAAGTGGGTATGAGATTTTTAGATCTATCACACCATTTAACTCAAAGAATGTTTATATGACCCACTGCACAAAGTTTAAATACATGAGGCAGTTTTGATTGTTAACTCCCTGAACTTGCTGGCGGAGCAGAGTGAGACAAGACATTTCTAAACAGTGCGCTCTGGTATTGTTATCTGCTAGAAGGCACTTTCTGTCTTGTCAGCTGCTTCAGACATCTGCTCAGCTCCATAAAGCCTTCACACAAGCCTGGGTCTTTTCTGTTTGTTGGGAGTTGAGATGCATTAAGCATTAGTTGACTATAAGTTAGTTCTGTTACTCAGGTTAGATAAGACAAAAGATTTTAGTCCTCAAGAAAAAAAATTTTGTTTAACCCACTCAGTTTGCTTCATAGATACATTTCCTTCCAAAAAGTATATGTTACAGCAATTTGAACAATAAAGAAAAGACAATCTTCTGTACTAATTTACCACGTGATGTAACTACTAGATCACTTTAGAGTACTTTTACAGATTTTTATATAAAAACTTGTGCATAGATTAAAGATAAAGTAACATAAAACTCTACACTCGGTCATTTTCCCTTAAGATATTATTTCCTGTGTTGCTTTATTCTTTTATAAAGCATAATTTCAGATTGCTATGAGATAAGAAGATAAGAAAATTCACTTAATCTTTACCCTATTGTTGATTATTTAATTAGTGCAGTATTTCTGTGGGACCCATTTGTAAAGTTAACCCCATGTTTCCTTCTTTGGTTTTCAGGTGTCCTTTCTTCCATTACATACCCCAAACCAATTCCTCTTCATTTTACTGGGGGAAAAAGTCTAACTTAACATATTAATATTTGGACAAATTGCTGTGTTTTTGACTAGCCTTTAAAATAGATGCATGATAAGATGAACTCAAGATACATATTAGTACACTGGTCATTGTTTAATTGCTAGGTCATGTCTGACTCTTTTGCAACTCCATGGACTATAGCCCAGGCTCCCCTGTCCATGGAATTTTCCAGGCAAGAGTACCGGAGTGGGTTGTCATTTCCTCCTCCAGGGGATCTTCCCAACCCAGGGATCAAACCCCCGCACGTCTTGCATTTGCAAGTGGACTCTTCTACCGCTGAGCTGATAATCCAGTGCAATTCTTTTCTGGAGCCCACAAATACTCTCAGACCCACTTAGTATGTTCATTCTATCAGCATGATTCCTGCCGATAGGAGTTCATCCTGCTTGGGAGGAAGTGGGGCTGGATTATTGTAGCCAAGCTCTTCTTCCCAGGCTTAGAAAGAAGAGAACTAATAAAACTATAATTCTAGAGACAAACCTGCAAATATAGATGCTAAATTTACATAGAATACACAATTAGACCTGGAGGGCTGTAAGGACATGATAACATTTGCCTTTTGGCCTCTTCCAACCATCTCCCTTCCTGTCTTCCTCTTTTATCCTCTTCAATAGCCACTCTCCATCTGTCGAGTCCTTGGCCTGGTTATTAATATTCTTTGGGAAATCGAAGGCTTGGCAGAGGTGAGTTACCATGCTACTGCTGCCAGCCCTGGCTCAAACTCCCTCCCCACTGAGATAGGTCTAAATTTAGCCTGTTGATGCTCTTGGTATTTGTTTAAAAGTTACTTGACACTAGAAATCCCGGGAATAGGGCCAGGAGAGAGCTGGGGTATTATACTGAAAGCTGATAACAAAAGCACATCTCCATCTTATCAGAATCGAGTGTCCAGTCATGAGAACATATCCCCATAGACCCATGGAAATAGAGTTGAGCTCATACATTTTAAACAAAGACCAAGACTACAGCTTTAGAAAAGTTTTATTCACCAACTAAAATAATTTTATTTGATTTTAAAATATAATTTTAAAAGATATTTATTCTTTAAACAATAATTTTAAATAACAATATTCTAACTGTTTCATTAATTATGTAGGAATGCAATACATTCTTTGCTATCTGCTAAACTGGTGATCTGTAAAGCCAAATTTTTGTCTCTGATACTATTATCATGCAAACATTGTTTGTCAGTACTAGTTTGCTTCAGCAAGACAGCGTCTCAAAATTTGTGAATAAAGGAAACCAGCATGTGCACATGTGGCAGCAGATAATAATCTTTTGATCCACTTAATAATCTCTTGAGTAAATAATAATCTCTTGGTCTACTTCCCCCTCCAGTTATCACACCAACTTTTTTACCCTGTTTAAGTAAAGCAGCTAGCTAGAGTCACTGATACTGGCTTTCTTCAATTCCTTTATTGTCAACTCATAAATCCGAGGTGATGCTAGTGGTAAAGAACCTGCCTGCCAATGCAAGAAACATAACAGTTGCACGTTTGATCCCAGGGTTGAGAAGATTCCCTAGAGGAGGACATGGCAATCAACTCCAGTTTTCTTGCCTGTCGAATCCCATGGACAGAGGAGCCTGGCAGGCACAGGATCTCAAGGAGTCAGACACAACTCAGGTGACAGCACACATGCATACTTAGCCCATCTTTCATCCTAAGAGATTCTCTAACCCTGCTCTTGTCAAGATCACCTATGACTACCAGGTTGATAAATCTCATGCCTTTTCTCAACCTTTCTCTTAAAATTCTGGCCTAACTTCCCTCTTTCATTCATGTAACATTTCTTCACTTGATTTCAGTATATCACATTTCCCTGGTTCCTTTCTACCTGACAATGCTGGGCCCTTTTTAGCTCTCACACTTACAACTCTAATGCTAGAAAATGACAAGTTTCACTTGCTGATCTGCTAGTCTTTTAAAATCTACAGTCATCTCCTTACTCATTGGTGGGTCTAAGGGCTTTAAGTACCAAATATGCCTCAACAACTCCAACCTCATGTCTCCAGCCCAGGGCTTTGTTTTTTAGTCTTAACCATTCCACTTGGAAGAATAAAGCATAATTCAAAATTATTTGATCTAAAATCAGACTCCCAATATTTCCCCCCCCCAAAACCTAACCCTCTTCCCATAGTCTTAATTATTTTACCAAAGGATAACTCTATCCTTGCAGTGGTTTAGCCACAGCCTTTGAAGTCATTATGAGTTCCCCCATTCCTCCCACTCACAAAATCCACATCTTTCAGTGTATCATTTCGTTCTATCTTCAAAGTATATTCTGAAGAAAACCAATTCTCATTACTACTTCACCATTATCATTATTACCTGGTCCAGGCTAACCACCTATTCTATATGATTATTGCAATAGTCTTTTAATACTGTTGCAGGAATGATCCAAATTAAATTAATTCAGATAACTAAGATAAGTCAGATAACATTATACCTTTATTTCAAACCCACCCTGTCTTTCTCAGAGTAAAGCTCAGAGAAAGCTCAGAGTAAACTCAGTAAAGCTCAGAGTAAACTTTACTTAGAGTAAAGCCCAAATTCTTTACAATAGCTTAAAATAAAAAACATCTTCTACTTTCTTTGTGCAATCTACTCCTTGGTACTGCCATGTTCTTCCTAGAATGTTCTTGGTAGAGGATTTTGCCTAATTGTTTTCCCAAACTCAAATATTATTCTTCCAGAGAGCAGCATGGCTCATTCCCTTTCTTCCTTCCAGGCTTCATTCAAATGTCATCTTTTCAGGAAGGCCTTCACTGATCACCATCTAAAATGGACACCCCCAACAGCACTTGCCATTTTGTTTCTATTCTATTTTTCACCATCTACCATACTATATATTTTACTTACCTGCCTCTGGCAACTTAAAAATAGCCTCCATGAGTAAAATAACTTTCCATTCATTCATTCATTTCTATGTCCTCATAGCCTAGAATAGTGCCAGGCACTTGGCAGGCACCTGATAAATTCCTGTTGACTGAATATATAAAATAATGAAAAGAAGAAGCAGGGAGCTAGGACACTATCTGAATATTACAAGTGAGAAATTATGGTGACTTGAACCAAGTTGGTACCAGTGGACATATTGATGGATTGCAGAGGTAAAGCAAACAAGAGTATTAGGATTCCTGTTACTGCTATTTTTCTCATCATACAAGTGATAAATCTAAACTGCACTTGAATGCATCAATATTGAGTACTCATTAATGTGAGGCGTCCCCCCAAGGACCTGATCTGCTGTCAATATGCCAACATCATTCTGTTTATCAGCCTAGAGAACTAAAGACAGAAACTGGTCTAGATTTGCCAGGTAAAATACATCATACACAGCTGAGTTTGTATTTCAGATAAACAAGGAATAAAATGTAAATATGCTCCCAATACTCCATGAGATGTATTTATATTAAATATTTATACATAAACATATAAATACATACTATATACATATATATATACATATATATATATGTACATAAACATATATTTAGTATAAGTATGCCCATGCAATATTTGGAGCTGTGTATGCATGTATGTGTGTGTGTTTGTTATTTATTTTAAATCAAATAAAACAGTGTTCTTTTTTGTTTTGTTTGTTTATTTATTGCTAATGATGACAACTCTAAGCTAAACTACAGTAAATTCTCTGAAGTAATGAAGATTACTTTGAGTTTTTACAGGAGAAATCATGTTAGTTTTCTGCTGGCTAGAATAAATCTAGTTAGCCTAGTTTTTTCCATTCAACCTCTGTTTTATCTTTTAGTGGTAGGAGCTATGAAAGATCAGAGCCATGGTTACTTGTCTTTAATTTCACTTACTCTCCTTTTTCACTAAAGAATAATTGCTAGCCAATAATAATATCAAGAGAGAAAAATAAACCATTTCTATAGTCTAGCTACCTAATATGACCTTGCACTTAGTAAAATTACATTGATTTCATAATTCCCTTTCTCTCCATCTGATTAAGTGCCTGCAATGTAGAGTAGTCAATAAAAATGTTTGTCTAACAGGCTCTCCCTTCACTCAGCTGAAGCTTCAGCAAATGGTAGCTAAACTCAAGCCCTGCTTCCCCCTTCTCTCTACCCCCAACTCTCTTGAGTTGATGCACTGTATATATCACATACTATATCATGACCTTGTAACCCTGCCCTAGGATAGCCCTGGATGAACTTCTTCCCCGTTACTACTGGGGGCTCCCTGGTCCTTAGATGCCTACATCTTACCAGAACACTGTAACAGTAGGTAAAGAAAAGTCACAGAGGAAGGAGAGGAACAGAGCAGTCTTAATGAAACCAGCTTAAGCAGTAAAAGAAGAAATTTAAGCAGAGAGTGGCATGGATAGAACTGGCAGCTCCCTAAATGTATAATCATATAACCCTTTATAGTAAAAAAGTATTATCTCAAATACATGTCATTCCTATTTTTATTTTATTTTATTTACAAATATACCCACTGAAGCTCATGTTTAGAAATTGGATTATCAGCCACTTGGCTGTTCATATGAAGAAATCTGGTCAGTGATCTAAGTTCAAGTCCAAGGTGCTTCCCCCTTTCCACCAGAGCCTTCTGACAACTAGTATTGAGTGAGAAGTAAAAAAATAACTCTAAAAAATATGTCTTCAACCTAAAGGAATTCTGGAAAAAGTGGAAACAACAAAAATGCATCAATATATATTGAACTGTTAGAGACATCAAGCTGTTCTATGACTGGCTCTCTTTGGCACATATTTTCACAGGGAAGAAAAGATAGAAAAACATTAGAAAGTGAACTTTAAAAGCGCTTAAAGACTAACCTGTATTCAAAAATTATTGGTATATCTTACATAATCACATTAGGTAGCTGCTAGAGTATATTTGGAAACCAATGGGTTTCATCTGGTTTGCCCTTTATAGTTAGCTGTTTTCCCCCCTCCAATCTTAGTTAATTTGCATTAGTTGTTTGATTAGTGTTTCCTTTGCTGGAATTGGTTCCATAACTTTACCTCAAGATCCTTGCATGCCATCTTGTTTACAATATTCGCTGAAGACAGATTTCTTTATTGATGAATGAATTAGAGAAATCATTATGATAAATCTCCTCTCCGGACAAGTTATTCTTTCAGTATTCTATGCTAATGTGTACTTCTTTTTCAATTCTTTATAGCTGCATGTGTTGATTTCAAAAGAAATGTACTCTCAGTCCTTTTCCTGTCCATATCCTTCAGTTCAGTTCAGTTCATTTCAGTCGCTCAGTCATGTCCGACTCTTTGCAACTCCATGAATTGCAGCATGCCAGGCCTCCCTGTCCATCACCAACTCCCGGAGTTCACCCAAACTCACGTCCATCGAGTCAGTGATGCCAACCATCCATCTCATCCTCTGTCATCCCCTTCTCCTCCTGCCCCCAATCCCTCCCAGCATCAGAATCTTTTCCAATGAGTCAACTCTTCGCATGAGGTGGCCAGAGTTTCAGCTTTAGTATCATTCTTTCCAAAGAACACCCAGGACTGATCTCCTTTAGAATGGACTGGTTGGATCTCCTTGCAGTCCAAGGGACTCTCAAGAGTCTTCTCCAACATCACAGTTCAAAATCATCAATTCTTCAGCACTCAGCTTTCTTCACAGTCCAATTCTCACATCCATACATGACTACTGGAAAAACCATAGCCTTGACTAGATGGACCTTTGTAGGCAAAGTAGTGTCTTTGCTTTTGAATATACTATCTAGGTTGGTCATAACTTTCTGCATCCTTCCCATCCTTCAAAATCTTGCTCAGACTCCATTGGCTTTTTAAATGTACACTCTTCACTCCTATTCTAAAGTTTCATGTCACCTAATGCATTTAGCATTTAATCATATACCATCTTTTTTTTATTCCCTATCTTTTCAAGATTAATGAATCCTTGAAATCAGAATGTCTGATTCATTCACTTCCATCTATCTCAAATGTCTTCTATCAAAATACTTTGATTTATTGATGAGATAACTGGAAATAATGAAAGTGAAAATCTATTGAAAGAATAAGGAAGGAATGGGACCAGTAAAGAACACAAGAATTCACAGCATAGTAATGTAGAATACTAACCCTGTTGGATCAGTGTCAATCCTTGAATGTAATAGCAAGAGTCAAAAAATTGCCTAGTGCTGTACATATATTAAATGTTCAGTAAATTTATGTGGGATGCATATATTAATACATTAAGCCTACACTTAATTAATCCATGCTCAGTAACTCCAACAGCATTATTCTTACAGCCATTCAAAATATGAAATCACTACTTTTATTTTCCAGTCTCTCATTTTGACTATATAAACAAGCTTCATCTAGAGGAGTTGAAAAACACATGTGATCCATGGTAGGTTTTTCTTACTTTTCACTACATAGAAAAGAAAAACGGAGTCTTTTCCTTCACAGTCACCAGGCTATGGAGAAGCAGCTGTGTTGTAATCATATATTAAAGGTAAAAGTTATTAATGAAATTTAGACATAGGTAGAACTTCAGGGGAGTTGGTTCATTTGGTGCATAAGAAAATACAAACTAATAATAAAAAGGCAAAATAACCTATCCCTTGGCTATTATTATGTGTAATAGCTAACTTGAAAGTAAACAAAAATGCTGAGTTGGATCTCAATATTAGACCAGATTCAGATTTCAATGAGCCTGAGCTTTAACCAGTAGCCAAGGTAAAAACAGTGCTGGGAGAACAGAAAGCACTTCTGAGAACTCTGGTTACCAAGAAGATAACCAACGTCAGGGGAAAATACCAAGAAACTATTGAAACCTGAGGGAATAGTGTGAAGGAGTTATTTCATTTTGTTTGTCAGTAAAATGAGCTTTCTGCAGAACCTTTAAGGAAATGGGCTGTGAGCGTGACTAATTGGGAACTGAATGTTTGGTTTGGGATGCTGCAGAGTAGAAGAGCATGTTTGGGTTGATACAATTCCCACAGCTCAGTAATGAACAATCACAGATAGATATTGCATGATCCAGACCCAGAGAAGGCTGTTCTTGCAGATATAGCCAAGCTGGTATTCCAGTCTCGATAAAAAGCCATTATAAGGTCTATTCATTCTGAGAAGAGTGACTGGGTGAAGGCAGAGAAAACAATCAAGAGACTGTCTTAGCAGGGTGCATATTTTTAAATGGTTATTAAGCAAAAAAGGTAATAAAGCAAATATTTATAGGAATGAAGCAAGAGGAAAAAGTCATGAGACTCACCCCAGTAGGGTGGAAACTTCTAAATGACTATTAAGAACTGGGCTTTGTAGTAGAGCCTGAAGTCAGGCAAGTTGATTCCTCCAGTTCCATTCTTCTTTCTCAAGATTGCTTTGGCTATTCCAGGTTTTTTGTATTTCCACACAAATCTTGAAATTATTTGTTCTAGTTCTGTGAAAAATACCACTGGTAGCTTGATAGGGATTACATTGAATCTGTAGATTGCTTTGGGTAGTGTACTCATTTTCACTATGTTAATTCTTCCAATCCATGAATGTGGTATATTTCTCCATCTATTAGTGTCCTCTTTGATTTCTTTCATCAGTATTTTATAATTTTCTATATATAAGTCTTTAGTTTCTTTAGGTAGATATATTCCTAAGTATTTTATTCTTTTCATTGCAATGGTGAATGGAATTGTTTCCTTAATTTCTTTTTCTATTTTCTCATTATTAGTGTATAGGATGCAAGGGATTTCTGTGTGTTGATTTTATATCCTGCAACTTTACTCTATTCATTGATTAGCTCTAGTAATTTTCTGGTGGAGTCTTTAGGGTTTTCTATGTAGAGGATCATGTCATCTGCAAACAGTGAGTTTTACTTCTTCTTTTCCAATTCAGATTCCTTTTATTTCTTTTTCTGCTCTGATTGCTGTGGCCAAAACTTCTAGAACTATGTTGAATAGTAGCGGTGAAAGTGGGCACCCTTGTCTTATTGCTGACTTTAGGGGAAATCCTTTCAATTTTTCATCATTTAGAATAATGTTTGCTGTGGGTTTGTCATATATAGCTTTTATTATGTTGAGGTATGTTCCTTCTATTCCTGCTTTCTGGAGAGTTTTTATCATAAATGGATGTTGAATTTTGTCAAAGGCCTTCTCTGCATCTATTGAAAATTGGGATAAATAAAACACACATTGATGGAGTTAAAGCAAAAGCCTAAGTACAGCACTACCAAAGGTTGAGAGGGTTGAAGGGACCCCAACTTGTCCCCCAATATTAAAGTGCCTCAGACAAGCCCAATTCATTTCTCCCAGTTTGGAAAAAAATTTTAAAGCCTGAATACAGGGATTACAATTAGAAATCTGACCAACAGTCATTTGTACTTGTGGCAGGGGTTGAGGAGAAGAATCAAGTTAAAGATTGACAAGTGATCCAGTGGTCCCTTGGCTTGACTCCTCACTGGGGACCCAAAGCCTTTTGTACAGTGTGGGCAAAATAGGAGGGAATGAAGGAGGACTTTCCAAGACTCCTTGATATAGGAACCCCCAACTGTGGTACCAAAACCCACTGGTGAAGCCTTGGCACAGGCGAAAATTGGATTGAGAAAATATGAGACAGAAAAATGTGAGAGCCAGTAAGACTTCTATATCCTGATAAGTTGGAATGTTTCAACAGACTTTATGTGAAATGGTTGTGTGTTCCTTACCTGAATGTTTTATGGGGATAGATACTAGGTCTGGCTGGGAAACTCGTTCTCTATCTAATATTGTAAAGCAAAACCCTGTTGATGAAATCCTAATAGAGGCTACAGTTAGGAATATAAGAGTTGATGGAATTATAGTAAAAGTTTATGGGAGAATTGATATGTTTGGACAGACTTTAAGTGAAGTGGTTGGATATTTTTTAAAACTTGACTATATTCACAGATGAGGCTTGTGTTTGGGGAATGTTTCCCCTATTTCTATTGAAAAACAGAAGGCATGTAAATCTCCCTTCCAAAGGATACTAATTGGACAGGCTAGGACATGCTAAATAGAAATTAGTAAGATTGACTGAGCTCTCATAGTGTGGAATAGAAGCTGGAGAACTGGAGTGAGAGGTGGTTGGGGACAAATTCTCATACATGATAATGCTACCTGGAGCCCTGACTGAAGCTTATGGCAGAAACCTGTGGGCACCTCTCAGCAACTATTACTGGAACTCTGGATTAGAAAATTTTTATTTGAGAGGTATTTTCTACCTCACTGTGCATACTAAGGCCCTTCAGTCATGTCCAACTCTTTGCATCCCTGTGGATTATAGACTGCCAGGCTCCTCTCTCCATGGGGTTCTCCGAGCAAGAATACTGTAGTGGGTTGTCATGCCTTCCTCCAGGGGATCTTCCTGACCCAGAGATTGAACCCGTGTCTCCTGTGGCTCCTGCATTGCAAGCAGATTCTTTACCACTGAGCCACCAGAGAAGTCCATTCTACCTCACTATCAGACATTAACTGAAGCTACCCAGTGACTGAAAGACATAAAATGATCTTGATATCTGCAATACTCATAATGTCTAGGGCAATATCAGAAAAATACTCTAATAGGGATGGAAATACTCCCAAACAGTTCCATAATATAATGGAAATTATTTATACAGAGTAATGTTGCTGACAAAGGTCTGTGTCGTTAAGGCTATGGTCCTTCCAGTAGTCATGTATGAATGTGAGATTTGGACCATAAGGAAGGGAGAGCACCAAAGAATTGATGCTTTCAAAATGTGGAGCTGGAGGAGACTCTTGAGAGTCCCTTGGACAGCAAGAAGATCGAGCCAGTCAAAACTGAAAGAAATCAATCCTGAATACTCATTGGAAGGAATGATGGTGAAGCTGAAGCTCCAGTCTTTTGGTCACCTGATACTAAGGGCTGACTCATTTGAAAAAACCCTGATTCTGGGAAAGACTGAAGACAGAAGAAGAGGGAAGCAGAGAATGAAATGGTTGAATAACATCACAGATTCAATGGATAGGAACTTGGGCAAGCTCTGAGAGATCGTGAGGGACAGGGTGGCCTGATATGCTGCAGTTCATGGGGTCGCAAACAGTCAGACATAACTTATCAACTGAACAACAAACAACATGTTGCTTGAGGAAAGGCAAGGCAGAGATACTCATGAGCAAGGAGTCACTTCCCCTAGGACTGACTTTAGAACTGTAGGAGGAGCTACTGGAATCTATTGTCACTTGAATAGTGTCCTTCAAACAGCTCTTAACTAACCAACTGTGGATGGCAGTTCCACAGTGAATGGATAGCTTATTTGAAAAGTCACTGTTCTAACTGAAGAAGGTAAAAACAAATCAGCTCAGCTCTGTGAGCTGAACTTCATGCTGTTTACCTAGCACTGATGGAAGAATTCAACAGTGGAAAAGAAAAAGCCCCTATGTTTGGGTTTTCACTGGTTCATGGGCGGTGGTCATTGGCATGGCCATATGGTCCAGAAAGAGGACAATGTAAACCTGGTCCATTTGGGGCACATCCTTACAGAAACCTCTGTAGGAATTTGGAGGGTACATTAAAAGAGGATATATCAAGGCTCATCCAAAATAGCCCATCCAGATTTAGAAGATGATTAGAATTTATGGGGTCCAGGGCAGGCCACCCCCAAGTATGCTACTTTGGCATATTAACTGTATTGAACAAAAGTCACCTAAGAAGCAGCCAATACAAGGACATTCTGGCCATCCTTTGTTCCCCTGAAAGCAGGAAATAAATCTCCCATGTGAAATGTACCCTCCTTGTACCAGAAGGGAGAAGGCATCTTTGTCACTGGAGATAGAGAATTTAGGCTGAGAAGCCTATATAAACAAACTGTTACTCCTTCACTAATTTCTACCCCAAGCCCCAGACTTCTTTGTCATGTAAATTCAAATTTATTGTTTCTTTGTATAAAAATTGCCTGTTTTGGTCATTTCTTTGAGTCTGATATTTCTATGAGATACCATACTTGTAAAATAAAAATTTGTGTGTTTTTTTCTCTTGTGTCAATTTAATTATTCAGTCAGCCAAAGAACCAAGAGAAGGGAAAGCGTGTTGTTTTTTTTTTTTTTCTCCCTTTACAGAATCAACAAGCATTTATCCCTTTGTGCTCACTTATTCTGTTTTGGCTTGTCTACCCTCTCCTTAGGTTTTTCTTTTCACTAATGATTCTGGAAAACTTAATATACAAATGAATTATACAGGTGAACTTAATGTAGTGCCTTGTGAAAAATGTATGATTTCATCTTGCTTAACTCTTCAATATAATGTTTGTTCTTTTGTGGTGTTAAAACGTCCACCCTATCTTATGGTGTCTGTAACTGTAACTACTTATTGGTATGATAATTATGGTCTTGCTGTGTTACAACAACTACAAGATTTAATGCAATCACTACGGTTGTGGGCTTACTAATCTTAGGGAATTCAGCCTTAATAACAACTACTACTACTGTTACTGTTACTATTACTGTTACTGTTACTGTGGCAGCAATATCATTGACTCAACAAGTGCAAATGCCCGATATGTTGAAAAATCATATTTTAGGTGTTTGGCAGATATTAGTTTAGACTTAGGGAAACTTCATAATCAGATACAGACCATGGAACACTCTCGATTGGACTTCACTGCTGCTGGAGCCGCTAATGACTTTTTCCACACCTTCTCTAACTTTACTTCTGGAAAAAACATTCTGTCTAATATCTTTCGTTATGCTGCTGTTGGTGCTCTAATTTTGTTTCTTGTAATCATTCTTCCTTGTATTGTCAGGATTCTTCGGCAGAACATTCAGAAGCTCGTGACTGAGCCACATCTGGCTCTTTTAAGAAATAAAAAAGGGGGAGATGCCAGGAGCCAGCATGAGGAACTCTGCCCGTGGCAAAGGTCATGAGGAAGGAGGCTCAGCATATGCAAAGGCGGGATCGAGCCTCAGGAGACCCCCTGTTCCCGAGCATCTACCCCCAAAACCAGAGTCTGCCTACTTTACTGTTTTATGCTCTCACCTACACCTCTGACTTTACGGGGGGCTGTCCCCCACCACCTCTCTCAGAGAAGGAGTTAACTTACAGCTCCAGTTAATAAAAATTCTTGGGCATGACAAGAGTGTTTCAACTTACAAACTCCTCTGAAGTTTCTCTAGCCTGCCTGAGCAGGTCCATCTGGCCACATGTGATTATTCACAGCCTCCCAACCGTGAGAGGCATGAGATGCTTTAAACTTTTTAAATACAGATTCTATTGAGAAGTTAGAAAATTATTAGTATAGTATAGTGGGTTGCTTAGTAATTGTATTGGTGAAGGGTTTTTCATTTGTTGAGCCAATATTTGCTGCTAAATCTCCATATTCCCTGCCCTTATAACGAATACAACTAGCATATAGGAGAAATAAGTATTAACCTTTGATATTAATCATGTTAAACCTTAGGCTAAGTAAATTCCTTTCTTAATTGTAACCCACTACACCCTCAACCTATAGGAATGCAACTTTATCTGGTACCTTCGGAGGGTGGTGTCTGGTTTAAGCAAAAATCACCCCTGGAAAAAATAAATTTTCTGGTTGACTGACCATTATCAGAAAGAAAGGGTCATAAAATGTCAGCAGGCCTTATGGGCAGAAGATGATGTCAAACCCCTAAGACCTTTGTATACATTTGTATAAAGCACCTGATTTTGATAATGGTCATGTCTGTTGACCCTGCGTGACTCTGTATTCATCCCAATGTATAACAAAACGTATATAAGCGAACCTGAACAATAAAAACGGACCAGTTCCTGGAAAGACTGGTTTCCCCCGTGTGGTCTTTTCTCATTGTCTTCTTTTCTGGCTGAATTCCCATCTGGAGCGTGGAGGCTCGCCATGTCTACTTACTTGCCCTGGCTTCTAAGACCCACACGAGAGGGACCCCAAGGTGGAGCACCCTCCGCTATTCAAGTGGGCGCTGGTGGCCTACATAGTTGGTGCAAACTCCTTGTCTTGGAGTTTTATTGGTTTTCCATGTAAACCAAGTTATTCAGCCTCTTTTTCTCCACTAATTTTCCTAATATACTATCCTTTTCTAATCTCTCTTTTTATCTGTAATTAAATAAATTCTTTCCTAGGACGCTGACTCCGTCCCCCCTTCAAATTCCCTGGATCCACCGGGACTGGACCCTGACACTGGGGGCCCTGGGCCCTGGCAGAAATGGACACTATCTCTGGACCAGGCTTTGTTCACCCAGTGATAGATGCAAATGCTCAGAATATTATAAAATAATCAGAATAGAAAAAATTGTCCCAATCTGGATAACTGGCCATAGTTCCTTCAGGCTAAAGAACACAACTTGCAAACCAAAATGTCTAACAATGAGCAGTGAGACATCCTCCTCAGAGTACTAGCTTGATGGAGAATTAGAATGGGCAATGGCAACACTGGTCTTCTAGAACTGTGGGAGATAAAGGCAGGAAGGTCTAGCCTTCACATACCGTCATGAACGTGTGCTTGCACTCAACATGAACATGAGCAGGGTTGGGGAATATCCTAACTGGATATTTCTGTTTTTCTGTTGGATCTGGGAGAGAGTGGGTGGGGAAGATGATGGTATACTTTCTTCTTTATATCATCTCAACATTTTCCCCTACTTGATCAGTGGTCACAGGACCAGGGCTGCAACTTCCAGGGCTGGAAATAAAAATGATTCTTAAGCAAGAGATTGAAGCCATATTTTACATCTTACACCAGAATTCCTAAAGGCCTGATGGGGCAGGACATGCCTTTAGCATTCTGTCAAAATTAGTGTAAGAGTAAAAGCAACCAGAAGGCCTGATGGTAAAGATAGCTCACCAATCTTTTCCCCGTGTAACCTTCAGTTCAGCTCAGTTCAGTTCAGTTCAGTCACTCAGTCGTGTCCGACTCTTTGTGATCACATGAATCGCAGCACACCAGGCCTCCTTGTCCATCACCAACTCCCAGAGTTTACCCAAACTCATGTCCATCAAGTCGGTAATGTCATCCAGCCATTTCATCCTCTGTCGTCCCCTTCTCTCCTGCCCATAATCCCTCCCAGCATCGGGGTCTTTTCCAATGAGTCAACTCTTCGCATCAGGTGGCCCAAGTATTGGAGTTTCAGCTTCAGCATCATTCCTTCCAATGAATACCCAGGTCTGATCTCCTTTAGGATGGACTGGTTGGATCTCCTTGCAGTCCAAGGGACTCCCAAGAGTCTTCTCCAACATCACAGTTCAAAGGCATTAATTCTTCGGTGCTCAGCTTTCTTCACAGTCCAACTCACATCCATACATGACCACTGGAAAAACCATAGCCTTGACTAGATGGACCTTTGTTGGCAAAGTAATGTCTCTGCTTTTGAATGTGCTATCTAGGTTGGTCATAACTTTCCTTTCAAGGAGTAAGTGTCTTTTAATTTCATGGCTGCAATCACCATCCCTATGTGAACAGGAGTGGGTGAAGGGTGAAACACTTGTAGACTAGTATTGCTACCAGCAAGCTAGACCAGAACAGTGGCCAAACCTAATGTCTATTCTAAAGAAGGAAGAGTTGGAATATAAACAGTGAGAAGGATGAATAGGCTCTGAGTAAAGTAACAAATAAATAGGTTTTATAATAAGGAAAATGAAATCAAATATTGAATTAGTGCCTCAAAAGAAGGTTAGAGAAAGAGATGATATTGTCTCTTAGCTCAATTATATCAAGTGCCTTGAAAGGGTGAATCTATAGGGTTGTCTGGACCACTCCTGCCTTTGGAACCTGACAAAATGGAATGGAAGCCTACAAACCTGAGTGACCTTCCCTGGGAGACATTTTCAATATGTCTTTCTTTTCTATATGAGGAGGAGCTAAAATGATCATTAATGACTGCACGGGATTCTAGTAAAGTGCCCGAAACAGAGCTCCTGAAACCCTAGAAAGTGTCAGAATTGAGTTGAATCTTAGGACTCCTAGTTGGGGCCACAGAAAAGTGCTTGGTTCACACTTTGGTGACCAGAAGTTTATGTGAATAGTAAAAGAGGTTTACAGGGAAGAAACACACAGTAGGGAAGAATTGGGTTTTCCCTACACAGGTGGAAAGCTGAGTTTTTCATTTTGAGATTCCATGTCCAGAAAGGGAATTAAACAAGTATTTGTTGAATTGAATAGAATGTACTTGAGACCAGACTGTTGATGCTTGCATCATGACTGTCCTCCTCAAAGAGAAGCCTGGCGGGGTTACAAAGCATGAAACCCCTTCTGTACATTTTCATTCTGCTTTATAAGAACAAAATAATCTTTAAGTAAAGTGAAGTTTATCTATATTCCTGTAGAAATAATATGCAATCCCTTCCTCCTCCCAAAAGACTAAATTCTGGATGATTGCAGTAGCATCTAATCAGTTACAATTTGTGTGGTTTCTTTTTCTTTTTTTTCCCCAGAAAGCTAACTGCATTTACATGATCAGCATGATACCTATAAAAATATGTGTTTATGTGAGTTCAATCTGAATGATACCAAGTGTTACAAGTTTCATGGAGCAGATTCACCAGGTGGGAGAGCTTGATTTTTTTTTTAAGTTTTAAAAAATATTTTGAAATTTTAAAATCTAATAGTAAGCTTAATTAAGGTGAAAAGAAAAAAGAAGTACTTAAAGGAGTTATTTTAAGATATTTAAATTTCAGTAAGTCGTTATACCAAATAATTATGGGTGCTGATATAATTTTCAAACTTCCTAATTATGCTTACATCGTATCTTCATTTTTTTTTTCCCTTTGTCTTATTCCAGGATTTAAGTTCCTTTTGAAGCCTGAAAGTAAATTGTTAGATTTACTTTCTTTCCCATTTGAGCTTTTTGAACTAACATTTCTATAAGATTCTATCTTATGGAATAATCTGTGAGTCAGGTATTACTGATTGGCTCTAAGATCTATAGTCCTCTTTTCCCTTCTGGCTGTAGGATCTTCTGGAAATGTCTGTGCAGTTTAAAAACTCCATTTCTCCACCATATTTATGAGATGTGGCCATGTGACTAAGTCCAGGACAATGAGATACGGAAGTAATGGGTGCAGTGAAATACCTGGACTTCACATTTTTGTCTTCTTATCTGGCTACAGCCCATGGTTTAGCTCAGTTCAGTTCAGTAGCTCAGTCGTGTCCAACTGTTTGTGACCCCATGAACTGCAGCACGCCAGGCCTCCCTGTCCATCACCAACTCCCGGAGTTCACTCAGACTCACATCCATCGAGTCCGTGATGCCATCCAGCCATCTCATCCTCTGTCGTCCCCTTCTCCTCCTACCCCCAATCCCTCCCAGCATCAGAGTCTTTTCCAATGAGTCAACTCTTCTCATGAGGTGGCCAAAGTACTGGAGCTTCAGCTTTAGCATCATTCCTTCCAAAGAAATCCGAGGATTGATCTCCTTCAGAATGGACTAGTTGGATCTCCTTGCAGTCCAAGGGACTCTCAAGAGTCTTCTCCAACACCACAGTTCAAAAGCATCAATTCTTTGGTGCTCAGCCTTCTTCACAGTCCAACTCTCACATACATGACCACAGGAAAAACCATAGCCTTGACTAGACGGACCTTAGTCGGCAAAGTAATGTCTCTGCTTTTCAATATGCTATCTAGGTTGGTCATAACTTTTCTTCCAAGGAGTAATCATCTTTTAATTTCATGGCTGCAGTCACCATCTGCAGTGATTTTGGAGACCAAAAACATAAAGTCTGACACTGTTTCTACTGTTTCCCCATCTATTTCCCATGAAGTGATGGGACCGGATGCCATGATCTTCGTTTTCTGAATGCTGAGCTTTAAGCCAACTTTTTTACTCTCCTCTTTCACTTTCATCAAGAGGCTTCTTAGCTCCTCTTCACTTTCTGCCATAAGGGTGGTGTCATCTGCATATCTGCGGTTATTGATATTTCTCCCGGCAATCTTGATTCCAGCTTGTGTTTCTTCCAGTCCAGTGTTTCTCATGATGTACTCTGCATAGAAGTTAAATAAGCAGGGTGACAATATACAGCCTTGATGTACTCCTTTTCCTATTTGGAACCAGTCTGTTGTTCCATGTCCAGTTCTAACTGTTGCTTCCTGACCTGCATACAGATTTCTCAAGAGGCAGGTCAGGTGGTCTGGTATTCCCATCTCTTTCAGAGTTTTCCAGTTTATTGTGATCCACACAGTCAAGCGCTTTGGCATAGTCAATAAAGCAGAAATAGATGTTTTTCTGGAACTCTCTTGCTTTTTCCACGATCCAGAGGATGTTGGCCATTTGATCTCTGGTTCCTCTGCCTTTTCTAAAACCAGCCTGAACATCAAGGAGTTCACGGTTCACGTATTGCTGAAGCCTGGCTTGGAAAATTTTGAGCGTTACTTTACTAGCATGTGAGATGAGTGCAATTGTGTGGTAGTTTGAGCATTCTTTTGCATTGCCTTTCTTTGGGATTGAAATGAAAACTGACCTTTTCCAGTCCTGTGGCCACTGTTGAGTTTTCCAAATTTGCTGGCATATTGAGTGCAGCACTTTCACAGCATCATCTTTCAGGATTTGAAACAGCTCAATTGGAATTCCATCACCTCCACTAGCTTGGTTTGGGCCAAGAAAAAGAAGGAAAGGAACACCTTAGGAATAGCTGGATCAGCAAAAGAAGAAATCTGGATCCTTAAATGATCATGGGGAACACGGTACCCACTGAGCTGGATCATCTTTAGGTTGATATGTGATAGAAGTAAAGTTTAATCATATTTAATACATCACAGTTTAAAATCCCTTTGTTTAAGCAGCTTAGCATTTGATCTGATACAATTTATCTGAGTTCATCATCTTAACATTAGGAATGTAAATAGATGGCTTTTGTTTTTCTTGTGTTAATTGACTCTTTTGACCTAGGTCCTCAGCCCAGGATTCTGTTCTTACTATGCAACTGAAGTGAAAGTCACTCAGTCCTATCTGACTCTTTGTGACCTCAGAGACTACACTGTCCATGGAATTCTGCAGGCCAGAATATTGGAGTGGGTAGCCTTTCCCTTCTCTAGGAGATCTTCCCAACCCAGGAACAGAACCCAGGTCTCCACATTGCAGGCAGATTCTTCACCAGCTGAGCCACAAGGGAAGCCACTATGCAAGCCCTAAGCATCTATTTCTGGCTTTCAAGGCAATTCTTGATTTTATATATATATATATATATATATATAAAATATATAACAGTATATATTCTAGATATGTATATATATAGAGATTTTTCTTTTCAACGCATTAAATTCTTTTTATTGTCATTTATGTCTTATTTCAACAATATCATAAATTAATTAATTGCAATCTTATGGACAGTATGTCTTTATATACATAGAATTTCAAGATACAGATTCTGAAATCCTTTCTTTCTTAAAAGATTTGGGGAGAAGAGGGGGTGAAAGAGGATGGATGGCCGGTTGGCATTATCAACTCAATGGACATGAGTTGATGCAAACTCCGTGAGATAGTGGAGGACAGGGAAACCTGGTGTGCTGCAGTCCATGGGGGTCAGAGATGGACTTTTTTTTTTAATATTGTGGTGGTAAAATAATTGTTCACAGCACCCACCAATAAAGCAGATTATGTTAGATGCCTCCGGATTAGAATTCTGGTCTTTTTGGTAGTCTTGGAAAAAGAAATGGCAACCCACTCCAGTGTTCTTCCCTGGAGAATCCCGGGGACTGTGGAGCCTGATGGGCTGCCGTCTTTGGGATCACACAGAGTCGGACACGACTGAAGCGATTTAGCAGCAGCAGCAGCAACATAGAGCAGTTTCATAGATTTCTAGTAAGAGCTCCTTTTTCATAAGAATCTTGAGACTCATTTTGCTTGTTTTTAAGTGAAGCTGAGTCTTAAGTTTCCCCTTTGCTTAAATACCTGTTTCATTTTACAACAGATCAATAGTATTTGTTGAATGTATGAGTAAGTAAATACCTTTATAGAATAAAGTTTTACTAAGTGGCTATGAAAAAAATCATAAGAATGTTTCACGATGACATGAGATGACAGGCATCTTCCAACTTTCCATTTGCCACTTAAGAGCAAAATATTCCCTTTGCCACAAGATTTTACTCTGTGAGGATAGTTTTGTGAATTTCAAATTAAATCTTAACAAGAAAATCTCAGTTAACATAACAGGAAGACACTGCATGAAAAAGCAGAGAAAAGCTATTAACATAGATGTCAAAATAGATATTATTGGCCCTGTTGAAAAAGGTGGATATATCACCTACATTAAGCTCATGCTTTACAGAAATTGAACACTGGTATAACTTTTAACATTTTATGTATTTTTACAAGCTATTTATTATTAACTTTGATATTGCAAAGAAGGACGCATTTTGTTCAACCTCCTAGAAAATATCTTCTGCTTGCTTTTTTTTTAGGAAATTAATTCTGATTTAAATGTTTAGTTGCATCTCGATTTTTAGGCCCTTATTCTTTTGAGATAGATTTAATTATATTAACATTCTTCACACTTTTTGAAAGTTGGAAGGCCGCATCGTACCCCTTGAACCCTAACTACTTCTGTGTTCATTTTGTAAATACAAAGATACTTTCCTATCGTTGTTGTTGAGTTAGTCATTCAACTGTGTCTGACTCTTTGTGAGCCCATGGACTGTAGCTCACCAGGATCCTCTGTCCATGGAATTCTCCAGGCAAGAATACTGGAGTGGATAACCATTCCCGTCTCTGGAAATCTTCCTGACTCAGGGTTCGAACCTGGGTCTCCCACATTACAGACAGTTTCTTAACTGTCTGAGCCACCAGGGGAGCCCTAACTATAAAACTACACTAAAAGTCAGAAAGTTAACATTAGAGCAATACTATTATGTAATGGAGAGATGTTATTCGAATTTTTAAAGTCCTTCCAATGAATATTCAGGACTGATTTCCTTCAGGATGGACTAGTTGGATCTCCTTGCAGTCCAAGGGATTCTCAAGAGTCTTATTTTTCCTTTAAAATTCTGGTCCAGAGTCCAATCCAGTATCACATTAGATTCAACTATTCAGTCTTTAGTTTCATTTAAGATGAAGCAGTTCCACAGATTTTCTTTGATTCTCATGACCTAGATATATTGGAACAATATAGAGCAATTATTTTGTAAATGTTCCTCAGTTTGAGTTTGTCTGATATTTCCTTATTTTCAGATACACCCTGGTGGCTCAGATGGTGAAGAATGTACCTACAATACAGGAGACCTGGATTGAAACCCTGGGTTGGGAAGACCTCCAGAGAAGGGAATGGCAACCCACTCCAGTATTCTTGCCTGGAGAATTCCATGGACAGAGAAGGGCTACAGTGCATGGGGTCACAAAGAGTTGGACACAATTGAATGACTAACACTTTTCACTTTGACTTTCAGATACAGATATGCCTGTTTGATGGTAATACAGAAGTGGCGTGTCTTTCTTTACACATTCTAGAAAGAAGCATGGATTTGGCTATTACTGAAGATGTTGATTTTGACCACTTGCTAAGGTGGTGTCTGACATATTTCTGTACTGTAAAATTGCTAGTTTTGCAAATAATCATATTTTGGTTGGAGATACTTTGAGGTATGTGAATATTCTATTCCTCATTTAGTTTACATTGATAAATTATTAGTATAATGAAGGCTGAATGGTGATTTTTTTTCCTAATCATTTCTTCTAAATTCATTACTTTGCATTCTACCATAAGGAAGAACTTTTCTTTCTCCCCACTCATTAATTTATATCAGTATGGAGTTATGGGGTTTTGTTTTCTTTCATAGGTTATATTCCATTATTATTTCAAGATTCAGATTGTCATGGATTTAGTTAGTAGACTTTCCTTCAAGCAGACCCTTGAGTCTTTTTGACATGTTTATCATTCTTTTTAGCATATCTTATATTTCAAATGTTACAGGCCCATCATGCCCTTTTCCCATGCCAGCCTGGTATCAGCCATTTCTCCAAACAGCCTTGGTTTCTGGTAGCAGAGAATGATTTAGAAACCAAGATGTGAGCAGTAGGTTTGCTCATTGTTACTTCAGAGACATTGATTACAGACTCTCTCAGAGGACAGAGCCAGTAATTCTAAGCTGGTTTCTCTCTCTAGCACATGTGTGTTTAGTTGCTCATTCAGGTCCAGCGCTTTATGACCCTTTGGACTGTAGCCTGCCAGGCTCCTCCGTCCATGGAATTTTTCAGGCAAGAATAATGGAGTGGGTTGTCATTTCCTCCTCAGGGGATCTTTCCAATTCAAGGATCAAACCCAGGTCTCCTGAGTCTCCTCCTTTGCAGGTGGATTCTCTACCTACTGAGCCATCAGGGAAGCACAAGTTCATCTATTATTTCAACTTCGTCTATCTATCTATCCATCTATCTATCTATCCACCCATCCATCTATCTATGTATCTATCTATGCCATAAGTATATGCTGATACCTCCAATTCCAACCTGACACTGGAAAGTTTATGCTAGCCTGCCCTCTCTTAATATTTATTTCTCCCATCTCTGACAGTGAAACTGGGCTTTCATTATCATCAATAGATTTACTTGTTTGCTCAATCCTAGAATACACTGAAAGTAGTTTCAAAACTGGCAAAAATCAAACTTACTGACTCGAGTTGAATATTCGCTTACAGTCCTTTCTGCCTTTATCCCAAATGCGTATAAAATACTTTTTCAACATTATTTGTCTTAGTTTTGGTTATTTTCCTACATTTTCAATGTGGTTATATCATTATTTTGAAATGGAGTTAGAATTATTCTTATCTATTGGTATTTAGTATTAGAGTTTCCCTGCCTTTGTTGATGTATTACTGTTGGTGGTGCTGGTGGTGAATATATACAACATTATGATTCCAGGAGCCTCTACACTAGAAGGTGGACTCAGGAAAGTATCCCTCCACCCCTCGTTTCCACTCATTCTTACTTCCTGTTCCCTTCCATTTTGTTTTCACCCTCTCATTGCTCCTACCATCTTTTAAACCATTCTATAAGATATAATATATATTTTACATTATACCACATTTAAACCACCCTGTATATATATATACGTGTATACACATGTATATGTATATATATGTGTGTGTATATAAATCTATATATATATGCTGTCCATTATTACACAAATTTTGCTTATTGTTGGTATTTTATCCACTTTGCTCTATTCTATTTAATACAACCTGGGAACTATTATTTATATGTTCATAGATATTTTCCTCATTCTATTTGACAGCAATATAGCACTCCATTCTATAATAGCTCATTCCATCATTCTTCTATATATGGGTATTTAGGTGGTTTTCCAAACTTTACAATTCTAAATAATGCTGCAATAAATATTTGAATATATATATATATATATATATATACACACACATACATACATATTTATGTGTTTGTGCTGTAATAAATAACCATTCTATAATAAATAACTATGAGCTATAATAAATAACTAGATGTGTACATGTGTGATTCTGCTCAGTCATGTCCAATTCTTTGCAGCTTCCTAGAGTATGGCCCACCAGGCTCAAGGGTCCATGGAATTTTCCAGGCAAGAATACTGAAGTGGGATGCCATTTCTTTCTCCAGGGCATCTTCCCCACTCAGGGATCAAATCCATATCTCTTGTATCTACTGCATTGACAAGCAGATTCTTTACCACTGCACTGCCTGGAAAGCCCTAAAATTTATGTATTTGGATCTATTTTTGCATTTTAAAAAACATCCACTAATCTGTATCCATTTATGAATCATTATGACACTGATCCATGGAGCCTTCACAGTATGTTTAATATCTACCAAAACCAGTCCACCCTCAGAGCTCTTCCTTCTCACTGTTTTCCTCCCTCTCCTAGAATGTTTTTTTTCCATAAAAACCTTAGTATCAGATATGGGTCCATAAGAAGCTAGGGGTTTGGGTTGTTGTTTTTAATGGGAATTTTCAAATGTACAAATTAACTTAGAGAGACGTGCCATCTTTATGATGCTGATTCATCAGATCCAAAACAAGGGATATCTTTCAAGTTAACTTTTGTATCTCTCAAGAGCATATTATTCTCTTCTCATATTCTTAAGCAGTCTCCAAAATTGCCTATTCTTTTCATTTTACCTTCTTCATCAGAAGCATCATCTTATCAAGACTAATTTATTGAATCACAAGGAACTTTTAAGCCCCTTCCTTATGGTCAGAGCGCTAATTTGCCAGGACTCTTTTTTCAGTATTTTCACACTCAAGGTTAACTTCTTTTGAATATGATTTTATTCAATGTCTTCTCTCTGCCACATAGCTCCCCCAGCCCACCTCAGTAATCTGTAAAGGTTTGCAGCAGGAGCTCCAGAATTAGCTCTGCTGGAAATTCTTCTCTTTTTTTTTTAACTTAAGTCATTTGAAGTCTTTAGTTTTGTTGTCTTTTGATTATACTGAAAGTGTTTTTGTGATTCTGTTTGTTCTTCTGTTGTTCTTAATGGTTTATTTGAAAGATACAAGGAGAGATTTGGATTTTGGCTACTGAAAAAACTTATCTACTTATAACAAAAATCACTTTTAATTGTCAAGTTAGACACGACTTACATACAGTCTTTACAAAGGATATATGTTACAGAATCCTCCCACAATTAAATAATTCAATCCAGCTCAAGCTTGTTCCTTCAGACAAATTTGAAATCTTCTTTTCATCAGTCAATGATTTGTAACATATTGTGTTCCCTCTCTTTCTTATGGGAAGTAGATTTGGGTAACCAACATTTGTTGTTTAATCTAGGTTTAAATAACCCCAGGTTCCCAGTGTAAATATTTATTTCTATCCTCCAAATCTGTGGTTTTAATTTGTGTTCTGTGGCGTCTTAGTGGTTCTATGAAGAGGGAGAAGTGGACCTGTGGGCAGGCTACAGTATCACTTGATCAAAACAGGTCAACTTTTAATGTGTCTTTCTTTTAAGTTTAAGTTATCATAAGTATGTATGGTTCAAAGCCTTTAAAAATACAAGTAAAAAGAGAAAAAACAATGACTACCTCTAAATGGATTTTATGTCTTTTTTGAATTCTTCTAAAGACTCATTGCTTTTTGTTTGTATGAACTTTTTTTAGTAAACCAACTCCATTCCCACTTCAAAGTAGTTCAGAAGAAATAGAATATATGGGAAAAGATTATATCTAACTAGCATTTCACTATTCTGCCTCTGTTTCTTATAACAAAATGCTATTCTGTTAGTTATACCGCCAAAAAAGGTACAACGTTAAAACTTCATATTAATATCTGAAAACAACAACTTCCTTAACTCTTATAGTTTTATGGATTGACTGGGTCCACGTAGACAGTTTTCTGTTGTTCTACTTGGGGCCATATGGGGGGAGCACTCAGATGTCAGCTGAGGGTGAAGCCATCTGGCCATTTGCCTGGGATGCTCAATGGACAGACCTCTCTCCATGTCGACATAATCTCAGGGACTCTCTCCATGTAGTCTTCTCTCATAATCTCTCAATCAGGGTTGCCAGACTCCTCACATGGTGGCTCAGGTCTCCCCAAAGTACAAAAGTGGGAGTTGTGAGGTTTTATTAGATCATACCCCAGAACCAACATATTCTTCCATATTCTACTAGTTAAAGCTAGTCACAGGCCCAGCCTAGACTGAAGGGGTAGGAACAATAAAATGCATAAATACCAGGAGTTATGGCTTACTGGGGTCTCTTTTTGCTGTGCTCAACCCTGTCTTTACACTCAGAAGTGTAATAAGAAGTGTAAGACAAGATTGTCTTACAACCCTGTATTTCTCTTTAGTTCTGCTATCTTTGAATGATTTCCTTTTTTAAAAAAATGTATTGGAGCATAGCTGTTTTACAATGTTGTGTTAGTTTATGCTGTACAGCAAATTGAATCAGCTATACATATACACATATCCCCTCTTTTGGGGATTTCCTTCCCATTTAGGTCACCACAGAACACTGAGTAGAGTTCCCTGTGCTCCACAGTAGGTTCTCATTAATTATCTATTTTATACATAGTAGCAATGGCACCCCACTTCAGTACAGTACTCTTGCCTGGAAAATCCCATGGGCAGAGGAGCCTGGTAGGCTGCAGTCCATGGGGTCGCTAACAGTCTGACACGACTGAGCGACTTCACTTTCACTTTTCACTTTCATGCATTGGAGAAGGAAATGGCAACCCACTGCTGTGTTCTTGCCTGGAGAATCCCAGGGACAGGGGAGCCTGGTAGGCTACCATCTCTGGGGTTGCTCAGAGTCGGGCACTACTGAAGCGACTTAGCAGCAGCAGCAGCAGTGTGTGTGTATATATATCAGTCCCAATTTCCCAATTCATCCCATCTCTCCCCTTTCCCTTTTTGGTGTTCACATGTTTGTTCTCTGTGTCTCTATTTCTGCTTTGCAAATAGGTTCTTCCATACCATTTTTCTAGATTCCACATACATGCATTAACATGTACAGTATTTGTTTTCCTCTTTGTGACTTACTTCACTTTGTATGACAATCTCTATGTCCATCCAAGCCTGCATTGGCACAAATTTCATTCCTTCCTATGGTTGAGTAATATTTCATTGTACATTTGCACCACATCTTCTTCATCCATTTCCAATGTTGATGGACACCTAGGTTGCTTCCATATCCTGGGTATTGTAAATAGATCTGCAGTGAACATTGGGGTGAATGATTTCTTAATTCTTTAGATGTGTCTTCGTTTACTCTGTGCTTTCACTCTCTGACTTCTAACTCTTTAGTTTACATTTGTTCAGATTCCAAGAACAAGTGACCAAACAAACATTTATGGGGCAAGTTTTATTTCCTGCAAAATGTCTTCTAATATAGAGGATGCATTTTTCAAATATGCTTTATTTCTGTCTTTCTTTCTTTAGTAAGAATTAAAAGTATAGAAGAGTCAAAAGCCTTGTCAGCTGAGAATCTAGTTGTTTGTTGTTATATCACTTGCCAAGTACAGAGTAAGTGATACAACGTACTTGTTGTATTGAAATCAATTCTACAGTGGAATCTTCATGTCCCATGTTTCCACTGTCTAGTGAGAAACTTGGCCTGAACAAGATGCTCTTTTCTGAGTAACTGCATTCCTAGTACTCAGTGGTACAAAAGCCTTCCTTGTTTCTGTTGTGAGCTTCCTGGCCCTAGGCAACCTGCAGTGAAAGTTCTGGAATAAGGACTTAGAAGTCCTTCAGCTTAGAAGTCCTTCCCTGATGGCTCAGATGGTAAAGAACCTGCCTGCAATGAGGGAGATACAGTTTCAATCCCTGGGTAGAGAAGATCCCCTGGAGAAAGAAATGGCTACCCAATTCAGTATTCTTGCCTGGAGAATTCCATGGACAGAGAAGCCTGGCGGGCTATAGTACATAGGGTCTCAAAGATTCAGACACAACTGATCAACTAACACTTTTATCTTCAGAGTCTGTAGCTAAAAATTTTCCCTTTGGTCCTCAGTGGTCATTATCAGGATTATTCCAGTACTGAGCACACCAGAACTTCCACCAACACCTTCTATGCCTGAGCAAACTTTGCACATTTCATTTCCTGATGATTAATTAATTAAGGTACTAAAACTTTCCAAATAAAATAATTAATTTAGGTTTCATTTGACAAAATTGCCAAACCTTTTTTTAATCAGCTGGAATTCAAAAGTGACTTGGTGAAGTGGTAATTTTCAATCTCAAAATTCTGTCCACAGGTTCAGAAGGTAGGTGTATGTTCTGGCTAAATTTCATCTGATAGCTAAATTTTCAGTGCACTTCCAACTAAATCTTGGTCTGTACTCTGTAACTCCTATCACTGAATCTGTAGGGTGCCTGCTGGAAATGAACTCAGAAATTTTCGGCTGAATTTAATCTCAGTAAGATTTTCCGTTCTTGAATATTACACAGCAGGCTACCATTTGATGCGTGGGTTGTGTCTCTTTTAGCAATTAGGAACCAGTGGTACTTAATGAAATAAAAGATAATTTTTAAGTATTGCTAACTTGGACTCTAAGTTATATGTGAGTTTTCTTCCTAAGAACATTTTTCTGAGTATAAATAAGAGAAAGTAGTCATCTTTCAACTAGGAGAAAGAATGCAGCTACACAGCTGACTTGTCTCCCACATCAGCAGTATGAGGCCATATTCAATCCCACAGGCCTGTAGAAGCCTTCTGGACCCAACTTTTTTAATAAAGGAGAACATATATAGGGGAGGAACAAGAGAAAAAAAACAAATGGTAAAGAAATATATATGACTTGTTTCACTATTTGGAATACATTCAGTTCAGTTCAGTCACTCAGTCATGTCCGACTGTTTGCGACCCCATGAATCGCAGCACACTAGGCCTACCTGTCCATCACCAACTCCCGGAGTTCACTCAGACTCATGTCCATCGAGTTAGTGATGCCATCCAGCCATCTCATCCTCTGTTGTCCCCTTCTCCTCCTGCCTTCAATCTTCCCCAGCATCAAGGTCTTTTTCAAAGGGTCAGCTCTTCACATCAGGTGGCCAAAGTATTGGGGTTTCAGCTTCAACACCAGTCCCTTCAATGAACACCCAAGACTGATTTTCTTCAGGATGGACTAGTTGTATCTCCTTGCAGTCCAAGGGACTCGCAAGGGTCTTCTCCAACACCACAGTTCAAAAGCATCAATTCTTTGGTGTTCAGCTTTCTTTACAGTCCAACTCTTACATCCATACATGACCACAGGAAAAACCATGGCCTTGACTAGATGGACTTATGTTGGCAAAGTAATGTCTCCGCTATTTAATATGCTATCTAGGTTGGTCATAACTTTCCTTCCAAGGAGCAAGTGTCTTTTAATTTCATGGCTGCATTCACCATCTGCAGTGATTTTGGAGCCCAGAAAAATAAAGTCAGCCACTGTTTCCCCATCTATTTCTCCTGAAGTGATGGGACTGGATGCCATTAGTTTCCTGAATGTTGGGATTTTAGCCAACTTTTTCACTCTCCTCTTTCACTTTCATCAGGAGGCTCTTTAGCTCTTCTTTACTTTCTGCCATAAGGGTGGTGTCATCTGTGTATCTGAGGTTATTGATATTTCTCCTGGCAATCTTGATTCCAGCTTGTGCTTCCTCCAGCCCAGCATTTCTCATGATGTACTCTGCATATAAGTTAAATAAGCAGGGTGACAATAGACAGCCTTGATGTACTCTTTTTCCTATTAGCAACCAGTCTGTTGTTCCATGTCCAGTTTTAACTGTTGCTTCCTGACTTGCATACGGGTTTCTCAAGATGCAGGTCAGGTGGTCCGGTATTCCCGTCTCTTTCAGAATTTTCTACAGTTTATTGTGATCCACATAGTCAAAGGCTTTGGCATAGTCAATAAAGCAGAAATAGATGTTTTTCTGGAACTCTCTTGCTTTTTCCATGAATCAGCATTTGTTGGCAATTTGATCTCTGGTTTCTCTGTCTTTTCTAAAACCAGCTTGAACATCTGGAAGTTCATGGTTCACATATTGCTGAAGCCTGGCTTGAAAAATTTTGAGCATTACTTTACTAGAGTGTGAGATGAGTGCAACTGTGTGGTAGTTTGAGCATTCTTTGGCATTGCCTTTCTTTGGGATTGAAATGAAAACTGACCTTTTCCAGTCCTGTGGCCACTGTTGAGTTTTCCAAATTTGCTGGCATATTGAGTGCAGCACTTTCACAGCATCATCATCCAGGATTTGAAATAGCTCAACTGGAATTCCATCACCTCCACTAAGTTTGTTCGTAGTGATGCTTCCTAACGCCCACCTGACTTCACATTCTGAGATGTCTGGCTCTAGGTGAGTGTGAGTGACCACACCATTGTGATTATCTTGGTCATGAAGATCTTTTTTGTAAAGTTTTTCTGTGTATTCTTGCCACATCTTCTTAATATCTTCTGCTTCTGTTAGGTTCATACCGTTTCTGTACTTTATTGAGCCCATCTTTGCATGAAGTGTTCTCTTGGTATGTCTAATTTTCTTGAAGAGATCTCTAGTCTTCTCCACTTTCTTGTTTTCCTCTATTTCTTTGCACTGATCGCTGAGGAAGGCTTTCTTATCTCTTCTTGCTGTTCTTTGGAACTCTGCATTCAGACGGGTATATCTTTCCTTTTCTCCTTTGCTTTTCACTTCTCTTCTTTTCATAGCTATTTGTGGCCTCCTTAGACAGCCATTTTGCTTTTTTGCATTTCTTTTCCAAGGGGATGGTCTTGATCCCTGTCTCCTGTACAATGTCACGACCTTCCACTCATAGTTCATCAGGCATGCTGTCTATCACATCTAGGCCCTTAAATCTATTTCTCACTTTCACTGTATAGTCATAAAGGATTTGATTTAGGTCATACCTGAATGGTCTAGTGGTTTTCCCCACTTTCTTCAATTTCAGTCTGAATTTGGCAATAAGGAGTTCATGATCTGAGCCACACAGTCCACTCCACAGTCTTGTTTTTGCTGACTGTATAGAGCTGCTCCATCTTTGGCTGCAAGGGATATATAATCAATCTGATTTCGGTGTTGACCATCTGGTGATGTGCATGTGTAGAGTCTTCTCTTGTGTTGCTGGAAGAGGGTGTTGCTATGACCAGTGCATTCTCTTGGCAGAACTCTGTTAGCCTTTGCCCTGCTTTATTCTGTACTCTAAGGCCAAATTTGCCTGTTACTCCAGGTGTTTCTTGACTTCCTACTTTTGCATTCCAGTCCCCTATAATGAAAAGGACATCTTTTTTGGGTGTTAGTTCTAGAAGGTCTTGTAGGTTTTCACAGAACCATTCAGCTTCTTCAGCATTACTGGTCGGGGCATAGACTTAGATTACCGTGATATTAAATGGTTTGCCTTGGAAATGAACAGAGATCATTCTGTCGTTTTGAGTACAAACATTTTGCAGTACAAATCCGAGTACTGCATTTTGGACTCATTTGTTGACTATTATGGCTACTCCACTTCTTCTAAGGGATTCCTTCCCACAGTAGTAGATATAATGGTCATCTGAGTTAAATTCACCCATTCCAGTCCACCTTAGTTCGCTCATTCCTAGAATGTCAGTGTTCACTTTTGCCATCTCCTGTTTGACCACTTCCAATTTGCCTTGATTCATGGACCTAACATTCCAGGTTCCTATGCAATATTGCTCTTTATTGCATCAAATCTTGCTTCTATCACCAGTCCCATCCACAACTGGGTTTTGTTTTTGCTTTCGCTCCTTCCCTTCATTCTTTCTGGAGTTATTTCTCCACTGATCTCCAGTAGCATATTGGGCACCTACTGACCTGGGGAGTTCATCTTTCAATGTCCTATCTTTTTGCCTTTTCATACTGTTTATGGGGTATAACTAACTTTAAGGATTCCTATTGTAGCAATGTAAACTTGTTAGAGAGAATTACTTTATACAACTAGGCACCAACTTGGAGACGAAAATGGCAACCCACTCCAGTATTCTTGGCTGGAGAATCCCATGGACAGGGGAGCCTGGCAGGCTACTGTCCATGGGTCACAAGATTCAGACATGACAGCGACTAAACCATCACCATCAGGTACTAACTATACAATATAGAGCCTTGTGTGTAATACTTACCAGTATCTGATACTTAGGAGGAGACTTTCACAAGTTGAAGAGCCTAGTTATTTACATTGATCTCTCTATCTACCTACCTATCTGTTTATCTTTCTATGTATTAATATCTACCTATCTACACACACATATGTATTTTCTCTATAATTTTAATTTTATTCATCTTGAACCATATTTCTGTTAATTTTGTTGCAAGTTTTTACTCTTCCTTTCTAAACTAATATGACCTTCAAAGTTTTCCTGATAGCTTTTTTCTGTGCTTTGCTCTGATTAGTCTCCCTGACTACCTCCATTGTTGTCACAAAAAAATCCTGCTTCTCTCCAACATTTATCTAGCTAACTTTCCCCATTGGCTCAATTCTATTTCTGTGCATTAATAATTGAAAAAAGATGAAGGAAAGCACAAAAAAAATGAAATGAAACTTACTCCTAATCATTATTAACTACACTGTTTGCTTCAGGTTCACTCATCAAACCAATTTATTCTATATTAGTTTACATGGAATCATTGCAGACAAGGGCTGTCAAACATAATATTTGTACAATTAACTACAATTAGAAAATAAATAAGTACCATACACCTATGAGAATATAGGCACTTCATATATAGTACTTTCCATATGCTAAGCACAACCCATGCGTATACTTCCATCACATCATTTAAATCTCAGAACACCTCTCTGAGGCAGGTTCCTTTACTATCCACCTTCACGGGTGAGGAAACTGAGATGCAAAAAGATTAGGTAACTTGGCCAGGATCATGCAGGAAAGGCTGAGACTTGAATCTGTGTCTGGGGAGAGATCACTACTGGGAAGGGAGTCAAGTGAAAACCAGCATGTGTTCCATGATATCAGGTGTGCTGATGGATACTTCACTTATATTATCCCATTTACTATTCACAATGACTCTATTATGAACTATTCACAATCTCTGCATTATAGAAGAATTAATTCCTCATTTTGAGATGAGGAAACAGATTCATAAACTTTAAGAAAACTTGTTTAAAAAACCATTAAGATGCAGAACTGTGTTTAAAACTTGGATCTTTTTCTTAAAAGTAGTCTCTTTCTATTGGACTTTGTTGATATCGGTGCCTTTTGAGCTGGGCATTAAAAAGAGCTGTACTCAACATACAAAACTGAATGTATTGGGTAGGGGAAGCTTAAAATCAGAGAGAATATTGTGCTGAGGTACAAAGGTTCAGATCAGCAAATGGTACATTATCAGTGTTTGAGTGCTATTTCTGGTAGGTGGTGTGGATACTGTTGGTTTCAAGCAGAGAGAGTAGCCTAAAGAAATTTTAGGAACATTATGGAAAGATGAGTTTGCCATCAGTGTAGAGGACCAATGGGAAAGACGGATATGTGAATGAGGTCATATCTTCAAGACCTGAAGGCTCATTAGATTTAGAGAGTAAAAAATTGATAAATAAATAAAGCAAGAAGACTGAGACTCAGTATTCATGTAGGTTACTGGATAAAAAATTGAGGTGTTGGCTAAGGTAGAGAACCCAGGCAGAGGAGCAGGTTTGGGACAAAAGATGATGACCTCAGTCTTATAAGTGTATTCATTTGACACATACATGGGACACAAAGATATTCACAACTAATTGGATGTATATGTCTGGTTCTGGAGATTAAATTAATAATGTTGGAATTATTAATGAAGTTATGGGACTAAATAAGTCTACTCAGAAAAGGCATGCAGAATAAAAAGATCCTCTGGGATATATACAGCAAAGCAATCTCTTTGAAGTCAAAGATAGAAGCCAAATTTTAACAGGTTTGAAATGGCCCAGACCATGAGAATATGGACATAGGGAGAAATGACCATAGAGAGAGGGTCAGAATAAGGGTCAGAATTTTATTGTCATAGTGATTGTTTGTTTCAGTGGTGATGGTAAGAGCTCTTCCTTTGCTCAATGTTGTCACTTAAAGTTAAAAAAAAAAAAAAGAACCCTGTGGCAATCAATGATGTCAGAACAAAAAGCAAATACAGAGTGAAATATTGAAAACTAGAAAGATAACTGGAAGGAAATAAATTATGAAACAGGAAACCTTTAGGAGATTGAGTCAAATGCAGGTAGAGGTATTAGCCTATCATGGGAAATTAACAATTTCTTCATCTGAAACGAAGAAAAAAAGAAGAATAAAATATATTTTGAAGAATAGATAGCTTAGAAAGGAAGAAATCGATTTAGCTCAAATTATGTATATACGTGAAAATCACTCAGTCATGTCTGACTCTTTGTGACAGTGTGAACTGTAGCCCAACAGCCAACTCAGTCTATGGGACTTTCCAGGCAAGAATACTGGAGTGGGTTGCCATTTCCTTCTCCAGGGAATCTTCCCAACCCAGATCTCCCAATTTTCAGCTAGACTCTTTACTGTATGAGCCACCAGGGAAACTCATAATGAAAGAAGAGAAAAGAGGAACAAAATAGATTTTGAAAAATAGATAGTTACGGAAGGCAGACATTGATTTAGCTCAAATTACATACCCTTCATTTTCTTGGAAGAATTAGAGGCAAATTTATCTTCTGAGGGGAGCTGAAGTATGACATGATATAATAGAACATTAACTATATTCAGTATAATCACAAAGAGTGGGGATTTCACTGGTGGTCCAGTGGTTAAGAATCTGCCCTGTATTGCAGGAGATGTAGGTATGAATCCTGATTGGGGAATGAAGAGCCCAGATGATGCTGAGCAGCTAAGTCCACGTGCAGCAACTACTGAACCTGTGCTCTGGAGCCTGTGTGCTACAACTAGAGAGTCTGTGCCCCACAACAAAAGATCCTGCATGCTGCAACTAAGACCTAATGCAGCCAAATAAATAAATATTTTAAATGAAGTAAAATACTAAAAATATAGGCAGCAAGTGTAAGGAAGCTGGAGCCAAATAGCATAGGCAACTTGAGATTTAAAAGGAAACCTGCAGCTTCCAAAAGTGTGTACCTTACAATGAAAAGATTAGAAGATCTCTTGAAGTCAGAGGTACTACAAATTTCCCATCACCTGATGACCAGTTTTATTTATGTAATGCATGAAATTTGGGACACTTGAACAGAGAACATGAAAATGATTTTTTAAATGTTAAAAACCTCTATGGAAATGTCTCACGTCATCATCTCTTTATGGGGATATGTCACATTGGAAATTACATATGAACCCACCTTTAGAAATTATTTATGAACTTACCACATCTAAAAGACAAAATGGTTGCCTAAGGAAGCCTTACAAATAGCTCAGAAAAGAGAAGTGAAAGGCAAAGAAGAAAAGGAAAGATATACCCATCTGAATGCAGAGTTCCAAAGAATAGCAAGAAGAGATAAGAAAGCCTTCCTCAGCAATCAGTGCAAAGAAATAGAGGAAAACAACAGAATGGGAAAGACTAGAGATTTCTTCAAGAAAATTAGACATACCAAGGAAACATTTCATGCAAAGATGGACACGATAAAGGACAGAAATGGTATAGACCTAACAGAAGCAGAAAATATTAAGAAGAGGTGGCAAGAATACACAGAAGAACTATGCAAAAAAGATCTTCATGACACAGATAACCATGATGGTGTGATCACTCACCTAGAACCAGACATCCTGGAGTTCAAAGTCAAGTGGGCCTTAGGAAGCATCACTACGAGCAAAGCTAGTAGAAGTTATGGAATTCCAGTTAATCTGGTTCAAATCCTAAAAGATGATGCTGTTAAAGTGCTGCATTCAATGTGCAGCAAGTTTGCAACTCAAAAGGCCAGGAAGTTTGGAAAATGCAGCAGTGGCCACACGACTGGAAAAGGTCAGTTTTCATCCCAATCCCAAAGAAAGGCAATGCCAAAGAATGTTCAAACTACCGCACAACTGCACTCATCTCACACACTAACAAAGTAATGCTCAAAATTCTCCAAGCTAGGCTTCAGTAGTACGTTAATCAAGAACTTCCAGATGTTCAAGCTGGTTTTAGAAAAGGCAGAGGAAACATAGATCAAGTTGCCTACATCTGTTGGATCATATAAAAAGCAAGAAAATTCCAGAAAAACATCTACTTCTGGTTCATTGACTACACTAAAGCATTTGACTGTGTGGATCACAACAAACTGTGGAAAATTCTTTAAGAGATGGGAATTCCAGACCACCTTACCTGCTTCCTGAGAAACCTGCATGCAGGTCAAGAAGCATCGGTTAGAACCAGACATGGTAAAATGGACTGGTTCCAAACTGGGAAAGGAGTACGCCAATGCTGTATATTGTCACCCTGCTTATTTAACTTCTATGCAGAGTATGTCATGTTAAATGCCAGGCTGGAGGAAGCACAAGCTAGAATGAAGATTGCAGAGAGAAATATCAATAAACTCAGATATGTAGATGACACCACCCTTATGGCAGAAAGCAAAGAGCAACTAAAATGCCTCTTGATGAAGGTGAAAGAAGAGAGTGAAAAAGCTGGCTTAAGGCTCAACCTTCAAAAAATGAAGATCATGGCATTTGGTCCCATCACTTCATGTCAAATAGTTGGGGAAAAAATGGAAACAGTGACAGATTTTATTTTATTGGGCTCCAAAATTACTGTGAATGGTGACTGCAGTCATGAAATTGAGATGCCTGTTCCTTGGAAGAAAAACTATGACAAACCTAGACAGAATATTAAAAGACAGAGTCATCACTTTGTCAACAAAGTCCATATAGTCAAACCTATGGTTTTTCTAGTAGTTACGTATGCATGTGAGAGTTGGAACATAAAGAAGGCTGAGTGCTGGAGAACTGATTCTTTTGAATTGTGGTACTGGAGGAGATTCTTGAGAGTCGGAAGATCAAATCAGTCAATCCTACAGGAAACGAACCCTGAATATTCACTGGAAGGACTGATGCTGAAGCTGAACTGCCCATCCTTTGGCCATCTGATGCAAAGAACTGACTCATTGGCAAAGACCCTGATGCTGGGAAAGATTGAGAGCAGGAGAAGAGGAGGATGACAGAGGATGAGGTGACTGCATGGCATCACTGACTCAGTGAACATGAGTTTGAGCAAACTTGGGAGATAGAGAAGGGCAAGGAAGCCTAGCATGCTGCAGTTTATGGTGTTGCAAAGAGTCGGGCACAACTGAGCAATTGAACAAAGATAGTATCTAAATTACTTTTCATTCCAATTTTTTTACTTTTTTTGACATGCTTTTTTGTCTAGTCTTAGAATCCTAGGTCTAAGATAGTGTTTTGTTTTTCCTGTAAAATATTCCACAGAAAGGGATTCACTTGAAAACTGAGATAAAAATTTGAAGTGGCTCTGAGTTATGAACAAATTAAGACCAGCTTCTGCAATTCATCATATGAAACTTTCTACCAAACAAAATTCTGACTTTTGTATATGTTTTTCTTTTACTTTGTAACTAATGAAGTAACTGCATCACCTCTGGTGCTTTAAAGTCCTTCAGTTCAGTTTAGTTCAGTCACTCAGTCATGTCCGACTCTTTGCAACCCCTACTATACTCCAATTTTTAAAAAGTCCCTAAGTGTCTCTCCAAAATACTTATTCCTGTACTCTTAAGAGATGGGTACATAACACAGTTATTCCTGAGGCAGGACTGATCCAGTCTGTGGGAGCAAAATTCATAAATGATTTCTTCAAAGATTAGATTTTAAATAAATTTCTAGGACCTTTCTGATATTCATCATGGCAACCAATTTATATGCTTGCATTAATTTGTGAGAGAGTTTTGATCTGTACATCATCAATATGTAATTGAATTCTATTTGGTTGTGTTTTTATTTAATTTGCTACATAATTTGAGGCAAACATCAATTTTGACTGGCATTTTCAGTAAATTGACAGTTGTTTTACTTACATGACTGGTTATTTTGGCATTCGATATAAGCAAAACCTCCCTAGCGAGTCCAAGATAATTTATGATAGCATTGTACTTCATGTGTCAAGCCAAATCTTATTTAACTAGCTATTTCACATCTAGTGACAACAGTAGACATTACTAACTCATTAAAATTCAACATTGTGTCACACATGAAATCTCTTCATCACTTAACTTTAAAATAACCAGAACTATTGTACACAAATGAATATATGTATACTATTACAAGTGCTTTTGTAATGATTTTTCTAAGTAACTAAACCATAGAGAGGCCAGAAAGAGATTTTCCCCCCCCCCGGGATGATTTGGAGAGTGTACACAAAAGATGACATTCTTTACAAGAATGGAAGCAAATTGGTTTCATGTGCTTTCAGCATAGATTCTGGAATAAAAAAAAATGACTGAAACAGACTTGGTCACTGATGGTACATATACTTTTATTTTTACCGCCTAATTATTTTAATCATGATTTGTGACAAGTAATTTTTACAGTTAAACACTGGAATATATACATATGTATACATATATATATTCTTTGTTCCCATCTGTTACAAATTTCATTATGCCATTCTTACAAATAAGGAATTAGTTACTTTAGTCATAAAGCATCAGTCTCTTCAAAACACAGACAGGGAATGAAAGAGAACTTAAGAAAGACAACAGAACAATGGACTTCTTATATTCTTTGTTTAGGGTCGCTTTGAAGCAAATCATTTCCTTGTCAAGCCTTCTTCCTGGCACCTAAGTCATATCTACAAATAGTTTCCATGATAACCATTTGCTTACATGGCCACTTGAGGAAACTGTGGAACATTTTCCAGTTGCTTATAGATATAGAGAAACCCCAAAGTAGAAAGCAGAAGTTTTTCTGTTATCAGACTGACTGACTCCTATCTTGCCCCTTATAAAAGACCTTTTAAGTAAGCCTATTTTTGTCTATAATCAAATACTCAAGAAGTGGCCCTTCAGTGATGTAAATGTACTTCCTTCCCCTGTTAGAATTCTTTCCCTAAAGCCAAGAGTCCTTTGTTGACCTTTAGCTCAACAACCATCCTGAAATGGCAGCTCTTATCCTGCTCTTCTGGGATGATAGTAATCTCTGAGCATGTATTCTAATATATAGCGATATGGTTGCCAGTGTTTCAAATACCAGTGGAAATGTAATTCTCTGCTCTAAGGAAGCACTTATGAACTGGCAAGGAATAAATGGCTGCTGTCAGGAATAAGTGTCTGTAGTATCAAAGCATGTATATGACAGACATACATGCTTAGAAGTTAATGAATTTCTTCCACACCTACCTTTGTGATACTCTATCTAGAAATTTGCTGTGTGTTTTTGCAAATATATAGTGCCTGGGAAATCATAAGAACAAATGAGATTTAACTTTGACATTTATTAAGACTTCATTTTGGTAAAGAAGACTGGTTTAGAAAAACCTGAAAACATATTTATCCATGCTCACCATTGTACATGTTTGCCAAATCATCAATACTTTAAACAAGACCACGATTCGTTTGTAAGATATTTTACATTGAAAGTTTCTGGTGTATCTATAGCACAACAGTGTTAAATATAAAATGAAGAAAATGATGTATGAGTAATTATACCCAGAAATATCTGCCAAAAACTTTTTTTTTTTAAATCCTAATACTTTTGACTTAATTTTTTGTTTGCTTTTTGGATTTTCATGTTTAGGAACAGTCAGGAACTTGTTTAAATGAGTATGTTCTTCCTCAGTTTAAATGCTAAATCCAATTACTGGATGCAGTCTAACTATATATCTGATAATTAGAGGAAAGGGAAAGTAGACAGTATTTTTTAGGTGTTAACACCAGAGAAATTTCATCATCCAACAAGGAACAAAATCTGTCTAGAAAAGACAAGTTGAATTACCTGTTGCCAACAGTTCAAAGAAATCAAAGCAAGATTAGTATTAATGACAAAACAAACATGTTTCATTGTCTTAAGCATAAATGAGGTACAGAATATCTATACTCCACTGAAGATCAAAGGATAATTTTCAATGAAAGTGCAGCATTCCTTCCAAAAAGCATGAGAAAACTAAGAAAATGAGGCATTCAAATTTCATTTTTTTTTCCTAGTGTGATTCTTTCATAAAGACCAATTGAAATTCTTTTTGGAAGGTGTCATGTTTAGGTGTTGAAATATATAATCTTATTATTACAGACTTTGCAACAGTAAAATATCCTTTTTAGTGTACGTTCTGACTTGTTAGTATTGGAACAGAGACATTATAGGAAAAAAAAAATTGAAACTATCAAAGTAGAGCTATAGAACAAAAAAGTCCTGCAGACACTGTCATAACTGGAATTTTACCCTCTCTGAACCGGGCGGCAATAAATAAGGGCATTTTTCATATCACCCTTGTTCTAAGAAAGCCAAGACAGGCGTGTCATTAAGAGGATACTGTTTATCGGCTCCAAAAAGGAGGCTGTTTGGATATGGAGTAGGCAGCTTGACCTTAAGACCTTATCTTTTGGAATCTCTTTTCCATCTTCTATCATTACCACATTCTCACCTGTCAGTGAAAATTCACTTTCTCAAACATGTCCTGATCTCTCATCCCCAAGGACCATCTATTAATGTGGTTTTCACTGCAATGCCTGCTCTTCCTTCTCGACTTCTCTTTTTACTTTTCTTCATACTTTTTTTTAAAAAAATACTACTATCTCATTACAGAGACTTTCTTGACCTCAAGTTACCCTCCCCAGACTGGGATAGATTCTCCTCTATCGTATATTCTAGTTACTAAACCGTATTACCATTGTAACTTTTGCTAACCCCATTCCCTCTTAGATTGAGAATAAAAGTTTGCTGAATGTTGTAAGATCAAACTTTCCTGAAAGTTTTCAATCCTGATCCACAAATGGAAACATTTCCACTTAATCATTTCAGTTTGCTAACAGGTGTTTTATAATGTGTGAGAGGTAGATATTGGGTATATTCATCTGTTCAATGTATCTTTACTTTTCAAGACAACTAGTGACATGAAATGACCACAGACTACAGTCATCATCCAATAAGATAATACCAGATACGCTGAGGAACAAACAAGCCTATGGCTTTAATATCACAGTGTCTTGTTGCCTTATGTTTCCTTCCAATGCTTAAAGGTATATGTAAATAGAGATGGAGTACATCATGAGAAACCCTGAGCCGGAAGAAGCACAAGCTGAAATCAAGATTGCCCGGAGAAATATCAATAACCTCAGATATGCAGATGACACCACCCTTATGGCAAAAAGTGAAGAGGAACTAAAAAGCCTCTTGATGAAAGTGAGAGAAGAGTGAAAATGTTGGCTTAAAGCTCAACATTCAGAAAACTAAGATCATGGCATCTGGTCCCATCACTTCATGGGAAATAGATGGAAACAGTGTCAGACTTTATTTTTTGGGGCTCTAAAATCACTGCAGATGGTGATTGCAGCCATAAAATTAAAAGACACATACTACTTGGAAGGAAAGCTATGGCCAACCTAGATAGCATATTAAAAAGCAGAGATATTACTTTTCCAACAAAGGTCCATTTAGTCAAGGCTATGGTTTTTCCAATAGTCATGTATGGATGTGAAAGTTGGACTGTGAAGAAAGCTGAGCACTGAAGAATTGATGCTTTCGAACTGTGGTGTTGGAGAAGACTCTTGAGAGTCCCTTGGACTGCAAGGAGATCCAACCAGTCCATTCTAAAGGAGATCAGCCCTGGTGTCCTTTGGAAGGACTGATGCTAAAGCTGAAACTCCAGTATTACAGCCACCTCATGCAAAGAGTTGACTCATTGGAAAAGACTCTGATGCTGGGAGGGATTGGGGGCAGGAGAAGGGGACAGAGAATGAGATGGCTGGATGGCATCACCGACTTGATGGATGTGAGTTTGAGTGAACTCCGGGAGTTGGTGATAGACAGGCAGGCCTGGCGTGCTGCGATTCATGGGGTCGCAAAGAGTTGGACACGACTGAGCGACTGAACTGAACTGAAAGTTATCTCAGTTTTATTTCTAATACTAAATTCCCCCTGCAGTATTCTTTGGTATCTAAGGACTCAAAATGGAAAGGAAGGGAATTTTACAGATCAAATTTAAAATTACATCCATAAGTATGATACTGTTATTAAATTTATGGCTAATCTGAAAATATTTGGAACGATCTTTTCCCTAGTCCTTTATTGTCTGTGTGCATGCTCAGTCATGTCCAACTCTTTGTGACTCCCCTAGACCATAGCCCACCAGGATCCTTTGGTAAGAATGCTGGAGGGGATTTCCATTTCCTCCTCCAAGGGATAGTCCTGACCCAGGGATTGAACTTGCATCTCTCGCATCGCCTAAATTGGCAAGTGGAGTCTTTACCACTCTGCCACCTGGGAAGGGCAGTTCTTTATTATAAAACTTAACTGTCATATCACAAAAGTGTATTTCATTTCAGGGGTATTGATTATTCATGTCCCCAGATCACTGAACCGAAAAAGATAGTTATTATAGAATATTTTATTTATAAACCAATCTACTGCCATTTAAACTATTCTCAGATTCAGAAATGAAAACTAGCTATGACAAATATTTTAGGCAGTTTAAGTAGATCATACATTCATGAGGTTAAAGAGAGTATTGTTGCTGTATTGCTATGTAATTTGAAAAATATATCACAAATTAAAGTCTTAGACATAAAACAAATGTATTACTCTGATGTAATAGAACACCCCTCAGAAAGAACTAGAGTATGAATTAATAAGCACTTCCTTTTCATTTATTTATTCCATCCCTGTATGGTATAGAATCCTTACAATATGGTACTCACTTTAAACTGACGAGTTATACAGCGGTGAATGAGAGATGCTTCTTCTTACCATTAAGTCTTTTAAATGGTTAAATATGTGGCCAGATATTTGTGGGGAAATTTTTTCTCTTAGCTTTACCTGCTATAAATCACTACTATTGTTATAGATTTTCTATTTGTGTAAAAGATGTTAAAAGAGCACTTTGAATGGGAGCATGAGTTTGCTAACAGAGACGGGCATGTGATGGGCAGGAGACCAGAACCTTGAAGAACCTTGTAAAACGTGGCATGCAGTTTTAATTATATTCCCAGTACAGTGAGAAACTCTTAAAAGGTTTTAAGTAGAGAGAGATCGACTTTTAAGATTTGCATCTTAAATGAATACTTGAGCTGCTACAAAGAGCATGGACAGAAGTAGAGGGCAGTGTTAGGAGGTCACTGCATTGAGAAATCTGTGGCTAGGGCAGTAAAATGGAAGTAAAGATGGTCGGGAGAATGGATTTGAGATCTCTATTCTGGACTTAAGTCATAAGGCTTCTGATTAATTAGTCAAGTAGGATTAGGGAAGAAAACAATGACGGTTTCCAGCTTGAACAACAAAACAAATATTGATAACCATTTTTCTGATAAAAGGAAGATGGAAGAGAAAAAATCATTCATTTATTTATTGGACATTTTATATTCATAATATCTATGAGCAATCCAGATGAATGTGTCAGATAGGACTTGACATGTTTGGTTTGCATCAGTTTAGTTCAGTTTAGTCGCTCAGTCGTGTCCGACTCTTTGCGACCCCATGAATAGCAGCACGCCAGGCCTCCCTGTCCATCACCAACTCCTGGAGTTCACTCAGATTCACGTCCATCGAGTCCGTGATGCCATCTAGCCATCTCATCCTCAGTCGTCCCCTTCTCCTCCTGCCCCTAATCCTTCCCAGCATCAGAGTCTTTTCCAATGAGTCAGTTCTTCGTATGAGGTGGCCAAAAGTACTGGAGTTTCAGCTTCAGCATCATTCCTTCCAAAGAAATCCCAGGGCTGATCTCCTTTAGAATAGACTGGTTGGATCTCCTTTCAGTCCAAGGGACTCTCAAGAGTCTTCTCCAACACCACAGTTCAAAAGCATCAATTCTTCGGTGCTCAGCTTTCTTCACAGTCCAACTCTCACATCCATACATGACCACCGGAAAAACCATAGCCTTGACTAAACAGACCTTTGTTGGGAAAGTAATGTCTCTGCTTTTCAATATGCTATCTAGGTTGGTCATAACTTTGCCTTGCATGAGAACTGCTAAATCCTGAAAAAATACCTCTGACCATGAGACTGAGGTCTTATCAGGTAGACATAGAGAAGAAAAAAAGTCTTGGAACCAGACACCAAGGTTCCTCAGATTATATCCCAAATACAACCACTTATCTTCACCTAATCTTTGCTACCATAGTCATCTCTTGCTTGCATTATTTCAAACCACAAATCATCTCCCACCTATTTTTACTCTTCTTTCATACAACCTATCATTATTATTTATTTAATACTTTATTGGTCAGGGGATTTTTGCAGAAACTAAAACTTGTGACTGGCTGGCAATTTGTTATGCAAATGAATATTGAAACACACACCAGTCAATAACATTTGGGTAACAAAAGACAAGTAAAAGATGATCCTGAAGAAAACTAAGTCAGATGTGCCCCAAACTCTCCTTAGATGAGAAAATGAGATCCTTACAGTGAAAAATAAGATCCTACCTGATCTGGCCCACAGTTAGATCTTGGGCTTAATCTCCTTCTATGCCCCCCTAGATCTTTTCTGCTCCAGCCAGGCATGCTGCTCAGCTCACTACTGCCCAAATCCACCAGCTGTGCTCCTGCTCCAAGGCCTTTGATCTTAGTATTTCTCTGTCTGGAGCAATCTTCTCCTGGAATTATATGTGCCACTCGTATATGAACTCAATGATTTCTGCAACCACTCAAGACCACTTTTATGAGGGTGTGACCTTTGTTTTTATACAGGACCAGAATAATAAAAGGGCTCATATTCTGGATTAATGTTCTCCTGTTGTCTTGAAATGCTGAACAATATCTGAAAAAAGGCCCTGTACTTTAATTTTTGCTCTGGATCCTAGAAGTTCCATAATCAGTTCTGTAACCAACAGCTCTAATCCACTCCATTTTCTTTACCCTCCATCTAGGTATAGTTATTTCTCCACAATACCTATCAACTTTGACTCATCATAAACAATTATTTTATTTTTGTCTCCCTCTATCAAAATTTCATGGGAATAAGATATTACAAATATTGCTCACTGTTGTGTCTCCGCTGCCTATATGTCTGGCACCTCATAGGTTCTTAGTAAGGATTTTTGAATGAAAGAATAAATTAATGATTAAATGAACACAAGAATTAAGAGAGAGTAGGAAGTAAATGGGAGAAGGCAATGGCAACCCACTCCAGTACGCTTGCCTGAAGAATCCCATGGATGGAGGAGCCTGGTAGGCTGCAGTCCATGAGGTCATGAAGAGTCAGACCCAATTGAGCGACTGCACTTTCACTTTTCACTTTCATGCATTAGAGAAGGAAATGGCAACCCACTCCAGTGTTCTTGCCTGGAGAATCCCAGGGACGGGGGAAGCTGGTGGGCTGCCGTCTATGGGGTCGCAGAGTCGGACATGACTGAAGCAACTTAGCAGCAGCAGCAGGAAGTAAATGAGATTTTGATAAAAGAAGTGTATGGGAGAAAAATCAAGTGTTTTTCCAATGAAAATGCAGAGAAAAGTTTTTCAAATGGGAAAGTAGTTAAATGTGGTGAAAACTGCTAAAGGGTCAATTAAGATGATCTACTTCTGCTTTACTGACTACGCCACAGCCTTTGACTCTGTGGATCACAACAATCTGTGGGAAATTCTTAAAGAGATGGACATACCAGACCACATAATCTGCCTCCTGAGAAACCTGTATACAGGTCAAGAAGCAACAGTTAGAACCAGGTGTGGAACAATAGACTGGTCCCATATTAGGTAAGGAGTACATCAAGGCTGTATATTGTCACCCTGCTTATTTAACTTCTATCTAGAGTACATCACACAAAATGTCCAGCTGGATGAAGCGCAAGCTAGAATCAAGATTGTCAGGAGAAATGTTGATAACCTCAGATATACAGATGACACCACCCTTAAGGCAGAACGTGAAGACCAGCTAAAGAGCCTCTTGATGAAAGTGAAAGAGGAGAGTGAAAAAAATTACTTAAAATTCAACATTCAAAAAACTAAGATCATAGCATCTGGCCCCATCACTTCTTGGCAACTAGATGGTGAAACAATGGAAACAGTGACAATCTTTATTTTCTTGAGTTCCAAAATCACTGCAGATGGTGACTGCAGCCTTGAAATTTAGAGACACTTGCTCCTTGGAAAAAAAAGCTATGACCAGTCTAGAGAGCATATTAAAAAGCTTTGTCAACAAAGGCCATCTAGTCAGTTATGGGTTTTCCAGTAGTCATGTATGGATGTGAGTTAAAGAAACCTGAACACTGAAGAATTGAAGCTTCTAAACTGTGATATTGGAGAAGACTCTTGAGAGTCCCTTGGACTGCAAGGAGATCAAACCTGTCAATCATAAAGGAGATCAAACCTGTCAATCATAAAAGAGATCAAATCTGTCAATCATAAAAGAGATCAAATCTGTCAATCATAAAGGAAATCAGCCCTGAATATTCATTGGAAAGACTGATGCTGAAGCTCCAATACTCTGGCCTGCTGATGTGAAGAACTGACTCATTGAAAAAGACCCTGATGCTGGGAAAGATTTAAGGAAGGAGAGGAGAGGACAGTACAGGGTGAGGTGGTTGGACGGCATCACCAATTCAATGGACATGAATTTGAGCAAGCTCCGGGAGTTAATGAAGGACAGGGAAGCCTGTTGTGCTGCAGTCCATGGTGTCCCAAAGAGTCATATAAGACTGAGCAACTGAACTAACTGAACTAACTGAACTAACTGGCTGAATATGGTCTTTGCTGTTTATCTTTTTTCTTTTTTTCTGGAGAGGGGCTTTCCAGGTCATGCTAGTGGTAAAGAATCTGACTGCCAATGAGGGAGACACAAGAGAGGAGGGTTCCATTTCTGGGTCTTAGAAGATCCCCTGGAGTAGGGAATGGCAACTCATTCCAGTATTCTTGCCTGGGAAATTCCATGGACAGAGGAGCTGGCAGGCTACAGTCCATGGGGCCACAATGAATCAGACATGACTGAGCACACACATTTCTTTTTTCAATAATATTTATTTATTTAGTTGCGACAGATTATATTTGCAGCTGGTGGTATCTTTAATCTTCCTTGTGGCATGTGGGATCTTTAGTTGTGGCACGTGGGCTCTAGTTCTCTGACCAGAGATGGAACCCAGGCCCACTACAGTGGGAGCTCACAGTCTTAGACACTGGACCACCAGGGAAGTCCTGCTTTTGATCTTGAGAAGAGCAATTTACATCAGCATGATGGTGGGGGGTCAAAGAGAAATGGGAGTGAAATAGAGAATAAATAGGAAATTAGGAAGAACTGTTTTTTAATAGATTAGAAAAATCTCTAGGTCTATTTATCATGTACATTCATGTATCTATCTAAATAAAGATCTTAATGGTACTCTTGTAAGACTAAATCTCATAAAATTTATTTTTATCCTAATCCTACAAACTCATATTTTTTTACACTATACTTCAATCTCCATTATATTTAATATTTCTGAGGGAGAAGATGAAAAAGTATCAATATTTTCTCTGTACTCAGGAGCTTGTAACATAATTATGGAAATGAGGCAAACATTAAGGAAAAAATTAAATATTTCAAGGCAACATAGAAAAATGTCACCATGTTACACATCATGAATGATTTGCAACAACAATAATTGCATTTAAGGTTTCAGAGGAGAAAAAAATTACTCAGACTGTGGTGGTTAAATGAAGCTTTAAAATAAAGGTAGACTTTAAAGTCATGTGAAAGAAGGAATAACATGTATGCAGACAGAAAAAGATTTAAAGGAATAGGATTAGGAAAAATTAGAGGATTTGAAAATGTAAAGTTGATTGAGGGAGGCAGACTTTGAGCTAAATTGGTTTGGAATGGAGGGTGTAAGAAGATAAGAAATTGGATAAAGTAGATAGGAAATATATACATGACTGTAGGAGCAACATGGTACAATAAAAATAGCATGTACTTTGGAGTCATAGAGATGTATATTTTAATCTTATTGCTTCTCCCAATTAACTAACTTCAGGAACTTAGAGTCTTCCACCTACAATATGGCATAATGCTACTTAACTTATAGATTTGATATAAGGGTTAAATTCACTAAAGTAACTAATTCAGTGTACATGGTATATAATTAGTTCCCATTACAGATAACTTAAATGTTTAAAATCTGCAGTTTATTGTCTAGGTAGAGGAGAATTATAAAAGATTTCTAAATAGGCAAGCAATATATTCAAAAGTGGGTGTTTTTAAAAGATTAATCTGCTTTCATTGTGCAGGAAAAGTAGAAGATGCAATCTTGGTTAGAAACCTATTCACTTAGGTGAGTAGCAATTACTGAACTAATAGCTTAGTTCTGCTCCATATATAAATGATATTCTAATCTATATATATATATATGCCTAAACTACTGACTCCATCAAATATTTTATTTTCTTAATAATTAATAATGATTGAAAGGGCAGGTATTATGTGCATAACTTGATGAATTTTACCAAGTGTACAAACCTGTGTGCATACAACCCAGATTCAGATATTGGACATTATTAGCCCCTCAGAAATCATCTTGGTGCCTCACAGCATTAATCTTCCCTTCTACAAAAGATTTCATTAAAAAAAAATTTTTATTGCATTTTAACTTTTTATTTTATATTGGAGTATAGCCAGTTAACAATGTAGTAATAGTTTCAGGTGGACAGAAAGGGGACTCAACCATATATTAACATGTACATATATCCATTCTCCTCCAAACTCCACTTCCATCCAGGTTGCCACATAATCCTGAGTGGAGTTCTCTATGCTGTACAGTAGGTTCTTGTCAGTTATCCATTTTAAATGTAGCAGAGTTTACATGTCTATCCCAAACTCTTTATCTCTTCCCCAATTCTTCTTCCCTGCAACCATAAGTTCATTCTCTAAGACTGTGAGCCTGTTTCTGTTTCATAAATCAGTTCATTTGTATCATTTCTTTCTAGATACTGCTTATAAGGGATGTCACACCATATTTCTTCTCCACTATTCAGTTATCATCATCATATTGTTTGGCTTGGTTTTGCATTTTATATACATAAAATCACACAGCATTTACTCTTCAGTGCATAGCTTCAAAACCTTATAATGGTAAGACTTTCTTCTTGCTGTGTGTGTGCTATTCCATTGCATGAATATATTACAATACATTTAATAAATGATAAATACAGGTTTCCACATTTTGGTTGTTATAAATAATGCTGCTGTAAACATTTTTGTACATGTTATTTGGTGCACAAGTATATGCACTCCTACTGAACAAATTCCTTGAAACTGAATTACTGAATCATGCAGCTGACAGTGTCTCAGATCATGAACTCCTTATTGCCAAATTCAGACTTAAATTGAAGAAAGTAGGGAAAACCAATAGACCATGCAGGTATGACTTAAATCAAATCCCTTACAATTATACAGTGGAAGTGACAAATAGTTTCAAGGGATTAGATCTGATAGAGTGCCTGAAGAACTAACGATAGAAGTTCGTGATATTGTACAGGAGGCAGCGATCAAGATCATCCCCAAGAAAAAGAAATGCAAAAAGGCAAAATGGTTGTCTGATGCGGCCTTACAAATAGCTGAGAAAAGAAGAGAAACAAAAGGCAAAGGAGAAAAGGAAAGATGTACCCATTTGAATGCAGAGTTCCAAACAATAGCAAGGAAAGATAAGAAAGCCTTCCTCGTGATCAATGCAAAGAAATATAGGAAAACAATAGAATGGGAAAGACCAGTGATCTCTTCAAGAAAGTTAGAGATACAAAGGGAATATTTCATGCAAAGATGGGCTCAAAAAAGGACAGAAATGGTATAGACCTAACAGAAGCAGAATATATTAAGAAGAGGTAGCAAGAATACATAGAAGAACTATACAAAAAAGATCTTCATGACCCAGATAACCATGATGGTGGTGTGGTCACTCACCTAGAGCCAGAAATCCTGGAATGGAAACTCAAGTGGGCCTTAGGAAACATCACTACAGACAAAGCCAGTGAAGGTGATGGAATTCCAGTTGAGCTGTTTCAAATCCTAAAAGATGATGTTGTGAAGTTCTGCACTTAATATGCTATTAAATTTGGAAAACTCAACAGTGGCCACACAACTGGAAAATATCAGTTTTCATTCTGATCCCAAAGAAAGACAATGCCAAAGAATATTCAAACTACTGCACAATTGCAATCATCTCACACACTAGCAAAGTAATGTTCAAAATTCTCCAAGCCAGGCTTCAGCAGAGGAACCAGAGATCAAATTACCAAAATCTGTTGGATCATCAAAAATGCAAGAGTTTCAGAAAAGTACCTACCTCTGCTTTACTGACTACGCCAAAGCTTTTGACTGTGTGGGTCACAACAAACTAAAAAGCAGAGACATTTCTTTACCAACAAAGGTAAAGTAAAAGCTATGGTTTTTCCACTAGTCATGTGTGGATGTGAGAGTTGGACTATAAGGAAAGCTGAGCATCAAAGAATTGATGCTTTTGAAATGGTGTTGGAGAAGACTCAAGATTCCCTTGGACTGCAAGGAGATCCAACTAGTCAATCTTAAAGGAAATCAGTCCTGAATACTCATTGGAAGGACTGATGCTGAAACTGAAACTCCAATACTTTGGCCACCTAATGCTAAGAACTGATTCATTGGAAAAGACCCTGATTGTGGGAAAGATTGAAGGCAGAAGGAGAAGGGAATGACAGGGGATGAGATGGTTGGATGGCATCACTGACTCAATGGACATGAGTTTGAGCAAGCCCTGGGCATTGGTGATGGACAGAGAAGCCTGGCGTGCTGCAGTCCATGAGGTCACAAAGAGTCAGACAGGACTAAGTGACTGAACTGAACGGAACTGAGGTTGTTTCAAGAAGTTTCTATTAGGAATATCAATCAAGATGGTTTATAGATAAAGTTTCTAGAAGACAGCATATTGAAGATACTACTTTCTAGAATGGTTTGTGTAGAAGGAGTATATTTTTATAACATTATGGGAAGCAGAAGTCTTTAAAATTGTAATAAACCACTAAACACAAAGGAAAAGTTTAAAAAGTTGACCTTCCTTAAAATTAAGAATTTTAGTTTATCAAAATTCAACTTTAAGAGAGTGAAGAGACAGAGAGAACATGCTTTGAATTCATTTATCCAACAGAAGACTCATATCCAGAATATCTGAAAACTGATTAACACATCAATAAGAGAAAAGAAACAATCTAGCTTAAAAAAAAGAAAAAAAAAAAAAGGCCCAAAAATCAAGCAGACACCTCACCCAAGGAGCTATCCAAATGGCTGGGAATGAAAAGGCACTTCACTTTATTAGTCATCAGGACAATACAAATTAAATTCATAGTGAAAAACAACTACACTCACCAAAATATATAAAGGAGAAAAGTTGACAATACCATGTATTGGTAAGAAGACAGAGCAACAGTGACTCACATGCACTGATGATAGGAATGTAAGTTGATACAACCGTGTTCATTCATTTTTTTTAATACCGTGTGGGTCAAACAAAGCAGCTGAGAACTGAATCTAGCTAGATTTGCAACCTTTGACAGCTCCTTTATGTAACAGATATGGACCCTGAGGCACAGAGAAGTTAATTGAAGTTTAATTCAAGGTCAAATAGCTAGAACCCATGCCTCCTAACTGCTCAAGTGGTGTTTTTCCTGCCACACGGTGTGGTTTTCTCTAAATGACTAGGCAGGAAATGAAGAGTAAAGTATAAGGCTTTGAAATTTAACATATTTCACATTGTGCAAGCAAAATCCATTTCATACGATCTTAAATGAATAAAAGGAATTTAAATCAAATTGATTTCAATTCTGCTAAGGAAGTTTTAGGCTTAAAATAATAATAATAGTAAGCCTAGAACCATCTATTAGAGATTAGAAGTTAGAAAGTTCAAACACAAAAGCCTTTCATAAAAAGATATCTGGGTATTAGTCATCATTGTTTTCATACATTTGAAAGAACTTAATAACCCACTTAATTATTTTTTTTTTTTCTGGAGTACAAATGAACTGTTCCAAAAAGATCAATTAAATAATAGGAGCAAGAGGCATCTTTTTATCATAGGAGTTTCTTGTGAATTTACTGCATTAAAGTTAATTCCCTTGCTATTACTGAGGAAATAGTATGGTCGTGTTGGAGTTTTAAAATGTCTATTGATGCAGGAACAGAATTTCTTGGCAGATTAAACAATAGACTCTTTGGGAACACCAAAGTAGTCTTAAAAAACGATCATCTTCTTTAAATTGTTACATCTTTAACCAGAAAGAGAAGTTTTGTCTCACTGCAAAAATGCTTTTATTTCACACCTAGTGATATAAATTATTATTTTCTCTTGCATGGGAATTTTAATATATAAAACCCTGAATAATACAGTCATAATTTTAAATTCATAGAAATAAAATTAAGGATAGTTAAAAATGACTACTTCAGACTTTTTCCTGTTAAATGTCTCTCCCATCCATTGAGTTGAAGTTCCATCTGCTTTTAATTAAAATAAATTATCTGAAGCTAGTAAGTCAGAGAGACCATATAAAAGCCTTTAAAATGTCCAGTGAGCATCTCTAAATTTCTCAGAAAATAATACTGAAAAATTTCACCTCAATGATGAAATTCTACCCATCATGTAAACAATAAATGCAAGAGCTTGCAAACAATAAATAAATAACAAGTGGAGGACTCTTATTGTGGGACAACAAAAGAGCATACACTTTTCCACAGAAATTAATTCACATATAAAATGATCTACTGTGCTTTCCACAATGTGGCAATACTAAATGTGTTAGCTGTATAAAGGGCAAGGAGCCAACACATCTGAGAGAGCAAAAAGAAGGAAATGAATTTCTGTGGCACACTGCACAAAACTTTATAGAAAACTTTTATTCATTATTATTAATCCTTCACTTTGATGCAGAATGTATTCAATCATGATTCCTTTTTAAGAAAATGCTCTCAGCTTTTTTATACAGTAATTGTAAGACATTTTTTTAGACATTGAATATCTGCTTTAAAATGCTTAGAACAACTACCTACACTCATTTGAATGCCTTTACTGCCAAAGAGTTGGAGGGGAGAAAAGTAGCCTGATAGAGTTAGGCTAAATAATTTATTTCCTCCTAATATTTAACAAACAGGCATAGACAGGTGCAGGCACAAACTAGATCTTTAATGTCTTGCCAGCATTTTCAACATGTTAATGACTCTATAATATTGTACACATGGTTTCAGATGTCTATAATTGGTCAACATACTAAAAGGAGCGTTGCAATTTCACTGTGACCTAAGGCTCTAATCCTTTTATTTTTCTTCTTTTCTATCCCTCTTTTCACTCTCAAGAATTGCACAAACATACAGCCAAATACAGACAAAGTCACACAATAAAGGCAGGAGTCCAGCATGTTATCAATTCATTTTAGGATGCCATATCATTTTACATTTTTTTAACCCTTTGAGTGGACAGATACATGTTCTTTAATCAATAATTTCTTTTTTTAAAAGGGTGTTTGCAGATGTGTTGGGCTTCCCTGATGGCTCAGCAGGTTAAGAATCTGCCTGCAATGAAGGAGACACAGGAAACATGGGTTCAACCCCTAGGTTGGGAAGTTCTCCTGTAGGAAGAAATGGCAACCCGCTCCAGTATTCTTGCCGGGAAAATCCCATGGACAGAGGAGCCTGGTGAGCTACAGACCAAAGGAACACAGAGTTTGACACAACTGAGCACACAAGGCAAGACTTTAACTGAAAATGCAATAATATTTCATTGTGTAGTTGTGCTGTTTAGTAAACTTGTTGCAGATGTGTTTATTTACTTTTTAATCTTTATTGGCTGCATCGGGTCTTAATTACAACATGCAGGATCTTTCCTTGTGGCACACAGACTGTCTAGCTGTGATGATCTGGTTCACTACTTTCAGCTCAAAGGCATAGTTGCCCTGAGGCATCTGTGATGTTAGTTCCCCAACAAAAGATTGAATGCGTACCTCTTGCTTTGCAAGGTGGATTCATAACCACTGAACCACTAGAGAAGTCCCCATGAATGGTTTCTTATGAACTTATTCAGACTTATAAGCTTGTTGTAGGACAAAGTCTGGTGAGCAAAACTGACTGAAAATTAGGCTGTCATTCTTTTTTCTTGTTTTGTTTTTAAAACATGAGAATATTTTAAATCATATTTCTGTGTGTGTGTGTGTGTGAAGTTGCTCAGTAGTGTCTGACTCTTTGTGACCCCATGGACTGTAGCCTATCAGGCTCCTCCCTCCATGGGATTCTCCAGGCAAGAGTACTGGAGTGGGTTGCCATTCCATATTTCTGTAGTAATAGAAATAAGAGGTTTAAACTGGGAATGACTTATTTAGGAGAGCCGTAACCAAGAATGCAAAGGAAAAAGATAAATTCTACATACACATAAAATCCGTCTTAATATTTTGAGTTAACCCTTAGAGTTGGGGTTAAAGTGAATTTATCATAGATTTTACCTGAAAACTTTCAGTAGAATCTATATTCCCTGGTGGTTCAGTTGGTAAAGAATCGGCATGCAATGCAGAAGATTCAGGTTTGATCCCTGTGTTGGGAGGATCCCCTGAAGAAGGGAATAGCTATCAACTCCAGTATTCTTGCCTGGAGAATTCCATGGACAGAGGAGCCTAGCAGGCTACAGTCCATGGGATCACAAAGAGTCAGACACAACAGAGTGAGTAACACTTTCCATTCTTCTTTTTCCATAGACTATAATAGTCAAAAGATCCTGAAACATATAGTTCAGGTCTTAAATTAGTAACTTGGGGTCTTAGGTTTTTTTGGTTTTTTTTGGTATGTCAGGGGAATACTCTCACTTCACCCCTTGAAGTTCTAAAAGAAGCTTGATTGGATTCTCAGAAGAAACTTGGATTACTTCTGGCCTCCTGAAGACCTACTAGGTTTTTGAGAGTAGGGAGATTCCTTATAACCAACCCTTCCCAATGACTCACACCTCCCTTCTGGGTTCTCATTTGTTTCACTTATTGGTAAGCCTGTCTGTTTCCCTCTAGAAGACAGAGAGCAGCCTGTGTTTAATTTATCCTCCTGTACTCACAGAGCTTTGGGGCTTTGGGGGGTGACTGACATACAAGTCCTTTCCTCCTGTTCTTTTAACGAACAATGTATTTGTCCTTATCTCTTTGACAAAATGCTTGTCCTTGACTGTTCAAGGATACTGTTTTCCACATCAGCTGGAAAACTATGGTTCTTTACATCAAAGCCAAGGTTTTTTCAAGATCTCTTCTTCTACATCTCCAAGCTCATAGCCTCTCATATTTTCCTTCTCTACTCATTTTCCCACATCTTCAGACAGTTTTTTCCACACTTAAAACTCATGTTCATTTATCTCATATTCTTCCTCATATTTCCCCAACACAACAAGACAACATATGTTATTATTGAAGAACTGCCTTTCCACATGTAATGCTTTATTAGTGAGAAAGTCAATGTGCCATCTTTTAATAGAAGAAAGTTGATAATGGAGGCTACAAAGAAGACACAGAATATACTGTTAATTTTTGTTCCCTCAACGGAAAGTCAGGCCTTATCAGATAAACAAAGTATAAACCACCTGATGTAGGAAAGAGAACAAAGGAAAATAGGAAATGAGAGTAGAATAGGGCTTCTAAACTTATTTTAATAAATATGTGGGACCATAGTGTCTTATGGTACAGATTATTGTGGATCCATTAAATAATTGTTAGGGAAATCTGGACTAGAATAATAAGTATGTGAGATACTGGGATTTGCAAAAGAAAAGTTAGAATAGTTAGAATCATAACTGATTAGCTCAGTTTTACCAGTTACTGCTACCCCCTCAGAATAATTGTTTATTTGATGAGAAATGATATTCTTCCTATGAAATTGTTTGCAATCATTTCTTTCACAACATTTTTCTACTTTACATAGCATCAACCGACATCTCAAAAGGGAAGAAACATCAGTAACCTATTTGTACAAGCATTCTTTAGGGTGCTGGCACCGTGAGCTACATGCGAGACTCACGAATGATGTCGGTAGGAAGGTAACTTGCATTACAATTAGCCTCATACACAAAGGAAATGAGCACACAAGTCAGAATCTCATGCATTAAGCTGTGCCAGGAGACTGGCTCAAAAATTGCATCAGGTGGAAAAAAAAAAAAACAGTATCAGTTTTGTTTCATCTGTGCCTTGAAAACCTCCTTGGTTTTTATCATAATCACCATAGAACAGTCATACAGATACTGGTTATTTGGCCTCATACATTTTTTGTTGAGTGAGATCAAGAGAACTACCCTGGCTGTAAGTTTAAGAAGCTATTCGTTTTGCAGTTAGTGCAGGTCAGCATACTCTTGAATGCAGCCAGCCAGATGACCTCTTGGCACTTTTCCAATGATTCAATTACCAGAAGCTACCTAAAGGGGTCTGAAGAACTTGAGTTTTTCTGTTTCCATCATAGCTTATTCTACTTGGAGCATTGCAGGGATTTTCATTTGAAATTGTCTAGTAGTATGTCTATTAAGTGAGTCATAGCTTTTTATTATTCATTAGATACCATAAATATACAAAACTAAGCATCCATTTTTAATGAAAGGCAATGATTTGATAGGTAATAATGGATCATAGGTTTTAAATGCTTTTTTTAAAATCACATTTTACATCTTTCTCCATTTGAAATATCTTCATCTTTTTCCCAGGAGTTAGCATGTCAGTTAGGCAGGATGAAAGAATGTAGAGGTGATGACAGAATGAAATACATTTCTAGGAAGTTGAACAAAGCCACTTATAACAATTTATCAGGCACTGGAGATTTCTCAACAACATCTCCCCATGCATTCATATTTACCTTAAATGCAAGCAACAGGTAATGGAAGCATCCTTATTCAGTATCCACCTTCTTCATAAGAATAGTATCATTAACCTTAAAGTTAAATGTGTTATATAATTTTTAAATCATTATATATGTTTTTAAAACTTAAATCAGAGCAGCCTATCACATGGATGTTATACTAAGAATCAAGAATTATTCTGTAGTCCTAAAAGATTTCTCTGAATGCCACTTCTGTGTTTTAGTTCTTTCGTGAAGAAAATTACAGAACTACATTTAAAATTAAGAGTTAATATAAAAATTATTCTTTCTGGATAAGACTCATTCTATTCACAAATTTCCCTGTGACAATGACTGCACCCTATATAACTTGCTTGTTCCCACAGTCAACACAGTCCTACAATTTATTCAACAAACAGTAGATAATAATGGCTTTTATGAATGAAGGGCTAAATGTAATGCTTTTTTTAAGGCGCACAACATGTTGGTTTGATACATTTATGCATTACACTATAGTTAACACCTAAATATAGCTCTTTTATCTTAAAACTGTGATATTTTATGAATAGTAAACAAAATTAATTCCATAAAAGGGAAAAAGAGCAAAATAGATAAAGAGTATATTAATAGCTTTAAAATATTTTAATTTGTTGGCAGGTAACAGCATCTATATTCATGTACTAAATGAAAGATTTAAATCATTCCATTATGTTAGGATAGATCTTTGGTCAATTATTTCAACTGTTTGATATAAATATTTTAAATTATATATCTTTTGGGGGTTTGAAGTCACTCAGATTCTGGATCTGTTAATTGATGTTAGTCTCTTTTTTAGGTTAGAATTTTCTATTTATAAATGTGTGTTCTCTAAAGTCTAAGAAGCACACACAGGGAGAGATGCTCTGCTAGATAATGGAAATCCATGGCTGTGGTCTGCTTTCAGAAGTATAATGATTCCTGACTGGCCTCATCCCCAGGCCAGACAGTGGTATTAGTCAAACACAGGAAAACCAGACACACTTACTTTCAACTCTTGACTACTTTCTCTTAATTAAATATTTTTTAAAAAAGAAAGATGCAGAAATTTCACCTCCACTAAAATGACTATTTCAAAATGGACAAATGTAGACAGAGAAAACTTTGTGGAAGAACAATTGGAATAATGTTTAAAAAACAAGAGAGTAAAAAGTAGGGGGCAATATAGGGAGAAATTCTCCCAAAGTTTATTTGTTACATTTAATGGATGCTAATACATTATTTAAATTAGCCATAAACTCTCTTTACAGTTTTTAAGGAAATGTGGTTTTAGTAAAAGCTAACAGCCTTTCCTAACAATAGAGATTATAATCACCAAACTTTACTACCTATCATTATTACAGAGATTTAACTTTGAAGCTGTTTACATTGTCAAAGTATTCCCATTAGATTGCAAGAAAAATCTATTAGAGAGTCATATGCTTATACAGAAATGGTTATATATAAAGCTGAGTATAGGGATTACATAGTTAAAAAGATAGAAGATTTTACATATTTTGTCTATGTCTACATAAATGAGACTCTTTTGTGTAAAACAATAGTTTAAGAATAATGAATGTATTTCTCCTTAAAGAAAACCCTTGGTTTTCAAATGTGACATTTAACAAATATCTCATGTCTAAATAAAAATAATGAAAAATATGTCACATTTTTATTTGTGACATCAGACATATCCCAAATTTTACATAAATCTCCTTCCCTCCAAAATATGCATTCCAATTTTTCACTTAAGAGACTGAAAGAAAACAAACTACAAATAAACAGCTACTCAATCCAATTGATGTGCCCAAATGTATCTCTGGGAATCATATTGTCTAAAATATTTACATTAGTCAGCTGTTCATAGAATCTTAATTGCAATCTCCTTTTTAATTTTTTGTTTTTTAGTTTTATAACCCTATGGTTTGCTGAGAAGAATTTAAACTAAAACAAATTGAGAATATTCTTCCTACTTTCTCTTTGCAGTGGTAATTTAGCTTCTACTGTCTTACCTGCAGGTTCAAAGCAAGACTGTTGCTGCTCTTGCCTTTGTGATCCTTTCTACTTGTAGACAGTTCATGGCTCAGACTATAAGCAATAACTTCATGATCAGGAGATGCTAAACATAGAGAAAAGATAAACTTGCACATTGAAAGAATGTTGAAACCATTGCAAATACTTTGAAAAAAGAAGTTATGACTTCCACAGTGGTCCAGTGTTTAAGAATCCCCCCTGTCAATGCAGCTGGCAGGGGTTCGATCCCTGGTCCAGGAAGATCCCACCACATGCCATGCAGCAATTAAGCCTGTGTGCCACAGCTACTGAGACTGAGTGCCTAGAGCCCGTGCTCCGCAACAAGAGAAGCCACCTGCATGAGAAGCACCACACAGCTAGAGAGGAGGCCCTCTTGCCACAACCAGAGAAAGCCATCATGCAGCGATGAAGACCCAGCACAACCAAAAATAAATAAGTGAATAATTTTAGAAAGATGTTATAAAGGATAAGGAGCTACGTTTGTCTGAAAATCTCAAAATTATGAAGTAAAGTTTGATTAATCTAGATGCTGAAGAAATGCTTTTACATACATTTAATAGATCAAATATTTCCTAAATTATTAGAACTCTATGGTTCTGCATGTATAATTACCTATGTTAGAAAAGATATACATACCCCTATGTTCATTGTAGTATTGTTTACAGTAGTCAAGATATTGAAACAACCTAAGTACTCAACAGTAGCTGAATGGATAAAGAAGATATATATACATACACAATGGACTATTACTTAGCCATTAAAAAAAGAATGAAATCTTGCCATTTGCAACAACACGGATAGACCAAGAGAGCATTATGTAAATGAAATAAGTCAGACAAAGACAAATACTGCGTGATTTCCTTTTATGGGAATATAAGAAACAAACAAAGAACAAAAGCAAAGTGGTTATAAATATAGAGAACAAAGAGGTGATTGCCAGAGGGGAAGAGGGTTGGGAGAGGAAATAAAAAGATGAAGGAAATTAAGAGGTGCAAACTTCCAGTTACAAAAGTCAAGAGGATGAAATATAGAGTGTGGAGAATATAGTCAATAACCATGTAATACTTTTATATAGGGACAAATCATAACTAAATTTATCACTGTGATCATTTTGAAATGTGTAGAAATATTGAATCACTATGTTGTATAATAGGAACTAACAGAGTGTCATAGGTCAATCATATTTCAGAAACAAACAAACTCACAGAAAAAGAGTTCTGGTTTGTGGTTATAAGAGGAGGGTGGTGGAAAGAAAGAGAAAGAGTCAAAAGGTACAAACTACCAGTTATAAGATAAATAAGTACTAGAGATATAAAGTACAACATGGTAAATATAATTAATACTGCCATAGGCTATATATATATATATATATATATATATATATATATATATATATAAACAAAAGTTAGGTAAAGAGAGTAAATCCTAAGTTCTCATTAGAAGGAAATTTTTTTCTACTTCAATTTTAGATCTATACGATAGCTATTCACCTTCTGCAGGGGATCTTCCTGACCCAGGGATCAAATCTGGGCCTACCTGCATTGCAGGCAGATTCTTTACCATCTGAGCCACCAGGAAAGCTCATATCCCCACATTTTTGGATTTCTTTCCCATTCAGGTAACAACAGAGCATTGAGTGTGGACCTCTCTGTGCTGTATAAAAGGTTCTCGTTATCACTCTGTGATGTAAGTCAAATTGTTATGATGCTGTAATCCTTAATATTGTACAGTGTCATATGTCAATATATCTCAATAAAACTGGGAAACAAATCAATAAATACCTAAGTTAAAGTCCCAAGCAAATATGTTCTATTTATACAGCCATGACTTACACAAGTGTTTTATGTGCAATTATAGAGGGCAAGAGATTTCTACTGGATGGGATATCATAATGACTATATATCAGATAGAGAGACAAAACAAAGTCTATTAATTACTAAGGAATGTAATATATTAAGTTGTACTAGTTAGTTAGCTAACATCCTCCTGATCTATAACATTATCCCTTCATTAGCCCAACTCAATAAACTTGTCTCTACATTTCTACAAAAGAAACTCTACACTTATGTGTAAAAACCCTTTAGTTATTCAGTTCAGTTCAGTTCAGTCACTCAGTAGTGTCCGACTCTTTGCGACCCCGTGAATTGCAGCACGCCAGGCCTCCCTGTCCATCACCAACTCCCGGAGCTCACTCAGACTCACGTCCATCGAGTCAGTGAAGCCATCCAGCCATCTCATCCTCTGTCGTCCCCTTCTCTTCCTGTCCCTAATCCCTCCCAGCATCAGAGGTTTCCAGTGAGTGAACTCTTCTCATGAGGTGGCCAAAATATTGGAGTTTCAGTTTTAGCATCATTCCTCCCAAAGAAATCCCAGGGTTGATCTCCTTCAGAATGGACTGGTTGGATCTCCTTGCAGTCCAAGGGACTCTCAAGAGCCTTCTCCAACACCACAGTTCAAGAGCATCAATTCTTCGGCGCTCAGCTTTCTTCACAGTCCAACTGTCGCATCCATACATGACCACTGGAAAAACCATAACCTTGACTAGACGGACCTTTGTTGGCAAAGTAATGTCTCTGCTTTTGAATTATGCTATCTAGGTTGATCATAACTTTCCTTCCAAGGAGTAAGCATCTTTTAATTTCATGGCTGCAGTCACCATCTGCAGTGATTTTGGAGCCCAAAAAATAAAGTCTGACGCTGTTTCCACTGTTTCCCCATCTATTTCCCATGAAGTGATGGGACCGGATGCCATGATCTTCGTTTTCTGAATGTTGAGGTTTAAGTCAAATTTTTCACTTTCTTCTTTCACTTTCATCAAGAGGCTTTTTAGTTCCTCTTCAGTTTCTGCCATAAGGTTGGTGTCATCTGCATATCTGAGGTTATTGATATTTCTCCCGGAAATCTTGATTCCAGCTTGTGCTTCTTCCAGTGGGAGGGTAGAGGGAGTAGGTGGAATCATATAATGCTAGCTAGCTCTAAACACTATAGACACCTTATACAAGCAGGATATCTTTATTAATGTATATATTGTTGATATTTGTCATTACATTTAGGTTATCTATATTAAATATAAACAATAAAGATTAGAGTTCTGTAATAAAGCTTATTACAGATAATTTACAGATAAAGGAAATCAGTCCTGAATATTCATTGAAAGGATTGATGCTGAAGCTGAAACTCCAATATTTTGGCAACCTGATGTGAAGAACTGACTCCTTGGGAAAGACCCTGAAGCTGGGAAAGATTGGGGGCAGGAGGAGAAGGGGATGACAGAGGATGAGATGGTTGGATGACATCACTGACTCGATGGAAATACGTTTGAGCAAGTTGGTGATGGACAGGGAAGCCTGGCATGCTGCTATCCATTGGGTCACAAACAGTCAGACACGACTGAGTGACTGAGCTGAACTGAACAGATGTTTGTCTATTATTGAGACTTTAAATATTTTCACACCTTAGTTTCTTAGCAGATAAGATTTTCAGAGTCTAAATTATTGTTGTTGTTGTTGTTTAGTCCCTAAGTCATGCTCTACTCTTTTGCAACTCCATGGACTGTAGTTTTCCAGGCTCCTTTGTCCATAGGATTTCCCAGGCAAAGAATACTGGAGTGGGTTACCATTTTCTTCTCCAGGAGATATTCCCAACCTAGGGATTGAACCCATGTCTCCTGCATTGGCAGCCAGATTCTTTACCACTGACCCACCAGGGAAGTAGCTTCTAATAGCTATTAAATAATCAGCTTTCCCATTGAGTGCCCAACATTAATTAACTTGTATCAAGCCACAGGTCTGTCTACTCCCCAATACTACCTATTCTGGATCCTTCTTTTTATGCACAGCCCTTTTCTGTTAAGTAGCCAAGAAGCTGAAATAGAACATGCATATTTGGGGGATAAACAACCTGTCTCTCAGCTTGGAATTTTTGCCACTGAGATCTCCAGTGAGATGATTCCACACAAATTAATCTCCCTGACCTCTTCTTTTAGGATTATATTCACTAATCATGAATCTCAGCGGGAACTTTGTTAGCAGAAAGATTAAAAACATATAGAAGAAATAAATGTGCTTAAAAGTGTAATTAGCTTTATGTCTAAAGCATCAAACAATTTTTTAAAAAGTCCACTTATCTTCTAATTATCACCAATCATTTGTGTCAACACAGTTTCCTGCACCATGTCACACTGTCGAAGAGCCAAACTCAACATTGTAAACAAGGTACATTCTCTTGATTTTTTCACTCGTAATTCAAACACACTAACAGCTTTTAGCTATATTAAGACTCAAGAAAATAGTATCATTTTTAAAAGTGTTTCCCAGTTAGACTATTTAACATTTCCTCAAAATACTGATTATTTTATTTTTATTATAAATGCACACTCAACATGTTTTCAGTAAGTTCACATTTGGAGCTTTCTGGGTACCTAGCATTGCACTTACCACACTACCTCTGTAACCAACCTCCTATCTGAAATATTAATCTCTCATAAAAGAGACTTAACTGTCACCAAGGTCTTCATTTTTAATTTATTCTTTTTAATAACCTCACGAATAGTTCTACTTGGTCTTGGCTTAATATCTTTCTCACCTGATTTTGAAATTTCTTCTCTTATACACTGGTAATAGCAAACACCCTCTTCCAACAACACAAGAGAAGACTCTACACATGGACATCACCAGATGGTCAACACCAAAATCAGATTAATTATATTCTTTGCAAACAAAGATGGAGAAGCTCTATATAGTCAGCAAAAACAAGACCGGGCGCTGACTGTGGCTCAGATCATGAACTCCTTATTGCCAAATTTCAGACTTAAATTGAAGAAAGTAGGGAAAACCACTAGATCATTCAGGTATGACCTAAATCAAATTCCTTATGATTATAATGTGGAGGTGAGAAATAGATTTAAGGGACTAATAGACTATCAGACTGTCAGACTAAAATCTGATAGAATGCCAAATGAACTATGGACAGAGGTTCATGACACTGTACAGGAGACAGGGATCAAGACCATCCCCATGGAAAACAAACGCAAAAAAAAGCAAAATGGCTGTCTGGGGAGGCCTTACAAATACCTGTAAAAGGAAGAGAAGTGAAAAGCAAAAGATAAAAGGAAAGATATTAAGCATCTGAATGCAGAGTATCAAAGAATAGCAAGGAGAGATAAGAAAGCCTTCTTCAGTGATCAGTGCAAAGAAATAGAGGAAAACAACAGAATGGGAAAGACTAGAGATCTCTTCAAGAAAATTACAGATACCAACGGAATATTTCATGCAAAGATGGGCTCAATAAAGTGCAGAAATGGTATGGACCTAACAGAAGCAGAAGATATTAAGAAGAGGTGGCAAGAATACACAGAAGAACTGTACAAAAAACATCTTCACGACCAAGATAATCATGATGGTGTGATCACTCACATAGAGCCAGACATCCTGGAATGTGAAGTCAAGTGGGCCTTGGAAAGCATCACTATGAACAAAGTTAGTAGAGGTGATGGAATTCCAGTTGAGCTATTTCAATTCCTAGAAGATGATGCTGTGGAAGTGCTGCACTCAATATGCCAGGAAACTTGGAAAACTCAGCAGTGGCCACAGGACTCAAACAGGTCAGTTTTCATTTCAATCCCAAAAAAACCCAATGCCAAAGAATGCTCAAACTACCTCACAATTGCACTCATCTCACATGCTAGTAAAGTAATGCTCAAAATTCTCCAAGCCAGGCTTCAGCAATATGTGAACTGTGAACTTGCAGATGTTCAAGCTGGTTTTAGAAAAGGCAGAGGAACCAGAGATCAAATTGCCAACATCCGCTGGATCATCAAAAAAGAAAGAAAGATCCAGAAAAACATTAATTTCTGCTTTATTCACTATGCCAAAGCCTTTGACTGTGTGGATCACAATAAACTGTGGAAAATTCTGAAAGAGATGGGAATACCAGACCACCTGACCTGCCTCTTGAGAAACTTATATAAAGGTCAGGAAACAACAGTTAGAACTGGACATGGAACAACAGACTGGTTCAAAATAGGGAAAGGAGCATGTCAAAGCTATATATTGTCACCCTGCTTATTTAACTTATATGCAGAGTACATCATGAGAAATGCTGGGCTGGAAGAAGTACAAGCTGGAATCAAGATTGCCAGGAGAAATATCAATGACCTCAGATATGCAGATGACACCACCCTTATGGCAGAAAGTGAAGAGGAACTAAAAAGCCTCTTGATTAAAGTGAAAGTGGAGAGTGAAAAAGTTAGCTTAAAGCTCAACATTCAGAAAATGAAGATCATGGCATCTGGTCCCATCTATTTCCCATAGATGGGGAAACAGTGGAAACAGTGTCAGACTTTATTTTTTGGGGCTCCAAAATCACTGCAGATGGTGACTGCAGCCATGAATTAAAAGATGCTTACTCGTTAAAAGGAAAGTTATGACCAACCTAGATAGCATGTTCAAAAGCAGAGACATTACTTTGCCAACAAAAGTGCATCTAGTCAAGGCTATGGTCTTTCCAGTGGTCATGTATGGATGTGAAAGTTGAACTTGAAGAAAGCTGAGAGCCAAAGAATTGATGCTTTTGAACTGTGGTGTTGGGGAAGACTCTTGAGAGTCCCTTGGACTGCAAGGAGATTCAACCAGTCCATTCTAAAGGAGATCAGTCCTGGGTGTTCTTTGGAAGGAATGATGCTAAGGCTGAAACTCCAATACTTTGGCCAGCTCATGCGAAGAGTTGACTCATTGGAAAAGACTCTGATGCTGGGAGGGATTAGGGGCAGGAGGAGAAGGGGACAACAGAAGATGAGATGGCTGTATGGCATCATCAACTCTATGGACATGAGTTTGAGTGAACTCCGGGAGTTGGTGATGGACAGGGAGGAATGGTGTGCTGCAATTCATGGGGTCGCAAAGAATCGGACACGACTGACCGACTGAACTGAACTGAACTGAACTGATACATTGACAGAATAATCATCTTTTTTCTTCCTATTCCCTGTGCCCAAACAATGAAAACCATGGGACAACTTGAGAGTTAGAAGATAAAAATTTTAAGAAGCTGAAGAGAAATCATACATTAGCAAACATGCAAATGACACATTTGTAAACAAGCAAAGTTCTAGTCAGAACATATATGTTTGAACTACTTATGCAGGTGAAATTTTTGCTTTAAGATTAAAAAAATTAATAAAAAAGAAAAAAAATGATGACAGATTTTCCTTCCTGGTACTTTGGGACATACATCTGTCTTGCCCTGGCATTGCTGATGTTTTAACACAGGATTGAATGATGTGTTGTCATTGCCTTATTTGTCTCTATCAAAAATACATATGAAATCCATCCAAGATTAGTAACTGTGCATCTGTTCATTTAACAGTGCAGTGAATTTTCAGTCAATGGGCCTACACATGTATCTGAAATGATCGGTAAGTTTGAATGAAGCTAACCATATAATCACGGAAAATGTCTTCTTTACAAGTCATCTATATTTCTGTTTCAGTGAGGTTGACTGCTATTAGGTTGAGATTGTTTGAAAATAAATACAATGGTAAAATAAAAACTGTTTATTCACATGATCTTCTTTGACATCTAATTAAACTATAAAAATGGGAAACACTTATTAACCATTAACCTCTCTTGTTAACCAAACTGTCTGGTAAATAGAATATTCTACTAAGGGAATTTTTAAGAAGCAATTAAATTTCTTTCAGCCTTCAGATAGGATCTTCAGATATTCTTAAAAATAAGGTTAAATTTGTAAAAGATCACAAGAGATTTATAAATAAAAACATTGACTCTGTGATAAATTTGGGCACAAATGATTCCCTGAAACTCTTCCCCTAAAAAAGCTGTCAATCACCAGTTTAGTTTAAATTCCAAGTGAAAAGCAAAGGGAGTTTGGTTGTTGGTGGTGTTGCTAGTTTTATTTTTTTGTTTGTTTTTTAATTGGTATTTATTATAATATGAACTACAATAAATTCATTTATAGAGAGTTCTTGTTGAGCATAGTCTTATTGCATAAACTGTTACTTTGCTAATTTTACTAATTTTCAACTAAAGGTTTCCTTAGCTATAGACTCTAGTTTTACCATATTTTTAAAAAACAGACAATATAAAATAAATTTTAGTTAATTCATAAAGCTGGATTTAGAAAAGGCAGAGGAACCAGAGATCAAATTGCCAATATCCACTGGATCATAGAAAAAGCAAGAGAGTTCCGGAAAAACATCTACTGCTTTATTGATTATGCCAAAGCCTTTGATCGTAACAAACTGTGGAAAATTCTAAAAGAGATGGGAATACCAGACCACCTTCAGTTCAGTTCAGTTCAGTTGCTTAGTCGTGTCCAACTCTCTGCTACCCCATGAACTACAGCATGCCAGGCCTCCCTGTCCATCACCAACTCCTGGAGTTCCCCTAAACTCATGTCCATCGAGTCGGTGATGCCATCCTCCGACAGAGGGTGAGATTCTCTGTCATCCCCTTCTCCTGCCCTCAATGTTCCTCAGAATCAGCGTCTTTACAAATGAGTCAGCTCTTCGCATCAGGTGGCCAAAGTATTGGAGTTTCAGCTTCAATACCTGTTGTTCCAATGAACTCCCAGGACTGATCTCCTTTAGGACGGACTGATTGGATCTCCTTGCACACCACCTTACCTGCTTCCAGAGAAATCTGTATGCAGGTAAAGAAGCAGCTGTTGGAACTGGACATGGAACAATGGACTGGTTCCAAATTGGGAAAGACCCTGATGCTGGGAAAGAATGAAGGCAGGAGGGGAGGGGGACAGCAGAGGATGAGATTGGTTGGATGGCATCACCGACTTGATGGACATGAATTTGAGCAAGCTCCAGAGTTGGTGATGGACAGAGAAGCCTGGTTTGCTGCAGTCCATGGGTCACAAAGAGTCAAATGCAACTGAGTGACTGAAGTGAATTCATAAAGAAGGAATAAGAAACTACAGTGCGTATGCTTTGAAATGCAGGTATATTTTTGTTCAAAATAAACACAGTAAAATGCCCCATGTTCCTTCTATATTACTGGGTGTCTTTATACACTGTAATGATCTTTTCTTTCTTTCTTTTTTTTTCTATTTTTAGACTAGTGTCAACCAAATTAGTTTCCAGTTATGACCATGTCTCTGGAGTAAAAACATATATCTCTGACTACCTCCTGGATATCCTAATTTTCTTAACACCTGGATGCATCATCTTCCCACATCTAATCTAGTTCCTTCCCCATTAGATCTAGAATTCACAAATTAGATACTTGTAATTCAATCATAATGACTTGCTTTTTCTTTTTATTTTTACAATCAAATGATATTATGCTAGGTTATCTCTTAATTATGTTTTATAATTTATTATTGTTTGTGTTCATAACAATTATTATCAATGTTATTCTGTGTAGTTTCTTTCATAGAAAAAGCATGCCATATCTTCATTCTAGTAATTTTTAAAGTTACTTCTCCCTGACTGAAACAATATTTCCAACTTTCTTAAACTAATTGTTAAAGAACATAGTGTTGAAGTCAAAGCTAATTCCAACTCTCTCTGATATTCTGTTTCAGCCTAGTAGCAACATCTGTTAAGTTTGAAAATTTTCTTAAGTTAAAAATATTTATATTTTAGCAGCATTTAAATATTTGTTAAATATTTAGTATTTAACAATATTTAGCAAAATAATCAACATACAGAAAGCAATTAGAAAGTTTAATTAATATTATTGGCACAACTTGCTATCATCTCCATCATGAATTGTTCAGTAAATCCTCATTATCTGTTCCACTGCTCCTTTGTTGGGATCCCATACAATCTTAGGCTCATTTCTTATATCATTTACTACAATATATCAATAGTTTCTGTTAACATGCCACCATACTGTAAGTTACTCAAGAGCAGAGTTTCCTACTTACTTATCTATGCACACCGTTTAGCACAGCTTCTGGTACAAAGTGAGCATTTAATAAATATGTGTTGAACATAATTGTAAAGCCAGAAAATAATCAGGAGATTGTAAGCAATCTTATTAATACATCAAAAATAAATAAGTAAAGAATGAATGAGTAAATGAACATTTATCAAATATTTTTGTGACAAGTGCTATTCTAGATACATACCAAAGGAAATACAGTAATCTTATGAGATAATTATTATTATCTTCAATTGACAAGTAAGATAATTGTGATCCAAAGAGTTTATAGGCCTAGATTATATTGCCAGTAAGAGTTGTAAATCAAATTGCAATTTTCAGCTCCAAATTGAAGTATCATTTTATGTAAAATAGAGAGTTATATATTAAAATCAAACTATTGATAAAGTTGATAATTTCTGCTTTACTCTGGATCAGGATTTTTTAACCTAGAGTCTGAAGACAGCCTTTGCAGCATCCATAAATCTTCTATGAGTCCATGTACAATTGCATGTATGTCAGTTTACTAGGAATAAGCATCCATGGTTCTTTTTTTTGGCTGCACCAGGTCTTCATTGCTGCCCGTGGCTTTCTCTAACTGCAGCACTTATGCTCTGTAGTTGCAGTGTGAGGGTTTAGTTGCTCTGGTGACATGCAGAATCTTCCTAGACTAGGGATTGAACCTGTGTCTTCTACATTGGTCGTTGGATTCTTTATTACCAGAACACCAGAGAAGTCTGTGTCCATGGTTCTTATCACAGTCTCAAAATAATTCATGACCTGAAAAATGTTCTAGATGATAGGTTTTTCATTTCCCAAAATATTTGATCACACCAGTAAACTTTATGTTTTATTATTATTTATTGTCATCAGACCTGGAAGTCAAAGGGAGCCTTGGGTAACCTCTGTAGCTCAAAAGAGGACTGGATCTTCTGGGGAGTAAGGTAGTGGACTCATATGGTTCTTCCTGGGGTTGCTAGGTTGAAGTGTTTTAGTCTCCATTTTGCAGAAGCATCAGTGACATGCAGCAAATGGTGAAGGCAGTGGCACACCCAAGAAACAGTGCTGCCTCCTGTCTTCATTTCAGACAACAAGAGCTTTCACTTGAATGTGCATTGTCATGCTGCTTCTCTTTTGAGGAAGTCTTGCTAAGGAAAAGATTGGCAGCTGAACTAGTGTGCCTAGTGACATGGTCCATGTGTACTCTGGTGTACTCTGATTCTCACCCCAGAATCGCAACAGGATGTGGACTAGTGGCTGGTCCACAAGCCACAGCTTGAGGGCCACCACTCTGGGTTGTTGGGCATTTCTCCTAGTTGTGTTTTTTTCTGTGTAACTTCAAGCTCTGGTGTCTAAACTTGATTCTTTGAGTCTTCTGAAGATTCTTTGAACTGTATAGCCCTTTTTTTTCTTATAGTAGCTCCAATAAAGTCTGTTTTCTGCAATGAATATGGTTCTATGAAAATTTGTAGCTGATAATTTTATTCAGCGGTCAGGGAGACATCAGACTTCAAGTCACACTATTACTTTTAGTGCAGGCTTTTAGCCTGCATTTTGCTTGCACTTTTAGGTCTTGGTTTGCTTTTGAATGCATCCTACGCTTCCTCCTATGGTTACCTCAGCTTAATATTCCTTTTGTTCATGCAAATAATCCTTTGAAGAGCACTGAGTTCTCAAATTTCCTTCATGATTGTTTTACCTTCAGCTGTCCTATCTTGCCTGACTCTATATATATATTTTTAAAGCTTGGGAGTGGCAATTGTTTAATAATTATATTATACCTAAAACAACTATGGTTATGTAGCACTTGTTAAGAATTACATCCATGTGAAACTGTTCACATCTAAAGAATATGTTTCTAAAGGAATAACAAATTATATACCTTCAAAGTGAGCCAGGGAAACATAAAAGCCCAGAAAAGGTCACATACTCCTAAATTAGCTAACCGAAGACAAACAGGGATTTCCCTGAAGCCATTTTCTAAGCAAATTCACCAAATAGCTCTTTCTTCCCTACTGTGAGCATGTGAAATCCTATGGCTTCCTAGGGCTTTACCCAACTTAGACAATTTTAGATTCTTAGTTTTTTAATCACATTATCCATAAAATATATGGGAAACTTTTTATCATTGGAAACATGCCTCCATGATTACAGGCTACTCTTTATTTTGATGGAACTCCATTGGAATTAATGGAGGCTTTACTAGAGGAGTATACTTTCTGATTATTTTATTAAGGATGTAGGAGCAAATTGGATATTGAAAATCATTGACCTATGAAAGCAAAGCTCAGAACATTTTAGTTGCCAAAAGAGAACTGATAACATTACAAAAATGTTAATTAAGAAGGATAACTAAAAGGAGAATGATGAATGAAAAGAGGTCTAAATGTCCTACCAGACACTGAACTAGCCACAACCTTATTAAAAAAATTAAGCCAGAGGATTCTCCTGGTCTCTGAGTAGTGATTTTGAGAATTCATAAAATTTAAAATATATTTTAATAAAATCAAACAAAATATAGCATTGTTGAAAAAACAAGGTATTTAGATTTGAATAAAATAAAATGTGGCCCTCCTTTACCACTTCTCTTCCTCTCACCAAACTTATCTACTCTTTAACAATTAGGCTTGCTTCCTTTGAACCCTTTCTTCTTGTGGAAATACAGGGTACCAAGCATTCCATGGACTCCTCTGCATTTTTGAGCCTCCTTGTATTTAGCAAGTATGTTTGACTAATTATGTCTGTAAAATATAAGGAGAAATAATGTGTCCCTTTTAAGTAAAGACAGTGGCTGTTTTCCTCCTGCTTAGATCAACCAATCAAGCCTATTGTTCAGGTATCAGAGAAGGCAGAGGATAAAATGGTCAGGATCACCAAGTCAGTGGGGAGGACAACTACACTATAGATTTGGCCACAACACAGTAAGTCATAAGTTCCTGTTGCTTTAAATCACTGAAATTTAAAGGCTATATATAAGTCTTGAAAAATCTTTGCTATTCTAATATACCTGTGTATATAACATACATATAGAGAAAGACAAAGACTATATAAAAATACTTTTATTTCTGTTTCTTCAAAATTGAGATGATAGTATGAATACTAATCCACAACTTCCTTTCACAAGCAACAGTATCTTTTGGTTATCCCAAGAAGAATTTGACATCTTTCATATTAACAAAGCATGTAATGAGCAGTTGACACTCAGAACAAATGTTTGCTCTAGTAATGGTATGCCAAAGCCTTTGACTGTGTGAATCACAATAAACTGTGGAAAATTCTGAAAGAGATGGGAATACCAGACCACCTGACCTGCCTCTTGAGAAAACTAAATGCAGGTCAGGAAGCAACAGTTAGAACTGGACATGGAATGACAGACTGGTTCCAAATAGGAAAAGAAGTACATCAAGGTTGTATATTGTCACCCTGCTTATTTAACTTCTATGTAGAGTACATCATGAGAAACACTGGGCTGGAAGAAGCACAAGCTGAAATCAAGATTGCTTGGAGAAATATCAATGACCTCAGATATGCAGATGACACCACCCTTATGGCAGAAAGTGAAGAGGAAATAAAAAACCTCTTGATGAAAGTGAAAGAGGAAAGTGAAAAATTTGACTTAAACCTCAACATTTAGAAAACGAAGATCATGGCATCTTGTCCCATCACTTCATGGGAAATAGATGGGGAAACAGTGGAAACAGTGGCAGACTAATTTTCTGGGCTCCAAAATCACTGCAGATGGTGACTGCAGCCATGAAATTAAAAGATGCTTACTCCTTGGAAGAAAAGTTATGACCAAACTAGATAGTATATTCAAAAACAGAGACATTACTTTGCCAACAAAGGTCCGTCTAGTCAAGGCTATGGTTTTTCCAGTGGTCATGTATGGATGTGAGAGTTGGACTGTGAAGAAAGCTGAGCGCTGAAGAATTGATGCTTTTGAACTGTGGTGTTGGAGAAGACTCTTGAGAGTCCCTTGGACTGTGAGGAGATCCAACCAGTCCATTCTGAAGGAGATCAACCCTGGGATTTGTTTGGAAGGAATGAAGCTAAAGCTGAAACTCCAGTACTTTGGCCACCTGATGTGAAGAGCTGACTCATTGGAAAAGACTCTTATGCTGGGAGGAATTGGGGGGCAGGAGGAGAAGGGGACGACCGAGGATGAGATGGCTGGATGGCATCACTGACTCGATGGACGTGAGTCTGAGTGAGTTCCGGGAGTTGGTGATGGACAGGGAGGCCTGGCGTGCTGCAATTCACGGGGTCGCAAAGAGTCGGACGTGACTAAGCAACTGAACTGAACTGAACTGAACTGAAATATAAAACGTATTAAATCAAATGATGATCTGTGATAATATTGATAGTCAAGGCTTATTTTATAGTTTCTTTAGTAAATTATATTAAAATAAACATTGTAACTCCTAGAAATGTCAAATTTGTTTCAAAGATTCATTTTTCTCATTTAGATCACTATTAAAATATCATTGCTCCTAACATAATTGTTTTATGCAGAAAAAGTAGTAGTTTCGAGAAATTACTGTTTTATTTTGTTTTGTTTTGCTTATGCCAGGTGCTAATCAGGGTACATTTTATTCCCCGATCATCTAATAGATATAGGCATCTAAGAGTTGACAGGAAAAAAAAAAAGAAAATGTCAGAACTTGAGTCCCAAACAAAAGAAAACCCTGTTTGTTCCTTAATTTAAAAATCTAACCCCCTATTTTGAGATTTCAGTTGTCATTGTTTCCTATTTTAGTTGATATGATTACAAGAAGAAAACCAGTAACTATTTTTATTCCTAAATCTTGGAGTGTCAATATGGTGAGAATCTAGAGATCGTGTTCAACTAAATGTGAATGGATTTTGTTTAATTCTGTGAGAATGCTTGGTAGGTTTATCTGCAGGTAACTGTTAGTTTTACGGTTAATTGGGTTAGGCTGATAACTTGTTTTCTTTTCCACACAAGTGATTCTTTTAAAGCAAAAGTGAGGAGCAAAATTCACAAACAAAATCACTGGATCAACCAGTTTGGTTAAATGGCAGCCTTTATACCTGCCATTCAAGTAACTTCAACAAACATTACTGTAATTGCTAGTGTGGACTTGACCTTGAAAAAGAGGTAGCTAGAGGATTATCTGGTGTATTGTTCAATAAACTGCATCTTCAAGCCACCCAGACTTTAAACGCAGCAGGATGTTATAGTGTTGTTTTCAAATCCTGTTTTTAGGATGATCAAACATTTCACAGAGCCTGCTCAGGGATTCCTCTTTGGCATATTACATGCTGAAAATGATTACTTCACTCCAGACGACTATATTTTACAGCTCTTGTTTGTTCCATAAGTTTGGAATGGGTACAGTTCTGCCAACACAAAACATTTACTTTCTCCACATTCATACAAAAGAAATTTTGGCCAGCTCTGCTAACTGTCTACACTCTCTAAAAACTTCCTAAATAAGGAATTCTTATTCAAAGAGATAAAGGAAATGAAGCACAAGTTACCCAAACTTTTGAGTTTGTGGGAAGAAAAAGTGAATGATAACTGAAAGTGTGAGTCAACTGTACTTAGTAAAATAGTGATTTTTTTCACTCAGCTCACCAAGGAAATGTGCAGGTTCCAGTATGAACCATCGATTAACAACTGACAGCAGCTCCAATATTTCCCAATCAGGACTCATATCCCTTCATCGGAAGAAAGAGTACACTTCCTCCATGGCTTTTAAAAGACCTTTAATTGGCATATAGTTTCTTTACAGTGTTGTGTTAATTTCTGCTGTACAAGAAAGTGAATCAGCGACATGTATGCATGTATCCCCTCCCTCTTGCACTTCCTTCCCATGCCTACCTCCATCTCTCCCCTTCCCACCTAGGTCACGACGGAGCACTGAGCTGAGCTCCCTCTGCTATACAATAGTTCCCACTAACTATTTGTTTTATACATGGCAGTGCGTATAAGTCAGTCTTCAAGACTACCAAGCTCAACCAAGTAGATTTACACAGAGAACTATGAACAGTCACGCAGTATTGTATTTGATTTACTTTGATATCCCCAGCATAGAATTTAGTTGCCATTTTTTTTATAATGAAGTTAGTTGCCAGAGCTGCTGTGAAAGTGAGGATAAGGACCAGTTTCAAGCAGCAGTGGCTAAACCATCACTATTCAAATTATGGCTCAGGTTCTAGCAATGTTGACATCACCAGAGAACTTATTAGAAATACATTTTTTAAAAAAATGCATTCAAGCCTGGTCCCAGACCTACTAAATCAGAATCTGCCTTCTAACAAGACCACCAGGTTATTTATAAATCACATTCAAATCTGAGAAGCACATGACTAAATAAACCCATTCTGATCTCTCCATAACAGGCCTGCCTTTGTGTTCATAGATTCTGTGGCTTAGGCTCTCATAGGTGACTACTCCTAAGTTCACTCAATAACTCATTCAATACATGAGCACTTAGTATTTGCTGACACTCTTCTAGGCTTTTCTCAATATAGATAAAAATCATATCTTTAGTTGGGCTGTTGAGATAAAGCCCCAGTGTCCATAAACAAATAAAGCACATTATTTCTACAGAAAATTTTGATGTATTATCCTTGTTAATTCTTTGGTGAAGCAGAATTTAAACAAATAGAGAAGCCTTGCACTCAATAATTACTTATTGATGGTCTACAAATTACATTTTTTTCTCTTTACCTGTTCAGAATGGATGAAATGGCAGTATTACCTAAGTAGCTATGAATAAATCAGTATTTTAGTTACAGTAAGCTTTCTCTCTGTATATCTGTTTCCAGGGTAATCCTTGCATAAGACACATAAAAACATTTAATCAGTCACAGAGGACTATATAAGAAAATAATTACAAAATTACAATTCATAGAGAAAATGATTAGTCTTACAGCAAAACATGTAGTTATAGAAATTATGAGTTAACTTATCTGTCACCTTCAAACATTGGTCTTACATTCCTAAAAGGAAGTCCCATTACACAGTTAAACCTGTAAGAAAAAGTAGAACAAATCAGTGATGCCATTTAGTAACCTTAACTACATGGTACACAGAATTTCTATGGCATTGTTAATATTTCAGTTAGTATTCAAGTATTCAGTAATGAGATAATTCATTCACAAGTCTCAATGTCTGACTTCAAGGAGAATAAAAATAGCATAAGCTATAAATGATAAATTGTTCTCCATCATTTCATATATATTTTATATGTATACATATACACACATGTATAAATATACATATATTTATAGACATGCACACATACAGCATCCTGAGTACATCAGTGGTTATATTGGTAATGAACAGAAGAATAAAAATGTTTAAATTTATTCCAGATATGGAATTATGAAATATACAAATAGCTTCTGGAAGAGCCTTCATTTTCTTGTATCTGTGAGTATGCCCATGGATATTTCTTTGATTCCTGTATTTGAGCCTCAGGAATCCTACTTTATTTCAGATTCCACCCCCTTTATAACTTCAATAAGCATGCATTGAGCGTCTACTAGGAATCTATGAGGAACTTTATAAGAAAACTCCAATACTTTGGCCACCTGATGTGAAGAACCAACTCAGTGGAAAAGACCCTGATGCTGGGAAAGATTGAAGGTAGGAGGAGAAGGGGACGACAGAGGATGAGGTGGTTGGATATCATCACTGACTCGATGGATGTGAGTTTGAGTAAGCTCCAGGAGTTGGTGATGGACAAGGAAGCCTGGAGTGCTGCAGTCTACGGGGTATCAAAGAGTCAGACATGACTGAGTGACTTAACTGAACTGAACTGAAAAACTGAGTCATAAAATTAGCTGTGTGCTCCCCTAGGTTCAATTATCAACTGCATTTGTAAAAATCAGGACAGTGGCATGAAGAAGATCATGGTTGAATTTGATGACAGTATATTTATGATAAGCAAATATAGGTTTGGTAGTGAAAATAAAAAAGTTGCCACAGATTCAGGAAAAGTCTGATTATTCTGTAGCCATGGTTAAAAGTAAGGACTAACGAAGCCTCTAAGATGTTGTCAACCCACTTGCATTTGTGAATGTTTATCCGTGCCTATACTCTATGCCACCCACTCTAGTACCCTTGCTTGGAGAATCCCCATGGACAGAGGAGTTGGGCTGCAGTCTGTAGGGTCACTGAGAGTCACACACGGCTGAAGCAACTTAGCAGGCAGCAGGCAGGCATACTCTATGCTTCCTCTAAAGTCATATGAGATAAGTTTTCTGTTCTGCTCCAAGAGACTACCTGACTGACATAGTTCTCCTGCGATAAATTGCTTTGTTCTGTTTATTCTAGGTATTGTGTGATGGTCTCATTGGTTTTGACAATGGATAGCATATCTGGTAAGAAGAGAAAGACACCCCTGACTGTTCAGCTTCTTTCTAGCAGAATATCCTGTAATGCTCTCGGACTAAACCATGGCATTCTCCCCATGTGATCTTTAAGCATCTCCTGAGAGCTTGCTAGAAATGCAAATTCTTGAACCTCTCCAGACTAACTGGACTAGGGATATCTTTAACAATTCTGCTAAAATTTAGAGACACTGTTAGGAGGTACAGTGCCTATGTATTGCTAAGATTCAAACCCCTGGAATACCACCTCCTAAATATTGTGACCTTGGGTAATTCACTTAACTGTTCTGTGCTTTGACTTCTGAAATAATCAGAGGATCATATAGTACACACATAGTACTTAACATCTAAGGTTATTGTGAAGAGTAAAGAACACAATGATTTTAAAGTGTTTAATCTGGCAAGTTGTAAGTGCTGTATAATTACTAGCTATTTTATTATATTATTATTATTAGTTATTAAAACCATTCATGTATAACTTGATAAATTCACTGATAACTATATTCAAGAATACACCAATTATATACAAGGAATATAGGCAGCATTTTGTAAAGCACCTTACTCACTGGTAATCAGCTACAGTTTAGTTGAGAGAATCATTAAACAAATGCTAATAACAAAAAATAAAAAGTAAACAGTATTAACCTCAGATTACCACCTTAGGTGATGAAGACCAGTGCTGCTCAAATTATTCAAGGTGAAAAATCAGTTTTTATTTTTTTCCCCAGTCTGTCTTGGACTGATTTTACTTGTGACTCACACAGAATTTAAACAAAACAGAAACTAGTCTGTATCTTGTTTTGTGAAATGAGTTCCCTGATCTTGTGTTTGTATGTCATGAGAAGTGCTAAACATGAAAGTATCTAAACTATTGCTCTCAATTTTTGTAAATATGTTACCAGCAATTAGGTACAATAATTCATAGATAACATTTTCAGTAGAATCAAAATAAACAATAAAGATAGCTGACTTCAGGCAACAAATATGTTTTCTTCCATTTCTGTATGCCAATTAATACATGCATGTATATGCACACACTTAGCTTTCATTCAAATTTATGTTAAAATAAGAAATCTTTAAAATTAACAACATGATGCCATTCTTCATATAATGAATATTTTTATACCAAAGTTAACTATTAAAATGGATCATTTCTCAATATCTAAAACTAAATATGCCACCAAAATATGGACTATGGAGTACTATAGGTTTAAGAAATTAAGTGAGATACTTGCTTCAGGACACTTTTAATCAAAAGCAACAAGTACTTTGCTCAGTGATGAATATTTGAGGACTGTGAATAATGATATTTTTATTAAACTAAAGACAGGTTCTTAACTATCTTTTTGCCATCCATGCCTTTCACAATTCTATTTGGGAGTTTTCATTTGAGTGAGTGTGTGTTGAAATGCTTTTTTCCATCTAGTGTTATTGAGATATATCTGATATATAACACTGTGTAAGATTAAGGTGTACAACTTGATGACTTGAAATATATACATACAAATACATGTGTTTATATTTTGAACTGATCACCATAATAAGGTTAGTTTTCACTTCTCATCTCATGTCATTTCCTGTATGTGTGTGTGGTGAGAACATTTAAGATTTACTCACTTAGAAACTTCTAAGTATATAATAGAGTATTATTCACTATAGTCACCATTCATCTTATAACTGAAAATTTGTATCCCCTTACCAACATCTCCCTGTTTCCCCTGGTAACCACCATTCTGCTCTCTGTTTCAATGTGTTCAGCCTTGTTAGACTGCATATATAAATGAGATCATACAGTATTTGTCTTTCTGTCTGATTTATTTCACTTAGTATAATACCCACAAGGAACATCCATGGTGTCACAAATGTCAATTCTCTCTTGTTTTTTGTAATATTCATTCTTTAAGATTTTTATTTCTAATTTATCATTTGTGTCTTGAAAATTTCAAATGTATACATGGCAAATTAATTTCAAATATGAAGTATTAAATTTATCAATATGTAAAATAATGATAATTTTATTCATAATTATTACATCATATGTGGTATTATAATTATTCTGCAGTTTGTGGGTTGTCTGCTTGGTGGCTATATGATAGGGTTAATGACGACCTCCTCCAAGAGGGCTTATGCTAGCAGAGGGATGGAATTCCAGTTGAGCTATTTCAAAATTTAAAAGATGATGCTGTGAAAGCACTGCACTCAATATGCCAGCAAATTTGGAGAACTCAGCAGTGGCCACAGGACTGGAAAATGTCAGTTTTCATTCCAATCCCTAAGAAAGACAATGCCAAAGAATGTTCAAACCACCTCACGATTGCACTCATGTCAAAAACTAGCAAAGTAATGTTCAAAATTCTCCAAGCCAGGCTTCAACAGTATGTGACCCATGACTTCCAGATGTTTAAGCTGGATTTAGAAAAGGCAGCAGAACCAGAGATCGAATTGCCAACATCCGCTGGATCATTGAAAAAGCAAGAGAGTTCCAGAAAAAAAACATCTACTTCTGTTTTATTGACTACACCAAAGACTTTGACTGGGTGGATCACAACAATCTGTGGAAAATTCTGAAAGAGATGGGAATAGCAGGCCACCTTACCTGCCTCCTGATAAATCTGTATACAGGTCAAGAAGCAACAGTTAGAACAGGACATGGAAAAACAGATTGGTTCCAAATTGGGAAAAGAGTACATTAAGGCTGTATATTGTCACCCTGCTTATTTAAAATCTATGCAGAGTACATCAGGCAAAATGCCAGGCTGTATGAAGCACAAGCTGAAATAGCCTCAAATACGCAGATGACACCACCCTTATGGCAGAAAGTGAAGAGCAACTAAAGAGCCTCTTGATGAAAGTGAAAAAGGAGAGTGAAAAATCTGGCTTAAAACTCAACATTCAGAAAACTAAGATCATGGTATCTGGTCCCATCACTTCATGGCAAATAGATGGGGAAACAGTGGAAACAGTGACAGACTTTATTTTTCTGGGCTCCAAAATCACTGCAGATGGTGACTGCAGCCATGAAATTAAAAGGTGATTGCTCCTTGGAAGAAAAGCTATGACCAACCTAGAGAGCATATTAAAAAGCAGAGACATTACTTTGTCAACAAAGATCCTTCTAGTCAAGGCTATGGTTTTTCCAGTAGTCATGTATGGATGTGAGAGTTGGACTATAAAGAAGGGTGAGCACCGAAAAATTGATGCTTTTGAACTGTGGTGTTGGAGAAGACTCTTGAGAGTCACTTGGAATGCAAGGAGATCCAACCAGTCCATCCTAAAGGACATCAGTCCTGAATGTTCATTGGAAGGACTGATGCTAGTTCAGTTCAGTTCAGTCGCTCCGTTGTGTCGGACTCTGCTAACCCATGAACTGCAGCACACCAGGCCTCCTTGTCCATCGCCAGCTCTCGGAGTCCACCCAAACCCATGTCCATTGTGTCAGTGATGCCATCCAACCATCTCATCCTCTGTTGTCCCCTTCTCCCCCTGCCCTCAATTTTTCCCAGGATCAGGGTCTTTTCAAATGAGTCAGCTCTCCACATCAGGTAGCCAAAGTATTGGAGTTTCACCTTCAACATCAGTCCTTCCAATGAACACCCAGGATTAATCTCCTTTAAGATGGACTGGTTGGATCTCCTTGCAGTCCAAGGGACTCTCAAGAGTCTTCTCCAACACCACAGTTCAAAAGCATCAATTCTTAAGTGCTCAGCTTTCCTTATAGTTCAACTCTCACATCCATACATGACCACTGGAAAAACCATAGCCTTGACTAGACGGACCTTTGTTGGCAAAGTAATGTCTCTGCTTTTGAATATGTTGTCTAGGTTGGTCATAACTTTCCTTTAAGGAGTAAACCTCTTTTAATTTCATGGCTGCAATCACCATTCGAAGTGATTTTGGAACACTAAAAAATAAAGTCAGCCACTGTTTCCACTGTTTCTCCATCTATTTGCCATCAACTGATGGGACTGGATGCCATGATCTTCGTTTTCTGAATGTTGAGGTTTAAGCCAACTGCTTCACTCTCTTCTTTCACTTTCATCAAGAGGCTCTTTAGTTGCTCTTCACTTTCTGCCATAAGGGTGGTGTGTCATCTACATACCTGAGGTTATTGATATTTCTCCCAGCAATCTTGATTCCAGCTTGTGCTTCCTCCAGCCCAGCATTTCTCATGACATACTCTCCATAGACATTAAATAAGCAAGGTGACCATATACAGCCTTGACGTACTCCTTTTCCTATTTGGAACCAGTCTGTTGTTTCATTTCCAGTTCTAACTGTTGCTTCCTGACCTGTATACAAGTTTCTCAAGAGGCAGGTCAGGTGGTCTGGTATTCCCATCTCTTTCAGAATTTTCCACAGTTTATTATGATCCACACACCTGATGTGAAGAGCTGACTTATTTGAAAAGACCCTGATGCTGGGAAAGATTGAAGGCAGGAGGAGAAGGGGATGACAGAGGATGAGATGGTTGGATGGCATCACCGACTTGATAGACATGAGTTTGATCAAGCTCTGGAAGTTGGTGATGGACAGGGAAGCCTGGCATGCTGCGGTCCCTGGGGTTGCAAAAAGTTGGACACAACTGAGCCATTGAACTGAATTGAAGTGATATGATAAAACCATATAGTAAATATTTGTATAAAATAATAATATTTCTAATAGAAAATACTAGATGAACTTCTGTATATCCAATAAAGCTAGTAATTATAGCAACAGTGAGCATGCTTATTTGGTAAAGGTTGATAGGAGGATAGAAATTACTAACCTTGGAAATTGCCCCGCCAATGTGAATATTCATGGCCTTCTGAACAGCTGAGAATTTTATTCTAGTCACTATAGGTTCTGTTCCTTATTGTAAGCCCACTGCTGGCAATATATTCACCATTTTCTAACACTTTTAAGCCAGTGATAATATTTATAAAATTTAGACCTCAACATTCATTCATTAAAAAAAAAAAAAATGGGTAGCTTTTTTTTTTTTTTTTTTTTTCCTGCTCCTCTACATACTCTTTTGTTTTAAACTGTCTTTCTTGGACATGGTATTTTGATTATGAACAAGGGAGCCCAACTGAAAGGTTTTTTCTTTGCTAAAGAAAGTCACTTAATGCCAAATAGTAACAATGTATTATCATAATATCACAATTTCACTCTAATAGTTTGTTCTTAAAAGTTGGCAGGACTTATTCAACAACAAATACGGTTAAATTAAATCAATCATGTCATTAAGCAATATGATTTACTATAGATACTTTATAATGTTTCATGGCCAGATTAATGCCTAAAATAGGATTTGTGGAGATGACCTTTATTTTCCCGTAACTCAGTGAATGTTATTCTTTGTCTCCATTTCTGCTGATTTTGAGAAATTTAATCTTGCTAATTCATGAACACAGTTGCCTCTGGTTTAACACTTTGTCTCTCATCTTTTAAAATGTGCTAGCTCTCAGATTCTCCCCCTTTCTTTTTCTTCCCTGTTCATTGAGGCAATCTAATTTGCCAGGACCTCACTTTTGTCCTGGAATCAGAAGACAACAATCTGGTCTGAGAGCCCCACTGCAGACTGACCCTTTGATGGCTGCTTGAATCATTCAGAATAGGTGAGGCGTCACTGTCAGCCCCAAGTTTCAGTGCTAAAAAAAGTTTCTTCCTTTCTCATGCTCTAAGACCACAGTGGATCAAAAGATGGGTTTGTCTAGGTGTCTTACCACTGACTTTGCCCCCTAGGAGGTTCCATCATCCTACAGCGGTGGTATTTAAACCCATTTCCACAACTGCCATGGCCGAGAAGAATAAGAGACATTCACACACACTAGCAATAAACGCTTCCTTCACAGTGACACATATTACACATTGTCACATCTCACTGACCAAAAAAGCCAGTTGCCGTGCCTAAACTTCAAAGTTCAATCTTTTCCAGTGGCCTCAGCCAAATATCAGTGAATAATGGATATTTAGAACGAGATTCTTGGCATGCTGGGTTTTATTTCTCTTGAAAAATAACCTTATTATTTATTACCTTCCAATGTCAAATAATAATGCCTATGACACTGTGATTATTTTTCCTTTCTGGCAACTTATTCTCTTAAGTTGGGAACATACATTTATTTTTTCTTTTATCTGTGGAGTTCACACATTTTGCAAGGATTTACATAGTGTTGTAGGTCTTCTTATTAAATCAACCTGTAACTTACTCAGCCCTCTTAATTGTTAGAATCAAATATATTCTCAGTTCAGCAAAATTTATGTCTAGAAGTTGTTTCATAATGACCTCACTCCCATGCCCTCCTTTGCCTCCTCTAAATCACCTTTTGCTTCTCTTGCTCTTAAAGGCATTCTTGTGTATTTTCTTTTCTTTGTGATTTCTCTTTCTCTTTCTTTCCTGTGTTTTGAGATATTCTTGTACTTATTTCATCCAGTCTCAACAGTAACTATTCTCTGTTTTAACATGTTTGGTTTGTTAGTTGCCAAATCCACAATTTAGTTTCTGGGGGTGTGTAATATTGCATCTGTATATTTTCTATGCATTTTCCCTCCCTCCTTCCCTCCCTTCTTCCCTTCCTTCCTTCCTTTCTTTTAAAAACCGTTCAGTTTCTCATTTGCTCGTATGTCGCTGGGCATGTATTCTGTATTTCAACCTGACCCTTTTCTCTCTGGCTGCTATGGCTCCTTAAATGAATGGGCAGTTATTTTCTCAAGCAGCTCACTGCAGCTCAGCCCTGATGGCTGGAACTTATTTAGGATAGGGATTCTCCACAGGACAAAAGGCCAAAGGGTTATCTTCTTTATTTTTAAAGAAGTGGTATCTTGTGGTATCTTTAATAGCAGGCTATCAGCCTCTTCCCGAAATACACAAAGCAGTCTCTCTGTTTTGTTTTCCCTGCCTTTTCACATAGACTGGATCAGGAAAGAATCAGCCAAAAATCTAGTTTTGGCCTTTAGGGGTCAAGTTGACCAGGATCATTTAAAAGGAGTGATCATCAACTTTCTTTGTCGACAGAGTCCACAGGTTCCCACACACCAAGGTCTTCTTAAGACCCCCCACTTTCCTACCCATCCTCTGGGCTTTGCTATCTTTCTTCAGTCACTGGAGGAGCCTATAGGAGACAGACCCACATAGAGCCAGAGATGTAGCCAGACCCAGTCACCTGCTAACCTCAGGAGCTACCAGGCTCAGAATGACAAATGGCTTGAAACTGAGAGCATGAGGAAAGGGGGGTCTTTATGTTCCTTCGTTGTTGTTATTATTGTTTAACTTGAGATATGAGCTAGTAAAAATGTCATTTAAAATACACTGAAATATATGAAGTATATAATAAACTAGAGTAATAGAGTTCACACGAGCATGGCACAAAAAGGCAGAATAAGACAGAATAGTTGGCACAGTGGATTACGTGTCTGAGAGGCACCCCCCTTTCCTTCTTGATGCCAAAGCCTCTATTTTTCTCAAATGGTTACCCTGGCACATGTTAGGTGTAGAGAATCTTTCCTCCTCCCAGGGGGACCATTGCCTAAGTGGGCTAGTCAAGGTGGTATCAGTTCCTCTGCCAGTATCTGGTTGAGGCTTGCAAATGTGATTCCTCTTCTGGGAGGCAAAATTTGCTTAATGGCTTCTGGAAAAGTTCTGCTCATTGATAAAAAATAGATACAGGCTGGGAAAGGTCCCTCTTATTCATAAGCTATCATTGTGTCTCCTGCAAATACTTATTGAGTTTATCAACTTTGGTTGTATTCTTCTGTGAACTCTTGATTATCTGAGCATTTGTATGGATGGATCCTCTGTGCCTTGCAGCTAAAAATAATGTCTATAACACATATTATATAAAAAGAATATGAATGTTGGATCAGATCTAAATTTAAATGGAAGCTCTGTTACTTATTTGATCACATCATCTGCTCTTTTGCCTACTTCATTGGTTTGTGATAAATATTATACTTGATAGTTTATATAAAACCCCATAGATGCCTGCATGTATTAAATACTACCTTGTGGTTGCCCCATGGGGTGAGTGGTTCAACTCCTCACCCAAAATTTTATTCAGATGTTGAAACAAATGACACCAAGCATGCAGCGAGTGGGTCTGAAAAAGTTTGTTATCTCATCATGAGGCTTTCCAGGGAGGATTGGTGCTCCCAAGCAAGTCTGAAAATGACTCAAAGAGCAGAGAGGGACAATTGACTCGGCAGGTGAGTCTTGGCTGTGGGGTCTCAAGCAAAGGCACGTAGTTTGCTAGTCCGAAATTCCCACTGGTACAAGACAGGCAGCTTGAGAGCTTTTTATTGATTTTTCCAGAAGTGAGGCAAGAAAGCAAAAGAGAGGATTTTGAAAGCTATCAGCAACCAGACATCAAAACTGGAGTCAGAATCCATTGCAGATGCTCATTAAATATTCCTTCCTCCTCTCCACCCCCAGCATCATTTTCAATGACACAACATGAAACAATGATTAGGAATTCCTTTAAGAGAGAGAGAGGAAATGTACTTTTGAGAGGAAACATAACCGATGTCCCTATTACTGTACATTTGTCCTTTTTTTCAAGGAACAGAAAACACAGGAACTCATTTTACATGTCTCTTAATTCTAATGTGAAACACCTATCAGATCTCATTTTTGGATGAAATCTAACATGTGGCTCATCAAATAGATAGTAACACAGACAAGTAAATGGATGAGCGACTGAAGAAATACTTTCCTGTTGGTCCCATATAGCTTCTGTGTTTAATTTCCGTAAGTCTGAACATTTTGTTAGGCAGACACTAAACAGAAATTTCCCTTTTTACATGATGTTCTTTTCTTTTGGTTTAGGTTGCCTCCATACTGACAGTTAACCAAATTATTTTGTAACCTTAAAACCAAAGAAAAACCACTGTTATTTTTCACTAAGAAAATTCTGTTTCATTTTAAAATTAAATACATGTATATGTTAAAAATGCATTTATATGCAGATGTGTATATAGATATGTCAGTATCAATGTGGTCAAAATCTGGAAGCGTACTCTCCCAACTGTTACTCGTATTTACTATCACGGCATTCATGTGTGATGGAAAGCGCATGTGTATTGGGTGAATGGAGAGCAAACTTTCACCTGATGGTTAACCGGGATTTTTTAATTTTACTTAAAACATAATCAAGGTGGGATCATGAGCAACATTTTTCTTTTGATTCTCAGTAATATTTCAACCAATATTAAGAATAAAGCACATTGGGATGTACAGATCTAGAAAGTTATCCATAATATTGTAAGGGAAACCATAAGTTACAAAGAAAAGTTTCTGTCTCATTTTTTGCTAAATATATACTAGTTAAAAGGCTAAATGTGTATATACCAAACCATGATGTCTGGGACAGGATTAGAAAAAGTGTTCGTGATTTGTTATGTGTATTTCATAATGTTTGAAATAAAAACAATTAAAAGAGTGAAAAATAAATAACCATTCACAAAACAAAAAACCAAAACAAAACGTCAAAGTAAGGCAGCACCAACAGCACTGGCATTTCTTTCTTTTGTGGGTAGTTTGATCTGGTTACACCCCAGCAGCCCTTGAAGGCACACAGCTAACATCAGGCACAGCAGGACCCAGGGGCTTGGTGCCAGAGTGCTCACAAGGCAAGGAGAGGCAGCACCTTCTCCTCTATTTGCTTAAAGATCAAAAAGATGCATGCAGCCACATCAAACATTAACGCACAAAGATAAATGATCATGAGTTTTTGGCTTTCTATTACCTTTGAGCCCATGCACCTAAGACAGTAAATGCTTAAAATATTGGTGACTTGGTCAGCTATCTCTCACTTAGGCTAGGGATGACAGTTCATTATATTATCCCATCTCTTCTGAAATTGACTAGGCATGCCATGCAAAGATTTGACTATATGCTTCTTTCCGCACTATCACACAACCTTGTCAGTGCAATCTTTTTGCATGTTCTCCTGCTCTTTATATCAAAAAAAGTTCATCTTTTCTGTTCACTGCCATGAGTTTTTGGAATACAGAAGCACGAGGAACCACCTCATCAACTCTCTATGCCTTGATGTCCAGGGAGCCTTGGCTGCCAAGCCTCCGTTCTCAACACTGCTTTCCCTCTGCTACCCAAAACAGGTCTAAACACCTGCTCACCGGTCCTGAACAACACACAAACCAGCTCCAGAGCTATTTACACAACACAACACAGTCTGTTTCCTATTTCAGGAGGGATGAGCAAGCGTAAATTCACTTTCCAAACTAATCTGTAGTCACTCCACAGGCTACCAGTATTCTTTGTTTAGCCTGTGGTCCAGACTTTCTTTAGGTTAAGGTGAATTATGAGGTTTGACCACCAGTTGGGTTGGAGACTTATTCTCAGCAGTGACAAGAAGAGGCAGAGCTCAGATTTCTGAAAGCAAAGAGTTTAGAAATCTAGAAAATGCTCTAAACTGTGTGATTTCTCTCCTTTACACATCAGCTAAAGGAGAAAGATAACCTGATTTAGAAGAAAAGCTTAAAAGTAGGAACTAAGAAAATGAGATCCTGTTTCATCTTGGTCACTGACCAAGTATTTGTGTATGAGTGTGTTTGTTACTTATAGGCTCTGGACCTCAGATTCTTTCATTGTAAAGTCAGGGAATCAGTTTGCTGAAGTCCCTCCCAGTTCCAGCTTTCCACCCAACTGGCTGTGTCTTCCTGTCTTCATTTTTCTCTGCTTGCCTTTTTGAGTTTTCATGTCTTTTTTTTTTTTTTTGTCCTTTCCTCTACTCAAGCTTGTTCTTTACCTTGATATCTCCTGCAAACAAATGCGGGAGAGATTGGAAAAGGGAACCAGAGTCTCCAGAGAAACAGTCCTTGCTCCATACCAATGTACCAAACACTAATGTGAGAGGCAGAAAAATATCTTTGCCTTTGAGATTTCCCCATTGAAAACTAGGAGGAAAAAAAAAAACACAAGTACTTTCACCTTTCCTCCTGAATATTCTAATATTTTTCACAGATTTAGAGAGGCTGGCAGGATTTGTAAAAAGTTTGGACTTCATGCCTCTGAAAAAAAAATATCTCATAAAATCTGAAAGCCAATATATATATATATACATATTTTCTCAAAAGGCTTTCATAAGACAGAGTCAACTTCCCACATGAATATATGTGCATAAAACAAAGAACAAACTGCAAGTGGACATAAATATCTGGTGATTTCCATGTTTTCCATTCCTGTTTGCTTAACTCAGACCCCAACATGTGGTCTTTTGGTTTTGTTTGACTTTATGGAAACCCACTCCAGTGTTCTTGCCTGGAGAATCCCAGGGATCAGGGGGCCTGGTGGGCTGCTGTCTATGGGGTCGCACAGAGTCAGACACGACTGAAGTGACTTAGCAGCATAGCAGCATAGACCTAGGTACAAACATTTATGACAAAAATCCTCACTCTCTGTGGCTGATAGCAAAAATCTGTACTATTCCTCTTGGTTTAAATATACTTTTCAAGGTCTCTATTCTTAGTTATGTATTTTTGCATAACACACAACAGCTCTATTTTGAATTGCCAAAAGTGTCTATGCGGAAATACTAAGGAAGTATCTGAGCAGAATTCTGTTTTGTCTCAGGTACTTGTGGCCGTGGGTTTAAACTGTACAGGCTGCGAAGGGAGTCATATATCCTAAACAGTTCTACAGTGGTTTTCCAACTCTCTACTGTCTAATCGCTTGATCTATCAGAAAAATCAAAATGTATTCTTTTTATTACCATCTCCTTTAAACTCCTCTTGTAGACATGCATCATCCTTGAGCCCAAGACCCCAGAATGTCCTGCGGACACCACCTTTGAGCAAACGTCCACTGATCTTCAGTTCTGATCCTTCCATCTCAATCTGTCCCCAAAAATATAGAGAGCCTATTATCACTGCTTTAAACATCACTATGTTGTGTCTGAAAGATGATACTATGAAAGTGCTGCACTCAATATGCCAGCAAATTTGGAAAACTCAGCAGTGGCCACAGGACTGGAAAAGGTCAGTTTTCATCCCAATCCCAAAGAAAGGCAATGCCAAAGAATGCTCAAACTACTGCACAATTACACTCATCTCACATGCTAGTAAAGCAATGCTCAAAATTCTCCAAGCCAGGCTTCAGCAATACGTGAACCATGAACTTCCAGATGTTCAAGCTGGTGTTAGAAAAGGCAGAGGAACCAGAGATCAAATTGCCAACATTCACTGGATCATGGAAAAAGCAAGAGAGTTCCGGAAGAACATCTATTTCTGCTTTATTGACTATGCCAAAGCCTTTGACTGTGTGGATCACAATAAACTGTGGAAAATTCTGAAAGAGATGGGAATACCAGACCACCTGACCTGCCTCTTGAGAAATCTGTATGCAGGTCAGGAAGCAACAGTTAGAACTGGACATGGAACAACAGACTGGTTCCAAATAGGAAAAGGAGTACGTCAAGGCTGTATATTGTCACCCTGCTTATTTAACTTCTGTGCAGAGTACATCATGAGAAACGCTGGACTGGAAGAAACACAAGCTGGAATCAAGATTGCCGGGAGAAATATCAATAACCTCAGATATGCAGATGACACCACCCTTATGGCAGAAAGTGAAGAGCAACTAAAGAGCCTCTTGATGAAAGTGAAAGGGGAGAGTGAAAAAGTTAGCTTAAATCTCAACATTCAGAAAACTAAAATCATGGCATCTGGTTCCATCACTTCATTGGAAATAGATGGGGTAACAGTGGAAACAGTGTCAGACTTTATTTTTTTGGGCTCCAAAATCACTGCAGATGGTGATTGTAGCCATGAAATTAAAAGATGCTTACTCCTTGGAAGGAAAGTTATGACCAACCTAGATAGCATATTCAAAAGCAGAGACATTACTTTGCCAACAAAGGTCTGTCTAGTCAAGGCTATGGTTTTTCCAGTGGTCACGTATGGATCTGAGAGTTGGACTGTGAAGAAAGCTGAGCATCGAAGAATTGATGCTTTTGAACTGAGATGTTGAAGACTTGAGAGTCCCTTGGACTGCAAGGAGGTCCAACTAGTCCATCCTAAAGGAGATCAGTCCGTCATTTTAAGGACAGATGTTGAAGCTGAAATTCCAAAACTTTGACTACCTCATGCGAAGAGTTGACTCCTTTGGAAAGACCCTGATGCTGGGAAGGATTGGGGGCAGGAGGAGAAGGGGACGACGGAAGATGACATACCTGGATGGCATCACCGACTTGATGGACCTGAGTTTGATTGAACTCCGGGAGTTGGTTATGGACAGGGAGACCTGGCGTGCTGTGATTCATGGGGTCACAAAGAGTCAGACATGACTGACCAAGTGAAGTGAACTGAACTGAACTGAACTGAGGTTGTGTCTGACTCTTTTAGGATCACATGAACTGTAGCCCATCAGGCTCCTCTGTCCATGACATTTCTCAGCAAGATTACTGGAGTGGATTCCCATTTCCTTCTCTTAGGGATTTTCCGTACCAGGGATCAAACCCAAGTTAATGATTCCTGCATTGGCAGATGGGTTCTTTACCACTAGCACCACCTGGGAAGCCCACACACATTCCTTAATGCTACTTAATTTCTTTTTTCTTTTTTTTTTTTTTTGAGTCACAGCCAAATGAGGCAAAAGATACTGTTATTTCTAAAATCATGGTAATCACAACTTCCCACTCACAGCATCATTTACTTGTGCCACAAAGTAGAGAGGGGTTTTGCTTTTGTCCTTGAACTTCATTCCAGGTATAGAGAAGTGAACAATGTGACAGCTCTGTTTAATTTTTGTTATATGTTTCCACAAAGAGCAGTAAGCTATAGGACCATAGATTCCAGTAAAACGTGTATGAAAGTTCATAGTGCAGTCTGCTGATCCTTGAAGAATTTGAACTTGATACCAAAAATATGGTTAAATGGGAGAGAAATAAACAAAATAACCCCCCCCCCCAAAATGACTATTTCAATATGAATGTGACAGATGGTAAATATAAAACAAGCAATGAAGTTTATTATTTGGCTGGTGACTTAATCTTTAAAGTACATGCTAATAAATTAAATCTTACCTAAAATTTGATTTGTTAAAATCAAAACTATTAAGTTTCTAGAATGGCATGGATCTACTAGTCCAGGTTTCTTTTCTTATCTGTGTTTTTTTTTTTTTTTAAATTCTGGTACTTTAGAGAAAAAGGTAAGAAAGTTTCTAAGCTAACATTTAGGATACCTTGCAGAAGCAAGTCTTTTAAGAGAAGACGCTTTCATATATGAGAGAAAATGAGCATTTCATTTTCAATTTGAAATACAGACACTCACCTCACATTTCTATAGAAAATCAAGAAGCCATTTGAGAAGCCACCTACATATATGCTGTACCCAGAAATATACCCAGAGAAAAAAGAATTGTAGAAGTTATAAATTCAGATATTTTTCTTTTCCATCATTTCTGCCATCAGCAATTGCTTAGGGAGAAAGTCTTTAACTAGGATTAAAAATATCAAATGTTCTATTAGGTGACATTAAGTGTAATGGAATCTCAAGGTTGAATTAATTTTGTAGCTTCCCTTATTACTCCAAAGATTACTATCTCAATAACTGGCATCAATAGTGAACACAGGAAGAGTTGAATAATTGGTGATCAATCTTGACAACCAGGTGACCGCATCCTCCCCAAACCTTAAAACTTTAGAGAGCTTGTTTAGAAAGGAGTGAAGAGCCAAACATAGCTATGTTCAGTATAAATTTAATTCACCTGTTTAAAAGTATGGTCTAACCTTGCATTTCAAATTTTCATTATACTATGCTAATAAGCACATGAGAATTTTATGGGCTTGGTAGTTACTCATTTAGGAATGTTTCATATCACTGAAAGTAATACATTTAACTACTAGTCAAACAACCTCATAAAATTCTCAGAGATAAGATTTCATAAAACTTGGACAGCAGTAAGGGATGAAAAAATTTTTCAACTTAATGCAGTTCCAAGACAGGCATCATATTTCTATGTGAAATAGTTTCCCATAGAAGACACTTCACATGGAAGAATCTAAATGAGGGTGCGTGCATCTTGGACCAGAAGTCCACCATTGAGAGGGGTTTCAACAAATGCTCTTCTCAAGACCAACCCTCCATGAAAATAAAAATATTTACACATCTATTTAGTCAGTGACAAATAGAGGGGAAACCATCTGGCCATTTGAATCAGTGCAAATTGCCCAACCACTCTTGTGAAAAGAGGAAGCTAGTCAAATTAAACGCTTATTTTGTTTGGGAGCTAAACAATTGTCCTAAACTGTAATCATAAAATCCACATTTGCAGTATCAAATAAACAAAAGCAAATCAGCACAGAAAACTTGTTTTTGTGTAGTAATTGGCAGGAGGATTAGTATTTCACTGGATCCGATTTCCTAAACCTCCTCATTCCTGATAACAGCTTCAGCAGTGAGGTGACACACCAAAAAGCATAAATTATCTAAAGCTGGAGATAAGCAGAGGCCATTTGGGGGTTCTGAGTGCAATATAAATAGATTCAAAACAGTAGGAGAACGGGCCCATCCAAACCCTCAAAGGATTAACTGTGTGAGCTCTGACTCCTCTGCCCATTGTGAGCTGCGATTTATCATCAGACAGTAACGGAGACTCAGCCTTATCTGTGATAATTCAATGGCTTAATGGCAGTGCCTTTATCTGGAGGTCATAATTAAGCTTGTTTGATCAGCCTGAGAACAAGCACCTATGCTGTGCCTAAGCCCATACAATTGCTTTTGGTGTCAGGGGTATAACATAATAAGAACATCGTTGGATATGGCATTAGTAATTTTGTTCAAGTGCTGCAGCAAGTTATTGCATATCTATAAAACAGAATCCCCCAAATGGGAGGAAGAACAACACGTTCCAAATTTAGAAACTTCTGTATCATTTGGAGTTTAAGAATACTAGGTATTTTTGGTCTTGGATGAGTGGACTTAAAACCATTTTGAATAGAAAACAGAAAATGAAGAAATATTGTAGCATAATTTTTGACTAATAAAATGAAATGCTTATTAAAAGGAAAATGAACATTTATTGCATCCTACAATTGAAACATCTTAACAAACACCAGTATCTCTTCAAAAGTAACAGAAATTACAGACATTCATTCAAATAGGTGTAATAAAACCTCATTAATTTAAAATTACTGAATGGAAGTTTCATTTGATTTTGAAAAATGTGTGAGCTATTAAATATTTTCCAATGAATTATATTTTATTACTTTAAAGTATTTAGCATAATTTGGACTAGTTGTTATAGGTTTCCAAAAGGAGATCATGTCAGGCCTAAATTTAATAAAATGTATTGAATTTAGCAGTGCTATTTGGTGGCAAATGAATATGTTGAAATACACACAAAGAGTTCCTTTAACTTTGTTAAAGATATCACTTATGGTTATTTTACATACAATGCTCTTTTCTTCAAACTGTGCACAGGTAAATTTTATCTAGCTAATTATACTATACCTAAGTATAATTAATTACAAATTCTGAATTAAGGTATTATAAATCTGTGATATCTTTCAGTATTTGAGTTCAGGTTTATGTCACTGTTGAGTATTTTATAAAATTCAATAAAAACTTCTTTATAAAGTATTTTCACATAAAAATGAATTTATTTGATAAATACTTGGTCCCATCTCGTTTTATAAGTATTACTGAGCTTTTTCAAATTTCTCTTCTACTGATGTTTAACAAATTCCTATAGACTAATAGGCTTCCCTGGTGGCTCAGAGGTTAAAGCGTCTGCCTCTAATGTGGGAGATCTGGGTTCGATCCCTGGGTCAGGAAGATCCCCTGGAGAAGGAAATGGCAACCCACTCCAGTGTTCTTGCCTGGAGAATCCCATGGATGGAGGAGCCTGGTGGGCTACAGTTCACGGGGTTGCAAAGAGTCAGACACGAGTGAGTGACTTAACTAACTTTAACTTTATAGACTAATAGATTCATGGCCAAGTCAGATTACAGTTCACGGGGTTGCAAAGAGTCAGACACGAGTGAGCGACTTAACTAACTTTAACTTTATAGACTAATAGATTCATGGCCAAGTCAGATCTTTGGGGTTCAAACCACAGTTTGTCATACCCTATGTGATCTTGGGCAAATTATTTAATTTTCTGAGTTTCATCTTCCTCATGTAAAAGGAAGATAATAGTAACACCTGGTGGAGGAGTTGTAAGGTTCCAATTAAAAATTGCTGTGAAGTTTTTTGCAAATGCCCACCACAGTATAATTCACATCAAAAGCTCTCTCCGGTTAGTCTTCCTCCTCCTCTGCCTGTCTCTCTTCTTCACCTAGCCAAGAACTTGAGGTTACTGTCTTTAAAAATGAGGAAACTGGGAAGTTTAGGTAAACTACATGCTGTTGTTCACTTGCTCAGTCATGGCCCACTCTGCAACCCCATGTAGTGCAGCACATCAGACTTCCCTGTCCTTCACCATCTCCCAGAGCTTGCTTAGACTCATGTCCATTGAGTCAGTGATGCCATTCAACCATCATCCTCTGTCACACCATCCCTTCCTGACTTCAGTCTTTCCCAGCATCAGGGTCTTTTCTAACGAGTCAGCTCTTCGCATCAGGTAGCCAAAGTATTGGAGCTTCAGCTTCAGCATCCGTTCTCCCAATGAATATTCAGGATTGATTTCCTGTAGGATTGACTTGTTTGACTAGATATTCTGGAGAAGGAAATGGCAACCTACTCCAGTACTCTTGACTGGAAAATCCCATGGATGGAGAACCCTGGTAGGCTACAGCCCATGGGGCCGCAAATAGTCGGACACGACTGAGCGACTGAATGATCAAATAGATGAGGGAGTCAAGATAGTCAAAGAGACTTTCCTTGTGGTCCAGTGGTTAAGACTCTGCCCTTCCAATATAGGGGCACGAGTTCAATCCCTGGTTGAGAAATAAGATCCCACATGCCATGTGGTGTGACCAAAAAAAATTTTTTTTAATATATTTCTTTGTTTACTTATTTATTTATTATTTGACTGTGCTGGGTCTTAATTGAGGCAACGAACTCTGAGCTGCAGCATGCAAACCCTTAGTTGCAGCATGCGGGATCTATTTCCCTGACCAGGGAATGAACCTGAGCCCGCTGCATTGGGAGCATGGAGTCTTAGCCACTGGACCACCAGGGAAGGCCCCGCTAATTTTTTTTTTTAAAGATGATAGTCAAAAGTAAATCGACAGTTTCACTGCCTACTGATTCATAACCCATTTCAAAAGCTTGAATATTTTTCTTTTGGTAGTCACAGATACCTTATTTTCTTTCTGCTGCCCATAATTATATTTACAAACACCTGGAGTAAATTATCATCAGGAAAGGGATATCTACAGAGCATTATACATATGTTAATATACATGCACATATGTGGACCAAATGTAATCTTTTTTTTTCACTAAGTATTATAAGGAATTTTCCATGTTCTTAGTAGGAAAATCATTATTTATGTAATCATTGAAATATATATATGTGTGTGTATGTATATATAATACGATGGGCTGTTTGAATGATGGCATATGCTTACTTGCCTCAAAACCTCTGTTCTTGACAGACCCCAAGTAAAAGTTTCAGTATATAGGATCAGAAAATTTAGTCATCATTGTTCTTAGCAAATAATTGAAGCATCAGAAATGTAGGGCTTTTTAAACTGCATATTGCCAAACCTCAGGCCTGTAGGAGGGTGTGCCACAATGTCCAAAAGCATCTGAAATAACTAAATGACAGAGGGACCGCTAAATGCCTGAGCTCTAAAGCAGAAGTGTGCTATAGTCCACAAGGTGAAGGAAAATGTCCACTCATTCCCAAGGTGGAAAGTATTTGGTTAAATGCACCCTGAATGGTATATTCCTATTCTCCAAGTCCATAGTAGGAGAGATCACTAAAACCATGCAGAAACAAGCAATGAATGCACAACCAGATTCTGAATATGATTTTTTTGTTTTTGTTTTTGTTTTTTCAGGAGAAAGCCTTGAGTCAGGAATTCTTAGAGGTAAAAAAAAAAAAAATAAAAAAGGTGAAAAGGAAGATTCAGTTTGAACTGCTAGCAGCTGTCCTAGTATCACATTTTCACATGTCATTGTAAGGTCGTCTATTCCATCTATCAATCTAATAACCTGAATTTTTCTCTACAAACTGTACCAAGTGCTTGTCCACCACGTGCTTTAATATTTCCACTAACATGTGGCTTTCTATATCATGAAACAGGTCCTTCTTTCTTTGGACACTATTTCTCAAAGTTTTTCCCAATGTGTCTCTGCTTATCCCACTTATTAATAATTGTCTTCCTATTAGATTTGCAATAGGCAATCTAATCTTCCTCTTAATATTCCTTTGAACATTATAAATTTTAGAGCACATCGCACATGATATTTCTATACAAGGTGAAATCATAGGCATGCATGTGAAAGTCTATTTCAAATAAATCAGAATGTTGGGGTGGGAACCAGGCGCTAGGATGCTTCAAAGACCCCAGGTGATTTCCATGTGCAGCAATGTTTGAGAATCACTACCTTATAGCTTTGCCAACACATTAATAATGTCAGAATTTATAGCTTTTGGTGATCTGATATGTGAAAATATGCTCTTAAAATTAGTGTCTCTAAATATTAGTGAGGTTGACAATAGTTTCATATGCTTATTGGCATTCTAATATCTTCTGCAACTTGTTCTTTATATCATTTGACTATATTTCCAACAGATTGCTTTCTTTTACTTAAGTTTTATATTGTATTGATATTGACTCTTTGTGTTGTCTGTGTTACAGATAATTTCTAGTTGTCACTTATCTTTAGATTTTTATTTTAAATGGGGCATTTTGTTTAGTATGGTAGAATAAATGCAGATTTTCTCATTACTTGTACTACTGTAGCTTATTTTCAAAAGCCTTCCTTACTTCCGAAAAAATTCATTTCTTCTGATGTTAAACTGGCCTGTTTATGAACATAATGTAATTCTCCATTTATTCAGGCCTTATATAATGTATTTTAATAGAATTTTGTTAGATTAAAAGTCACATGTTTATTGTACCTTTTCTATTATATTATCTGATTATTGCTGATGTAGGAGGATATTGCTGACTTTGGGTTACTTTTTTAATTCAAATATTGGTCTTGAAGTATTTTATTGGTTTTAATAGCTTTTCTGTTTATTACCTTTGGTTTCTAGATAAAACCACCAAATTTTCTAGAAATAATAACAACATAATCTTTTCTATTCTATATGGGTTATCATACTACCTTTTGTTGAGACCTTCCATGATCTATTATAAAATAGGGGCAATAGCAAGGATCCATTTATTCTTCCAAACCTTAGATAATATTTCTAAAATTCCTTGTCAATATTTTTAGATTTTGGAAATACAACTTTTACCAAGTGAAGGAATTTCTGGCCTGTTCTTGCTTTCTATAAGCCTAATGTCTATAGGCACAAATAAGTGCACAGAAGTTTCAAATGACTTTTGAATGTATGAAGAAGTATATGATTTTCTTTTCCCATTAGTGTTGAAAAATACTGGGAATTACTCTGCTAGTTAATTACCCTTGCATTTCCAAGAAAAAATATACGTAATTATAATGTATATCAGCTAGTGTTAAATTAGAATTTTTGTATCTATTAGATTGTTGCAAAAGTAATTTCGGTTTTGCATTGTTGAACTTCACTATTTGATATTGGAATATATTCTTAAATGTGATTTTGTTGTACATCATTTCAATGCACGTTTCTTGCTTTATGTTTTTGCTAATGAATTATTATTTGCTGTTTATTTTATATGTATTTTAGACTAGGAAAATGATATTAAACAAAAAGCAAATTTGAGCAATTTTATTTTAGTTCAAAATGGGTCATAAAGCAGCAGAGACAACTCACAGCAACACATTTTGCCCAGGAACTGCTAATGAAAATACAGTGCAGTGGTGATTCTAGAAGTTTTGCAAAGGAGACTAGAGCCTTGAAAATGAGGAGCACAGTGACTGGCCATTGGAAGTTGACAAGGACCAGCTGAGTGAATCATTGAAGCTGATCCTCTTACAACTATATGAGAAGTTGTGCAAGAATTTAGTGTTGATCATTCTGCAGTAATTTGGCATTTGAAGCAAACTGGAAAGGTGAAAAAGCTCAATAAGTGGGTGCCTCATGAAAGTGAAAGTCACTCAGTCATGTCCAACTCTTTGCAACCCCACAAACTATACAGGCCACGGAATTTTCCAGGTCAGAATACTGGAGTGAGTAGTCATTCCCTTCTCCAGGGGATCTTCCTAACCCAGGGGTTGAACCCTGGTCTCCCACATTGCAGGTGGGTTCTTTACCAGCTAAGCTACCAGGGAAGCCTCATGAGCTTATCACAAAAAAAAAAAAAAAAAAATCGTTGTTTTGAAGTGTCATCTTCTCTTATTCTACACAACAATAGTGAATAGTTTCTTGACTGGATTATGATGTGTGATGAAAATTGGATTTTATACAACCACCACCAATGACCAGCTCTGTGGCTGGACTGAGAAGAAGCTCCAAAGCACTTCCCAAGGCCACCTTGCACCCTAAAAAGGGTCATGGTCACTGTTTGGTTGTCTGCAGCTGCTCTGATCCGCTACAGCTTTCTGAGTGCCGGGGAAACCATTACATCTGAGAAGCATGCTCAGCAAATCAAAGAGATACACTGAAAACCGCAACTCCTGCAACCCCAGTATTGGTCCATGGAAAGGTCTCATTTCTCCACAGTAAAACCAGATCACAGGTCACACCATGTGCTGTGCTGTGCTAAGTTACTTCAGTCATGTCCAACTCTTTGCAACCCCATGGACTGTAGCCCGCAAAGCTCCTCTGTCCATGGGATTCTCCAGGCAAGGATACTGGAGTGGGTTGCCATTTCCTCCTCCAGGGGATCTTCCAGACCCAAGGATCAAACATGCATCTCTTAAGCCTCCTACTTTGGCAGGTGGGTTTTTTATCACTAGTATCAAATGTCACACAGAAACTACTTAAAAAGTTGAACAAACTGGGCCACGAAGTATTGCCTCATCTGTACTCACCTGATTTCTTGCCATTTCAACAACTTTTTGCAGGGAAAATGTTTCCAAAACCAGCAGGACACAGAAAATCTTCCTAAGAGTTCACTGAATCCTGAAATATGGATTTTTGTGTGTGCTAAGTCACTTCAGTTATGTCTGCCTCTGTGCAACCCTATGGACTGTAGTCCATCAGGCTCCTCTGTCCATGGGATTCTCCAGGCAAGAATACTGGGGTGGGTTGCTGTGCCCTTCTCCAAGGAATATTCCTGACCCAGGGATTGAACCTGCATCTCTTGTGCATCCTGCATTAGCAGGCATGTTCTTTACCACTAGCACCACCTGGGAAGCTATGGATTTTTATGCTACATGAATAAACAAACTTATTTCTCATTGGCAGATTTGTGTTGATTGTGTAATAGTTCCTATTTTGATTAATAAAGAAGTGTTTGAGCCTAGTTTAAATGATTTAAAATCAGGATCCAAAACCATAATTACTTTTGTACCAGTCTATTTTGAAATTTGTCTATAATTTTTGTTTTCTTAGTTTAGTATCAAGGTTAAACGTACATAAAATAATTGGACAGTTTGCCCAACTTAATATATGGATTTAACTTACAGAAGCATGTTGAGAAAGACATAAAATCTACTTATTGACATTTTGACAGTGTTTACCTGTAATATTCTCTACGCCTAGAACTATTTGAGGGGTATGCCTTTTTATTACATTAAAATTTCTTTATTTTCAGTCTATTCATATTTTATATTTTTTCTGGCACCAACTTGAGCATTGTATTATTTCTCCAAAATTTACCCATATTTTTAACTTTGACATATAATTCTACATATTTTTATATTTTATATATCTTTCTTACCTAAGATATTTCTCTTTTTATTCAGTATTTAGCCTATTAAGTCTGTTTAATGAGGTGCTTAGCATATTAACTCTGCTTCATAGGGCATTCCATGGAATTTTTAATGTCTTTTTCATGATATTGACCTTCTTTGTGAGGCTGATGATTCTTGGTTATGGGCTAATGTTCTGCAACAGCCTAATCTTATCCTGGCCTTTGGCCAGCACATAAATGGCACATGAAGGAGCACACCCCCCACCTAGGACTGGAATTCCTTTGCTTTGACAGCTAGTTCTTAGGAACCATACAAAAAGTGCTTTTATCTGCTTTCTCAAAGCCAGGAAAAGTGCTTAAAACAGAGGAGATACTAAATATTTGTTGAGAGCATAAAGCATCACTTTATCTTCTCTAACTACACTAAATTCTGATTTCAAATGAGATGGCTGAAAATTTAACCTCAGTCATGTAGCACTTTTTTTCACTAGATTTGTGTCAGGGGCTGGAAGCAAGGCAAATTCAAGACAAAAAGATTTATGCTGAGCCGTGGCATAGATTTTGAGCTAAACTAACATAAGAATGATTTTCAGACATGCACATTTCAAAATGAAACCCAAACAAAGATGAATACTTGTCAAGTTAAAATCTAGAACGTCTCTCCCTTCTACATCTGGGTTCATAGAAGAGTGTGCTGCAAACAGAAAAAGAACCTTGGTGGAGTCTTCACGGATGAGATTAAAAATGGAGAGGTCTTGTTCCCACCCCTATTAAATGGGACAGGGTGGCCTTCTCCATGTAGGCTGGCATAGTGTGCCTGCGTGCTAAGTCACTTCAGTTGTGTCCAGTTCTTTGCAACTCTATGGACTGTGGCCCATCAGCCTCCTCTGTCCATAGGATTCTCCAGGCAAGAATACTGGAGTGGGTTGCCATGGTTTTCTCTAGGGGATCTTCCCAATCCAGGGATTGAACTTGCATCTCTTATGTCTCCTGCATTGGCAGGTGGGTTCTTTGCCACTAGTACCATCTGGAAAGCCCCAGGCTGGTCTGGATCACTACACAATTACTGTACTAGGAATGAGCTTATCATATAGATGGTTACATATGATTTTACAAATATGTGTCTATTTCTTTCTAATAGGCAGAACAAAGAAATTCACATAGTAGTAACTATTCCTTGAATTTGAAGGACACAGTCCTTACCCAGTGAAAGTCAAAGAAGGTGGTTTATGACAGCTCTTTTTCTTCATGGCAAAATTTAGAAAGAAATAAGAACAAAGTGCTCTGACACCTCTGAGAGAATCAAACACCCGCAATTTACAAAATAACTGCTTTAAGTGACCTATGACCAAGTTGACAGCCTCTTTAAAAGCAGATATAACTTGCCAAGATAGACAGAGAAGTTACGACCTGTTTAGAAGGATACTGGTCTCTAGCAGGAGGGGGTGAAGTTTTTGACACCAGCAACATCAAAGTATTGCCCTACAAAAAGACCAATTAGTTCTCTGGCATATATCTAAATGCAAGTGCAATGACTGATTGGCATCAGACCTCTTATTTTACACCCAGCAGTCTCTGAAATTGCATGGGTCAAAAATGGGAAATGTAATGGTTAGACTATGTGATTGAGGTATTCCTGGGGACACTGAGCTTGAGGATGCTCTCTCCAAAGGTTTCTTTGAAAGAATGTTTAGAGATGTTTTTCACTAATGCCTATTCTTTAGTACAGTTAACAGGCAAATCCATTCTATGCATTCTGATTTGGTAACTAAATGAACAAAAAGTACCATTTGAAAATGTGGAAAGGAAAAAAGGAGAAGCAGGAGGAAGTGAAGGGGAAGAAAAGAAGGAGGAAGATAAAGGGAAAAAGAGGCAGAAGGACCAGAGGTGGAAGAGGAGACTATCATGATCACAATCAACGTAGAGCCTGAATCCCTCCTGTGAATATCAAAATATCAAAAAAGCTCTTATTTTGAGGGGGTCAATCTAGACAAATTAATTGCAATGATAATATAAAATAAAACCTAGTTAATGAATCTCCCTCTTTTATATTGTTGGTTTAGATCTTTTCATGTGAATGGTTGCAAAAAAGGAAATACAGTAATTATATTTGCTCTTTAGTGTTTAAAGAAGACTAATTGCAAATGGTAAAACTGCTTCTTTGTACAGGCAAATTAGACTTTTAAAGAAAATTTTAATCATGAGAATATTATTTCATTATTCTCTTTAAACAAACAAATTGCAGTTTGGATTTGAATCCTCATTTTTTCTTCTGGTTATTATCATGTCTTTGAGACCTGGCTTAAAGAAGAATCCATCTCTTGACCAATGACTCTAAAACTGAAACTAAAACTGAAGTCGCTCAGTCGTGTCCAACTCTCTGTGACCCATGGACTGTAGCTTATCATGCTCCTCCATCCATGGGATTTTCCAGGCAAGAATACTGGAGTGGGTTGCCAGATCCTTCTCCAAAGGATCTTCCCAGCCCAGGGATCAAACCTGGGTCTCTTGCATTGTAGGCAGACACTTTACCATCTGAGGCACCAGGGAAGCCCTGTGTTTGTCAATTTATACTTTAAACTTCCACAAATATCAGTATTATTTTTCATTATTTGTTATTTTTATACTAGATACACATTTTTGCTTAAACACGTTTGTGACTTAAAACACATTTGGGTTTAAAAGTCTTGATCAATATAGAAATAATAATAATAAAATATAAATGTCCCATTCATTTCACTAGTACTGATTCCCTATTCTCTCATCAGAGATCACGCTATCAAAAGAGTAAGTACTGAATGAACTTATTTGCAAAACAGAAACAGACTCACAGACATAGAAGACAAACTCATAGTTACCAAAGAGGGAGGGGAGGTGAGGATAAATTAAGAGTTTCAGATTAGTAGATATAAATTGCTATATATAAAATAAAGAATAGGTTCCTACTGTACAACACAGGGAACTATATTCAATGTTCTGTAATAAACATAATGGAAAAGAATATATATAACAGAATCACTTTGCTGTACACAAGGAAATAACCCAACAGCGTAAATCAACTATACTTCAGTGAAAAATGTTAAAGGTAAAATAAAATTTAAATAAAGTACCATCTTCTAGCCCCTATTCCTATGCACTCATTCACAAACACACACGTACACACACACACTTACTTTCATATATCCATTGTCCTTTTACTTATATTATTGGAAGTATACAGTACCAAGGCTTTATTTATTTTCTAAGCTGTCTTGAGATCTCACCAAGTCAGTATTTATAGGCTCATCTCCTTATTGTTTACTGTTACATATAATTCCGTTGTATAGATGTACTGTAACTTATATCACCACTCCCCTAAAAGCACAATTTTATTTTATTTTTCCAATTTCAAACAGTGCTGTAAAAAGCATTCTTGTACATTTATCTTTATGGGGCCATCATTCTGTAGTTAAGATTCACAGAAAGAGAAAGCAAAGACATAGATTGTCATGAGAACATGGTTAGATATGCTTTCTATTTTCATTTTATGAGAAAATATAGGTATGTAAAAGAGTGAGTTGTTTTTTTATTTTCTCTCATCAGAAAGCTTTAAATATTAATTATTAAATGACTAAGCTATTTGCGTTTCAAAATAAGTATATAGCCGACATTCAAAATATAAATAACATTATATAGTATAATATATGGAGAGTGGTTCTACTTCATTTTTAAGCTAATAGAACACCAAATATTAACAAAGTGAGAACCACAGTATGCATATATTTTGCATACAGGATGTAAAAGTAAACATTATGTTTTGAGCCAGGGAGCGAGAGATCAGAGTGATATTTATGAAGTTTCTATTTTGCAACAAACATGTCCACTCTTAATCCTCATATAAACTTTTGAAGTAAATGTTTTTATTTCACTTCGTACCTATATCTACAGTTCACAAATATTCTAATATTCCTTTTTTAGGTCAAGAGTCCCTGTTACATTACAGGAAAGTATATTTATATCAACTGAAATTCTAAATCTCCTTCCAACTTGATATCAATCCTTTAAATCTAGATTCTTAGAGAGTGTTTACTCAGTCAGTCCAAACCCTTCTAACCAACCCTCAAAGTGGTACGAAACAGCTAAGAAATGTCTTACGGAAATCAAGATATAATTTTCACAGAAAATTCTCCTGATTTACCCGTCTAAAAACTCAATGACGCAGTGAAGCAAGGCTGTTCACATGACTTCATATAGCTGGGTGTACGGTAATTGCTTTTTCTTGTGTTAAGGACTCAAATTTATTTTCTAATTTTATCCAAGGTTGTCATTGGCACAGAGTTTCTGAAATCTGCTTCTGCCATTTCTTTGAATATTAAGAAAGAATTTGGCAAACCTGTCAACTGGCAGTTTCTTGTTCCCTATGACATTTCAAGGAGTTAAGATAAGGTTTTTGCAATCACAATTACAAATAAGAGCACTTAGAGGAAAGGATCTTTGTCTCTTTTTTCTTCCAGCTCCATGAACATATGCAGAGAACAGTGCTGGCACTTGGTAGGCACTCAATAAATATTTCTGGAATCAGTGAGTGATTTGTTACAACTAAACTGGAATTTAATTTGTTTCTGCCTAAAGACATGAATTTAAAATATTTAAGTGCTGTCTTACCATCATGCATAATATTTTTCTTTCCTGTTCTGAATTTCAATTTACTCTTAACACTGCCTGTTTTACTCTTTCAAGTTTGATGATTCTCTTTTGCAGAAAAGTCTTGACACAGATATTAAGACAGAAATGAAATCATGTGAGAGCTTTCAGGATGACAACCCTGTTTGCCTTCTCAGGTGTTCCTCCCAGGAAAGGTTTCTCGACACCTTAGCTGCCTGTGACTGCTCATTTTAAGTAGGTTTTTATTCCTGCTGAGTTCGGTGTCAGAGACCAGGCCAGGACCATTTATTTCACAGACTGTCAGCAAAGTGCAAAGTTACACTTCCCCTGCTGACTCTTGCCTTTACCTTTAAACTAAAGAGTTCCTGCAGCCATGAACACAGGTGCACCTCTCCCAGGTAAGGTGATCTTAGGGGGAAATATGCAGTGGTCTTTCAGGACTCCTGCTTTCCTGTCATGCCCCACAGAAATACTTCCTGTCACTCCAGATTTCCAGTCCTTGAAAAATCCCTTCAGAACCACATGGAAGGTTTGGAAGGCATCCAGCAAGGAAAAAAAAAAATAGTTTAAATCTGGGAGAGATCTTCCCAATCAAGAAACTAGAATCAGACAGACTTTGTATGTGTCTAATTACAAGTGGTTAATTAAGCTTGCTACTCTTCTAAACTTAAGGTATCAGTTCAGTTCAGTGTAGTCGCTCAGTCGTGTCCAGCTCTTTGCGACCCCATGAATCGCAGCACGCCAGGCCTCCCTGTCCATCACCAACTCCCAGAGTTCACTCAAACTCAGGTCTATCGAGTCGGTGATGCCATCCAGCCATGTCATCCTCTGTCGCCACCTTCTCCTCCTGCCCCCAATGCCTCCCAGCATCAGAGTTTTTCAAGGTATAGGATACATAAAAATTAGAGAAGACATATTCATAAATTTTTTCTCACAAACTTATGAACATACACATATATACACACAGCACTTTATCAGGAGATTTCTGTTTTTATGTCTTTTGAAGGCAGGTCTTTTTAATCTGCATCAATGAGGCAGCAGAGAGAATTTTGAAGGAAGACTGGAAAGTATTTATTTACATTAGAAAGGCAGACACATCAAACATCATCAAACATCGTAGGTGGGGAAAAAAAGAGAAGATCCTGCGACCCAAGGCAGAATTTGTGCTGGGGGTTGGTGTTCAGCCGAAGAGGGACTTCAAGGAGGTAAGTCAGTAATAAACCGAGTTCCATGTCTGTTTCCTCCCAGATTTCTCTTAAGATGCTCAAAATGTTTTGAAACTCTCTTTTAAACATTGGGTAATACTAAGGTTTATATTTATGTGTTTTCTTAGTCGAAAACAGATAAATGATAATCTGCTTGCACTGGATAGAGGTGGGCGTTGTATTCTAAATTATAAAAGAGAATGTGAAGACTTCCGCTCAGATCCATATGGAACAGCAGGGAAGGTTTATGTTTCTACTGAAGCAAACCCCCCAGTGGGAAAATGTATGAAACAATGGATTTCAAGACACTGGACATCAGGCCACAAAGAACAGTGATCTATAAGAGATGGAAATAATGATCATGCCACTTCCTTCTAGCCTACAGTTTTCCCAGTTTTCTGATTTAGAAAGTTGCAGGCTACTGTCCAAGAAAGGGGAATGCAGGCAGAGCCTGGCAGATTTCCTGAGATGGAGAGATCAAGCTGAGAGTTTGGAAACCAGCATGTCAGACAGAGTTGGTAAATGAGAGAATGCCTCACAAGGGAGAATTCTGGAGATCTAAACAAGGCATCCTTGATTACTCAACATGGTGTTAATACACTACCTGAGTAAGGAAACTACTCAATACCAGAGAAAGAAATACATAAAAAGGTTAAAGAGCACAGGACCCAGTGCTCAGGCAAACTTGATTTTGTCTTTCAATCTTCCTATTAGATTTTTTTTTTAATTTATTTTTTTTATTTTAAAATCTTTAATTCTTACATGTGTTCCCAAACATGAAACCCCCTCCCACCTCCCTCCCCATAACATCTCTGTGGGTCATCCCCATGCACCAGCCCCAGGCATGCTGTATCCTGCGTCAGACATAGACTGGCGATTCAATTCTTACATGATAGTATACATGATAGAATGCCATTCTCCCAAATCATCCCACCCTCTCCCCCTCTCTCTGAGTCCAAAAGTCCGTTATACACCGCTGTGTCTTTTTTCCTGTCTTGCATACAGGGTCGTCATTGCCATCTTTCTAAATTCCATATATATGTGTTAGTATACTGTATTGGTGTTTTTCTTTCTGGCTTACTTCACTCTGTATAATCGGCTCCAGTTTCATCCATCTCATCAGAACTGATTCAAATGAATTCTTTTTAACGGCTGAGTAATACTCCATTGTGTACATGTACCAAAGCTTTCTTATCCATTCATCTGCTGATGGACATCTAGGTTGTTTCCATGTCCTGGCTATTATAAACAGTGCTGCGATGAACATTGGGGTACATGTGTCTCTTTCAGTTCTGGTTTCCTCGGTGTGTATGCCCAGCAGTGGGATTGCTGGGTCATAAGGTAGTTCTATTTGCAATTTTTTAAGGAATCTCCACACTGTTCTCCATAGTGGCTGTACTAGTTTGCATTCCCACCAACAGTGTAGGAGGGTTCCCTTTTCTCCACACCCTCTCCAGCATTTATTGCTTGCAGATATAAATGGTTGATCACTACCTGCCTGCCAATGCAGAAGACACATGAGACTTCAGTTCGATCCCTGGGTCAGGAAAATCCCCTGGAGGCTGGCATGACAACCCACTCCAGTATTTTTGCCTGCAAAATCCCAGGGACAGAGGAGCCTGGAGGGCCACAGTGCACAGTGTTGCAAAGAATCGGACACAACTGAAACAACTTAGCACACACTATCTTTAATGTATATTTGCCTTTACTTAGGATATTTTTCCTTTGGTAGTTCTCATAGTTTTAATTGTAGAGTTTTCTTTTCCACTTAGAGAATTCACTTAAACATTTCTTGTAAAGCTGGTTTGGTGGTGCTGAACTCTGAGCTTTCACTTGTCTGTGAAACATTTGATCTCTCCTTCTAATCTGAATGAGATCCTTGCCAGGTAGTGTATTCTCGGTTGTTGGTTTTTCCTTTTCATCACTTTAAAATGATCATGCCAATCCTTTCTGGCCTACATATTTTCTGCTGAAAAGTCAGCAGACAATATTACAGGAGTTATTTTATATGCAACTTGTAGATTTTCCTTTGCTGCTTTTAATATTTGTTCTTTTTTGCCATATTAATTACAATGTATCTTGGTGTGGGCCTCTTAGGGTTGCTTCCTTCTGGAGTGCTCTGTGCTTTCTGGATTTGGATGTCTATTTCTTTTCTCAAGTTAGGAAAGTTTTCAGACATTATATATTCAAATTTGTCCTCTGCCCCTTTCTCTCTTCTGGGATTCTGTAATGCAAACATTAGTACACTTGATGGTTGTGTCTGATGGCTGACTGCTAGACCCTGAAAGTCTTGGAGCTAGTACTGGTCCCCTGGATCGTGCAGCCAGGTCCTGGGCCCTCTTGTGGGTGGGGCTTGGTCCCAGTGTGAATAGGGTTTGGGGGGTCCTGTGGCATCCTACCTGCAGGTGGATGGAACTGTGTGCCACCCCAGTTGGCCACTTGACCTGGGATGTCCCAGGACCAGTGAAGACTAGCTGGTGAGCGGAACTGAGTCCAGGCACTATAACCTAGAGGGAGGATTCCAAAACGGTACTTGCCAGCACCACTGTCTTCATGGTAGCATGAGTTCCCTGAAGTGGCTGCTCCCAAAGTTGGTCCTCAGAGTTTGACCCAGTTGCCTCCTGCTTCCCAGGGAAACATTCCAAGATTAGCAAGTGAGTCTGACTCAGGCTTTGTTTAAATTATGGCTTTTGCCTTGGGTCTTAGAAAGTGTGAAATTTTGTGTGAGCTCTTACACAATATAAATCTCTATTTCTCACAGGTCTCTGGCTCTCCTCAAAATAAGCACCACTGGACTTCAGCAACAAACATTCTGGGCTTTCATCATCCTGATGCAGGATTCCTGGTCTGGGAAGCCCAGTGTGGAGGGAGCTCAGACCTTTTACTCTTTGCAGAGAACATTAGCAACTGTAATTATTCTCCTGTGTGGGGGTCGCTTACCTAAGGGTATAGGTCTTGACTGTACTGCATCTCCACCACTTCTACCCATTTCATTGTGGTTTCTTCTTTGAATTTTTTAAATTTATTTTTGGTTGTGCTGGTCTTTGTTGTTGCATGGAGTTTTCTCTAGTTGCTGTGAGTGGGGGCTTCTCTTCATTGTGTTGCTCAGGCTTCTCATTGCAGTGGCTTCTTTTGTGGCAGAGAGCAGGCTCGTGGGCATGGAGCTTCAGTAGTTGTGGCGTGTGGGCTCAATAGTTGCAGTTCTGGGCTCTAGAGCACAGGCTCAATAGTTGTGGCCAACAGGCTGAGCTACTCCGTGGCAGGTGGGATCTTCCTGGATTAGGGATCTAACCCAAGTCTCCTGCACTGGTGGGTCAATTCTTTACCACTGAGCCACCAAGGAAGGTCATATCATATGGTTCCTTCTTTGTATCTGCAGTTGTTGAAGATCTTTTCTGCTAGTCGTCACATTGTTCTCATCTATAGTTGCTCTGTAAATAGTTATAATGTAGGTTTGCCCTTGGGGTGAGGGACACTCAGGGTATTCTTATTCTAATACCACCTTGGCTGCCATTATATGTCTCCTTTTTGATGCAGTTCTAGAAAACGCAAACTAATCATAGTAATATCAGAACAGTATTTGCCTGGGATGGGAGGAGAGGTGGGGTTTGGGAGGGATTACAAAGGTACAAGGGGGAAAGTTTAGAGTAATGCAATATTTATTATTTTTATTGTGGTAATGATTTCATGAATGTATACATCTACTAAATTTTTCACATTTTATACCTTAAATAAGTACAAATTATTGTATGTAAATTATGCATTAATTAAACTATTTTTAAAGAAACATTTTAAAATCTTACAAGATAGGAGAAGAGAAGAGGCAGAAGAAGAAGACCTTAAAAAAAATACTCTTAACTCAGTAAGATAAAGGGTAGGATGTCTGGCATTATGGGCTTCCCAGGTGGCTCAGTGGTGAAGAATCCACCTGCCAGTGTAGGAGACATAGGAGATGTGGGTTTGATCTCTGGGTGGAGAAGATACCCTAGAGAAGGAAATGGTAACCCACTCCAGTATTCTTGCCTTTTTGAAAAGTTCTATGGACAGAGGAGCCTGGCAGGCACCAGTCCATAGGGTCTCAAAGAGTCGGACATGACTGAGTGACTGAGTACACACACACATACATGTCTGGCATTATGCTTTCCAGATCCCAGATGGTCTCCACTTACATTATACAGCAGAGCTCTCTGATCCACTGCTCCTATGCAAGCTACTAAATTCTCTACGAAATTGTACTCCCTAAAAGTATAATAGCCTGGTCTTTTAATGGACCAGGCAAAGTTAAGTTTGCTTTTTAGATGGTCCACATCACTTAGCATTTTTGTAAATAAATTATTCTTACTAATGGAGGCTATGATAAAGAAGCCGATTCCAATCAACATACTTTGCACATTTTTATTTTCTTTAGATTACACCTAAAGAAATGCAGGTTTCAGAAGAAAGTGGCCCAGAAGAATATTAGGTTTGGGGACTAGCAAATGTAAAATAAGAAAAATCATTGTATTATTTGGGCTTCCCTGGTGGCTCAGGGGTAAAGAATCTGCCTGCCAATGCCCGAGAAATGGGTTCAATCCCTGGGTCAGAACTATCCCTTGGAGAAGGAAGTGGCAACTAACTCCAGTATTCTTACCTGGCAAATCCTATGGACAGAGGAGCCTAGCAGGCTACAGTTCATGGAGTTGCAAAAGAGTCAGACACAACTTACCAACTAAACAGCAACAACAAATATATATTATCTAGATACTGGGGCAAGTATAAATGAATCTTGATCAATGGAGAAAATACAAAAGTTTAAACACATTTTCTTTCATTCTTTGAAAGCTATGAAATGTTATGAAACTATTGTAGTTGAAAAATAGGGAAGTTGGTTTATTTGTGTCCACTTCATAGTAACATCCTCTTCAAGTCCAAAACTGTATTTTGTTTCTATGGAAAATTTGTATCATTGTTTAAATAAATTATTCTTCAGATCAGAAGTTGAGAAAAATAAAAATCAGGATGTGAAGTTACAATAAAATATGCAGATATATGCTAAATATTGTGCATTTCACAGATTCCTTGGCAATCTTCTGATTGTTAAAATTTCTTCAGAAATAAATGCAGATGCCAAGTTTTATCAAAGAATTTGTACATTTCCCTTTTCATACAGAAGTTTGTAAATACTGTTTTACATATTACAGTAACACTGCATATATCTAAGGTCAAGAAAAGACCTGATCTCATCTCATTTAAACTGACATTCCTTGTGTTTCTTGATGTTTCATCACATTTGGGAGGAATTTCAGATGAACAAGTATTTGACAGAGCACAGAACCTACTTTTAACACCAAATTGTATTATTAAAAAATATAGTTTTAAGTACAATTAAATGTTTGCATAACATGAAAGTTTTCATGCAACTAGTCTTCATGCAAATAGGGGTAAGATAGCATCAATTTTTCAGTATGGCATTGAGCAGGGTAAAAAGTGGAAGACTATGGCCACAAAGTGCTATGGAGTGCAGTTTTGGTAGTAACAGAAAAGAAGTGGCAGACTGTACTTTCAAACATGCCCACAGTCTATTTCCCAACCCATGTGCTCTTCTGTAATGACACCTTGATATTGCATACCAAAAGGTAGAGACTATTTCTCCACTTCATAGAACATGGTGTGCCCTGTTACTTCTTTAGCAAACACAAATAATTGCAGAAACAATGACGTGCCAATTCCAGGCTTTGACCTCATCTGGGAATCTCCTGCTTCCTTTCTCTTAGAAGCCATGCACCATGTAATAAGTGGCACTACCAAAGAGCACCATGCTTTAAAACTCCCAAGTCAGACAACCCAAGAGTGGGAAAACATATTTTCTAATGATGAGACTGATAAGGAATTAGTCTCTAAAATTTACAAACAGCTCTTGTAACTTAATATCAAAAAATCAAATAACCCAATCATGGGCAGAAGACCTAAACAGACATTTCTCCAAAGAGGACATAAAGATGGCCATGAGGCACATGAAAAGATGCTCAACATCACTGATTATGAGAAATGCAAATCAAAACTAAAATGAGTTATCACCTCACACCAGTCAGAATGGCCATCCTCAAAAAATCTACAATAAATAAATGCTAGAAATGATGTGGAAAAAAGGGAACCCACCTACACTGCTGATGAGAATGTAAATTGGTACAGCTACTATGGAAAACTAAAAATAGCGCTATGATATGATCCTTCAATCCCATTCCTAGGCATCAGTTCAGCTCAGTTCAGTCACTCAGTCGTGTCCAACTCTTTGCTACCCCATGAATCACAGCAGACCAGGCCTCCCTGTCCATCACCAACTCCCGGAGTTCACTCAGACTCACATCCGTCGAGTCCGTGATGCCATCCAGCCATCTCATCCTGGGTCGTCCCCTTCTCCTCCTGCCCCCAATCCCTCCCAGCATCAAAGTCTTCTCCAATGAGTCAACACTTCGCATGAGGTGGCCAAAGTACTGGAGTTTCAGCTTTAGCATCATTCCTTCCAAAGAAATCCCAGGGTTGATCTCCTTTAGAATGGACTGGTTGGATCTCCTTGCAGTCCAAGGGACTCTCAAGAGTCTTCTCCAACATCACAGTTCAAAAGCATCAATTCTTCGGCCTCAGCTTTCTTCACAGTCCAACTCTCACATCCATACATGACTGCTGGAAAAACCATAGCCTTGACTAGATGGACCTTAGTCAGCAAAGTAATATCTCTGCTTTTGAATATGCTATCTAGGTTGGTCATAACTTTCCTTCCAAGGAGTAAGCATCTTTTAATTTCATGGCTGCAATCACCATCTGCAGTGATTTTGGAGCCCAAAATAATAAAGTCTGACACTGTTTCCACTGTTTCTCCATCTATTTCCCATGAAGTGATGGGACCGGATGCCATGATCTTCGTTTTCTTAATGCTGAGCTTAAAGCCAACTTTTCACTCTCCTCTTTCTCTTTCATCAAGAGGCTTTTTAGTTCCTCTTCACTCTCTGCCATAAGGGTGGTGTCATCTGGATATCTGAGGTTATTGATATTTCTCCCGGCAATCTTGATTCCAGCTTGTGTTTCTTCCAGTCCAGCGTTTCTCATGATGTACTCTGCATAGAAGTTAAATCAGCAGGGTGACAATATATGGCTCAAAAGGATATGTGCACTCCAGTATTCATTGCAGCACTGTTTACAATAGCTAAGACATAGAAGCAAACTAAATGTCTATCAACAGATGAAAGGATAAAGAAGATATATAGTGGAATATTCCTCAGCCATATAAAAGAATGAAATAATGCCATTTTCAACAACACAGATGGCCCTGGAAATTATCAAACTAAGTGAAGAAAGCCAGGCAAAGAAAAATATCATACTATATCACTTATATGTGGAATCTAAACAAATGTGATACAAATGAACTTATTTAAAAAATAGAAACAGACTCAAAGAACAAATTTATGGTTATTGTGGGGAGAGTTGGGGAGAGGGATAGATTGAAGTTTGGGATTGATGTGTACACTCTGCTATATTTAAAATAGAGAAGTAACAAAGACCTATTGTATACCACAGGGAATTCTGCTCAATATTCTGTAATAACCTAAACAGGAAAAGAATAGATACATGTATATGTATAACTGCATTACTTTGCTGTACGCCTGAAACTAGTGCCACATTGTTAATTAGCTATGTTTTTAATCACTCAGTCGTGTCTGAGTCTTTGTGACCCCATGAACTGCAGCCTGCCAGGCTCCTCTATCCATGGAATTCTTTAAGCAAGAATACTAGACTGGTTATTCTCTTCTCCAGGGGGATCTTCCTGACCTAGGGATCGAACCCAAGCCTCCTGAATTGCAGGTAGATACTTTACTGTCTGAGCCTACCATGGAAGCCCACAATTATGCTCCAATGTAAAATGAATTTTTTAAAAAAAGCCCAAGTCAGGTGGTTAAGACCCTTAAGGGTGAGGAACCTCATGGAGAGGGAACCACTGAGAGAATCTTTGAGTAGACTGAGATAGTCTGCTCAAACAAGAAGCACTGAGATACTAGATGCTTGTGTGGAAAACTTACTTGGATGCACATCTTTTAGCCCAGCTACCTGAGATAACATTCAGTTTAGTTCAGTTCAGTTGCTCAGTCGTGTCCGACTCTTTGTGACCCCATGAATCGCAGCACACCAGGCCTCCCTGTCCATCACGTGGATCAAAAACCAACCTCCAACCAAGTTCTTCCCAAGGTCCTATGCACAAAGTTGTGAGCAAAGTAAAATGGCTGTTCTAAATCACTAAACTCTGAAGTAATGTTTTTCGCAGCAATAAATAATGGAAACAAATTATGTCTTGAAATGAGGTTCTGAAACAGATAGCATTTTCATTGAGATTATAAAACAGGCAGAAGATAAAAGAGCCTTGAGAAGACTGTTAGTAAAGAATGAAGACGTTGTTATCACAGCTGGAGGAAAGACACCCTCTGTTAGAAATACCCTCTGCCATAATAATATTCCAATATTATGGATGAATATTTGGCAACACTGTCACCTCTGACAATGTGGAAAATAGAATTATACCTACCTGCCATGCTTTGCTAAGGAGATTTCCAAGCACAATGATGAAAGCACCAACATTTTTTGGAGTCATGATAGAAAAATGAGTTTAAAATGGAATTATAGAGGCTTCAAGATAGTCTTTTTAGCCAGGGAAAAGATTATCAAAATGAGAAATGGCCTCAGGGTAACGATAAAGTTTAGGATACAATGGTTACCAAAGGGTAGGGGGAAGAGAAGGGATAAATTAGGAGTTTGAGATTAATATGTACCCATTACCATATATAAAATAAATAACCAACAAGGACCTATTGTATAGAACAGGGAACTATACCCATATTTTATGATAACCTAGATAGGAAAAGAATCAGAAAAAAAAAATGTGTAAGTATAATTGAATCACTTTGCTGTATACCTAAAAGTAACACAACACTGTAAATCAACTATACTTCAATAAAAAAATAAAAATAAAAGAAAAAGGTAAATGCTTGGGCCACCAAAAAAAAAAAAAAAAGATGTAACAATTAGATCCTTTGTTGAGAATTCAGGAAGATTTAAGGGTCTGCTCAAAGATTCTCTAGAAATAAACAATGAGGCCCTTAAGAATCTTGAGGATATGGCTTGCATAAGCTCAGCTAGACAAAAGGATTTTTATGGATCCTAAGGGCGTTGTCCAACAGCACCCTGATTCTTGGAATAAAGGAACTTGAATCTAATAGATGGACAGATCTGACTTTTGTCTAATAAAGTGAACCCCAATGTTGTTTTTAAGCAACTCATAGTTTGTAAGAGAATTTTATTTGTTAGTTTGAATTGAAAAAGACTGTTCAATTAAAAAAAAAAAAAGAAAGACAGACCTCTGGGTCTTCAGTCATCCAGGGCTGGAAATATGCTGAGAAAACCACACAACTGCAAACACAGAGCAAAAGTCCAGAGGGCAGAGTCTATCTATATCCACAGAGAATGTTTCTCAGGGAGTGGAATCAGAGCCTATGTCAAGAAAAAGCCAACAAGTGCCTGGTTAATTCTCAGAAATGCTTTAGGACAATGATGCTACTTACATCTCATCTCACAGCCCTCCACTTAGGGATCTGGACCATTTATTACTTTATCCTACTCTTGTATCAGCATTGTATGTTGGGTGTGAGGAAGGGAGATAACTGCTCTCCAATTCAGTCTCAAGTTGAGAGTAACTACACTTGGGAAACCTCTACCACATTTGGACCTAAATTTAGATGGCGAGCTCCTGGACTTTGAGCAGCAGTCATGTTGGACAGAGAACCTTGGGCTTTGAGGTAGCAGGAGTGTGTTTTACATGTGGGAGAGATGTAAATCGTAATGACCAGGGGACAGACTGGTAGTAGCTTCCCTTCATGAATACAGGCTGCTGTTCATATACAGAGGTGGAGTCTAATTCCCTGCTCCTCAAATATGATGGCCTAGTCCCAGTGGCTTAATTGGCTAATAGAGAATAATTAAAATGACATTATGGAGCTTCTGAGATTAGAATAGAAGAAGCCTTTTAGTGCTGCTTGAGCTTCTTAGAATCAACCCCACGTGGCATTTTATGGATCAGGGACAAACCTCCCACCCAAGTTCTTCCCAAATTCTTGACAAAACAGTTTGGAGTCAAGGAAAATGGTTGTTACAATGTACTATATAATATATGTAATGATATAACCATATATAATGTATACTATAGATAGCCATCATAAATTATATGTAATGGTTATAATCCCTCCAAGAACTTAAGCGCTATGCTATTGGGATCCCCAAAGCTACATCAAAAGTCCAGGTGTATGTGTTCCTGTCAAGACCCTGGAGGATCTCTCAGCCTGAAGCCAGCCTAAATCTGGGAAATGTGAGGGAACCATCTTGGATATTCAACCCAGTTGGGACTTCCGTGACTAAGGAGCCAAATCCTTTGCAGTATGGAAAACAACACTTACACAGGTTGCAAAAAGAAAGAAAGAAAAACAGAATTATTCACATGACTCATGGTCTGAGGAGTGCAAATGTTTGCATATTCAATATTCCTAGAAATAGAAATGATATATTTTAAGGTCATTTTCCTTGGTTTTTATTTTAAAGTGAGATATGTATAGAAAACACATGGGGAAAATATTTTCAGGATGAGGTGTTGGAAAGGCAAATATTTTAATGAACACCTTTTAAAAGAAACACTTTCCATTTCTCTTTTTGAAATCCAGTAGGTTTTAGGATTTGTCCCACTGGATGTTTCCAGCCTATGAAAACTCTCCCAGGATAACTTCAGTTCTTTAGGACTGAAACCAAAGCAGCCCGAAATAAACTACTTATTTGTGATCTTTGGGATTCTTAGCAATGCTCTTGCTCCTAAAATGCCTGCTGCATTGGCAGTGCTCACATCCACCACACATCCTGTTATCTTTCCTGGCATTCGCCATGTATGCCCAACTACACAGCTCTTCCTTCAGGCCTCTGAATGATGAGGAACCTGCTTCTTTGTATTCCTCCCAGAACCTGGCCCAGTGATGCGTTCAAAATAGCTGTTCAGACAGCAGCTGAATGAGAGCATATCTTCAAAATACAGAGAATGGAAAGTCACACTGCATTTTATTTCTACCGCGGGCAAGTGTTCTCTACATGTGCTTACCTGTTAGTTTCTGTTCCCGAGAAGGGTGGCACATTAGCAAGAATCATTGCTTCCAAAGAAAATTCCCAGCATTCATGATATCATTCCACCAAAAAGATACAAATGAAGGTTACGAAAGGAGAAGTGACAGGAAGGTGGCTGTTCAAGGAAAAGTTGGCTTTGGTCACTCAGTTTCAAATCACAAAATGTCCTGAAAAGGCCTGGGGGATCCTTGAAAGTGAAGATTGTGGAAGCAGAAGTCAGATGATTAAGAAACATGTGGGATTGAGAGTTTAGAGAAAGCAGGAAGACAAAGACTGAAGGATCAGCAAGAGCCAGAGGAGACATAAATGGCAACAGAGAACCAGTAATAGGTGGACGAGGAAAAGAGCCAGGTGAGTGGTGAATGCCGAGCTAGCAGAGGAGACCCTTATGTACATCTGCAAGGGTTCCCAGGCAGTTCTGGAGGTAGTCTGTCATGTGGGTAATTCCAATTCACTCTCCAGCACAGATAAAAAGCTCTTCCTTCAGCCTATCTATTCATAAAAATAATTATATATCAATTGCCTATGGTGAACTCAGCTTCCCCGCTGGCTCAGTGGCAAAAAATATACCTGTCAAGCTGGAGACATGGGTTCGATCCTTGGGATGGGAAGATCCCTTGGAGGAGAAAATGGCAACCCATTCCAGTATCCTTGCCTGGGAAATCCATGGACAGAGGAGCCTGGCGGGCTGCAGTCCATGGGGTCACAAAAGAGTCGAACACAACTTAGAGACTAAACAACATGATGATGTCATCATCAGGGTGCTCTGAATAGAGACAACGGTAGACAGACCCCATTATTCCTTTCACATAATTTACATTCTAGAGCAGATGTACTGAGTTGTATGCCAATCACCAGCCACACAGGCTTGCACAGATACTGAAGGGTAGGCAGAGAGAGTTCTTCTGGGGCTGTGACAGTCGCTCCCAATTCAGGGGGCCATTCCACCTGCCTTTGTCTCATCTCAAGATGGCCACCCATTCCCTATGGCTGGCAGAAGAATCCTCACCCACTGTAGAAGCACACTAAGGAGCCAGCAGAGGCCAGCCTAAGAGCTCTGTTCCCGGAGAGCTCTCAGTGCATGGCATTGAGAAATCACACATCTCAGCATGAGAAGATCCCCACCACCTGGTGGGGAGCAAGCGCTGCTCTGGGTCCGGCCCCCTGTCCCCTCAGTGAAGACTGAGCTGTTAGAAACAGCTGCTCTTATCAGGGTGTCGAAGCAAAACTTTCTCCAGGGATTTTTGAACATGGAACAGGAACATGAACATGGCCTGCTGAGTAATTTTGTCAAGAATAAAGAGACCAGGGCTTGTTGCCCTCCATGAAAGGTCAACTGTGCCCCTGCCTGATTCAGAGGCTGGCTCTGTGGACCTGATGTGCTCCCTAAATCTCTTCTAAGCTCTCTACTCTGGTTTCAACCTAACCAGACACTCCCATTTCTCACAGCGGGTTACCATGCAGGCAGAGGCTGCTTCTAAATGATTCCTTAAAAAAAAAAAAAAAAAAAAGGAAGAAAGAAAGAAAAGCCTACAAGCAACCAGTATTGACTGGCATTTCTCATATGTTCAGTTTATAATGACAGCCTTCTTCCATCATGTGCATTGTTTGGTAGCTTCCTCTTATTGTCACCTGAATACTAATGAGAAACCTGTTCTCAATATCACAGCAATCGAGAGATTTTGAAATATAAATAGGGCCTACAGAGAGGACCTGCCCGTCACAAGCAAGATCTAAAGTAATGAGGTAGAAAAAAAATCTCCAAACAAAGGAAAATACATGCATCTTTCTTCATACGCAATCTATGGATGAAAAGTAATACTCCTGTTTCTTTTTTTCTTTTTTTTAACATAACAGTTTAGTAAGCTGTGTAAGTTCTCATTCTGAGAAATAATTAGTGGGTAGAATTTGAAATTTGGAATCTTCATTTGTATCTCAGCTCTGTCACATGGTAGGTAGCTGTGTGAATTTGCATGAGATATTTAATCACTTTTTTCTATTTCAATTTTATCATCTACAAAATGGAGGAAATAATCTTACTATGGTGCTTCCCTGGTGGCTCTCTCTGCAGTGTAGGAGATCCAGGTTTGATTCCTGGGTTGGGAAGATCCCCTAGAAAAGGGAAAGGCTACCCACTCCAATATTCTTGCCTGGAGGATTCCATGGACAGAGGAGCCTGGCTGGCTACAGTCCATGGGGTCACAAAGAATAGGACGCGACTGAGCGACTAACATTTTCAGTCCTACTATATTTGGAGCCAAAATAATATATAAGAGGTTTCTGATGTCCACTGAGCCCTCAAAAACTGCTAATTAAACTGTCATATGAACAGTCACCTGAGCCTGGGATAAAGGTAACTTCTGATCTGTGCTCATTCCCTCTGGTATCAGCAGCCAACAGGTGCTGGGAGCAAAAACCCTTCACAGAATCCTGCCTTCCCAAGGCCTATTCATTCTCTTCCTCCTCATTACATGTCATAGATAGTTCCCACTCTCCAAATGGGCACTGGGTGGAAACAGAATTTCCCATTGCATGTGTGTGCATCTTAATAAATAAGACAAGGACAAAGAAAATAGGCTCTGCCAATATCCATATAGTCTTGAACCAACCCCCTCACTCCTCTAGTGTGGGAGTGTAAACTAGCAGGACCTTATGGGCCCTTCCCAAACCAACCCCTCAACCCCACGTCCTCCACCTGCCTCTTGTCTGTAGAAAAACTTTAGCCTCTTAGGCCTTCTCTGGTTTCCAAAGAGTAAATTTAATCAGAGAAGTGAGAAAATGCAGAAAAGGAAACAGTCAAGCAAGACAAAATAGTAATAATTTAGCCATTAAACTTTTAGTTTCTCAAGGGCTAAAGATGATATTCTGAGACATATCCTTTGAGCTGTTTTGCAGATCCTGTAATCCCCACAGTGTGGAAGAAGTTAACTGTATGCTGCCCACAAACACGTAGACTCCAGACCAGGTGGAACCAGAAGGTTGATGACGTTGACTCCTGATTACTTCACCACCAACAAATCAGAACATTTACAAGCTGATCACACACACCACATCACTCCCCTTCACCCGGGTTTTGAAAACCTTTCCCTTGAAAGCCTTCATGGAATTTGGGTCCTTTAAGCATGAGTTACCTGGACTCTTTAGGGCTTCCCTAGTGGCTCAGCAGAAAAGAATCCCCCTGCCAAGGCAGGAACCACAGGTTTGATCTTGGATCTCCAAGATCTCCTGGAGAAGAAAATAGCAACCCACTCCTGTTTTCTTGCCTGGAAAATTCCATGAACAAAGGAGCCTGGTGAGCTATTATCACTGGGTCTCAAAGAGCTGGACATGACTTGGTGACTGAACAACCACAATAGCCTGGACTCTGCAATAAACACCACACCTGCACCATAACCCGGTGTCAGTAGATTGGTTTTACTGCATGTAGGCAAGGGGACCCAAGTTTGGTTCTGTAACAGGAGAAGCATGTTTGATGGAGATTATATGAGGAATTTGAGAAAAGGGTAAGATGAAAAGGATGAGAGGGATGAGACACCACAGCTAGGCCCCTTGTTTTAGCCATTTGTAATATTTGCAGCTTAACCCTGGATAACTGCCTAAATTTTTGAATTAAAAAAAAATCAATACACACAAAATAAGGAGCTTAAAAAGATATCTGACAGATAAGTCTAACTGCTATTAAAACTAATAAAGACAGCACAAGAGAACAACAAAAATACTGGGTATGAGACCTCTCCTATGAGTCCCCCGGAAGGCCACCCAGTGTGCCATCAGGGCTGCTGCTGCCTCTGTCAGAGTGGTGAGCATGGGGCACCTCTCTGGTCTCCTCTCAAGAAAGAGCTTGCATTGAGGCTGCAAGGAGCTAACAGCCTCCAGACATTCCTCCAGCAAGGTCCGCTTCTCTTCTCCCCCAGGGGCCCAGCAATAACAGAGCACTGCCAGCAGATAGGGCCTGGCTATTTCTGACCAATATAATTTGTCTCCAAGGGTAATCTCTGCTCTGGTGTGTCCTCTAGGGTGGTAGAGACACTTTCAGATGTACAACTTGGTCAGAGGTGCCCCCTGCTCAATCCCCCTTCTCCCAATGTCCATCCCCCCGCCTACTCCTTCCCTGCCCCAGGAGTCGGCATGGCACTGCTGCATTGAGGTCTGAAGGATTTCTTTGCTGTCTTGCTTCATTCTTCTTCTACCTTTCACAAGCCTTACCTCCCAATAAAGCTTGTGAACTCCTAACTTCAGCTCAGCCTCTGCTTCCTGGAGAACTCAAATGACACAGAAGGAACCTCCTGGATCTGAAAATTGGGTTTTGCTTCTCTGGTGGCTCAGCTGTAAAAAATCCACCTGTAATTCAGGAGACTGTCTGTCTCCAGTATTCTTGCCTGGGAAATCCCATGGTCAGTGCAGACTGGGGTAGGCTACAGTCCATAGCGTCACAAGAGTTGGACATAGCTTAGGGACTAAACCACTCCCACAGAAACTGAATGAACTGGATTTTTTAAAATATTTAGTTGTCTACTTTTTGTTTCCTTGTATCTTTAATCATCAGCGTTCCACTTATTTTCTGCAGATTTCTCATTGCTTATATTCGAGTTGTTTTCATATTATTGTTCACATAGGATCTTTGTCCATCACATCTTTACAATTCTTCCCTAACTTATCACACTAAACTGCTTTTCAAAAGATAAAGAACATGGAGTTATTTAATAAATTATGTATTGATTTTTTTACTCTGTATCAGGCACTGCTAAGGTATGGAGGTATCCCCCTTGAGACTGATGGCCCAATTGTCCTACATCTGTGACACTTAGGGTTTCCTGAGGGAGGAGATAGATCACATAGCAAACTAACTGCCATCCTCAAGCACTGCTTGAACCTTCCCCAGGCTTTGTCCTTCACTTTATTCTCTGCTCTAATGTAACCTTACAGAGGTCCTCCATGCATATTCCAAGCAAACAGCTCTTTTCCTTCATCTCGCTGAGTCTTTCTTTCTTGCACTTGTTGCATCATCATATAGAATCTAGAAAGATGGGACTGATGAATTTATTTGCAGGGCAGCAATGAAGATGCAGATATAGAGAACAGAGTTGTGGACACAGTGGAGGGAGGAGAAGGTGGGCTAAATGGAGAGAGTATCATGGAAAGATACACACTACCATATGGAAAACACATAGCCAGTGGGAATTTGCTGTATGAATACAAGGAGCTCAACCCAGGGCTCTCTGAGGACTTAGAGGGGTGGAAAGGGGTGGCAGATGTGAGGGAAGTTCAAGAGGGAGCTGCTGCTGCTGCTAAGTCGCTTCAGTCATGTCCGACTCTGTGCGACCCCTTGGACGGCAGCCCATGAGGCTCCCCCGTCCCTGGGATTCTCCAAGCAAGAACACTGGAGTGGGGTGCCATTGCCTTCCCTATTTCACCCCACAGGCGCCCGGGGGGTTCCCACCCTCCCCCAGGGACGCGGGTGGGGGGGGGGGGCAGGGGCATGTCGCGCGCACGCACCGCACACGGCCATGGCCCACACGACTACCGCCGGGTAGCCCCCTCCCGACGGCAGCAGCGGCAGTGACCGTGGCGCCCACGCCGCGTGCCACCCCGGCCCCTCGCGGGACGGCGGAGTCTGGGGGAGACGGGAGGCACCTCCCGACTCCCCGCGGGCCCGACCGCCCCAACCCCAGGGCGGACGGGCGACCCTCCCGCAGGGGTCTTTGCCTGGGATGCGCTAGGTACCTGGAAAGGGGTCAAGAGGGAGGGGACATACACATTCCTATTGTTGATTCATGTTTATATACGGCAGAGACAAACCCAATATTGTAAAGCAATTATCTTCCAATTAAAAACAAATTTTTAAAAATTTTAGAAAAATAAATAAAAAATTAAAAACCACAGTTGACCCTTGAAAAACGTGAGTTTGAACTTCATGAGTTCACTTATATGCAGATTTATTCCAATAGGACATACGACAGTACCACATAATCTGGGGTTGTTTGAATCCACAGATATGGAACCAAGGATACTGAAGAACCACGTATTACAAGGGGGCCCACTGACTACAAGTTATACTCAGAATTTTGACTCTGCTGAATGTCAGTGCCCCAACCCACACATTGTTTAAGGGTTGACTGTATATATATTTGTTTATTGTTTAATCTGTATTCCTGCTAGAAAGTAAGCTTCATGAAGCCAGAAATTTTGTTCAAATTTCCAGTTACTAAAGCAGTGACTTTCCCCTAGAGTGGGACTCCATCCACACTGTGACATAAAAACAATAACAATTTATTTGCTTCCCTGGAATAAAAGAAATAAGATTATCTGAAATATAAAATTATATTCATTACTGACATGACAGATCTCTTCCTACATGCATCTTACTCTGAAAACTTAGATAACGATAGTATCTAAGCCATGAAAGAAAGAAAACATTTGAAAATTGCAGTATTTTAATAATTCACATAATTTTTTTAAGGTAAGAAAGTTTCTGCTTTTATTGAAAATTTATATATGACTCAGTATTGTAATAAATAAACAGATAACCATTTTCACAAAAAATGACAGTGCTATGCTAGAGAAGAAAATATTAATTGGAGGATTTACTCAATAATGGCAAGACAGATTTTATCAGTACAGAATAAATAATAACAGCATTCTTGAGCCAATTTTTAAGACCCAACAAAATGTGGGAATCAAGCTAGATGTAATAAATAATTATCCAGAGAAAAAGATGGTGCATTCTCAGATGATGAGACTGTCTTTGTAAACTGATGCATATCAATTAGTCCCATTCTTACTGCTTACCTTCAAATCATAGGACTTGTCTCAGGCTACGTTAAAAGGCCACCCTCTGAAGAAAGCAGAGGAGAAGTACTCTTATTATCTTTACAGTGAAATGTAAAACAACTCCAGAAAATCCCACTGGTAAACAGAACACAGTTTAATAAGTAAATTGAATATGATCTAACTATAAAATTTAGGTAACGGACTCAGTGTTACATATGGCAGGACTGGAAAAAAAATCATTCATGACGTTTTCTTTATCCCTCCCTCTTAAGCCCCCTCCCATCCCTCATTATGCTATTAACAACAACATTAACAACAACAAAAATGTTTTAAAATTTTCCTCCATCAAAAAATGAGGGAAAATAATGAGGGAAGAGTTTTCTTTCTTTGAACAGTTTCTTGAACACTCCCAATACCAGTCACTCACAAGATGTCTGTGCAAATCTACTTCACATGATTTCAAGGAAATGATTAATTCACACCAAAAACCCTTAAAGCTATTTGGGAGTTCTGTACAAAATCTGGAAAGGAGGGAGGAAAAGGGTGGTGGTGGTAAAGAAGTACAATCCAGTCAAACAAAATGTTACAGGTTTTAAATCAACAAGAATGACTTCTTTTTTATGGTCTGGGGAACCCAAGGCTAATAAAATGTTGATCAGGACTCTGGTCTGGTTTCTACTGAAGGACACATTTCTCTTCTTTCTTGGCCATCCTGCCTTTGTTTTGCTCCAGAGTTCGCGCCACATGTTCATCTTCTTCGTCCTGCTTCTCCTGCGCGTCCAAGTCCTTGACGAGCACGTCGCGCTTGTCCACTAGGGCAACCAGTTCATCCAGCAGCAGCAGCAGCTCTAGATGTGAGTTTAAAATTGTCTAATATGATAGAAAACGTTAAGAGCTATACTGAATCTTCCTTTCACTGATATGTTGAATTCTTAACCTCCAGCACCTCAGAATATGACTGTTTGGTTATATGATGTTCAAAGAGGTAATTAAGATAAGGTGACCAGTGTGACTGATGTCCTTATAAGAAGAGAATATTGATATGCAGAAGTAAGACCACATGAAGACACACAGAGAAGGTGATTATCGATAAGTGAAGGAAGGAAGCCATAGAAGAAACCAATTCTGCCAACAGCTTCATCTCAAGTCTGCTGGCTTGCAAGACTGTAGGGAAATAATTTCTATAGTTTAATCCACCCAGTATGGTATTTGTTAGAGAAGTTCTAGCAAACTAATAGAGACGATTATACAGATTTAGGTAAAATTCTACATTCTGTCCTTACTTTTCTCATAATAGTGATTTTCTTTTTAAAATAATTATGTTATACTTGGGCTTCCCTGGTGGCGCAGGTGGTAAAGAATCTGCATGCAATGGGGGAGACCTGGGTTCAAACTCTGGGTTGGGAAGATCACCTGGAGGAAGACATGGCAACCCGCTCCAGTATTCTTGCCTGGAGAATCCCCATGGACAGAGGAGCCTGGTGGGTTACAATCCATGGGATCACAAAGAGTCAGACATGACTAAGTGACTAATACTCAGGCACTTGCTCAAGAATGATACACATATATAAATTATCTATGCTTGCATTTAGAATTCTCTAGAAATAACAGAGATATCACATAGTTTGAGATCACCGAATACCTATATTTTAAAATACCTGTGTTGAAATTCTTACAACCTATGTAATTATAATTTTGTCTGTCCTTACTAATTATTTTAAGTGGAAAACTTTAATGCTTAACCACAACAGTTTAGGTAACAAAGTAAATATTCATCCTCAAGTTGTAGGTCTGTTTTGTGTTTATTATTGAAACCCATCTGTTTGTTTGGAAATTGAAACCAAGTAGATTGCTAGGGACACACTGCTGAGAAGAGCTGGCCTTTCATGTCTGTCTGGTGATACACTGGGTTCAGGCCCATGAATGTGAGTTATCACAATGCTTCAGCCTCAGCCACAACTCAACATCAAGCATCTTGTATATGCTATGGAAATACTGGCACTGCCAAATGAAACTGATACCCAGAAACAAAGAAAAAGATTGGATTTTATTCTACTTTCTGTGACAAACCAGTCACAAAATCTGTAAAACAATACAGCTCCAGAACTATGGATTCTAGCCAGAATTTAATAAGAAATATATATATATATACATCTGGTTAGAAATGCTCCAGTTAAATTATTTTCAAATTCCTGGGTAAAAAGCAATCTTACATCAGATATAGAGATGAGCCAAGCTAGCACTAATACTGAAGAAAAAATAAACCAGCTAAGGAATGTTCTTTTTTACCCACCAATATCCTTAGGACCCAGTCCAAGGTATTGGTTGACATTTTGACTCACAGATTAGAAGGTTATTTAATGGTGTGAATCAAGGAGTAGATTCTCATTTGAAAGGATAACATTATTAATAATTTTATTGCATACCATAGGCTATAGTTTTTCCACATGGTCACGTATGGATATGAGAGTTAGACTGTGAAGAAACCTGAGTGCCAAAGAATTGATGCTTTTGAACTGTGGTGTTGTAGAAGACTCTTGAGAGTCCCTTGGACTGCAAAGAGATCCAACCAATTCATTATGAAGGAGATAAGTCCTGGGATTTCTTTGGAAGGAATGATGCTAAAGCTGAAACTCCAGTACTTTGGCTACCTCATGTGAAGAGTTGACTCATTGGAAAAGACTCTGATGCTGGGAGGGATTGGGGGCAGGAGGAGAAGGGGACAACAGAGGATGAATGGTTGGATGACATCACTGACTCGATGGACATGAGTCTTAGTGAACTCCAGGAGTTGGTGATGGACAGGGAGACCTGGCGTGCTGTGATTCATGGGGTCTCAAAGAGTTGGACACGACTGAGCGACTGAACTGAACAGAACTGATACATCTCAGTCATCACAGTGGACAAAAAGGCACAGATGTTTCATTAGAAGCTAGAAAGGAATTTATTAAATTAATTGTCATGCAAATTTTACATTTGGTAAAGTGTCTAAAAGCAAGTAAATCTTTCCAAAAAGATTAAGCTGGACCTTTCAAGGGGGAAGCGTAACATCAACACTGACCATCAATAGTTTCTCTTCTTTCATTCTCTCCTGAATCTATACCAATAAACATTTCATCATGCACCCCAAATCTCAAAGATCTAAGTGGAAATCAACCCTAAATATTCATTGGAAGGACTGATGCTGAAGCTGAAACTCCAATACTTTGACCCACCTAATGTGAAGAGATAATTCATTGGAAAAGATCCTGATGCTGGGAAAGATTGAGTGCTAGAGTAAAAGGAGGTGACAGAGGATGAGATGGTTGGATGGCATCATTGACAAAATGGACATGAGTTTAAGCAAACTCCGAGAAATAGTGAAGGACAGGGAAGATTGGCATGCTGTAATTTATGGTATCACAAAGAGTTGGACACAACTTAGCAACTGAATAGCAACTATGAAACTAGTACAATATTGATCATTATTACTTACACTGATTCTGTCAAACAGCTCTTATCAAGTCCACTCCTGGTCAATTTCCGGTTCTCATTATTACATGACTCATCAGTGACTTGGACAGAGTTGTTAATCCTTCCTGTGTGGAGCCCCCTTTTCCCCATCTCCTAGGAAACTCCACCTTCTTCCTACTCTTTGATCTCCTTGGGTGGTTTTTCATTTCTCTGGACTCAGAATTGCCCCAGGTTTGTCTTTGGTCCACTTCTCTATCTCCATTCATTCCTGATGATCTCATCTGGTTTCTTGGCTTAGCCTGTCATCTACATGCTGCACCTCCAAACTTAAATCCCAGCCTCTGTGTGCTCTAAACCACAGACCCATTGATCAAACTCCTTGCCACCTCCACTTGGATATCTAAGGATATCTACTAGCCCCCAGAGTTAACATCTCTCAAAACTAACTGATTTCTACCTTGCCTCAAACAGACTCCTCTTCCAATATTAGTATCCCTGCGTGTTAATAGGGCGTTCCTATTTTTCAACTGCTCCATCCTTCAAACCATTCTTTCCTGCTCTGCCTCCCAATCTCACACCTTACTTCTATTCAGTGTAAATAGTGTTGCCTATATCTTTCAAATATATCCATAATCTGATTCTCCTTACCAACTGCATCACTGTGAACTGCTCCATACTACCACCATCTCTCTCCTAAGTACTTGTAGGTGGTTAGGGTGGAGGTAAGGTCAAAAGGCAGATAAGTGACAACAAAGGGAAAAGTCAATGCATGGCTTGAGGTCATTGAGAAGTAAAGCTAGTTGTGTGGGTTCTTTGGATTGGCAGACCACTAGGATCACAGGAAGTAGAAAGGGGTCAGTTACCCCAAGGAAGATTGTGGGCAGTGGGAAGACATAAGTCATCTGTCTACTGTCACCTAATTTATCAGGTTGTTGTTCAGTCTCTAAGTTGTGTCCAACTCTTTGTGACTTCATGGATTTATAGCGTGCCAAGCTTCCCTGTCCTTTACCATCTCCCAGGGTTTGCTCAAACTCATGTCCATTGAGCCGATGATGCCATCCAACCATCTCATCCTCTGTCCTCCACTTCTCCTCCTCCCCACACTCTTTCCAAGCATCAGAGTCTTCTCCAATGAGTCGGCTCTTCACATCAGGTGCCCAAAGTATTGGAGCTTCAGCTTAAGCATCAGTCCTTCAGATGAGTATTCAAATATTCAAGGTTGATTTCCTTTAGGATTGACTGGTTTGATCTCCTTGCAGTCCAAGGCAATCTTTTTTAAAAATATTTTTTATTTTTTATTATTTTTTAATTTAACTTTATTTATTTTAATTGGAGGCTAATTGCTTTACAATATTGTATTGGTTTTGCCATACATCAGCATGAATCCTCCACAGGTGTACACGTGTTAGTCTTCTCCTGCACTACAATTCAAAAGCATAAATTCTTTGGTGCTCAGGTGGTCATGGTGTAATACATATATTTATTTAAATTTTGATAAAGACCAAAATAAAAACAGATTCATAATTAGGCCTTTGAGATGTTGGGTTCATGGGTTCATATTACAGTATTAAGTTATCTAAGAAACTATATGTATAGAGGTGGACCATGCTTAGATCAATGAAATTAGTGCATCAAAAGTCAAGGACCATTAATGCAAACCTTTGTACCTTAAATATAAGATGAAAAAGTTTAAGCAAATAGGGCCTTCCTCTTGGAAATAGAATGCCAGGAGGATGAAGCAATTAACAAATACTCAACAAGGAAGGGTATTATCCTCAGGAGGGATATCAGAGCATTTTTGGACAAAACTTGAAGTACGTAAATGTTGAATTCTTGCCTTCTTTGTTCCAAGCCTATGTATACTCTGTCATCATGCTTTCTCCCTCGGCCATCTCTCTATGAAAAACTGCTCAGGGAAAGGCTCTAAGGCCACAGGTACCTGTGTGCTTGTTAGCTCAGTGTTATATCCCCAAAGTGCTTAGAATCATAAACCTTATATGAAGCTGTGGACTGAATGTCCATCACTCTTAAATTAGCTGCCAGAGTATTCATGAAAGTATAGAAGGGAAATATTTTCAGATATGAATTTTTCCCTAGTACAATAAAAGTCAAAATCATGTGTCTGAACACATATGCATGCACTTATGACGAGATTTACTTTTGATATGCTGATAAAGAAAAGTGAAAGTTAAGTCGTGTCTGACTCTTTGCGACCCCATAGACTGTAGCCTAGCAGGCTCCTCTGTCCATGGGATTTTCCAGGCAATAGTACTGGAGTGGATTGCCATTTCCTTCTGCAGGGGATCTTCCTAACCCAGGGCTTGGACCCGGGTCTCCCGCATTATAGACAGACACTTTACCGTCTGAGCCACCAGGGAAGTCCAGAGATAATAATTCTTTAACTAGTACAGTTCAAACGCGAAGGGGAATCTGCAAAAGGTTTTAAATTAGAAGATGCACTCAGTCAATTACTGCCACTCTCTATGACAATCTTTATAATCAAGCCCTACTGTGTTTTTCATAATAATTTTTTGTTCAGTCACTTAGTCATGTCTGACTCTTTGCAACCCCATGGACTGCAGTATGCCAGCCTTCTCTGTCTTTCACTATCTGCTGGAGTTTGCTCAAATCATGTCCATTGAGTCATTCATTATTCATATCCATTATTCTTAATAATAAACAACATCTGTTTATTGTGTGCTATGCAGATAACTTATAAACCTTAATTTTAATTCCTTGTGTGGCAGGTATTATTGCCTCATTTTTTCAGATAACTTTGACTCAGAAGTGCTAAATGAATTTCTCAATCACAGAGGTAGTTTGTGGTAGAGCTGAGAACTGAACTAGTCAGTTCAAAATACCCTATTTAAATGCCTGTAAGAAAAGGACAAAATGTCTTAGGGTGCTGTTGACAGGAGGAAGAGGGCTGTCCAGTTAAGAAGGAAGAAGCACTTTTGCAGGACCAGAATGTTCAGGATGCATATGGCAACCATGAAGGGAATGGGAGCATTCGAGTCCAGGGGCCCTTTGCAGGAAACATGTTTGGCTGAAGCATGGGCTGTGCCCAGAGGTGGTATTTAGCCTGATTACAGAGGACTTTCATCACATATAAGTTTATATACCTAATTGGATAAGCATGGTAATTGGCCTCACTTATTAAACATTTGCTCCATGCCAGGCAATTACCGTGTTTTTACTCACGTGATGATAATCTAATAGAAGTCTATCCTGACACGGAGCAACATGGGTGGAACTGTCATTACCCTTGACTCTTCGCAATTTGTGCCACCATTCTGAGGTCAGAACCTATTTATCCCCCCCTCCAAAAGTATCACAGTGTGTCTGAAATCACCTGCAATCAGTTTTTACTTTTCATTTTTCATTATTTATTAGAATGTTATTTATAATCAAGAATTCTACCAAATGACCAGCAGCAGACAATTATGGCAAAGGCCAGACAGAAACCCATGGACACCAAACTTTAAGAATAAATGTCCAAGTCAGCACTCAGGAGGCCGAGTAGAGTACAGCAATAGAAAATCAAGCACAAGGGCAACATGAGGACTGGTTGAGGGCACAAGGTTTTCTTACTTTCTAACTTCCTGGGAGGGTGGTACCCCTCCCACTCAGCCCTGCTGGCAGAGCCAGCCCAGGATATGGGGCTGCACAAGCAAAATCTCACAGCTGCCTCAGAATATTAGGAGATAAAAAGACTCTTCCCCTGATGAGACAGTATCTTAAATTATACCTGTTTTCCTCATGTAGAAATAAGATGGTCTAAATTCAGACATCAACAATGTGTGTGGATTGATTTTAAAAAGGGCAAAATGCAATGTAATATTTTCATGTTGACCTATACATGTGCAAAAGGTAATCTGGATCTGCTGTAAGCAAACTGACCAGAGCATCCTGAACTCTGCAGCTGCCACGAGAGAGGAACACTCCTGATATGCAGGTCTGCCCTTGGATTCCTCTGCTGGCTCCTTGCTGACAATTATTTGCTAAGTATTGCAGTACGAGCCGGGTGACAACAGAGCGGCTGAGATATCAGGCAACTATATAACCTTGTCCCAGCCTCATGACTGCTAAAGAGCTCTTGTTGAACTTGTCTTTTTGAAAGGGAAAAAAAAAGCATTATGGAACTGATATGTATACCCAGAACTCATATCAAAGCTGACACATCAGATACACATTCAGACTACTATGCTGGGCTGTGATGATAATTATTCTGACGGTTGGTATCATTGTGTTCACACTATTACCCAGAAAAATTGCACCTTGAGATTGTTGTGTTGATTCAGATTTGAATCTATTCATATCTAGAGCATAGAGAGATACCAAAATAATTTCAAAAATCCTTCCTCGGTAGAAGATATAATATCAGGCACATCTCTAAAACAAGATTGAACTAAAGCATAATTTAGTGACCCAGGAGAAAAGAACTTGAGTTAAACCTGAGAGTTTTTCACTAGCAAGCTTCTGAGGAAGTTAACTTCTCTTTCTTCATATCTGTTAAAATGTCAATAATAAGAACAATAGACAAAAGAGAATAGATTAGGTACAGTGTAGATTTCATTCTCCTTAAAAAAAAGGTTAGAAAATGTTATGAAGCAAATGAGTGTCCAGGATAAGGATGTGTCTATTTTATTATTTATGTATAGAAATGTGAAAGGTTAAGATTAAAATATTGTTGAAGGAAATTCGGGGGAAATATTTTGAAATCTTCCCATAGAAAAGTCAGAATGTTAGACATAATAGAGAACTTAGAGGTCATCCAACTCATTGGTTCCCAGAATGGTCCTTAGACCAGTATCATCAGTATCATTTGGGAATTGCCTGCTAATGAATCTGCCTGTAATGCAGGAGACACAGGAGACTCGGGTTCTACCCCTGGGTGGAGAAGATCCCCTGAAGGAGGAAATGGCAACCTACTCCAGTATTCTTGCCTGGCAAATCCTATGGACAGAGGAGCCTGGAGGACTATGGTCCATAGGGTCGCAAAGAGTCAAGACACAGCTGAGCAGGCAAATGCATAAACGAATTCATGATTATATGTATTAATATAGTCTTTTTTACTCTCTAAAGTTTTAAGTTGCTTGTAATTTTTCTAGTATTTTATGCCATTTATACTTGTTTCTCAAATGCAATAAAGCATCATGCCTCCCAGCACCTGAAAGACTAAGTCCAGATGGTTTTTAGAACATATACTAAGAAGATAAAATCATTTTTCTTATTTTTTTCACTTTTCAAAATATTTCACGGTGCTCATTGAATTTTATCGAATCTTCTTTCAGAATTTTAAAGTTATACTTCTAATTTGAGAACTGTAAGCAACCAACCTTTACTTATCATTGGAAATTGAAAAAAATAAACCCATGACTAAATAAGCCTGAAATAAGGGTCATTTAGAATAAAATATTTTTTTTTAACATAACAGTCTTTTCAATCATATAACAGAATGTAAGATAATTATATTCTATGATTCTGGAAAATATTTATGGCAAGATTCTATTGATATATACCTGGATTTCTCTCCTTTTCAGGCAAGAGGCCATTTAGAACCAGGAAAGCAAAAGAAAAAAGAAAAGCAATTAATTTCAGTTAATATGGTATTTTCCTGGAGAAGGAAATGGCGACCCATGCCAGTGCTCTTGACTGGATAATCCCATGGATAGAGGAGCCTGGCAGACTATAGTCCATGGTGCTGCAAAAAGTCAGACACGACTGAGTGACTGACTCACACACACACACACACACACACACACACACTATGTGGTATTTATGAAAGTGGCAGATGTTTCAGAGTCAAAGATAGCCACAAAGGCTGTAAGACATTGGCTATGTTGCTCAGTTGCTCTGGAAGTTGGCTTTCCCATTTCAGGACTGAGGATGATAGTAATATCTGCTTCATAGAATTACCATAATGAATAAAAAGATACCATATACTGAGTCTAGCAATGTCATCCATATCAATAGCTATTATGTACAGACATCAACAGTAAATATCCATTCAAGTTTAGCTATTAGATTCAAATGCTTTTTTATTCTCATCAAAAAACTACATAATCCTACATGAGTGTTCCTAACATATACAAATGTGTATATATGAAGGTGTATGTGTGTGTGTGTGTGTGTGTGTGTGTATGCGAGCACGTGCATGTATGTTTTTGTATTTTCAGCACCCTTGACTATCCCTTCATTTTCTCTGATTTGGGGACAGTTTTTATCCTTGTAATTCTGTTTATATCTATTAATATTTCCAATATGTTTTTCAAACTGTATCCAAATTGCCCTATATTCACTTTTAAATGGTAACTCATTTTCTTAGAATTTATAGACAGTTTATGAGACATTCCATCTAAAAAGTATGCCAGTTTCTATCTGCAGTTATGGAATGACAGTTATTTACAAGCGAATTGTTCAACTTTAGGTATTGCCTTAGCACATCAGAACACTTATCACCTTGTGAATGTAGCTACTAGGAAAACCTAAGTGTTGTTTGGGGGTATTTATGGGATGTCCTTGAAAGAAAACAGATATGGGCTAAGCTATTTGAACTTGATGTTATAAAGAGCCTGACCTTTGGTACTAGTATGATTGTAAGTTAGAAGATAAAGGATAGATATAATGTTTATGCTCAAAATAAACAATGAGTATCTCCTTATATTTAACTTATTCAACATTTTTAAGAAAAGAAAACCTCATTAATTAATATCCAGATGGAGGTAATTCACATAGTCTTTCATATTCAAACACTGGTATACTTATTCTGAAAACATTTCGGATTTTGCTAATTGCAAATCCATTTATGTAAAAAGGAAGATGCATGTAAATGGCACCAAGTTTTTGGTTAAAAATAAAATAAAATCAATATGCATTCATGTTTCTAAATATCTGGATAGCACATCACTTTGGCCAATAACTACTGCCTGGCTTTTAAACTTTTCTTCAGGATGTTTAAATGTCACACACTTGGCTAAACTCTGGTGTTAATTTTGTTACATTATAATGAGCATGGGTTCTGGAGATAATCAACCTAAGTGTGAATCCTAGCTCTCACAGTTTATGCTCTGTGTAACTGAGGGAAATCCATTTAGCCTCGGCAACCCCATTTCCACATCTAGGAAGTAAGGATAACAAAATTCTCACCTTACTGAACTTCAGAAGACTTAATTAAAATAATTCCATACCATGTTTAGCATATTCTGGCAAACTGTTACCTGTTATTATTACTAACAGTACTTTAACTATTATTTTTAAGTATTTAAATATATTTAGAAAAATGTTTAAGAATATTTAAAGAAAGAAGAATAACAAGCTCTAGAGTTCCTGGTGTAGCCAATAAATTAAATTTGCAACATTGATTATGTATATCTAAAGAAGACTTCTAATACTGAAAATATCAGAAGTCATTAACCAACGTCAGTGCTATGAAATCTCTGGAAATACCTCTTGCCTCGTTTTAGCCCATGCAAAAGGGCCCTGAATATATTTACTTAATGCACAGGTGTCCAATAAGAATCAATCAAACCTCATAAGCATTTGCTAAGTTTTTCTTGTGAAGATATTACAAAGCAATATTATTACCTGTTTGAAACTTACCATTTATTTTAAAGTCTTGCTGAAGAGATATAGCTGAAAATATTTTCTATGAGAAGGCAAAACCATGATGACTATTATAGAGTTAAACTGGTATACTCATACTGAATCACTGAGAACTCTGAAATAATAGCATTTGGAAAAATAAAAAGCAAAGTCACAGCCTTTAGTATTCTACATGGTATAGAGTGACCCACAGGGAAATATAGTGCATTTCATGAATCTTTTACGAACCCAAAGGATGTATTCAAATTACCTCCAAACAATTTTAAGGCAATGATAAACATATCTCTGTTGATCCAGAGGGATGATCTCAACTTCCCATTTCTTGGCTAAGGAGGATTAACATAATCAAGATGAATATCCTTTCCTAGACATTTCCCTATTGTAGACATGTCTAAAGCTTTATGAAAAATCATGAGATAGAGGCAACCATTTCATTTTTCCTGGGGTTATGAGGGATGGGGGTGGGAAGGAGACTTGTGAGCAATTATCATTTATTAAAAAAAAATTAAGTGAGCAAAGAGCTGGAAGAGTATTATTTGGGCCCATTTCAAAGTGTGTAAAAGCTACAGGGCAAGTCAGTGACCCCAGAGTTGCTGCACAATTAAATCACCTGGACTTAAGAAAGATTGTGATCTACACCTTGCACCCCAGATTAATTATATCAAAATGTTACAGGTGGGAGCAAGGCATCAGTATTTCTAAAAGACTTCCAGCATATTCTTCTGTGTGTCCAAGTTTAAACTGACCACTGATTTAAGTGTGAGCTTACAGACCTCTGCCCTAGACTCTGCCCTCTTTTCTTAAATATAACATCAATTTGCTAACTAAAGATTTTTACACTAAAACAAATATTTAGGCAAAACCATCTGGGGTTGGTTCATGTCCATGAATTTTGGCTTTTCTATGAAGTAATACTTAAGTAAAGTGAGGATTTTTTTAAAAGATACCAGTGTATCTGGCAACATTTCAAACTTTGTGAGCAATACAAGCAGGATTGCTACAAAGGAGGTGGGGTGCCAGCAATGATGGGACCAGAAAGATCATTAAAAGAGGGAGTTTAGATTGTGCCTGGGAAAAGTAGTCCTTACATTGATAGTCATGTAAAATTATTTTAACTTATATCTTATTAAGCAAAGGAAATGCTATTTCCAAATATGCACAAAAAGCTATTCCATTCAGATTTCTCTGAAGAAAAATTTTTTATTGTTTTACATTCCAGTGTCCCTCAAGGTTTTTGACAAATGATACCCAATCTGATGAGACTGTGTGAGAAAGTGCTACTTAATAGAGAAGTTTCTGTTTTTGTTTTGTTTTTAATTAGAGTACAATTATTTTACAATGTTGTGTTACTTTCTGCTGTACAACAACCTGAATCAGCTATGTGGATACATATATCCCCTTTCTTTTGAGCCTCCCTCCCACCACTCATCAGAGAAGTTTGGATCTATCATTTTTCTATTTATTTCTAGAGACTGATAAGCAATTTTCAAATGTTTCCTGAGAGTGCCATGAAAATTACGGGAGGTAAAATGGAAATTGTACTTCTCTCAAGATGATCTTAGCTTATCATCCGTTGTGTGTGAGTGCTCAAGTGCTCAGTCTTGCAACCCCGTGGACTGTAGCCCACCAGGCTCCCCTGTCCCTGGGATTCTCCAGGCAAGAACACTGGAGTGGGTTGCCATTTCCTTCTCCAAAGCATGAAAGTGAAAAGTGAAAGTGATATCGCTCAGTTGTGTCTGACTCTTACGACCCCATGGACTGCAGCCCACCAGGCTCCTCCGTCCATGGGATTTTCCAGGCAAGAGTACTGGAGTGGGGCGCCTAATACTATATAATTTAATTGTTTTGTGTGAATTTTTATTTTATTAAAACTACAAGACTAGCTCTTCTTTAAAATTTTTAAGGCCCCTACAGCTAAATTAGAATGAACATTCCCTGAGAAATATTTAAGACACTAACAGTTTCATAAAAATAAATTATTTAAATAAATCATTTCAAGCAAACCTCAATGACTACCCTCCAAATTAAAGAAAGGAATTAGATAACACACTGTAATGAAAGTTTGATAAATAAGTAAAGTGAAGTGAAAGTCATTCAGTCATGTCCAACACTTTGTGACCCCATGGACTATACAGACCATGGAATTCTCCAGGCCAGAATACTGGAGTGGGTAGCCTTTTCCTTCTCCAGAGGATCTTCCCAACCCAGGGGTTGAACGCAGGTCTCCTGCATTGCAGGTGGATTCTTTACCAGCTGAGCCACAAGGGAAGCCCCAAAATACTGGAGTGGGTAGCCTATCCCTTCTCCAGTGGATCTTTCCAACCCAGGAATCTAACTGGGGTCTCCTGCATTGCAGGTGGATTCTTTACCAACTAAGCTATCTATCATGCTTCCAAATAAATAGAAACTCCCTTTTGGAATTCTGCAATATAGCAGTCATAACAACACTTTGTATCATATTACTTAGTAAAAGCTGAAGGCCAACTATTGGAAGTTGAAAAACAAACTTTAAGCTTTTTCACAATATTTTGCCCAGTACAACATGAGCTTGGCTAGGATTATAACTTTAATGACTCTTGTGATCAGACTAGAAGTATATGTGCTCCCATTTTAAAAGAATCATAAAAGGATGGGGTATAGATACTTTCTCGACTTGCATTTTATTGCTTAGCTGTAGCTCTTTGCATAGTTATTCAAATAGATTGCCTTTTATATGCTGAACTGTGCATGAAGGCAAGATATTATTTTTCCCACCGGTGACACAATATAGAATGCATATCAAGATAAAGTAGAAGATTGTGTTTTTCTATAATTTTCATGATTCTGCCTGCAGCTATTTAGAAAATAGGAAAGAAATGGGTTTTGTAAACCTATGCAGTTTTAGAAAGGTAGGCTGCTAGAACACTTTCTTAAAAATAAAATAACTTTCAGCAGGCTGTGGAAGTGAATGGAAAGGGAATTTGTGTAAAAAAGGAAATTAAGTTTACGAAAATAATAATTGGTTATTTCTCTTTCTTTGGCTTACATTTTTTTACTATTAAATACTTTCAAGTTTTGAGAGATAGTTAAACTATCTTATCCACACTATCTGTGGATCAGTTTATGATTTTAAGCAGTGGGCTATCATGTGTACCCACAAATGCTCCATTCAATGAGGATTTCTTGTGTGAGTGTGTGTGTGTGTATGTGCAGTGTGTACCTCTGTTTCAACAACCAGTTAGCTTTTTAGTCTTTCACCTTGACTGTTTTTTTTCCTTCTTCTCTTTCTCTACATAGATTCCATACATTTGTGGTTTGCGGTGTCAACTGAGTATTAAAATACACTGTTTGTTTGTGTTTAGTTGCTAAGTAGTGTCCAGCTCCTTTGCAAGTCCATGGACTGTAGCCCCCCAAGCTCCTCTGTCTCTTGGGTTTCCCAGGCAAGAACACTGGAGTGGGCTGTCACTTCCTCCTCCAGGGGATCTTCCCACCCCAGGGATGGAACCTGTGCCTCCTGAATTGTCAGGTGGATTCCTTACCACTGAGCCACCAGGGAAGCACTACACTAAGTGTTAATTCTGAGTAACTCAAATATTTCTGCTACATCATTAAAATTTTGGTAGCCTGGTTATACCTTGGGTTTGGGAGCCTTTGGTGGGGACTGGATGTTTTGTTTCCACTTCTCTCCATAAAGATTTCTGCTAGCCAAAACAAAAGTCAAGCATGGTAATTATAAGAGATTTTACCTGTATCACACCTTGGCCACTCCTTAATTAGGAAGCCTAATTTGGGTGCAAACAAATTGAAAACATTTGATCCTTCAGTTTCCTTGGGAAAAAGAGATTAGCCGGAGTTTCTGCACTGTGAAGACAGAATCACTACCACAACTTCCTGGGCTACCAGCTTTTTACCCTTGGGGACAGACACTTGGTGGACCAAGGGAAAGGCCTACTCTCTATCTCAGTGTGTCCTAGTGAGCCCTTGGCATGGTCAAGCAAAGGGAAGCAAACATTGTCCTATATTATCCGACAGTGTGCTTTTTTTTTCTTGTTTTCTCAAAGCAGTACTTTTATGCAAGTATGTTATTTTTTCTTGAAGTATAGCTGATTTACAATATTATATTAGTTTTAGGTGTACAATGTAGTATTCAATATTTTTATAGATTATACTCCACTTAAAGTTGTTTCAAAGTAAGGACTGCATTTCCCTGTGCTATACAGTATTTTCTTGATGCTTATGTATTTTATACATAGCAGTTTGTGTCTCTTAATCCCTTCTCTCTCACCCTTATCTTCCCTCCCCTCTCCTCACTGGTAACCCTTCAATCTAGAGAGTATTAGGCTCTCTAAGTGAAATAAGTCAAAAACAAATACTGTATGATATCTTATAGGTAGAATCTAAAAAATACAACAAACAAATGTTATAACAGAACAGAATTAGACTCACAGATACGAAGCAAGTATTTAGTTTCATTTGACTAGTGATGAAACATATTCAAAAAGTTTGAGAGGTTTCCTCAAAGTCACAATGAGTGAGCAGCCAAGTTAGCATTGCAAGCAAAATGTGTCTTGCTCCCACGTCTGTGGAACTGTCTCATTTGCAGCTTATTAGGAAGGGATTTAAGAAATCCACAGTCCACATTTGTGCCCTAAGGCAGATCCTAAGCTGATTTCTCCCATTCTCTCTGGAGTCTTTGCTTGGCTCTGGAAATCTGTGTATTCAGGTATAGATCTTTCTTTCAAAACTGTTCTAAAGCTATTTTGAGTTCTTTACATTTTCTCTCCTATAGTCATGGGTTTCAGAGGTCTAGCAAAAAGCTTGGTATTTAAATTGCTTTCAACAAATCTTGTTATTTTTTCTTACTCTATCTTCCATCTGCTCTGCCTGCTACTGGTGCTCTTTATTGTTCAGAAAATCTTTTTAGAAGTTTAAAATGAGGTAGACCATCCTCCAATGGGCTCCTGCCACTTAACTTACAACTGAGGGGTCTTTCATCACAGACTTAATGACTGCAATAATAATAGCCAGGTGCTCTTCTAAGATCGTTACATATTGGGCTGACTAAAACATAAGATGTTACGGAAAAAAAAAACCTAAAAGAACTTTTGGCCAACACAATGTATTAATTTATTTAATTCTAAGTACAACCTGATGAAACAGGTACTATTTATCATTCCCATTCAACAAAACAGAAAATGGAGCAAAATGCTGTAACTAACCCAAGTTCACACCACTAGTAATTGGTAGAACTGGGATTTTAAGGAAGGAACAAACATTACTCACCTTTTCCTCCAGCCGAGTTCAAGTATTTGTAGATGCCTACCTTGCTCAAACTTGTAGGTTTCCTAAAGATAAAAGAGACTTAGCTGTCATACATTGGAATAGCAGGAAGGTAACAAATTTGCACATCTCTTCTGAAATGGAAATGGGGAATACTCTTACCATTTGCCATCAGATTTTGAAAAGTTGAATTGGTAAAAGATGCTGAAACTTGATAACAAAAGGTGTGAGTTTGGGGAACTGAATTACAGGTGATTTGGGAAACAGTAAAATGCAAATCAAGACATAATATGTCATATATTATAAAAAATTATATGAATTTACACATGATAGCAGCTGTAATTTTATTGTCAAAGGTGGAGAAAGTCAGAGTTTATTTCAGTGACTCTTTAAAATGTATTTCTTTAGTCTCAATAGCAGTTATATATTAATTTATTCAGTCATAATAATTTTGAAGTGGTTAGCTTTAAAGCATTGCTATTTATACATATGCATACATATTTCTACCTGTCTGAAATATATTAAAATCAGAAAATACTAATGCAATCTATTTGATTTTAAAGGGGGTGACTCATTTAAAAATCGAAAGAATTGTTGCACAGCAAAATTAATGTTAAATCAATTATACTGCAATAAAATTTTTTTAAATCCTAAGAACAAAATAACCATCTCCAAAATGCCAGTCATCTTCTTATCTGTTTTTCAAATCACCTGAAACCTGGTGAGAAAATTCCTATCTTCCTTGAGTCCATTGTGAATATTTACATCCAACATATAAATCTCTAAAATTACACAGACCCTAACAGCAATGCTGACCCAACCTTAGTCATGTTATTTCAACTCTAGGCCTCTGGCTGACATTCCAAGATGAGTAAACCCTGGATAATAACATTACCCAACACTCTCTACACAGAGCTAAACCAACAAATGTAATTAGACATGCGTACAAACAAGATTAAAATAAAGAAATCAAAATTTACTATACCCTGGAGCACTACAGGATGAGCAAGCAGCATTTATTCATGCAGAAGCTGCAGGTCTTTAATTCAGGCAGCTTACTCCTGTGCTAACACCCACCACTTGTAACCTAGGGGCCAACACAGAGAATTCACGATGGCCATGAAACTCCAGGTGGGGCTGTAAGAGTAGAAAAATGGTATGTAGTTTAGAGGGTAGGAGATGTGATTTAGAGTTTATAGGAATAAGAGGCCTTGCAGGTTACATGATGCAAGATTGAAGGAAGCTTTAGAAGTTACAAAGAAAAACTTGAATTTGACATTGTGCCTGACTGCAGGCCACTGAAGTGAAAGTAAGCCAGAAAGGCAAATTCTTGGACTACGGGCCGTGAAGCTTGAAAAACTACAAGGAAGGGACTTTCTTGGCAGTGTGGTAGTTAAGGCTTTGGCTTCCAGTGCAGAGGGTGCAGGTTCAATACCTATTTGGGGAGCTAAGATCCCACATAACTTGTGGCCAAAAAACCAAAACACAACACAGAAGCAAGGTTGTAACAAATTCAATAAAGACTTTTAAAATGGTCCACATGAAAAAAAAAAATGATAAGGAAGTTAGAAAATATTGGATCGGATCAGAAGCATGTATCCCATAATCACTGAAAATAAGAAAGCATCAAATCCTTCCCTACATGCCTACATTTGAATTTTACCAAGTTAAACTGAAGCTATGGAAAAGCATTTGGCAAGAAGATGAATGAAATCTGCAATTTCATTTCAAAGAAAAAATAGTTTACATAATGTTATTTAACATTTGTTCTATGTTTTTTAAAGTTCATTTGACTGTTTAATTTCATGTGTTCTTCTTAAAGTTACTGTTTATAAAAAGCAAAACAGATATTCCCAATCTGATGAATCAGAAAACTGAGTTTCACAGAGTTAACTTGTTCTCCCAATGTCAAGGAATTAGTAAATGGTGGAACCAGGACTAACACTTAGATAACTGAGAACTTCTAATGCTGAGAGCTTCTAACTCTTCCCTCTACCTTAGTTATTTGCATTCTTTTTAAATGTAAAGATTTTTCTTTGATAGTAAATACATATGGTGATATCCATGATGGTTGTTAAAACTCTGTAGTCAAAACTGAGTCTCTTGTATATGAAAGATTGTATTTCAGTTATCTCTGAGATATATTTTTTTAGCTTCAATTGCAGGCACAGTTATTCATTCAGTCAAAATTATAGATTATGTGCCTACCATATGTAAGCCAGCCCAAATGCAGTGCCAGAAAATATATGGAAAGGAAAATTCCTTACAATAACTCCATGGCCATAGCTCACGCAGAGAGAACATTTGTACTGCTATAATGGAAAATTGAATATTCATGTAAGGAAAGAAACTAAAAATCATGATGATATGTTTTCTACTGAATGATGGAAAAATGCATGTCTTTTAACAAAGATTTTGGCTCCTATTGTTAGCACGTTAACACACTGAATGTGTGAGGGCAGGGTAACTGAAAGTGGGGTCCAGCTATTTGACACTCAAATGCCATTAAAGCGATGAGGTTGGTAGAAAGGAAAGTTTGCTTTACTCTGGATGCCTACAATGGTGCAAGGACTATACCCCACCTCGCACCACAACCAGTGGGCAAGACCTTTTATACATGAAGTGAGGAGGCTACGTGCAGAAACACATAGGCATCTCTGACAGTTATCTTGAAGTTGGTTATGTGGAGGTCTGACCAGGGTCATCTTGCTTGTTTTAAGTACAGTTAATCTTCAGTTCCAGAGCTGGTTTTTTCCCATTTACTTCAAGCAAGTTCTTGGAATTGTGGCAGCTTATGTCACAGCTATTGCCTGGTCATCATGTAGTTAACGTCTTCCACTTTTGCAGATTTCAGAATATATAAGACAGCTCACAGGTTATGGCTCAGAATATTATTTATTGTCCTTAGGAAGAAATTGAAAGTCTTTGACTATGCTTAATGATTAAACTATTATTATTTGGTTTCCTTTGACTGTTATCCTTTGTTTCTCTGTTTTCTCACATCTCTGATTAAACTTATTTTTTCACCAACGCTTTCCCACAGACAAAAGGCAGGTGGAGGACACGAGGTGGGCAAGGACTACAAGGTCTTGCTCCATTTCAGCAATAGATAGGAACCCTCTTCAGCCCTCTTCCCAAACACATTACCCAGCCAGGGAGCAAGTTCTGCCACTGCTCTGCTGCTTTGGAAGCAGAGAATAGAGGCAGAGTGAGAATTCTAGGACAGAAATGGTATGGACCTAACAGAAGTAGAAGATATTAAGAAGAGGTGGCAAGAATACATAGGAAAACTATATGAAAAAGATCTTCATGACCAGGTAATTACAGTGGTATGATCACTCACATTGAGCCAGATATCCTGGAATGCAAAGTCAAGTGGGCTTTAGGAAGCATCACTATGAACAGAGCTAGTGGAGGTGATTCAATTCTAATTGAGCTATTTCAAATCCTAAAAGATGATGTTGTGAAAGTGCTACACTCAATATGCCAGCTTATCTGGAAAACTCAGCAGTGGCCACAGGACCAGAAAAGATCAGTTTTCATCCCAATCCCAAAGAAAGGCAATGACAAACAATGTTCAAACTACCACACAATTGCACTTATCTCACATGCTAGTAAAGTAATGCCCAAAATTCTATAAGCCAGACTTCAACAGTACATAAACCATGAACTTCCAGATGTTCAAGCTGCATTTAGAAAAGGCAGAGGAACCAGAGATCAAATTGCCAACATTTGCTGGATTATCAAAAAAGCAAGAGAGTTCCAGAAAAACATCTACTTATGCTTTATTGACTATGCCAAAGCCTTTGACTATGTGGATCACAATAAACTGTGGAAAATTCTGAAAGAGATGGGAATACCAGACCACCTGACCTGCCTCCTGAGAAATCTGTAGGCAGGTCAAGAAGCAACGGTTAGAACTGGACATGGAACAACAGACTGGTTCCAGATTGGGAAAGGGGTACGTCAAGGCTGTATATTGTCACCCTGCTTATTTAACTTATATGCGGAGTACATCTTGAGGAATGCTGGAGTGGATGAAGCACAACCTGGAATCAAAATTGCCAGGAGAAATATCAATAACCTCAGATATGCAGGTGACACCACCGTTATGGCAGAAAGTGAAGAGGAGCTAAAAAGCCTCTTGATGAACGTGAAAGAGGAGAGTGGAAAAGTTGGCTTAAAGCTCAACATTCAGAAAATGAAAATCATGGCATCTGGTCCCATCACTTCATGGCAAATAGATGGGGAAACAATGGAAACAGTGGGAGACTTTATTTTCTTGAGCTTTAAAATCACTGCAAATGGTGACTGCAGCCATGAAATTAAAAGATGCTTACTCCTTGGAAGGAAAGATATGACCCATCTAGGCAGCATATTAAAAAGCAGAGACATTACTTTGCCAACAAAGGTCCATCTAGTCAAAGCTATGGTTTCCCAGTAGTCATGTTATTGATATGAAAGTTGGACTATAAAGAGAGCTGAGTGCTGAAGAATTGATGATTTTGAACTGTGATATTGGAGAAGACTTGAGAGTCCCATGAGTAGAAAGGAGATCCAACCAGTCCATCCTAAAGGAAATCAGTCCTGAATGTTCATTGAATGGACTCATGCTGAAGCTGAAACTCCAACACTTTAGTCACCTGATGTGAATAACTGACTCATTTGAAAAGGCCCTGATACTGGGAAAAGTTGAAGGCAGGCAGAGAAGGGGACGACAGAGAATGAGATGGTTGGATGGCATCACTGACACACAGTGGACATGAGTTTGAGTAAGCTCCAGGAGTTGGCGATGCACAGGGAAGGCCTGGCATTCTTCAGTCCATGGGGTTGCAAAGAGTTGGACGTGACTGAATGACTGAACTGAACTGAGAATTCCAGAGGGATGTGTTTAACTGACTTAACTTAGCATACCTGTAAACAAATGATAAAGCATGAAAGTATGCATTTTAAGAATGTTAACATGAAACACAACATTGTAAAGCAAATATACTCCAATAAAAATTAATTTAAAAAGAATGTTAAAGTCAAGAAAACAGGCTAAATACTAAGTATGATATCACCTTGTGCTAAGATCGTATAGACCTCTTGCTAAAGGAAAGGAGTAGCTATAAGGCTAGGAACATACGTAAAATTTTTAGCTCGATTATTTGGAAAAAGGTGGGGAGAAGGGATGTATGACGGTGGCGATATTTTAAATAATCAGAATGGTGTTTCAGAGTGATGAAATTACAATTCCATGTCTGTGTTTCAGTCAAAGAACTTTGTGAGAAGTTAGTGGAATATAAATATGATGTTTTCTCCAATCAGAAATTAAGTTGTGCACATCAGTTGCTGATTTCATTTGGACAAGGTGTGTAGATCAGTGTGATACTGTGGACTGGAGTCTTCAGATGGGGTTAAGTATATCTCTCAGGTCAATGAAGATGAAGACTGCATGAGGCATGTCATAGCACAGCATCTGGAAACATCTGTGACATTGAAAAGAGACACTTCAATTGAAGGAGAGTGATTCAGTTTGGTAGAGTGGTCTTCATGGCTTAGGTTAAGATGTACTGCTAATACACTAGATTCTTTTGAGGCCATGAAGAGCTTGAGAATCACATGACTCTCAACCACTCAACACACACCTGTTAGGAATCTGAAAGTTGCCAGGAACTGTGCCAGGCTTTGGAATAGAAATGTGAATTACACAAAAATTCTGCTTCCTATATGTGAGGTGAATATCATTGACAGATAAAGAAACACTGTAAAATATTATATAACATCATTGGGATCAGATGGCAAAATAAAGTCATGTGGACTGCTTCTCACCACTTCTCTAAAAAGCAGCAATGAAAGATAAAATTTAAAGCACATATTTAAATAAGAGAAAATGTAAATTTTCACATAAAGATGTAGATATATAACTTTCTATTATAATTCAGAATGTATTGCTTATTAACAACATAATTTGTTTTGTAGATTCTAGATGTGTGTTCTGTAGTTTCTAGATGTGTTTTCTGGTCATTAAAGAAGGTGAATAAAAAGTGATAAAATTACATTGTGATATCAATTGTGAATTTAGGGAGTTTGTGTATTTTTCCTCAAATTTCAATTTTTGCCCAGGATTCTTTTTAAAGACACAGACATTGAAGCTACCACCAGCTTTTAAATCTGTGCTGGGGTCGGTAGATACTAAGAGGAATAAAACACATTCAGTTGCTTCCCTCAGAAAACTCATAATGACAGGGAGTATGAAAGAACTTTGTATGTCAAAATCACAAGTGGTTTATGAAATCCAGCAGGAGGGATAATGGTGAAGATCAAAAAGGCAGGATCCCAACTGCTGATGATATGTTATATAGCGGAGTTCACTTCTCTGATCAAGGAGGGGCCATTAAAGTCTTTTATACTGGGGGAAAACATGATCAGATACGTGTTAGAGAAATGACTCTGAAGGTCGTAATTAAAAAGGATTAGAAAAAGAAAAACACACTGGAGGATGTAACATTAGTGTAGGTGAGAGATGATGAAAACGTAATTTAGGGCAGTGTCTGTGAAAATGATGCTAGATTCCACTGATAACGGAAAGCTAAAATCAGTTGGAGGTAGTGAATAATTGTTTATGGCCAGATGAGTGAAGTTTGACTCTCTGAGTACTGATTTGAGAGATACGATCAGTAGTCACCTTTTTTGAAAACTGAGAAAAAAGATAAGGATAAAATTTGGGAGGAAAATATAAAATTAAATTCTAAAATTTATTTGTGAGTGAATTATTTCAGAATTCACAATGGTGTGTTTGTATGTGTGTTAAATAGATAGAAATGTAGACAAAAATACTTCCCAGGGAAATAATAAGAGCTAAATTGTACTGAGCACTTATTCTTGTGATAAGTACTTTCCAAGCATCAGTTAACAAATGTACCAACTCTAGAAGTGGGACATATTAATGCTTAGTACCATTTTACAGGTAACATAGAAGACAGGAAACATAGAAATTAAATTGTGTCCTTTGCATTACCCACGCAGTAATAGAATTAGCCACAAGTGGCCTGTATTCAAACCCTCTGCCATCACTAACCACACTATGCTGCCTCTTCCAGCTGTAAATGATAAGTAGACTCACATTGTTGGCCCACAAAATCCCACTTTATTCCATTTTTATATAACTATAGAATTACTGATATAGTCCTGAGTTTGAGAGCTGGAGTGGTGGACTTTTTCATTCCAGAAGAAGAAAAATATTCTTTTCCCCTTGTCTAGGTCTAATCTTAAAATGTCACAGTCACAGCTCCTATCTTTCTGCAGATTACTGTTCCTTAAAAAACATTCTCACCATGTCTTTGCCTCGTCTAACCAGGTTTTGGTAAATAGCCCTTCCTTGTTTCTCACATCAAGTCCGATTTCTTCTACTTGATTTCAAATTCTTCTTTAATCTTTCTCGGTTATTTACAACCAGTGATACCTCCTCCGACTCTTTTCAGCATCAGGAAGGTGCTGCTGTTTGGCCTTGTTTGCTAATTATCTCATCCCCGCCTCCCCTTTTCACCTGGGTCCCCATGTCTGTGCCCTGTTGCTCTGTCTCCTGGGCTTTCCTGCTGCCCTAGCCTATCACAGAAGCATCCATCCGTGCTCAGCAATTAGTTTTCTCCTGCAACACCCGTCTTACCACTACCTTCACTGTACCCCTTTTATCCTTCAGAGCACCTGATCCACACTACCTTTTAAGAAAAAAAAAAAATCTGAATTAATTTGCACTTCAAGGATTCTAAAATATTTATAAAGTGTCTACCAAGTGCCAGAAACAGCTGAGTCCCAAAGGACACAAAACAAAGATTTCCATTTGGCTCCTGCCCTCCAAGAGCACTTGATCTAGTGGGAGAGACACACACATACATAATCTGACAGAACACAGTCGCAGCACCACCAGCAGAAGCAAAACACAGAAGATAGAATTCTGGCTCTTGGGTGTTCAGTGAAGGCTTGGAAGAAAACAGCTTCTGAGTTGTATGTTGAAGAGGGAATTCTCCCATGTAGGAAAGTAGAGAGAGAATGTGAGAAAGGAGCGCAAAGCTATGGAAGTAAAGAAGTCGATGCTATTGCTCTGACTCAGAAATAGAGCATAATTAATTCATCCTTCAAGCATCATGGCCAGGCCTTGGTTCTATAAACTCGATTCCCACCACATCCTTTTTTTCTGGTCAGAATTGCCAATAGCTCTTTATTGCCTCTTCCATTAGATTCAGCTTCTCTGAGCTGACTCTCCAGGTTTCTTGTAGTTCGTCCCTGCCTATTTTTTTCTTTTTCTTGTTTGAAGCGAACCATTTTCAAAGTCTTTATTGAATTTGTTACAATATTTGCTTTTGTGTTACGTTTCGGGTTTTGGGCCATGAGGCGTGTGGAATCTTAGCTCCCTGATCAGGGATCAGATTTGCTCCTCCTGCATTGGAAGGTGAAGACTTAACCACATAGGACTCCCAGGGAAGTTTCCATCCCTGCATTTATACATATATATTAATACACAGTATTACTTGCTCCTTTGCAAATCTGAAGGATGATATTCTTTGGTGTTTGCTGGTTTTGTTTTTCAATTAGATCGGAAGAGGTTTAATTGCTCCTGTCTGCTGGCCCTGCATCACACCTAAGCTCACAGGTATTTGCTCCTTTATGAAGAGTGCAGCCATTGAAATAGCCGCAGGAGCCCATGCATTACCTCCTGCCTATTCCTCAGGTCAAGCTAAGAAGTTTTGTTTGTAGAGTCAGATTCCCGTGGTGGTTTCTGTTAAGTTGGGTTCCAGTGAATACACCTGGAGCTCAGTGTGCAAGTGGTGACTATTTAAGTGGAAACACAAAATTACAGTAACACATGACCAGCAGATACTCTGCCCAGTAGATCCCTAAAACACTCCATGCAAATATCAGAGCTGAAGAAAGATGTGGCTCTCTTCTGTATGGAAAGAGGACATTTTAGCCTCATATTCCATCCGGTTTTCTCTTAACAGTGCTTATTTCTAGCTAATTGACAGAGACACACCAGATTAACTTTAGAATTTTCTCTTGTAATTTCTATAGGTTTACCATCTGCGTAATAAGTATCTGAAAATTCATGTCACTTTAAAAAAGCATGTGTTGTTTGCCTCCTTTCTGCGAATTGCAAAATGTAGAAACTATGATGTGTATGAATGCTAGTTCTACATAAGAAGCTTATTTATCTATTTGTTTTTTCTCGAGTTTGTTTTCCAGTCATTCATTTCATTTAGTTTTGGTTCCATAGTGAAATGGTGAGGCTTGAACAGTGAATGTTTGTCTTCTGTTAAACTAGAATCAGCATTACTTAAAAACAAATGCTTCCTTTGTTTTTTCCTCTGAGCATCTTTAATTAAGATCTATGATCAATCATTCATTAAAAACATACCGTTTCTTTAGTTATATATAAAACCTACAAAGATACTTAATTAAAGTCCATGAACTTCAAAGGGAAAACAAAGATAATCTTCAGTGGTAAAAACCTGGGATATCTAAAATAATGAAATATATGTTGCAGTGTACATCTTATGGAGCTTTGTTATTCGTGGAAGTTTGGAATAGACAACACCTCACTTGTTACTCACCTCAAATCATCAAATGCCTGCAATTTGAGAATCCCTACTACTGTTCCATTCCTAAGGGATTTCCAGTGCTGTCACAGACCCATGGAATACTAGACTAGAGCTACTTTATTGCTACTTACCAACCTTTGTGAAATAGGCCCAATTAAATTCGATCAATTAATTACATTTATTTTAACCTCAAGGTCAATCAGAAGAGGTCTTTTATTATTTAATCATACATTTAATTACATTCAATCACTGAACTTGAAAAAAGAAAAAACCCTTACAGCACTTCACTCTAATGAGACTTACAGAAGCGTCCTACTGAAATATTTTATTCTCCTGTTCAGAGTCTTCAGGCTGTGCTGTGATGCATTGGACAACAGAGCAGCTGGGTTGGGGCTACAGAAGGGCCACTGCCATAAAGCCAAGAACATGCTGTCCCCTTTACAGCAGCTTGCATGTTTGCAGCCACTATGCACTCTTTTGTCTTATTAATGTCAGTAGCTATAATCTTAAGAATTGAATTTAAGAATTTGATCACCTCTTTGATTTCTCAGAAACTCCTCTCGAAATTGGTATTGGCTTTTCATTGCAGCTAACATGAAACAAAGGGTAACAGTAGGAGATAAAAACACTCTAAGAAAAAAAATTCTTACTGTTTATTGAAAGTATTACAATCTGATTTTTATTTAGCAATATAACTTGTATATTCATCATAATGGCTTTATTCTTTTGGTGGGAAAGAAGAGTCTTGGTGGAATAGCATATTTTTGTACCACTTATGGATCCAGGACTTTAAGAGATCATTTGACTGCCGGTCAATGTTTCAGGCTATGTTATTATCACTGTGTGAACTTAGCAAGTGCTTCCTTGCTTGTTGAAGAGTTGGGATAGCCAAGACTTCACGATTATCTTTCAATTTCAGTGTGGCCTACCCTAGGCCTCAGCATCAGGAGCATGATAACTAGTGATAGCACGTCACCTGGTATCTGCCTAGTCTCATTTTTTGAAATATGTTTGAATATTTGTTCAATGTTTGTAGACCTTACAATGGTAATGCTGGAGAAAAGGGATGATTTAGTTTTCTTCATTTCAGGTGCAAGCTGGTCTGATCACTGTCAGCGTCATTGATAAACAATCAGACAACCAGATTGATTACTTTTCCCATTTTCTCTGGACTCTGTGTTTGTCTCCTGCAGCACCTTAAATGCAGAGACTCTCCAAGTTGCTGCATGATACTAAATGTATACGATATTTGTCAGGGTCCCATGACAAAACATTACCTTTCCCATGCAAATATTCTTGCTAGCACCATGCCACTGTAGATTCAATAAGGAACAAAAGAGCTTTAATTAAAATATTTGATAGTATGGCTCTTTGAAGACATAGTCTTAACTTGTTATTCTGTAATAATTAGAGTGGAATTAAGTCTGTGTGCAGAAGGAGGAGATGCAAAGGATATTAATTTCTTTGTATTCTGATCAGCCCTCTGAAATATTTCAATAAAACCTTTACTCTAAACATCTCCTTTCATGATACTGTGTAAAAAAATAAAGAATGCATAAGGGACATAAAGGAATCCACCAATGATTGGAGACAGGATTTTCTTTACATTGTCTAATAGACTCGTTTATTATTGTAAGCTGGTAAAAAGAGACTTATGATTCGTGTTGAAGAAAGAGTTATTTGTGCTTGATACATTGAAGACACTGTTCAAAAGCAGTTTGTCCTTATAAAAGGATGACCCCTGTAGTAATTCTTAGGCAAGGAGGGACAAATTCAACCAACAAAAAGCACATCTCGCCCCGAGTTCCCCATGATTTCTCTACATATAGCAAAAAAATACACATCAGTAATTTATTTGAACATGCACATCAGTGAGCAGCACAGTTCCAGGCTACTCAGGAAACAAAAGGGAGAATATCAGCATTACCTAAAGAAAAAAGAGAGGTGAATTACACCATTTTAATTGTCTTTAAAACACAGATTGGAGGAGCAATTAAAATAGCGTCCTAAATAGTACTAGCTAATGTAGATTACATAAGTATACAATATGATTCAACTCAGAGTGCTCTGACAAGCATAAACCACCAGTCCTAGAAAACAAGGCCCAGATCAACTGCTGAGAAAATGTTAGATCCAGATGTAATAAAAGTTACTTTTATTTCAGTCCTGAATGCAAAACACAAGTTACATGTGAAGACAGCATTCTAAAAAAGGTGGCTCTGTTAAAGCAAGGAGGCCGTTTCCTTTTGCATTTTTATAACGTTTGAGTTCTCTTGCCGACATTTGCTTTCTCTACCCTTCCTCCCCTGAGCACTAATTTATCAAAAAAAAAAAAAAAAAAAAAGAAGAAGAAGAAGAAGAAGATTTCAAGGTGCAAGTTGTACATTCTTATCATTATACCGTTTCATCTCTTTCTGGAAGACAGTATTACAATCAGTATTACAAGGTTAATTATTTTTCTCTGAATATCTGTTTCACATACATGTATTTCAAAATCAAAATGTTGATTGGGAAAAGAAACCTACCAATGAGAGAGTGATGCATCATACCCTTCCTATTGTGCTGTGTGTCTTTCCCATCCCTTCTCCCTTTCCCTGTAAAGAGCTGTAAAAAATTTAAGGCAGATGAGGTATATTGCTGAAGGAAAAAGTTATTTTTGAAAAAAAAACTCAAAAAAACTTTTATTCTGCCCTTCTACTCAAGAAAGACTACTCAACTATAAATCTAGTGCTAGAAAAAAGCAGGAAAGACACTGTTTGCATGTACCCTACTATGTCTTCTATTTCTAGAATGGCTTTTTGTTAATTTAATAGAAAAAATAAGCACCTTAAGCTATGAACAAGAAAAGAACTTCATTATTAGTGAGTCTAGAATCCAAATGGAATTAAGAACACTCACTCAAACTCTTTCACTCATTCTCACAAAGGCCAATGCTACTGATTAGAATTGTAAAGTGCTGTACTTAGTATAAACACTTGTATACACTGCAGACACTGAAAAATAACCCTCAAGCACATTGTGTTATAGTTCCAAAAATATATTTACAGTCTATTACAAAGATTACAAATGGAAGTGTCTAGGTGACTGTATTATGCTAATTAAAATTATTTTACAGATTATTTTTCCTTAGGGACAAAAAACATTTTAGTGAAATTAAAATGATTTTTTCTAGTCAATCAAAAAATAAATTAAAATATCAAATAACACTGTACAGTGATTTAAAAGGAAAAAAAGGGGGTGGGGAGGGGCTTGGGAAGCAATCAGTTTGAGTTTTTCTATAGCCATCTTTGGTCCTAAATGTGGGAAAACACATTATGTAGCACTGAAAATACCTGTTCTTTTGTGATGCTCTGCAAGTAAAATAGAAAAATATAGTGCATTTTCAATGTATTCAGAGCCCACTAGAGAGAAATGTGTGTACAAAACAAGACAGTATAAATAAAATTTACAAGTTTTACAAAGGAACATTTACAGGTTTTGTTTCCGTTATTTGTTTGTTTGTGGGTGCCCACATTATCAAACAAGACCAATTATGACCGATCCCTGGGATCTTTCTCTATTAAAATAATTATTATAAACAGCCCAATTCTCTTTGGAAATACAACAGTTCAATTCTGGGGTAGTTCATGATTTTCCTAACTTTTGAAAGCATTACTCACAATAGGTATACATTCCTGAAATAGCTATAAAGACACATTTAATTATTGCTTATGAAATTCTAACACAGTAATCAAATAACATGGTTTAATAAATAAAGCTTTAAAAAAAAGCCAGATCCTTCACCTCTTCCTGACGTGGTAAAAAGAGTTCTTTCATTAAACAAACTTCTCACATCAGTGTTCACAAATAAAAATACTTTTTTTTTTTTAAACTGCAATGGTGATATTCTGTGCAGCAACTTTGTTTTTGAAAGGTGAAAATTGTGAACTGCCCCTTTTATCATGCTTCAGAGTTCTAACATAAAACTTAATTCTTCCCTTTAATGTTTGGACTGCATTAAACAGAATAGGATATAAAATATATGCCAACTATTTCTCCTACATTTCCTAAATGTTTTAATATTGAAAAAATCGTGATGTGCTCAGATTAAATTTTAGTTAACACTGGATAGTTCTTGCTTTCAGAGATTTGCCTTCACCAGCATTCTTTAGATGAAGGGCCTTATCTTTTTTTATATAATCATAAACCTACAATTTGAGTGTTTATTAAATTCTGTCTAGTAAAATCACTCTATAAACAATCTGTTAAAAGTGCCTTATAGTATTTATGGATCATTATTGCTATTTTCATTGAAAAGATAGTGTTGTCAGATCTTTACAAAAAAATTTCTTTTTAAAAAATATCAGAGAGCTTGGCAACTTGCATTTTCTCAACTACCTGCCAATTAGCAAACAATATCAAAACAGCACTGATTAAACAAAATTAAATGACATAAAAGGGATACCAATGTTCATAAGATATATCTTCAATCATGCTATTTCTTCTTAAATTTGAGATTCTTTCAAAGGTACCCAGTGTAGTAATGTGTCATAGATTAACACTAAAAAGGTCCAAGCTATAAACAATTTTCTAAAAGAAAGTCCTTATGAAGAATAAACACAAATGATTTTAAAAAGGAATAGTCTGAAATCACATATTTAAGGAAAATATTTCATTGATTTTAACAATAAGATCATGATTTTATTTGACAAATATATTCTTTCTTAAATTCTTTATGTACATTTTAAAAAGTCTATCAGATAAAAAGGAGGTTAGAGAGCTCAAGGTGTTTGGATGTTTTTCAGGTAGTACTTTGTTTATCGTCACTGCTGTTTTCCTGGCCACCGGTGGTGGATCCTAAATTCCCTTTTTATATATTCTGGTGGCACTTAGGAGTTCAAGTCTATAGGTGCTTCTTAAATCTTCAGTTCACTGTAGGAAGGACCCAGGACATCAACTGTCTGCTAGCAGCATTCTATGCATATACTGAAGGCCAATACTGTTCTCGTGTGGTTCATAATCTCCCTCATAAGGGAGAAACGCTTATCACACTTGGATGCCAGTTCCATGTAAATGGAGCATTTGCGCTCTCATAGTCTGAATGCTGCTCATGATTTTCTTCTGATGGCCCACCAGTGTGATCCCTAAACTCATCACATCCCTGAAAAAAACAAATGCATTTTATTGTTAGTTATCGTACAAACATTTTATTTCATACTCAACTGTCATAAACTTTTTAATTAATCTGTTTATCTTAGGGGAACAGGATCTTAGAGTTCTTGGATATGAGGATTCTATTCCTTCACTGGGTTGGATCGGCAACCTGCATCCACATTCTCCTTTGTAAAAATCTACTGCTTAGGCTCTCAATGTGTCAATGATAAGTTATTTTTAAACTGATTTGACCTTTTATATAAGAAAGTATCTTCTATACAGTTTTAATTCTTTTTTTTTTTTTTTTTACTACAAGTCTGTAGTACTTTTTGGAATACAAGAGAACAAAATTTAAAAAAACAAACAGTATCATTCTAATTAAATAGATATTCCCTAAGGTTCTGACTGTGGATGTCTCAAATACAAGGTAATCCAACATCAGTAAAATCAAATTGATGAGAGAAAAGTAAAATTTTACAATTCTTGAACTGAAAGAAACTTAGGGACCATAAAGTACAACCCTTCACTTTCAATATAAGGAAACTGAGGTCCCACAACAAATTAAATGTAGAGCTGGGACAAGAATATTTTCCTAAATTCCCTGTCCTTATTTCAAGTCTTTATAGAAGCAAAAGTTTCATTTCTAGTATCCTATATTCCATTTTCCTAAGTCACCATTTCCATTCCTCAGACAGAGAATGATAATCCTATAGGAAATAAGCCCTTTAATTACGATTTTTTTGCCCTGGAACAGAGCATTTACTATATGCTACGTACTCCAGTACTCTTGCCTGGCAAATCCCATGGATGAAGGAGCCTGGTAGGCTGCAGTCCATGGGGTCTCTAGGAGTTGGACACGACTGAGGAACTTCACTTTCACTTTTCACTTTCATGCATTGGAGAAGGAAATGGCAACCCACTCCAGTGTTCTTGCCTGGAGAATCCTAGGGACGGGGGATCTGGGGTTGCACAGAGTCGGACACTACTGAAGCTACTTAGCAGCATATTCCATTTTCAGAGCCTCTTGGGATGGTATCTTTGTGTGTGTGTGTTTCTGTGTATATATATATGTATATACATTTTTTCTTGTTGTACATAAGCATATATGTATGCACACTTAATATTGTACACAAATAGGGCCATATTGTGTAAACTGTTCTGTAACTTGTGGTTTTCACATTACAACATATTTTGGCAGCTTTCAAAAGAAAAAAGACTATCAAAGTCCTAAAGTTATTATTAACTTAAGGTAAAGTTATATATATGTGAGTGCTCAGTTGTGTCTGACTCTTTGCGACCCCATGGACTGTAGCCTGCTAGGCTCCTCTGTCCGTGGGATTTTCCAAGCAAGAATACTGGAGTGGGTTGTCATTTCCTACTCCAGGGTATCTTCCTGACCCAGGGAACCCACGTCTCCTGCATTTCCTGCATTTCAGGCAGATTCTTTACTGCTGAGCCATAAGGTAAGGTTAGGAAATATTATTTGAAATGCAGTATTCTTAAGCCTATGTGAAGTTTAAAATGTTTAATTGTTAAAATAGGATACAGTATGAATGCAAACATTTTTCGGCTCTAGCAGATTAAGAATCATCAATGATCAAGCAAAGTATTATCTGAGTTTAATTAGCATGTTGTAATTCTGAGCATATTATTATTTGTATTCTTACTTTAGTTCAATCATTTGACTACATTTTGGGAAAAAATATTCCTTAAAGTGTACAATACCTGTGTTTGATAGTTTAAATTTGCCATAAGTCAGCTGTATCTGTGTATGGACTGTGCTACAGACCTCTCCTACTAAGTCAAATGACTGAGCTTAGGTATCTACAAGTAGTTAAAATATAGCAACAGTAGAGTACTGTGGTATTTCCTAGCCGTGGTCTAATAAGACTTTGAGAAGCACAGTTTTTCAGGGGACTAGACTGCTTTGGAGAGACAGGTGTAAATACATCAGCGCTACCCACTTGGTGTTTAGCAGAAAACCAACTAAGAGAGCAGGTACATGCCAAAATTCATGTATGTGCCATTTCCTAACACACCAGGAAAGACTACATGATTGCCAGCTTTCTTCTTATGTGAAAAAATGTGAAACACTCCTCACAACAGTACATAAATAGCATCCTGCTAATAGAACCTTCATAACTGTTTCCCATTTTTAAACACACTGACTGAGAGAAACTGCATTGCCCACAAGAGTTATGCTGCAGCTAAGGTAGCTGAGGTCCAGAGATACTAAATATATTTCTACATAATCAGTGATGCGGCTGGAAAGAAAAATTTAGTTCTTTATACTCCCACTTCATAGCAATTTCAATTTTTTTTAAAATCAGGTCATTCTTTAGGTTAAACAAATGAGTCAATCAATCACATAACTTTCAAAGCTTAAGTTAAATTCTTATTATGGTTAATTGAATTAAGCTTTCTTGAACTTCTCAGAAAGTGATCATACTGAATTTCATAATGTACTTAGATAATGAAACTTTGAGATTTTTTAATGTTTGATACAAACATGATGAAAAAAAATTCTCTTTTGCAATGGAGAAAATTTCCCCAGTGACTGGGAATCTAAATAATAAAAGACAAAGTCTCACTGGTTGATGTGCAGAATACTGACTATGGAGACAAATTAGATACCACTTAACTACTGAGCCAGTTTAGGGCAAATATTTAAATTCTCTGAGCATTAGCCTTGTTGTGTGTAAAACTACTGACTTAATAAAATTATTGCCATGAAGGTTGACAAGATAACATGTGTTCAGAAGTCTGATTAGAAAAATGCCCAGGACATGGTATGCACTCAGATAATTTTCTCCCTGCTTTTGGGGTTCATATGTCTTTGATAGATGGAAGATGACCTAATGTATAATGCTTGAATTGACCTGATACATTCTCAAGTATAATTTTAGAAGTTGAAGCTTACTCAATAGTCATCCTGGCCACTGATTCAAGGGAGTTGTAGCCCGCTGCTGTGAAGTTATCTTTATATCTTTCCATCTTAATAGCTTGTAGCCATTCTCCAACTGAACAGAAGGTAGTGAAGTCAGGAGTGCTTTGATCCAAAAGAGGGCTTATTGGCCTGGGTGAGAATAAAACAGCAAAGCAAATTTTTCCATGAACTACTAAAGAAAGCATGTCTTGGCCCCCAGAAAAATAAGGATATATGAAATAAAATTGCATATTTTAATTGATGTTATAGTAACAAATAAACAGATATGCTAATAAAAATCTAATGTGTAACGGTTGGCCAATAACTACAAACTCCAAATGGATAAGCAACAAAGTCCTACTGTATAGCACAGGGAACTATATTCAATATCTTATGATAAATCATAATGGAAAGGAATATTAAAAAGAATGTATATACATGGATAACTGAGTCACTTTGCTATAAGGCAGAAATGAACACAACACTGTAAAGGAACTATGCTTCAATGAAATAAATTTAAAAAAACACAACTACTAACTCCAAAATTTCTATTTTATTTAGATACGATGTCTAGCAGATAGTATCTTCCATGTATTTTTCAAAGTACAGCCAACGATATTTGTAACCAGTAAATATTTGTTAATCTGCTTCTCTGAAACTAACTGGGAGTAAAGAAAACACAGACTTTCTCAGAGGGTGCTCTTGAGAACATAATGCACCCACTGTACTAACGGGACTCTTGTAAGCACCTTGTGAGCTCATGCTCCTTCATAAGGGCCTGACTACACTCTAGATACCGTGCAACAGGTTTACCTGACAACTGGAGCTGAATAACTACTAATCTACATTACCATGGAGCAAGCCAAGTGTAAAATATGAATGGGGTGGTTAGGCTCTTTTTAATGAGCATACCTCTTAAATCATGTATTGAATTACCTTTATAAACTTTAATTCCATAGAATCATTTTACTATTAAACTTGAAACCAAACAATCCAGCAGACAGTATGGATATAAAATAATAATAATAATAATAATAATAATAAAAACTAAGGCAACAGCAATAAAAATACATGTAATAGCAATGGTTTGAAAATGTAAAATTGCCACTAAATCACACACATCCAGTTGAGAAATTTTTCTAAAATGATGATTTTAGAAAATCATATCAATATGATTTTGATCATATCAGTAAGTGATATTGATTCTAAATTTTTCAAAAAGCAATATTAATAAGTCTCCTTCAAATTTATTTAACTAAACTGAACTGAACTGAACTGAACTGAAGCCATCTGAAAAGAAAAAGAAAATAACTTCTATTAAAATAACAAATTTATTATGAACTTGAATAATTTAACACAAATGTCAATATGCTGTTGGGATGGAGCTGTGGAGATAAATGGTTCATGTGAATGTTTGAATTTCTCCCAGATTTCATTTCCTTAGCTATTTCTTACCTACTACATGTTCCCAGGGGTGTCTTCAGACTATTTGGGTTTCGAATCATTTTGTCTAGAATTCCAACTATCTGTTCAAACTTTGGCCTTTCAGCACGTTCCTTCTGCCAACAATCCAGCATCAGCTGGTGAAGACCGGCTGGGCAGTCCATGGGTGCTGGCAGACGATAACCTTCTTCTATTGCCTTTATAACCTAATAGCCGAAAGGATATTAAAATATTACTGACTGAGGTTCAACTAGAATAAAATAAACTGCCCGGGAGGCAAAGTGATTTATCCACATAAGAGTAAAGCACACTGCTATGTGAAAGACTTACTTTTTTTTTTCCCAACAAACATCCATGAATAGTAAGCATGTTATTAAGGGGTGCATGAAGCTTGGGGTATGATGACATTTCCTAGTTAATTCAGCAATAGGGAGCAGCAATTAAGTTCACCCAGGGTGCAACAGATGCAAAATTTTTTAATGTCATCCCAGAGGTTTTCAAAAGGGGAGATGTTATGGAATGATTTTATTGTATATAGCTGTGCATGTACATATTTTTCTGTACATTTATGAATTCCTCAGGTTGTAAAAAGAAGTTCTGAGTTACCCAGAAGTAGTCCTGCCCTGAAAGTTTCACTTTCTGCAGAGTTCAAATGATATTATTTCAACAAGACATCCAAATATGTGAATGTACTATGACGGAAAAAGCTCCAAAGCACACTTTTGTTTTAAATAATATGCAGCTCATAGGCTTATGGAGTGTATAGTGTTACAAGATACAGTTTTGTTCTAGAACTGATTTGTATTGTTCATAAAGCTATTGGATCACTTCTCAACTGAGTCCACTGACCTCAAACAGGCAGATTGAAACCACCCTTGGGACACAGAGTAGAGAAAGGGTTATACCAGGAAATAGAGAAAGGTTACAAATCAGAGTTTGCCCACTCAGAGAGCCTGGCTGTTCAACTTCATCAATACATTACTATCTATTTATACATAATAACAACTTAAGAAGCTTTGAATGGTAGTACAAAATAAGCTTTCATAAACATTGTGCATGGCAATCAGTTCAAAAATTATTTATTTAGACTTGGGTTTTTTGTTTAAGTGGAAAGCAAAAGTAGATTTTATTTATTTTTTCTTTTGCAGTGCTTTTATTTATCTGTGTAGATATATAATTATCATAATTTACAGTTACATAACTTTTAGTAATTAATTGGACTATAGGAAAAATCATACAGAAAGTTTGTACCAAAAAATCATGTCCCTAAGGGATTAGGGTTCTCAGTAACAGAGAAATATAGAAGCTCAAAAGGGTCAGCAACCTCTCATAACTAAAGAGAGGAGAACACAATCTGCTATATGTGGAAATGAGTCTTCATAAAAGTATCTTTCAAATATCCCCTATTACAACAGGGAATGCCTATTAACATGGCATTATTTATTCTATATAAAACATCCTTTTTATCACTTTAAAAGCTTATTTTTTTTTAAGATTAAAAAAAAAAAGGCCAAGTCCTTAAGATAGATTTTGTGAAAATTATGTCAATACAGTATACAAAGATTTCCATTATTTACTGTCTTTACTCAAAATCACCTGCATGTACCAGGTGCAATTTTGTAAACTTCACCACTGATAAGCCTATTCCAAAGCAGAATTTTTCAGCAATACAGAAGACACAGTCCTCACAGTTATGCTTTAAAATAGGTATATTCAAAATATAAACATAAAATCTCTCCAGACTATTATTTTCCTAATGACTGAACTCTAAATTTAAAAAAAAATGGAGGTTTTCAAACCAATGATGTACGCAGCCCATTCTCATGACACAGTCATTTAAACTTCTCATAAAATCAGAAACTGTTACAAATCTGAGCAGCAAAGGGAAAATAATAGGAAGGCAAAAAGAAAAATAAAAACAAAATAAGGACTTGTAAAAAAATCAAAATATTATTCAAGGGGGATTAACAAATCTTTCCATGATAACATAAGAGTAGTAGAAATGTAGGAAAAAAAATGCTCTGAAAAAAAAAAAAAAAGAGGTAACCCTGAATTTTTTAAGAAAATAGGACTAAAGTAGGCAGACAAAAGCTGGCTTTAAGAAATGTTGATGAACTTATTGTTTGCAGGGAAATATATCCTTCAGATGCTTTCTGACATTCAAAAATAGCACATTTAAATATAACAGGTTGTAAGATGGAATAAGCAAAGTAGCTAGCATCAACAATTTTTTGAGAAAATCCTTAGTATAAGAACCACAGTGTTCACTTTTCTTTAAGAGAAATTTATACATGCAAACTGATAAAGTTTAAAAGTTAAAGAGATAAACTTAATGATGGTAATTTTTGAAAGTTTTCATAAATATAAAATCCTCAGCCCAAATTCTCCCCTGATCACTAGGTGGTAGGTCCACCACTAGGTGGTAGGTCCACCAGTTTACTAGACATCTTCCCTTAGACTTTCCATAGTAACCTCATACTTTATTTAAAATTGATTTTTTTTTCACCTTTTCCCCAAAGCTCTTAGTTTTTCAATTACCGATACTTCCAGTCATCCCAGTCGGAAAAACTGAAGTGAGAACAATCTAGACTTTCTTATATGTATATCAGTGACCACTTTCTGATGATATTACTTCCTAAATACAATATATTCAAATGATAGAAGCATTTTTTCATATATGTATATGGATCTCTCTGTAACCTTTTGGGGGTTCCTTGGTGGCTCAGTGGTGAAGAATTTGCCTGCAGGAGACAGGTTTGATCCCTGGGTCGGGAAGATCCCCTGGAGAAGGAAATGGCAACCCACTCCATTTCTCTTGCCTGGAGAAGAATCCCATGGACAGAGGAGCCTGGTGGCCTATAGTCCATGGAGTCTCAAAGAGTTGGACTCTACTTGGCAACTAAACAACAACAATATGGATCTTGTACAGTGCTATAATTCAAAATGGCTTTATTCTGAAAATTAGGTTAGTGGGTTAGTGTAAATTAATTCTGCTTATGTATTTTTGTTTTAAATATGATTTACCCTAAAGATTATCATTAATTTTGCAAATAGCAATTTTTAAAATGTTACCTTATATTTGTTTAATTAAATTGGCATTGGAGGGATAGGAGGAAGCATTGTAGAAAGTACCACAAATGTAACAGATTAAAATATAACACACAGAAAAAATATACATATATATATATATATATTCTTATAGCAATGGAGCCATTTTCCCATAGTTACGTGATGGTCTTCACAAAATCTCACATTATGGGATTTTTCCTTCCGTGTTTTATTTTGAATAAAAGCTATGGAAAAAATACCTTGGCCTTTAGTCACTTTAATCAGTATTGATACTGAATGCTAATGAAAGTCATATGACTGAATTTAAAATTTTTTCCTGTTTATGACTCTATAACTACAAATGCTGGATATCATTGCAAAAATTCCTGTAAAATATCCTTTTAAAAAGCACACTAGAAAACCTACACACATGGGAACTCCGCAAAGATCACAAATATTTAACTGTAGGAGGAATTCAATTAAAAAAAAACAAAACAACTTTTAAATGCAAAGAATTTCATGTGGCTTTGTATAATACTCCAGGGACATCACTGTTCTAGGATTCAAAACTGCTCTATGTTAAACAAGTTAGATAAAAGTAAAAATAATGTGCTTTGGAAAGCTGGATTAAGTTATTTAAACAGCAGCTCAAGTTGTGAATAAGTAAATAACTAGCAAAACTTTATATATTTAAAATGACCAAATAACAAACAACTGTGGGGGGAGCATTGTTTTTTAACTGGGAAGAGTAGCTTTCCTCATATTTGAGGTTGCTTGTATTTGAATATATACAGTATTTTTCTGAATTTACAGGACTTTATCCCCAGACTCATAAGACTAGGGCAGTGTTTATCATTTTCTACCACCTCCTGTTTCCCACTTGTAGATTTTTGTCAGAAGTCCTGAAAAGAGCAAAGCAAGTAGAAAAATGTTTCCTTTCTCATTTCCCTCTAAATAATCTTTTAAAAGTACATCTAAACCTTATCATGATTCTCCTAACATAATACTCTTCAATGACTCTCCAATTAGAATCCTTTGGCTTTGAGCACAATATAGTCTTAAAATCTTTGTGCCAATGAATAATGTAGAGTACTATTAAATAACTCTTACAGGAATGAAAGGGTTAATGAGCTTCTGTAGCTATCCTACTGCATTACAGAAATTTGACAATGCGTATTATTGTAACAGAAACATTTATCAATACAAAACGAAACTTCCAGCTCTCAAAAACAGTGGTTTACATATTTTTAAAGGAGCAGAAGCAAAATAGAACATTTAAAATAAGAGATGTTCTCAACTGGCAAAGATTTAGGGACCCTAAAGTTCCCGTTAACAATCATGCTCCTCCCTACAGAGGCACCAGAGATGCATGCTGGGAACCTTGGCCTCTATATAGCATGTTGTTGCTGTCCAGTCAGTAAGTTGTACCTGACTCTTTTGAGACCCCACGGACTGTAGCCTGCCAAGCTTTTCTGTCCATGGGATTTCCCAGGCAAGAATACTGGATTGGGTTGCCATTGCCATTTCCTTCTCCAGGGGATTTTCCTGACTCAGAGATCGAACTCGCGTCTCCTGCACTGGAAGGCAGATTCTTTACGGCTGAACCAGGGGGAAGGCAGTTTTGTCATAATTCAAGGCAAGCTTGTTGAAGATAAACCCACCTCATGGGATGATGATTCAGACAGGACTGAAGCTTTGAGGCTCTGCAGGTTTTATTTGGCTAGCCTGCTAGAAAAACAACTTATCTTTTAAGGATACAAGAATCATAGTAAATATTTATTGAATACTTGCTATATGATTAGCACTGTTTTAATTATCTCATTCAATCTTTACAGAAATCTTATTAGGCAAGTATTATACTGATTCCAGAGACAAAGAATTAGAGGTGCTGAGAAGTTAAGCACAGAAAACATCATAGAGCTGTTACTAGAAGGGACAGAATTTGACATAAGCTGTCTGACCAGAGCTGATGCTGTTAAGAGCTGCTTATATTTCCAACTGGGAAAACAAAAAGTGCCCTGTTGCAAACAGTTACATATTCTTGGAAACAGCAAAAAACACACTAAGATCCCTGATCCTACACTTCTTAAAGCATTATGTAATTATCCATGGAATTCATTTGAAACAACTTTTTTGTAAAATTACTAGTACCCCCTTGGATTTATCTGTCTAGATCTTGTCTTAGTATTCTAATAAGAGTCAAAGAACAAAGAAACATATTGACAGCAATTTCTAATATAGATCATTCCTAGAAGAATATGAAGTGACCAGGGTAAATGACATTGTAAGGGAACACTTAATTATCCATCAGGGGATACTTCTTTACTACAGAAATAAAGAAATACCAGAAAACAAACTCATTTGCTTGCCAAGATGTATTTCAGTATTATTACTAAAATTATTCCAAATAGGAAAAGGAGTACATCAAGGCTGTATATTGTCATGGTGATTATTTAACTTATATGCAGAGTACATCATGAGAAATGTTGGGCTGGAAGAAGCACAAGCTGGAATCAAGATTGCCGGGAGAAATATCAATAACCTCAGATATGCAGATAACACCATCCTTATGGCAGAAAGTGAAGAGGAGCTAAAAAGCCTGTTGATGAAAGTGAAAGAGGAGAGCGAAAAAGTTGGCTTAAAGCTCAACATTCAGAAAACCAAGATCATGGCATCTGGTCCCATCACTTCATGGGAAATAGATGGGGAAACAGTGGAAACAGTGTCAGACTTTATATTTTGGGCTCCAAAATCACTGCAGATGGTGACTGCAGCCATGAAATTAAAAGATGCTTACTCCTTGGAAGGAAAGTTATGACCAACCTAGATAGCATATTCAAAAGCAGAGACATTACTTTGCCAACAAAGGTCCATGTAGTCAAGACTATGGTTTTTCCAGTGGTCATGTATGTATGGATGTGAGAGTTGGACTGTGAAGAAAGCTGTGTGCTGAAGAATTGATGCTTTTGAACTGTGGTGTTGGAGAAGACTCTTGAGAGTTCCTTGGATTGCAAGGAGATCCACCCAGTCCATTCTAAAGGAGATCAGTCCTGGGTGTTCTTTGGAAGGAATGATGGTAAAGCTGAAACTCCAGTACTTTGGCCACCTCATGTGAAGAGTTGACTCATTGGAAAAGACTGTGATGCTGGGAGGGATTGGGGGCAGGAGGAGAAGGAGACAACAGAGGATGAGATGGCTGGATGGCATCACTGACTTGATGGACATGCGTTTGCGTGAACTCCGGGAGTTGGTGATGGACAGGGAGGCCTGGCGTGCTGCAATTCATGAGGTCACAAAGAGTGGGACATGACTGAGTGACTGAACTGAACTGAACTGACTAAAATATAACCATTGTAATTAAGGCAAAAAGGAGCATGGACAGACCCCATGATAATAGGCATGTAATATGATATAACACGATTGGCTTCTGTCCTCCTGTTGTACCAATTTTTATCTCATTAACCTCATAAAAACATGACCCATATTTTATGCAATTAAATATTTGGACCCCACATACAGAATTATGGCAAAGTTTTACCAAAAAATCTATACTTCTTTCCTATCATAATATAAAACAAATCAAAGTAATAAATCAGTCATAACTTTTAAAAGGAAAAGTTGAGGGCTCACAATTTAGTTGAGAATAAATTTAGTTATAAGCATATTATGTTTTCAAAGCTTTTAAATATCTTTTCATGGACCATTTTAAGGAATTACCTTTATGTCTCCTATCTTTATGAAAGCTTAATCTTTTATTATCCTTATGACTCCTACGAGTAAAACCAATGATGTATTGGCCTACCTTGAAATAAGAAGAAACAATTGTGTGGAATATGATAAACAGAAAAAAAAAAGTAATCCATAGAATAAGAATTTTAAAATTTCATAATTTAACTATGAAAATTACATTTGAACTAAGACATAAAGGTGAAGTGAAAGTAGCTCAATTGTGTCCAACTCTCTGTGACCCCATAGACAATACAGTCCATGAAATTCTCCAGGCTGAATACTGGAGTGGGTAGCCATTCCCTTCTCCAGAGGATCTTCCCAACCCAGGGATCGGACTGAGACCTCCTGCATTTCAGGCAAATTCTTTACCAGCTAAGCTACCAGGGAAACCCAAGAACTGGAGTGGGTAGTCCATCCCTTCTTCAGCTGATCTTCCCAACACAGGAATCAAACCCAGCTCTCCTGCATTGCAGGTGGACTCTTTACCAGCTGAGCTACCAGGGAAGCCCATGTGAATTAAGACATAAATTCAATTAAAAGCTTCTGTGAACACCAAGTGTAAGTATTTCCAATTTATGTATTACTTTTTATATTTGACTGCATTTATACACATATGGTTGCTCTTTGAAAAGACATTAACGAAAAGGGCTAACCACCTACAGATTTTAAAGAAGAATGAAAGCTGGAGATATATGGGAGAGCCTACTCTCTTGGCTTTAATTGCGAATGCCTAGATTCTAACTGTTTTTATTGCAGTTAAAACTCATGGATGTTATGGGCACATGAAAAACAATGAGCAGTAATCCTGTGATAAATCTATTTGGGTATCAGTCAGTTCAGTTCAGTAGCTCAGTTGTGTCCGATTCTTTGCAACCCCATGAATCACAGCACACCAGGCCTCCCTGTCCATCACCAACTCCCGGAGTTCACGCAAACGCATGTCCATCGAGTCAGTGATGCCATCCAGCCATCTCATCCTCTGTTGTCCCCTTCTCCTCCTGCCCCCAATCCCTCCCAGCATCACAGTCTTTTCCAATGAGTCAACTCTTTGCATCAGGTGGCCAAAGTATTGGAGTTTCAGCTTCAGCATCATTCCTTCCAAAGAACACCCAGGACTGATCTCCTTTAGAATGGACTGGGTGGATCTCCTTGCAGTCCAATGGACTCTCAAGAGTCTTCTCCAACACCACAGTTCAAAAGCATCAATTCTTCAGCACTCAGCTTTCTTCACAGTCCAATTCTCACATCTATACATGACCACTGGAAAAACCATAGTCTTGACTACATGGACCTTTGTTGGCAAAGTAATGTCTCTGCTTTTGAATATGCTATCTAGGTTGGTTATAACTTTCCTTCCAAGGAGAGTAAGCGTCTTTTAATTTCATGGCTGCAATCACCATCTGCAGTGATTTTGGAGCCCCCCAAAAATAAAGTCTGACACTGTTTCCACTGTTTCCCCATCTATTTCCCATGAAGTGATGGGACCGGATGACATGATCTTCGTTTTCTTAATGCTGAGCTTTAGGCCAACTTTTTCACTCTCCTCTTTCACTTTCATCAAGAGGCTTTTTAGTTCCTGCTCACTTTCTGCCATAAGGGTGGTGTTATCTGCATATCTGCGGTTATTGATATTTCTCCCGGCAATCTTGATTCCAGCTTGTGCTTCTTCCAGCCCAGCGTTTCTCATGATATACTCTGCATATAATTTAAATAAGCAGGGTGACAACATACAGCCTTGATGTACTCCTTTTCCTATTTGGAACCATTTGGGTGTAGGTATCTTCATACATAAGCATATCATTTTTTCCCGACATGGTCTTGTTCATTCCCCTGTGTAGATTGTGGCCAAAGCCCCCTAGTAACTGTCTACCTCACTGATTTTACAACACAGTCACCCTCCATATCCTGAGACTGCATCTTCAGTTTCTGCATCCATGGGTAAAAATACTCAAAAAGAAAAAGGAAAATCAGAACATTCCAGAAAGCACAACTTGAATATGCCACATGCCAGTTACTATTTGTACATCATTTATATTGTATTTATACTTATTTACATAATATTTATATTGTATTAGGCACCATAAGTAATTTGGAGGGAATTTAAAGTATACAGGTGGGTGTTCACAAGTTTAGTGGAAAAACAATGTCATTTTATATAAGGGACTTGAGTATTCACAGATTGGTCCTGGATCCAATATCCTATGGATACTAAGGGACTTTGTGCTCAGTCACTTTATTTATGTTGGACTCTGCGACTCCATGGACTGTAGCCTGCCAGGCTCCTCTGTCCACACGCCTGCCCTCCTCCAGGGGATCTTCCCAACCCAGGGATCGAACCCATATCGCTTGCATCTCCTGCACTGTCAGGCGGAATCTTTACCACTAGTGTCACCTGGGAAGCCCACTACTAATAAGGAGCACCCCCTTTTTGATTTCTTCAGAGTAACCACAGAAACCTCACTTTAAATCGTATTTTCAGCCTAGAGTTTTGTGGAGTTCCTGACAAACTTAATTATCAACTTTCGTCTTGATTTATCTTGTTTCACATGTCTTAAGAAAAGTCTCTTATAATCCAAGGTATTTAAAAATTTGAGGGTTTTATAAAATCCTTGACAAATTTCCAGCAACTAAATTTAAATCATATAAAGCGATTTGATTCTTTCAATCAATCTAATATTTAAAATATTAATATCACTGAAGAATTGATAAAAGCATAATTTTCAGAAAAATAAAATATAGTCACATAAACAGGGGATTTCCAGAGACATCGAGGAGTTGGTAGATCACTTAATTTGCTCCACAGTCTCCTACCTGGAGACTCCAAGTAAAAAAGCTTTCTTTAGAGAATTATTTTTACTATAGCGGAATTCATTATTTTAAATTCAAGTTTGTCCCACCATTTGTATATTGAAAATGAAATATATAATTGCTCAAATAGCAGTTTAACATAAGTATAAAATAATGAATATTATCCTTTAAGAAGAATGTTAATATCAATGTCACTATAAAACCTGAACTGTGTTGGTAATCTCTTGTGTTTAAATTTAATAATTTAATAATTTAGACCTCTGCAATTGAAAAAAAAGAAAGATGGTGCTTAATGTTTGAGGTCAAAATTAAACACTGTGCTCTTAAAACTTTATTTGATCAGTAAAAATATTAACACTTGACTGACAAAATATATATTTATAATATTTAATTTTCAATAAAAACAAATGGGACTTCTAAATCTAAAATAGAAGATTTTTTTTTTCTTAACCATTTCTATTATTTGTTTTTAGAAGTTAAGTGAACTTTAAAGTTATCTTATATTCCTGTCATTCCTTTATGCTTGAATCTAGTACAGAAGGAAGGTGTCAAAAGAAATGAAACCCTACCGAGTGTCTAGGGAATGTAAATATTTCTTTTTCTCTGCCCCAAGGATTTGTTTGCCCACATTTTGACAGTCCATGAAATCTTTGACACTGAGACCTGTCAAATATTAACAACTTTGCCTCTGCCAAACAGACTCATCATTCAGACTTTTATCTTCAAAAAACCAAAACCAAAAAAAAAAAAGAAACTGCCATTAAAAAAGTTTTATGTCATTATTCAACTCAAAATAGTAAATGATTTTTTCAAACCTCTCCTTCTTTTGGCTGTGAATTTTTTAGTCAGTGCAGAAATTTGTTTAAAAAAGTACGGAAAATCACCTTCCCAACAAACAATCTGATTTTAGTTGTCTAAAAATAACTTACTAGTTTTAAGAAACATAGAAACTTGATAGGGAAAATTCTAAAATAAGAAAAAAAATACTAATTTTATATAACAATGATTATGATCTATTTTTGAAAAATAACTCAGCTTTAACCTTAGTCAGCTTCTGTTGTTACACATGTTTATAATATCTCAAGAATTCAGTACTTCAAACTGGTTTGCTTGTCACATGCTTCTTCTCAATGGTAATATAGACTTTCTTCAAGCACCAGTTATTTTATTATTATTTTTTTTTACTTTATTCTTCAAGAGCATGCATGCTTATCATTTCCAAACTCCTTAAAACACTTTTTTTTGTCAATTTGCCCCAACCTAATCTTCATTTCAGGGGCTTCCCAGGTGGTGCTCGAGGTAAACAACCTGCTTTTTGCAGGACACTTGAGAGACGCGGGTTCAATGTCTGGATTGGGAAGATCCCCTGGAAGAGGGCATGGCAACACACTCTGGTATTATTGCCTGGAGAATCCCATGAACAGAGTTCATAGGGTCGCAGACTTGGACATGACTAAAGCAACTTAGCATATGCATACAATCTTCATTTCAGAACACTAATAATGTATGTATCTCTGTTATAGGATAGTGACTCTACTTAGTTGGTCCACATACACTTCACTAAGCCTTTGTTTCTGCACTTTCCAAAGTGTTCCCTTGGTGAATTCTCTCCTCAGCTATGAACCAAGGTCTTCTCCATATTTCTAGTTTAATGCAGGGTACCTTCCTAGATTTTATACTTACTCTACTTTTACCTAAATTTCACTCACATTTTCAATAAAGGCATATGAATCTGACAGTATTTGTAAGTTTCTGCCTTACAAAAATGTCAACTTTGTAAAATTGAACTTACAAAAGTAAATATTTACTTGCACTTATGCTATTGTTGTTGTGTTAGTCACGCGATTGTGTCCGACTCTTTGTGACCCCATGGACTGTAGCCCGCCAGGCTCCTCTGTCCCTGGAATTCTCAAGGCAAGAATACTGGAGTGGGTTGCCATTCTCTTCATCAGGGGATCTGGCTGACTCAGGGATTGAACCCAGGTCTACCTGCATTGCACGCAGATTCTTTACCATCTGAGCCACCAGGGAAGCCCTTATGCTATACTGTTTTATAAATGGTCTCTTGGAGTGAGATGTACATACCCAAGAACTATCATCAGTTTCTTTTCTCAAAGGTGAACAATGTACTTGTTGCCTTAGTAATAGGATACACATTTAATAAGTTGTATTTTTAAAAGAAATTTCCCAAGATATTCCCATTGTGATTATATTCTAAAATATTTCTATGAAACACATATTGGTTGTTTAAGTTATCTCATGAAATTAAAACTAAACTAAATCAACCAACAACATAATTTAAACAGATTTTATCAGGAAATTAAAAGCAAGAGGAAGATAAGCTTCAAAGACAAAATAACACAGCCTTCCTTCTCTCCCCTCCATAAATGAATCTTTTACTCAGGTGACTCTCCCACTACAGCTGTGCAAGATCAGCATCATTACTTTTATTAAAGAAATATCCTTTTCCGGCTTCTATTATGTCCAGAGAATTTAAATGAAAAAGAAAAAGCAATTCTTCAAAATGAAGACAAAAGAAAATTAGTTGAACCACTAATTTACAGTAATTATTGTGGTAATTTATGGTAATAATCGTGAAAACTCAGCAACCATGTTTTTTAGAACTGTAAAAGTTTCTTCTTATGAGCCATTACCTACATGTTCCCATAAAATGAATATTAATGTATTAAATCCTTTTTGTTTAAGTAGTATAACACCTACATCTTGATTTGACATGTCCCAATAAGGTCTCTCTCCATAAGACATAACTTCCCACATGACTATTCCATAGCTCCATACGTCACTGGCTGATGTGAATTTCCGGTATTGGATGGCTTCAGGTGCTGTCCACCTTACTGGAATTTTTCCACCCTGTATTAAAAGAAATTGACATTTTAGATATATATAATGACATATAAATCATTTATAGTAGAACCATAAGGCTAAGCTAAATGCCTGTGTATTTCGTTGACAATTCAACAGTATCAGGTCTATTCATCTTGAATTTCTCCAAGTGTAGTTAAAGTTACTAACTTGCTTTTTAAATGTCATGGTTAAGTTTTCAATTCTAAGGCAAATCAATTATGAACTATGTGGTTGTACGGCCAGAGTCTACTCAAAAGGACAATGACAAATCAGGTAAAATAACTACTAAAATGGAAAGAAATATTGGAATAATAGTATACAAGTAAATCCCCATATACTTTCCTTTGTTCTAATCTTGCAAACTTACAAGAATTAGCATAGTTATATTTTCTTAAAATCTTGATTAAAAAGTGGGATTATTGTTTTCTGCTACAACTATGGCCACTAGTAACCAAATGCTGTATATGTATATTATATATATTAGCAATCCCAATACGAAATAAGCTATTGATATTCTTATCATACTTCTCCTCTTAGTCTATATGAAGACTGTAAAAGCAATGATGATTCTTCCAAAAGGAAAAAAATGTCACAACAAACAAAGGTAGAGATCAATTTGCCTCTTTTCTCCTGTTTCATTTTGAATTATTAAGCCCTGCTTTCTTGGTAGGAAAATTGGCAGAAATATGAAGAGGTGCAGTAATAGACTTTTTCTTACAGTCGTTGTATAGACAGCTTCGGGATCGTCCTCTATAACCCGGGACAGGCCAAAATCTGACACTTTACAAACAAGATTGCTGTTGACAAGAATATTGCGAGCTGCAAGGTCCCTGTGAACATATCCCATATCAGCCAAATATCTCATTCCAGCAGCAATTCCTCTCAGCATTCCTACTAACTGAATGACTGTAAATTGCCCATCGTGTTTCTACAGGAAGACAAAAATGAAAGTCCAGTTAACCCAGTTTGAAAAAAGAAAAAGATTACCATGAAAAATGTCTGCACATAGTGACAGAGGAATTACTACTTAATTTTCTACATAATATAGACATTTGTGAAAAACAACAGGTGCTGATTTAAATAGTCAAATAATATAAAATAGAATTCTAGTAATCATTTATTTATATTGATATATAACTGGTATTAATTAATAGCTTCAAAGCATGCAAATCCAAAAGTATATGCTAATTTTTACATCAAAGTTAGAGAAAGTGAAAGTGAAAGTCACTCAGTTCAGTTCAGTTGCTCAGTCGTGTTTGACTCTTTGTGACCCCATGAATCGCAGCATGCCAAGCCTCCCTATCCATCACCAACTCCTGGAGTTCACACAGACTCGCGTCCATCGAGTCAGTGATGCCATCCAGCCATCTCATCCTCTGTCGTCCCCTTCTCCTCCTGCCCCCAATCCCTTCCAGCATCAAAGTCTTTTCCAATGAGTCAACTCTTCACATGAAGTGGCCAAAGTACTGGAGTTTCAGAGTTAGCATCATTCCTTCCAAAGAAATTCCAGGGTTGATCTCCTTTAGAATGGACTGGTTGGATCTCCTTGCAGTCCAAGGGACTCTCAAGAGTCTTCTCCACCACCACAGTTCAAAAGCATCAATTCTTTGGCGCTCAGCCTTCTTCACAGTCCAACTCTCACATCCATATATGACTACTGGAAAAACCATAGCCTTGACTAGACGGACCTTAGTCGGCAAAGTAATTTCTCTGCTTTTAACTATGCTATCTAGGTTGGTCATAACTTTTCTTCCAAGGAGTAAGCGTCTTTTAATTTCATGGCTGCAATCACCATCTGCAGTGATTTTGGAGCCCCCAAAAATAAAGTCTGACACTGTTTCCACTGTTTCTCCATCTATTTCCCACGGAGTGATAGGACCGGATGTCATGATCTTCGTTTTCTGAATGTTGAGCTTTAAGCCAACTTTTTCACTCTCCTCTTTTACTTTCATCAAGAGGCTTTTTAGTTCCTCTTCACTTCTGCCATAAGGGTGGTGTCATCTGCGTATCTGAGGTTATTGCCTGTCCAATTCTTTGTGACCCCACAGACTATATAGTCTATGGAATTCTCCAGGCCAGGATACTGGAGTGGGTAGCCTTTCCCTTCTCCAGAGGATTTTCCCAACCCAAGGATCAAATCCAGGTCTCCCACATTGCAGGCAGATTCTTTACCAGCTGAGCTAGAAGGGAAGCCCAAGAATACTGGAGTGGGTAGCCTATCTCTTCTCCAGCAGAAACCCAGGAATCGAACCAGGGTCTCCTGCATTGCAGACAGATTCTTTACCAACTGGGCTGTCAGGGAAGCCCCAAAATAAAAGCACAGATCATCAGGAAGTTAGGGAATGAAATATTAAAAAAAAAAAATCCCTGATAGCTAAGCATTTTACCCACTTGCTAAAAATTTACATAAATAGTCTAAACATATATAAAAGGATAAAGACACATATATTAGATTTTTTTCTCCAAATGGTAAAAAAAGGAAGGGTGAAAAAATTTCTTAGTAAAAATGGAGTGAAATTAAGAGGTAGAAAGGGATTGTACCAGCTGACTATTTTCATCTTCTACTTCTCATTGTTGTGCTGTAGGTAGGAATATTACTTGCAACAAAGATTCCCTGAGGTAGATGTGCTAATAAATGGGATTGAGAACTCTTTGCAACCAACTGGCCACCATATATTTCTAACTTATTTTTAACCCACAGATTTCTCCAGTTGAATTCCAAATACAATGCAAGCTGACAGTGGTTTGAATAGACGAATTTGCTAAGTGATGCCTTCTTCTAGAAAGTTGACAGGTATGCATATTAACAAGACATAGCATGTCAAAATCCTCTTAATGCTTATTAATCTGGATTGAATGTTCCATTCTAGATCATGTATGATCTCTACATGTTCTCTTCTTCTTACTATTTTCTCTTCGCCCTTTGAAAAAAGGTTAACACCTCTTCACGATCTTAGATGAAAAGTCTGAACAGAAAAATATGTATGTTTTTACATTCAGAATTTATTATTTATAAAAATAACATACTTTAAAATGGTAATAGTTCTTTATTTTAAGCTTGATGTTCATATAACACTATAGTAGAAATGGTTCCACAGAGCAGAGTCCTACCAACATTGAACGGTTATCTCACTTTTCCTCTGTATTACCTCTGTATTTCATTTATAATTGTAAATTTGAAAACGTAAAATGCTACTCTACAGCAAGTATTCCAATTATAGGGCTTCTAGTATCCTCAGTATTTGCGGTAATATATCAATGGAAACTATTTTTAAATGGCATTATATCGCTTAAATGCTCAAAAAATCTTTCTCAATCCAGTCTTAAGACTTTTTAAAGCAGCTTTTCAAAGACAATTTTGTGACCTGTTCAAGTTTCTACTGTTCACATTTTACACTGCAAAGAAAAGTTCAGAAAATTACATTGGTAACAGGCATAGTATACTTAGGATGGGAGAATAATTTTGGTACCTACCCTGAGAAATGCATCTAGGGCTCCATTTTCCATGAATTCTATTACAATCATGACTGGCTTCCCTAAAATTAAAAAATATATATATATATATATATATATGAAAAAAAAAAAAAGTGTTGCTTCCAAAGCTGTAACGTAAATTTCAGATTTATTCTGTAGTGTTTATGAAATTAAACACTACAAACACTTTTGTACAATCCAAAATGTACAATTACTATGAAGATACATTGTACACATAGAAAATAATTTTCCTTTTAAATAATTAATACATATTAATTTTCTACATGAAATTAAACACTACAAACACTGGATAAAATATCTAGTGCTCTTTTGAAAGACTGACTGGGTGAGTGGGGAGTATTTCTAACATTTCTAGTGCTGCTGCTAAATGCAGAGTCATTAACTGTCTGTTTGGAACATCGTCATGATTGATAAAATTAAACAATAAAAGTCAATGTGTTCTTCTGACTCCTGTTTTGTGAATACAACTCAGAGAAAATGACACTTTACAGAAAATCGAAAGACTAAAATGTAATACATTTATGACTTTTGAAGATAAATGAAAATATCTGTCATTCCCATCTATCTATCAAATTTATCCTTTAATTCTCAACCTGCATTCATTTATTCATTTTTTGCCTGAGATGGTAGCACAAAAGAAAATTATTTTAGTCAGTTACACATCCAAAGAAAAACTCATGAAAAATATGCAGTATATTTACAATTTGATTTTTTAGTATCTGTGAAATAACACTGATTTCTGACAGTCCATTTGGTAAATGAAATATACTGTCAATATGTACCTCTTGTAACAACCCCTTCCAAATGGACAACATTTGGGTGGTCAAATTGCCCCATGATGCTGGCTTCACATAAAAAGTCTCTCCTTTGCTTTTCCGTGTAACCAACTTTCAGGGTTTTTATGGCTACTGCAACATCTCTTTTCCCTGGGAGTTTCAAACGACCACTGCAGACTTCTCCAAATTCTCCTAAAGTAACAGAACAGGCAGGTGTATTTTAATTACAGAAATATCTCCTCTCTCAGAGTAATTGCATTCAATTCTTTAAAAACACTTTTAAACTTTTTTAAACTGTTAAACAAAGTCCTATTTTTTTTTCAACTGGCTTAACAAAAACTCTTTCAGAAACAACATTTAGGTTTGAAATACACTGCAAAATGGACACTGTTTACTGGAGTATAAGGGCACATTAGCAAATTCTACATATTGCTATTGTTTTCATGACTTGAAATACCAATACTTCTGGAATACTTAAAAATCTGGAATTCATATGTACCTAGGTTTGCTAGATGTAAGGAACTTCATCCAAAATGTACAATTACTATGAAGATACATTGTACACATAGAAAATAATTTTCCTTTTAAATAATTAATACATATTAATTTTCTACATGAAATTAAACACTACAACAGCTACAAATATAACAAAAAATAATAAAAATAAACACTTGGCAGGAAGATGATAAATCAAGTCAGAGGATGTATATTCCAGCAATATTCACAACATTCTAACTATTTTAAATATAAATTCATATATTCGATGGGCCAGAACTATTATGAAATAGCTTACAATAGAACAATATCTGGAAAATCCAACAAGAGACAAAAGATACACAATTCTCTGCACCACATGCTTCTTTTTCACTTTTTTTTTCTTAAGATTTCATAAACAAGTACAGGCTCATTGCTTCCAACATTTCAGGTAAATGCAAAGGTTCTATACTTGAGGTATAATTATTTGCCTGTCATTATGATGTATGACTTTCGATCTTGGCTAAATGGAACAGCTGAACAAGGAAGCTACAACAGCCTTACCTGCGCCAATCACACGCTCAATTTTAATACAGGAGGCATCTAGCTCCTTGGCGAATTGATGGACAGCTCTATTTGGGTCCTCATAGGTTTCAGGGTCAATGTAGGTTTTGGTGCCTGGAAATTTAACTGTAATGATGTAAGAAAGCATGACTGTGATGAAGCAAAGCACTTATTGTGCAGTCAGCCCAGGAATTTCATTATGCAGAGTGCTCCTTGGAACAGTGAACTTGCTTCCACATCACCTGATTCACAGCAGTTTTAACAGACTACTTCAGTCTGCAGGCGTATAGGTATTATCTGCAAGCTTCTATAGGTAACATAGGATCCAGCTCATAGGTGACTAACTGAATTGCTTTTCCAGTAAATCAACAAAAGACAGCACCAAAATTCTCTGACATGACTCTTATCAGACTGGAGGTTTAATTAAATTCATTGCTATCATGGCATAGTTCAAGCCATATTGAGGTTTGTAATGGACTTGGAAACACATTTGTAAATCTATCAGTCAGTCAATCAATCAAATTAATACACTGGGAAAAGAAGACATTTCATTTACAGGTAGCCTACTACACTGACAGTAATATTAAAAACATTTAGACATCTTACTTATTCTTTTGGTTTATTTTTTTAAAGACCAACCACCGTTGACATATACATAAAATTAATACAAGCTGTGAGGGACTGCTATCACAAAACCAGAGAGAAATCTACTAAAGACACAGTTTCTTCTTCACCTTGAAGGGCAATAGAAGCCAAATGTACAAAGTACAGAATAAAGTTAGAAAATTTACAGTATTCCTGGGATCTGCTAACCATGTATGACAGCAATTTGAAAGAGGAATGGTTTATATGAACTTTCAATTATAAGGCTCTGGAAGTTCTTAACTGCTATGAGGAGGTAGCCAATACACCTCAGAAAAGGTAGTCAAGATTCAAACAACATAGAATCATCTTAAAAGTTAAAATTGTCTTAAAACGCACCCAGAAGCATGCAGGTAACAGAATGCTATGTCAACTTTAAATCAATTACAATAACGTATTCCAAATCTAATCATTTGGTTAAAGACAAAGATAAGATAGATAGGCATATATTTGGTTATATTAATGCAATGAAAATAATTACACTATATCCTCAGAAAAAACTTTATTGTTTTTTAACAAAGCCACTGAACAATCTTTTCATTAAATCTTACTATTTGGAGAACAATATATTTCTTTATGTATTACACTGCAGCCTAACTGTGCTTATGTCATCACATCAACTTGAAATTATATTTTTAAAATAAACACATAACAAACAAAAAGAAGCAGAATGTATAAAGGAAAAATGGGATTTAAAAATCTTGATTTATTCTGTTGTAGTTGATTGTTTATCCAAAATTGATTGTCTTAAACAATTACTGTTGCAGTTTATAAAACTGACAGATGCTCATTTGTTACTAAAGCTGAACATGAGAAAAAAACACAAGAAGAAAAGAGAGAGGGGATAGAAAGAGAAAAGAGAGAAAAAGGAGTACAGGGAAGAGAGGGGGAAGAGAAAAAGAGAGAAGGGAAGAAAACAATAGGTTAACCTCCTAGATTGGCAGGCAGATGGAGAATGAGCCATCTTCTCCGTTTTATTCTTTCTTTCATTTTTTTTTTTTTTGGTTTGATTTTGCGATAAGGGAGCTAGATTGGAGGTAACCTTCTGCATCTCAAATGGGTCTCTGATGGTTCTTTATTCAAGTTGTCACAAAACATTTTGACAGGCCAGAGCAATTTTGGCATAAAAACATGAAATACTGCCCAGCTTGGATTCAAAGATATTGTTAGAAGAAATGGTAGGAGGAAACAAAATGTAAATTGGAATTGGTTCACTAAACTCCTCCATTGTGTTTATATCTTTAAATGTAGCACTTGGGGCCATGGAGAGTGGAGGGCACCTGATACAAATGACTGGACATTCTATTAAATTCAGTGCTCTAAAAGCTAGTTAAATGGTTGCTTTCATGTTTCTGTAAAAATTCAATCTGGTGTCTTAGCACCTAAGAAAATTGTCTGTATACTAAAGGAATAAAAGGACACCAACTTGTAAATAGCTGGTGACCACAGTGTTGTACTTTATGTACTATAAATACAGTCATAAAATCAAATAAAATGCCTGGTTCTCATCAAATGACAAGAAAAGATATCCTTGTATAAAGGGTGATTCAAAAATATCAAGGATTTACCAAGATAGGATATCTTAAGTGTATTTCTTTCATTATTCGTTTAAAAATGGATGTTTTAAAATAAGAACAATTTTGACAACAGTTTCTGAATATTTTGGTTTGTTGCTTATCTTGATTTAAGAGTGTGAGCTTTTTGTGTTTTAGTATCTCATTTACATCTCTCATGAATCTTAAATATCTTAAAACCACCACTGATATTTTACTCTAGAGATGAAAACTGTTTATATACACAAGTTCCAGTTTATCTTTTCTATGTTAGCAGGTAAAACACGCAGCTTTATTTTTTCTAATTACAAACTGGATGTCAAATGTGAAAAAAGGGAATGACATCAAAATATTAAAACTGAATGATGACAGTTAAGCAGAAAGCTATACAACATGTTTTAGGTAAGCCATGTCTTAATTTACCTTCAGCATTAACTTGCAAGCTAAAAGCAAATTAACCAAGACGCAGTATTTGATCATTTGGGGATGTCTTAGATATCTTCAATAAGCAAAGAAAAGTGACATACTGATTAAGGTATTATTAAATGATTCTTCCATCAAATTATTCACATATGGGTAGAATCTGGGATTCCAGGAACTATAGTCTCATGTTACTCTCTTCTATATATGTTTACTGTCATCTATATACAAACTTGACACAAAAATTAAGGCATTCAAGTTTTGATCCTCTCCTTCCTGTCTGGGGAAGTGTTAAAAGTATTCTCTCATGTCATGAAAGAGAAAAAAATATAACTTCCACTTTTTCTGTATATCCTCTAGCTATAAACAGCCTATGATACTCTCATCACTGGGACTTGTCACAAAATCACTGCCAGTTAGCAAGAGGAAGCACCAACATTAGGAATATGTCAATAATCCCAGGAGAAGGGTCATAGAATCACATGTGTTCAGCCATAATCAGGGGCAGATTTAAGTTTAGTGTGGCTTAAAGCTTCTGCAATTTGGGATATTCTCTTTAAGAGAAAAGATTCTACACACTAACTTGTTAGGACTCTTTCAGGGCCTTGAAAGGAGTCTGCGAAAACCAGGGGCCCTGAAACTTAATCATCATGATAAAGCCCCCTCTGGTCATAACTTTTACTATAATTTTTAGAGTCCTAATACACTCCCTGGCTTCAGCGGTTCGAATTATACAGTTTCATCATTGATTTGAATAGGTATTATGTAAAAACACTTCTCTTTGGAAAACTAAAGACAAGGGAACTGTTGGTTCAACAATTAATAACATGCTGGAGAAACTTAGGAATAATAATGGTCTTCATACTATGTTTTTTCAACCACACACTTCCTTGATTTATGCTACATCTTCCCATGACTTAAGAATCAGGACATGACAATATCTTCTTAGATACTGACACAAGAATTTGATGAGTAACACAAAAATAGATGTCATTCTTATGCCATTTATAGAAAATTTATCTACCCATGAGAAATTTTAGTAAGGAGTATGGTTACTAAGAAAAATTATACATAAATTATTTTCAATGTTTTCAAGGATTAAAAATAGGGATACTGGATTTGGATAAGAGCATCATCCATTGGATGTTACTTTGGCTGCAAAAAGTCAACATTTACTCTCAAAGCTCTCAGGGTTTCACTTACTATCCATGTGCAACAACAATAAGATTAATGCAGTTGAGCATCTATTTTTTTTTTTTTTTTGGTTTCCTGAGCTATGTTCTGATATAATTTCTAAAATGAACTTTAAGAATCAGGTAGCTCAAATCCACAGGAAAACATCAGAGTACTGAATCCTATTATTACACTATTTGTGTCTCAAAATATCTACCTGTGATGGCCAGTTTATAGTAGATTGACAGAGAGAGGTTCCTTAGTTTTTCATTATAGCATCACTCACTGCATAGAAAAAAGGGCCTATCCTTCTAACTTAAAATGAATTCCTGAGCTAGAACATGGGCACATGCAACATTTAATGAATCATTATTAGGATGATATGAAACACTTGGGCAAAGATTGCAAAAGGAACAACTGTGACATAAAAGCTGCTGAACATCCTTTCAGTTATATTAAAATTTCTTATGAGAGATTACATTTCTGAATATATTTTTAAAGAATTCACATTATATTTTCATTCTACATATTTGTTCAAATGCTTTAAAGCAACATTTTGAGCTCATGGTATATTTTCAAGCCTGATGCATCAGGAATTTATTCATGCCAATACTGACAACCAGATTTCTGTATTAACTGGGGTAAATAAATAAAGAAAAGCCAAACACTTACAATGAAAGTAAAGCTCTTCATCCCCTTCTTGGTCAGCTTTGCTATAACCACAGTGCCTGGAAAAAAATAAAAGTTTTGATGATCTCAATCAATAATCTAGCTTTGTGTATTTAAAATTCAGCATGATATATCTTAATTACTTAAAACTTGCTAGTTAGAGCTATGAACAAAATATATAAACTTTCTGTCCATAGTTCTGAACTCAATAATAATATAGCAATTCACATGATTTGAAAAATGCAAGGAATATAAAGTGTGAGACAGTGTGGAAGGGATCTATTTCACAGATTTATATTTACCAATGAGTGAATATTTGCTTATATTTTTTCCTGAAAAACAGCAACAACAGATTTTAAATGGCTTCCACAAACCATTAACTAAAAGAGTAAATCTTTCTCCAGGTGTCTCCTATATTTATTATAAAAATCAAACTCTGAAAATAACTAATAAAGAGTCACCTAATAGAAATGACACTACTCATTCCTCTTCTGACCTTGGGAGAATGAAAATTTATTGACCTTTAGTGTTTCATATGAGACAAAGAATAACTGCATTTACTAGTAAACATTCTAAACTAAACAATAAGTAATAGGCTGACATAATTCTGAAAAATCAATACATTTTATGTTAGAGATTAGAACGAATTTGTGTTCTACCTTCTTCCAATGATGAAGCCAAAGACCATGAACACCAAAATGATAGTCCCGGCCACTGCAACCACAGCAATTATAATAACAGGATTCTGCTCACTTGAGACTGCCGTAGCTGTAAACAGGAAAAAAAAAAAAAAAAAGGCTCAATAAAATACTCAATACTATTCAAGAACTTGAAAGATTAGGCAAAATCTTATAAGCAAGATATCTACGCTATTAAATTCACCTCTAACTTAAATAAATGTATTCTATTGTAACAAATTTAAATAAACTTTTTTTATATATTTTAAGTAAGTGGTAAGCACAATACTTTCATCTATCTTATATTCTTCAGCTAGGAAAGATCCCTGCAAAATGCCTTGTTGAATGGTGATCCCCTGCTTAATTGTTGAAAACTTAGTTATGATCCAAGAGATAAAGATTTTTCATTTACAATTGCTAGTAAATCCCCATTTTTCCCCTCAGTAAGGTACTTGATCCCGCTGTGTCTATTTTCCTGGTGTATGAAAAAAAAAAAAAAGAACCCAAATAACATACTCTCAGCATTTTTCAAAGTACCTTAAATGATTTATCTCTCACATCATCAATATGGAATAAAAATCATGATATAATCATAGCAAATCAATATGAGTTTATAATTCACCTTAATTTAGGAAAATAAACAGAATTACTTATATTAATTTGACAAAGTATGCAATGCACACATTTGAGAGTTTAAGATTACAGAGAAGCTAGGCTGTTTATGGAAGAGTCAACTTTCTGCAAGTACTGTAAAAAACATTTTAGCATTATCTAATTGTAGATACTTCCTGTACAAGGCTGATTCTTCTACGCTCGTTAAGGCAAGCCCAGCTGAATCTTTCTGAGAATCTCTCTGAGAGCAGTATGTTTACATGTCCTTTAAAACAGCCTCTGATTCTTATTCTTCATCAAGTCACATGGCCTTCTCACTTGTATTTTTCCAAATTAGTGAAGTTTTACTTATTTGGCAATTCACAATTGTCATATTTTCCCCAGAATATTCTATTTTCAATACTAGTATAAACCTAATAACCAAATGGATGCAAAACAGTGAAAATGTATATTCCAATAGATGATTCCGTTACAGATTAATATCTAATATAATGAAAACTAATATAGTTTGTTTATTTCTGAAACAATCAACATCTGTAAACTTTCAGGTAGGATGGAAAATACTACTCCTTCTTAATGGTGGCAAGGGACTTGGTCTCCAGAGCAGTAAATTATATGTAGGCAGAATGTGTCTTGCCACAATAGGCAACATAAAGGTGTTGATTTTTTTTTTAATTGGTCTTTCTCTCTCTATCTATGTCTCCCTCCTTTTGACAACTCCTCTCTTAATTTTGTATACTTATGCTAACTATAGATAGCTCTTATGTTGAAACACCAGTAAAAATAGCTCCAGTGTAATAAGTTTCTGAAAAGAGATATTATACACACTCCCTAAGTCAGGACCTGCTGATTTGCTCCCCGAGAGAATGAAACAAGGGAAAAGGAAAAAGAAGAAAAAGAAAACAACTTGAAAGCTTTAATTTCTGAATTACTGCCTATTATGATTCAACAGAGAAAAGATGACTTCAAGTAATTTTGTTGCTGTGGTTTGGTTTTTTGTTTTTATCTTTCTTTTAATATATATTTAGAGAGTGACTTCCCTTTCACTTTTCACTTTCATGCATTGGAGAAGGAAATGGCAACCCACTTGGGTGTTCTTGCCTGGAGAGTCCCAGGGATGGGGAAGCCTGGTGGGCTGCCATCTATGGGGTCACACAGAGTCGGACACGACTAAAGTGACTTAGCAGCAGCAGAGAGGAAAAAGAATGGAGTAGTTTTGTTCATGAGGAAGGAAAAAATTAAACACGTATGTGTCGAAATTATTTCCATTCAGTTTGTCCCGTGGGTCTAATTCTTTGCTTGTCTTAGACTCTGTTCTGCCCTTAGCTTCAGAAACACAACTCCAGTGAGAAAACTGAAGTCAGATGAATGGTGAATTAGAAGTTGTGAATATTTACTTATATGTTTTTATATATAGTTAGGATCACACTTTAATCTTATGATAGTCACTATTTATGATTCATATTTTCATCTATTTCATGGATAACACATTTAAGAATAATTTATATGTCATAATCACTATACCACAATTTAAAAATTGTTAAATTGGTAGCAGTGGTTCTGTGTAGAAGGGGATTTTAGGATATAAGTAAAATGGAATACTATGTTTAAATTCCCTTTCCAATCAGTGCTCAAGTAACTTCTTTTGGGTGGATCTTCTTCCTAGCCCTCCTTCCTAGCACAAGAGTCACTGTTTCCTGACGCTATGATAGCAGTGGGCCGTGCACTCCACCAGTGCTTAACCGTATGGCCAGAACTTGTGAGCAAGTCTCTCTCACTAACTGAGCACATCAAATGTGCTTGTGTGTTTCTGTGCATCCCTAATCCCTAGCACAGTAACCTGTGTGCTAAATCAGTAGCTCTTAAAGCATGTCTGGGAAACCTCAGAAGCTTTCCAAGGTATCTGCAAGGTCAACTATTTTCACATAATAAAATGTTATTTGTCTCTTTCACTTACTCTCACATGCTCACAAGTGCACCTTTGAGTTTTCCAGAACTTAGATGACAAGTGATAATGTCATCATTCTGCTGGCTAATGAAATGTGTGTTGTGAATACTTGTGTTTTAAAATTTTCTCAGTTTTAATTTTTAAAATAGTGAATAATAAGTAATATAACCCAAATAATCAAAATCTATTTGGGGATCTTCAATATTTTTTAATAGCTTGTAAGGCTTCCCAAGACCAAAACACTTGAGAATGGTTGTACTAAATAATGAAAGCTGACATTCAAAGCTGTCTGTGTTGCTAGGCACTGCACTTGGCACTTTGTGTACATTAACTTATTCAGTCCTCACAATCGGTCTGAGAGTTGGGTGTTACTCTCTTAGCAACTTGGGCACAGAGAAATAGCTCATTCAAAGTCCCACAGCCAGACATGGCAGAGCTGAAATGTGAAACCAAGGATATTTCTACTAGCTTCAACTGATACTGATAACTTGTTTTTTGATTAACGTGAGGTATTCATTTCTTGCTTACTTAATGAGTGTCTTCTATGTGTCAAGCACTATATTAGGTACTTGTAAGGCTAAAGTAAGAAATGGGAGATATGGATTCTTCTTTCATCAAACTTTACCTTCCAGTGGAGAGAATATTCTGATGATAAAAATCACCAAATCCTTTCTAATGCAAAATGTATTTTTAGCATTAGTTTCATGTGCTCATTTGGGTTCTACTGCTGCTGCTGCTGCTAAGTCACTTCAGTCATGTCCGACTCTGTGTGACCCCATAGATGGCACTTCATGTCAATCTCTATGATTGTTAGTTATTTCATTTTTAAATAATGCAATCAGATCTATGAATCTCAGTAGGTAATAAATAATAATTTGGCCCAATATTCTTAATTTACAAAGTCAGGAAAATACATAAACTCATTTCTTAAAGATTTTAAACTCAAGCTTTAACTGATAAAGAATTTTTGGTAAGTATAAACGACTGATGTTTCTTTAACTTAGAACTAATCACTAGAATATGAAAAAATCATTTAAATTGTTTAATTATATTAGAAACTACAAAGTAAAATATCAGAAGATCGGTCTAAGTGGAAAACTGCTAAGTCGCTTCAGTAGTATCCGACTCTGTGTGACCCCATAGACGGCAGCCCACCAGGCTCCCCTGTCCCTGGGATTCTCCAGGCAAGAACACTGGAGTGGGTTGCTATTTCCTTCTCCAATGCATGAAAGTGAAAAGTCAAAGTGAAGTCGCTCAGTCGTGTCCGACTCCTAGCGACCCCATGGACAGCAGCCCACCAGGCCCCTCCATCCATGGGATTTTTCCAGGCAAGAGTACTGGAGTGGGGTGCCATTGCCTTCTCCAAAGTGGAAAATTACTAGAACACATTTAACAGAAGACCACTCAAATGTTTAAATGTTAATAGAGTAAAAGACTGTAATATTTTAGAGGCACTGAATTTAGATAGTCTCATTTTTAATCTTACATACTCCATTTTAAAAAGGTAATAAAGAATACTGATATTAGGTTTATCACACCAAGTTATATGAAATCTTTTTCAATGGATGACTTTTGTGTTTATATTTCTATATAACTGATTTACATTTAAAATATATTTCAACATACGTTTTATTAGTTGAGGTTGCCAGAGTCATTGCTCAATTTAAAAATATAACAAAATATTTTGAAAAAATACTACTGTTAGTAAACTTACTAAGCATGAACTAATGTAAAAGAATAACAATTTATTCTACCTTTTAGAATATCTAGAAAAATATTCTCCCAAAATCAAAATAACTCTTTAATCAAAATTACATTGACTTAATTTACTAAAAAATCTTCCTATTAAAAACTGAAAAAAGGAAATAATATAGTATTTTAAGCTAATTTTTGTATAGAAATCCATGAAAAATTAGATTGGCAAGGAGAGAAGGAAGTAACAGCGGGGTGAACCTAATATGTGAATAACATTGAGAGAAATAAAAAAACTTTCAAAATACAGAAACACACCCTGAGGCTTCAACCTAGCTGAAAAACAACCAGCAGTGGTACTCAAGCTGTTCTAAACCTTGTCCTCTGACAGTAAACTGGGATGTGCAGCCTAAGATACATCTGTTTATTTGTGATACACTCTAGTTACAAGTATTTTTTGTTATGATCCTATGTTGCATTATAAAACACCAAATGGTAAAGGGGACTTGAGATTTTGGTGACGTTCTATTTTTAAGCTGGAGTGGAATATACAGAGATATTTAATTATTCTTCTTAATATTTCATATATTCTTTAAATATATTATTTACTATGCTTGAAATATTTCATAAAACTGAAAAAGACAGATGACAAAAGTAAAAATAAATACAAAGTCTTCCTCCTGAATGGCAAGTTTCGAAATCATTGTTAAAATTCAAGTAGCTTCAATTAACCCTGATTTTTATAAATTATCTTTCTCTGGCCCATCTTGGTATACTTTCTGGCTTCATTTAAGGGTGTCTATGAAGCAGCAGCTTTGACTGACAACTAGAAGAAGATCATTTGAGGGTCTATAAATACAGCTTCTGTCAATACACTTTTGAGCAAGCCTTGCTTCTGCTTCTGACTTAATCTTTTCAAAATAAACCCAGTACGTATTAAAGAAATTAGATCAAAGTTTATAACATCATAAAATAGCAAGTTTTAAATTATTATTCTGAATAACCTTTACAAAGTATATAGATATATATTTATATGTACATATACATTCAGGGCCTCCCTGATTAGCTCAGCTGGTAAACAATTTGCCTGCAATGCGGAAGACCTAGATTCAATCCCTGAGTTGGAAAGATCCCCTGGAGGAGGGCATGGCAACCCACTCCAGTATTCCTGCCTGGAGAATCCCCATGGACAGATGACCCTGGTGGGCTAAAATCCATGGGGTTGCAAAAAGCCTGACATGACGGAGAGATTAAGCACAGCACAGCACATACATTCACCCTTAAATGTAAAAATCACCTTGAACTAAGTCATGACACTCAATATTGAAATAAAAATTACGCCAGCATTATAGAGATAAGAATCCAAACCAAAGGTGGTAATTACCTTCAAACATTTTACCTGTAGCTTCCTCTAGTGTAGCAACGTCAAGTCTGGGACTGTAATTTCCATAACCAGCAGCAGTAAAAGCCCGAATCTGGAAAACATACACTGTTCCTGGCTTCAAGTTATTAATGGAGGCTGAAGTGGACTTGGTTTTTAATGTCGAGTAGGTCCGTTCCCTTTGATCCTGGAAACAATATATACAGGGAATATTTAATTGTGATTACAACCAGACAATTTGACAGCCAATTCTTGCAATTTATTTCAATTTGCTGCATTGTTTTTATAAAGGCTACATTGTACCCTATGGAATATTGGAACACTGAGCCATTTCTCAGATAATATTAAATGTAAATGTGAGCAAATGCCTTTGTTCTACAAATTTCAAAGAGAAATAATTTTGTTAAAACACTTATGATGTTTTGAGTCAATGCTTTGTTGGTAGAGGACATAGTGGCAAGAACTATTTAGTCATAAATATAATCAAATATCCTTTTGACCAAAATATAACTCCACTTTTGTAAAATCTATGGTTCAGTAGAAATCTTCACTTCATAATACAGTTCTCTTAATATCATTCCTGAATGTTATTCAGTAACCAAAAAGTCATATGTTAAAAATTAACAAAGGTATTAAATCAAGAAATTTAGCTAACCACCACCAGCATAGTGACACATCAATTGTTTTCATTAAAACCTACACTTCTCACAGGATAAAAGCACTTTTGCAAAATAGCATTAAATGGAATATTTGAAGTTATCAATGTAAGACTTATTGTTTTAAATATAAAACAATATATTAGATACTTTATGATTCAGCAGTATTTTAATATCTTAGTTTCTCCATTTTTCAGATATGAAAACTGAGACTTGCAGACTTTAAATATGTTTATCATGTTATATATGATAAGTAAGAATAAAATAATATAAAAATTCAAAGAATATAAAAATGCCATAAAACAATATTTAAATGAATAAAAATTTAAAACAGTTGATATGATTCTAATGTGCTCTTTATAAAAAAAGTTATAAAAACTACTCATTAAAATATATGATTCTAGATAGGTTCTTACTTGTTCAATAATAAAACCTGCACTCAACTGTGTCTGGTAATAAAACTATTCAGTGAAATTTAAAAATGTCAAACTGGTTGTTTGAATGATAATATTTGCAAAGCTGTAAATAAATGTATAAATAGACTGGACTTAGTAAAGCTGATATATACTGTCTGCATTATAATCATTTATAAAAAGAGTTATATATATAAATATATAAAATATATAAATATATAATATTATAAATATATATTTATCTAAAATAAAAGAATGAGGAAAAACTGGTATTAGATGACATAATTATATATATATATCACAGGCTTACATATATTATGAAGCAATAGTATTACTTGTAATATTATTTTGTAATTTGCAAATTCAATAAACAGATATTCTGTTTCTGTCATGCAAAAAAGTAACTATTTAATCAAATTTATTTCAGATTTGTAAAATATTGTGTTGCACTGTAAGAAACTTTACTCTCACTAACCACCTAACATATTTTTAAAATACATTTCATTGTTTTTGAAATCTGATGAAATTTCAGAAGAAACTGTAACTGTCAGAGCTCACTGGAAAACAGACATAACAAAACCAAAACTAAAATCAAGGATCCCATTAGAAATACATTTGATGGGATAAGAAATGTATCCTCTGGTACAAAAATTAAGTATTTAAAATGTAACTTTGGCCATGGAAGTTATGTATTCATAAAGTAAACAATAAGTAAAAATATAACAAACTTAAAAACTCTGTTTTTCCATTAAAGTGAAAAACAAGTATCCATTGCCAAGGGTTAGCACTGTCTGCATTTAAATGATTCAATCAAGTCAATTCAGTCCCCAAATATTTACAGTTTCATGTTTCTATTGTGAAATTTTATCTAAATGGTTAAAACGGTTATGTATATTAGAGCACTTTAGCTAATTAAGTCAATAATAATAATGCACTATTACTATTACTACTAGCAATAATAACAGTTCCATGTTTCAAACCTTGAATCAGGTTTTCTTTGAGAGGGAGACTAGAATATTTGTGAACAGGGGTGTGTCAGTCTTTCTGTCTTTCTCTAGATGGGTCAGAAGTAAATAAACTCAAACATGGAGTTACATTCCTATTTGCTAAAATTTAGCCAATACAGGGGACTGAAGGAGCAGCACTTGAGTTTTAGCCACACTACTTTTTCATGGAGAGAGGGGTGTAAAGAAATGATAGACATAACTAGCATGATTAGTATAACTTCAGGAGGAATTTAACAGAATGAAATATAATCACCTGACTACATATTTATTACAGAAAATAGTCTTTTTTTTTTTCAAATCACTAAATTATTTGAGGCCACCATCATTATCAATGAAACCACATACATAAAATAAGTCATGAAGGGCTCAAATAGATAACCTCAAAGAAACATTTTCAGAAACACATTGGGCTCTGTGGTTTCTGTGGTACTAAACATCCTATATCTAATAATTAAGATATCAAAATTTGAATTCCTAAACACACTACTAGTGGAATATTTTCACTGGTGTAACACAAAAACTTAATTCACAGAAACCATCATTATAATAATGAGCCAGAGATTCAGGGAGAGGGTTATTAAAATTGGTTAGCATCAACTATCCATTTTGAAGTAGCTCCAAACAGTTGGTATTATAATGACCAGCTTTAGTCGACAGTGCAGTAGGATGACATGAGACACAGCGAGCATCATACATGGTTGTACGTTTCAGCAGTTCTTAGCACTTACTTTCTCGTAATACTTGATTTCATATTCGGTGATGACTCCATTGGGATGTTCGGGTTCCTGCCAGGAAAGCTCCACACTCCGCTGCAGCACTCTCTCCTTCATTACTCCGCTCACTTGCGAGGGAGCTGTTTGGACAAGATGTGTCAATAAACAATGAGAAAATTCACTGGATGCCTCAAATCAAATGTCACAACTGATCAGTCCCATGCTGTGCCAGTTTCATTAAGGTAAAAGAAAGCACCTTTTCATAGCTCACAATTCAAAAGCTAATGAATATTCAAACAGGACCTTATTACTGTTCATAAACCTTAATAGAAATTTAAATTAAAGTGCAAACAGCAGAAGATAGCATTGTTCAAGTTAGTGAAAAATGGAAACGATGGGGTTGAGAATGACAATTAAGCAAATAAACGCTAATTAAGGCTACAAAATATGATTTCAGATTGATCTCCAGTGATAAACTAAGTCCAAATATTTATTTCATATACAATGACAATACACTTTTTAAAAGAAAAAATAATTTAATGCTGTTCCAGGTAAAGTATACGGAATGGCTACTTTCATCTTTAATGAAAGGAATCACACTTTAAAAGAAATGGTTTTATGTTTGACATGTATGTGTCTGTGTGTGTGTGAGTGTGTTCCCAAGAATTCTAATTAACCTTGGAAAAAATTTTATACTTCATTAGGTCAAGATGCAAGAAAATGCTAAGGCTTCTGTTACTTAAATATCAATATATATGTGTGAACACATATACACACACAAATGCTTGCACATGTAATTTATACCTATGTAACCTAGGCTTCAAGCTTTAATAAAAGTAATTCAAGCTACAATTTTGCTTTCTCTTTCTATACGGATAATAATATGCTTAGAATTCTTTCTTCCTAATTAGTGGCATATACTCTTTTTGGTAGCTAAGACTGTGGAATGTAGGAAACTAATTTGCTCTGTCTAATTTGCTCAGTGATGATTAACTAGTTGTCTTCTCTGTCTAAATGAGTAGTCACACTGGCTTGGCTGGATTTCAGTGGGGTCATTATGTTTCATGTATCATGCTCTATCTCATTCTGTAAAATATTTTCAGGCTGTTAATTTAATTTTCAGATGTCCAAAATTGTTAATAATCCTGCTGACAGAAAAGCAATTAAATGGGGCTAAAGCTGTTTAAGCAAGCTTCTGATGTTTATCCCTTTGGCTTTATTTTGTTTCTTCTACTTCTTAATATTTTCTTATATCAATGTTGAGAAAAAACATTTGTCACTGCTTTCTGGCTTGGCGATTTTGAGGGAAGGACCTGGAAGATGCATGACTCCCACTTCCTCTCAGATTACTAACAAAAGCATAACTAGGGCAGATTAAGTGGAACAACTTTCCCTTTAGGGGCATGCAGCTGAAGTACTCAACATACTGTGTTTACAGACTAACTGTGTTTCTGATATGTTTCCAATAAAGCCAATTTCTAATAAGAAATCTTATTTTTTTTCCCATGACTTTTAAAACCTTAATATATGCAATGAAGAAATATTTGTTTCTAAAGTGATTTATCTCTCCACCCAAAACATTTTTAGCATCTCAGCAACTATGTGGTTCAAGAAGTTGCATCCCCAAACCACAGCCTTGGGAAATACAAACCTCAACCAGTGGTGAGATAAGGTCTTATTGATACTTAGCCAGTAATCTCTAATAGTCTAATTTACTTAAAACCACTTATAAAATCTGTGCGTGCTGCATGCTAAATTGCTTCAGTTGTGTCCGACTCTTTGCGACCCTGTGGACTATAGCCCACCGGGCTTCTCTGCCCATGGGATGGTCCGGGCAAGAATACTGGAGTGGGTTGCCATGCCCTCCTCCAGGGGATCTTCTCGACCCAGGAGTCCCATTGCCATCTCTTGGTTCTTTTTACCTGAGAAGCCCCATAAAACCTGTATTTTATTTTCTATCAGTTAAAAAACAGAATGCAGCACAGGTGAGAATACTACAATAGTCAATACATAAATTACTCAATAAGGCTGCTGGGCCTCCCATCAAGGTGTATGGCATGATGTGTGCCATTTGGAAATAGGTTAGATGGAAATTGGTTACGGCTAATTTCTAGGTCTCTTTCAGGAACACAGGTAGCTTCATGTGATTTGGAAGTGTAAGTCAAACTATAAAGCATTTTGCTTCATTTCTATTACTAAACAGTAAGATGAGGGAGACTAGACACTGAATCCTGCAAAATACCCTGGAGACTTGAGGTATAAATGTACCTAACTTAGTTTCTGACATGTTGTAGCAAGATATAAGCACAGAATGAGACGTGATTTCTGCAAGTTATACATTAACATTATACTCATTATTTCACCCTGAAAAAGAATTTACCAATAAAATGATGATAATTGAGGATTGAGGGGGAAAGATGCCCAAAAGGCACTTGAAATATATAGTATTTTGAAGCCTATGGCACTTTTGTATGAGGAGTCATATCTGTCAGTGACTATACTCCTGATTTCCTGTGTATTTCATATTTTAAAAAATTTATCCCTTGCTGATAGTGTATCAAGTCACACATTTAAGAGTCAGAGGCAGAAGTACTAGCACATAGCCCTTGAGAATAGATAAACTGCATGATAGGAAAGATAGAAAAATCTTTCCCTATCTTATGTCCTTCAAATACAACACTTTGGTACATAAAAATTGATAATATTTTCCCTTGTGTTTCAAAATCTCAGGCATAGAGAATATACATCTCACAAGATGTACAGTTTATAAACAAAATTATCTCTAAGCTAATCAGATTCTAGCAGTCATTCTTTTCAGATAAAGTTATACACAGAAGTAAAATTGAAGAAAGAAATCTTAAAACACATTGATTTCTATGGCTAATATATTTTACCTGATAAATCAATCACACTGTGACAGTTTCACTAATATGCTCTTACACCAAAATAGTCAATTAACTACAACCTGAAGTTCATTTTGAAAAGAATATGCATACAACTAACCAAATTATATCCATACTTAAGAACCAAAATGGCATTATGACATTTAAATTATAATTTTCAAAATAAAGTGAAATCAAATCTTTTGTAATTGGAATTAATGTGAAGCTAATAAATATTAAATAGCAATAATAAATTTCCTTCATTGGAAAATGTAGGAAAACAGGCAAGATTTTAAACATGACTTTATAGTAGGATTTCTAAAACATGATTAAGAGATTAATTTCTCACCTCAGTTTCTAGAAATGTTCAAATATAAAAATTCATTTCAACTGAAGGAACAGATGGAACATTTTGCCCTTAATTATTTTCAAGATTTATTGGGGACATATTTGGAGTCTATAAAATGACAGTGAATGATGATCTTGGAAAATACAGAAATGGCTTCTGTGTTTTAAAGTGGCAGATCTCAACAGCATAAAAACAAAGTCGATAAAGTTGATGCCACAGAAAAGCAAAAGTTGAATAACAAGCCAAAAGGTAAATTTGTGGGCAATGGGATCGTTAGTATAAGTCTTTGAATTGAAAATAATCAGTAAGAATGGTGGGTTTATGTATACACCTGAACCAATCAATATTTTAGAGATTTTGAGATGTAAGCACTCATGCATGATCTTTGATCTCAATTTTCAATTAAAATCCAAGTACTAAAAAATATATTTAACTTACAAGATGGAATGTACTTATAGGGTTTCCCAGGTGGCCAAGTGGTAAAGAATCTGCCTGCCAAGCAGGAGACTTGGGTTCAATACCCAAGACTGGGTTGGGAAGATCCCCTGGAGAAGAACATGGAAACCCACTCCAGTATTCTTGCCTGGAAAATCCCATGGATGGAGGAGCCTGGAGGGTTACAGTCCATGGATTTGCAAAGAGTCAGACCCAACTTCGCCATCTTTAAACCATCATCATCTGTGTACTTATAAGGGCTCTATTTCCCCCTGACCCCCACCAAAATATTAAGCTTACCTATACTTATGGAAACATTTCCTAGCACAAAGTGAGGAGAAAGACAATTTTAAAAGATAATGTAGTCAGCCAATGGCACTCCAACGTTCATACTCTATAATCTCTGGACTATGTAAATTTACAACATTACTGGGCAAAAGGGACACTACAGATATAATTAATGTTATAGACCATACAATAAAGATATTTTCTTGGACTTTTTCCAGTGGGCCCAACCTAATCACACTATCCTTTATGAACAGAGATTTTTTCCACCCAGGGTTAGACAGATGTTGCAAAAGGTGAAGCCAAAGAGATGTGAAGAATGAGAAGGAATCAACCTGCCATTGCTGGAGGGGATACATGGGAAACACAAGATATGAGGGCAATCTTTAAGGATCAAAGTCATGCCACAGGTGTTTAGAGGCAGAGAAATAGAAACCATGATAGAAGCACAAAGACTTGGAATTCTGACAACATCAATGAGACTGGAGGTGAATCTTCCCCAGAGTCTTCAGGTGAGCCCCCAACCCATCTGATAACTTGATTTCCGTCCATTAGGCTGGCAGTTGAGGCTCCAGCTGAGCCCCACAGTCCCACTGTGTGCAGACTTCTGACCCACAGAACTTGGGGATAAGAAATGAGTGTTGTTAAGTTTCTGTGGTAACTATGTATGGTAACAGTAGAAAATTAATATCCACAGTAAAGGAAAAATAGACTGACTGGATTTTAACAAAGTTGATGAAAAAAGTTTAGTGATAGGATAGTTTACTAGTGTGATGTATCAAAATTTACACTGAAATAACATGGAGTCAAGGAATTTTGATCTTGGTTAGGACTCAAAACGTATCTTATAGAAAAGAAATCTCCATTATACACTTGGAAGAAACTTCCTTTTTGTGCTTAGAACTTCAATGAAGCTCATAAATTTGATTTTGGACTTAAAGAAGTAATTTATTGATACTTGTCATTTTCACTACATTTAAATGCTCTCAATGAATTTCAGCAAAGAATGGTGAGTGGAAAATAATATTTGTATTTCTAAACAATACAATCAGGTAAGATGGGTCAACAAGTACTTCAACAGGTATGAAGTTGTGTAGAAATCTTTTACTACACAACTAAAGTTGTTACATCTATTGACATTTTTTAGATTCCCATTGCGTGCGTGCATGCTCAGTCTTTTTAGTCTTGTCTGACTCTTTGTAATCCTGTGAACTGTAGCCTACAGGCTCCTCTGACCATGGGGATTCTCCAGGCAAGAGCACTGGAGTGGATTGCCATACCCTCTTCCAGGGAATATGCCTGACCCAGGGAATGACTCTCTTACGCCTCCTACATTGGCAGGCAGGTTTTTTACCATGAGCTCCACCTGGGAAGCCCATCAGCCAAGTGAATAAAGTTAATATCATTCCAATAGGATAATAAAGCACTTCACAGGAACAACAAGTCACTCCTCAGCTAAAAAGAGCCTTGTTCTTTAAGCAACAGTCAACATCTTCGTAAAAATGATCTACTAATACATCTTTCTGGAAATAAATCTTTTTCTGTCATCAGCTGATTAGTAACCAATTACTTGGATGTTTAATTAACTACTGTAGGAATTAGTAAGCCTAATTACTAATTAAAATAGTAATTCTCTATTAAAATGCTTTAAAGGGCAAAGACCTGAGGGTTATCATGAAAGCTACTATGGCCATTAGTCCTAAACATGAAACTCGACTCCTGCTCATCTGTGGTTAAGTGCTGCCTAAAATATTAATTGATGAGGGAGTTAATTTGTAACTCTAGGTGCATTTGTATTTTCATAGAATTATAATGTAATTGTAACTATTAACAAAATAAAATAAACTACCATAAAAATAGGTAGGCACAAATTAGGCAGCTGTCCAGAACTAAGTGTACTATTCACACCAGTCCTACCTAGAAAAGAATAACTAAATTATAACCTAATATGGTTCAGCTGGTAAAGAATCTGCCTGCAATGCCAGTGACCTGGGTTCAATCCTGAGTTGGGAAGATCCCCTGGAGAAGGAAAAGGCTACCCACTCCAGTATTCTGGAGAATTCCATAGAGTGTATACTCCATGGGGTCACAAACAGCTGGCCACAACTGAGCAACTTTCACTTTCAATCTAATATGACAATTCAGCGAGGCTAAGGAGGTCTTGACATTGAGTCATACATGTCACCTATGTTTTCAATCAACAGTTAATATTTTTTACTAGCTCAGTTCTAGTCAATAAATCTGCGGTGTTTAGTCTATGCAGGGCATGGTGGCATTTCTATACAAATCTACAGTTTGCTGCGCTATACTCTGCTGTACTTAGTGGTTCAGTTGTGTTCGACTCTTTGCGACGCTATGGACTGTGGCCTGCTAGGCTCCTCTGTCCATGGAATTCTCCATGCAAGAATATTGGAGAGGGTTGCCATACCCTCCTCCAGGAGATCTCCCCAACCCTGGGTATGAACCCACATCAGTTCAGTTCAGTTGCTCAGTTGTGTCCGACTCTTTGCGACCCCATAAATCACAGCACGCCAGGCCTCCCTGTTCATCACCATCTCCCGGAGTTCACTCAGACTCACGTCCATCGAGTCCGTGATGCCATCCAGCCATCTCATCCTCTGTCGTCCCCTTTTCCTCCTGCCCCCAATCCCTCTCAGCATCAGAGTTTTTTTTCCTATGAGTCAAGTCTTCTCATGAGGTGGCCAAAGTATTGAAGTTTCAGCTTTAGCATCATTCCTTCCAAAGAAATCCCAGGGTTGATCTCTTTCAGAATGGACTAGTTGGATCTCCTTGTAGTCCAAGGGACTCTCAAGAGTCTTCTCCAACACCACAGTTCAAAAGCATCAATTCTTTGGCATTCAGCCTTTTTCACAGTCCAACTCTCACATCCATACATGAACACAGGAAAAACCATAGCCTTGACTAGGCGGATCTTTGATGGCAATGTAATGTCTCTGCTTTTGAATATGCTATCTAGGTTGGTCATAACTTTCCTTCCAAGAAGTAAGCATCTTTTAATTTCATGGCTGCAGTCACCATCTGCAGTGATTCTGGAGCCCCCCAAAATAAAGTCAGCCACAGTTTCCACTGTTACCCCATCTATTTCCCATGAAGTGATGGGACGGGATGCCATGAGCTTCGTTTTCTGAATATTGAGCTTTAGGCCAACATTTTCGCTCTCCTCTTTCACTTTCATCAAGAGACTTTTTAGTTCCTCTTCACTTTCTGCCATAAGGGTGGTGTCATCTGCATATCTCAGGTTATTGATATTTCTCCTGGCAATCTTGATTCCAGCTTGTGTTTCTTCCAGTCCAGCGTTTCTCATGATGTACTCTGCATATAAGTTAAATAAGCAGGGTGACAATATACAGCCTTGACACACTCCTTTTCCTATTTGGAACCAGTCTGTTGTTCCATGTCCAGTTCTTAACTGTTGCTTCCGGACCTGCATACAGATTTCTCAAGAGGAGGGTCAGATGGTCTGGTATTGCCATCTCTTTCAGAATTTTCCACAGTTTCTTGTGATCCACACAGTCAAAGGCTTTGGCATAGTCAATAAAGCAGAAATAGATGTTTTTCTGGAACTCTCTTGCTTTTTCCATGATCCAGCAGATGTTGGCAATTTGATTCCAACTGGTTCCTCTGCCTTTTCTAAAACCAGCTTGAACATCTGCAAGTTCACAGTTCATGTATTGCTGAAGTCTGGTTTGGAGAATTTTGAGCATTACTTTACTAGCATGTGAAATGAGTGCAATTGTGTGGTAGTTTGAACATTCTTTGGCATTGCCTTTCTTTGGGATTGGAATGAAAACTGACCTTTTCCAGTCCTGTGGCCACTGCTGAGTTTTCCAAATATGCTGGCATATTGAGTGCAGCACTTTCACAGCATCATCTTTCAGGATTTGAAACAGCTCAACTGGAATTCCATCACCTCCACTAGCTTTGTTCGTAGTGATGCTTTCTAAGGCCCACTTGACTTCACATTCCAAGATGTCTCGTTCTAGATTAGTGATCACATCATCATGACTATCTGGGTCATGAAGATCTTTTTTGTACAGTTCTTCTGTGTATTCTTGCCACCTCTTCTTAATATCTTCTGCTTCTGTTAGGTCCATACCATTTCTGTCCTTTATCAAGCCCATCTTTGCATGAAATGTTCCCTTGGTATCTCTAATTTTCTTGAAGAGATCTCTAGTCTTTCCCATTCTGTTGTTTTCCTCTATTTCTTTGCACTGATCGCTGAAGAAGGCTTTCTAATGTCTTCTTGCTATTCTTTGGAACTCTGCATTTAGATGCCTATATCTTTCCTTTTCCCCTTTGGTTTTCACCTCTCTTCTCTTCACAGCTATTTGTAAGGCCTCCCCAGACAGCCATTTTGCTTTTTTGAATTTCTTTTCCACGGGGATGGTCTTGATCCCTGTCTCCTGTACAATGTCATGAACTTCATTCCATAGTTCATCAGGCACTCTATCTATCAGATCTAGGCCCTTAAATCTATTTCTCACTTCCACTGTATAATCATAAGGGATTTGATTTAGGTCATACCTGAATGGTCTAGCAGTTTTCCCTACTGTCTTCAATTTAAGTCTGAATTTGACAATAAGGAGTCATGATCTGAGCCACAGTCAGCTGCTGGTCTTGTTTTTGTTGACTGTAAAGAGCTTCTCCATCTTTGGCTGCATAGAGTATAATCAATCTGATTTTGGTGTTAACCATCTGGTGATGTCCATGTGTAGAGTCTTCTCTTGTGTTGTTGGAAGAGGGTGTTTGCTATGACCAGTGCATTCTCTTGGCAAAACTCTATTAGTCTTTGCCCTGCTCCATTCCGCATTCCAAGGCCAAATTTGCCTGTTACTCCAGGTGTTTCTTGACTTCCTACTTTTGCATTCCAGTTCCGTATAATGAAAAGGACATCTTTTTTGGGTGTTAGTTCTAAAAGGTCTTGTAGGTCTTCATAAAACTGTTCAACTTCAGCTTCTTCAGCATTACTGGTTGGGGCATAGACTTGGATAACTGTGATATTGAATGGTTTGCCTTGGAGATGAAGAGTTCATTCTGTCATTTTTGAGATTGCATCCAAGTACTGCATTTCGGACTCTTTGCTGTCCATGATGGCTACTCCCATTTCTTCTAAGGGATTCCTGCCCACAGTAGTAGATATAATGGTCATCTGAGTTAAATTCACCCATTCCAGTCCATTTTAGTTCACTGATTCCTAGAATGTCGACGTTCACTCTTGCCATCTCTTGTTTGACCACTTCCAATTTGCCTTGATTCATGGACCTGACATTCCAGGTTCCTATGCAATATTGCTCTTTACAGCATTGGATCTTGCTTCTATCACCAGTCACATCCACAACTGTGTATTGTTTTTGCTTTGGCTCCATCCCTTCATTCTTTCTGTATTTATTTCTCTTCTGATCTCCAGTAGCCACCATATATCACCTCCTTTCTTCCCTACTATAACTGTGAAGGTAGGTACCATTGTTCTATTTTATTAATGGAAAAGCTGAGGGTTATGGAAATTATGTAGCATCCACTCAGAAAGGGGAAGATTTTGGAATGAATCACATTTTAAAATTCTAATCCCATGTCTGTTTTCAACTACACTGCAACAATTCTAGGTGCTGGCACTTCTTGAGAGCAGGTACTAGAAGCAGAAAAGCTGTTAAGCCTCACACTTAACGTTAGTTGAAAATCCAGGAGGGGCCATAATGATGAAAAGACCCTTAGGGGATGCATTTTAGAAGACAGGGATGATATCATTCTAATAGTTCAGAACCTTAATAGTTTTCATTTGTGCTATACTTTATAACTTGTATCATTTAACATGTACAGATATGCATTGCTCTTTAACCAGCAGTCTGTGGATGTACTATTGATATATTTGACCAGACACTTATAAGCATGTTCCCCTCCCATCTCTTTCTCTTATAAATCATGCTTCAATAAAACTGCTGGCAAATTGGCATTTAATATGGAGCATCTAAGGAGGATAAAACATTTCAGAGTGGTTTAGTGCCTGCAGGTGAAAAGAGGTAGGTGAGGTTATATGGATTGAATAGGTAAAACATGCCATTATTAAAACTCACTTAGAATCATTGCTTTATCAAAGAAAATTAGGGCTAAATAAAGTTACTATTACTTAAAATGTTTTAGACAGTGCCGCTCAAAGTGCAGACTGGCTACTCCAATTGCAGAAGCAAATCTTTGGCCTATGAGATGATGAAGTTATATGACAGGTGACACCTAAGTCAGCAAGCATTTTTTTGTTCTTGCTCAGATGACATTTTTTTCTTAACAGAACTTTTTTAAAGAAGAAGCATTAAAAAAAAAAAGAAGCATTTATTTTTCTTCACAGGTTCTTTGATCATGTTCTTTCTGGTGCAAGCTACTTGTCACACACTGGCATTTTTAGTAGCAATGACTTTTAAAAGTACATTAGCATTAGTCTGAAGTACACTTCACTGTTACACTAAAATGCCCAGAAGGTAAGATCACTATAATATTTTTATTGATTTCTGATGTTTCATTAATTTTAAAATTTAACATATAATTTTTTCACTACTGATTATAGTATAACCAAAGTATTGTATGGACTTTACCACGCTGGTGGCTTAGGCGGTAAAGAGCCCACTTGAAATGCAGAAGACATAAGTTCTATCCCTGGGTTGGGAAGATCCCCTGGAAGAGGGCATGGCAATCCATTCATATTCTTGCCTGGAGAATCTCCATGGACAGAGGAGCCTGGTGGGCTATAGTACATAGTGTCACAAAGAGTGGGACATGACTGAGCATCTAAGCATGGCACAAACTATTTTACAGACTACAAGGTTGACAAGACCCAGCTTCAAGGAGATTTTAGTGTAACAAACAATTTAGAACATGAATATGCAAAATTTGAATGCACAACTTAAAGCATAGATGAAATATGAACCAAGTGCTAGCAAATTATCGGGAGGCAGTAAGGAGTAAAACATAAAAACTTTCATTGTTGCAAAAAAACATCTGTAGTTCAGTGTTTGATTGGTATAAGTCTGTGTATTCAGTTGCATCTGACTCTTTGCAGCCCTGTGGACTGTAGCCCACCAGGTTCCTCTGTCCAGGGAATTTTCCAGGCAAGAATACTGGAGCCATTTGCATTTCCTACTTTAGGGAATCTTCCTGACCAGAGATTGGACATGGGTTTCTTGCGTCTCCTGCATTGGCAGGCAGATTCTTTACCATTAGTGCCACCTGGAAGCCCATTTGACTGGTATAACTACATAAGTTAATTATCAAGAATGTTGACATTGTTTCTATAATCTGCATGAGATAACTTTCTATTGCAAAGTAACAGAGCCAGGTTCAAGACTGGACCCATGATTTTTTATCTGGTGGCCTCCACAAATAAGTTACAATTCATTGAATCATTCTTCATCTGCTTCAGCTAATAGAGATCTTTTTTTCTAAAACCCTATTTCCCTCGTGGATAGTACTACACAATGTAACAATTAATTTATAGCTATTTATCTCCTCAGTTATTCTGATGCTCCTTGAAGTCAGGAAATGTGGTGAAGCAGTAGAGTGAGTGAAGAGCACGGGATTATGAGTTAGTCTACTGGGTGTGCACCTGGTTTCCAGCACTTATTTGCAAATTATGCAATCATGAATAATGACCCAAACTTCTTGAGCATCGGTTTTCTCAGCTTTAAAACAGCTATAATCAGAGTACATACTTTATAAATAGAACTGTCCTGGAAATCAGTACATGATTACATGTTAAATGTTTAAAACCATTCCAGCGACATGATAAGAAATATATACATATGTGTATATTATTATTCTACATTTATTTTGTTTGTGTTAGACTTACTGATGCCTGGGACCCATTCCAGAATACACTGATCTTGGGGTCAGATTCAGGCATAATTATTTCAAATGGTACTCAGATGAAGCTGATGAACAGCTAAGTTTGAGAACAATTGCTCTGAAACTTTGGCAGGAAAATAAACTGTCAATTCAATGTGGAATTTCAGGATTGTCTATAATAAATGCTGGCAAATGTGAGGTTTTTCAATATTGACAGGTTTTATTCAATTTCAGTAATTTAGAAATGACCAATTTCTATAATTTATACTTTCTATTTTATACATGCCTGCTAAACAGAAAGACATTGAGGTTAAGTCATTTAGAAGGAACATATCACTGTAAAACAATCAAACGACTAACAAAATGGAAAGAGGACAAACACATGTTCTTTTCAAAATATTATATATTAAGTTGAGAGAAGAATACAAATGAAGCCATCTCTTCTGTTTTATGTGGTGGGGAAACTATTAATTTGATTACTTTAAAAAAATCCATATACTTTTGCTTGTGGTCTATCAAGTAATATGACTCCATCTTTAATTTTCTATGAATCCAGAGTTAAAAGCTACCTTATTTATAAGGTCAACCATGTGACTACTCTTATTTTAATGATGAACTAGTTATAAAAATGATTTATAAGAAAGCATGGGATAGCTATAGCCTACAGGAGACCATTTCGATAATGAAAATAAATGCTTAAACAGAATAAAATATATGGGCATGTATGTATACACATTTGTTAATAGCCAAAACCTCCTTTACAGGTCAACAGAATAATCTTTTCAGTTGTGTACATTTTCTTTGACCTTGGAACATGTTTTATTATAAATAGAGAATAACATTGTATTTTAATGACAGAAATATTATAATGACAGCCAGTGATTTTTGAAACATTAATATACTACAAATCTTTGTGTCATGGGTATCTTTAATTATAATTTTCACATCCATCTATTTACATTCATTATAACATGAATATACTTTCTTTTAGCTTATATTAAAAATAGACTTCTGAATTATTTTTCATTTGATATGCTATAACTTTATTTCCTTACAATATGACAAAATTATATATATTAATGAAACTATATAAATAATTCTTATATTATAATATATACTAATATTTACATATATAATTATGTGGCTAAGTAAGCTCATTTGTTCCTCTTCCTAAATAGGTACATAATATTTAAAATATTGTTCTGTACATTATAATAACATTCTGGAAATCTGAAGATTCAGTTTACTTTTCACAGACATTATAACATTTATTTAAATAACATGTAGGTTGTTTAAGAGGAACATTGTCAATAGAAAGAATATTAAATAAAGAGGAGATGTGAGATTTGCCTTAAAGCAGTGCATTAATAATATAAGTGCAGAATAAATCATATTTTTCCATTAGAATAAAATTTACATTACTGAATGCCAACTGTGTACTTATAGTGTGACCACACTGAATTTTTAATCCCCAAATCCTTTTCCAGTATACCACCATTTCTCATTATTAAAAAATGAGTATAATGTGTTACAACCAAAATTTCAAAAAATGAAACCATAAAAACTGAGTTCTCTACTGAGTGATACAGTTTCATAAAATGTTTGTTTCACATATATGAGTGTTTATGTATGAATATTGTTGTTGTTTAGTTGCTAAGTTGTGTCTGACTCTTTTTGCAACACCATGGACTATATCTGTCCATGGGATTCTCCAGGCAAGAATACTGGAGTAGGTTGCCATTTCCTACTCCAGGGAACTTTCCCAACCTAGGGATAGGAACCATGTCTCTGGCATTAGCAGGCAGATTCTTTGCCACTGAGATTCCAGGGAAGCCCATGTATAAATATATCAAAGTATAGATAAACAATGTGCATCTATGAATTACTTTTAATAAATACATTTAAAATATTTAAAAAATCATTTATACTTGAAATTCATATTTCTAATTGAGGGTAAATCTGTTTACAAAGAGGTATGCATGTGTTAAAGTGATTCAATACAAAATAGAATACAGCAAAAGTAAGTAGGACAGTTTCCTATTAAACACCATTCTTTTACTCTATCCCAAGTTCTTGATAATAGTTAAAAGAGAACAGCAAATGTCATTATATTCTGGCCGCCATCAATTTCATACTTTTCCACTATACAGTTTATTTTTTCTGCCTGTGTCTTTCTAGGCCTAAAACTCACATGTATCCAAATTAATATATTTTCTTAAATATTATCTAACAATATTGGTTTTGCAGCTATTGTTCCTCATTAGTGGTTTTGTCTGTCACTTTTTTTTTTACATTTTTTCCAGAAATCATCACTCTAGTACTCCTTACAACTAATTCGATTTTAATTCTCCATTCAAAATTTGATTATTCAAGAAGAAAAAGAAGAAAGGAAGAAGAAGAAAGTGAAAGGAAGAGGAAGAGAAGATGGAGGAGGTGGAAGGGCAGAAAAAGAAGGAAACCTAAAGTGTCTCGAAACTCACTAAAATTATCTCACCTAAAATGTGCAATTAAAAAATGTTATAATCCCAAATGCCCCAGGTACTCTCAATATATTTCATCTCCAAAGTGCATAAACTTAAGAGATTCATATTGCTTAATAATAAGTTCTCACCACGAGTCAAGATTTATTACTTTATTTCAAGAACCTACTACAAACTAAGCACTTAGTTTAATAGAGTCTGTTAAATACATTTCGACCAGCATTGTGGCTTGTATTTCAAAGTTGTTGCTGCTGCCTAGGAAGTTACACATAAATAAAAGCTGCATTAAATATCCTATACCTGTATAATGCCAATGGTGCCATGTGGCATTAATTCAGTAAATAATATTTTGGTACCAAAACAAAATTAATGCAGTTTTTTAAAGCAGCCAATTAATACTCAAAGAGTCACTTTTATGCACTGGGAAAATCTGGTTTATAATGAATAACTATATATAGGGAGATTTACCAATTTAGGAATAAGCTTGGTTTCAAAGGTTAATTTGTATTTTAGTTGTTTATAATTTAGACTTCATTTTCCATAGAAATCAGTATCATAAATAGCATTTAAATTGCCAAGATAGCCAACAAACACCTTTGACCCAGAATGTTGCTAAAATATTGCACGTTTGTATAGAAAACAAGTTAAAAACAATTCTGCTTTAATCTAGTGAATATGCAAACTAGAAAATGGTTTTGCCCATTTTTATCAAATGCCCATCTATATTGGGCATTATTCACTGGTAATCAGATACCAGTGAATATAGATACTTCAATATAGGAATCAAAATTTTCCAGAATCATCCTAAAATGCTGATGTCTCTTAGCCAGAAACAGAAACTGATCAATATTTGCTTAGCTTCTGCCGCTGCCCTCATCTGTCACATATGGAGATTTGACTTCATTCCTAAATAGTCTCCTGCCACTATTCCTTCTCAATGACTAACTAGAACTCAAGCACAGGACAATAAAGTCCCTAGCTTCACCCTCTTATCAGTTAGAGCAGGAGTCTACGGCCCAGGGCCGAATCTGGCTAGTTACCTGTTTTTACAAGTAAAATTTCACTAGAACACAACTGCATCTACCTGCTTACATATGGTTTATGGGTGCTATTTGTGCTAAAATACAAGAGGTTTGGAATTATAACAGAAAATATGGCCTATAAAGCATGAAATTTTTATCTGGTCCTATTCAGAAAATTTGCTCACTTCTAAGTTACAGCTTGTTTGGTTGCAAGTAAGAAAACCCACACAGTGATTTAATTGTTTTTTTTTTTTTTTCTTTATTTTTCTCATTCAAAAAATGAATATACTTCACAGATAGGCTGTTGCTATATTGGGTTCAGTGGCTCAAGGATGGAGAGAGATTCTCCTGGCCTTTTCCTCAATGTTGCAATGTGTTAAGGTTGCTGCTACTAAGGCAATAACATCCAAGTTGCAGGCATGCAATGAAACATAGGCAATGTGGAATGCTCAAGGTCTAAATAAGGAAAAGCAACTTTTTCAGCAAGCTCTAGCAATCTTTTGTTTATGTCTTATGAATCTTCTTTCCTAGGTTGGACATAGATTTCTATAATTAAACAGGGTATACTGCTGTTCTAAAAAAAAGGATAGTAAATAAGAAAGGACTTGATAATAGGGAGGAAACTAGAGATGTCTGCCAGCCTTGTATTCCCAACAGCAAGAGAAAGGGAGATCAATCACTTAACTTGATTCCTATCCTTCCAACCTCCTCAATTAATTTCTCTTCTGAATATAGAACAGAACAGATCGAGGAAAGTGATTCAGATTCCTAACTGAAGGCATTAGATGATGCATAAAAATAGAAGGTTATGTAAACTGGGACTTAGAGAGATATTTAGGATATCACTAAATCTTTATTAGCCAAATTTAAAGGTAAGGTGGGCTTTCCAGGTAGCACTAGTGGTAAAGAACCCACCTGTCAATGCTGGAGAAGTTAAGAGACCTGGGTTCAGTTCCTGGGTTGGAAAGATCCCCTAGAGTAGGAAATGGCAACTCACTCCAATATTCTTACCCAGAGAATGCCGTGGACAGAATAGTCTGGCACGCAGTATTCCATAGGTTTGCAAAGAGTTGTACACGAATGAAGCAACTTAGCATTCCCGCGCACAAGAGTAAAGTGAGAAAAAATTTTTATTTTCCTTGTTTGGCTGTATCAGGGAGTTACTTGAGGTAAGGCTTTTTCTTGTAAGGACCAGACAGTTGTAGAAAACCTGAAGAGTACAACAGCCAGGTCTGAAAAGGTCGTATCAGGTGATTTAAACATTTTTTCTTTGGAGAGAAACCATTTATTAGACATGAACAGCACGTTAACTAACAGAGAACATCTTGTAAGAACACCTTTAAATGATATTATTTCATTTAACCATTTGACATGAGAAATTCCTATGTGAAATAGAGTCTCAAATTGATTGACAGTACTAGCAACGAACATACCACCATGCATATTTTAGCCACTTAGTATATGCTAAGTACACGGATACATTTATCACATATCAGTTACCCTTTCTCTTTTATGTAAGCAATCACTTCCTCTTTATTGGATTTGGCCTAATAGATTTTACAGGTTTTCCCTGTGAAAATTAAAATTATTTCTCAAACCTATACCCCTGTCCATCTCCCAGAGAACTGCTCTTCTTCCCTTTATAGCTGAATGTGTCAAAAAGTTGTCTAGATTCTTTTTTTCCCTTTCTTTAAAACTCTTTCATGCTCCAACCTTCTTCAGTCTGGCTTTAGTCTACTTCATTCCATCCCGCTGTTTGGATAAGCCACCAATGGCCTCAGTCTAACCACATGGAAGTACTTTTCTCAATCCTCATCTTTCTTGTGTTCTCAACAACATTAATATTGTTAACTTTTTCTCATTTTATCCTTGGCTCCCAAGACACATTATTCTAGTTTTCTCTATCTGTGTGGTTAATTCCTTTGTTTCCTTTGCAAGCCCTTTTTCCTCAAGCAATAGTCAAATTTCTGGAAGGTTGGATAAAAAGATGCTTATGTTCATTAGTCATTAAAGAAATGCAAATTGAAACCATATTAAAATACTTCTTGATACCAACTTGAATGGCTACAACCAACAAGACAAGTAATAACAAGTCTTAGCAAGGATGTGGAAAAACCAGCACTCTCATATGTTGTTGGTGGAAAATGTAAAATATAACAGCCATTTTCAAAAGCAGTTTGGCAACTTTTTAAATAGTTAAATATAAAGTTACCATATAACACAGTAATTAAACTCTTAGTAGTCTACTCTGGAGAAATGAAAACATAGATCCACATGAAGACTTAAACAAGAATGTTTACAGGAATTTTGTTCATGCAGCCCCAAAAGTGGAAATAACCTAAAGATCCATCAACGGTGGACTAATGAAATACTATATGAGGGAAATATATACTAGGGAACAGTATATATTCATTCCATAAAAATGAATGGACTCGCTATATGGTACAACATGAATGATCCTCAAAAAATTATGCTAACTGAAAGACTCAGATGCATAAGACCAACATTGTATGACTCTATTTATATAAAATGTTTAGAAAGACATCCCTATAGAGACAAAAATTAGATTAGTAGTTGGCTAGGTCTAGGGGTAGGAATGGGGATAGACCAAAAATGGGCAGGAGATATCTTACTAAGGTAATGGTAATACTTTAAATTTTATTGTAATGATGATTACACAACTCTACATTTACCAAAAACCACTGAATGATATACTTGAAAGGGGTGAATTTTATAGTATGCAAATTATGTCTAATGAAAGCTGTTAAAAATGGGCTTTCCATGACTTTAGAATAAGGATCAAAACTAACATAACTTACTGTTTGACCTCCAACTTTCCAGCCTCACCATGTATAAACATCCCCACATTCTGTACATCCTGTACCTTTGTTCTTCAGCTGTGACAAATCCCATTCACATGCAGATAAACCTCATTCTGACTGCTCCTCTTAAGAGTATCTTTTCCATTTAGGGAAGAGTATTTTTAGTAGCGTATTTGGGGTTCTCTTCCCTAAATGGTCTCTATAGCTTCTTCTGGGGTAACAGTACACTGAGGAAACGGTTGTTAAACTTTGGGGTTATAGACTTTCTGTAGATTTGATAAATTTTGAGAAAATGCACACACATACACACACATATAATTAAAGGATTTATGGACGTCTATATTACATTTAAAAGCAGAAAGTTTATAATTCCTGGCTTAAGGGATTTTAATTAAGTCAGTAAAGACTCTACTCTAAGAATGCCAGGTAAATATTTAAAATAAAGAGTAGATGTAAAGAAAGCCAGTTTATCAAAATAACATTAAATAAGAAAAGTGATTTCTTTTCCTACTTTGCATTCTCAGGAATTGTTCACATTATTAAAAAGTATTGAGAATCAAAAAAAAAAAAAAAAAAAAGAGTATCTTTTCCAACTTCTCTGACTGAATACAACCCAACCTATTTTGTATGCTCATTCCCAGGTGGCACTAGTGGTAAAGAATCTGGTTTGAACCCTTGGTTGGGAAGATCCCCTGGAGGAGGAAATGGCAACCTACTCCAGTAGCCTGGAGAATCCCATGGACAGAGGAGCCCATAGGGTCACACAGAGTCGGACAGGACTGAAGCAACTTTGCATGCACGGAATTAAAAATTTCCCTTTACAGCACTTCAGAGCTGGAAATTGACATATGTTTGTATAATTATTTGATGAATATCTGTTTTCCCCACCAGACTGTATGCTCCCTAAGGCTGGGAGAATATGCTTGGCTTTGACAACAAAATGTCCCCACTGTTTATTGTAGTTGCCAGCCTTTAGGTACATGTTAAGTTCAGCTTTAATGAACAAATTATAGTTCTTAATTATCTAAAAATCTCCTCTAGGATGCAAATCTGTTTTTTTCTTTGTTCTAGGTTAATTATTCTCTCAAATTAAAGTGTTAAAATACCTTGCAGAACTTTGTAAAGTTAAATACGTACTTAAGATTTTTTTTTTTTGACTACTACTTGCCATGTCTATTGCAATTCTCTAAGCAAGAGACATCACAGAATGTCAAATGATTAAAAAAAAAGAAAGAAAGAAATTAGTGAAACCAACCTATACTAGAGCAACTTAAAAGTTGGTGATTAATTTTTGGTATTTTTCAATATATCAGTAAGATAAATTTTAATATCAATACATTCAAACTACTTATTCAAATAAGCATAATTTTGCTTATGGTATTATGAGTGTTATTTTATTTTATTAAAATGTTTCCAGTGCAATCAAGTTCCCTCATTATGTCTTGTTCTGTGTGTCTGCACAGGATTAGGAAGATATATACATAAAGTCATAGGATATACACAATTTTGGTTATATATAATATACTTGTTAATAAAACAAAGCCATCAAAATATTAGCTTCAATTCCCCAAATTTTTATTTAAATGATCATTATCAGGAAGGATTTTAGTTAATACCTGTTATCCTGGCCTTAAACCATTTGGGATAAAAAAGCAAAATGTTCTCAAATTATAAAAGAAAAAATTATTTTTATTTAAATTGATATACATTTATGTAATATATAAAATATATTAATATTCTAAGTAATTTTTCATATAAGAAAATACTATAGTTCTTCATCTACAGTATCTAAGAAAGTCATATATCCTATAAATGAACATGTGATACATATACAGACATATATAACTATATTCATATATAAACTTTTCATATCTATAATTAAAAGCACTTTATGACCAATATGTTGATAATTTTATTGCTACTTATTTGCAAATGTACTAACCACAGAATAGCATTTTGAAATAAATGACTCATACATTAAAGATATTTCTCATTGCTTTATGGCAATCTCAGAAATTTTATTGGTGCATATTCTTTTAAAAATAAACTCCACATTTAATAAAGGTATGCAATTGATAACTCCTCAGTTTCTAGTCAAACACTAGTACAAGAGAAATAGTATTAGATGTCTCTTCAACTCTGAGAGTCAATTTGTCAGGTCTAATTTTGAGAGACTAATGTCCTCATAGTTCATTTTGCTTACAAAACTCTGATAACAAAATTATGACCTAAAATTTTCCTCTGAAACAGAAAAAAAATTATTTATTCTTTTCTTTCTCTCCTCTCTCTCTCTTAGTTTTAGGTTAGTTACTCAGTTTTAGATAAATTTTGCCTTAAATCAATAGATTACTCACACATATAGATTACCCAGATTACTTGGTGAAGGACGGGGAGCCTGGCATGCTGCAGTCATGGGGTCGCAAAGGGTCAGACACCACTGAACAACAACAACAACAACAACAACAACAACAACAACAACAAACCCACAAACTAGCACCAAGGCTCAACATCAACTTCTGTTTCCTGAGAAGTGAAGCAATGCAGAGTTCTGAGCACCTTCCATTACACATTCACATAACAGTCTTACCTCACTCAGTGCCAGAGCAAGGCTCTTCAGAATGCTCAGTGACCTGATATATTATGATTAGGAAAATCATACGAATAATCCATTTAAGGTAATTCTACTTCCTGGTTAATACAAATCTGATTTTTCCTCATCATAAAACAAAAGAAAACAAAAAATACAACTGTAAGCAATTAATATAATATTGAAATGTCTTCTAATTGTCTTTGTGGCAAGCATTAACCTGCTGATGTTCACTTAATATTTGCAATTCACTGACCAACAAATGCTTAATTGCTCTTTAAAATGAGAACATTTCTCTTTTGTCCAGTAATAAAATCTGACCAGTGGTACACTTCTCTGGAAAACTCCTTTATATTTCTGAATGCATCCTTTATTTCTGCTGTAAATTGGCTTGGATGACAAACAAAAGCAATTGTGTAACATATTTTGTGTTACATATTAATGAAATATGAAAGGTGGATACTGTACAGTTTTCACATATTAAGAATTCATTTTGAATGGAAAGTTTCTTCTATGGTATTTTTTTTTTTTATTCTCAACTATTTTATTTTATTTTATTTTATTTTTTTAAAATTTTTATTTAATTTTAAAATCTTTAATTCTTACATGTGTTCCCAAACATGAACCCCCCTCCCAAATAAGAACATTTGAATCAAACAGAGTTCTGGTGTTTTTTTGTTTGTTTGTTTGTTTTTTAAGTTAAAGACAAAAATGAATTACCATTAAGCATCTAACAACATGGGCAAATAAAATATTTGCAGAATAATTCACCACTAAATAACAGACAAGGAATAATTTTCTGGTATCAGATTACCAAATTATGTGTTCAAGGAAGAAGAAGCCATTTGTTAGCAGCTGACCATTAATCCATTGGAAAAACTGTAGATTATTCCTTAGGTAAGGTGCAAAGGTACACCTGGAGACTGAGGACATGCATACACATACTTAAACATATATGAACACACACACACACACAAATGGCATGTAAATTCATTATGCCCCAGAATCAGAAGGAAAAATATTTTCAAATCTGTCTGAATTTGATTTCTCATGCTTTAAATTAACTCCTACCCTCACCAAACATATGATTGGGCATTGTTTTGTTTTTATAAATGGGTAATTAGGATAAATGGAAAATATGTTAATAAAGATGTGCCCCCTACTCAACTTTCACAAGCTTTGAAGTTATGCAGAAAATATTTGATCCAAGCTCTGTTATGTTATTTTGGTCAAGTTGCTATACTGCTCCAAAGCACATAATTTTTCATCTGCAAAACTGAAATGGTAAGGGTACCACAGAGATTTTAATAGATAATAAATATGAATCACATACACAATCTTTAGCAACTAGCAATCGTTCAATAAATGTTAATATTAAGAAAGAAAGAAATTAAAGAAAAAATAAACATGCCAAATTGACTTTACAAAATGGCATGAGTAGAAATATTTCTATTCAGTTCATTGACATTATTTTCTTCTAATGCAAACTGGTATCCTGTAATATAAATATTCCAAATACAATATATTTGAAACCTTGAGTATTTTACTTTGGATCCACAGGGATATACTATATTCAGGTCTCAGGTACAGAGATCTACTAACAATCAATTTTTGTATCCTATTTTGTTTCTTTTTGTTATTTGTGTTAACAGAGAACGTGACTTGATAAATGCTCTATATAATGTGAAACAATCCATGCAAATTCTAATGTAAGAATGATATTTACTAAATAAATTATTACATGTTAAGTTCTGGATATTAATTATAATGTAATGTTTTCTGATAAGAGAAAATTGTCTTTGTCAATATACTGATTTGCTATTCTTTTAAATTATTTGAAAGGATGGCCTTAACATTTCCTTATGACACCTACTGTAACCTTTGATTTTATTTCAGTGTGCCTCAGTTTTCTCATCTGTCCAAAGGAATAATGTCATTTTAAGGAGGCACTAAAAGCATTAAATGAGAAAAGATAAGAAGTGCTTAGTAAAATGAGTATAGAAAAAATGATAGCTCGTAAAATGAGCACAGCATACAAGGTCTGTCCTCACTGACCTCTGTTTACTTCTGCAGCATCACTTACCTGTCATTTCATTCTCATGCTTATCTGTCAGGATTGCAGGATGCCTTTAAATTAGTTTAACAGGGAAATCTCTGCCTTATTTAACAGTTCATGCTATTTCATGAGTCCATAGTTATGACTGTTCAATTTGTTCTGTATGGAAACCCTTATTTTAGCCTGCTGGTAGGCTCTGGTCCACAACTTAAGACAACTGAAAGCTCAACTTCTCTGTATTTTGTATGGTGGTTCAGAAGATAAAAAATCTGCTTGCAATGCAGGAAACCCAGGTTGGATCCCAGGATCAGGAAGATCCCCTGGAGAAGGGAATACCCACTCCAGTATTCTTGCCTGGAGAATACCATAGACAGAGGAGCCTGGCAGGCTACATTCCATGGGGTCATAAAGATTCAGACACGACTGAGCAACTAACACTTTCTTGGAGGGGAATTATTTGTTTATATGCCTTCTACCCTTACAGAATATGAGCTTCACTGGGGTAGTGACTGTATTTGTTCGTGGTTAGATCCCGTGATTCCTGCACAGGAACAAAACACAAAGCAGAAACTTCATACATGTTTGTGGAACAAATTGAAAGGTTTTTTTGAAGTTTAGACAAGCAATGCATCTGCTTAAAGAAGTTTTAAAAATAAACTGGCAACAGTATCCACATCTCTATTTTCCATGCTGCCTAGTATTGTTGATATTACCTTAGTATTTTAAATATCTATGTCCAGACAGATACACTCAATAGATAAAAATAAGAGATATACTTGTTATTGGAAAACTGCTGACTTAAGAAAAGGCAGGTAAAATGCCTTACTTGTGTTGAAAGGTTTTTCTTTTTTTCTTTGGTTAAGTTGCCAAGTGACAAAGTTGACCCTGATAAAGAGTTATGGAGTACCACAGTATTATGCTATAAATACCTATTGCTTTAGATCAATATCCAAGTAATTCCCCACTGTGTTTACAAGACTAGAATACTAAAGTAGGCATACAGAAATCATTTATTTTATACTAACAATAAACTATGGAGAAGCTATTTCCTCACTCAAACTTTCATTTTGCAGTACAAAAATAACAGAAATGCTGACAATTTCTTTAAACACTAGATATATAGGCAAACAACCCTTTGAACCACAGGTGATAGGAGCCGATAATGGAGAGGTATTCAAGTTAAATCTATGCTCTGCAATTGCTCCACTTCTAATCTTTTGCTTTTATTTTAGAAGAAATAAACTTTATATTTGTGCTGATTTGTGGGAGCAAAGAGAATGATGAAGTTGTTATCCTTTAAAGTTAGATTATATTTGTAAAATATAAAGTGAAAGAAATAATTCTGGATCTTGCAAAACTCAAAGAAATGATACATTCTTTGTTCTTAAAAACAAGTTGTAGATTTTTAAAACTATTGATGAAATTTTATACGGTAAAGAATTATTAAAATGTCAGGTAATATGTAGAAAAGACTGTCAAAACCATGCATGATGCATAAATAATGATTTTTGTTTTTTATAATTTAGCTGGTAAAATATTTGCTCTGTTATTTATTTGAACTTGTGGTTATATTTTTTAATAAAATTTTGGTGATAATTTGAGAATGGTTTTTTAGAATATTTACATATTTTAATACCAAGAGATTATTAATAAATTATAAAATACTATTTCTTTTGTATTAAAATATGAGTATTTCACACTATGAGATAAGATTCAGAAAGAAATGCAAAATCAAATTAGCAATTTAGGAATATTAGATACAAAGGTTTATCTGTCATATATTTACAGTTAGTGCTTGCTTCCAAGATCATCTTTATGAAATCCCGTTTCTTTCTTTTACATTTGAAAGAAAACATTGTTATTCCTATGTCTTTTTTAAACCAATCTGTCGACACTGTTATCAAACAACTTTGAACTGATGTTGAGTTGTGTAACAAGTGACAACATCAACTCTCAAGACAGCCGAAATGCTTGCTTCATGAATGCATTTGACAGGTCAGACACCAACCTGATATTTACAAATGTGTAGCGGCAATACGTGAGTATCACAAATAGCCAAGAAATGCTTCTATTTTCTTGGGAAGACAAGTTGATATGCTCTGGAAAAATGTTATATATTAATTATCATTCCTTTGCTCTTGTCTGCACTGTGATTCAGCTCAGGAATTGTATTTTTCAGTTGCAAAATATTTGCCACCTGCTTGTGGATAAAAACTCTGGCCCGTAGGTACTGCTGTTTGTAAATGACTCCCAAAGGCAACAAGACATCGTTTTCCCAGGTGGGCTACTCATTTACTTTCTGTTTTCTTTCTCACACTATTCATCTGTGGTGACAAGTGTCAATTATGGACAGGAGATTTATGGGACAGGAAAGATAAAGCCCAATTTACAAATCATTTCCTGCGCAAGCAGACAGGTGCAATGACAGAGCCGGCTTCCTGTAATTGAATTTCTTGCTGCTATCTACTCAGTCACAAGAAGATGTCAACCTCAAGGATGCTAGCTGTGGAAAAAGTCTTAATACACTATGATTTTGAATGTAGAGATGACAATATAGTCTGGGTTTTAACTTTGGACTCTAAATAGAATATACTAAATTTTTCTCCATGTAATTATAAGGATTTTCCTTACCCTCTTAAATGGCCAATGCCTCAGGAACAAAGCACTAAAGTAGGCTAACTTTAAATCTAATGACAATTATAGGTAAGAAAATAAACTCCACTCTGATGTATCAAAAATTAATTTATATATATATATCTATCAATAAACTAAAATTGAAGAAGAATAAGAATGCATGTTGTAGAAATGTATATTTTTTCATAAGTAACTAGTTTGACTTTTATCATTAAGAGGACGGTTTTCCAACATATACAAACTTTTAAAAATAAAATTTTGATGTTATAAATGTAAATGTTACTTTGTTTCAAAGAATATATAAATATAATGTATATCATCTTGGGTCACCACTTATGATTATACTAATTACAGTTTCCCAGTTCTGAAAAACTCATATACCTCTAACAATTATTTGTACATACTTAGTTTAAATCCACGGAGAAGGCAATGGCACCCCACTCCAGTACTCTTGCCTGGAAAATCCCATGGATGGAGGAGCCTGGTGGGCTGCAGTTCATGGGGTCGCTAAGAGTCGGACATGACTGAGCGACTTCACTTTCACTTTTCACTTTCATGCATTGGAGAAGGAAATGGCAACCCACTCCAGTGTTCTTGCCTGGAGAATCCCAGGGACCGGGGAGCCTAGTGGTCTATGGGTCGCACAGAGTCAGACACACTGAAGCGACTTAGCAGCAGCAGCAGCAGTAGTAGCAGTTTAAATCCAACTTTGCAAGGTGTATGCTAACAGGTGACACTGAAAATAAGTGAAAGTTCTGGAGGTCTACAGAAACTAGAATACAAACATATCTTTGTTTACACATATTTTATTGAATTTTACCTGAAAAATTTCAAACTCCTTTGGCTAACTTGATGATCTTTTCTAAGTGTAACATTTAAAAGTTTTTTAATTACTTTTTTTTGTGGGAAAAAAAGCTTCCAAATAAGTGTAATTCCTTTCAGAAATTGAGAGTCAGAGACAGAGAGAGATGAAACAAACTTTGGACAAAATTTGATTACATTTTTTTAAATCCCACAAATTCTAAGAGTAGAAAAAATGTTATTCAACAGCCATTATTTCCTACTAGACATTAAGTTAATGTCCATTTTTTGTTTGTAATTAATTACTGACAATAATACAGTGAACCATTTTGAACTTCTGTGTGTACTAAAATTTCAAAAATAAGATAATTTTCATTTTGATAAATATTGCTATGTTACTTGAAGCAGTTTTATAAATTTCTATTTCTACTAGGAATTAAAAAAATTTTCCATTTTATATGTCTTATACAATACAATATTGTTATATTTTAATTAATAGCTTATTCTACTTATGTATCAAATGTTCTATTGCTGTTCACTTTTGTATTTCTCTAATTGACTTATGAACCATTTCTGATTCTTCAGTTTCATATTTTTGATTAGGTTGCTTTATTATTTTTTTTCAATTTTTCATTTTTAAAAATAAACATGGGATACTACCCCTTTTTCAGATATATATAACATTTCCTTTCAATGTGTGGCTTGTATTTTCACTTTTATAGTAATTTTATCAGTCTCTTGTTTATGGACTGAGCTTACTGGAAATTCCTTTGCTAATCAAGGGTCATAAAGACAGCAATCTATATTTTCTTCAAAATTGTTTGTTATATTCTTCTCTTCACAATTGTCTTTATTCTATGGAAATATTTATTATTTACAGTACAATAAATGTTTTGATAGCACTATTTACTTAATCATATCACTACTGTTAAATATTTTTGTATATGTCTGAAATATTTGTTCTGTTTTATTAGGCTACTTAGTCTTTTGCTGATAGCATATTTTTAAATTCCACAGCTTTATAATATATCACATCTTTTCTTCAAAATTGTTTTATTCTATTCCTATTCATTTCCCCTTTAGTTCAGAAATTTGATTAACAGATTAAGTTTTATACACACAAATATGCACACACTATTGGAAATTTGATTATAATCACATTGAGTATAAAAATTCAAAGAACAAATCTTGATATTGTTATGTCATGAAGACTTCCAAATGATAAATATTGTTGGCCTTTTCTATACGTTGAGTGAGGTCTTTTCCATGTCATTTAAAAATGTTTTGTAGTTTTCTCTGTAAAACCTTTCATTACACATGGGCACATACAGATTTTTGTGTTTGTTTTTACAACTGTCAATTGCATTTTTTAAAATTATGCTTTTGTTGGATTTAGTCACACAGTAAAGATATCATGTTTTTAATTTTTATTTTATACTGCAGTATAGTTGAGTAGTTTCATGTTTAAATTTTTATTTTATACTGCGGTATAGTTGTGTTAGTTTCATGTGTACAGCAAAGTGCTTCAGTTATATATATGTATATTTGTTCTTTTTCAAATTCTTTTCTTATTTAGGCTATTTCAGAGTATTGAGCAGAGTTCCCTGTGCTATACAGAAAGTCCTCGTTGTTATTTTAAATAAAACAGTGTGTACATGTCAATCCCATACTCCTAATCTACCCCTCTTCTTCCCCTTTCCCGCTTGGTAACCATAAATTTGTTCTCTAAATCTGTAAATCTGTTTCTGTTTTGTTAATGTTTGTATAATTTTTTTTAGATTTCATGTATATGCACTCTCACATGGCAATTTTATTTCTCTGTCTTATTTCACTTAGAATGATAATCTCCAGGTCCATCCTGCAAATAAAAATAAAATTCTGTTTTCTTACTGGCCATTATTTATTTCCCAACTATGGTATGCTCTTCACTGAAACAGATGTGCTCTATAATCACCTAATTTAATCAAGAAAAGTCCTTGCAGAAGCCTTTTTCACCATTTTACAGATAGGAAGTAGATTTTTTAAATTTAAGTAATTTTCCCAAGGTCACTAAACCTACAGCACTAAGAGCTGACAACTACAATATAGATTCTACATGAACGAGGTCTAACTAATTTTTTTTTTTTTTGAGGAAACTGAGCCTAATTATTTGCAGGTTATTGAATATGGATCATAAGAAAAGCATTTTATTCAATGTGGCCATAAAGACCACAAACCATATTTTATAAGAACAAGCCTTGGTGGTCTGTTTCTACTCAAAAATCTCCTTTTCTTTGATGTCCCATTTGTTCTTGTGTTAATACTTGGTTTAGGTCTACTATTCCTAAGGTGACTGCAATCTGTATAGCTATCCTGAACCAAAGAAGGGTTTTGAGAAATGGAAGGTTCTTTCTAAGTGCAAAGCTGCCACTGGTTATTAAAATAAAAGCTTTCTCGTATACAACCTTGTCAGCAATAGCACTTAGTGACCTACAGGGCAACTATTTACTAAAAACAGAAACTCGGTAATTGAGGCACCTATATACTGTATCTCCAAATCTACACCAAAACATACTATGAAGGTTTGAGCTAAATGCCTTTTAAGCCACTAAATTTTCTACTTCGGTATTGTCTCTGCCAAAAATACACTGGTTGACCCTTATTTCCATTATGATATTTCATATCAAATTTCTCATTCATTAGAATTGTAATTATCTTTAGTTTGGATGGGAACAAAATTAGCTTTAGCTTTTAGATCTGTGTCATTTCAGAAATTCTACTTCCAGGAAGTGTTTGTAGATCAGCATGTTGTTAAACAGAAAAGCTGCTTCTATGACTTATGAATCCTGTTTTTGACCTACTGTGATCTTTACATCGACCTCAACCTAATATAATTCACAGGTGAAGAAAAGTTCCAATTTCAGAGTATGCTGAACAGGGACAAAAATTAAGATTTGTTGAGCAGAGGTTTTTTTAAGGCTTTATATTAAAATGTTTCCATATATTATTTCATTCTCTCCACAAAATAAACCACTGAAGTGGCTATTATTGTAGTCTGTAAAAATGAGCATTTTGACATTTGGAAAGGAAAAGGTGAGGAAGCTGGTCCATAAACACATGCAGAAGCTGGTTGAACTGAATTTAAATAAAAATATGCAGGTTATAAAGCTAGTATATTACAGGATTGTATTTCCTGAGCTTCTTGGGTTTGGTGATAGTCAATAGAGAATTTATTGTACAATCATTTCTTGGAAGCCATGGGCGATTGATTCCAGGATCTCCAAGGATACCAAAATCTGCAATGATCAAGTCCTTTATATAAAATGAGATAGTATTTCATATAACTTACACTTATCATATACTTTTTACATTTTTACATTACCTATAAAAACCTAGTACAATGTAAATGCAATTCAGTTCAGTCGCTCAGTTGTGTCCAGCTCTTTGCGACCCCATGAATCACAACACGCCAGGCCTCCCTGACCATCACCAACTCCCAGAGTTTACCCAAACTCATGTCCATCGAGTCAGTGATGCCATCGAGCCATCTCATCCTCTGTTGTCCCCTTCTCCTTCTGCCCCCAATCCCTCCCAGCATCAGTGTCTTTTCCAATGAGTCAACTCTTCCCATGAGGTGGCCAAAGTACTGGAGTTTCAGTTTCAGTATCAGTCCTTCCAATGAACACCCAGGACTGATCTCCTTTAGGATGGTCTGGTTGTAGTGCAAGGGACTCTCAAGAGCCTTCTCCAACACCACAGTTCAAAAGCATCAATTCCTCGGCACTCAGCTTTCCTCACAGTCCAACTCTCACATCCATACATGACCACTGGAAAAACCATGGCCTTGACTAGACGGACCTTTGTTGGCAAAGTAATGTCTCTGCTTTTGAATATGCTATCTAGGTTGGTCATAACTTTCCTTACAGTATATATATATAGCTGTAATAAAATGTAAATGCTATACAAATAGTTGCCTGCATGTTGCAAATTCAAGTTTTGCCAGCTGAATTCCTGGATGTGGAACCTGCAGATACAGAGGGTCAACTGTACTTGAATTTCAGTGGCTATATCTTCCTTGATTATAGGTTAAAGTTTAGTTCTCCCCCAGAACTCATCCCAGTTTGTACTATAGAGACAGAGAGCATTAGAATTAGAACTGTTATGGCAACCCACTCCAGTACTCTTGCCTGGAAAATCCCATGGATGGAGGAGCCTGGAAGGCTGCAATCCATGGAGTCACTAAGAGTCAGACACGACTGAGTGACTTCACTTTCACTTTTCACTTTCATGCATTGGAGAAGGAAATGGCAACCCACTCCAGTATTCTTGCCTGAAGAATCCCAGTGACAGAGGAGCCTGGTGGGCTGCCGTCTATGGGGTTGCACAGAGTCGGACACAACTGAAATGACTTAGCAGTAGCAGGTTCACAATATGATTTCCACGGTGACAGGGACTTTGCTTTATTCACTGAAGCAGAGCCAGCAAGCAAAACAGTAGTAGGGTGTCAGTGGGAACAGAATCAAATTACAGTATCTTTTCCAGTTCAGTTCTTTAATTTTATAGCTGAGGACACTGAAACTCCAACAAATGAAGTGACTCGTTAAAGGTAAATGTTAATTTAGCAGATCAGTAGATTAGAATTCAGTTTTTCTTGTATTATGATCAGTGGGTTTTCCAGTAAGTCAAATAGTTACCAGCTGGGCAGCCACAAGACAATACTTCTCTCAACCATATCTTAGAACCACAAAGAACAGAAACAAAGACCATTCCCACTTTTAGGTACCGTTTTGCTACAGAATTTAAAGAGGTGGGTCACTGGGTATGGTGTGAAGCACTTTCTAGAAATGCTCAGTTGAGGGAATTGACTGAGTGCATGATCAATTATTCATAGTATACTGGTTCATAACCTTCAAAATGCAGCACATATTTGTAAAGTTGATAAATTGAAACGTTGTCTTTCTTACTGTAGACTTAGTCTTACAACTCTGAAAGTCAACAGCAATTTTATTTTCCTTCAGGAATAAAAATTCATTAAGAATAATCACCTAGGAATAAACCTAAGAAGTCAACAGAACTTGTATGAAGAAAATAATAATTCTTTACTCAGCTACACAGATATATATGTAATTAAATAAAGGAACAGAATATGTTCTTGAGATAGGAAGACCCAGTGTTAAGTAGATCTTCATTTTATTCAAATTAATTCACAAATTTAATAAAATGAAAACTCAGTGAAAACTCTAAGAGGCTTTAAAAACTAAAATTTAGGTAGACAAGTATCAATAAATACTTTATAATGAATAAAGTTAAGATAGTTATAATTAAGTGGCATGAATTATATAATATAAAAATCTAAATATGCATTAAGTTAAATAATGTTATATTAGCCAACAAAATAACTAATAAAGAATTAAATAAGATTAGGAAGTCCAGAACAGGCCCTAGGGTCTACATGACCTTGGTATAAAATTTTAAAACCCTGTGAGAAGGATGAACTTTACAGTAAATAATATCAAAGCAAGTGAAAAGATTAATGGGAGGAGAAAGTTAAAAAATACCTTACATTGCATATGAAATATATTCTTGATAGTTTAAATTTTTTTCTTTTTTTTTTTTTTACTTTATTTTACTTACAGTACTGTATTGGTTTTGCCATACATCAACATGAATCCACCATGGGTGTACACGTGTTCCCAATCCTGAACCCCCTCCTTCCTCCCTCCCCATACCATCTCTCTGGCTCATCCCAGTGCACCAGCCCCAAGGATCCTGTATCCTGCATCGAACCTAGACTGGTGATTCGTTTCTTATATGATATTATACATGTCTCAATGCCATTCTCCCAAATCATCCTACCCTCTCCCTCTCCCACAGAGTCCAAAAGACTGTTCTATACATCTGTGTCTCTTTAATATAAAATCAAAGCCATTTAATAAAAGAATGGTGAAGAAGTATTTTTGTAAATTTGTTATGGATAAGCTTTTTCAAAGCATTATAATAGTGATATAAACCATTATGTATGGAGAAGGCAATGGCACCCCACTCCAGTACTCTTGCCTGGAAAATCCCATGGACGGAGGAGCCTGGAAGGCTGCAGTCCACGGGGTCGCTGAGGGTTGGACAGGACTGAGTGATTTCACTTTCACTTTTCACTCTCACGCATTGGAGAAGGAAATGGCAACGCACTCCAGTGTTCTTGCCTGGAGAATTCCAGGGACGGGGGAGCCTGGTGGTCTGCTGACTATGGGGTCACACAGAGTTGGACACAACTGAAGTGATTTAGCAGCAGCAGCAGCAAATCATTAAGCAAAAGATAGACTTATAAAAAGGTAAACTCTGTGTCAAAGAGTGGTATATGTAAAATCAGAACATAACTGGAAACAATTGGTTTGTGTATATATAAATATATATGTATACATATATATCAAATTATATATATATAACTTGTAATTACAATTATTTCATTCACTCAGCAAATATTTTAGTGTCTAATGTATTTTAGGCACTCTTTTAAGTTCTGTTTATTAAGCAATGAATAAAATAGATCATAAAACTATATACATCTATATTTCCAAGGAGTTTATATCCTAATGAGGGTGGGATGCAGATATATAGGAAACAACATGAGTATGTAAAACATATACAAGTATATATATGATAACAGTGAGAAGTGCTAAGAAGGAAAAATAAGGCAGGGTAGAAAGATGAGAAATATTGCTGATGGCTGCAATTTTAGATCCAGCGTATAGATCACCCTGAGTAGCAAAACCTGACCATTTATTCCTTTTTAAGAAACAAAATGGAAGTAAATGGAGGCAAATGCATATACATAATGATATGAATCAGCAGAGTATCTACTTTGCATTTTAAAATGAAATTAAATAAGCTTTTACTGGAGATTTTTAATATTATCAGTAGATATCTGATTCCTGATTCTGTAAAAATGGGAGATGAAGTTGCATTTCTGAAGTATGAAAAAACAAGGCAAAGGACCACTCTTTATTCTGTCAATATCCACAGGAACTCCACCTATCTTCTCTGTCACTTTCTTTCCATGAATTGTTCCTCCTGATTTTTTTTGATTGAATTGTCAGGCATTATCTGTGGAAACCTTTCTACTACTACCTAACTGCCACTTAATATGCTTCTCACATGCTGCAAGACATAAATGTCTGAGAAATGAATAGGAGAAAGATAGCTCTGCATCTGTTGCTAAAGACAGCCTCACTGCACTCAAAGGAAAAGAATACTGGAAAAATTTCTGATTAAATCACAGGATCTATCAAGAAAAAGATGTAAAGACTTAATAGGCATTCTAAGATGGAGGGGTTGTTATATATAAGTCCTAAATTGTGGATATTTGCTCAAAGTACATGTTTTGAAGGGCAATATAGAGGTACCCTGAGGGTCTGCAATTTGTGTTCTAGATTGAAGATAGAAAAACAGTTTCTGTTGGACTGCTTGTATTTACAAGGTAAACTAACAAATCTGTGTAGAAAAGATTTCCAGGGCTTCCGCTGCTTGTTGTAATGCTTATTTTATCTGTTCTGCTCCAGCTTTCCCAATCAGATCAATGCCCAATCACTTACTGACTGCCACTATACTATCTGGGGCTTCCCTGGTATCTCAGTGGGTAAAAGAATCTACCTGCAGTCCAGGAGATGCAGGTTTGATCCCTAGGGTGGGAAGATCCCCTGGAGAAGAGAATGGCAAGTCATGCCAGTCTTCTTGCCTGGAGAATCCCATGGGCAGAGGAGCCTGGGGGGCTACAGTTCAAGGGTTGCAAAGAGTCTGACATGACTTAGCAACTGAGCACATACATATGTATAAATTAGATAACTAATGAGAAACTATTGTATAGCACAGGAAACTCTACTTAATGCTCTGTAGTAACCTAAATGAGAAGGAAATTCAAACAAGAGGATATATATGTATATACATATACACAGCTGATTCACATCACTGTATAGCAGAAATAATAAAGCATTGCAAAGCAACTGCACTCCAATAAAAACATATATAAAAAATAAAACCCTAATTCAGCTTTTGTCACTCCTCTGCTGAAATTCTCTAGTGGTTTCCCAGCTTCATCAGTAAAAACAGCTCAAGTATTCAGAGTAACTAGGTAACTTCACTGCCTACTACTTTCTCCCTTGCTTTTTAGTTATAGTCTTGTGACCAGAATTCACCAGGCATGTTCCAGCTTCATGGCCTCACATATGGTGTTCCATCTGTCTGGAACATTCTTCCCGCCTGTGGTTTGCTCCCTTTCCTCCTTCATATTATTAATGTTACCCTAACAGTTTTTAAACTTGTCAATCAACCTTTGCCTTACCACCCCGTTCCTACTCCCTGTTCCAATTTATTACCATCTAAATCACCATATAGTTTATTAATTTTCTTAGTTATCTCCCCTCCATGTCTCTAGAAGTTTAAAATAAATTTTAAAATTTTATTTTAAAACATATTTAAAACATAAGCTGCAGCTCCAATGAGGATTTCAATTTTTGCATTTTTTCACAACCATTTCTATAGTTTCTATTTCTACACTATTTCTATTATTTCCTGATATAAAATCTGTATCTATGGAATCAATGAACAACTGAAAGAGTTTATGGAAGAAAAGCATAAGCTGGACCTTAAGTATGGGAGAAGATTTGATTAAGCAGGGAAAAAGAAATGTAAATGGGATGATAGTGAAAAGAGAAATTATGCAAGTAAATGTTCAAAGAATCATACGAAAGGTTGAAGCAGTTCATGCTGTACAGAATTTAGTGGATTGAAATCTCCTAAAAATAATCCCACGATGCCCTGGGATGGTTACAAATCACTTTTTGTAAGGAATAGTTCCTCCTTCAATTTCTCTATAACCGTCAAAAGCCACATGTATGATTCCAAACTAAAATGTCCATGTAAGAGAGAAATACTTCTATAGCAAAATAAATAAATAGATAAAAATAAAAGAGCACAATACACAACACCAAGCAATTAAGTGACCAATAACTACTGATTCTGAAAGTGGCTTTCCTTCTAATTCTTCACAAATTTTAATGTCAATTTAGACTTATTAGACATATTTAAGCTACTGGTGAAAAATACAGACTGTAAACTGCCAAGACAGATGAAAGTCAAAGTCATTCATTTATTTTGTTTCTTATGGGAAAAAATACTGGAAACTAAATAAATCTCTTTCTCCCCGTTGTCAATATCTCAGTGTCATCTTTGCAAACTTGCAGAAATATTTTTGAAAATATACTGCTCCCATATACCCTGAATGTTCACACAGATGTAATGATATTTAAAACAGTCACCATTACACACATTAACAGATATCCAAAAGAAAAACTATGTGGTAATCACTATTTATGCTAGAATCATACTTATTTCAACTAAATAATCACTATTTATGCTAGAATCATAATTATTTCAACTTATTTCTCTCTAACTTTAATAGAACTTTTAAAAACATGATTTGACTAGGGAATTGTGGAGGCAGCCTACAATTCTTCTCTACTCTCATAAATTCTTCCAGGAATCCCAGTTGGAAGAGTCTTTATTTTGCTGACATGCCAGAGATTGAAAACTTTACATTTCATCTCATTTAATGGGATAATGAAACTGTAAATGTTTGCTTTGGTGGGAATGAAAATATAAAAAATGCCTTCAGAGTTAGCTAAGTATTAGGTTCCTACAAAGTACCCAAAAGGTTTAGGTATATTTCTCAACTACGCAAATGAATTTAATTAAAGTAAACAGGAATTCCTGATGATATATCCAACACCCTAAAAGTGGGGATGGCACAGAACTATGAACTTAAAAATTATAAAACCAGAGGCATATAAACAGAGATCTAAAGCTAACCTATGTTATACTGAACTGAATGTAGTCTTTTTCTGTGAAATTAATTCTAATGTTTAATAACCCTCAGTGTTAAATAAGTTGCCTTTTCTTTCCCTGATTCCTAAGGTAAATTCCGTGTACAGCTCAAGTCAGTTCACATATTCATGAAATATGTAAATAACACACACTCCCTATAAGTCTAACTGCATTTTCTAAAGCACGAGAGCATCAGCCCCCGGTTTATTTCCAGTTAGGATAAGAGTTGAACAGAATTCTATGAACAACAGTGGAAATCCTAGGTTTTAGTTCAACAGGTGAGAGAAATCAATTCCTTCTTGAAGGAATGAAGTCTCTCTATAAAAATAAAGCAAAACATTTAACTCTCTTTGTGGCAATTATTATTATTTTAATTGGAATATAATTGTTTTACAATACTGTGTTAACTTCTGCTGTACAAAATGTGAATCAGCTACATGTACACATATATCCATACTCTCGTGAGACTTATTTTAACAGAAAATATCATAGTGCATCAACATGCTTAGAACTGTTCATATCTCAATTTAACCTTAACAGAATAATATAGTATATGCTTTGTAAGCATAATGATAAATAATATATTTGAACACAGGAATTTAATGAAACTGATAGAAAAATTAAATTGGACTATAAATTATCAAGCCTATCTAAATTATATCTCCTTACAAAGAAAATACTTGATGACACTACATTGTACCAACCAAATGTTATAATTCTCTGTATTTTCCATGTTAGAAAACCAACCACTGTGAAAATATGTAGTATAGAAAAAAAATTCACCATGACGATAAGTTTAATTCAGTCACTCAGTCATATCCGACTCTTTGCGACCCATGAACCACAGCACGCCAGGGCTCCCTGTCCATCACCAACTCCCAGAGTCTACCTAAATCCATTTCCATTGAGTCAGTGATGCCATCCAGCCTTTTCATCTTCTGTCGTCCCTTTCTCCTCCTGCCTTCAATCTTTCCCAGCATCAGGGTCTTTTCCAATGAATTAGCTCTTTGTATCAGGTGGCCAAAGTATTGGAGTTTCAGCTTTAACATCATTCCTTCCAATGAACACCCAGGACTGATCTCCTTTAGGATGGGCTGGTTGGATCTCCTTGCAGTGCAAGGGACTCTCAAGAGTCTTCTCCAACACCATAGTTCAAAAGCATCAATTCTTCAGTGCTCAGCTTTTTTTATAGTCCAACTCTCACATCCATACATAACCACTGGAAAATCCATAGCCTTGACTAGATGGACATTTGTCGGTAAAGTAATGTCTCTGCTTTCGAATATGCTGTCTAGGTTGGTCATAACTTTCCTTCCAAGGAGTAAGCGTCTTTTAATTTCATGGCTGCAATCACCATCTGCAGTGATTTTGGAGCCCCCAAAAAGAAAGTCAGCCACTGTTCCCACTGTTTCCCCTTCTATCTGCCATGAAGTGATGGGACCGCATGCCATGATCTTAGTTTTCTGAACGTTGACCTTTAAGCCAACTTTTTCACTCTTCTCTTTCACTTTCATCAAGAGGCTCTTTAGTTCCTCTTCACTTTCTGCCATAAGGGTGGTGTCATCTGCATATATGAAGTTATTGATATTTCTCCTGGCAATCTTGATTCCAGCTTGTGCTTCTTCCAACCCAGGTTTCTCATGATGTACTCTGCATAGAAGTTAAATAAGCAGGGTGACAATATACAGTCTTGACGTACTTCTTTTCCTATTTGGAACCAGTCTGTTCCATATCCAGTTCTAACTGTTTCTTCCTGACCTGAGTATAGGTTTCTCAAGAGGCAGGTCAGGTGGTCTGGTATTCCCATCTCTTACAGAATTTTCCACAGTTTCTTGTGATCCACACAGTTAAAGGCTTTGGCATAGTCAAGAAAGCAGAAATATGTTTTTCTGGAACTCTCTTGCTTTTTCAATGATGCAGCGAATGTTGGCAATTTGATCTCTGGTTCCTCTGCCTTTTTTAAAACCAGCTTGAACATCTAGAAGTTCACAGTTCACGTATTGCTGAAGCCTGGCTTGGAGAATTTTGAGCATTACTTTACTAGCATGTGAGATGAGTGCAGTTGTACAGTAATTTGAACATTCTTTGGCACTGCCTTTCTTCTGTATTGGAATGAAAATTGACCTTTTCCAGTCCTGTGGCCACTGCTGAGTTTTCCAAATTTGCTGGCATATTGAGTGTAGCACGTTCACAGCATCATCTTTTAGGATTTGAAATAGCTCCACTGGAATTCCATCACCTCCACTAGCTTTGTTCGTAGTGATGCTTTCTAAGGCCCACTTGACCTCACATTCCAGGATATCTGGCTCCAGGTGAGCGTGAATGATCATACCATTGTGATCATCTGGGTTGTGAAGATCTTTTTTGTACAGTTCTGTGTATTCTTGCCACCTATCTTAATATCTTCTGCTTCTGTTAGGTCCATACCATTTCTGTCCTTCATTGAGCTCATCTTTGCATGAAATGTTCCCTTGGTATCTCTAATTTTCTTGAAGAGATCGCTAGTCTTTCCCATTCTATTGTTTTCCTCTATTTCTTTACATTGATGGCTGAAAACACTTTCTTCTCTCTCCTTTCTATTCTCTGGAACTCTGCATTCAAATGGTATATCTTTCCTTTTCTCCTTTGCTTTTCACTTCTGTTCTTTTCACAGCTATTTGTAAGGCCTCCTCAGATAGCCATTTTGCTTTTTATGCATTTCTTTTTCTTGGGGATGGTCTTGATCCCTATCTCCTGTACAGTGTCACGAACCTCCATCCATAGTTCATCAGGCACTCTGTCGATGAGATCTAGTCCCTTAAATCTATTTCTCACTTCCACTGTATAGTCATGATGACAAACATAAACACAATTCCCAGTTAAAACAATCTTTATTCCATATAATAGAAAAATGAAAACAATAAACTTTAAATCTATTCAGCTAATGAATGAATTGTTCTAACTCTGATAACAAATTTTAAGTAACTGTTTTTTCCCTATCACTTTCAGCTCTGCTTCCCTGGTGGCTAGATGGTAAAGAGTCTGCCTACAATGTGGGAGACCCAGGTTTGATCCCTGAGTCAGGAAGATCCCTTGGAGAAGGAAATGGCAACCCACTCCAGTATTCTTGCCTGGAAAATCCCATGGATGGAGGAGCCTGGTAGGCTATAGTCCATAGGGTCGCAAAAAGAGTCAGACACGACTGAATGACTTCACTTTTTCTTTCAGCTCTGTCTGGACTAAATTACACCCACAATACCATGCCAAATAGTGATTATGGAAGGAATGGTACTTAACCTCACCATTTTTTTTTTCTTTCTAAAATAGAAAGTTTTAAGGAGCTGAATGTTTTTAATGAAAGTTAAAAAATTATTTTTAAGTTTCATGCTGTAAAGTATACAATATTTGAATCAAGCTTGCTTGTACTCCCCTTAGTCTGATTCGTACAAACGAAATTTCACAGCATTCAGATCAAGCAGTTAGCAGACAGTGGAAAAGTAAGAACAATATGGTAAAATATGTGTGCACTTATGCTACATGTTAATGCAGATCAGTCTTTATAACTGTGTTGCTTATCCCTTGAGGACTGTAATTCCATCTTGTCCTCTTCATTCTAGGGAAAGCTCTCATCCAGACTTCAAGTCTGGAAGAAACCAGGAAGATTTACTAATAACAAAAGCACCTTCTATGGTAACCTGAAAGTAGGGAAAGTAGTGAATAATTTCTACTTAGTTCTCAAATATTAATATTTCTTTATGATGGATATGGATGTGGGCATTTTTGTTTGGATGTCAGCACTCTCAGAATAGAGAAAGAACATTATCCTGAATTCTCCCACTGGCAGTGTTCTCAGTAAAGGGTGTAGGGCGGGAGAGATGTGTTGGAGCAGAATAAGCTAACAGTATCAGAGAGTCACAGAAACCTGAAGCTATCCAAAGAGAAAGCTATTCTTTGAATCTCATGAAATGCTGGCCATTTTTAATCTTTTGAGGTTTAATCACTAATGAGTGATATGCTACATGATAACTCTGTCTCAGGCTCTAATCATCCACTTGCTCAGGATGCTAGAATCTTTTCTCTGGGGTTCAATAAGCTGAGCCCACAAGCCCTTCAACACCTGCTCTTGCTACCACAGAACAGATTTCAATACATAAGAGGAAAAAGACTTTATTTTTTCTTTCTTTTTTTTTTGGCTGCTATAATTAGTAGAATCAATGCACTATTAATTCAGATTATAAAATATATAGTTAGTTGATATTTACATGTGGATTTTTAAAACCCAGTTAATATGGCAATTTTTATAAATAATTAAACTATCTTTCAATTTCAGAGATCTCCTTTCCTTGAAGGGTACAAAATGGAATAATCTTAATTTATGTAATTCTGTTTGAAATGATGGCTACTTTAAAAAGTGAAATAAAGTGAAAGTCACTCAGTCATGTCCGACTCTACAGTGATCGCATGAACTATACGTCCATGGAATTCTCCAGGCCAGAACACCGGAGTGGGCAGCCGTTCATTTCTCCAGGGGATCTTCCCAACCCAGGGATCGAACTCAGGTCTCCTGTATTGCAGGTGGATTCTTTTTAGCAGCCAGACACCAGGAGAGCCCACTTTAAAAAGTGTTGTATATCAAATATTTTACCATATAAAATGCTGATAATAAGAAATCATAGTAGTCATCAAAACTATAAATGTTTCTAGGTAAAACTTTTTTCCAGCACTCACCACATAAAACTTTAACTGAAAGGTAATACTGATTTATAAAATAATGACTTGTAAAGAAATTATCACTTATACTGAAACAATGCCAAAAATTCCTGGTGCCCAATAAGGTTAATCAAAGATGTTCTTATTATATATGCTATTCAAATAAAATCCATTTTTCAAATTTCATAAATTATAGTCATATAATTTATTTAATCAAACAAAAGTATATGAGAAAATGAATACAAACCTACCCAAGTAGCTTGGTTGTGTTCAACTCTTTGCGACCCCATGAACCTCAGCACGCCAGGCCTCCCTGTTCATCACGAACTCCCGGAGTCAACCCAAACCCATGTCCATTGAATTAGTGATGCCATCCAGCCACCTCATCCTCTGTCATCCCCTTCTCCTCCTTCCTTCAGTCTTTCCCAGCATCAGGGTATTTTCCAAAGAGTCGGCTCTTCGCATCAGGTGGCCAAAGCATTGGAGTTTCAGCTTCAACATCAGTCCTTCCAACACCCAGGACTGATCTCCTTTAGGATGGGCTGGTTGGATCTCCTTGCAGTGCAAGGGACTCTCAAGAGCCTTCTCCAACACCACAGTTCAAAAGCATCAATTCTTCTGTGCTCAGCTTTCTTTACAGTCCAACTATCACATCCATACATGACCACTGGAAAAACCATAGCCTTGACTACACGGACCTTTGTGGACAAAGTAATGTCTCTGCTTTTGAATATGCTATCTAGGTTGGTCATAACTTTCCTTCCAAGGAGTAAGCGTCTTTTAATTTCATGGCTGCAATCACCATCTGCAGTGACTTTGGAGCCCAGAAAAATAAAGTCAGCCACTGTTTCCCCATCTATTTGCCATGAAGTGATGGGACCAGATGCCCATCACTATACAATTAAAATATAAGATAGTTTATTCTTGAGCAGATGTAAGTAAGAAACAAAATAAGTGTTTATGTAGAGACTAGGAAGTAAAATTAGCATTAATGTAACTTCTGATGTTAATCAATATGAGTAGTTACACAATTAAATAAACAATGTAGATAGATGTTTTGTTTAAGCTTCACTTACATCAGAAAATAACATCCCTCAGTTCTTACTTTTTAAAAGGCAAATAAAGTAAGGTCAGGAGTATGGGAAGCAAGCTTTTAAGAGGTGAATTTTAACCATTTTAGTTACTTTATACTTGGTTGACAGTCCTTGACATCTTTATTGCTTTATCAGGCAGCTAACAAGTACATTTAAAAAGACTAAAAAGGGGTATGTTTTTGAATAGTGTTCAATGAGATGAATGATTATAGTTAATTTGCATTTTCATGGTGCTGAGTTTTGGAATAAATTACTTGGCCTATGACATAAGTCAAGTTAATATAAATTTTGGTTATGGCTTCAATGGAGAAAATTATACCTTCCAACCCCCAAGTAACTTTTCAGTTTCATTGTGGAAGACACGGAAAATTGAATGAAAATCAGCGAAGGAAACCCCCTCAGTAGATGACAACTAATTCTCTCCTATATTGTTAAGACTGTACACTGAAATAACTCCTTTGTAAAACAATTTAACAACAAGTACAACATCTTCGACTAACTAATCTTATTTCTGTAAATGTATCCTAAATAGTCAATGTACGGCAAAACCAATACAGTATTGTAAAGTAAAATAAAGTAAAAATAAAAAGTTAACAAACAAAAACAAAAGATGCTAAAAGGTGTGCCTTTAGAAAAATAGGAAAGGATTACCAATAGTGGTGAAGATTTGAAAACAATCTATTGAATATTCTCCATATATTAATATATAAAGCTACTGAAAGTAATGTTTTTAAGAAACACTTCATTTCAAAAGGAAATGATACTATATGATATTAAAGAAAAAGTAGAATATAGAATCAAATTAACACTATTAATGACAATTTGGGAAAACTTTAACAGTTGGTGATCATTTCCTTTCCTGTTTGAATGCTGTACATATATGAACCTCTTATTCTCCCTAATAAACACATGTAGCTTTTATAGCCAGAAACAATAAATGTTATTATAAAAGAGTCTCATATAGTAAAAGATTCTTATTTGGTATAGTAAAACATATAAAAATAAAATTTAAAATATATACATAAACAGAATAAAATGCATTCTTTAATTTTTTTTGATTGAAAAATCAAACACAAGATATTTTTCATATGATTCCCATTTTTAAGAAATAAAATTAAAAAAAGATATTAATCATCAGAGTTAAGTATTCCTTAGTATAAAGCCTAAATCAGACATGGATGGACCTAGAGACTGTCATACGGAACAAGAAAAACAAATACTGTATATTAATGTATATATGTGGAATCTGGAGAAATAGTACAGATGATTTTATTTGCAAAGCAGAAATTGAGACACAGAAATAGAGACCAAACATATGGACATCAAGAGGGGAAAAAACAGGTGGGAAGGATTGGGAGACTGGGTTTGGCACACATACATTACTGAGACTGTGTATAAAAAAGATAACTAATGAGAACCTACTGTATAGTTCAGAGAACTCTACTCAATGCTCTGTGGTGGCCTAAATGGGAAGGAAATCCAAAAGAGGCATGTATGTATGCATGTATGTGAATATATATATATATATATATACAATATATATACACACATACACATGTATACATACATATATATATATACACACACACATACATGCTACATGCATACCAAATCACTTTAGTCATGCCCGACTGTTTGTGACCCCATGGACTGTAGCCCTCCAGGCTCTTCTGTCCATGGGATTCTCTAGGCAAGAATACTAGAGTGGGTTGCCACTTCCTCCTCCAGGGTATCTTCCTCATTCAGGGACCAAACTCGTATTTCTTATGTCTCCTGCATTGGCAGGTGGGTTCTTTACCGCTAGCACCACCTGTGAAGCCCATATATATGTATGTGCTGTGCTCTGCCCAGTTGCTTTAGTTGTGTCCACCTTTTTGTGACCCCATGGACCATAGCCCGCCAGGCTCCTCTGCCCATGGAATTCTCCAGGCAAGACTGGAGTGGCTTGCCATTCCCTTATCCAGGGGATCTTCCCAACCCAGGGATCAAATGTGGGTCTCCTACATTGCAGGCAGATTCTTTGCCATCTGAGCCACCAGGAAAGCCCAAGTATATGTATACATATAGCTGAGTCACATTGCTGTGCAGTAAAAACTAACACAACATTGTAAAGCAACTATATTGTTGATGTTGTTCAGTTACGAAGTCATGTCCGACTCTTTGTGACCTCATGGACTAGAGCCTGTCAGGTTCCTCTGTCCATGAGATTTCCCAGGCAAGAATACTGGAGTGGGTTGCCTTTCCTTCTCCAGGGCATCTTTCCGGATTAGTCATTGAATCCACGTCTACTCCAATAAAAATGATTAAAAAAAAATTCAAGCAGAGATTTCCTTGCCCTGTAAGAGAACCAGACTAAGGAAGATGGTTTCAGTCTGGGAAAATGGGAACTTGGAGGCAACAGCACCATTCTTAGTACCAACTGGCAGCCAGACACAGATGGTAGCAAATACATTAGAAAAAAATGAGCATTTTAGGGATGGCCTTTCTCTTCATGTTTTCTATCCTTCCTGTGTTGTATGTTATATTTCCAGTCCTTTTATCTCTCTTTTCAGTTCTTCTGCTTCTGTACTGGAGTCTATACTTTTTTCACCATTATTTTCTATTCTATCAACTACTTTATTCCTGCCTGCATTTACTTATTCCATTGTCCGGTTTCTATAAAACATAAGTTCCATTTGACAACAGCTGTCTTAACATGCACAATAGAGCCTATTTATAATGTTTGAAAATTAGTAATAAAAATAGTCATATTGAAACAATCTCTTTGGGTTCACATTGAGGCTAAACAAATATTTCATAGGAAATATTTCTTTTCATTAAGGGAAATATCTAAAGTATGATAATTTTTAATTTTTTCCTTATATTAGAACACAGTTGATTAACAATATGTTAGTTACAGGTGTACAGCAATGATTCAGTTATAGATATATGTCTATCTATTCTTTTTCAAATTCTTTTCTCATTTAGGTTATTATAGAATACATAATTTGTAAAATACAGTGAATAAAAATAAATTACATCAAAAAATGCTGGGAAGTTTCTGTTATATGAGTAAGTTGCTTTATTTTTAAGAAGTCTTAATATGGGGAAAAATCCTATATAATACACCCATTACCACTACTCCTATTATGTTGTCTAGTATTAATTATCAGTTATTTAATTGGCACAGTAAACATCCTAATAACTGCTATGGTGATTCAATTTCGGAGGTGAAGAATTTTAGAGCTGGGGAACATTTAACAGTGTAGCATAAAAAGACATCTGAGTGCAAAGGGCCAGAGGCACTTCCGGAGACCTGCCCAGCCCTCTCATATGTCCTAACTTACTTCACAATTATTAATGATAACATGCATCTACTGAGTAACAAGTCCAACTTAACAGACATGTCCTACAACCATACCAAGCACTAGAAACACAACCTTAAAATCATGTTGGTGAGCATTATTCAAAAGAATACAGGTGCCAACTTTTTAAAGAGCAACAGCTTGAGTATCTGCTGGTCTTTCTTTGCTCAACTTTTTACTACACAGCACTAAGCTTTTGAATTATCAGGAATTGATTTCTAAAAATCTTTTCTATTTAATAATGAATATGCAGCACATTATCTATATTTCAGACCAAGAATACAACAGACCCTTTCTAGCTTCCTAAATAATGTGACACTAAATCCTTATAAGTTTCTCATTACCTGAATGTGTCAAGTAGCTCATAACATTAGAAGTTACTCTTAGAGAATCAACTTGAAATATTTAGGGCTTTTCTCCGTGGAGCTACAGATATCTTTAGAGGCCTTGAAAGCTATAGTTTGCCTTTGAATATGTATTACATTTACAGAATTTTTAGGTTGTATGTGAAACAATTTAATAGCAAACATCTGCATGTTTTAAATAGTATCTTCTCTTTTAAATGACTACTTATCAGGTCCCAAGTCACTTTTTTATATGAAATTAATAATTTACACATGTGTAATAGCTATGATAAAAGTCTACAGCATATAAAAAAAGCAGAGACGTTACTTTGCCTGCAAACGTCTGTATAGTCAAAGCTATGGTTTTTCCAGTAGTCATGTATGGATGTGAGAGTTGGACCATAAGGAAAGCTGAGCATCATTGATGCTTTTGAACTGTCGTGCTGGAGAAGACTCTTTAGAGTCCCTTGGACTGCAAGGAGATCCAACCAGTCCATCCTAAAGGAGATCAGTCCTGGGTGTTCATTGGAAGGACTGATGCTGAAGCTGAAACTCCAATACTTTGGCCATCTGATGTGGAGAGCTGACTCATTTGCAAAAACCCTGATCCCAGGAAAGATTGAAAGCAGGAAGAGAAGAGGATGACAGAGGGCAAGATGGTTGGATGGCATCACCACTCAATGGACATGAGTTTGAGCAAGCTCCGGGAGATGGTGAAGGACAGGGAAGCCTGGCGTGCTGCAGTCCATGGGGTCACAAAGAGTAAAACAGGACTGATAACTGAACAACAGAAGCAACACATAAAGTATTAATTGAGTTAAGTAATTATTTTCTATGTCAGTTGGTAAAAATGACTAAGTAAATCTAAGGCATATATTTTTTCACTTCACTTCTAAAGCAGAATCATATGTTTTCAGAGATTTCTTGTTGATTATTGAGTTTCTATATTATATAAACCAATGGCGGTGATTTCAAGATTCTCTGGATGTATTTGTTAGGTATGGCTTCTAAATTTGTAAGCAATGTACTGATAAGAACAAATATTGAAATCATTTAGAAATCAGAAAGAAAACAATACTTAGCCCTGACAAGAGAATACTAAACTACAACCTTAAAATGGAATGTATGTGCAGGCATGCGGGTTCAGCTGTGTCCGACTCTTTGAGACTCCATGGATTGCAGCATGCCAGGCTCTTCTATCCATGGGATCTTCCAGTTAAGAATACTAGAGTGGGTTGTCATTCCCTTCTCCAGGGGATCTTCCTGATCCAGGGATTGAACCTACATCTCCTGTTTCTCCCGTATTGGCAAGCAGATTCTTTACAACTTTGGAAGCCCAAGATGGAATGTAGTAAATTTCATATTGTGTATTTAGTAACACTACCTGCTGTATTTACTAAGGGTCATTTCTCCTAAGCTAATCTTTGCCAAACATATTGGACACTTTGAATCTCCTCTCTTCTCTCCTTTCCTTATGCTATGATGAAAGCAGGTATAAAGGCAGATGTCCTTGGGGCCTTTATTCTCTACTGTGTAAGTTGTATGTTCCCCTGTATAGCTATAAAACAATCTTACAGAAAACCTATAACCTTCTGGCTTTGGACTTTTTTATAGGGATTTAAAGAAGATTTACTAATTGAATTATATTTTAGATAAGGTAATAAGGAAACGTTTCGGGCAAAGGTGTGGGTCAGCAGTGGCCTGCTCCAGGGTCAGGGGCACTGAGTGCAATAGTGCTTGCATTGGACATATTGAAGGAGGTTGCCATTATCTTCATTACTTCCAACACAGCTTGGCCTCAGGTCAAGCAAGAGGGCAGGAACACAGCACAGACCATCAGAAGAAAATTGGATTAAAGATTTACTGAACATGGTCCAACCAATCAAAACAAGACCCAGTTTCCCCCTCAGTCAGTCTCTCCCATCAGGAGGCTTCCATAAGCTCTTATCCTTATCCATCAGAGGGCAGACAGAAGGAAAACCACAATCACAGAAAACTAATCAAACTGATCATATGGACCACAGCCTTGTTTATCTCAATGAAACTATGAGGCATGCCATGTAGGGCCACCCAAGATGGATGGGTCATGGCAGACAGTTCTCACAAAACGTGGTCCACTGGAGAAGAGAATGGCAAACCACTTCAGTATTCTTGCCTTGAGAATCCCATGAATAGTATGAAAAGGCAAAAAGGTATGTATGACGCTGAAAGATGAACTCCCCAGGTCGGTAGTTGCCCAATATGCTACTGGAGAACAGTGAGGAAGTAACTCCAGAAAGAATGAAGAGACAGAGCCAAAGCAAAACTAACACCCAGCTGTGGATGTTACAGGTGATAGCAGTAAAGTCCAATGCTGAAAAGAGCAATATTGCATAGGAACCTGGAATGTTAGGTCCATGATCAAGGTAAATTGGAAGTGGTCACACAGGAGATGGAAAGAGTGAACATCAACATTTTAGGCATCAGTGAACTAAAATGGACTGGAATGGGTGAATTTAACTCCAGATGGTGATTATATCTACTACTGTGGGCAAGAATCCCTTAGAAGAAATGGAGTAGCCATCATAGTCAACAAGAGAGTCTGAAATGCAGTACTTGCATGCAGTCTCAAAAATGACAGAATGATCGCTGTTCATTTCCAAGGAAAATCATTCAATAGCACAGTAATCCAGGTCTATGTCCCAACCAGTAATGCTGAAGAAGCTGAAGTTGAATGGTTCTATCAAGACCTACAAGACTTCCTAGAATTAACACCCCAAAATGATGTCCTCTTCATTATAGGGGATGGAACCCAAAAGTAGGGTGTCAAGAGGTACCTAGAGTAACAGGCAAATTTGGCTATGGAGTACAAAAGAAAGCAGGTCAAAGGCTAAGAGAGTTTAGCCAAGAGAATGCATTGGTCATAGCAAATCCCTGTTCCAACAACACAAGAGAAGACTCGACACATGGACATCACCAGATGGTCAATACCAAAATCAGATTGGTTATATTCTTTGCAGCCAAAGATGGAGAAGCTCTATACTGTCAGCAAAAACAAGACTGGGAGCTTATTGTGCCTCAGGTCATGAAGTCCTTATTGCCAAATTCAGACTTAAACTGAAGAGAGTGGGGAAAACCACTAGACCATTCAGGTATGTCCTAAATCAAATCCCTTATGATTATACAATAGAAGTGAGAAATAGATTCAAGGGATTAGATCTGATAGACAAAGTGCTTGAAGAACTATGGATGGAGGTTCATGACATTGTACAGGAGGCAGTGATCAAGAACATATCCAAGAAAAAGAAATGCAAAAAAGGCAAAATGGTTGTCTGACAAGGTCTTACAAATAGCTGAGAAAAGAAGAGAAGCTAAAGGTAAAGGAGAAAAGAAAAGATATACACAAGTGAATGAAGACTTCCAAAGAATGGCAAGGAGAGATAAGAAAGCCTTCCTCAGCAATCAATGCAAAGAAAAAGAGGAAAACAACAGAATGGGAAAGACTAGAGATCTCTTCAAGAAAATTAGAGATACCAACGAAACATTTTCATGCAAAGATGGGCTCGATAAAGGACAGAAGTGGTATGAAACTAACAGAAGCAGATGATATTAAGAGGTGGCAAGAATACATAGAAGAACTGTACAAAAAAGATCTTCATGACCCAGATAACCACGATGGTGTGATCACTCACCTAGAGCCAGACATCCTGGAATGTGAAGTCAAGTGGGCCTTAAGTGTCACTACAAACAAAGCCAGTGGAGGTGATGGGATCCAGTTGAGCTATTTTAAATTCTAAAAGACGATGCTGTGAATGTGCTGCACTCAATATGCCAGCAAATTTGGAAAACTCAGCAGTGGCCACAGGACTGGAAAAGGTCAGTTTTCATTCCAATCCCAAAGAAAGGCAATGTCAAACAATGTTTAAACTATCACACAATTTCACTCACATCACACTCTAGTAAAGTAATACTCAAAATTCTCCTAGCCAGGCTTCAACAGTACGTGATCCATGAACTTCCAGATGTTTAAGCTGGATTTAGAAAAGGCAGAGGAACCAGAGATCAAATTGCCAACATCTACTGGATTACTGAAAGAGGAAGAGAGTTCCAGAAAAACATCTACTTTTGCTTTATTGACTACGCCAAAGTCTTTGACAGTGTGCATCACAAGAAACTGTGTAAAATTCTTAAAGAGATGGGAATACCAGACCACCTGAACTGCCTCTTGAGAAATCTGTATGCAGGTCAAGAAGCAACAGTTAGGACTGGACATGGAACAACAGACTGGTTCCAAATAGGAAAAGGAGTACGTCAAGGCTGTATAACTTATATGCAGAGAATATATAAGTATATAACTTATATGCAAGGCTTATTTAACTTATATGCAGAGTACATCATGAGAAATCCTGGGCTGGAGGAAGCACAAGCTGGAATCAAGATTGCCAGGAGAAAATATCAATAACCTCAGATATGCAGATGACACCACCCTTTTGGCAGAAAGCAAAGAAGAACTAAAGAGCCTCTTGATGAAAGTGAAAGAGGAGAGTGAAAAAGTTGGCTCAAAACTCAACATTCAGAAAACTAAGATCATGGCATCTGGTTCCATCAGTTCATGGCAAATAGATGGGGAAACAATGGAAACAGTGTCAGACTTTATTTTTTTGGGCTCCAAAATCTCTGCAGATGGTGACTGCAGCCAAGAAATTTAAAGACGCTCACTCCTTGTAAGAAAAGCTATGGCCAATCTAGACAGCTTATTAAAAAGCAGAAACATTACTTTAGCAACAAACATCCATCTAGTCAAAGCTATGGTTTTTCCAGTAGTCATGGATGTGAGACTTGGACTATTAAGAAAGCTGAGCACCAAAGAATTGATGGTTTTGAACTGATGTTGGAGAAGACTCTTGAGAGTCCCTTGGACTGCAAGGAGATTCAACCAGTCCATCCTAAAGGAAATCAGTCCTGAATATTCATTGAAAGGACTGATGCTGAAGCTGAAACTCTGATACTTTTGCCACCTGATGTGAAGAACTGACTCATTAGAAAAGACCATGATGCTGGGAAAGATTGAAGGTGGGAGGAGAAGGGGACAACAGAGGATAAGATGGTTGGATGCTATCACTGACATGATGGACATGAGTTTGAGTAGGCTGCAGGAGTTGGTAAAGGACAGGGAAGCCTGGCGTGCTGCAGTCCATAGGGTCATAAAGAGTCGGACATGACTGAACTGAATGTGGAAATAAATTGACATTTTCCATGCATGATACTTGGAGGCATGTCCCAGGAATGCATGGTATAAAAAGTAGTAGCCTAGAAACAAAGGTGTGCAATAAAGAAGGTAACTAAATTGAGAGGATCATTTATTTAAGACCCAGCTTTGTGCTCGTTTGATACTTTTTAGGTACGAATTATGGACCATAGTTGATTCCCAGACATTTTTCAGGATACTCCATTTTAACCCTAGCAAGCAATTAATCCAACGATGAACTTTGTTTTAATAAGGTCTTGGCCTATGAAGGCTTAATATTGGAAGCATTTGTACTCTATCAGAATTATACAGAATGACACGTACAAATATCAGTTGCTTGGGCATAACTAACTTTGCAAGAATAAAACAAGTAAGTGATGTCCTTCCTTCATATCAACCCAAGTCACCCCCTAACTCCTTCAGCTGTTATGAAAGCAGACATCTTGACCCTGTCTAGCACCTCAATATGTGAAACCGGCTCCTGCTGTCATCACAGCTGGCTTAAGAACCCCTTGGAGAGTCATTAGCTACAGAAAGTAATGAAATATTTTATCTAATCAGGTTACAATATGAACTGGAACTCTTAACCCTCCTTAACTTCAGCTATCCAATAACCACAGCTCTTATTCTCACCTCTATACCTTCTTCATAATCATTTCTGAATCTGAAATTCTCTACTGTTTCCTTTTGATCAAAATAGTACGCTTCATGAAGAGCTAAGCCAATTATGGCATTATCCTTCTTAGAAGAAAAATGTATTTAAAAACATATCATACTCCTATGTGCTAATATCTCTCTTGCTAATTCATAGATTTCTTAAATGAAATTATATATATATATATACACACACACACATACATATGTGAAAACACTAACATAGTGCTTGGTATATAATATGGCTCTCAAAAGTGTTAGTTTCTTTCTCTTGCTTTTGTTTTGCCTACAAATTCGAGCACAGTTTTCAGTGCATGGCAGAATAAATTGGCCTGTATGTCTCCATAGCTTGCCACTATGCTGCCATCTGCTTGGTGAGAAAGTGAAAGAAACATGTAGGAAGAAACTATTTTGAATCAGTCATTTTGAAGGCAATAAGTTCACTGATTCACAATATTTCATTGGAGGTTTGTGGACCAGTGCTATTCCTTAGGTAGTTTAGATTAAAAATGAGAAAAAGACAAATAATGCTAAAAATTAATGCAATTTAAGTTATGACAAGTTCATTTAATCTAAAAGATGTCCTTAATCATAAAATTTTATGTTCTGCTAATACGGTTTTTAAACACAATTGTTTTTAAGAAATAGTGGAGATAAAACCATACAGGATTTTATTTTTATTTCCTTGCTTTGTTGTCTATTTTATTATCTTTATGGTGATGATGTTCTAATAAGATTAGCTATTAAAGCTTCATGAGGTCTTCCTTATCTGTCAGTAGTTTTATTTAAAAAAAAATTCTTTTAAAGTTTCTTGGAATTCTAGAATCAGGAAACTATTATTATGGCTGACAGAAAAACTGGTGGTCTTTTCTGATCAATACAGCTAACTTTTCTAGTGTTTCAACCTCTCAATCTTTGCTGTCATTTATATTTCAATTCTTAACACAAAAATAACCTGTAACACATTTAACACATAATGTGTGTTTAATAGTTCACTTTCTTACTACAGTCACAATTCAATTCAATTTAACAAATATTTACTAAGAGTTTACTATGTTCACACATTTCTTTGTGTTACAGGAATAAGATCTCTACCACACTGAAGCTTACGCTACCCAGAAGAAAGACAAACAATAAATCAACAACTAAAAAATTATATAAAATGAAAGGTGAAAAGTGTTCTGACATAAAGCACAGAAGAGCAGGGTCAGGATGTTAGGTGCTAAGAATTAAAAAGCTGTCACATTCCATAGGTTGTCAGAATAGACCTCACTGAGAAGGTAGGCTCTGAAGAAGGATTTGTGGGAGATGAATTAGTTAGCCAAACAGATATCCAGGTTAAGATAATTCTAAGGTAGTGAGAATACCACAAACAAAGGTCCAAAGTTGGGAGCATTTCTGGTGTGTTTTAGAACCAGCAACGGAACTGACATGGCTGGAATAAGTGAGTGAGGGGCAATCACAGAAGATGAGACCAGAGTGGTTAAGGAGGTGGGGAGGAAGCAGAGCACAGAAGGCCTGGAGGACTTTTGCTCTGAGTGAGATAGAGTGTTATGACAGTTTTCTGGGCAGAGGAATAAAATCGTATATGCTTTAAAAAGAATCTATTTGCTGTGTTGAAAACTGTTAGAAGAGACATGTTGGTAAGTTTTGTTGTCATCAGATAAGAAAGGCTGGTGGCCTGGAATAGCTGAACAGCCATGGAAGTGAAGAAAGTAGTCAGATTCTACATACATATTTTCTAAACATATAAATATGTTGAGGATAGAATCAACAGGATTTCCTGAGACTGCATATATTAATAATCAAATGACCACGTGTTATCATACTTTTATAATATCATATATAATCAGTTTATTTAGTAACCAATAACTGATAATTATTAACTCACATAGAAAACAAAATTATTAATACAATGAAATAGTTCATTTTACATTTTTTTTCAATTCATGTAGTAAGTTGAAAAATAAATTTTCTAGGATGAGGATCTCTTTTAATAATATATTTTTACTAGATATTTAGATGATGGACTGTGTGTAAAATTGGGTAAAATGTTACAATAAGTAAGTATGTTAGATAATTAAAGATGTGACCTACTGGTAAAATCTGTAACACACATTGTGTGCTAGTATTAATAGGTTACTTATTGAAGTAAGAGAAACCATTGATCCATTTCATTGATTAATTAACCTTCTTGTGAAACTGAAGAAATTTTATCCAATATTATACTGTCAAGCTTTGTTTTATTTTTCTTCTAAGTGCTTTAATAAATGTTGTATTATAATACTAAGAAGCTTCAGCATGTTGGAATATTCTGAAGATTCAACAAAAGCATAGGGAAGTATTTTGATACATAAGTAAAACTCAAATAAAGATTCAGTAAATTAGTTATTTCATTCCAAAACAGAATTCTTTAAAATTAACATTACATTGCAGTGATAGGAAAAGTGATTAGAGACTGAATATGCTTGGTTATTTTAAACGAATACAATCATTAGCACAAAATGATTTGTAGAGCAATTTTACTTCACTAGGGAGAAAAACAACTCCCTTTCATATTTAGTAAATATATTTAAGAATGTAGCCAGCAAAATCAGGTTTGGTGGAAGTATAATGCTTACTTTTCCCTTCCATGGTTTTAGAAAGATGATAGTAGACACAGGTCAGATGTGCAATTACAACTGAGGAAAATAAATATATTTTATAATAAAAATATGTTGCATTTTTTATAATAAATGAAATTTCATAAGCATTAGTCAGAAAATATAATTTAGAAAATTATATTTAAAGCTTACACAGCTTTACTAGTACTTAATGCTTTAGAGACAAGACGGCCCAACACAATTAGCCAAGTCCTAAGGCAGCATTAAAATGCTGAAATACAGGACTGTGGGAGCTTACCAAGTCAGAAGTTTTCCAGAATAATTTTGATTAGTTGAAACATAATTTCACTCATAAAATGTCTCATGTTTACAAAAGAATTTGTATATTTGTATGTATTTTATTCTCATCTAATAATTTATAAATAAAATAGAAGTTGCTTTGCTTACTTGTCCTAAGCCCTATGAAGAAGGTTTACAAGGACACAACTTACACCTGAAGAAGATATCAAATTTGCATTTATATGTCTCTCTTTTAAATCAGTATATCTCAACCTGCTATAGAAACATCTGGCATATGTATTTAAATTATAAAGAACTGGCTACATATGTTAAACAGGAACATGACTAGGCTCCAACCCAGTTACCTACAGAATCAGGACTTCCGAAGTTCAGGTATCAGTGTCTGCACTTGGAACAAGTACCTGACATGAAGTTTGGGAACAAAATTTTGTGAATCTAAGAATGGGCAACATCAATACACTGTTGTTTGACTACATATATATACAAACATACAAATATATGAGAGTGGCTGAGGGTATGGTCCATAAAGAGTCATAGAAAAAGGGAGGCTTGAGGAAGTCTTTAAGGATGGATAGAATTTGGATTTGTAGAGGTGGAAAGTAGGCATTTCTGGTGAAGGGTCTATATGATAAGGGAATACTTTGAACACAATTATTAGATTACTTAGATGGTTAAAGTGGCCAGAGCTAGACTGTGGTTAGCAGGCTGCCATATCTGCTGTGGTATACTACCCAGGCCCACAGCTCCTCTCCTTTAGTACTAAGTATGTTAAGCTTATGGTTGAGTGGCCCTCTGAAAACTTTTCTAGTCTAATAAGAGCTTCATCAGCATCAAGATGGCAGAGTAGGACATGCATTCATTTTCTCCTGAGAGAAAATCAAAATTACAACTAGTTGCTAAACAATCAACAATAGGAAGACATTAAAACCCACCAAAATAAGATACCTCACAGCCAAGGACAAAGGAGAAGCCATAATGGGATGGTAGGAGGGGTGTAATCACTTTAAAATCAAATCCCACACCCACTGGGTGGGTGAACCACAAACTTGGGAACAATACTACCAAAGAAGTTCTCACACTGTTGTGAAGGTACTAGGCCCCACTTCAGACTTCCCAACCTGGGCATCTGGCAAAGGGACTGGGAATCCCCAGGGAATCTGATTTTGAAGGCCAGCAGGATTCGATCATAGACTGGGGAAAACAGAGATTCATGGAGGGCACAAACAAAAGCTTGTCTGCACAAGGACACAGGGGAAAGGAGCACTGACCCCACAAGAGACTGAGTTAGATCTGCCTGTGAGTGTTTGCAGGTCTCCTGCAGAGGTGTGAATCGACAAGTGGCCTGCTGAGGGGACAGCGGCATTGGTAGCAGCAGTCCTGGGAGCTGTGTGTTAACAATAAGACCCTTGGAGGTCACCATTAGCCCTACCAGAGAGCCTGTACAAGCCAGAACTGGGTTACTTCAGGCGAAACAACTAACTGGGAGGGAACACAGCCCCACCTATCACCATACAATTGGAGTAAAGAGTTACAGAGCATGGCTCTGCATCCAGAGCAAGACTAATTTTCCCCACCTACTTTTCCCCACAGCTAGTCCCTCCTATCAAGAACCTTGCACAAGCCACTTATCCTCATTCATCAGAGGACACACAGAAGAAGCAAGTACTACAATCTCACAGGCTTCAGAATGAAAACCACAATCACAGAAAGCTAACCAAAATGATCTCATGATTTACAGCTTTGTATAACTCAGTGAAGGTAGGAGTCATGCCATGTAGGGTCACCAAAGATGGATGGGTCATGTCGGAGAGTTCTGACAAAACCGGGTATGCTGGAGAAGGGAATGGCAAACTGCTCCCAGTACTCTTTCCTTGAGGATCCCATGAACAGTATGGAAAGGCAAAAAGTTATTACACCTGAAGATGAGCCCCCCAGGTCAGTATGTGTCCAATATGCTAAGGGAGAAGAGCAGAGAAATAGCTCCAGAAAGAATGAAGAGGCTGGGCCAAAGCGGAAACGAGGCCCAGTTGTGGATGAGTCAGGTGCTGAAAGTAAAGTATGATGCTGTAAAGAAAAAGGTTGCATAGGAACCTGGAATGTTAGGTCCATGAATCAAGGTAAAGTGGATGTGGTCAAGCAAGAGATGGCAAGAGTAAACATGGGCATTTTAGTAATCAGTGAATTAAAATGGAGGAAATGGCCAAATTAAATTAAGATGACCATTATATCTACTACTGTGGGCAAAAATCCATTACAAGAAATACAGTAGTCAACAAAAGAGTCCGAAATGTAGTGCTTTGGTGAAATGTTAAAAATGACAGGATGATTTCAGTTTATTTCCAAGGCAAATCATTCAGTGTCACAGTAATCCAAGTCTATGCCCCAACCACTAATGCCAAAGAAGCTGAAGCTGAATGGTTCTATGAAGACTTATAAAACCTTCTAGTGAAGTTGAAAGTGTTAGTCACTCAGTTACCTCCGACTCTTTGGGACCTCATGGACTATAGCCCACAAGGCTCCTCTGCCCATGGGATTCTGCAGGCAAGAATACTGGAGTGAGTTGCCATCCCCTTTTCCAGGGGATCTTCCTGACCCAGAGATCAAATGTGGGTCTTCCACATTGCAGGCAGATTCTTTACCATCTGCACCACCAGAAAAGCCCAAAACCTTCCAGAACTAACACCAAAAGAGATGTCCTTATCATCATAGGGGATTTGAATGCAAAAATAGGAAGTCAAGAATTACCTGGAGTAACAGGCAAGTTTGGCCTTGGAGTACAAAATGAAGGGCAAAGGCTAACAAGAGTTTTGCCAAGAGAATGCACTGGTCCTAGCACACACCTCTTCCAACAACACAGGAGAAGACTCTACACATGGATATCACCAGATGGTCAATACTGAAATTAGACTGATTATATTCTTTGCAGTTGAAGATGGAGAAACTCTATATAGTCAGCAAAAACAAGACCAGGAGCTCACTGTGGCTCAGACTGTGATCTCCTTATAGCAAAATTCAGGCTTTAATTGAAGAAAATAAGGAAAAACACTAGGCCATTTGGATATGACCTAAATCAAATCCCTTATGTTTATACAGCACAGGTGATGAATAGATTCAAGTGATTAGATCTGATAGACAGAGTGCCTCAAGAACTATGGACAGAGGTTGGTAATACTGTACAGGAGATGGTGATAAAAATCAACCAAAGAAAAAGAAATTCAGGAAGGCAAAGTGGTTGTCTGAGGAAGCCTTACAAATAGCTGTGAAAAGAAGGTAAGTGAAAGGCAAGTGAAAAAGGAAAAGATATACCCAAATGAATGCAGAGTTCCAGAAAATAGCAAGGAGAAAAAAGAAAGCCTTCTTAAGGGAACAATGCAAAGAAACAGGAAAACAACAGAATGGGAATGACTAGAGATCTCATCAAGAAAATTGGAGATACCAAGGGAACATTTCATGCAAAGATGGGCACAATAAAGGACAGAAATAGCAAGGACCTAACAGAAGTAGAAGAGATTAAGAACAGGTGGCAAGAATACACAAGAGAATATACAAAAAAGATCTTAATGACCTGGATAACCACAATGCTGTGCTCACTCAGCCAGACATCCTGGAGGGTGAAGTCAAGTGGGCCTTAGGAAGCATTACTATGAATAAAGCTAGTGTAGGTGATTAGGATCAAATCCTAAAAGATGATGCTGTTAAAATGCTTCACTCAATAAACACAGCAGTCGTCAGCAGTGGACTGGAAAACCAGGTCAGTTTGCATTCCAGTCTCAAAGAAGGGCAACACTAAAGAATGTACCAACTACCATACAGTTGTGCTCATTTTGCATGCTAATAAGATTATACTCAAAGTCCTTCTAGCTAGGCTTCTGCAGGACATGAATCTAGAACTTCCAGATGGAAAAGATGGATTTAGAAAAGGCAGAGGAACCAGAGATCCATTGCCAACATTCACTGGATCACAGAAAAAGCAAGGGAATTCCAGGAAAACATCTACTTCTGCTTTATTGATTACACTAAAGTCTTCATGTGGATCACAACAAACTGTGGAAAATTCTTAAAGAGATGGGAATACTAGTCCACTTTACCTGTCTCCTGAGAAACCTGTATGTAGGTCAAGAAAGAACAGGACCCAACATGGAACAATGAACTGGTCCAAAAACGGGAAAGGAGTACATCAAGGCTGTATATTGTCACCCTGCTTATTTAACTTACATGCAGAGTACACCAGGTGAAATGCCAGGCTGGATGAATCACAACCTGGAATCAAGATTTCCTGGAGAAATATCAACAACTTCTGCTATGTAGATGATACCACACTAATGGCAGAAAGCCAAGAGTAACTAAAGAGCCTCTTGATGAGGGTGAAGAAGGAGAGTTAAAAAGCTGGCTTGAAACTCAACATTAATAAAAGTAAGATTTGGCATCTGGTCCCATCACTTCATGGCAAATAGATGAAAAAAAGAGTGGAAACAGTGACATATTTTATTTTCTTGGATTCCATAATCACTGCCGACAGTGACTGCAGCCACAAAATTAAAAGACACTTGCTCCTTGAAAGAAAAGCTATGGCGAACACAGTGTATTAAAAAGTAGATACATCACTTTGTTGACAAAGGTACATATAGTCAAAGCTATGGTTTTTCCAGTAGTCATGTATAGATGTGACAGTTGGACCATAAAGAAAACTGAGTGCCAATGAACTGATACTTTCAAATTGTGGTGCTAGAGAAGACTTGAGAGTCATTTGGCCAGCCAACAGGTCAAACCAGTAAATCCTAAAGGAAATCAACTCTGAATATTCACTGGAAGGCTGATGCTGAAGCTGAAGCTCCAATACTTTGGCCACCTGATGCAGAGAGCTGACTCATCAGAAAAGACTGATGCTGGGAAAGATTGAAGGAAGGAGGATAAGGGGGTAAGAGAAGATGAGAGGGTTGGATCACATTACTGACTCAATGGACTTATGTTTGAGCAAGCTCTGAGAGAGAGTGAAGGACAGGGAAGCCTGGCATGGTGCAGTCCATGGGCTCACAAAGAGTCTGACACAACATGGGGGCTGGACAATAAACAAACAGTCTCATGGCCCAAGCTCACACCCCTAAGTGGGAGCATATCCAATGACTGCTTAACGGCAGAAGGGAGGACAGAAGGCATAAAGGCCTGGCTCCTTTCCCTAACCAGGACAACTCTACAGTGCCTATCCAGTGCCAAAGTGCTCTGTGAGATTGGCTAATGCTACTGCTGTAGTTGCATCAATGGTTGCTCTTTGAATACCTGTGTTCAGTCCTGCTACTGTTGCACTTTAGAGGTGTTGATCTCAAGAAAAGTCCCAAAGAAACTTCCTGCATACACATTTTTGTCTCAGATTCTGTTTACCATTAGAATTAAACCTGCCTCTCCTTATAGTTGAGCATTTTACAGTTGAGAAATTAATGCACTCTCCTTTCCTTCTTATTTTTTTTTAACCCAGTGAGCATATTGCTTATTTTAAAATGAAATTATTGCACACAAATTGTAAAATATTAAGATTTCACTTGAAAGAATCTAGGTTTCTGGCTTGCCTTCTGGAATTAAGATGTGGCCTCCCTGGAAATGTGTGGATCATCAGCGAGAAGTGGGAAGCACTGTTCTCTAGAGACAGACATTCCCTCTGCAGACTCCTGTGGTCTATGAAACCACATGATGCCATGGGGACCGCAACATTAACTGATCAACATTAACAGGTTAACAGTTTGGGAATTTGTTTAAAGGAATTGGTCAGTTACTCAGATATCTAAACCATGCCCTTTAAGACTTAATCTGGACTATTAAAAGGACTAGAAAATTAACACAGAGCCTAAGGCATAGTGATAAAGAACATGGTTTGGGGTTAGATTCCTGCCTCTATACAACTTTGAGTTACTCAAATTTTCTACACCTGTATTTTCTCATCTGTAAAATGGCAAAATTAACTTAACTTTATAGGGTACTATTAGAACTCATTGAAATAATGATGCAAAGAACCTAACAAAACTCAGTATAAAGTAAATGAAGCAATCAGCTTTTCATACCATACTGATGAACATACTCACATATTTTATTTATATATAACACATACATATATACACACATATATATGTACATAATTTGCACAGTAAGTTATATATCATATACACTCAGTTGCATAAGACTCTTTGTGACCCCATGGACTGTAGCCCACTAGGCTTCTCTGTCTGTGGGATTTTCCTGGCAAAAATACTGGAGTGGATTGCCATTTCCTCCTCCAGGGAATCTTCCTGATTCAGGGATCAAAACTGCATCTCTTATGTCTGATGTACTTTAGGCAGATTTTTCACCTCTGAGCCATGGATGAAGCCCTTTATACATTCATACATATATATAATTCATACTGTAAAAAATGATTTAAACAAGTAAAGTGTGAGCTGAATACCTGAAAGAGATGAAAGCTAGTATTACATTAACATTTTTTAAAATTTAGGAAGAAAAGTGATAAAGAATTACATAGAAATAAAAAGCAAATATCTTTTATAATCTGCTCAAAGTAACTGTACTTTTTGGGTCTTGTTTTATAAAATATGAAGCTCCCTGAAGAGGCCAGAAGATTTTTTATTTCACAGAAGTGTGCTTTTCTGATAAATACACTAGCATTATGTAGATACACAAGCTTCCTTAAACAATTTCTAAATCTGAGCTAACTAAATCATGCTAAAGGTGTTTGGTAAGGGGATATTTTAAAGCAGTGCAGTGAATTATTATATCAATGGCAGAATCAGGTGCATATTAGTGACTCTCTTATTCTGATTTTATACTTATAAAACATAGAAACCAATTTTATGAGTTCATTAAGTCAAATTAGGATCTAAAATTTTCTTTGGAATCAGTAATTAATTTAAATTTTTACAGTAAACTTTCCAAAAGTCACCGCAGATATTTGTACTCACTGTGGTATGCAGTTTTAAGTATTTAGGGGACATCCCACCCTCTACTTGTGTGTGCACATACTTATGTGTATATTAACAGTTTTATAAATAAATATATTAATGATGCTATGTGGGTCTCACATAAAACAACAATCAAATTTGTCATTTTCAGTGAATTTTAAATTTGAATATCTATTTTACTAACACAGCATCAAAAGGGGAACCAAACAAAAAACAGGATGTAAAATTTTTTATTAACTACAATTATGACATTTGTATATTCCTCTTGATTCAAATGATTTCAAATGTGCACTACAGAACTCCTTGAATTACATGTACATATTGACAAACTATTTCTAAAAATTCATCTCTTTGAGAAATAAATGAATAAGTAGACTATATTAAGCAACTAAATATATATGTTACAAAACTTAGGAGTAAACATATTATTATTCCTTACTAAGCTGGCCTTTTTATCCACTGCAGTGTGGGCTTAAATACTGCTATCCCATAGGAGAAAATGTTTTCAAATATATTTAGGGCTCCTGTCATTATTCTCCAAATGCTTTATATCTTCCTTTTACTTTTCTACTCATTATCCTCTGCCACTTCTTACAGTTTAGCTCATGAAGCCAAAATAATGACTTTAAGTATACAGAATATAAAGTTCTGGGAAATTTATATGATTTTGTGTGCTTATAGATATATACTTTCATTAGATAACAAATTTCAACACACAAAAGAGCATGTGTTTCCTGGCCTACTGTAATCATGATTTTGGAAAGGCAGATGTTTGACAATTTTATTTACATCTTCTCAGACTTTATTCTTGAAATGGAAAATTCCATCTGGATTACAATACATATCTACAAGGTTAGAAAATCAAAACTGAGGGAATGCTACCCCTAACTGATCCTACTGGCTTTCATACAGTGCTGCTCTTTAGCATCTTTTGGTTTGATATCATTTTTGGATGTAGCTAAATGCCAGATACCCTGACAAACATATACTCTACCAGCTGGATCTCCATCTGCTCAACTAAACATTTTCACACCAAATCTGTATAAAAAGCTATGTTTTCAAAGAGAGTTATCTACAACTGAAATATTAAAATCTTAACTCCAAGAGTCCTTCCACTTATATATTTCACATGCATTTAATCACAAATACAAACTACCTCCAAGTATTATCAGTGGTCTGTTTTATGTTGCCAAAAGTTATCTAAAAGCATCCTTGAAGGGGGAGACAGACTTTTTGAGTACAAGGAATATTTTTGAGATTTTTTAATAGAAATGTTGCTACTATTTTTTTTTTTAATCTGTTTGCTTAGAAAAAAAGCTACAACATTAATGTTAATGGATAGAATAATTTTTCTGATGTTGTTGTTTTCAAATCTGCATTAGGTTTACCCTGGGCTAACTTTATTTACTTACATATGAAATTTATTAACAAGAAATATTCTCTTGATTAATTCCTTATAATATTTATCAGAATCTTTTTCACTGGACCTCAGTTATATAGAGTGGTCAGTGAAATCTCAAGGAATTTTTTAAAGTTTCTACCTGAAAATGAAATTAAGATGGTGCTAAATAATATTCCATAAACTTCAGTGGCTATTAAGTTTTTTAGTTTGGTAAAGGGAAACTTACAAATCACTATTAGATTTTGGGAAACCCAAGAGCAAATGAAAGACATAAAATACAAAATATAGCAGGATCATCAATAAGGAAAAACTGGGATCAAAGAATTCATACACTTAATATATTAGTGAATAAAATGAAAAGTTTAGAAATAGGAAATTATATATTCTCAGAACTGTGTACATTACTTCTAGATAAAATTGATAGCTGTGCTTTAAAAATATATTTGCAAGTATATTGGGGTAAATAAGAAGGATCCATTCTTTGACTTTGAGAAACATCATCAGGAAAGGAACAGATTCATGTTAATAATATTTATAATCGTTAGTATATGTAAGTCAAATCATTATGCTACACATCTTAAACTTACACAAACTCATTTTCCTATTCTCTACTAATAATAATCATGAAAAAAAATCATTCTTTCCCATCAATACACCTTTTCTAGGACTGGGGTTACGTAGGCTAAAAAAATGGGTATGGACAGAAGGAGAGTGAGATGAAAAGAGGAGTATGCAGAGAGGGAGATTTTCTTCAGATAAGAATATTATGAGAAAAACTCTTTAGCCTCCATCTCTGCACTTTCCCAAGTGAAGAGAAAGTGCAAGAAAAAACAAAACAAAACAGTCCAAAACACAATGCAAATAAATACCTATGGTATAGACTAAAATTTCTGTTAACAGCCTACCAGGGGAAAAAAGAATTAAGATTGCCAAGAGTCATATATGAACACAGGGAAATATCTGTATAAATACAGTTAACATTTAATTCTAAATTCAAAGCAAAGGACCAATGGAATTTAAAAGGAGTAGACCTGCTTGGTTTTTATTTCACAGAAATTTCAATATTATCTCACTTCTTCTACTTCCTTTTAATCATCAAAACTCTTTAAGTAAGAAACTTTTTACTTTATCCTTCTAAAAGAGATAGCATGCCCCTTCTTCAAAACAACTGCCAGGCCCATTCCACTGCACAAAAACATGGGCCAAACCAGTGATGTGTAACTGACTCACAGGAAGCATCTGCTAGGCTGGTTGTCTAAAATTTTCCATAATTTCAAGCTTTGGTTAAACTAGTAGAAAAGTCTATAACATCCTTCTATATTCTGCTGTTTTCTACTCTCTACACCTGCTCTTGCTACATACATGTACCTAGGACACTCAGCAGATTAAAAAAAAAATAAAATAAGCAAAGGCAATTTTTAAAAATATTCCAACCAAATGAATGACCACTTTAATACTGAAAACAGGTGTACACTGAACCAACTTTGCTTGCAGTAGAAAGATTGTTTTGCACATACTGGTATACTTTTAATAGTTTATATTTACTCAGACACACTTTGAAGATGCTGAATATATTTAATTGGCTGAAAAAAGGACTTTGAATCATAGAAATACCAATGAAGAAAACTTGTTTGGATTGCTTAATCCAAGCATTTGCCAAGAAAAATGGTTATCATCAAACACATAAGATTAAATAATTATCTGTTTTCTTTGCTGTCTCAGATGTAAAGTGATGCCTACGCTTACTGGAAAAAAAAAATCACAACATCCTGTCTTAACCATCAGTGAGATCCATCCAAGATTCAAGAACAATAATTTCAGGCTTATAAACTGCCTGGTATATTCACCAAACATTAACCATACAGCAGATAATTCTATTAATAGACTAGGACTCATTAATGAAAATAATGGGCTTCCAAGGTGGTGGAGTGGAAAAAAGAATCTGCCTGCCAATGCAGGAAACACAGGAGATCTGTGTTCTATTCCTGGGTCGGGAAGATTCCCTAGAGAAGGAAATGGCAACCCACTCTAGTATACTTGTCTGGAAAATTCCATGGAAAGAAGAGCCTGGCAGGCTACAGTCCATGGTGTTGCAAAGAGTCAGACATGACTGAGCAACTGAGCACTTGGATGAAAATCTCATAACACTCAAGAATAATGTTAAGATGAATGTGGAAGCAGTAAAGGAAAGAGATTAGTACCTATCTCCCTCAATAATCTAGGATCCATGGGACACTACACCCATTTTACCACAGAATCCCCAGCACTCAGCAAGAATACCTGACATACAGTAAATTCTCAATAAATATCTGTTTCACAAATGAGTAAAAACACAACCCAAATCACAACACAACATTGCCAAAACATTCAGTGTAATTTAAACAGGTATAAGAAGTGATTTTAAATACATTTAACATGCGTATTAAATGTTTAATGAACAGCACAGCTAGAACTTCCTTAGAAGAAAGACTGACTAGCAGGTGCTCTAAAACCACCATATGTGATGATTTTCTGTAATTCACTGCATAGTATAAGCAGAAGCAAGGAAAAAAGCAAATTTTTAAAACCGAGAAATCATTTGTTCCTTGAATTTTTAGTGTGAGATTATACTTCGTCTTCCCTTTTCAGTTTTAGTGAGTTCCCTACTAATGCAGAATACCCACAGAGCTGGAACCTCATCAAGGTACATCACAGTTTTGGACTAAAATTCTTCAATCTATTTCAGATACAGGGATCTTCCCTTCATTGCTCACTACTTGATCTTTAGTGGTCAACAGTGTTTGACACACCATAGGCACTTAGTATTTAATGAATAAATGAATGAATAGGAGGAAACAACAAAAAGACAAATTATAAACTAAATATAAGAAAAACATTTTCTTAGATACAAAGATTCAAAGTTTTTGAAGATTACCATGGTATCATCCTCTGTTTTCTCCAAGTTAGTCAAATCCATTCTTCTGACTCATATTCATATTACAGGCTTGTGAGCTGCATCATATCTGGACACAATACACTCGGTTGGAGGTAACTAGTATAGAGTAAAGCAGAATGTCAGCCACCCTTAGACGATAGATTAGTGCAATCGAAGACATATGAGATGTTCTGATGGCCACTAGACTCATGCTGAGTTGATTATATCCAAAGTTCAGTTCTCACTGCTCACCTTGCAGGGCTATTAACATTTGACACAGATCACTGCCTTCTCCTTGAAACACTTTCTTTGCTTTCAGAGCATTAAACTCTGAATTTTCCTCCTAACCTCACTGGCCACTCATTCTCTGTCATTTCTGACTGTTCCTCATCACCCGCTGCCCTGGCACTTAGATCTGAACCCTCTTTGTGATTTTAGCTATATTCATTCCATTCATTATCCTATTTAGTTTCATTACTTTAAATTTCACATTTTGCTGATAATTCCAGATTAATATCACTAACACAGACCTCAGATATGAACTTCAGATTTGTAATATCCAACCACAGGCATTTTAAGCTTAGCATATCCAAAACTGAGTTCCTAATTTTCTCCTTCATACCTGTCCCTCTCATAATCTCCTGCATCTGAATTACTAGCAATTTCATCTTTCCAGTTGCTTAGGTAAAAATGCTCAGAATCACCCTTTTTGTGTGTTTAATCCCTAAGCTTAGTCATGTCCAACTCTTTGCAACCACGTGGACTTGAGCTCGTCAGGCTCCTCTGTCCATGGGGATTCTCCAGGCACGTTACTGGAGTGGGTTGCCATGCCCTTCTCCATGGGATCTTCCCAACCCAGGGATTGACCCCAGATCTCCTGCACTGCATGCAGATTCCTTATCATCTTGAGCCACCAGGGAAGCAAAGAGATCACCCTTAGTCTTTCTCTTATTCTCATAGGCCACATTCTAACAGTTCATCTGTGGATTCTATATTCAAAATGTATCCAGACTCTGACCACCACTCCTTACCATTCCATTGCTAATAGTCAAATCCAAGCCAGTGCCATCTCCTTTCTAGATTACTGCAATAGCCTCCAGAACCGCCTGCTTCCACCCTTGAGCCATTCTTATCCATCTGTAACATTACACTGTTAAAATGCAAGTAGGCTGACATCACTCTACTGTTGGAATTCTCCAATGGTATTCCATCTCCATCTAAAGCCAGTGGTTTAAATGATCTGTAAGGACCAATACAATATCCTCCAATCCCATTAAAGTTCTGGCATCCACTCTACTCTCTTCTATTCATCCACACCTTCTATTACTCTCCTCCCCAGTTGAACTTGCCCAGCCCATTCTTCCCTCAGGGCCTCACACAGATGGTTCTGACTGAAACATTCTTCTTTCCTTTGATTTTGCTTCTATACTTTACTCAGACTTTTACTCAAATATCATCTCTTAAGAAGCTTTTTCAGATATCCCCTCTGAGATTCTGTTCATGCCTTTCCTACACTAATTGGACATGCATACTCAGTTACTAAGTCGTGTCCGACTCTTCGTGACCCCATGGACTGTAACCCACCAGGCTCCTCTGTTCAAGGGGATTTTTCAGGCAATAATACTGGAGTGGATTGCCATTTCCTCTTCCTAGAGATCTTTCTGACCCATTGATTGAACTCATGTCTCCTTCATTGGCAGGTGGTTCTTTACCACTGAGCCACCGACACTAATTGGACAGGATCATTTAATTTTTAAATATGGCACACATTTAATCGAGCTCTGTTTCACTCTTCATCTCACTCTTACTAGAAGTTTCTAACAGATTTTTTTGTCTATTGCTTTCTCCTAGTACCTAGATATATGTGATAAATTTATGTTGTTCATCTGCTAAGTCATGTATGACTCTTTGCAGCCCCATGGACTTCAGCATGCAAGGCTCCTCTCTCCTTCACTGTCTCCCAGAGTTTGCTCAGATTCATGTCCTTTGAGTCAGTGATACCATCTAACCATGCTATCCTTTGTTGTCCCCTTCTCCTTTTGCCTTCAATCTTTTCCAGCATCAGGTTCCTTTCCACTGAGTCAGTTTTTCCCCATCAGGTGAAATTTATGATATTCTGAATTTGTGATATGGTGACTATAGGTGTTTGCATACTAAAAGAATAAATGAAAGGGTTTTCTCTGGTCACACCATATGGTTGCAGGATCTTAGTTCCTCAAACAGGGATTAAACCCGGCCATGGCAGCGAAAGTACTGAGTCGTAACCACTGGGCCACCAGGGAATTCCATGAATGAATGTTTTAAGTGAAAGTATGTCACCAGTGAATTTTCAACCATCAGCCAACTGAGAAGAGTTCTGGTGTGATAGAATCCTCACCTCCCTAGAAGTGCACCATACATCACACTACTGACTTTTTCTAACTCAGAATAGAGATAAGCTGTTCTTACCTGACTTTATTATCTTTGGATGCCAAGATTTCTCCTAGGACATTAGTTTTTGAGTTATAGCAAATGAAGTGGATTATAGGATCACTATTCACTCTGGGTATTAATTCATTCTCATTAGAGAACTCCCATGAAAGCTCCACATAATCAATGTGTCCCCCAAAGCGCAAAACTTAAATAACAGGAGAAAGATTCACTGGGGGATTTAGGGAGAAAGATGGTGTGGTCTCCCTAAGCAAACTACATACACATCATGAACAAAACAATACTCTGACTTAACAATAAAGAATCTGTCTGCCAAAGAAGATGTGGATTTGATACCTGGGTCAAAAGATCCCTGAGAGTAGGAAATAGCAACCCACTCCAGTATTCTTGCCTGAAAATTCCTATGGACAGAGGAGCCTGAAGGGCTATAGTCCATGGGGTCATAAAGTCAGACATGGCTGAGTGATTAAGCAGGAGTATGTAACAAAATAGACAAAGTTATAGGTTCCTAATTTAAAGATAAAATTTAAAAAGGAAAATAAAGGAAATATTTTGGAAAGCAAATCACTGAAGCTGGATTATAAAATCCCTGTTCAAAACCATCTTTCATGATCAAAATTAACTTGTAATGATGAAACTGCTCAGTCATACCTGACTCTTTGCGACTCATATACAAAGGACTCTGTTCATAGAATTCTCCAGACCAGAAATTTGGAGTGGGCAGCCGTTCCCTTCTCAAGGGGACGTTCCCAATCCAGGGACTGCACCCAGGTCTCCTGCATTACAGGTGGATTCTTTACCATCTGAGTCACCGGGGAAGCCCCAGCGATGACACTACAACAGTGAAAGTCTCATCATTTTACTACACGCAGGTAAGTAACTCCTCATGAAAATAGGGTTAATGAAGTTAGGTAGTTTATTTTTATTACTATGAACTTTCAACATTTGTCTTCCAAAAGAAACTGCATATTTTAGTGTCAGATTGTACAAATATCTTTCTTCAAATCTATATTGTAATATTATAACTTAAATATGCTTAATTATGCCTAAGATAAATAACTACAGAGCTTGTCCCTCAAGTTCTGAAGGAGATATTGGTCACTAAACAATTACCATTTATCTTTTAAGCAGGAATAACTGTAACTTTTAATAGTCAATTATCAGTAGTTCTAATTTTGGACAGAAAAGTTGGAAAGGTTTTGTCAATTAACATCCAAGCTAGACCATAAGCAATATTAACATAACTATGGAATTAAATTGTCATTTTTAGATACTGACTTTTAACACTGACTCAATGGACATGAGTTTGACCAAGCTCAGGGAGTTGGTGATGGGCAGGGAAGCCTGGCATGCTGCAGTCCATGGGGTCGCAAAGAGTCAGACATGATTGAGCAACAGAACTCAACTGAACTGAACACAGCAACAGCATATGGTCCAAGAGCTCTTTCAAGAATTTTACTCCACACCTAATAAAGAATGTGAGTGCTGAACTATTAATTATGGATCCTGATATATTTGATTTTTCAAGTACTTTTGCAATATACTTGTTCTTTGTAGACTTTTGAAAATAAGTGAACATTTTCCAACATGTACATTCCATACTCTAGAAAGCATGACTGAGATTAGATAAACTTAGGACTTCTTGGATTTTCTCAAATATCTTTTAGTAATTTTCTCAAGAACTTTTGATAATGTTATATATATAATAATCTTGTTCTATGCATTATCTACTTCACACAATAGTAACGTAGCAGAACTGGAAAGTAAAATCAGTAAAATCAAGCCCTCTCTTCCTTCAGGGCTCCATCTTATTTTTTCCCACTACACTCTACAGTTGAAGTGAAATCAAAAACAAAGATCTCATCTTGTAATGATATAAGCAATTGTATTATTTAATTAAGTCATCGGTAATGTAAACTCTCTCATTTTACACTGGCCAAAAGAAAAGCTACATTTTGGGAGGGATGGAGAAGAATATCACAATCAGGGGGATAAAGAGATGTGATCACTGAGGGAAGCTTGAATAATCCTGATATACAATGCTAAACACAGTAATTAAATTCTTTTAATGCATAAGCTGGTAATCATGGATAAACTGTTTATCCAAGGCAATCAACAGTATGTTCTTCACGGGCAAAAATATATATATATTATTCTCTCTCTTCTTCATTAGCTTGGTTATTAAGTGTCAAACATTTATTGACTTCTCATCCTGGAAGTGATCTTAGGACTTTTCTTTACACAAACACTTAACCACAATGTTGAGCATTTCTTAAATAGTTTTACATTAGAAGATCTGTCTGAACATATTCACATTTAAGAGTGGGCATAAAGATCAAAACATTTCAATAATGCATGGCTATTTGAAGAAAAGCCTGTAATATTGAAAAGCAAATAGCAACATGGGTATGCAGTAAAACTATAACATCTTCAGTTCAGTTCAGTCACTCAGTCGTGTCCGACTGCGAACCCATGAATCGCAGCACTCCAGGCCTCCCTGTACATCACCAACTCCCAGAGTTTACTCAAACTCATGTCCATCGAGTCTGTGATGCCATCCAGCCACCTCATCCTCTGTCGTCCCCTTCTCCTCCTGCCCCCAATCCCTCCCAGCATCAGAGTCTTTTCCAATGAGTCAACTCTTTGCATGAGGTGGCCAAAGTATTGGAGTTTCAGCTTTAGCATCATTCCTTCCAAAGAACACCCAGGACTGATCTTAGAATGGACTGGTTGGATCTCCTTGCAGTCCAAGGGACTCTCAAGAGTCTTCTCCAACACCACAGTTAGGTATATATAACTTTTGGCAAAGAATGAATAAATCAGAATACTACAAATAAGGAATTTCACTGTATTTTAGGAGAAGTAAACAGAGATGGCCTAGTAATTTTTCCTCTAGTTTTATTTCTCATGCAGCAGTCACATCACTATAATAAAACCATGCTCTCTAAGATTTCCATGGATATCATTCTAGCTATTGGGTTGGCCAAAAAGTTCATCTAGCTAACCCAATAAATCCAAATGTCTTACTTAGTTTTCTCCACCCATAAACACATTTTGAATTTTGCAACTCTTTAACATGTTCCTTCCTGAAATATAAAGATTACATCTTTAGCTAAAAATGAATGTAAAATGCATGCCCTGGAACTCCTTCAAATCACAGACGTAAGTCTCTTCTTTCTTTCAGAACTTACTTTGAAAAAGAATTTCCTTCTGGAATGCATATGAGATTCATTTATGTGTGCACGTAAACATTTTTCAAAGAAATGATCATGAAGAGTTAAAGAAATAATCTGTATAACTGGGAAAAAATAATTTTTTCATTTGAAATATACAAACAATTGAGTCAACTGTGCTTTTTCACCCAATAAATTTCTCAATATAATTTGTGTATCTGTGACAAATATCAGCAACTTCTTTATACATTTGTTTAGTTTGTAGATTAATTATTTTTGTTGGTCCCAAAGTATCCACAAGCAGCTACTGAATGAAGAGGATTTCATTAAATCAACTCTCTGTTTTAAGGGAAACATAGACAACTCTGTCATATTTATTCACACAGAATAAATGTAAATAAATAGAAACAATGTATTAAAATCTTATTAGTGATATCTATTTTAAGACACAAATAAAATAGAAAAATTTATCAGGTTGGCCGAAACGTTCATTCAGATTTTTCCATAACATCTTCAGGAAAAATCAATGAGTTTTTGCCCAACCCAATATTTTATCAGCGAAAAATGAGGGAAATTAAAAGGTACAAATTTCAGTTACAAAATGAATGAGTCACAGAAATGAAATGCACAGTGTGGAGAACATAGTAAAGAATAGCATGGCATCTTTATATGGTGAGGAAGGTGGTTGGTTCAATGACGCAAACTTTTGGTTACAAGATAAATAAGCATGTACAACATGATCAGTATAGTTAACACAGCTGTATGTTATATATAAAAGTGAAGAGAGTAAATCTTAAGAGTTCTCATTATAGGGAAAATTGTTTTCTTTTTACTTTGTATCTATAGTGAATAATCACTAAACTTAATGTGGCAATCATTTTATGATGTATATAAGTCAAATCATTAAGTTGCTGTACACCCTAAACTCATACAGTTCTGCATGCCAATTATATCTCAATAAAACTGGAAGAAAATAAATCTGCTTTCTCAAGAAGTATGTATTTTTCATTTACTACATGCCTTACACTTTTAGATGCATGACCATAAAAAATGTGTTGAATAAGAGTTCTTAAGAATATTCTCACAGAACTAGATTCATGGAATCTTTACAGTGAAGTTCAGTGGACGTGGTGGGAGCTGAGGAGTGAAAACAAATAAAGCAAAAACTAAAAATTAATGAATAAAAATCTCTATATTTTCCAATATAATTGGAAAATTAATAAATTGGTGGTAATGTTCATAAAATATATACTTAACTAGATATTATGACTCCTCTTACCCTCATTGGCAAGTTCCATCTCTGCTAACTGGCTCTGACTATAAAGAGAATGAATGAATGGCTATTTACAGGGGAGCCTTGGCAATCTTTCCTCTGATATGAACTTTTATAAATACTACAAATTCCATTTCTTCTTTATAATATAAGCTAAGTGGCTTATATTTTTATTATATGCAGTGTTTACACAGGAACTCAATTACACTGTAACTTTGATGAAGTTAAATTTTTGTGCTACAGTGTAATATTCTTGTTCATGGCAAAAAGTAAACAAGTTCATAAATACATTAGTATTGTTTATGTGCACATTCTATTAATACACTTCCTAAAGGCAAAAAAGATGCTCCAGAATAATGCCTTAAATTTTCAATACACTTAAGTAAAAAAAAAAATATTTTTGAATTTCAACAACGTGATCTGGCAAAGATTTAAAGCAATCAAACTATGTAAAGTTTTAATTTAAACATAAAATATCCTAGTTTAAGATTATCAAAATAATATAAACTAATTTTATATTTCTACTTACATAAATTTTATATTTCTAGAGATAAGTCTTTGACCTGCATACATAACAGCTACAATTTGAAATGCGGGAGACCTGAGTTAGATTCCTGGGTCAGGAAGATCCCCTGGAGAAGGCAATGGCAATCCACTCCAGTATTCTTGCCTGGAGAATCCCATGGACAGAAGAGCCTGGTGGGCTACAGTCCATGGGATCACAGAGTCGGACACGACTGAGCCACTAACACACACATAATTTGAAACATTTTCCAATTACTAGAGAGCAAATTTAACACATAATGCTGGAAAAAATGTCCAAAGAAGTACGTTAAATGTTACCATGGCTATTACTCTGGGTAGAAATCTGTATCCTTGTGGGTTTTCCATGCATTATAACTAGGATATTCTGAATCAAATTCACAAATATGAACGTTAAAAGTGTAATGCAAATCCATTTCAGTCCCTGGATTCCATGAATGTATTTGCATGTTATATACCTTTACACTTAATCTAAAAGTAGTATACAGACTGTGACATGTAGACTCTATTTAGAAAATTTCCAGTATGTCTATGCATCATGTTTATTAAGATGGACTTTTCCTCTAGAAATAAAGCAACACAACCTCAAAACTCAAGAACAGGAAGGAATAATATAACCTAGGAGGTAAGAGGATGGGCCATAGTTTGACCACATCATCTGGGGCCTTATTACCTGGGGCAATTTGCTTAATTTTCCCCGGCATTCTGAATAATAACACATTCCTCAGAAAACTAGGGAGTCAATAAAATGTTAGCAGGCAGGACTGAATCCCTAAATACCTTTCATGTAACTCCAGTCTTACTTTCTCTATGTCTCAAAATATAAGGGGGGGGGGTACTCAAGCAATATTATAAAAATTCTGTCTATGTCTGCTTTTAGTATTAGAATGAAGTGAGGCTTTTCATCCAGAGTAAAGCATAATCATTTACATGTGTGATATATTATCTCTCTAGGATTGTAATATAAGCTTTTTGGTCTCACCAAACCTGGGATATGAATTCTATTTGAGATTTTACAATTTCATTGGTATTTACATTCTAATTTCAAAGGATTAGTTAAGGTTCTGGGTATCATTAGGAACATAAGGAATTACTTAAACATAAGCAATGAAACAATTTACTTAAAAACGCACCTGTGTTTTGTGTCAGAGCCCACCAGAAAAGATATAGAGTACTAAGATAAAGGGGGGAAAGGGAAAAAAAAAATTGTTGGACCCATAAGTTCACCTATAATTTAGTGATCTTATGATAATCATCCACAGTTTTTTTTTTTAGGAGAGCTGGAAACAAATTATAGTTTCTCAATTCGTATTACAATAATTTCTTACTGAAATATGAGTCACTATAAGTTACATAATTTTCCTTTGCATTTGGTGAAAACTTAGAAAGAAACTATTTAGCTGTCTAATAATTTAAAAGAGATTATTAAGATTCAAAGCACTCTTGGGAAAACCCTGTTAGTCATCTCTTCACAGTCTACAGATTTGGCAGTATGGAGATCTGAACATATTTATCCAGGACATGAAAGATGAATGAGGCAGCTTTTTCTCTATAACCTAGAAAAGAGGCCCATGTATTATCTTTGCTACCCAATATAAACTGAATAAAGTCTAATTGTGATTTATCTGTTTTTAAAAGTGGACTTAAATTAGTAACATAAAAAGGAAAAAAAAAACGTAAAAAGTTTATGTAGTGTACTGAGCACCAAAACACTCAAGCCTTTCAACTACTATAAGCCTTTTAACATGAGAGAGAAAACTACAGCCACTGCATAACTTCATTTACAACACTGCTCTTGATTCTTAAGATGGCTCAGAGAATATTCCTTGCACTCTCCTCCATGAGTTTAGCTTCAGTAAACCATGCAAGTGCAAACAAACATGAAAGTTCAGATCCTACTCATATGCTACACATTACAAACTATTTGATACAGTGTTCCTACCACTTTGAAAGCCCAGCGGTGAGTCAAATGGACAGGTATACAAAACCTTTTACACCTTGTAAGAACAGGAAAAATAGTTTTCCTCGTCACGAGCTCCAATAGCAACTACCCATCCAGCAGCCAAGAGTAATCTCTTGCTTTGCATGGCATCGTTCTTCCAATTTAAAAATTTTACCATAAATCTGAAGGGTGCTAAGAGTTATATAAATTAAATCTCCTTTAAAAAACATTATAGAAAAGGAAGGGAAAAAAAACAGAGAAGCTTCTATCAGCTAACTTGTTCCTTTGTTAGGCATCCATAGGGCTAGGAGTAGTTATGAAAAAGGTATGAGTGAACTAACCTTAAAGGAGTAATTAAAAGTGACTGATGATGTGGTTTTGTTGTATTTGACTGAAGGCACATTAGCTACAGTGAGAATTTTCACAGAAAAGTACATTACACAACAGAAGAGTATACTGCTGCTTTGCTTTCAAATCTACAATGTCAAATCTCCCTTTTCTCCCCTGGGAGACTGACCCAAAACATTTAAGAAAGATCCTCAAGGATAAGATTGCTTAATAATGTCAAAGATTACTCATGATCAAAAGCAAAGTTCCAGTGACTGCACACCATTTCCAAAAGGTCAGAATCACAAGATCTTATAGTGAGTGTATTTACACATTGGCTGAATAAGGCTGTAACAAAAGACCATTTTTGTTCTTTAGAATACAGATTAGAAATGAGACCTACTTTTCTGTGGGTAGTTCTCTGACCAATTCCCTCCTTAGAAAAAGTTACTTTTAAAATATAAAATCAGTCTGGACATAGTGATGCTCTTTATTTAAGAGAAGTTTGAAGTACCGGAAGGAAAGAAAATCTTGCTTTGAAAGGTCTCAAACACCTATTTTTAAAAACCACTCATGCATATTTGTATAAATGTAGTCAGTCAATAATTGAAAATTTTCTGTCACGGATAGCTGGCAGGAAAAGAAAATATCCCAATATTTTTCCATATCAAACAGGACAGTATCACAGACAAGTCTGTTGTTTTCCTCACCACTGATCTCAGACCTGCAGCTCTCAAGTCAGATGTACATTAAGAAAGAGAAGTAAATATCACAGGATGGAAAAAAAAAAAAAAAAAAAAAAAAAAACAGCAGCATCCTAGAGGCAAAGAAATGAATTCTCAGGGAACAACCTGTTCTTTGTTCGCCATATATGACTCTTGTGACATTGGGATCGCGGTTTCATATCGTAGCCTTTTTTTTCTTTCTTCTGTACCTAGCTACTACTGCTCACCACCAAATCAAACAGTAGCAAGAAAGACAGGAAGGAGAGAGAAAAAGGCAAGAGGACAGGGTGCATGGAAAAGAAGAGAAAAAAGGAAAAAAGAGATGCCATGTCAAACAGTTATAAAACTCCAGGCCAGGAAGCCCAAGAATATTGTCAGGTTGCTAGAAATACCCATCAACAGCCCCTGGAGGTAGAAATGGCAACGGTAGACAAGGACTTTCTGGGGTAAAGGTCAGCCTGGAATTTCTGTCATATAATTCCTAGAATGCATGTGCAAACTCATGTCCTCCTTCCTCTTTCTTTTTTTATCTTGTATTTTGCATCTTTTAGTTTTCTAAATCTTGCATCCCCCGCCGCCCCCACCCAGGTAGTCTGCAGTAATCTAATCGAGGGGTGTGCACAAAAATGTGTATTCAGGGGCTCATGGTTTAGCCAAAAGAGAAGGAACCACTGGAAAAATAGAAATCAATCAAATATAGCAAATAAGAGAACCATTTTCAGGTACTTAGAAATTCTATACCATATCTGAAGCAGTGAAATTCAGCTCTCTCTCTAAGTGATATTTCTCCTATTTCCAGTTTGCCATAAATGAGCTTAAACTTCAAATACAGATGTTCCCAGGTATTTATAATGTCTTCAAAGCTTTCAACCATATCTAAATATTAAATAATCAAAACAAAATAAGTCATTTTAATTCTATCATTTTATGAAGATGGATACTAATATCTTTTAAAAATATAACTAAAGATTATTGATCTTTAGAATACTTTCAATTTGTTTCTATAAAATCATTCTTTTCTAGCTTTATATTGTCTTACCCTCAAAATACAATATAAGTTGAGCCTAAAAGTGGAAGATCCCTGTATTCTGATGGAGTAGTAAATTATATACAGTTATAATATCTCTATATATCTAGAAAATTAAATTTTATGTTTAATTAAATTTCAAAAACATATTCAATTTTAACACTGAAGCTGCTTCTGCTAGGTCACTTTAGTCCTGTCTGACTGTGACCCTATGGATCATAGCCCTCTAAGCTCCTCTGTCCATGGTATTCTCCAGGCAAGAATACTGGAGTGGGTTGCCATCCTCTCTTCCAGGGGGTCTTCCTGACCCAGGGATCAAACTTGCACATCCAGAGGCTCCTGGCTTCTGCATTGCAGGCAGATTCTTTACCGCTGAGCCACCAGGGAAGACTTTAAACACTGATACCGAACATCATTTTCTAAAAGTAAAATAATATGAAAACTGGCAATAAAAATAGATTTTTAATTTTTTGTGAGACAATATATTATAAATTCAAAGCTCATTTTATGAAATCGATTATATCTAATGCATCTCTTATTAATTCCTTGAATTTTCTGAACTATGATGATATTGTCCAGAAACAGGTTTTTTAAAATATCTTTTCTTTTGTAGGTCTGACTATATATTGGGAGAATAAAGTCAACATTAATTTGTATTATAACCAGCATTATTTTGCTATTTTTTTCTAAGAATGTGCTTTGCTAAAGTTAAATTTGCAGCACAGTGTTCCATCCTAATATATCAACAGCACCAAATGACAACTGCAGTGTTTCAATTTTATAAAACTTTTTCACATAATGCTTCACATAATACTTGTTTAACTACTAAGATAAAGAGATTGCATTAATTGCACAAAGTCAAAAAGCAACTTGTATAGTATGGAGTCAAACATTCAGATTCTAAATCTATCATTCTAAGTCAAACTAATCTGATGTCTTTTAAGTCTATCTCTACATGCACTATTATACAGAAACTGATTTTACTTTGATATCTGTATTGACTCTGTAAACCATCTAAGCAATAAATATTTTTGGTAAATCAATATCCTGAAAAAGATCAACATCTAAGACTACACAGAAGAAAAGCAAAATAACTCTGATAGAATGTTTCAGTTAACAAATTATCCCTAAATTCTAAGCCAGAGTCTATTGATTTACTATATGATGTTATATAAGCAGTCTTTCTCACTTAAGTCTCACTTCCTTTATCTGTGAGCATTAATTATGCTTGTTATATTCTAGTTCAAAATGCTGCTACAGGGAACAATAATAACTACTGAAAAATACAATAGTAAAGAATCCATCTGCAATTCAGTAGACCTGGGTTTGATGCTTGGGTTGGGAAGATCCCCTGGGGGCGGGCATGGTAACCCATTCCAGTATTCCTCTCTGGAGAATCTCCATGGACAGAGCTTGGTGGGCTAGAGTCCATGGGGTTACAAAAAGTTGGACACAGCTAAGCATCTAAACACATGCACACACACAAACCATCTTGAATCAAAAATGCCAAAAAGAAAATAAATGTAAGGAGAAATGTTAAAAAGCCATGAGCTCTTTGGTTAGCTATTAATATTTAAGAGGAAATATAACTACTAAAGAACACTATATACCTAATTATCAGGGGTATTTATGTTAATAGTATATTCATAAAGGGAATAATTTCTTTTAAAATGTCTAATATGAATTCATACATATTCATATTACATATTATGTACATATATGGGTGTGCATGTGTGTATATATATATAGATGTACACAGACACACACACACTCTACTGAGGAACTCACAATAGTGAACCATTCAGTAGCAAATATCCCTGCCAATTTAAATTCTGAGTTTAGCTCTCTTGTATCTTATAAGCATAATTGTGAACATATACAGCTGAAATAGATTAAACTGAATTATTTGGTAAAATGGTAAAATGTTTTGGTAAAATGTTACTATATGGTAAATGATAAAATGTTGCTATATACTCTTACAATTGAAAAAAAAAGAAGGCATTTCTAAATGACAAGGGTAACTAATACTTGGATTAAAGAATACTATGCAATTTTTACAACAAAGTGATCTTATATGCTTTAGGAATCCATATATAATATGGATTCCATTAAAATGTGCTCAACTATCTGTCTCAAGAACAAAGGGTCAGATTAAAGTTACATAGTAAGAATTAAATTAAAAAATAGGCTTTTTTTTTCTGTGGAGTTTGGTTTGATGGCAAAATACTTACAAATTCAGCCATAACTATAGTCTTGAGATATATGGTATGAATTTGTGAGAGGCGTCAGGGTAAGTGGCAGAGGTGTATACAATTAACCATATAGAGGTGATAGTAGAAGTTGGAGAGGTACTCATCCTTTTTCCTCACTATCATCAGTCCATAGTTTCCAAAAGATCTTACTGTGTAAATATTATAACCTTTTTAGTCTACAAAAGATTGAACTAATCTTCTACTAATCAGGCAATCTAAGGCTTAAAAAATTGTCAGATATTTACATCAGTTTCAAAAAGGCAGCTGATCTATTTACACTATATTTTAATTTGATTTTCAAGAAGTTCCCAGTGTTTTTTGTAATGTCTTCAGAGGAGAGAAGCAAAAAGCTGTATTCCCTATAAATATAATTTCCAAATTACAAAATCATAAAGCACATTGAAAATTTTTGCACTAGATTTAAAGCAAGACTATAACAGAAAGGCAAATAACATATTTCAGAATTATTACACATATGTATATAACTAACTTGGTAAAATCATTGAACTCTGGCATTAACTGATATAAGTAATTAAGGAATGAACATTATCAAAATCAAAAGATAGGGAAAACATAAAAGATGAGTTATTTGTTCATTCAAAATAAAGAAAACTGTTGAAAAGTATATGACTAAATATAAAGCAGGATAATTGTGATTCTAATTTTGACTTAATCATCTTTTAACTAAATATTCACCTAAATTCATATAAACCTTAAATTCAGAACTAAAAGAACACTCTTAAGTTTAGGTGGTAACTGTGGCAAATTTATATCTGCAGATTGATACAGATGTTAGCTATAGGTAACAGTTTAGCACAGCTCCACCACATACAAAATGACATGCAGATTGGCTACCCCTAAAAGTGAAGGCTTTCATGATTATAGTAATCTATAGGCCCCATTAAATATGGAAGTGTACTTTTGATGTCAAATATAATTTAATCACAATATCTAAGGGGAAAAAAAAAAAAAAAGAAATCTTTCTGAGACACAGTTCCAGGATTTGGAAGGCTCCAGATCTCTTTCAGGGTCTGCCTGGTTAAAAAGACCCAAGACCCATTCAAGCACACAATAATTCAAGAGGCCTGCCTGCCAGCAATAAAGACTGAAATTGGATACTTGGTGAGATTAATTACCTAGATAGGGCTTGATAATGCAAGTCAAATGGGAATGTAATTAAAGTGCACCTTCCATGAAAATAATTCATTGCTGATGGATCAGGTGACAGATAAATCAAAAGGCATTTAAAAAAAGCCTACAGGTTAACTTGAAGCAAGTCTTTCCTCTTTATAAAACTGTAATCACAGGTGTGGAATTCATTCTTGCTGGCCTATCCTCATCATGATACCATAAGACAAAAAGGGAGATTGTAGTGCAATCTATTAGAAACAGAAGCCAATAGAAAAACCATTAGGATTATAGTTACAAACAAAAGGTCAGCTAGATTGGAGCTGGTTGGCTGGCAGCTTTCAGAAGAGAGTATTATTCTATGTTCCTACTATAATGGGGATGCAACCATAAAAGAACAAGCGATGAATGAATAAGCTGACTAGTCCCCAGGGTGCAATTCCTACAGATGAAAGGCATGCTGGGGTAATCAAACAGAGTTATAAATTAGATAAATCAAATGGCATAAGATGTATTTTACATCACCATTATTAAATAAAGTCTTTCTGGATGTGTTGTTAATGCTTTACTGTCAATACATTTATTTACAGTCTAAGAACAATTAAAAAAAAAAAGACTGTTTTATAACAACAATCAGGGTAATTTCAGTTACCTAGAGGGATTATTAAATCTAATTTCTACTTTGACTTCTTTTAGGTATGTTTATTACTTACCTAAAAGAAGATAGATGAAGCAAAATGTCAATTAAATGACAGTTACTGAAAAATATGGTTTTACATGTTACTCATTTGTTTAACTAGTGAATACATTTTGCATTTATTGATCTGTTTAAAGAAATTGCATGATAGTTTTCTTGTCTACAACAACAAACATAAAGCTGAACAAGAAACCATGTTATCTAGTAGAATGCACATGCAATTTGCAAAAACAATCAATTGCTCTCAGAAAAAAGAACAGCATAAATGTTGAAAGACTTTGGTGTATGAAAATCTTTAAATAACAATGTAAATACTGATTTACTATTATAAATCCTGAAAAAATTGTGTAGCTTCCCCCAAATTTTCACTTTCTATTTTATTTGAGCTTGAAAAAAGACAGAATTTGAATTCAAATCCTCCTCAAAAATCCATCCATTCCATTATCACATAAAAATATCCTTCAAATTAAAAGAGTTAAAATAATTTTTAAAAACCTATTTTGTACTATTACCTTCAGGAAATTAAAAGCCTCCCCATAAATACTCTAACCTGATTCTAAGAAAGTACTATACCTAAAGCTGCTTTAAATAAAAACAAATATTACATAGTAGCTCTTTCTACATGTGAAAAATTGGAAGGAAGAAAATTCATAGGCAAAGACACAATAAGATTTTAGATATGTAAATCTGATACACAGGGCCTGTTTTTGTTTGAAGTGCTATAAGTGAATGTATAAAAATACATCTGTTGGAGAATTATCTGTTTATAGTTCTCGATTCCTAAAGGTTACTGATTAAAATTGAAAACAGGCATGGCAAACATCCAATGCATTTTATCAGGAGACACTGTTCTTTTATGTTCCCTGCAGGTTCCAGTTAGTAACTTAATCCCAACCACACTATAAAGTAAACTGTTCATGATTTGTCAGATTAGCTGATGCTTGTCCAGAAAAATGATCCGAAAAAAGAGTCACCAGGACACTATAATTAAGATCCATTCATCCATTTCATTCCTGGATTGAAGAAAATAATGAAACATCAAAGTAGTCAGAAGACAGTGCAAAAGAGGTCAGTTGGTATCTTTACAAACATAACACCAGTATTTAACGCAGCAGATGCACAAGACGATACTTACAAATTATAACACCCAAAGTTTGGTGAAAGAGCGTCATAGATTTCTGTTTATTGCCTATGTAATTTTTAAAGATAAAGGAAATGTGACTCAAAATAAAAGGTGAGAGATTCGTATTATTATACAGAAAAATAGAAAAAGTTTTCAAACTTTTTAGGTGGTTTTCTCCCATTTTTATAGATGAGCCACACCAGGTCTGCTGCACCCAGAGCCCCACCCCTGTGGCAGGCCACTGCAGTAGACTTGGGGGTGGCATAAGCCTTCTTGGAAGAGGTCACCATTAACCCCACTACAGAGCTACCAGAACTTACGCAGGACTGGAGAAATGGCCTCTTGGAGGGCACAAAAAAAAACCTTCTGCACACCAGGACCCAGGAGAAAGGAGCAGGGATCCCACAAGAGACTACGCCAGAGTTGCCTGTGAGTGTCCAGGACTCCGGCGGAGGCCTGAGTAGGCAGGGGAGGGGCCCTGAGGGCAGCAGTGAGTCCACATCACCATCATCACCTCCACCATAGTCTGGTCTCACATGAAACAACAGAGGGAACACAGCCCTGCCCATCAAGAAAACTAGATTAAAGATTTACTGAGCATGGCCTCACCCATCAGAACAAGACCCAGTTTCACCTTCAGTCTATCCCATCAGGAAGCTTCCATAAGCCTCTTATCTTTATCCCTCAGAGGGCAGAAACAATGAAAACCACAATCACAGAAAACTAATCAAACTGATCACATGGACCACAGCCTTCTCTAACTCAATGAAACCATGAACAATGCCCTATAGGGCCACCCAAGATGGACAGGTCATGGTGGAGAGTTCAGACCAAACATGGTCCACTGGAAAAAGAAATGGCAAACCACTTCAGTATTCTTGCCTTGAGAGCCCCATGAACAGTATGAAAAGGCAAAAAGATAGGACACTGAAAGATGAACTCCTCAGGTCAGTAGGTGCCCAATATGCTACTGGAGAAGAGTGGAGAATTAACACCAGAAAGAATGAATACACACAGCCAAAGTAAAAACAACACCCAGATGTGTATGTGACAGGTGATGGAAGTCAAGTCCAATGATATTAAAATATATATATATATTGCATAGAAGCTGGAATGTTAGGTCCAAGAATAAAGATAAATTGGAAGAGGTCAAAAAGGAGATGGTTAAGAGTGAACATCGACATTTTAAGAATCAGTGAGTCAAAATGGATGGGAATGGGAGAATTTAATTTAGGTAACTATTATATCTACTTCATTATTAACTATTAAACCACTTCAGTATTCTTGCCTTGAGAACCCCATGAACAGTATGAAAAGGCAAAATGATAGGATACTGAAAGAGGAACTCCCCAGGTCAGTAGGTGCCCAATATGCTACTGGAGATCAGTGGAGAAATAACTCCAGAAAGAATGAAGGGATGGAGCCAAAGCAAAACAACACCCAGCTGTGGATGTGACTGGTGATAGAAGCAAGATCCAATGCTGTAAAGAGCAATATTGCATAGGAACCTGGAATGTCAGGTCCATGAATCAAGGCAAATTGGAAGTGGTCAAACAGGAGACAGCAAGAGTGAATGTCGACATTCTAGGAATCAGTGAACTAAAATGGACTGGAATGGGTGAATTTAACTCAGATGACCATTATATCTACTACTGCAGGCAGGAATCCCTCAGAAGAAATGGAGTAGCCATCATGGTCAACAGAAGAGTCTGAAATGCAGTACTTGGATGCAATCTCAAAAACGACAGAATGATCTCTGTTCATTTCCAGTGTAAACCATTCAATATCACAGTAATCCAAGTTACCCCAACCAGTAATGTTGAAGAAGCTGAAGTTGAATGGTTCTATGAAGACCTACAAGACCTTTTAGAACTAACACCCAAAAAAGATGTTCTTTTCATTATAGGGGACTAGAATCCAAAAGTAGGAAGTCAAGAAACACCTGGAGTAACAGGCAAATTTGGCCTTGGAATATGGAATGAAGCATGGCAAAGGCTAATAGAGTTTTGCCAAGAGAATTCACTGGTCATAGCAAACACCCTCTTCCAACAACACAAGAGAAGACTCTACACACGGACATCACCAGATGGTCAACACCGAAATCAGATTGATTATATTCTTTGCAGCCAAAGATAGAGAAGCTCTTTACAGTCAACAAAAACAAGACCAGCAGCTGACTGTGGCTCAGATCATGAACTCCTTATTGCCAAATTCAGACTTAAACTGAAGAAAGTAGGAAAAACCACTAGACCATTCAGGTATGACCTACATCAAATCCCTTATGATTATACAGTGGAAGTGAGAAATAGATTTAAGGGCCTAGATCTGATAGATAGAGTGCCTGATGAACTATGGACTGAGGTTTGTGACATTGTACAGGAGACAGGGATCAAGACCGTCCACATGGTAAAGAAATGCAAAAAAGCAAAATGGCTGTCTGGGGAGGCCTTACAAATAGCTGTGGAAAGAAGAGAAGCAAAAAGCAAAGGAGAAAATGAAAGATATAAGCATCTGAATGCAGAGTTCCAAAGAATATCAAGAGATAAGAAAGACTTCCTCAGCAATCAATGCAAAGAAATAGAGGAAAACAACAGAATGGGGAAGATTAGAGATCTCTTCAAGAAAATTAGAGATACCAAGGGAATATTTCATGCAAAGATGGGCTTGATAAAGGACAGAAATGGTATGGACCTAACAGAAGCAGACAATATTAAGAAGAGGTGGCAAGAATACACAGAACTGTACAGAAAAGATATTCATGACCAAGATAATCATGATGGTATGATCACTCACCTACAGCCAGACATCCTGGAATGTGAAGTCAAGTGAGCCTTAGGAAGCATCACTACAAACACAGCTAGTGGAGGTGATGGAATTTCAGTTGAGCTATTTCAAATCCTGAAAGATGATGATGTGAAAATGCTGCACTCAATATGCCAGCATATTTGGAAAACTCAGCAGTGGCCACAGGACTGGAAAAGGTCAGTTTTCACTCCAATCCCAAAGAAAGGCAATGCAAAGAATGCTTAAACTACCTCAAAATTGCACTCATTTCACACGCTAGTAAAGTAATGCTCAAAATTCTCCAAGCCAGGCTTCAGCAATATGTGAACCATGAACTTGCAGATGTTCAAGCTGGTTTTAGAAAAGGCAGAGGAACCAGAGATCAAATTGCCAACATTTGCTGGATCATCGGAAAAGCAAGGGAGTTCCATAAAAACATCTATTTCTGCTTTATTGACTATGCCACAGTTTACTGTGATCCACAATAAACTGTGGAAAATTCTGAAAGAGATGGGAATACCAAACCACCTGACCTGCCTCTTGAGAAACCTATATGCAGGTCAGGAAGCAACAGTTAGAACTGGACATGGAACAACAGACTGGTTCCAAATAGGAAAAGGAGTACATCAAGGCTCTTTATTGTCACCCTGCTTATTTAACTTATATACAGAGTACATCATGAGAAACGCTGGACTGGAAGAAGCACAAGCTGGAATCAAGATTGCCGGGAGAAATATCAATAACCTCAGATACGCAGATGACATCATCCTTACGGCAGAAAATGAAAGGAACTAAAAAGTCTCTTGATGAAAGTGAAAGAGGAGAGCGAAAAAGTTGGCTTAAAGCTCAACATTCAGAAAATGAAGATCATGGCATCTGGTCCCATCATTTCATGGGAAATAGATGGGGAAACCGTGGAAACAGTGTCAGACTTTATTTTGCGGGGCTCCAAAATCACAGCAGATGGTGACTGCAGCCATGAAATTAAAAGACGCTTACTTCTTGGAAGGAAAGTTATGACCAACCTAGATAGCATATTCAAAAGCAGAGACATTACATTGCCAACAAAGGTCCGTCTAGTCAAGGCTATGGTTTTTCCAGTGGTCATGTATGGATCTGAGAGTTGGACTGTGAAGAAAGCTGAGTACCGAAGAATTGACGCTTTTGAACTGTGGTGTTGCAGAAGACTCCTGAAGAGTCCCTTGGACTGCAAGGAGATCCAGTCCATTCTAAAGGAGATCAGCTCTGGGTGTTCTTTGGAAGGAATGATGCTAAAGCTGAAACTCCAGTACTTTGGCCACCTGATGTGAAGAGTTGATCTCATTGGAAAAGACTCTGATGCTGGGAGGGATTGGGGGCAGGAGGAAAAGCGGACTACAGAGGATGAGATGGCTGGATGGCCTCACTGACTCAATGCACATGAGTCAGTGAATTCTGGGAGTTGGTGATGTACAGGGAGGCCTGGCATGCTGCGATTCATGGGGTTGCAAAGAGTTGGACATGAATGAGCGACTGAACTGATCTGAATTATATCGACTACTGTGGGCAACAATCCTTTAGAAGAAATGGAATAGCACTTATAGTCAACAAAAGAGTCCAAAATGCAGTACTTGAGTGCAATTTCAAAAATGACAGAAGGATCTCCGTTCATTTCCAAACCATTCACTATCACAGTAATCCAAGTCTATGCCCCAGTCAGTAACACTGAAGAAATTGAAGTTGAATGGTTCTATGAAGACCTACAGGACCTTCTATAACTAATACCAAAAAAGATGTCCTTTTCATTATAGTGGACTGGAATGCCAAAGTAGGAAGTCAAGAGGTACCTGGAGTAAATTTGGTATTGAGTATAAAATGAAGTCAGGCAAAGGCTAACAGAGTTTTGCTAAGAGAATGCATTGGTCATGGCAAACACCCACTTCCAACAACACAAGAGAAGACTTGACACATGAACATCCCCAGATATTCAATACTGAAATCACACTGATTATATTCTTTGCAGCCAAAGATGGAGAAGCTCTATACAGTCAGCAAAAACAAGAATGGGAGCTGATTGTGGTTCAGATCATGAACTCCTGATTCCCCAATTCAGAGTTAAATTGAAGAAAGTAGGGAAAACCACTAGACTATTCAGATATGACCTAAATCAAATTCCTTATGATTACACAGTGGAAGTGACAAATAGATTCAAGGGATTAGATCTGTTAGAGCACCTGAAGAACTAGGGATAGAAGTTCGTGATATTGTATAGGAGCCAGGGATGAAGACCAGCCCCGAGAAAAAGAAATGCAAAAAGGCAAAATGGTTGTCTGACAAGCTCTTACAAATAGCTGAGAAAAGAAGAGAAACTGAAGGTGAAGGAGAAAAGGAAAGATATACTCATTTGAATGCAGAGTTCCAAAGACTAGCAAGGAGAGATAAGAAAGCCTTCCTCAGGGATCAATGCAAAGAAATAGAGGAAAACAACAAAATGGGAAAGACTAGAGATCTCTTCAAGAAATTTACAGATACCAAGGGAATATTTCATGCAAAGATGGGCACACTAAAGGACAGAAATGGTACTGACCTAACAGAAGAAGAAGATATTAAGAAGAGGTGACAAGAATACACAGAAGAACTATACAGAAAAGATCTTTATGACCCAGATAATTACTATAGTATGGTCACTCAACTAGAGCCAAACATCCTGGAATGTGAAGTCAAGTGGGCCTTAGGAAGCATCACTATAAACAAAGCTAGTGGAGGTGATGTAATTCCCATTGAGCTATTTCAAATCCTAAAAGATGATGCTGTGAAAGTGCTGCACTCAATATGTCAGTAAATTTGGAAAAATCAGCCATGGCCACAGGACTGGAAAAGGTCAGTTTTCATTCCAATCCCAAAGAAAGGGAGTGCCAAACAATGTTCAAACTATCGCACAATTCTACTCATCTCACACACTAGCAAAGAAATGCTCAAAATTCTCCAAGCCAAGCTTCAACAGTATGTGACCCGTGACTTCCAGATGTTCAAGCTGGATTTAGAAAAGGCAGAGGAACCAAAGATCATATTGCCACCATCTGCTGGATTATCAAAAAAGCAAGAGAGTTCCAGAAAAACATCTACTGCTTTATTGACTACGCCAAATCCTTTGACCGTGTGGATCACAACACACTGTGGAAAATTCTTTAAGAGATGAGAATACCAGACCACCTACCTGCCTCCTATATACAGAGAAATCTGTATGCAGGTCATGAAGCAACAGTTAGAACCAGAACTGGAACAACAGACTGGTTCAAAATTGAGAAAGGAGTTATATCAAGGCTGTGTATTGTCCTTCTGCTTATTTAACTTATATTCAGAGTACATCATGTGAAATGCCTGGACTCATGTGAAGCATAAGCTGGAATCAAGATTGCCAGGAGAAATATCAATAACCTCAGATACGCAGATGACGCCACCCTTATGGCAGATAGTAAGAACTAAAGAGCCTCTTAATGAAAGTGAAAGAGGAGAGTGAAAAAGTTGGCTTAAAACTCAACATTCAGAAAACTAAGATAATGACTTCTTGTCCCATCACTTCACAACAAATAGATGGAGAAACAATGGAAATAGTGAGAAACTTTATTATTGTGGGTTCCAAAATTGCAGATGCTGACTGCAGCCATGAAATTAAAAGACGTTTACTCCTTGGAAGAAAAGTTATGACCAACCTAGACCACAGAATAAAAAGCACAGACATTACTTTGCCAACAAAAGTCTGTCTAGTCACATCTAGTATGGATGTGAGAGTTGGACTATAAAGAAACCTTAGCGTTGAAGAATTGATGCTTTTGAACTGTGGTGTTGGAAAAGACTCTTGAGCGTCCCTTGGACTGCAAAGAGATCAAGCCAGTCAATCCTAAAGGAAATCAGTCCTGAATATGCACTGGAAGGACTGATGCTGAAGCTGAAGCTCCAATACTTTGGCCACCTGATGTGAAGAACTAATTCACTGAAAAAGACTTTGATGCTAGGAAAGATTGAAGGCAAGAAGAGAAGAGGACAACAGAAAATGAGATGGGTTGGTGGCATAACCAACTTGATAGACATGAGTCTGAGCAAGCACTGGGAGGTGATGATGGACAGGGAAGACTGGCGTGTTGTATTCCAAAGGGTCTCAAAGAGTTGGACACGACTGGGCGACTGAACTAAACTATAAATGAGCACATGATATGGTGCATGATTTTAAATCTCTGAGGAAAGTGAAGAAACTAGGGAGAAAAAGAATTACAAAAACCAAAACATAAAATATAGCTATAATATACAGCTATATATACTTTACTTTATGCAAAGGAAACATAGAAAGTGAAACTGTTAGTTGCTCAGTTGTGTCCGACTCTTTGCGACCCCATGGACTATAGCCTGCCAGGCTCCTCTGTCCATGGAATTCTCCAGGCTCCAATACTGGAATAGGTAGTCATTCCCTTCTCCAGGGGATCTTCTACACCCAGGGACTGAACGTGGATCTCCTGCATTGCAGGCAGATTCTTTATCATCTGAGCCAACAAGGAAGCCCCCAAATACAAAAAAAAATAGATTTATAATTAAGAATTATTCTCTATTAAGAATGATAATAAATACATGAGAAAGTGAAATTGTTAGTTGCTTAGTCAGTCTGACTGTTTGCAACCCCATAGTCTGTCCATGGAATTTTTTAAGCAAGAATACTGGAGGGAGTTGCCATTCCCTTCTCCAGATGATCTTTCTGACCCAGTTATTGAACCAGGGTCTCCTGCATTGCAGGGTAATTTTTTTTTTTTTTTTTTTTACCATCTGAGCTGTTAGGGAAGCCCAACAAATATATGAGACCCATAAATGCATAGTTTATCTTAACAGAATTAATGCCTTTTCTTTTATGACCTCTGTTTTTGAGATTATCAGGTTCTCAACAATGAAATTTATGTGAGGCTAAATTTGGGTTCTTAGTGATGTCAGGGATGTGTGAAAATAGGATGAAGTGACAAAACAAGGAGAAAACAAGGTTATTATAATGTATTAGAGGAGAACAAAGGCAGTCCTTTTCTCAAACAAAATTCATAATCTATTTTAGAGTCTTTACCAGTCTGATAAATGTTGTATGAAATCAGCATAAAAAGTAATCTATTACATTTCAATTCAGCCAGCACTGAGCACTTACATCACATATGTCATAGTGTGAGGCTTTGTTCTGGACCATGACAAATACGATTATGACATTCTCTACCCCAAGTTGTCTATCAGAATTGTGTCTCACGGCTTGAAATTGTTAAATCCTTGGACTTTATTCTCGCCTAAATTCTTTTGACCTCCTGTGACATTTAATTCTACGATCAACTGACTCAGGAAATTTTCCTTCTTTGGTTACTGTGACCAGCCTCCTATTTAACTGGCCTAGGTACTCCTTTTTGATTTTCATCATGTGTTTTTGATATTGTACCAGTTCTCTCCCAAACTTTTAAATTCTAGCTCTACCCCTACTTCACCCCCAAAGGCCATTCATTAACTCATTAACTATAGGTTTACGGTTCCCAAATCTATAACATTTTTCACAGACATTTGAACATCCATTTGCTTAGGAATGTATATGTGCTCACAAAATGTATTAAATTAAAACATACATATAGTTATAACTGTTCATATACATGTCTATAAATACAGTAGATCACACGTGACATAGCTTGATATAACAGGAGCTAAGGGTGTTGTGTTTAAGAGTATTAGCAGTATTTGAATAAACTATGCAATAGGGATATGGCTTAATCAGCATCTTGCATTGGTCATCTTGCATGCTCGCCATTATGAATGCTATACTCAGACAATGTTCTGCATCTTTCTATATGCTGAAGTTAATGATCAAATATTATTAAAATTCAGGACACTAATTATCTGATGTCAACATGCTATGGATAATTAAGAACTGCCTGTGTTAAAGCTATGCTAATTGTTTTTCACAGATCTTCTCTGGTCCTTGCATCATTAAAAGGCAAGCAACCACAGGACTGCATGCACATCTCTACACAGCACTTTGTCTCAGAAGTTGTATCATCCATCCTGCCTTCTCCCTGATTACTTTTTGTTAAGTTGCAGCAATTACCTCTCCCTTAGTGACTGACTCCTTTGTAAATGCAGTGCAAGAAATTTGGATAATTTTTTCTGGGTTTTTACCTCTTAATTATTTCTTGCTTACAATAGCATGTGCTAAGTTGTTTCAGTCATGTCTGACTCTTTGAGACCCTGTGGACTGTAGCCCGCCAGGCTCCTCTGCCCATGGGAATCTCCAGGCAAGAATATGGGAGCAGGTTGTCATGTCCTCCTCCAGGGCATCTCCCTGACCCAGTGATTGACCCTGGGTCTCTTACTTCTCCTGCATTGGCAGGCAGGTTCATTACCACTACTGCCACCTGGGAGGCCCTTTACAACAGCATAAAGGAAACCAAAGTCATAAACAGTTGGAATTGAAACAAGTAGCAACCAGGCTTTCATAGTAGTAACTGACAGATCCGAAAAGCAAGATCTCCATAGTGTTCTCTCCTTTACCTTATAACTTAGGTCAGTTGGTTAATGATCCTCTTGGATCAATGTCTTTTCCATATAGCTCTAATTTACTGCATTGCTTGACTAGTACAGGCGTTTTGTGGATGGTTCTGCATCATTCCACCAGGTAGCTTGTTTGAATCAAATTTGCTTCAATTCATCATCACCAATGAAGCAAAGAATAAAATAATCAACATTTACTCTCTTAACACCAATACTCAAAACAGAACAACCAAATGCTATTTGCAAAGCAGAAACAGAGACACAGACACAGAACTAGAGAATAAACATATTGATAAAAAATGGAAAAAGGCGGGGATGGGATGAATTGGGAGATTGGGATTGATGCATCTATGTTGCAGTGTATAAAACAGATAACTATTGAGAACCTACTCTATAGCAGAGAGAACTCTGTGTACTGTGGTGATTATATGGGAAGGAAATTAAAAAGCAAGGGGATATATGCATACATATGGCTGATTCACTTTGCTGTGCAGCAAAAACTGACACAGTAGTGTAAAGCAAGTATACTCCCAATAATTTTTTAAACAAATAATTAAATAAAAACTATCTCCTACCTGTCTCATGTCCCTCAGCTCATCCAGGGCTTAAAATGGTGTGTGTGGTTGGGTGTAACAGTGTAGGAAATGAAACTGGGGAGAAAACCTAAATATGCACTTTAAGTTTGTACGTAGAAGTTTTTGCTTTTTTAATTGAGGTATAATTGACATATAACATTATATTTGTTTCTTCAGATGTTCATCATCAACATCGTCATCATCATCACCATTACCAGTTCACATTATATGTACTTGTCTATATATGAATAATGTATGAAATTACCATCATTGGCTTTTCATTCTCTGAAATTCACCTATTGATTTCCTGCTCTTAAATGAAGTTTTCTGAAACTGTGTCTGTCTTCATTATGCTATTCCTTTGGGATAATGGTTATGATAGTTTGCCCTATAATAACTAAGCAAACAACTCACAGATCAAAGTCTTTTTGTAGTGTGGAACAATACCAAGTAAATTAGGTAACTGGTTTTGGTCAACTAAGGATAGACCAAAAATCACTTCTTGGTTCAATTTACATTGAAAATCTTTTACCAATATGTTAGTTTATATTCTCAGCAGAACAATCTTATTATATTACATACATTTTTCTGTTTATTATTTCTAATTGTATAATACCTCCAGAAAAAGAGACTGAATTCAATACATATTGACTCAGGATCGTAACTGAAAAAAAAATTTGCACATTTTACATTAGTCCCTGCTGTAACTTGTTTTACCATCTTTTTCTCCCTAAAAGTAAAGAGTAGGTGGTTTGGTTAGTCACATTTCAGTTAAAATAGATTTTTTATATCTCACTTGAACAAATTTCTTGACTTTTAAAGAAAAGTAGCTGTTTCTTTATAAATAATATTCTAGTGGATATATTTTCATTTTCTATAATCACTACTCTTTAAACTGACAGTAGCAAAATGAAGGATTTTCTATTAAGGACAATGCATACAATAAGAATTACTTTACATAATTCCATCATTATGGAGTATTCCAGAATAATGATCCTAACGGGCAGTCATATTTTTTGCAGAGTCTGTTTAGAGGAAGCTCAAATTTAACAAGTTACAAATTTAAATATCCAAAACATAGTTATAATTTTTTTTCCACTAGAGAATCCTGGAATAGCACTCACTTCTTAATCATGTAGAAATTGCTAGTTTAAAATTGCCAAGAATATGACAAACTTGCTCAAGCTTGAAAATCAGGGACAAAATTCATAAGTTATTTCATATTGAATGTTCTGCTACCATCAATGTAGCACTTTCTATAATTTATGAGATAATGAATTTGCTCTGTTAAAAAAAAAAACTATCTTGAATGTTAAAAGGAAAATATTACTATTGGTCTTTCCACTACTTACTTTAATGCATTGCACTAAATTAATTTAATACTTTTTGATGAGAAGAAATCACAGAAATGCATAAAATGCCTACAACTCCCATTCCTTGGCCTGGCCACAAAATTGTGTTCACACCTTAGCTGTTCTCACTCATATGGAAAATAAATTCAGTTCAGTTCAGTTACTCAGTTGTCTCTGACTCTTTGCAACCCCATGGACTGCAGCACGCCAGGCCTCCCTGTCCATCACCAACTCTCGGAGTTTACCCAAACTCATATCCATTGAGTCAGTGATGCCATCCAACCATCTCATCCTCTGTCGTCCCCTTCTCCTTCTGCCTTCAATCTTTCCCAGCACCAGGGTCTTTTCAAATGAGTCAGCTCTTTGCATCAGGTGGCCAAAGTATTGAAGTTTCAGCTTCAACATCAGTCCTTCTAATGAACACTCAGGACTGATCTCCTTTAGGATGGACTGGTTGGATCTCCTTGCAGTCCAATAATTTTCTTCAAATCATAGGTTGGAACTATATTATCTCAGGAATGGGTATTTGTATTAGTCTACTCAGTCTACCATCAATTTGCTATCTTAAAAAAACAAATTAATTTTCCCAAAGTTTTGGAAGCTGGAAGTCCCAGATCAAGGTCCAGTAGGGTTCAGGTTTGGATGAGGCTTCTTTTTCTGGCTTGTAGATCAAGCCAGATGTTGTGGTGATGTACTCACTGACCTTTCCTCATTGCGAGTGTATGGAGAGAGACAGTTCTCTTGTGCTGTTTATGGTAAGGACACTAATCTTATGGGATTAGGGCCCCAACCTTTTGACCTCATTTAACCTTATTTACCTCCTTTCAGTCCCTACCTTCAACTATACTGTGGTCATGTTGAGGATAATGCTTCAACATAAAACTTTGGGGAAAGACACAACTCAGTCCACAGCAGTATTATATCTGTGTTATTGCACAGATACAGTTCTTTCTTCAGATACAAAAACATTATTATCACAAAACAGCAATTTTGAGATTAAAGAATTTAAGAAAAGATTAAGATGTATTGAAATAAAAACATGACTCTTAAAACATACTAGGTTTCTTTCAAATGTTAACAGAGTTCTTTCACTCAACCAACTTACAGTCCTAACAATGTAAGTGTAAATAGTTCATTACAAATATTTATAAAATCAGAAAAGGTGGATTTGACAATTTACAAAGATACTGAGACTGGAAGGTGGGACTAAGATGAAGGTATGGGGTGAGAACACAGGTGCTTATAGTTATTTCCTTATACATATTTTATTTTTTAATATAAATTTATTTATTTTAATTGGAGGTTAATTACTTTTCAATATTGTATTGGTTTTGCCATACATCAACATGAATCCGCCACAGGTATGCACGTGTTCCCTATCCTGATACCCCATCCCACCTCCCTCCCCATACCATCCCTTTGGGTTCTCCCAGTGCACCAGCCCCAAGCATCCTGTATACTGCATCGAACCTTGACTGGCGATTCATTTCATATATGATATTATACATGTTTCAATGCCATTCTCCCAAATCATCCCACCCTCTCCCTCTGCCACAGAGTCCAGAAGACTGTTCTATACATCTGTGTCTCTTTTGCTATCTCGCATACAGGGTTATCATTACCATCTTTCTAAATTCCATATATATGCGTTAGTATACTGTATTGTTTTTCTTTCTGGCTTACTTCACTCTGTATAATAGGCTCCAGTTTCATCCACCTCATTAGAACTGATTCAAATGTATTCTTTTTAATGGCTGAGTACAATCAAAACCACAATGAGGTACCATTTAATGCCAGTCAGAATGGCTGCAATCCAAAAGTCTACAAGCAATAAATGCTGGAGAGGGTGTGGAGAAAAGGAAACCCTCTTATACTGTTGGTGGGAATGCAAACTAGTACAGCCACTATGGAGAAGTGTGGAGATTCCCTAAAAAACTGGAAATAGAACTGACTTATGACGCAGCAATCCCACTGCTGGGCATACACACCGAGGAAACCAGAATTGAAAGAGACACGTGTACCCCAGTGTTCATTGCAGCACTGTTTATAATAGCCAGGACATGGAAACAACCTAGACGTCCATCAGCAGATGAATGGATAAGAAAGCTGTGGTACATATACACATATTTTAATTAAGAAATATCATAGAACAGCTATGTGCTATAGTCTTAAACAGTTATAAACTGCTACTGCTACTGCTACTGAAAAAGCTGGTAATATGTGTTTAAAATAGTAGTCTTAAGCACTGATGAAAAATCTCCAATGTTGGTCTCTGTTCATGCTTTTACTACATTTGATATCATATAAAAAGAAATAAATCAACTCTATTTTCAGTAAGTTTTCAAAATATGGAGAAGTATGTATGTGTGCTAAATCACTTCAGTCATGTCTGACTCTTTGCAACCCTACGGACTGTAGGCTTCCAGGCTCTTGTGTCCATGGGATTCTCCAGGCAAGAATATTGTAGTGGGTTGCCACGCCCTCCTCCAGTAGATCTTCCCGACCCAGGGATTGAACTCACATCTCTTATGTCTCCTGCATTGGCAGGCAGGTTCTTTACCACTAGAGCTCCGTGGAAAGCCCATGGAGAAGTTAAGTATAAAAGATTTCAAAGTTAAACGGGACTTGTATCTTAATATTTCATAATAAGGTTCCTTTAAGCTTTTGTTCTAAATCTCTACTAAATACTAACATATGGAGGAAAACTCATTTTAAGATTGTAAATATATTTATAGCTTCAAGACCAAATCACAAAATTTTTATACTTCAAATCATTATCTTATATAGTCACTGCATAATTTAAATAAAACTATATTAAATTTGAATTAAACTAACCCTTTATATATTAATCTTGATAATCTTAGAAAGTCTCTTTACATGGCAATAGATAACTAATTTATGGATTTAATTCAACAAGTTTACTAAGCATGTACTTTGGGCCCTATACATAGTAGAGGCTAGAGAATAATACCAAAGATGGCACTGTTTCTTTACACTATGAATTCTAACAGGAAAGACAAATATTTCACAGATATTATAAGAAAATGCATGAGATACTTACTGTAAGATCACATCACAAAAAGACATAACTGTTTCCCAAATTTTTGTTGTGAATTTGGGATGTGAAGATGCTATGTAGGCATATGGGTCTTTACATTTAAAGTGATTAGCACACACTAAGTAGTAATAGTGTTAGATGTCAGTATTAATATCACATGGCTGTATTTGTTATAATGAAAATTTTGCTAAAATAGTATCCAAAAAATCTTCTTTTATACAGATGTCTTAATTACTGATATATATTGATGGAAAACTGTAAATGGATCTACTACTTGTTAAGCAAAGCATATAAATTTCTGAAATGTCATGCCCTCCAGTAAAAATTAGCATGACTGAATCCTGCTATGCCATTCAGATACATCAGGTTTATAAAATAACTAGAAACAGAAATGAACATTTTGAATGGGTTACTGTTAAAGAAATCTCACTCAGTTGATTCTTCTGCTGCAGACTGCATAAGCATGTATATTTTATAAGTGTGTATATTCTTCTGCTGCAGACTGCATAAGGAATGCATATTTTAACAACATTAACACTATTTCTAAAAGAATTTTTGTTGTCACTGTTTTTTTTTTTTTTTTTTGCATTTATATCCTGTTTCACCTTATGGCAATTGCAGCATTTAATAATATTCAGTAAATCTCTCAAACAAGAAACTATATTTTCTTAATATTATGTTCCTTTAAAATATAAATTAAGCTTATAGATTTCTAAGAAATCTCAACATACATAAACTTATATGGAATTAGTTGCTTTTACGTAAAGGATACATAACTTGATGGCCTGCTCTTTAAAATCATTGCAAAGAGATGATCTGAATTAATTTATCAATATGAGAAAAATCATCACAGTTGAGTCACATTAATGAATGGGAGTGAAGATATTTCTGACAAATACAGAAAATTATTTTTGGTTCTCTTTTTTTTGTAGAATTTTACTCACCTATAATGTTATATAATATAACTCTATGGTTATATTTCATATGGAGCATTATGTAAAGTTCAAAAATCTAAGTAAAGTGAATACTGAAGCAAAGCTTAATTTTAACAGAGAAATAGATCTGAGCATTTGAAAACACAAGGAAAATTAGTCAAGATATGAAGAGATGTCTCTGAAGTTAGCTGTTGCTGTTCAATCACTAATTCATTTCTAACTCTGCGACCCCATGGATTTTAGCCCACCAGGCTCCTCCATCCATGGAATTTCCCAGGCAAGAATAGTGCAGTGGTTTGTCACCTCCTTCTCTGAGGGATCTCCCCAGGGGAGATCTAGGGATCAATCCACCTCTATTTCTTAGCAGGCGGATTCTTTACCACTGAGCCAGATGGGAAGCCCATAAAATCATAGATAGGAGGCAAATAACACAGTTATCAATGCTTCCTTCTCAGAGACTATATGCGTTATTAATATTTTCAGGAAACAAAACTTCATTAGGAGGTCCCCTTTTCATTGAGGAGTAATCTATCACCAAACCATTGAATCACTCTCCAAATTCTCATGTAAAGGATTGGAGAGCTAAATTCTTTAAGGTAGCAGCCTATGACAAGATTACATAATATAATAATTCTGAGGTAAGTAGTATACTTGATTACAATACTCTGGGTCACCACTTTATAATTGCCATGTGACATTACTACGTCTAAGTTTCAACTTTTTACCTGTAATTGGTATTGATACCTGTCTTACTAACTCTACAAATTTACTTCAAATTTTAATGATACAGAATGTATATAAGTGCCATAAAAACCATTCATTCATATACAACAAAACCGAAGATGAGAAAAAGAAAATAGCTGTTTTTTTGATAGAGATTCTCTGAGATAGCTTTGTAGAGAAATTACGGGTCTCTACCTTGACATGTCAGCTTTGCTGATACTTTCTCATACTTTTGGAAATGTTTTCTACGTATCTACTTTCCACAGGAATCAGGGCTAAGCAGGGTATTAAAAAAATTGAAACTGCTATATGGAATGTATCAAATGTTCTGTGAAGATACACAAAAATTTAAAACATAAACCAGGGTTAGTTATGCAACTTGTCTATTCAAAACATCCTGTTCCCACTATCCCCTCCTCCAATTAGAAAGGTCTTCTTTCTTAAAAATAAACTTTCCCATTAGTTCTTCCCAGAAAGCTCTATTCATCCAGTTTATACCACTTATTCTCTAAACACACTCTAAACTTTGCCCCTTGTATTCTTTGATATGATTCAGTTCTATGTAATATATGTTATGAGAGATGGCCCCCATTCCCTTTGGTGAAGGAATGAAGAAAGAATTTGCTAGCTGCTGAGACAGCTGCTCAAAAACAGACCTCAGTTCCCTGTCCCCTTTTAGAATTTCCTTGTCTCAAAAATGACACATTCCTAGAAAAGCCTGCAGTCAATGCCTGTGTGACAAAGAGGTATAAAAGACTGCTACTTTCTTTTCAAATTGGGACAATCTGATGATCCCTTACACGTGGAGAATTCCCATGGAGTTGGCAGAGGATTCAAATGAGACTGTATCATGGCTCAGCTTCTCTTCTGCTCAGTTCCACTCCCTTCTTTCTCTTCAGATAGTGCTGATTCTAATTACAAGCCCTAACACAATTCCTGCAAGAATCTCTATCACACTGTCTGCCTCCTAGAGAGCCCAATTTGGGAAATTAATCCTCTTTTAAGAGGTTACAGCTTTCATCCTTAATTAAGCATTGTAAGTCATAGATCTCATTAAAAATGATAGTATCTGTACACATATTACTCAGCTATCAATAATCAGCAGTCAACCTTGCACTGTGCAATGTATAGTTAGTATTCTATTATGATTGTCCATTTAATTACTGATACAAGATGAGCTCTTCGAGGTCTATCTCAGACCTCTCCTTTACTTAGGAGGACTACATGAGTCCAAAGACATTAAGTGATTCAACTTGACACTCTTTTTGTGCACCTTTTACATTTAAAAAGTACCAAAAAATATATTGTCTTCACTCACTAGTAATTCTTATCATTCATTTCAGTTCAGTTGCTCAGTCGTGTCTGACTCTTTGCGACCTCATGGACTGCAGCACGCCAGGCTTCCCTGTTCATCGCCAACATCCAGAGCTTGCTCAAACTTATGTCCATTGAGTTAGTGATGACATCCAATCATCTCATCCTCTGTCATTCCCTTCTCCTCCTTCCTTCAGTCTTTCCCAGCATCAGGGTCTTTTCCAATGAGTCAGTTCTTCACAATTATTGTGATTGTTGTAGTATAATAACACATTCATTTTATTCTAATAAATGTTATAGGTATTAAGCTAAAAGCTAATTTTTCTAATAATATGAGGAGTTAAGTAGCATGATCCCATCTATTTAGGAGAAAGTTCCAGTTAAAGAGGTGAAATATCTTATCTAACGTGAAGTAATCATGTCATCAAATATCAAATCCTATGCCTTTTCCATTCATGTCTGAATGTTTTCACTCATAAAATCACTTAACTTTTCTTGCATGTGACTAGCTTCCTCGTTGGAATTAATTGTACGACATGAGTAATACAGAAAGAACTGTGCTAGATGGTAAAGACACAAACATAACATAATTATTGACCTGAAGAATAATTGCTAAGTCTCTTCCATCTCTTGGCGGGAAACCACATATTATAATTTTATGTTTTCTAACAAAGCTAAAAATTATCTGATTGTCTAAGGGATCCCACAGTGAATCAAGGTATTACAGACAGAGACAGTAATTTTAGGGTGAGCGGTTTTTACTAACTTTTCTGAACCCATTTTGGTGTGTTAATGCAGTTGATCCGTGGGAGGAAGGTAGTGGTGATTATTCTGTTTTCATGGGACAAGTCCTCCTGAGAGCTCAGAAAATGAATTACTTATCCTCCTTCCAGCAAAACCATATTTATTCTAAAGTTCTAGATTGATTGGCATCTTTTCTGTGAAGACTCCCTTTCTTTCCACAGAAGAAAAGCATTCCTTCTTTGAGGTTCTATATTTTGTTCCTAATCTTGTTCTGCAGCATGTATCACATTATATTCAGGTACCCTCTCATTAGTTGTATAACTTAATATACATTGGCTACAGTAATGGCTCCTCATAAGGACAGGACCATTCTTTGCTCTCCTGTTCTCAGGATCCCACACAGTGCTAGACATAAATTGACTTATATTGACAATACTACTCAGAACAGTTGTTTGAGTTAATGTTCTGAAAAGTAGCAATTAAATAGTTACCTCTTCAGAACACTTATGCAATTATCAAGATCAAATCTGTTCCAGAGAGTCTTCCACTGTAAGGAAGAATGAGGATCATAACGTCATAAATTAAATGCATGTGCTTTCCCCCTTACACACACACACACACACACACACACACACACACACACACACACACACACACACATCTCCAATGTACAAGTTTGATCTGTGTGACTGCACCCTTAATAGATCAACATCCTTTTGAACAAAACAACAACAACAAAAAATACATTTTAGCCAGCTTGTGTAGGTCATATGTTCCTGATAAGCAAACACAGAAACTATCTAAATATAAATATCATATATTATGCTTCTCTATACATGTCTCAACTCTTTGCATGAGGTGGCCTGAACTGAACTGATACATGTCTCATCTTAAAGTTAATTATTTTTTTAAACAAGAATCTGTCTTAAGATAACCTGTGACTGAACAAAATTAATTTCTCCCTCCTGCCATGCTTTAACACACAATTGCCAATTCTGGGCCTCGATTATGTCCCCCACCTCGGACACATGACGGTAGATAAAGATTATAGTGTGCTTTGCCTTGGCAGGTCCACAAAGTGTTGCAAAAAAGAGGATTAATCAGCAATTATGCTCCTCACTGAAATAACACTTTTATGACAATAAAGAGTTTAAAATTTTCTTCAACATCTCATTAACAGGATAATACAGGAACATACACACCATTTTATCTCCATTTTACTCACGTAGAACCTCTGTGGTCCACCTAAAAGTACTACCTCGTAAGTGGCAACAGGGGCTAGTATACTAACCCTACTACTACCCTGAGGAAAGGACAAGGGGTCTTCAATGCACTTCCATTTCCACAAATGCTGCTATGGAGGGTCCTGAGCTTCAGACTTCAAATTTAATAGAAAAAGAACTACGAAGTATACACACAATCTTTCAAACACTGCCTGATGATTTTACATTCTTACTCTTTCATCTTGCCCAAACACATGGCCAGATTCTTTCTGTCCCAGTGGGTTACTGATGAGGGTAATAACTGACCAGAGACCCTTAAATTCATTACTGAAGTGACTGCAGCATAAACTAGGTGGGAGGTAATGCATTTTGGTTAATGTAGAATAAGAACTTTAAGGATCATTGTAGGTTTCCAGGGATGATCATAAATACGGGCAAAGTTTCAAATCATTCTCCCTTTAGAAAAAGGAAAAATACTGATGATGTGGGGAGGGGGGGTGGATATCAGTTTAACTGAACAATAATCGCTAACGTATTTTATATGTTATGCTAAAAACATATAATAACTTTAAAAATTACCACAGCTTGCTGCCTTATTAATGTACTTCTTTTTGAAAGCAGAAAAAGCTAAAAGTATATATTCATGGGTTTTTAGCATTTGAGATGTATGTAGTTGGGGCTAGGCAATTGTGAGTTAATGTTTTAACATAAAAGTCCAAACTAGTTTTTTTTTTTTTTTAATTGTATTGTATTTATTCTTTTTAAAATGTTAATAGCTTTTTTGAGATATAATTCTCATACCATAAAATTTATGCATTTTAAGTACACAATTCAACATTTTAAAGTATATTTACAGAGCTGTATAACCACAGCAATCTAATTTTTATACATTTAAATTACTCCTCAAAGCAAACAAACCTAGTTTAATCTTAACCAGGGTAAACAAGGGATAAAGCCATTTTACTTAACTACTATAAGGTAGTTGATTCAGGAATTTATGGAAAATCTATGACCTATTTAGGCTGTGAAGTGTTAACTTGAAAAGTTAAATAATAGTCATTTAAAGAGCAACAAAACAGATCCCCAAAGTGGTCTATCTGACAAACTCTACTTGTGGTATCAGTTCAGTATCTTTAGGTTGAATTCAAAAATAAATAAAAACATCCCTTCTTATACTTGTTATCAGCAGGAATAGAGCAGTTTTTCTAGCTCAGCAGACCTAACAGTTTTTATTAATGATTCCAAAGATAGCTCTAGGGCCACAAACAAGAACCCAAAATGTTTCAGAACCACTTACTGTAATGTTATGATGACAAATTTCAATATAAAGCAACACAAGTAAAAATATCTAATGACAACAGCATTTTAAAAGAATGGTAAATGAAGTGAGGGTAAATAAAATGAGTCAATACAAGTATTAGTTAAATCAGTTACTTCTTTTGTCCAATTTTTGAAGATTTAAAAGTTTCTATGCTGTTTTACTCCACATGTCAGCTTTTACATTAAGAAATATGATTTGCAATAGCCTTTTAAACAAACATCAAAATGAAGCCTTTAAAATAGGAACTCACTAATCTGTTCAAAATGGTAAGCATAAGACTTATGCATAGGTTTCACTATACAGATATTATTTAAATAGATAACATTTTATTAAAATTGGTATAGATATGGAGAATAGATTAGTCTATGTCCAGGAATTTGTGATAATAATGTCTGTTGACAGCTAGCCAAAGATTAAGAATACCTTGTTATAACCTTATTATGATGCTTACACAACTCAGTACTCTGGTACAAGTCTAATTTTATTAATGACAATGACACAGCACTTGGCTACATGGAGTGCATAGCATCATCCTTCAGCAGCAAGAATTTTCAAAAGTTTGAAAAAGCCCTCAATTTCTGGAACTTCCCTCAGTCATAAGATTTTTCTGAAGGTTTAGAAAGTCTCCAATTTCTGAAGCTACCTTCCCAATTCATATTTTCCAAAACCAACTTAAACACAGCAAAGAATGACCAAGTAAGGCATCTTAAATGCCAGTAAGAAGACAAGTCAAAATTGCTTTTAGGATAAGCTACCAGTTCACAACCTTCATATTTATTATATTTCTTAACTCATTTATTTTTTAATTCTCAGGAGATCTCCTAAATACTTTTTCCAATATTATAGACATTAAATGACATGATCACAAATCTAGAGATGAATGTAAATTCCTTCATGCAATTTTCAAGGCAGATTTGCCATCTATTACAAATATCACATTTTATGTGGTTGTCACTACTTGAGACATTGAAGCCAACTCCTTCATTATTCCTAATTATAAAAGTTTTGATCATGAGCACTTAACACATAGCACACCAAAAGGTAAAAAATGCAATAAATATCCCACATCTAATTTTGTCCATTTTCCCTGTCCTCCCCTTAACAGAATTGCTCCTCTTAGAGCAACTTTAACTGGTTTATAATTTATCCCCTTTTATTTCTCCTGCCAGATCTCTGCAGGAGATGTTAATGAGTCTAGTAATGATTTAACAGACAACAGAAGAAATAACAAAGAAAAGCTAAAGGTGTGAATACTCAGCAAGCTGGAGTAATCAAGTTCTGTACTGCTGAGTTAAGGAAATATTCAAGCGCGAGATCTCACTTACTTTTCACTCAGTGAAGACAAACAGGAAAACATACCTGCTTGACCCGTGGTGACACTGACAGCCGCAAAGAGCCTCTGGGATCGACTTAAGTCAGAAACTCCATTTACAGCTTCAACTTCAAAAGTATAATTAGCGTGGGCCAGCAGGTCCATGACAGTGACATAGTTATCCTCTAATCCAGTCTGCTGGGGCATGTAGCCAATGTTACTCCCACAGGGAACGCATTCGCCCTGCTCCCAGCTGCATCGCTTACACAGTATTCTATAGGTCACATCATTTCTTCCCCCATTGTCTGCAGGGGGACTCCATTCCAAGCTCACTGTGGTTTGGTTGATATTGAAAATGAGGTTCTGTGGTGCAGATGGAGGCCCTTAGGAAACCAAAAATAAGTAAATGAATAAATAAAAATGGCCAAAAACAAACAAACAAACAAATGAAAGGATCCACATGGGGCATTAAGCTAGTGGCTCAATTACCACACAGAAAACTAGTTGAAATGCTTTCTTTCACATAAACATTTCATTACCTTTCCTAGAGAAACCTTATAAAAGCCTTCCTGAATTCACTTGGCAAGAGGCTTTATTTATTTTCCATTTAATGTGTCAAAATGAAAACAGGATAACAACTGTCTTTGTAGTTTTGCCACGGTCTTTAGCTATTTTTCTTCCGAGCAATTAAAAAAGAATAGTTAATGCACCTAAAAAACAGTTGTGCAGTTGTTTAAAAATAGGGTTTTTTTAAACATATAAGAGAGACTACATCTATTCATTCTTAATGTGCTCAAGAATGATTTATAGTAATGTCTGGAATTGGCTTTGGATTTGAGTCTCTCAAACATTCATTCATTGAAGCATCAAGATGTGAGATTTGCGGTATTTAGTGATGGAATTTTAATTCAGATACCATTACTTTTTAATTACATTTAAAGCCATGCAAGACACAAATAACTTTTACATTTTATTTGTTATTCCTATTGGATACATGTGTAAAATATGATTAAAATGCAAGATCTGGGAGACATGAAAACTACACTGATGATGATGTAAGGTGTATCTATTTTATATTATTGTTTAGCCTTATTGGTTTATGGAAAGTTTGTAAGTATTTAATAATAATTAAGAATGTACTCAGAAATTTCAGGCTTATCTCAACGATGTCACAATTCTACAAACAAATGGAAGGGATCTGAAAGTCTTTATTTTGCAATTACGAACTTACTTGTGCATGCCACATATGGTGGGTCAGATGGAGCCCTGTAGTACCCGTCCTCACAGTCACACCTAGAGGAGCCTTCTTTATCAGAAAAACTGTGAGTTGGACAACGAGAGCACTGAAGATCTTGAGAAGAAGATTTGTAGAACCCACGGCCACAGGCTGAGAACACAAAAGAAAGTAAAAATAGAACCATGAGAACAAGCAGACTCTTTCTGAATTTTAGTAATTTTTAGCAAACAATAAAATATGAAATCTGATTTCCAAATGTGCTATCATCAGACTCAATAAAAACCTGGATTCTAATAAGAAATTTCTAACATATTCTTTTTATATCTGTAGCCATGTTTCCTGACAACTATCACTAACTATAAGCCATAAGTCTCTAATTAAACAGAAAAAAAAAAGGGAAGAACATGCCCTTTATGGTGTAATTCTATAATTCTGTTTAGTGTATATCAGTAAACCTATTTTACAATACTACATTTTAAAACAAAATAATAAAATCCAACTGATACACCAAACTTGGACCTGTAGTTGGCATCAGTCCAAAATCTAGAGCCCCAAACTAAACACAAACATAATTTATTTAGACAAAATCTCAGCATGGTTAATTCAGGGGAACTTTGATTTCAGTAGTAATTAACTTGCTTGTTGATTCGCATTAACACACTTCAAAGTTCTGTTTTCTTAATCTAATACAGCTGTAAATTAAGTCTTTATGTGTGAATATAGTTCTTAGTGAAAAATACTAAAATCATTTTATGACCTGACTAGAAAAATAGTGATGCAAAAAATTTTATCTTAAAATGATAGAAATGTATTCCCCCTACCAATTTTCAGAAAACTTCAAGATATAATTTCAACCAATTTAAGTTCTAAGGCAGTCTGCTTTCCACTAAGCAAACTTCCCTGTTACTAAAAATAATGAAATCCTATGGATAGGAGAAACCTATTCTATCAGAAATAAGGAGAAAGCCATTAACTACAAACAGGTGATGACTCTCCTCTACTGGGAAAAGTTAGGAGAGTCACAGTAACACAGCTCAGCAATGAATAGACAGGCACCCAAGACATCTACCACCTTCCAGTGACTTTCCCTTACTCATTTAGACTACATGTTATAAAATCAAGTAACCTGGAAGCATTTACTATCCCCAGACATTTTACATATTTATCTTCAATTAAAATTTAGCAAATTCAATTTTCATTATTTCAACATTTTTAAATTAATTGATGGTACCATACATTGAGTATATTAAAGAGATTCAATTTGCCCTCCATATTTATTAAGTGAATATCTCTTTAAGTTTCAGTGACCTTCAAATTTAATGGAAATTAATAAATCATATCTATAAAGAAAAATTACTGAATATTTAACATGAATTTAATTATAACTTCTATGTATTAGATTCAAGTTTATTTAATATTCTCAACTTGGGCATTATTCAGCAGCATAATCACATTTTCACTCATGGGTGGGAAAAACAATCCTATCTTATTAAGAAAATCCTATCTTATTCTCTAGAAAAAAAAAGTTAAGTCATTCTATACTTTTGCTCACATGCTGAATATTTAATACATAATTTGGTACAATTAAGAAATCCAAATTACCTTTTAAGCTTAAAGAAAAAACAAGGCTGTTTTATATGAACAAGACAGGTATTTTAGATGACTTAAAAATTTAAAAATAGATTATATTGTGATAGATAAAGATTTGTGAACAGAACTACCATCATCTCTATGTAAATATATGATCCACTTTTGCTCTCAGAAGCCAGTCTGCCTTTAGTTGGCCTCCTCAATTCCTACAAGAGGGAAACACTGGCAAACATATTAGGCCAGAGATGAATGCATCTTCACATGTTCTTGTAGCAATTACTACAAATCTAAGACACAGAACAGTGAGATCCATTATGAAATAATATCAAAAAACACTTTAAAATGTTTCTAAAGATATGACCTTGCCACATAAAAGAATGGTTAACTGGTAGGATAAAGGATTTAGCATGGATTTCTCAGGCTGGAAATTCCTCTAAGTATGCACTGTATCTTGCTCCATGTATTATCTGTAATTCAGTGATCAGATAGAACATCCATAATATAGAGACTGCAATGCTTTATTCACAACCTGCAGCTTGATAACACAAAGTCCCAAAGAATTAAAAAAGAAAGAAAGATAAAGACAGAGAAAGAGGTGTATGCTGATTAAGTCTTTGATGATATTATGTGTATTTACTTACTTTTTACAGGGATAGAAACTTAGGGAACAAGAAAATGGACACAATGGCAACATGATTTAACATCTACTAGGTAAGATCAACATTTAACATCTACTGGGTAAGCTTTTTTCTTTTTTAATTTTGTTTCTATTCCCAGGTCGTGCTAGCGGTAAAGAACCTGCCTGCCAATGTGGGAGACTTGAGAGCCCCTGGTCAGGAAGATCCCCTAGTCAAGGAAATCGTAACCCACTCCAGTATTCTTGCCTGGAGAATCCTATGGACAGAGGAGCCTATAGGGTCACACAGAGTTGGACACAACTGATGCGACTTAGGATGCAGGTAAGATCAAACAAGATTCTACTAGGTAGCCTGGTACCTATCAATTCTGGAAGCCCTACTTTGTTGTTGTTGTTCAATCACTAAGTGATGTCTGACCCTTTGCAATCCCATTGCTATAGCCCACTAGGCTCCTCTGTCCATGGAATTCTCCAGGCAAGTATACTGGAGTGGGTAGCCATTCCTTTCTCGAGAGGATCTTCCCAACCCAGGGATCGAACCCGGGTCTCCTGCATTATAGGCATATTCTTTACTGTCTGAGCCACCAGGGAAATCCAAGATCAAACCAGTCAATCCTAAACAAAACCAATCCTGAATATTCATTGGAAGGACTGAAGCTGAAGTTCCAATACTTTGGCCACCTGACGCAAAGAGTCAACTCATTGGAAAAGACCCTGATGCTTGGAAAGATTGAAGGCAAAAAGAAAAGAGGGCAGCAGAGGATAAGATCATTAGATAGCATCACCAACTCAAGGGACGTGAATCTGAGCAAACACCAGGAGATAGTGAAGGACAGGGAAGGCTGGCAGGCTGCAGTCCACGGGGTCACAAAGAGTTAGACTTGACTTAGCAACTGAACAACAACCAGGTAACACTTCCAGAACTGGTAGGCAGCAAACTACCTAGTGGAATCTCTTGCAATTCTCATCCTCCTGTTGCAAATAAAGGCTTCTAACTAAAGGCTTACTCCCACTTTTCTTACAAATAAGGAGGACCCATTTCTTGCTCCACTTCCATGATTTGTAGAATACCTATGGTACCTAATGTAGAGAAATTTAAAACCCTTATCACTCAACTTTCAAATTACATTAAATTATGTTACCATTTTAGCAGATGGGAAAACAGATTCGAAGCAAAGTTAACATGAGTTCCTCAAATAATTCCATTGTCTAGGTTAAAACTGGATTTAAAACACAGGACTGCTGATACTTAACCATATGCTATTGCTTCAGCCTTGACTGCTGAATGAGCCAAAGTCTGGCATCTATTCAATGTGTCTTGAAGCTTTAGCATCCCCCAAATGAATTTTCAGTGGGTATCTACTATCTTTTAGTATACCCTTTGACTATTTAAAGCTATTACTTTAATTTAGAAAATGGTGAAATAATATCCTAGCTAGCACACCTTACAGAAGAGGTGTATTAAATAGATCTTTTCAATTTCACTATGGATTTTGGCACTGAGGATGCCTGCAAAATGATGGAGTACATGCATGGCCATCATTAAATAGATAATGAGAGAAGCAATCCCAGAAAAATGTGGCCATAAAAGTCTTAAGGTTTTTTTTTTTGAAGTACTATTCTGTTTCAGTTCAGTTAATATTGAAAATAATAAGTTGTAACAAGATGGCTTTCACTTACCCTCTAAGGAAGCCATTAATTTAAATTTATTAAAAATAAGTATAAAATCTTGGGAGCTGCAGTATGAAGAGGAAAGCCAAGAACACGAGAAGACATAAGCTGTATCTTTTAGCATAGTAGTTTGAGCAATTGGGTGGTAAAAAGTTTCGGAAAGAAGTAACAGATGCTCATAAAAGTAAAATTTTATATAAGATATCTAGATGAAATAGCTTGAGTAAAATACTCAGGAAGAGAAACTGGGGTGAAGTGATATACCTGAGATTTAACCACTTAAGGAAGACTTAAATGAGCTCTCCAACTGCTCCCAAAAGCCTACACAGAAATAAAGGCAATTTCTCCTTTCTTATAAATGCAGCTTGTTTTCCATAAAGGTAAAAGTAAAAAAGTTTTTCATGGTGAATGCCTTCTGAAACCTCAATCAAAGATAAATTCCCTTCATACATAATGGTGTAGTATATAAGAATAACTTTCTAGGAATTGTGATACAGTGGTTTTACCGCTTTTTTCTTATTTTGCTTATTTTGCTTATTTTGCTTCAATTCTCAATTTGTTCAACAGCATTTGAACTCAAAGCAGACTAATTAATATAGTGTATGCACTATCGTAAAATTATTTACAGTAAGAAACATACCATTTTAATTTCCTGCCTTTCAATAATTTTGCTTTTTTAACTGAACATTGTTTTAAGGTAATGTTTTATTGTATTGATGAAGACTAGAAATATGTATAAAATTTGTTTTCAATATTAAATTACTTTTTTAAAAGTAATACTTCACCAATTGTTTTAGTAACAGTATTTTTCCATGTCACCACAAAGACCTGCCTGGGACTGATTGTTTGGACTGTTTTTTTCCAACCAGTAATGAATGGGTCTTAGTGAATAAAATAACGTAAGTTCATTAATCCTGGAGTTAAGTAAGAACCATAATCTTGTTAGATTTCATACACTAAGCAAGTTTTTGCTTAGCCAGTTGTTTAAATGGAAAACCACCAAAGAAAATCTAAGAAGTACATGCAACTTCTGTTTACTAGACAGTCACAAGATTATCTACTGCAATATATATATATATACTAAATTACATTACAGAATATACTATATTTCAAGATCTGCTTTATTGTCTCCAGTAATGAAGTAACTGTAACATTATACTTAACTTCAATTATTTTTAAATGAGAATATCATCTTATATAACACAATTGGTTCAAATAATATTTGGGATTTAAATTCTTAAAAAAACAAACAAACTCTATAAGTAAATTATTTAAGAGCAATAAAATTCTGAACACAAAGATATAAGAGAGTTTATACGAAAGACTTGTATTCTGATTCTTAAACTCTCCTAACAACAGCACACTACATAGCTGTCTTCAATGGATTGCAATTGTTTAAGCAATAGGGTGCCAGGCCTTTGAATATACACTTACATGAGGCAGTTTGTGCAACAATCAGGGCACTGGTGTAAACAACTGTTTGTTCTCAATGAACCATCCTAAAGACCATTGAAAAAGCCATAGACAAATTTCCACTCTTTAGGTGGAATTAGGTAAAGTGGAATACTTTTTTTTTTTTTTTTCTGATCAAGGGTGCAGATACTCAGACTTGCCCTGGTGCATGACCTACAAGCATAAGTTTGGGGGATATCCTAAATGATTATACTTCTAAGGACATTCTCCCACAAAACGGTTATTCTTGAAAATCCATATACTTTTAGATTTCTACAGCCAAGAATGATTCCCTTGACCTTAATGGGCACATTTTTTGGAAATCTTAAACTCCATCTTTAATTTCAGACATAGCTGACCCCATCCTAAACCTTAAGGCACTGAAAGTCTGTGCCTTAGTAGGCTGCCTTCTATGACTGAGCATGAGCTGTGCTTCGAAAAGAAACTAGTCTTGGCATTATTAAAAATAACTGAATCATTATTAAGGCTTAGATATTTCTATAATATAAAAACCTTCTAGGTGCTTAGAATCATCATCCTGGAGGTTCTATGTCTTTTCTCAGATTACCAAAGTCTGGAAAGAATGTATGTTAATAAGATATTCCTACCATAAAATTGATGAGGGAAATAAGATTAGATATTATTGAGAGTATAATAAGTTGAAATGTTAAAATAATTAAAACTTGACATTCATTAATAAGCCAATCAAAAATTAGGCAAAAAATCTGAACATATATTTCTCTATGCAACATATATAAGTGGCCAATAAATATACAAAATGATGCTCAAGATTATTAGTCATCAGGGAAAAGGAAATCAAAACTATACTGATAAACCACTTATACCTAGTAGGAAGACAATCAATAAGACAGCTAAAAGAAGTCTAGTAAGGATACGGAGGAATTAGAACTCTTATATATTGCTATTGGGAATCTAAAACGGTACAGCCACTTTGAAGAAAACTGGCAAGTCCTCAACAGTTTAAACATAGTTATCATGTTACCCAACAACTCCACTCCTAGGTATGTACCCAAGAGAAATGAAAATATTTACTGACACAAAAACTTGAATATAATTAAATGTTTATAGCAGAATTATTCATCATAGTCCAAAATGTGGAAACAATCCAAATGTTCATCAACTAAAAAATGAATATGCACAACGGAATACTATTCAGCAATCAAAAGAAGTTAAATTTTGATACATTCTGGTATGACTGAACTTCGAAAACATTATGCCATGTGAAAGAATTCAGTCACACAGATCCAGTCACAGCAGCAATGTGTGTGTGTTCAGTCCTGTCAGACTCTTTGTGGCTGCATGGACTGCAACCTGCTAAGCTCCTCTGTCCATGGAATTTTCCAGGCAAGAATACTAGAGTGGGTTGCCGTTTCCTCCTCCAGTGGATCTTCCTGACACAGGGACTGAACCCGCATCTCCTGCATCTCCAGGACTGTCAAGTGGATTCTTTACTGCTGAGCCACCTGGGAATCCCAGTCACAAAAGACCATATACTATATAATTCTGTTTACATGAAGTATCCAGAATAGGCAAGTCTATAGAGATGGAAAGTAGATTAGTGATTGCTAAAAGCTGGGACAGTAAGAGAAATAGAAAGTGACTGTTAATGGGTGCAGGGTTTCTTTCTGGGACAATGAAAATGTTCAAAATTTGATTTGTAGTGATGGTTGCACAACTCTGTAATTATACTAGGACTTCCCTGGTGGTCAGAAGGTAAAGAATCTGCCTACAATGTGGGAGACCTGGGTTCATTCCCTGGGTTGGGAAGATCCCCTGGAGGAGGACATGGCAACCCACTCCAGTATACTTGCCTGGAGAATCCCACGGATAGAGGAGCCTGGTGGGCTGCAAGGGGTCACAAAGAGTTGGACATGCTGAGTGACTAAGCACACCCATAACTATACTAACAAAATATTTAAACTGTTAACTGCAACGGGTGAGTTGTATGGTATGTACATTTTATTTAGTAAAGTTGCTTTGCATAATAAAATCCATTGATAATGCAATTTTAAACTGAACATTTAAGTAAGCCAAAATTAAGAAAAAATACCAAATTTTATCTGTCAAAAATATGTTAGTTTGCTTTTCTAACACATATGTTCTATATTCATCTATTTTTATACAGCCATATTTGGGTATAAAAAATTAAGCAAAAAATTCAAAAAAAAGGAAAATATATAATCAATATATTTTACCCATTTGCTAACGTTAGGGTTTTATAAAAATTTATATTTTACCTGAAGACTAGCAATTTTATCTGAATAATTTTATAACTTCAATACCTATTATATGAAGTTATATGTAGGGGGATTATATACAAAGTTAGTTTTGAGTGAATATATGAATAGAATTTAAACATTCTTATTTTTTACCCACATTCACTGTGCCAGACAAGGGCTGGTTTCCTTTTCACTTCCCATCTCCTTCTCCCAAGAGCTAGCTGAATACAACTAGACTCAGCTTCCTCAGTTCTTACTCTGTTTCCAGACCTATGATTTTAAGCACAATTAAACTTTTTCTGAAGGAATTATATGTATGTGTCTGTGTGTAAAATATGAGGCTTTGCAGATGTTTCCGGCCACAGTTATACAGCTGCAAAGAGTTTATTAATTATGAACTATAAGTGGATTGTTCTGTAATTGAAACTTTCTTGGCCTTAATATTATTGTAGAGTCTACATACGTACATAGGGATTCTAATGAATGCTGTTATTTTATTTATTGCAGATGGACATTTAATTTAGGAAAAGCTAGCCTGTTTCCATAGGAGCTTTCAAATATTTGTGTCATATTCATGTCTATGCTTCTCCATGCAAAGAGGAGTGCACAGCTTGCAGAAATAGTACTCCCACTGCTCAAAGTGCTGACCTCATCCGGGATGGACAGATCCAGAATTTGTATTTTAATCCTATTGACAGTGCCTCAGTGGGAATAATTACAAAAGTCTGTCTGAAAGCCAGACCTCCTGTCATTGACATGCTATGATTTTTCACATTGAGAATGAACAGTGAGCAGGGAGTATAAAAGCAACATGATGTAACAAGTATATTACAGTTTGTGAATCACCATCCATATCACCAAACAACTAACTTGTAAGAATTTAGAAAAGAAATGATGTAGAAAAATAAAGTTTGATATTAGGTGCTCAAGTGCTGAAAATAATTTTGGGATTTTTTTCAAACTAAAAAGAAAAACTAATTTGGGGAAAATACAAATATATATGTTATTTATTTGTGTTATTTGAGTAATTAATGTTTTATTGATTCAATACAGTAAAAAGGAAACATAAAATAAAAACCACTTAAAGATTTTATTTTTAAGATTTACACTGTAAAGAGAAATAAAATTAAACACTATGTAAATAGCTTTTTTCTTTATTAAATTTTCAGTTTGAAATATGCTAGGAATTTTGCTGAAGTCTTGTATTAAAATACTCTCTACTACACCAGAATCTCACCCTAAGTCTGACCTCATTACCAAAATGATTTTTTAAAAGAGAAAAAAAATGTCAATATTAAAAATGTTTTTAATAGAATATTAAAAATGTTTTTTCTTATTCCCTATTCTCAAAAGAGAAATGGATTTTAACTTAAAGAACTGTGTTCAAATTCACTCCACCATTTACTGGCATGCAATTTAGACAAAGCCATTTCACATTCTCAGCTTCAATGTCCTCATTTTCTCGTTCTTAATTATTAACAGCTATAGACAATAGTTGTTTTTTTTTTTTTTCCAATTTTCAAAAGGTTGTTTTAACAACACACTAATTGGTTATCTAGCTGTTAAACGCTAGCGCAAGTGTTTTCATTGAAATGCTATCTGTAAAAACATATATTTCTACCATCATCACCACCCCAAAACCACACGTGCTAACTCACACCCACTTAGTCTTTCAGGGATGCCTCAGCAAGAGAGTGAAAGACAGGTTCTAGAGGGGCTGTCATGCCTCTGCGTGCATCCCAGACAGGCAGCAGCAGGCACCGTGTCAAGGATTTCTCCGCTCAGCCATTCACCTCCAGCTCTCCGTGTGCCATTGCTGCCAAACCCTGTGTGTGTTCCCAAAGACATGTACATTCATTTTGGTTCCTGCCGGTAAGGATCCAGACGTGGAATTTTTAATTATGTAAATTACTTAATAGTCAACTCCCATAAAGAGAAAGATTCAAAATGAAATCAGATCCTTCTAGATTTCACTCAGTATTGTCCTCAAAGGTCCACTGAGAGATCCACATACAGATAAAAAACACAAATTAATTGTGAAGTCTAAGGATTTAGTAACCCCACTGGAAGTGAACTAAAATAATCCTAACCTTAATTCACATCTAAAGCAAAATAGTGTAATTATGGAATTCCCATGGACAAAAAACACTTAAATTAGGGGAGGCCAGCTACCCAAACATTATATTAGTTATTTGTAGTAACTAAAAAAATATATAGCTTATTTATGACACAGTTATTACTGTATTCTACTAAAAGATTTCCTTGAGGGCATGTCATTAAGAACAAGAGGCTGCAATAAGTTCTCAAACAGCAATTGGTGTTAGGAAGATTCAGACAGGGGATACAATTTACTCTAGCATTTATGCCACTGTAAGGCTTATTTTCAAATATTTCTCTTATAGTTATTATGATATCATACTTTTCATAATTTGTTTTTATTATTCATTCCTTTTATGCTAAATTACTCCTCACAGTTTTGAAAATAGCAAGAAAAGTCAGGTAATGCAAGTTCTATATGTGAAACATAATGTAAAGTATATAAACAAGAATTCCTCTTTGGAAAGATCAATATTTTTGTTTCAACACACAAAGGCGGGATAAGTCACTTCAGTCATGTCCAACTCCTTGAGATGTTATGGACCATAACCTGCCAGGCACCTCTGTCTATGGGATTCCCCAGGCAAGAATACTGGAGTGGGTTGCCATGCCCTCCTCCAAGGGATCTTCCTGATCCAGGGATCAAACCAGCATTTCTTAAGTCTCCTGCATTGGCAGGCAGGTACTTTATCACTAGTGTTACCTGGGAAGCCCTATATTAACACAATCATATTAAAAAAAGATAAAGTTAATATTCTGAAAGACAGGCATTGTTAATTTCATCATATAAGTCTCATTCCAACAGTCTTGAAAAAGCACTACTACTTGTTTTTTATATAAATTATGAATCTGACTTCCTTCTAGCATGTACTAGCTGTGTGACCTTTTTCAATTTGCTTAAGTTCTCTGAACCTAGATTTTCCATATCTAAAACAAAGAAATTTAATAAGACTACTTCCAAAGATTGTTGTGAATTAAAGTTTATGATTCATGTGAAGAACTTAGCACAATGCCTGGTAGAGAAAAAGCACTGCATAAATAGTACACTATTATAGTTATTTCACAATGTCAATTTCCATGTGAATTTTTTTTTCTTTTTTTCCAAAGATGGACTGTTTATATTTCATGTGAAGTTTTGATCCCACTCTGGTTTCTACCACTGATAAACACTGAACTACTTCCCCAGGACCAGATGTATATGCAAATAAGAAACACGAATTAATTGTTAGCCAAATATAGCCCTAGTACGCATTTATTCTGTAACAAAATAATTATTGTTTGCCTACTCTTTGCATTGTGTCAGGTAATGGACAAAAGTTATATATGCTAAAAGACAAATATGATGATCTCTCAATACTATATTCCTTTTTGAACTAGCATCAAATAATAATTATGTTAATTATGTGTTTAAGCTAATTACATTTCTGATTTTTCATTGGAAATTACCTATGTAAATTATAAATATTGTACCTTAATTTTTATCTTTGACAATGTACTTAATTATCTTCTACTTCCATGCTGAACACAGACTTAAAAGTCACCTTTCCTGCCAGAGCTGTAGCATTTCATCAATGTGAAGGGAAAAAACTACTCAGTGTATGTAGACATGCAGGAAATGTGTGTAAGTACATATTATTGACCAATTATATTTAAACTGGAGAGCTATTTGTGGCAGTTATCGGCTTTTTTTTCAATGAGGCTAATAGCGATCTGGCAATATAAGAATACTCTGTAAGGACAGGTTATTTCACATTAAAAAAACTTCAAGTGGACAAGAAATATGTGTATACATACAAATGTTTGTGATTCATTATATTTAACAAAATGAATATTTTTAGTTAAATTCAAAGAATTAGATTATTTTGTGAGCAATTCATCAATAACTGATCTTTCTCCTACAATCTATTTCAAACTATAAATATGTAGAAAAAGTTTGCAAGATCCATAGACAAAATGAAAAGAATTAATTTCATCTTGATTTCTTAAAATAAAGAACATACCTTCCATTTCAAGCAGCCTAAGATATGGGCTTTTAACCATCAGTTTTCTGCAATAATTTCAATAATGATTAAAACAAAATCATCAGTTAAGGCAATCTTTCTAGCTATTTCATGGAGACTCTTTTTTTTCTTATTTAGTCAGTTATAACATGTGGATCAATACTAAGTCTTGTGAAACAAATTACCCTAAAGCAGTTTAAGGCAATTTAAACATGTGGGGAAATAAATAATCATTTCTATTATGTCAGTGGAAAATTTTTCTGAAGATCATAAAGAAATCAGTTAACCCTGAAGCAGGACATTTTAAAAAGATGCATCAGGACAATGAGGATATTCAGTCAATCCTTAATTCTCAGAAACAAAAGAAAATAATAGGCAGAATAAACCCTTACAACAAATAATGTTGTTGAGCTCAATCCTTTTCTCAAAACAGGAGCTAGCTATACACACACACACAAAGCAAACAGACACATGCTGCTGTTGCTGCTAAGTCGCTTCAGTCGTATCTGACTCTGTGCAACCCCATAGACGGCAGCCCACCAGGCTCCACCGTCCCTGGGATTCTCCAGGCAAGAACACTGGAGTGGGTTGCCATTTCCTTCTCCAATGTATGAAAGTGAAAAGTGAAAGTGAAGTCACTCAGTCGTGTCATATATATATATATACATATATATATATATGATATGAATATATATATATATATATGATATACACAGAATTGTCAGATAAACAGAATGGTTAGAGAGAAACAAAATAGTAAAAATTCTCTAACTGGATCCCCTTACAACTTCTTAATAATAGAAAACTAGTTAGTTGCTGATTTTTATATTCACACCAAGCAAATAATCTAACGTAGTTCTCTAGTGTCCTACTTTGCATCCACAGTATTTTGCAAAAAGATAATGTTGGTACTACTAGAACATTACTTAATGTTTCTTAATAAAGTCTTTAGAAAAAGCTGTGTTAGATATGTAAAAATACATTCTAACTACTTCAGTTCCTTTTTGAAGAATAAGTAAATCATCCTTTATGAATCAATTAAAAGCTTTACTTCCTCCGTATTTCCTGACCTCCTAAAGCTATGTAGGAGGCAGTACAAACTGGTCACAATTGTGGTATTAACACTGCCATAATTATTTCTTTCTGTGTGTCTCCTCCAGCCCACTGTGAGCATCTCAAGGACAGAGAGTATATTATCCATGAATCCCAAAACCATAGCACATTGCCTAGCACACAGCAGGAGGTTAACCTACATTTACTGAAAGAAAGAATCTTTATTCATCCTACAGCAGTATGCATCTGGTAACAGTCATCCCACTTACCAAAGGTTAATTCACTGACATCAGTTAGTACAATTTTCATAGTAATCAGACCACTGGAAATGACATGATACATTCTTAGTAGAATGTGGTACAGTCTTGACTATATCAGTTAAAGGAGACATTTCATAGATTTACACTCCTAAGTTCCCTATTATACTGTACGGGGAAACAATTGCACATGTTTAGATTAATGCAGGAAATGATTTCTAAAATGATTCTATGAGCATCCTTCACATAGTAATATGTGTAAATGTATGAATTAGGTATAACATATTTATTTATTTTTTATTTTTTGGTGGCTCTGGGTCTTCACTGCTGCTTGCAGGCTTTCTCTAGTTGCGGTGAGCAGGAGCTCTTCTTCATTGCAATGTACATACTTATTATGGTGGCTTATCTTGTGGTGGAGCAAAGGCTCTAGGTGCACAGCTTTAGTAGCTGCAGCACGCAGGTTCACTAGTTGTGGCTCACAGGCCCTAAAATGTTCAGGTTTCAAGAGTTGTGGCACACTGGCTTAGTTTCCCATGCCATGTGGAATCTTCCTGGACCAGGGATTGAACCCAAGTACTCTACATTGGCAGGAATTCTTATCACACTGAACCAGCAAGGAAGTCCAAGATGTAATATATTTTATAAGAGTAAAATCAAAAGCATTTTCTTTGAATATGGGAGAGGGAAAGTCCAAGGAAGAGAAACTAGTATGTACTAAATTATAAATCATGACAAAACTTTTACTATAGGGCAATTCTCCAAGACCAAACTCTAAAGAATAATAGTCCCCTTCAAATTCTTAAAGAGTAACACTTTTCTTTAAATATATGATCTATTCAAACTCAAAACCAAGACTATTCCAGTTTTAGATAATCTAGTATTGCCATGTTCTAAAGAGTAGACAAATGCTTTCACTTCTGCAAGTAACTTTGAATTAGACAGGCCATCTTTAAAATAAATTCTTGTAATTAACGTTTCTATTGGAAAACACAGAAACACCACTGATGCCTTACATTATGAAAAATGATTTCAATTTATTTCCAACTGGCTCTTTTAAATTTAAAAAACAATTACTGTAGAGTAAACAAAAAGCTAATTTAAATACAATGGGATATTACATTTTTTGCTTTATTATGAGTGTAAATACATATATACATTCACCTAACCTTCTATACGTTTGTGTTCTTCCATTTAATTTCATATATCTCAGATTAATTATTTTCCTTATGACCTATGAGAAGAGCAGCATGATAAAACTAAGGGTTAAAGCCTATTTACACATACATATAATATCTCACTTTTTTCAAGTCTAAACTTAATCCTAACAGAAAAACTGGATAAAAACAAAGTACCTTAACATTAAAATGATTTCAGGGAATGTAATGTCAATACTACAAAGGATCAAACGACATATATATGCTTACACATGTCAACCTAAGTAACGGAGAATTTTAGAAGTGAAATACTGTTTTCTCATATCGTTTTCGATAATATTGTAAATGAAATATTTGTGGAAAGTTCTTACAAAGAAAAGAATAAAAAAGAATATAATGATTGATTCTATTGCTATACTAATGGCACTATAGTATATGCATGCGTGTGCTCAGGATGTCCAAGTCCTTGTGACCCCATGGACTGCAGTTCACCAGGCTCCTCTGTCCATGGGACTTGTCAGGCAAGGATACTGGAGTGGGATGCCATACTACTCCAGGGGATCTTCCCAACCCAGGAATCGAACCTGCATCTCTCGCATTTCCTGCATTGGCAGATGGATTCTTCACCACTGTGTCACCTGGGAAGCCTGTATATAATATTATATACCGAGAGCTAATAATACATTAAATCTTCTTAATTAATTAGAATAAAATCATCTCAAAACCTACATATAGGTGTGGAAATATCAATCTATACTAATCTTAATTCAGATAATAAGGAAGGAAAAAAATCAGTTCAAAGATTATATCTAAGTCAAATGGTAAAGAACATACAAAATAAAGCCAGGTGACAGACTGAAAATATGCTGTCAGAGATGGAAACGAGGTGGACTAGGTCAGAAAATATTTTTAGAATAATTGTTTTCAATATTTAAGTTGAATTATCTTTTGAGTAAGTGTTTAACAAAAGGCTGATAAGAACAGTAGTCGTATGTATGTTTAAATTAAACAAAATATCTAAAAGCTAAGGTGTGACTGACTCAGTCCTATGTAATTTAGGGATAATTAAAGGTATGACTTTAATTGCAGGTGGTTAAGAATCAGCCTGCAATGAGGGAGACATGGGTTCGATCCCTGGGTGGGAATATCCCCAGAGAAGGGCATGGCAATCCACTCCAGTATTCTTGCCTGGAGAATTCCCATGAACAGAGGAGCCTGGCAGGCTACAGTCCATGGGGTCACAAAGAGTCAGACACGACTGAAGTGACTAAGCCACAGAAGCAGCAGCAGCAAAGTTATGACTCAAACACCTTTGTGAGTAGATGTACGCCAATGGGAAAATGATGGCTACAAATTTTCATGTGCTTCTATTTCCTGTCACTGTAATTAACATACAACCTATGACATGATTAGGGGACTTCTCTGGTGTCTCAGTGATAAGGAATCCACTTGCCAATGCAGGAACAGGGGTTCCATCCCTGGAAGATGCCATGGTGAAGAAAATGGCAGCCGACTCCAGTATTCTTACCCAGGAAATCCCATGGACGGAGGAGCCTGGCAGGCGACAGCCCATGTCACTAAAGAGTCAGACATGATTCAGTGACTAAATAAAAACAATATGACATGACTGGATCAAAGGTGATCCTTGCCAAATGTCAACAATTACAAAAGGAGAGAGTCCAAACCCAGTAAGGAATAATGCTTTTGCTATTTTTGAAAAAGGTTATTTTGTAGTTTAACTTAGTAGTCTTTTAAGAGTCTAAAAGGTGAAGTTTTTCAAGCTACAGATGTTGTAGGATATTCTAGCCCACAGTGTCAGTAAAATTCTAGGATTTTCCCAAAATGAAATTCTTCTCTTATCAATTGTCTCTTACAAATTTGGTATAACACTGATTTCTCAACTGTTTATCACTGCATATTATTCCATAGTAATATTTTATAGAGATAGTTTAATTAGTGAGCTTGAATGACAGTATCAAAATTAGAGTTATGCTTAGCTCTCAGGATTCACCAATGTCTCCAAAGTCATTTCTCTAGAACCACAAAGTTTTAAGCTATATCTGTTACTCTCCCTGTTCTTTTGGTGCAGTCCTTTCTGAAGGATCACGAGTTTAGCATAAGCACACCATTTATTAATGGATTAATATACTGTTGCATGTGGATTTGTGAAAGGTAAAAAAAAAATTACTCCAAATTTCATTTTACATATTACACTAACATATGAAGGAATAAGTCCTTTACAGTACACTTCGGTGTTTTGTTAGTACCCCCACTATTAACTTCTAAAGAGAAACAGCATAACTATAAGTAAAGAAAACTGTATCGAATGTCAGAAGAAATAATAAGATGGCAGACTATTGGATTCCTTGTAAAGAAGGCATATGAAGTCTCACAAAAGTATTAAAATAGAACATTACTTTTTTTTTTTAAGATTCATGGTCAAATTTAGAGATAGTTATATCATGGAGTAAGGTATGTGGTGCTGAACTTCTGAAAGGACATTCATTACAAATATATTTGCTAAATTTTCAAACCACACCTGCTTCAGTTCAGTTCAGTTCAGTCCAGTCACTCAGTTGGGTCCGACTCTTTGCAACCCCATGAATTGCAGCACGCCAGGCCTCCCTGTCCATCACGAGCTCCCGGAGTTCACTCAGACTAACGTCCATCGAGACAGTGACGCCATCCAGACACCTGCTTAGTAATACTATATTTGACCTCTGGTTACTGGGCTTCCCTGGTGGCTCAGACAGTAAAGAATCTGCCTTCAATGTTGGAGACCCTAGTTCAATCTCTGGGTTGGGAAGAACCACTAGAGAAGAAAATGGCAACACACTCCAGTATTCCTGCTTGGGAAATCCCATGGACAGAGGAGCCTGGTGGGCTACAGGCCAAAGGGTCACAAATAGTCGGACACAACCAAGCAACTAACACTTAGGCAACTAAGTCCCTCTTCTCTTTTCTCCTTTCTATAATTGAGCACTTACAGATTCAAGATCTCCATCTTTATATCTATCCCTATCTGTCCATTTACCTATCTATTTTTCTCATCTATCTATACATCTAATTCATTTTAGGTACATTATACTGTCACCACAATCTTACAAGATGGTTATAAAATTCTTCCAAGTAAATGTAACAATGTTAACTTCATTTGCTTTATATTTCACAGGAATTTGGTCCTTTAAAGCTTTCCTTCCTAGTGTCAGGAAATACTAAGGAAGTTTTTATTACCACCCAAGATATGTTGCAGAGAAGGCAATGGCACCCCACTCTAGTACTCTTGCCTGGAAAATCCCATGGATGGAGGAGCCTAGAAGGCTGCAGTCCATGGGGTCGCTGAGGGTCAGACACGACTAAGCGACTTTACTTTCACTTTTCACTTTCATGCATTGGAGAAAGAAATGGCAACCCACTCCAGTGTTCTTGCCTGGAGAATCCCAAGGACGGGGGAGCCTGGTGGGCTGCCATCTATGTGGTCACACAGAGTCGGACACGACTGAAGCGACTTAGCAGCAGTAGCAGTAGCAAGACATGTTGCTGTTTTATATTTATATAGGTTGCAATTTTATTGCCAAAATAGAAAATATTTGTATATGTGGATATGTACTGATGGCTAAGGAAACATTTATAAAACAGTAGAAGATAGCCTTTAAAAATGCATGCTATGGAGCCAAGCACCTTGAATTCAAACCCTAGGTTCAAATGCCAGAGCTACCACTAGACCACTGAACCAAAAAGTGCCTATAAATAATAATAATAATAAAAATTCCTAATATGATTGCTGTGTTAAAGAACTTATGACAGTATTTAACACATAGCTGATACTCTGCAAACATCAGTTAATTTAATTATCATTATGTTAACATAGTAAAGACAACTATCTTTTTTAAATTAAGATAATTTTGCTTCCACTAAAACATACAAAAACTTTTGGAATATTCTTCAACATTTTTGCAAACAATCTGTTTAAATGCATCATTTTATAAATCCCGTAGCTTAATGTGTAAAAGTTTCAACTTAGCAATTTCTTTAATAGTTTCAACAACTAAAGAAACCATGTATATCAGATTATTTAAAATAACATTATTCTAAAAAAGATCTTAGTCTGAAAATTAACATATTTCCCCTTCTGCTCTTTTGGTCTGGATAAACTTACTTGGTTTAATATGCTATTTAGGTGGAGACAGAACTCTGCCCTACAATGAAAGGAAACATACCAAACACATATTTCAATCTGTATAACCTTCCATGTAATAAAATAAAACAACATAAGACAGTCTGATAAAAAATGAGATTTGAAGTCAAGAAACATTCTGATACCTTACAGGAAGATATTATAGATGAAATATCCATTGAGAAAAAAGGGGGTAGTAATGAAAAAAGAATAGATTTCTATAATCATACAACATATTTTTTCAGGTCAGTTTAAGCTTTTTATTTGCTACCTTTAACAGGGATGTAATTATCCATATACAATTTGATATCAAACAGCTTTCCATCCACATCTTCCAAGCCTGCCAATGTTTTTTTAAAGACAACAAAGAAAAATGAAAGCTAGCATTTTCTTCCTCCATGACTCCAAAACAAAACAAACAAACATAAAGAACAAAAGAACTGTATTTTAGAACTTCTGTTGCTTTATTTCTTAGTCAGTATGCCTAATAGAACTTTCATTGTAAGAGATTCATGATCTATGGATATAGGGCAGGTTGGACAGAAAGAGGTGCAGCCTTCTCCTAGTTAACAAGTCTGAAGATAACAAGAGAAAAGAGAAAGATAGAGCACACAGTACAGAAGCATGCTTTACTGTCATGAGCAGTAATCAAGTGACAAACTGAGGTTTCATTTTCACATAATGACACAATATCGGTAGTCTGCAGCCAAACAACTGACATGATATCTTTGACAAAAACACAACTGATCAATGATGTATGAGAACAGAAGGCTGGAGATGCTTCTCCCACCTATAGGAACATATGTGGCTCATTTTTTGAAAAATCATGTCCTTCTATTATAAGATAAATATTCACTGTCTTCCATACCCATGCCTTGAATAAACAAAGACTAATTTACATAAGTGTACATACACCCTTCTAACGGAATGCTTGCCTATGGGCCCCAAGTCAGAGACTCAGGCAGACATACATTCTCTCCTTCCACCTTGGAGGAAGATCCTCAAAATGTAAATTAGTTTCCTTCCCCTTCTTACATTCCCATTCTTATTCTACTCCTTTGGTGTCTTTGCTTTCTGAGATAAGTAGCCACAGTCCTCACCACTCAACATTACTAGCAATATCTGGGAGTAGCGACATTGGTCCTTTGCATTTTGCTAATAATCACCAAATAAAGATCTAGAAATAATTTACCAGGGAATTACAAGACTCTAATATATTACAAGGTTTCCTGTCTACGACATAGGGAAATAATTTTTAATTCTCCAGTGAAATATTTCTCAAATGGGGGTGATTATGATCCTGGGGAACATTTTGCAATGTGTGCAGGTATGTTTTTATTAAGATATCTAGAAAGGGGTGGTGCTGTTACCAGCACATAGTAAACAAACATCAGAAATGCTCTTAAACCTCCTACAGGGCTTTCCAAAACAAAAGATTATCTGGCATGAAACTTAAATAATGTTGCTGTTGAGAAACCTTGGTTTAGGGCAAACAGCTATCTGTCAGTTTCACTCTAAGTCCTGCTGCTGCTGCTGCTAAGTCGCTTCAGTCGTATCCGACTCTGTGCGACCCCGTAGACGGCAGCCCACCAGGCTCTGCCATCCCTGGGATTCTCCAGGCAAGAACACTGGAGTGGGCTGCCATTTCCTTCTCCAATGCATGAAAGTGAAAAGTGAAAGTGAAGTCACTGAGTCGTGTCCAACTCTCAGCGACCCCATGGACTGCAGCCTACCAGGCTCCTCTGTCCATGGGATTTTCCAGGCATCCTAGGCATCGCCTTATTAATGAAGCTTAGTCCTAACTAGGCAAAATAAAAAAAGAACCATAGCTAGATTTTTTTCATATTTATACAAAAAGAAAACAATTGTGTTACAAAAGTTAGGTTTATCTGGTTTATCTTTCATAAATTTAATTTTTCTTCAAAGTTCTCCAGCTAAAGCTCTAGATGATTTACTTAGAAATTAACCTCATTTGAAATTTCTGTAAAAAAATTTAGAAAACTAAAAAAAATGTGCCATGTGGATTGAGGTTGACAGAACTATTGTTATTACCATCTCCCTGCTCACAGGGTGCCCCTATTTCAAATTTCCAGCTACATAGTAGTGTCTTTACTTATAAAGCCTACCCAAACCTAAAATTCAAAAGGGAAAAACAGAACAAAACAAACCCTGAACTTGTCATTCCATCAACAGCAGGAAGCTTGGCAGTTTCTACTTTCTACTACTTCTCATATCGAGTTAATTCCTGTCCATATTCTTCTGACACTCTGAACACAGCAAGCCTGTGTCAAATGTTTATCACAGTTCATCTTTACTGCATTATCTTCCTATAATAGCCATTCACTTATTCATTCATTCAACAAATGTTTTCACTCTTCTATATACACTTAATGTAAAGAACTGTAGGCATTGTGGGAACAGACAAATCCCTCCCCTCACAGAGCTCTTGTCCAGCGGAAGACCAATAATTAAACAAGCAATTATCATAAAGCATGATGTGTTCAGAAAGAGTATTACTGTAAGAACAAAAATAAATGACAGCTCTTCTGTTATAACTGAAACCTGAAGAATCAGGAAGAAATATTCAGAGAAGAGTGCAAAGAAATTATTCAAAAGAAAGAGCGAGCAGAAAGGAAAAGGATGATGGCATGTTTGAGGCAATGACAGAATGTCAAAAGGCTGAAATGTAGGATACAAGTGGAAGCAAGTGATGAAACTGGAAAAAAGAAGCAGGGGCAGGAGTTAATAATTATTATTATTTTATTCTAAGAGGAATAGAAAGCCATTGAAGGATCTTAAGAAGAGTGTTCTGCTAAGGCCTACACTTAGAAAGATCACCCTGGCTACAAAGGATTTAGAGGGTATAGAAAAAGAGAACAGAAAAACGGCTGTGGCAGTAATACAGGTGAAAGAAGATGGCCTGGAAGAGGATATGTGAGTTTGCTTATAGAGACTTGGGAGGTAGAATTAGGAGATTTTTTTTTTCCCCGCCAGATATTCCCCAGTGTCTACATTTACACTTTCCAATTACCTAGCTCATGCCAGCAGAGTTGATATTAAAATATTAGAAATTTAAAATGCAGTTTGATTTAGAATAAGTAAGAGGTTCCTCACGACATCATATAAGTAGGCAAGCAAAGCTCCTTCACAGGACATGAGATGCAAGTGAAAGTTCAGAGAGATTAAGCAACATAGGAACATCCTAATTTATAATACTACCAAAGAGTAAAAGTGGGCTTAGAACACAGCCATCAGTTTCTGAATCCAGTTCTGTTTCTAGTAGAGTGTTCTTCCTGGATCTAGATTTCTGTCAAAGTTCTGTGCTGTTTTGTATATACTACTCATTCTGGCATAAGACTACTGTTAAGTATTTTCTAGTAATTTAATCTGTGTATATGTATATTCATTAACCATTATACATATAAATGAAAATAAGAGCAAAAACTCTTATTATATTGAATATAACAAGATGAATAAAATCATAAATGAACATTTATATTAATATGAATAATATGGGAAGAAGAGATCTATTATCATCATCCAGAGTAAACTTATGTTTCACATGGGTTAGGTAGCATGATCAGAACATAAATATTTAATGAATTACAAAAATCAAATTTACCCTCATGCAAGTTCACTCCAAACACACACTGATTACAGAGAAGCAAAAAAAGAAAAAAAAAAAAAAAACTTGAACTGCCTCTTTCTCCAAAACAATTTTTCTTTCCATTTAATTGCATTTCACAAGTAATCCTACAAGATGCTCCACATTTTCAGCTCTAAATTTAACTCCAAAAACTATAATTAGTCAGTTTATATCATGAAATATGAAGACTTGAGTCATAATTTAATAACTTAATGTTAGGGCATTATAATTACTTTTCTTAGTGAATACAACTATCAGTTACACATATATACATTTTATTTTGGATATAGTAGGCACTAAGAACTTTATGTTTTTAAAAGCTAAAACATACAAAAATATATTTTTAAATGTGATTATTTTAGAAACACATAAAATGTGTGAAAAGGATGAAGCTAAACACTTTATATGGAAGGTGACTATATAATTTATCCTCCAAACCAGGGCCTTTTCAAGAGTGAAAAAGGAGCTATTAATAATAACAACAGAATGAGTGTCACCTTAATCACTAGAATGAAATAACAACAAAGGAAAATGGATTTTCTAAGAGTTCCTAAAATTACAGTGATGAGCTCCTCAGTAAAATTCACTTTCACATACAAATAAAATAACTAAATAACCTAGACATACATCAAGGTTCTGAAATCTGGAAACTTTGGAAATTATATCAATATTTTTAGACGTAAATTAGAATCAATATATTCTACAGTAACAACTTGCTTAAAACTGAATTGGAAACTGTAAAAGCTTTTGTTGCTGTTTAACATTCCTGCACACTAAAGTATCTTTTTTAGCGCTAAGAACCTGAATATCTTGCCATAGTTACAAAACAGATTTCAATCTCCATAACATTTTACAAATCTATAATTATTTCCACTTAAATCTTTTTAATCTATAGGAACAATACCCAATTAACTTTGAAAAGCCAAGCTTCAATGCCAAACTAATCAAACCCTATTATACCTTTGCATACCTTGCACTTCAGTTCCAAACTGTCACAGGATAAAGCAAATAGTTTGGTAGGAGCAAAAAAAAAGAAAAAAAAACCTTTAACTCAAACCATTAAGGTGTGAGCTGTGAACAATAACCATTTACAATATATAATACAAAAGCAATTGCTACTACAAAAGCGTTCTTCCACAGATACCAGATATTTTAATCCAGCTCTGCAGAGAACTGGGGGTATTAAAGAGTTGAAACAGAAACAGAATTTTTTAAGATGCCTGGAGAAAGAAATATCCATTAGTAAGCAGCATTCTCACTGGGATTGCATTTCTTGAATATTCTCCATCAAGGGGATGAGAATATCAGTTTTTACACTTTAGCCCAGGAAAGTGATAGTCTGAAATTAGAGCTGCTAAAAACAGGCAGGTACTGTGAAATTCAAGGAAATGCTGCATCAAGAAGCTAAAGGAATGAAAAAGGGATAAAATTCTCTTTATCCTTACAAAATTGGCACATTATTCCAAGTGAGGTAACAGGCAGAACCTCACAGCAGATTAAAAGGAATTTGAGGACAAATGTTTCATTCAGTAGGCCTTTTTCTATATAGCAGATAACTTTCCACCCAGTAAAGAAAACCCTGTCTTTTAGTAACTCCATTTGAAGGTTTGTGTTACTATATAAAACCCCTCTTTTTTCACTTATTCATGAATGTATTGGCAAATACTGTGCATCGCTCATACTTATAAAATTCAACATGGCAGGTGGCCCTTAATTTTCCACTGTAACTATTAAAAGCTCTGCAGAAGGTGGCTGCCTTGTTTCCATTTGCTTTTCATGTGTTTCAGTTAACATTAAGCATTGCCTCCTGAACATTTTTCAGAGTATTCTCTTAAATATAATGAAATCCTTTTCAGCAAAAAAACATATAGCCATTTTTTTTTTCTGGATTATTTAGTGTTTTACTCATGACTATATTCATTTCAAAGGATCATATTTTTTATTTACAAATTCATCTCCTTACAGTGCTTCATGCACAACTGTCCCTGAACACAATTACAAACTGAGAAAATTCTAAGGTGATAAATTTTCAGTGAAAAGGAAAATAAGCAATAAAAGTAAATTATTACATTAAGTTACTAGATAGGTAAGTGATACATATCTCATTTTCACAAATCAAGAACTGAACAGAAGCGGTGGTGAACACAGTAAGATCAGATGTAATATATCTTTAAAAGATCATAAGTTTTCCTATTTTCTCTGGAAACTTAAGATTTCTATTTTAGAAAATCCTTTTTATTGTAAAATATGCCCTTAAAAGGTAGGACCTTTCAGTTTGATTTATAGGGCAAACAAAGCAGCTTCCTTTGGTATCGTGATTATTAACACATGTATTTAGTAATTCTAACAACTGGTTAACAAACATTGGCAAATTAATTACCAATTAAATTAATCACAAGTTAAATCACAAATTAAAAAGCTTAGAAACTTTATATCAAAGGTTATTAGAACCAATAAGCTAATAAGTCAGGAGAAAAGATAATTACATTCTGGAATTCCAAGACAGAGTTTGGCATCCCTTGCACACCCTGACCCCCACCACACCGCACCGCACCCTCCCCTCTGTCCTTTTATTCTTATATCCTGTGATCCTCTCTTTCCAATTGTGCTCCATCTTTGGAGAGATAAACTTATAGAATCTCTCCTTCTGTCAACAAGCACAGTCATGCTTAAGTTATCATCATCAATCAAATGATTTTCATTTCCCAGTCGCAAACTTGGAAATTCCCCACTTTGATCTCAGCTTTGAATCTCCTTCCGTTCTTCATTCTCTGCCCTTCTCCTTCAAGGACTATAGAAAATCTTCCACTGCATTTGGAAACGCTGCTCCAAATATTACTAAGAAGTATTACTACATAAAAAGGATTTATCTTAAAGTCAACTTTGCACATTCTATCAAATAATTTTAGGAAGCTTTGGATAAAAAAGTCTTTAATACCAACTCCTTAAAGCTTTTGTCTACCATCATTAACTCTCCAACAGAGAATAAGAATCCCTTTTATGTGAACCATCCAAATAACTAGATAAACTTTTATCCATCCTGCTAACAAGTTTACTTTGTCTTGGTTTTCTTTTCTTCATGACAAGCACCATTTTCTCACTTGACCATTCATTTCTTGGTTCACTTGAATTTGGTTTTGCCCTTACCACTATCGACATGATAGACTGAGACGCTACTTACCCCTATATGATTCATCCTAAGAAACTCTGCCAGCTAGATTTAATCTAACTTGTCTTCCCACTTTTTGCTACAACTACTACCATTTTCACAAATATCTCTGACAAGATCTTAGCTTATTCAAGTTACGTGTATGGGGTATCGCTAACACTGTATGCAGCTACCATCTACAGCCACACTCATTTTAAAGGAGAAGCCCATATTGCCAGGTTTTCTGACCTGAACAAGGCAAGGATGTTGTTGCTGTTATTCAGTATCTAAGTCTTGAGCAAGGATGAGATTTTAGCAAAACTGGGTATTGGAAATTATCCTTTGATTCTTTGTCCATTGCACTTAATCAAAGTCTTTCTAGGATTTTAAGAGCCTCACATTAAGAGTCCTCAATCTGATTGGCCCAACATTTGATGGGAGACCCTTATTCCCCACTGCTGTAAAGCATTTAGGCAGTTCCCATCAATTCACACACCATCTATAACTAAACCAAATTTCAGTTCAGTTCAGTTGCTCAGTAGTGTCTGACTCTTTGTGACCCCATGAACCACAACACACCAGGCCTTCCTGTCCATCACTAGCTCCCAGAGTCCACCCAAAAACATGTCCATTGAGTCAGTGATGCCATCCAACCATTTCATCCTCTGTTGTTCCCTTCTTCTCCTGCCTTCATTCTTTCCCACCATCATGGTCTTTTCAAATGAGTCAGCTCTTCACATCAGGTTACCAAAGTATTAGAGTTTCAGCTTCAACATCAGTCCTTCCAATGAACACCCAGGACTGATCTGCTTTAGGATGGACTGGCTAGATCTGCTTGCAGTCCAAGGGACTCTCAAGAGTCTTCTCCAACACCACAGTTCAAAAGCATCAATTCTTCGGTACTCAGCTTTCTTCACAGTCCAACTCTCGCAACCATACATAACCACTGGAAATACCATAGCCTTGACTAGACAGACCTTTGTTGACAAAGTAATGTCTCTGCTTTTTAATATGCTGTCTAGGTTGGTCATAACTTTCCTTCCAAGGAGTAAGTGTCTTTTAATTTCATGGCTGCAATCACCATCTGCAGTGACTTTGCAGCCCAGAAAAGCAAAGCCATCCACTATTTCCATGGTTTCCCCATCTATTTGCCATGAAGTGATGGGACCAGATGCCATGATCTTCGTTTTCTGAATGTTGAGCTTTAAGTCAACTTTTTCACTCTCCTCTTTCACTTTCATCAGGAGGCTCTTTAGTTCTTCACTTTCTGCCATAAGGGTGGTATCATCTACATATCTGACGATATTGATATTTCTCCTGGTAATCTTGATTCTAGCTTGTGCTTCCTCCAGCCCAGAATTTCTCATGATGTACTCTGCATATAAGTTAAATAAGCAGGGTGACAATATACAGCCTTGACATACTCCTTTTCCTATTTGTAACCAGTCTGTTGTTCCATGTCCAGTTTTAACTGCTGCTTCCTGACCTGCATATAGGTTTCTCAACAGGCAGTTCAGGTGATTTGGTATTCCCATCTCTTTCAGAATTTTCCACAGTTTATTGTGATCCACACAGTCAAAGGCTTTGGCATAGTCTATAAAGCAGAAATACATGTTTTTCTGGAACTCTCTTGCTTTTTCCATGATCCAGCGGATGTTGGCAATTTGATCTCTGGTTCGTCTGCCTTTTCTAAAATCAGCTTGAACATCTGGAATTTCATGGTTCACATATTGCTGCAGCCTGGCTTGGAGAATTTTGAGCATTACTTTACTAGCATGTGAGATGAGTGCAATTGTGCAGTAGTTTGAGCATTCTTTGGCATTGCCTTTCTTTGGGACTGGAATGAAAACTGACCTTTTCCAGTCCTGTGGCCACTGCTGAGTTTTCCAAATTTGCTGGCATATTGAGTGCAGCACTTTCACAGCATCATCTTTCAGGATTTGAAATAGCTCAACTGGAATTTCATCACCTTCACTAGCTTTGTTGGTAGTGATGCTTCCTAAGTCCCATTTGACTCCACATTCCAGGATGTCTGGCTCTAGGTGAGTGATCCCACCATCGTGATTATATGGGTCGTGAAGATCTTTTTTGTATAGTTCTTCTGTGTATTCTTGCTACCTCTTCTTAATATCTGCTTCTGTTTTGAAGTGACATGAAGTCACTCAGTCGTGTCCGACTCTTTGCGATCCCATGGACTGTAGCCTACCAGGCTCTTCCATCCCTGGGATTCTCCAGGCAGGAATACTGGAGTGGATTGCCATCAACAAAAAAGATCTTCACGTCCCATATAATCATGATGGTGGGATTACTCACCTACATCTTTTTTGTATAGTTCTTCTGTGTATTCTTGCCACTCTTCTTAATAACTGCTTCTGTTAGGTCCATACAATTTCTGTCCTTTATTGAGCTCATCTTTTCATGAAATGTTCCCTTGGTATCTGTAATTTTCTTGAAGAGATCTCTAGTCTTTTCCATTCTGTTGTTTTCCTCTATTTCTTTGCACTGATAGCTGAGGAAGGCTTTCTTATCTCTCATTGCTATTCTTTGGAACTCTGGATTCAAATGGGCATATCTTTGCTTTTCTCCTTTGCTTTTGGCTTCTCTTCTTTTCACAGCTATTTGTAAGGCCTCCTGAGACAGCCATTTTGCTTTTTTGCATTTCTTTTTCTTGGGGATGGTCGTGATACCTGTCTCCTATACAATGTCACGAACCTCTGTCCATAGTTCATCAGGCACTCTATCAGATCTAGTCCCTTAAATCTGTTTCTCACTTCCACTGCATAGTCATAAGGGATTTGATTTAGGTCATACCTGAATGGTCTAGTGGTTTTCTCCATTTTCTTCAATTTCAGTCTGAATTTGGCAATAAGGAGTTCATGATCTGGGCCACAGTCAGCTCCCAGTCTTGTTTTTGCTGACTGTATTGAGCTTCTCCAAACTAAATTTACCAAACACTTATTTTGTTCCTGGTATGTCATTCAGTAATATATATACACCATACAATTTATTATTAATAATAATATCAGATATCACTTGGATTCCATGGATTCAACTATGAACTCATAATTTATGATGAGGAAACATTATGTGAGATTAAGTAATTTGCACAAAGTCAAGACTAATGAAGTGTAGAATAACAATTTGACTCCAAAGCTCTTGCTCTTTACTAGTGAAATGTGTTATCTTTTTATATATTTTTCATAAAAATACAGAAATAAAATATCCTGGGACTTCAGGAGGCAAGAGATTTGTTTAGACCATGAAAATCACAGAGGGCTGCTGGGGGTAGTTAAACTTGAGTTTTTGAACAGCATACAATATATGCACGTTTTATGTGGAATGGAGGAAAAGGAGTGTCAGGAATCTGAAACAAGCATGACAGAAAACACTGAAACCAAAAATTAAGGACTACATTTAGGAAATATTGACAAATAAAGTTAGACTGAAGCTAAGTGGGCTTAAAGAGGACAGTAATAAAAGATAAGCTCAAAACTCTAATGTCGTATGTCACCCTTAACAGCTTGCTGTTTTTCTGAGCATTAGTTTTGTCTCTTATGTTTCCCAACACACCTCTCCCTTCCCATTCTCAGTACCAGGGTCTTCCTTCAGAGATTTTTTTCTAGTCACTCAAATAGGTGTTACTTTCAGTTTCTCTTATCCCTAATCCAGTCTTCAACCTCCCTTCATGTTATCACTACAGCACAACTTTTGATTATATACCCTACTTAACAAATTTGTGATGGTTTCTTCATAGCTACAAAAGTACAATTTCCTTACTACAACATAGAAAGCCCCTCGAGACTCAATACAACTTATCTTCTATTTTCCTAACTTTCTCACTGTATTCCTTTCCATACTTACCCCAGAAATCTGATGAACAAATATGACCTGTAACTTCATACATACACCATCTTTGTTCATCATTCTCACCAGGCCTGGAAGTGTCTTTATATGATTTCACATCTGTCTGTTCCCTGATGGCTGAGATTGTAAAGAATCTGCCTGCAATGCAGGAGACCTGGGTTTGATCCCTAGGTCAGGAAGATCCCCTGGAGAAGGAAATGGCAACCCATTCTAGTATTTTTCCCTAGAGAATTCCATGGGCTGAGAAGACTGCAGGCTACAGTCCAAAAGGCAGCAAAAAGTTGGATACAACTAAGTGACTAACACTTTCAATATACATAACCATCTCCTAAAAGCCTTAATTTTTTTCTCTAGTTGAAATTTCTTTCCATCCTTAATTAGAATTTACATACAATTTACCATTTCTGACTTTTATTACTTCTGGTTATTTAAATATTTATATTTTGATGAAAACAGAAAGTTTATCTACAATGTACAGAATAGATTTTCAGTATAGTTTTTTGCTTTGTGTGTCTGGTTTGTTTTTTCAACTAATGATAGGGAGATAATTTGGTAGGAAGCTGTCAGCAGGGGCAGAAGTGTTCCTGATGCAAGTTTTGAGCTAGGCAACAGTTTTTGTGGCAGGAAAACAAAAGTTGTGGGCAGCCTTTTCCATCTACTTTCCATCTACTAATCACAAGTTTCCTGGTGCTGCAGAAGCTTCTAAGATTGGCATTCTGACATGATATCTTATTCCTAAACATCTGAATAGAAAAGGTTGATCTAGCCAAAATTATATAAGACTATGCAGATCTAGAGGGCACACGTTTAGATACATCTTTAAAACACTCTTACAAATTATACACTTGTCATATGATTCCCAGAAGATTTATCACTCTATAATATTGTCTGTAGTCTAATATGAAAATTAATGTGGAGTCTTTACTGAACAGGATGAAAATTAAAAATTGTAGTTTCATTCAAACTAAGAAACCCAGAGATTTGAATATGCCATATCAGACAATCAAAAATGTTACAGTACAAATATAAAAGTATGTGCAGTATACAGAACATGGCAAGATTCAATATGTTATTGAAGGTGATTGTAAATGTGTATTTACTTCCTTTTAGCACTTAAGTTTATAAATAATTTGGTTTCATTTTCTGTAATTAAATTGCAATTACATACCAATTTCTTCCTCGCACAAAAAGACACATTTACTTTTGGGGAATTAGTAAATAAAATCTACTAGAACTGATACTAACCATTTGTAATTTATTCTATAAGTGATATTCAATGCCATAGAATAATACAAATGACTGCAAGTACATAATACCTTCTTAGTAACAGCTACAGCTCAAGGGCTAGTAATCGATAAGACTAAAATATATGTGTACATATCATGTATATGTATGTAATATATATTACATATACATATGTGTGTGTGTGTGAGAGAGAGAGAGAGAGAAAGGAAGAGATACATACAGGGTGCTTAAATAATCTACTTCTCCGTGTCATCTAGTAATCAGAAAGAAATCATAAAAGTTAAAGACCATAACTTTTTAAATCCTCAAAAGTTTATTTTCCATATACATGTAACAGTGGTTCATTTACTAAGTTGATTTAGATAATTTATTTTATTTTACTTTTTTGGCCTTGCCATGTGGCTTGTGAGATCTTAGCTCTGCAACTAGGAGTCAAATTCAGGGAATTCTTTAATACTAAAATATTATTGAAAATAAAGAAAAAAGTGAAAGTTGCTCAGTCGTGCTCAACTCTTTGCAACCCCATGGACTATACAGTCCATGGAATTCTCTGGGACTAGAGAGGGTAGCCTTTCCCTTCTCCAGGGTATCTTCCTGACCCAGAAATCAAACTGGGGTCCCCTGCATTGCAGGGAGATTCTTTGCCAACTGAGCTACAAGAGAAGCCACTTATTAACTAGAATGGTGCCCCATAATATCAAACAGCAATAAAAGAAAAAAATGTATTTGGAATGCAAATGCTAAGAGTAAAAATCAAGGTAAGGATGAGTTAATTTTGTTATTTGCAGCTCCCATGTTCCTTTTTGTCTTTGTAAAATTACACATAGAGAGGTGAGAAAGATTGATAAATGTATGTGTGCATGTTCTGTGGCTTCAGTTGTACCCACCTCTTTGTGACCCTATGTACTGTAGCCCACCAGGCTCCTCTGTCCATGGAACTCTTCAGGCAAGAATACTGGAGTGGGTTGCCATGCCCTCCTCCAGGGAATCTTCCTGACCCAGGGATTGAACCCACATCTCCTGTGTCTTTCATACTACAGGTGAATTCTTTACCCACTGAGCCACCTGGGAAGGCCCCAATAGATGCATATACAGACACATACATACATATTGTACATACATCCATGCAAAGTAACACATGATCAAGGAATAAAACATAAAAAACATGGACTAATTCAAAGAAAACCAAATATAGCCTATATCCCCACTGGTCACAGATGATCCATGTTAGCAACTTTATGTATACTTTTCCAGTTTCTCCTAAACCTAATATTGTGAACACTTCCCCATATAAACTTTATAATTCAATGATATGATCTGAGACTCTATTTGACATCTCAAAGGGCTTCCCTGCTGGCTCAGTGGTAAAGAACCTGCCTGCCAATACAGGAGACATAAGAGACATGGGTTACATCTCTGGGTCAGGAAACTGTCCTGGGGGAGGGCATGGAAATCCACTCCAGTATTCTTGCCAGGAGAATGGGATGGACAGAGGAACCTGGTGGGCCACAGTCCATGGGGTCAAAAAGAGTTGGACACAACTGAAGAGACTTTGCGTGCATGCATGACATCTTAAACTATGGATATTTCATAGTAGTTTTTGTCTCCTATTCTTGGACCTTTAAGGTTGTCATTTCCCTTTTAAGAATCAAAATTCTTTGTCTAGGAAGAGAATCTCTATTATCATCATAATTATCATCACCAAAATTACTTGTTGGCACAACTGAATATTGGGTATGATATGTAATCTTTATGTCCTACTATACAAAAACAAGTTAACCAATCATTATATGTTTGATTCTTTAGGTAGGGTGCTGGTTGTGAAGAACATAAGGAAAAGCCATTCCTTAGTAGTAACCTATAATCCCATGAGGTGCATACAGCAAAGCTGATGCACACTGAATGCCTGCCTGACCAGTATGGCTATGTGCCAGGAGCCAGCGTGAGGAACTCCACCCATGGCAAAGGTCATGAGGAAGGAGGCTTCGGCATATGCAAAGGCGGGATCAAGCCCCAGGAAACCCCCTGTTCCTGAGCATCTACCCCCAAAACCAGAGTCTGCCTACTTTACTCATGCTCTTACCTACACCTCTGATTTTACGGGGGGCTCTTCCCCATCACCATTTCTCTCTGAGAAGGAGTTAACTTGCAGTTCCAGTTAATAAAAATTCCTGGGCGTGACAAGAGTGTTTCAACTTACAAACTCCTCTGAAGGTTCTCTAGCCTGCCTGAGCGGGTTCATCCGGCCATATGTGATTGTTTACAGCCTCCTAACCGTGAGAGGCACGAGATGCTTTAAAACTTTCTAAATACAGACTCTTTGGGGAAGTTAGAAAATTATTAGTATAGTATTAGTGGGTTGATTAGAAATTACATTGGTGAAGGGTTTTCACTTGTTGAGCCAATATTTGTTGCTAAATCTCCATATTCCCTGCCCTTATAATGAATATAACTAGCATATAGGAGAAATAAGTATTAACCTTTACAATTAATCATGTTAAACCTTAGGCTAAGTAAATTCCCTTTCTTGATTGTAACCCACTACCCCCTCACCCTATAGGAATACAACTTTATTTGGCAGGTGGCGCCTGGTTTAAGAAAAAATCACCCCTGGAAAAAATAAGCTTTCTGGTTGACTGACCGTTATCAGAAAGGACCATAAAATGTCAGCAGGCCTCATGGCCAGAAGATGATGTAAAATCCCTAAGACCTTTGTATACACTTATATGAAGCACCTGATTTTGACAAGGGTCAGGTCTGCTGACCCCCGCGTGACTCTGTATTCATCCCTATGTATAATAAAAAGTATATAAGCAAACCTGAAAAATAAAGAAAACGGATCAGTTTCTGGAAAGACTGATTCCCCCGTGTCGTTCTTTCTTTCTCCTTCTGGCTGAATTCCCATCTGGAGCGTGGATGCTACTCCACGTAAACCAAGTTATTCACCCTCTTTTTCTTCACTAATATTTCTTACTACACTATCCTTTTCTAATCTCTCTTTATATCTGTAATTAAATAAGTTTTTTCCTAAGACGCCGATTCCATCTCCCCTTCAAATTACCCTGGATCCACCGGGGCTGGACCCCGGAAGCTATGCACTTGTGAAGAAGGAGGAAGAGAGGAGAGTGGAAGAAGATTAGAAAAGTCTTCAAAAAGAGATGGCCATCTAGGTAGAAAATTACAATATATGAAAATCAGAAGGAGAAGTAAAATATTTAGGATACCTCAAATCATTTAGTATAGTAATGAAGTTGCTCAGTCGTGTGTGATTCTTTGCAATCCTGTAGATTGCAGCTTACCAGGCTGCTCTGTCCAAGGAATTTTCCAGGCAAGAGTACTGGAGTGGGTTGCCATTTCCTTCTACAGGGGAACTTTCCGACCCAGGGATCACACCCGGGTCTCCCACATGGCAGGCAGACGCTTTACCCACTGAGCCAACAGGGAAGTAAGCAATGGGTAAACAGATATGTATAGTCAAGTTAAAAGGATTTTGAATAGGATGTTAAAAAAAAACCTGGAAACTATGTGAAGCAATTATATATTTTGAAGAAAGTTTTGAAATGACTGAATCTGCATTTTGAAAAAGCTCTTCAGGGTGAGTAGAAAATATGGAAGGGGAGTAAGAGCAAACACAAACAAATTAAAAGGCTACTGATATTCTCTGAGTTAAACATAGAAGACTTAAACTAAGATAGTGGCATTAGGATGGAGGAGTGTCGATTGGAGAGATTTTACAGAGGTACAATCAATAAGACTCATCGATCAATGCCAGGCACATTAACCAAAACAGAAACACAGATAGCAATTCTTAGAATAATAACAATTGTAGCTAAACATCTATGGGTTGCTCTTCATGTGTTACTGTGCTAAATGCTTTACAAGAATCACCCCATTTTTATGCACATTTATTGCCACTTTCCTTGTGCAAGTGTTTTCTGTTTATTAGATCATTTGGTCTACAACACAACCTCTTGAAATGGATGGTATTTCCCTCTTTATATGTTAGAGACCAAGGTCTTAAAGAGATTAAGTAACTTGCCCATTTATACAGATAATCGGTGTTGGTTTCTGGACAGGCATCTCTGTGTATCTTTAGTATAGAAGGGATATTTTTAAGCATTATTTAATTACTTTAATAGGGTTATGCTGCCAATCTGAAAGATGTCTCAAAAAGTCTCTGAAAATAAAATATTTACTCATTCTGTCACAAAGAATGCACAGCAATAAAGATGCATTAAACTTCTGAGGTAAAATATGTAAAAAAAAATAACAATAAAAACTGGAAGACATGGGTAGAATTTAAATCCTAAAAATTATGAAGTCATTAAATTAAATATTATTTATATTCAATTTCTTTCTTCATTTAATAGAACTCATTCTTCTTTAAATAGATACTCTCTTTCAAGAAGTATTTTATTAGATTCTATGAGTTCATAGCATTATTCAAAAAATAAAATTTGGGCCAAAGGAGGTAAAACTCTTTCTTATGGAATAAAACAAACTACCAAACATAAAAGAAATGAAAAAATTATGTAATTGACATTTTACAACAACCAATGTAATAAGTGATTCCGTGTGACAATGGATGATTCCGTGTGACAATGGATGATAAAACATGGGTGAAATATTGTCAAGGAATTAGAGAATCATAGAGTCTCCAAGTAGCCATGCATAGATGACTGATCAATTTCAAAGAGAAGACAGTCTATTAGCAACAGAAGGATCTGAAATATATAACCTGAAACAAGTCATCAAACAGCATCACAAATAAGAGGAAAATGTGACATGATTTGATGCAGTGAAAAATAAACTTTATCAACTACACTATATACCTACCAAAAGTTTTAACTTGAAATAACTTCAGAAGGCTTTCTTATCTCTTCTTGTTATTCTCTGGAACTCTGCATTTTCAGATGAATATATCTTTCCTTTTCTCCTTTGCCTTTTGCTTTTCTTCTTTTCTCAGCTATTTGTAAGGCCTCCTCAGACATCCATTTTGCCTTTTTGCATTTCTTTTTCTTGGTCATGGTTTTGATCACTACCTCCTACACAATGCTACAAACCTCCATCCATAGTTCTTTAGGCATTCTGTCTATCAAATCTAATCCCTTGAACAATATTTGTCACTTCCATTGTATAATCATAAGGGGTCTGATTTAGGTCATACTTGAATGGACTACTGGTTTTCCCTACCTTGTTCAATTTAAGTCTAAATTTTGCAATAAGGAGGTCATGATCTGAGCCACAATCATCTCCTGGTTTTGATTTTTCTGACTGTACAGAGCTTCTCCAACTTCAGCTGCAAATACAGTCAACCTGATTTAAGTATTGACCATTTGTTGATGTACATGTGTAGAGTCATCTCTTGTGTTGCTGGAAGAGGGTGTTTGCTATGACCAGTGCATTCTCTTGGCAAAACTCTGTTAGCTTTTGTCCTGCTTCATTTTGTACTCCAAGGCCAAACTTGCCTGCTATTCCAGATACCTTTTGACTTTCTACTTTTGAATTCCATTCCCCTATGATGAAAAAGACATCTTTATTGGTGTTAGTTCTACAAGGTCTTGTAGGTCATTGTAGAACCATACAAACTCAGCTTCTTCGGCAATAGTGGTTGGGGCATAGACTTTTATTACTGTGATACTGAATGGCTTGCCTTGAAAACAGAGATCATTCTATGATTTCTCTGATCTCAAAATATTTGCAGATTGCACTCAAGTACTGCATTTTGGACTCTTTTGTTGACTATGGGGGCTACTCCATTTCTTCCAAGGGATTCTTGCCCACAGTAGTGTAGTGTGTGTGTGTATGTGTGTGTGTGTGTGTGTGTGTGTTTATAAAATGGTCATCTGAACAAAATTCGCCCATTCCAGTCCATTATAGTTCACTGTTTCCAAAATGTTGATGGTCATTCTTGCCATCTCCTGTTTAACCATTTTGAATTTACCTTGATTCATGGACCTAACATTCCAGGTTCCTAAGCAATATTGTTTTTTTACAGCATTGGACCTTACTTTCATCACCAGTCATGTACACAACTGATTGTTTTCTTTTTGGCTCTGACTCTTCATTCTTTCTGGAGCTATTTCTCCACTCCTCTCCAGTAGCATACTGAGCACCTACTGACCTAGGGAGTTCATCTTTCAATGTCGTATCTCTTTGTCTTTTAATACTGTCCATGCTGTTCTCAAGGCAAGAATACTGACGTGATTTGCAATTCCTATCTCGAGTGGACGACGTTTTTTCAGAACTTTCCATCATTACCCATCCATCTTGGGTGGCCATACACAGCATGGCTTATAGCTTCATGGAGTTAGACAAGGATGATACCAAAGTGATCAGTTGGGCTAGTTTTCTATAATTGTGATTTCCATTTTGTCTGCCCTCGTGATGGATAAGGATTAGAGGCTTATGGAAGCTTCCTGATGGGAGGGACTAGCTATAGGGGCGGGGCCATGATCAGTACAGTTCAGTTGCTCAGTCCTGTCTCTTTGTGATCCCATGGACTGCAGCACACCAGGATTCTCTGTCTGTCATCAACTCCCAGAGCATGATCAAACTCATGTCTATCAAGTTGGTGATGCCATTCAACCATCTCATCCTCTGTTGTCCCCTTCTCCTCCTGCCATCAATCTTTCCCAGCATCAGGGTCTCTTCCAAGGAGTTAGTTCTTCACATCAGGTGGTCAAAGTATTGGAGTTTCAGCTTCAGCATGAGTCCTTCCAAAGAACATTCATGATTGATTTCCTGTAAGATTGGTTGGATCTACTTGAAATCCAAGGGACTCTCAAGAGTTTTTTCCAACACCACAGTTCAAAAGCATCAATTCTTCTGCATTCAGCTTCCTTTATAGTCCAACTCTCACATCCATACATGACTACTAGAAAAACAATAACTTTGACTAGATGGATCTTTTTCAGCAAAGTAATGTCTCTGCTTTTTAATATGTTGTCTAATGTTGGTCATAACTTTTCTTCCAAGGAGCAAGCGTCTTTTAATTTCATAGCTGCAGTCACCATCTGTAGAGATTTTGGAGCCAAAAATAATAATCTCTCACTGTTTCCATTGTTTCCCCATTGAATTGCCATGAAGTGATGGGACCAGATGCCGTGATCTTCATTTTATGAATGTTAGTTTTAAGCCAGCTTTCTTACTCTCCTCTTTTACTTTCATCAAGTGGCTCTTAAGTTCTTCTTCACTTTCTGCCATAAGGGTGGTGTCATCTGCATATCTGAGGTTATTGATATTTCTCCCAGCAATCTGAATTCCAGCTTGTGCTTCGGAATTCAGCCCGAATTCCAGCCCAGCACTTTTCATGATGTACTCTGCATATAAGTTAAATAAATAGGGTGACAATATATAGCCTTGACGAACTCCTTTCCCAATTTGGAGCCAGTCTGTTCTATGTCGAGTTCTAACTGTTGTTTTTTGACCTGCTTTTCCCTGGTGGCTCAGAGGTTAAAGCGTCTGCCTCCAATGCAGGAAACCCAGGTTCGATCCCTGGGTCGGGAAGATCCCCTGGAGAAGGAAATGGCAACCCACTCCAGTATTCCTGCCTGGAAAATCCCATGGACAGAGGAGCTTGGTAGGCTACAGTCCACAGGGTCACAAAGGGTCGGACATGACTGAGTGACTTCACTTAGTTAAGATTTCTCAGGAGGCAGATAATGCAGTCTGGTATTCCCATCTCTTGAAGAATTTTCCACAGTTTATTGTGATCCACACAGTCAAAGGCTTTGGCATAATCAATAAAGCAGAAGTAGATGTTTTTCTGGTATTCTCTTGCTTTTTTGATGATCCAACAGATGTTGGCACTTTGATCTCTGGTTCCTCTGTCTTTTCTAAAACCAGCTTGAACATCTGGAAGTTCATGGTTCATGTACTGTTGAAGCCTGGCTTAGAGAATTTTGAGCATTGCTTTGCTAGCATGTGAGATGAGTGCAATTGGGTAGTAGTTTGAGCATTGTTTGGCACTGCCTCTCTTTGGGATTGGAATGAAAACTGATCTTTTCCAGTCCTGTAGTCACTGATGAATTTTCCAAATTTGTTGGCATATTGAGTGCAGCACTATCACAGCATCATCTTTCAGGATTTGAAATAATTCAGCTGAAATTCCATCACCTACACTAACTTTGTAGTGATGCTTCCTAAGGTCCACTTGTCTTCACACTCTAGGAAGTCTGGCTCTAGGTGAGTGATCACACCATCATGGTTGTTTGGATCATGAAGATCTTTTTTGTACAGTTTTGTGTATTCTTGCCATCTCTTCTTACTATCTTGTTCTGTTAGGTCCATACCATTTCTGTTCTTTATTTTGCCCATGTTTGCAAGAAATGTTCTCTTCCTAATTTTCTAGAAGAGATCATTAGTCTTTCCCATTCTATTGTTTTCTTCTATTTGTTTTCATTGATCACTGAGGAAGACTTTTATCTCTCCTTGCTATTCTTTGGAACTCTGCATTCAAATGGGTATATCTTTCCTTTTCTCCTTTGCCTTTAGCTTCTCTTCTTTCCTCAGCTACTTGTAAGGCCTCCTCAGACAACCATGCTCAGTAAATCTTTACTCCAATTTTCTGTTGATGGGTGGGGCTGTGTTCCCTCCCTGTAGTTTGGCCTGAAGCCAAACTATGGTAGGGTTAATGGTGGTCATTGCAATCTCCTCCAAAAGGACTTATGCCAGCACTGTTGCATTCAGTGCCCCTGACTCCATGGTGGCCACTGTCCACCCACGCCTCTGCTAGAGACCCCTGGAACTCACAGGCAAGTCTGGCTCAGTCTTTTGTGGGTTCTTCTGGGTCCTAGTGTGCACAAAGTTTTGCTTGCACCCTCCAGGTGTCTGTTTCCCCAGTCCTGTGGAAGTTCTATAATCAAAACACGAAGGCCTTCAAAGTCAAATTCCCTGGGGGGTTCTCAGCCCTTTGGCAAATTCCTGGGTTAGGAAATCTGTTGTGGTCTGTAGAACTTTCACAACAGTGCAAGCACTTCTTTTGTATAATTGTTCTCCAGTTTATGGGTTGTTTGTTCGGTGGCTCTATGGTAGGGCTCACATGCCACGCTTCCCAGGTCTGCTGCACCCAGAGCCCCTGTCCCCCATGGCAGACCACAGGTGGCCCATGCCTCCATAGAAGACACTCAAACACTAAAGGCAGATCTCGCTCAGTCTCTTGTGGGGTCCTGGTGCACACAAGATTTTGTGCATCTCTGAGCCCTCTGAGCATCTCTGGCAGGTATAGGGTTTGATTCTTAATGTGACTTTTCCCTCCTACCATCTTGTTGGAGTTTTTTCTTTGCCCTTGGATGTGGGGTATCTTTTTGGTGTAATCCAACATTCTCCTGTTAATGGTTTTTCAGAGGCTAGTTGCAATTTTGGAGTTCTCACAGGAGAAGATGAGCACACGTCCTTTTACTCTACCATCTGGTGAATATTGAGTTTTGGGGAATCTATAAACTCATGTAAGTTTATCTCTATAAGCTTATCATAGTTATCTATAAGTGAAAAGCATTCAAGAAATATTTATTGAACTCAATTGAATTGGTTTTATATTCCAAACATTTTTCTCCAGCAGTCCTTTTCCCAGTGGATTCCTGTTAAGGCCAATATTTTTGTTTTGTTTGATCTTCTACTCTCCATGCAGCACTGAAGAATCCTTAATTCCCCTTTCTATTATATTCCTGTCAGTTTCATAATTTTCCCTCAATAAAAATGCATTAAATTGTAGCAATAATCTAAATTGTCAATACATATTTAAATATAGCCTACTAGCCCTTGCAGCCTTGTGCATGTGTGCATGCTCAGTTGCTTCAGTTGTGTCTGACTCTTTCCGACCCTGTGCACTGTAGCCCACCAGTCTCCTTTGTCCATGGGGATCCTCTATGCAAGAATACTCCAGTGGGTTGCCATGCACTCCTTCAGGGGATCTTCCCCACCCAGGGATCAAGTCTGTGTCTCCTTTGTCTCCTGCATTGGTAGGCAGGCTCTTTACCACTAGTACCACATGGGTATATTCTAATGAAATCAATCCCTCTGGAGTTTTATGCTGCACACTAGCCCTTCATGGGTTCAAACAGATGCAGAAATAAGCAACTCTACTTTGAGAGCAAGAAAGGTCATTACAGGTATAAAAATGTGAATGAAATCTTCAGCGTCATCTTCACTGGATAAACTCCCAATATGACATCACTGTCCAAGAAATAAACAGAAACAGAAAACTGATAATGGAGGAAAAGAAAATCCGAAAACATTCTAGACTACTTAGATAGTGCAACATAATTATATTGTGTTACTAAGATAAAAATATAGCACCTTGATCTTCTACGTTAACATTCATGTCTTGGTAGAAAAGGTCAGAAGGAGGGCCTAAAGGAAGTAGCATAACTAGGGAAAAACTCAAGTAATAATCTCTCAGTCACAAAGGAAAAGATGTGCATAAGAAGATTTACTGCAGGGCCTACTGACCTGGGAAATCTATCTGTACATTTATGAATATATTTATGTCATTATAAACTACTTACAGTATACTAATGATTACAAATAAATAACAGAAGGAAAGGGGAAAGCAGGATGGGAGAAGTGGAGGAAGAAGAAGACTGGTTATTTAGTTAACTAGCTAAAAGATAAGGAAAACAGAATAAAACAATCTAATTTTTTAACCTATTACTTATTCATTCAACTTTCAGCTACCTAAAAACAGAATAAAAGTTAAACTCTCCATGGTTTAGGAGACAGAAAATCTAAAACAAACAAACAACAAAAAAACTAAGAACTAAATTGTAGTTGGATTTCAACTCATTATAATATTTGTACTTTGGAGCACATCAGTCAGAATTAAACAGAATTTTCTTAACTATAAAATGGCATACTCTAAAATTTTGTTAAAGGTATATGGTCCAATCTAAATTTCTATAAATTAGTTAGGAGTCTCCTGCTCTACAAAAGAAAGCAATTTTCACACTCAGCTCCTTCCATCTCAGGATTCTTTTACAACTGTCAAAAAAAGCCACAGCTATGCTGACAAAGCAGTGCAGAATAAACTCCAATCTACACATAACTTCAGAGACTTGCAGGTATACAGAGTGAAAATCACCCACTTTTCCTGACAGCAAACGTAGGTCAAGCTTCTCGAGAAATCCTTGACCCCTACAGCACCGTAAGAATCAGAAGTAAAATCAACCATGCCCTCAAAGGGATAGTTACCTTTTCAGTCACCGTGTGTGCTTTTGCCCAGCTGCCTCCACAAGAAAAGATGGGAAATGTCAGACCAGGTATTGGAACTGCCGGTTTATTTTTCCCTCCAGATTGACACAAAGGAAAAAACAACTTCCATAGCTCTAAGTTAGAGATGTCACTATTCACCTGATGAGTCTCCAACCTATTATACTACAAATCACCAGTCCCATTTTTTCCTTCACTTTTTGAATAGAAAAAATAAACAAATAGTATTTGAAACTGAATACTATCCATTTACCTGATTACTCCATAAATTGTTCCTTGAAGATAAAAAAGTAATGATTAAGATATCTTAACACAGCATATAAAATCAATACCACGGAAAAGACTGACTTCAGAGGAGAGGGGGTTTTGAATCTTGACCAATTTCATTCATATTTAAAAATATAAGCATGTCAAGCCTGTCTTTTACACAATACAGCACCATTTATTATTTTTAAAACAATAATGTCTCTCTCCATAAATACATATTTCCCAGGTAAAGTCTTAAAGCATAAAATGTAAAAATAAGAACTAATTTACTTGAAATATGTTTCAATTTTTCTTTGAAAACAAATAGAAACAAAACTTTTCTTGGGAATTAGTTTAAGTAAAAATACTTATTAAATGAATTATGGCAATCCTTACTTTAGAGAAAATCATGAAACCAGTATTAGTTGGACAAAATATCTCATTTCATTTAATACTAATATATGACAATGACTATAAGCAACTCTGGAAAAGGTTGCTTTGATTCTACAGTTTGATTGAATGCAAAGATCTTTGAAACTCATCTTAAGATCTGCTCTAGCAAATTATAATTCACACTAAGGTAGCATGATTTATTTAGGCATTTTTAATAACCCTCTATGGCATCTTTTCTCAAACCACAACAGTCAGCTATTACAGGTTTCTGACCAAAAACCAGGAATCACAATTATTTCAGGCATTCTTTGGATCCTAAAAATCTGAAATATAAATCAGTATTATAATATGTGAATTTGCTACATAGCATAATGCTGAATGATATAGCTCCATCATAGACTGTTAAATTAGTATATGAAAGATGTTTAGGTACTTTCAATGTCTCCAAGTTTCCAATTCAAACAATGGCTGTCAGAAGAAGCCTAGTAGTCCTATGATACAATAACACCACGAGTTCACATGATTCAACAAGGAATCATTTTGGAAAGTTACCAGAAGTCTTTATGATACCATAATACACTGACCCACATGTTAAAAAATCTTTACTGAGCCAGCAGGATGGAACTGAGTGGAACTCTGTAAACTCCCAGGGCAAAAGAGCTGAGACTTACTTTGTAGCACAAAATGACACTGTGGTTTCTAAACTTCAGTGTTACTAATCCAATGTGACTTCTGCAAATCATAAAGTACAATTGGTTTTTTCAATGTAGATTCAAACACCTGGCTAAATCCATTAACTTGTGATTCCATGAAGCAAAATATACTTCCTTTTAGTAAGTTTGCCCCCATTTCCTTCTATTATGAAAACTCTTCAAATGACATTTCTAAAGAAAGCAACAAAATCTATGACAAAATAATGTAAGAAGTCTAAGCAAAATTATATCTGTACTGCAGAGAGCTTTTCACAAATTTCTCTCGATTGCTATCAACAAATTTATATCCAGAATAGTAGGCTCCTGTCAATTCTGGAGTAAATGTGCATGTGTTTATCTTAAAGACCCTTTGTACAAACAAATGCAATTCAAAATATATGAAAATCAGCTCAATTTAGTCCACTCCCTTTCCCTAACCCTAACTCTAACCCTTAACTCGCCCTCCCAGCCCCTAACATCACTAACAGCAAAACTTCTGAAGCTATTCTTTGTCAGAGCACTGCTTTGAAAATAATTGATTCACTGACCTAATTTACTAACCGTATATGCAGATCCTATCACATATAATTCATAAATGAGCTGCAACTCTAATACTTGTGCTCTCTATGGACATCATTGTTAAATCCTGTAGAAGATAAACAGCTGATGACAGACTAAGAGTTGTCCTTATTCAGTGAAGTTACTACCAACATGGATAATTTCTCTCTGGTTTTTGAGCATCATTTTTCTTAAAAGGGTGCTTAGATTCACAGAAATGTGAGAGAAAAGAAATACGAATTGACTAAACACATGTTTAGTGTCTTTATGTGATTAGATTCAGGAACACTGCCAGGAGAAAACTTTGTGTTTGATCTCATCTGATTTTAGTTACTTGTCAAAAAAGAAGAAAAAAATATCTTACGGATCAGATGCTGTCTTTTTAAATTTGGTAGGAAAAAACATGTTCATTCATTTAATAAATACAAATAAACAAGACTGATGAGGTGAACAAAAATCAATACACAGATCCCAAATATTTTACAACTGTTTATTTTCAGTTAAAAAATGATTGATGTCAATTAGGTGCAGATCTGTCCTGGTGAGTCTCATGAAATCCACCATGTCAGATAAATCACCTTCCATGGAACTCTGAAAATTCAACTCCATGCTTTAACTCATCTTTCCCTTAAATCTTTGCATTCTTCACATTCTTTAGAATTTTTTCTTTATATTTAGTATGGCTATTTTTTGAATTTTTTTTTTAGTGGTACTGTTTTACTTACAAAGCACACTGGCTACATAGTATTGTTGATGTATTGGATATTTATGACCGCCAGTACATTTTAACACTCACTTTTGTGAGCATCTTTTTTAAGTACCATGAAAAACCTTGGAGAATGAGAAATTCACAAAATGCAATTTAACATATAATCCTTAGTAAGCATAATATATGAATATCTTGATTTAGAGGCTAAGAAAGACTATTATATTATAACAGGCATTACTAACTCAAAAGAGGTTTTAGACAATGCTTTAAAATGAAAAACAAAACAGTTAAATTGTGTCTTGCTATCCTATAATGAGACCAATACATTTTTCATAATCACAAAGACATATATTCTAATTTATCATGTTTTGGATGTGAACTAGTAACTCAATTCTCTTTGAAAATTTTTTATGAGCGAAACTGAGTCTTCTCTTTCTGTGACTAGGTACTGTATCAGAGCTAAAGGAAGCCAAATGAGACTTTGTTCTGCAACACAGTGAGTTTTACACAGCATGTAAAATTTCATGACATGAAGGTGAAAATAAAACAAAAGGTAAATCAGTGTCAATATGGTAAATCTGTGGCTATTGTGAAAATCAATTAAAAATACAGAGTGCTTAAGGAATATATATCTGTTGACGTGATCCACAAAAACAGACAGGCATACACACACAAAAAAACACATACACACATTGTCCATCACTCACTTTTTGAAGTGTCAGATAACATTATTTCTTAAGTGACACACAGAGCTTCATTTGCTATGCATAAGGTCAGTGAATATTAGCTTCATTTACACTTGGCTGAGAATTGGTTGGTGTCAACAGTAGAGGCTTAGTTCCTGTACAGAACAGGGTTAGAATCTGACAGAGAGCTGCCACTGCAGAAGATGGATGATCTTCCTCGCTGACCCTGCTCCCCTAAACTGTCATAGTTTGGGTCTCTTTCTAGCTCTACAACAAAAGACCCTCTCTGAGCTTCCCAGTGGCCTTCAGCTTTATTGGTGCTAACAGGTCCAGACATTTTCATCGATTGGATTCTCTACCTTTTAAACACAGGAGCTTGCCCTTTTTGGCTAGCTAAACCTTGGCACAGATGTCTTTTTTTGTAATTCCATCTCTGCTGTCTATTGGAAAGGATGCAATCGGACAGGCAAACATCATGTCAGCACAGAGAGCGCTGAACTACTTATCTCCATTTCCCAGAGTAATTTTAATGAAATGGATATGGCATTTGTCTGTAGAAATTAACTGTTAGATAATCTTAGTATATATCTAAATGGAAAATCAAAATCTTTTGTCATTTTGATGACTAACTAGTATGTAATAAATGTTACACAGAACTATTCAGTCAGTAGGGAAAAAAAAGGGTTTCTAGCCATTTTATATAAGCAGTTTTGACAACCATATTTTAGAACAAATGTACCTGAAAATATTCTACATAATTTTCAGAACTCTATTGTGAGCTCTACCAGTGGTTGACACTGTGAAATATGGCCTTCTCTGACTAAAAAATACATTAAAATATTTAATGCCTAACAAAGATGCTATACGTTATAATAAATTACATGTTTCTTCGAGATCCTGACTGTGAGCTATTTTAATATGTTGGAGATTTGTTATTGATATTTGAATAATTTGATAGAAATTATCTAATTCAAATTCAAATGTTCAAAACACATATGATAAAATGATGACAAGTTCTTATAGAGATTTACATGCAACACATTTTACAAAAAATAACTATTTTGATTATGTATATATTTATAACTCAGAGACTCCAAAATATTATTATACATAATTATCAACATTATTTATTCCATGCAAAATATTATTTAATATATTTGCATATCTGGAATTGCAGAGTTAGCTAGTAAATATATATATATATATATATACAATCTCAGCACTAAAAAAAAGAACTAAAAATAAAAATAAATTTCACAAAAATAAAGATAAGGATGTCCCAATTTTAACTTATTAACCCTTTTATTAAGTTGCAGACAAAATACAATATGATGATGTTCCCGTAGTTTGAAATAAAAACCATTAATTCTGCATATTATTTTTAGTGCTGGTGCTTTCACTCAAGTTGAGAAAATAAATTATGATTAAAAACAATCATCACTTAAAATCTTTGGAGCCAAACATTTTATTCTAAATATATTAACAACTATCTCTAAAGAAAGTGTACTTATTAGGGAGAGGAGTTCATTTAAAAATATACAGTGCTGATAGGTATTCAAGAAGAAATTTAAGAACACAGTTCTCTTTTATTTTATATATGGTACCTCAATGACTTTAATTTTTACTCTCTTAAGTAAACAGTATCTCCCCAAAGAATTTCAATTATTTTAGGTATGCATATGCAAAACAGCTATCAATTTTTAAAATTTATTTATTGATTTTTCTTTCTATAAGACAGCATGAACAAAATTAAAATTCTTACTCCAAAATGTGAGCCAGAAGAAGCACCAGCAGTCTGAATTATTTTTAAAATCAAATCAGTTAGTAGTCTTATTTTATAATTGTGGTGCTAAAAATCTAGAACTAATCTTGAAAATCAAATGAGTTCTGGATACGCTTTAAAAAACAAAACAAAACAAAAACAAAAAGATGTCTCATATCCAATCTGGGTTTTATGTTGAACTGATCTAAAAAGTCTGTCCACACAGATTCTCAGGATCATGTCTATCAATCAATGTCAGCATTCTATCAGATTCCACTCTGACAGCAAGTGACAGTCAGTTATCTGTTGACATTAATGAATAATAAATAACCATGCCCTTTAGGTTTACATGAATAAAATGTATATTATTTTCAGTGTAGATTAGCCAGTATGCAAAAGCAGACTTGGTTTTTGCATTTGTTTGCTGTTTTTTTTTTTAAATCATGTATTAGGAAATGGTTTTTAAAAAGTAGCTGCAATAAATGATGTGCTTAATGTGGTCTCTGGTATACATCAGTGTTTTGCTTTTCAAGACATCAACCTTGTCTTAGCTTGTATCATATGAGCTTAAGTGAGCTGTATTCACAGCCTCCTGAATGTGTATGCTGTCTTTTACAGACCTAACATGTAGTTTGTTGTCTCTGTAATAGAGTATATAAGACAGAAGATCCTTAAAAAACTAAAGATCAGAAGTTGTGTCAGTATCCTAATCTTGCACCTCTTCTGTTATGTACCCTTAATCTGCCTTCCTGGCAGGAAAACTATTTAGATTATTACTACACACTTAGTGTCTCCATCTCTCTTTCTCAGATTCAAGCATACCATAACATTCACTGTTACAACTTTTTAAAAATATCAGGGTTGAGAACTTTCAACTGATTAGGCCTTCATATACACATCTTGACTATTCCTTTGTGGTACTGACAGTGGTAATTCTAGAGTTAGATACAGTCTAAATGTTACAAAAGGGACAATAACCTTCAACATTGATCCAAAGCGTGGTTTATTTTCTTAGCTCAAAAAAAAAAACAGAGTTAGAATACAAATTATGCCACATACTGTGATTTGTGGTTTTAACTTTTAATTTACCACTTTACCTTTCCATTATAAAACTTCTTTCTCTGATCAATAGTAAAAGCTTAATTTTATATATGTTTGCAAAGAATTAACATTATCAATGATGGAAAAGATAAAAACTAGATTTCCTGTTACACCTACTTAAGAATTCAACCAGAAACGTGAAAGGATGGATAATAGCTCAAAACAGAAAGATATGCCATCATGACACCAAAACTTTGTGATGAAAATGAGCAATAGTTATTAATAAGGTCTAATTTTTTTAATTTATTGACTATTAATATGAATAATGCTGAATTATATAGAATCACTGTCATGTTAGAAAGGTAAAAGGGCAAAATGTTTTGAGCCATATTATATCTCATCAATAAAAACACAGAGGAGGGAAGGAAGATATATTTCCACTACCTTCTAAAAAGTTTTAAACCCAGGAAGAGTGTAGAACTTTCTCAGTGGTAAATGAAAAGCTATTTTCAAAGTCTATGCCATTATAGGAAAAGATGTGGGGAAAATAAAAGGGAAATCAGAGGGAGCTGGAATGGGAAATAACATTCACTTTGCAACCTTGAATGATGACTGAAAAATATTAGAAAGAAGAGTGACTACACATACAGTGATGACCTGGTGAATAATCTTGAAAATCAATGGAGAGCTCTCTGAATTTGACGTAGCAATGTCTTCTTATGGGAAAGATTTACAAAGGGGTAAAATGAACAAACCATTATGTCCTGCCTTGAAACACACAGTGCTCAAGTATATAATGTTTGTGCAGAATAAACATTAGACACAGCAAGAAACATGGTTGAAAAAGCAAATTTAAAATTTTCCTATCAGGTTTTCTTTGCAAACTAAACTACTGTCTCTATATACTAAACCTGCAGCCACATGTTTTCCTAGCTTCAGATTACAAGCCGAATGTCTAAGGTTAGCATGTGCTAATTTCAGAGGTCAATTTGAAAACAGACTTTCATGAAGCCTGACTGTCCCCGTCCTTGAAAAGACTGAGCAGCTAAAGTCTATAGGTTTTTCAGAGGGAAATCTAGACAGAAAACACAAAGTTATACAGCAGAGTTTCTGCTGCATCCCAAATTCTAGATTTCTGGTAATATAAGAAGTGTTCGATGTTCTCATTTTAAAACATATTTACCTACAACAGTCACAATATCTGAAACACATTAATTGCAAAAATCCTCCTTCTTAGGATCTGGTAAAATAATACATGAATTAAGTAAGTTAAAAAAAAAGTGAAATTTACTTTCACTCACAGTAGAGGAAATACAATCTACATGAAAATAAAGAAGTAAAAATTTGTTTCTAAATTGTTTGCTTTGTGAAGCAAAATTTAAAGACATTACTGAGGTAGCTTTACTTTACTTTGTTTTTTTCTTTTTAAAATATGCAGTAATCCAAGAATATCCTATATGAGTATTCAGCCTCTTTGTAACTGTCACCTGAGATTTCCACAGAGAAAAGAATCTTAACTATTCAGTGAACTATTCAGTACCTATAAATTAGGAGATTAGTGCACAGCAATTCAGAAACCTAAAAATGGGTCAAAGAGAACAATAATCTTATATTTTTGTTCCATTATGTTCACTTGCATGTTTTCTTCTTGGTAGGCGGCTAGGTGGGCAATGTTTCTGCATATGTGTGTATATGTATACATGTATTGTGTGTTTGTGATACTGAAGTGGAAAGAAGACTGGAAACATTAAGTTCTGATTTTACCTTGAGACCTGTCATAAATAAACTGTTATAACTATAAATGAGGTTTTTAGTTGTCCCATTTATTACAATCCTCTCAAAAAAAAAAAAAACTTTCAATTTATCTTTGATAAATCTTTAAGGTATGCTCAACCTTCAAGAATTTGTGATTCTAATTGTCTTGGAGGAGATTATACCCTCAAGGAGTACAAGAATGTCCACAGAACATTTGTGCTATAATGAATTTATACATTTGAGTGGGTAAGATACATATCTCACATTTCTTTTCAAGGATAAAACTACTTTATAGCAAAATGTCAACTAAAATAAGAACACTATGTAATACACTTTATTTCACCTTTTAAAAACAGAAGATATAAAGAAACATTTTTGAAATCAATTAAGTTTATTTAGAGTATCTGCTAGTTTAAATTAAGGTCATTAATTAATATCATTTAGGTAAGTTAATACCATTAAATGTCCTTGTCTATATGGGAATTGTTTAGCTAAAAAAATAAACTATTATTAAAATGAACATATATATGTTTATATATATCATTGGAACATATATGTATCATTGGAAAACATAGATTAATATGCTGCTGCTAAGTCACTTCAGTCGTGTCCAACTCTGTGCGACCCCATAGACGGCAGCCCACCAGGCTTCCCCATCCCTGGGATTCTCCAGGCAAGAACACCGGAGTGGGTTGCCATTTCCTTCTCCAGTGCATGAAAGTGAAAGGTGAAAGTGAAGTTGCTCAGCCGTGTCTGACTCTTAGCGACCCCATGGACTGTAGCCTACCAGGCTCCTCTGTCCATGCTGAATTAACAATCAATTTATTTTTCTCAGAAAAAAATCTTTTATTATATCTAGTAATTTTTAGATATATTCACATCTTTACACTCCCACCCTTAATTTCTCTTTTAAAAGAATGATCTTCTTAAAAAGTATAACAGGTACTATTAACATGACAAATTGTTAAGCAACTCTGATAAGTCACAAAGATAAGATATGTAAATTATGTGATCAATATTGTATTTTATTAATAAAAGCATTGCAATGGTAATACCCTTCCTTGGATCTAGGTTTTCTTTGAAAGGCTATTTCAGCGCTAATAGCTTCAGTGTCGGTCCGAGGCTGACACCAGCATAGTTAAGAGATTAAACGAGATGTTAACTAGATGACATATGGAACAAAAAATAAACCACAGTTACATGTCCTTTCAAAGCCTCTTAATTTTCTAATATATTGGAAGCAAGAGATAATATAATTATCAACAGTAAATAAGTGAATGAACTAAATTTAAAAATTCAAAATACATAATGTATAAAATGGAACTATTAAAATTTTTCAAACTATTATGCCCCAAAATGTATTTTCCCCTGTTTTCTATGTCACTGATTGACCCCAGACTAAACAAAGAACACTAAATAATAAACCTTCCTTACTTCTTAATAAGACCACAAAAGTTAAGAAAAATAATGTAAACTTATTTCAATCGATGTATTATTCTGGGTTCCTGTGAAATGCTATTATTACAGATTAATATATAACATGTGTACACACAGATTTGGACTTCCCTGTTGGCTCAGTGGTAAAGAATCTGCCTGCCAATGCAGGAGCTGTGAGTTTGATCCCAGGGTCAGGAAGATCTGTGAAGAAGGAAATGGCAACCCACTCCAGTATTCTTGCCTTGGAAATCCCATTGAGAGAGGGGGTTGCAAAAAGAGCTGGATGCACCTTGGCAACTAAACAAAAACACACAGGTTCTAAACTTTTAATGAGGTTGATATTATAGACAGAAAACAAAAACAAATGACTTTATCTTATTAATCTGACCTAAATTTAAGGGTGAATTGTTTTTGTTACTGGATTTATTGCCAATCTTAATATTACATGTGAATCTACTCTTCTACTTCCCACATATTATTACTATATGAATTAACAAGTATTAGTACTATGTGACTATCCTAGTGAAGACATGCTTTCATAAAAATGAATTTGTGTGATACTTTGCATAGGATGAGATAAATTAACTCTGAGGAAAATTTGGAAAAAAGGATTGTCTGAAGTTTTCCTCTCTGAATCCTGCATCAGATTTTTATGCTCATAGAGAAAAATAGTAAATATATAGCTGTGTTAAATTTATCCCATTAAAATAACAGCATTATTTGCACAAAATAACTATATTATACATAATATTATTATGAATAAAATCTATTGTAGATTAGTGATAATTATCTTATAGAAAACAACTCAAGGTTCAATTAAAAAATCAAACTAATTGCAACATTTTAAGGTATCAATGATTTGAATTTTAACAATAGCTTCTAGAAACTGATGCCAATTTAAACTTCCACTAGAAATATAAAGGGGTATATAAAGATAGGATAATTAGAAATCATCTGATATCATATTCTGAGTTTCTAAATCATATGAAGTTAAATTGCATATATTAATTTCATATTTCTTTCCTCTGATTAATTTTCCTAATTTTCATCGGATCTGCTTTCTTTCTGTCCTTCTTTATTTTTTGAATAGTTATCATTTCAATGAACTGTGGGTACATACAAAGATGACTAGAAATGAGTAAAAAACAGTATAACTTTAAATGAAGTCTACAGTGTTCTATAAGGAAATTGTACTATGATTCTTATTAAGTATCGCAATGATCCTTCTCCCTATTTTTAAAGAAATTATGAACAAATATCTCTGCAAAGGACAGAAAAAACTGATTATCAGTAGTTGCTCCTGGGCAAAGCAATATTTTGAGACTGGAGCACACATGGATGGCACTTGTTCTAGATCTTGCAAATTACCTATTCAAAAAGCCTTTTAAAAAAGTACTACAAGGTTCTGAAAATTAATAATTTTAAGGAGAGTATAAAAATTATAATACAATATAGTTATAACTCAAATAGCAGAAGTACATTTGGACATGAAACTGAATGTATGTTAACTTCCAATATATAGAGAGAAATGTTAGTTTAGGAATTGACTTCTTATGTTTTGTTTCTTTGTATTATTTTTCATTTCTTTTGCAAATCAAGATAATATTTACAATATATAATTTGGAAGAAAACTAATATAATCTTAAAACGAATGGCACTTTGCCATATAAGATAAACTTCAAGATCTTATTTTGGAAAATCTATCAGGCTCTTTTCTCAAGACATAGATAGTATGTTAGTAAAAAGGGACAAACGGCTTTCCTTTCATTAAAGGAGGGAAATGGAGAAGTTAAAAAGAAAAACATAAAGATAATGGACAAATAGAAAATAGCAATATGACAATGAATACATATAAGTAGTTACACTATCCTCATAGAAATAAATTCCTCATGTCTGAAGCAGACTCCTGTTCATGTTTGCTTATTCTTAGCACGTCAACTTGCTATGTGCTATGAGCAAAATGAAATAGAATATATTTGCCTTTGGAGTAGGTAGTATATTTACCAAATTTCTCAAAGTCTTTAAGAAATCTGATAAACATTTACTGGAAGATTTGGGTGGTGCAAGGAACTATGTCAGCTATTGTGAAATATAGGTAGCATGCTATAAGTAGGTTTTGGTTGTTAAGAAATTTTAGAATTTGTAAAAAGAAATTACAATGATAAAAATCAGACCATATATGATGATCTCCAGAGGGAAAGGGCAAAGCACTTGTAGGAATTCACAAAGTGGGATCATCTAACAAGGTATAAATGTCATTTAATTTGAAATTGTGAGAAAAGGCATAATTTCAACAGGCTGATATAGGGCAGGTGGCATTGTGGGGTAGAAAAAAGGCAAGGTAAAAACCAGGGGAAGTACAGCCAGTATCTAACATCAGAATTTGGAAGAGAGGTTGCTGAAGAAGCCGGAGATATGTGAGATTAAGATACAATAGGTAATTGTGAGAGGTCATGATAGTTTATTTGCATTTCTGTTTATTGGGGACCAAATGTTAAGTGATAGGGCATCATAAAAACATCTACAGATGTCTTCAGATAGAACAAGAGACCAGTATCAAGCAGATGGAACAGGGCTCTCAAGGATGATAAATTATGTGACTGAAAGTTAGAAAAGAATAAAATGCCACTGTAAAAAATGGGGAATTTTTTTTGGTTATTAGAAACCTGAAGCTTTCTGAGTAATACTGTAACAATGTCTCTGTCACATTTTACCAAGTGCATTCTTACTGTTCCATAAAAGAAGAACTGGAATAGAAAATGGCAAAGCAGATGAAATATTTAGAATGTTTGGGAAAGACAGAGATACAAGTATTTTGAAATTATTATAAATTGAAGAAAATTTGTATCACCTTTTAAGACATCCTGAAAGAAATCTTATCTTTTAAAAAAATTTTCTGATAGATAAATGCTCATCTGTAAAGATGCGATCCACTGTATCAGTTAGGGCAGGGATTCTGGAGTCAGATTACCTTGATTAAATGGCAGTTGGCCAGTCTATGTGGTGTGTGATTTTAGGTAGTTAACCCACCCCTCGCTGTGCTTTGGTTTTCTTACATAAAAATGTGTATAATTCATGTAAATCTAATTTAATATACAGAATGTATAACTTTTACATTTTACATACTTCTAAATATGTTTTTCTCCTTTAAACTAGGTAATAAAAGTGTCTACCCACCAGACTGAGTTAGGAATGCCTCTCTATAAGACTAAATGAATTAATAAAACGAAACACTTAAAACAGCTCTTGCCATCTTTTTATAATTTAAAAACCAAAAAAATCTATGACCTGCATTTACTAAATGCCTTTTGGTGAATCTCCCCTCTTTTAAATCATTTAAAAGATTTACTGCTGTTCTATTGCCTGAGCGATTTTATACAGATGTTACCTTAATTTAAAAACCCATATTTTGGAGATACATTTCAAGTTGTGTTTGAATAAGCTACCAGGTTACATAAAACTTACATTGCTAGAAAATTTTAATCTCAAGATACTTTAAAAACACAGAGAAAAAAGATCACCTACCATTTCAGCAATCTGACACATTCACTGTGATATTATGTTCTTTTATTCTTTTTCATTTGCATATTTTTCATAATTCTAAATATGAGTATATACAACATATTTTTGTTTTCCATTTAAAATTATTAATAAATGACTTAAAATTCCTACATCACACTGTTGATACTTTAATTTCAGTCAAGAGGATGCACTTAACTTTGGACAATTAGATTATTTTAATATTTGAAATTATAAACAAGGCTGGTAGGAAGAAAGGTTATATAAAAAGTTCTTTTCTTCCATTGATATATCTTCCTCAGCAAATGACCAGGGATGAGATTACTGACCTAAAGGATATTTAACTATCTGTATCTTTGGAAACATGTTCATTTACCCAGTGCCATAAAATTTCTTTACTTAGACAACTCCTGTTGCATTATTAATAATGAGACAACAGCAAGCATTCATTGATTATTTGCTATGTCCCAGACAGGGTTTCTACACACATTATTTCATTCACTTCTGACAAGAATTCTATGGAAACAGGTACTATTTTTATTAGCACCATTTTATACTTAAGGAAACTAAGGTTTAGAAGATTGTCCTAGTTTTTGCACCTGGTATGATGCTGAGCCAGAATTTAAAAGCTATGACTCCAGCATCTGAGCTATTAACTCTGTAGTGTACCTTATATTTCTTTTTATATACTATAAATACTATATATCATAAAGATATATTTGTTACTGTCAAATGTAAATGTCAAAGTAATGGTACAAATTGCTACTTTTCTGTGGAAAAACACAGTTTTCAAAATCAACAACCAGATTTCAACTATTATTAATGCCATTAAATTGAATGAGCGTTTTAATTAATGAATGTTTTAATTCTTCAAGTAACATATAACATTTGTTCTATGTCCGTAAGTTAAATGTTAGTAAAATAATGGTATATACAAAATATTAAGAAGTAACTATTATGGAAATCCTTTACAATAAAAACTAGAAAACCTATGATTATTTGAATTCTCCTTTATATGAAATCATCAAAAAATTATTAAATCTTCATTTTAATTCAGGAAATTAAAATTAAGCAATAGAAATAATGCAAGTAGCTCACATCTCTATGTTCCAATGTATGTGCACGTAAACTGCATCACACCTTTGGATATTTTACAATTAGGTTGACCATATATTTTATCACCCAAATTAGAACATTTTTAAAAGTAAAAAGACACACTGTAAAAAGTAAAACAATCATTTCCAGAAAACTAGGTTTATGGTCACCCTACCTAGAATAAAATGTCATTACTTCTTCAGTAACTAAAATCCACTGGTTGAAGTTCAGTATAAATTTTAGGAAGTGTTGTGATGTAGTAGGGAAATAAAAGGCTTGAACTGAAAAACAAAACCCTGGATTCTCAGCCAATTTTGTTATTCATTAATATCCCTAACCTTCAGTTTCTTCCTAAATTGAAAGAGAGAAAAAAAAAATACTGTCCACCTCTTAGCAGTGTGATAAGGATTAAATGAGAAAAATGACCATGAGTTTTCAGTGTGAGCTACAAATTACTTATACAAATTCAAGTTACAATAACAAGTTCCACACTTTGAGAATACTTTTTAAATGAAATAAAATTGTAAAAAAAAAACTTCTAAAAATTTCAAGCTGTTTCAGAATAAAATTTTACTAGTTTTCAAGAGATATTTGTATATGTAAAATAAAATCTGCTCTCATTTTTTAAAATTAATACACTTCTATCTAAATATACTGGCTAGTTTACATAGTAGTTGTGATGGAACTGATATGCTAAATATTTTCAAAAGGACTTTTTGATAATCAACATGCTATCTAGAATTATGTTTTTAAATGAGTGTAAAGATATTTTCACAAAAATACTGTATAAAAACATTAGAATTTCTCCATATACTAGTAGATTTGAGGAACTTGTGGTTTTCAAAATTGAATTATGTTTTCCAAAATCACAAAGAAATAAAAGCTTTTACATCAACTGAGGAAAACTGTGATCAGTTTTCATAATTGTTCATATTTCAAACTACACTTTTAACACACATCACAACAGACTCCCATTCTAGAAAGTGCCCAGATAAACTTGCCTTTAAGTGACTAACTACCATTATTTGGCTAGGGACTCGGTACCATCCTCTCCCAAACTCTTTAGTTTTCCTCAATATGGGACTGAGATTTGTTTTCAAACTCTTAACAGGATCACTGAAAGGAAACAGGAGAAATACTTATAAAGGCAGGCCTGGATTGATTCCAGAGGCAAGTACACTCACAGCAATGCATTGGAATTATGCCAAGGAGGGAAATGTTTTTGCAAATGAACATAGTGCCATGGTTAACTATAAGGTATTTAACTCCTTTGTCAACATCACTAAGGTTAAAAATTAAGACAGGTACGTGGTAGACAAAACAGTGCACACATCCTCTTTCAGCTTGAACCATAAGAAGGCATCTTGAGTCCTTGAATCACATGTTTTTAATGAACTCTCACTATTAATACCTAATTTCACCTATTCCAATGCAGAATTAATGCAGATGACAGTGAACTAATTTTACTTTATTTTTAAGCACCTTGGCGCAGTTTGCAGGCAACAATAATTTGCTACTCAAATGTGGTTCCAATTCTTGAAACCAAAATAAATGAATGTAAATAATCTTAATAGTACCACATTTAATGAGATGATTTTCATCATTTCAAAGAAACTGGAGACTTCACGGAAAATATATCTTTTCACCGCATTTAAAGACTGCTTTTCATACTAAATTCTATACTTAGAAGTACAGAAGTCAAACAGATCCTGGTTGACTTTCTTAGTAAGTAAATGTAGAGATCATTTGAGTTAAATTACACAAAATAAAACAAAAAAGACTATAATTTGCTTTAAAATTCTTTAAACCTTCAAAGAACAAGATCTTTAATGTTATTTCCCAGTTTCTTTTTAGACAAATTTAATTGTGTGCTTTAATATGAATTTTTATGTGTTCTATTTTTAATTGTGCAAACATTTTAAATTCCAATTTCACATCAATCAAAATCTGCATACTACTGAAACCGGCTGCTTTCACAGCTGAAGTGTAACAGTGTGTCATTAAAATGTTCTTATAATAGTTATTGTTGAATCCTCCATCATTTTCATTTTACCTGTTGTTAATCTCAAGTCAATAAGAACATTCCATTTCATTGAATTGATGAATTCACTAAGAATATTTCTATACTTACCCAGTGGAATAGCATTCTGCCTATTAGTAGTGATAAATCTCCATCAGTTTTTGATTTCCATACATATGCAACCTGCGGGATGTTCTACTTAATAAGAAATACTACTAGCAAGGGAAAGGGAAAGATGACAGTGGGTAGACAGGTTTGACTCCATGGAATGGCCAGGGAGGCTGCTAAACTGGTCTAGGGGACGGGAATACATCATCTCTGTTTAGCTCAGAGCTTACTTTACAATGTCAGCTATGGTAGGAATGATAATTGAGTGCTGGGTCAGAGGCATTTTATATGGTAGCGACCATTCACATGAAGTATTTAGCACTTCAATCAGGACTGAAAAAATATATTTACTCAGTTATTCCATCTAAATAGTACATTCAGTAGAAATATAACACAAGCCACATATGCAATTTTTACATTTTTAGTAGCCACATTAAAAAAAGTAAAAAGAAATACTTGAAAGACTTTTAACGTTATATTGTATTTAACCCAATATTTCTAATGTATGAGTTTTTCAAAATCAAAGTAACATAAAAAATTACTGATGTTTGCCACTTTTTTTTTTTGTACCAAGTCTTTGAAATTCAGTGTGTAAGTCATACTTACAGTATATCTTAACATAGAATCGCCATTTTTTAGAACCTCAGAGTCACATGTGGCCACTGGCTACCTTCCTAGACAACACAGATCTAAATATTTGCTAATTTCTTGAAACATTCTATGAGAATGAGAATTTTATAAGAAAGTAATGTGATTTACATATCAAACTACTAGAACCAAGGCATTTAAGTTCAGCAATGAAACAATAATACTTGCTATGATTCTTCCTGCTTTCTGATGGAAGCCAGAACAATACTGTCGCTAAAAGTCCAGGCTCTGGAATCAGAACATTCTGAGTTTTAATCTAAGCTAGGACAATTACTTACTAAGGTAACTGCAAGCAGTCTTTTACCCTTGACAGCCTCATTTTTTTTTTTCTGTAAAATAGAGGTGATAATGTTATCTATCTCATTAAATGAACTCTTTTGTGTAAAGCACATGGAAGAGTATCTGCACATGGTAAACTAGCAAAAAACATTTAGTTACAATAATTATTTTTCACTACAATTCCCTTTAAATTAACTGGGAAGTACAAATATTAAAATTATACAGCTGCCTCAGGGGTACAAAGAATATATAAAAGTTATTTTGGGTAATATACTATGTTTTCAAATTTATAAGAGACATAATTAATAGAACCTGATTATATTTTCAGGATATTCACAAACAGAAAAATATCTATTAATTTTGAATATCCCTGGACATAGTTTTAAATAGAAAAAAATTGGCCAATTATTATGACTACATAAAGCTATGTAAGAGAAAATTCAGTTTTATTACACAAAGGAAAAGGTTCACAAATTCATATGCTATTATTATTTCAAAACAGAAAATGTCCAGCTGATATATTCTGATAACTAAAACTTTACTTTGGCCCACTTCCACAAAAATGTAGTCTACCTAAAACTTAACTTATCAGAGGAACACTCCTTTTATTGTTTAGTCCTGGAAAGAAATACAGCTTTGGCAGAAGCAGTCTCAGAGATTTAGCAAGTGAAATCTGATGATTTTTGCATAGACGTTTTAGTACTTATAAAAAATAATTCTAAGTTTGTAACTCTATTTGTATGTATCTTGTCTGTTAGAAGAACTCTTGTTAGCAGCCCCCTTCATGCCCTTTTCCTGTGACCCATGAGTCCAGACAATATGGGTTTCAAAACATAGAATCACACATCATTCAATCTTGATTAATGTCACCTCTCTCTGCCCAATCTCCTTTCTTAAATCTCATAGCCCAAAGTGCCACTGTTGTCTTCCACATCAAGCACAGGGTTAGTTAAATCTTAGTAAGAAATACCATTATCATCAATATTTACTGCAATACCTATTGCACACTTAGTGTACTGTGGCAAATCATCAATAAGTTCAATAGTGACTTTGCTTAAAATCCACCAAATCGGACTGCTGGTACAAACTGACTCACCTGTTCAAATAATCATTATAACGAAATCTCTGACACTGAAACAGAAAAAGGTGCAAAGAGAAATTTTAGTAGCACATATTACTTACGTTCACAAGTGTCCCCTTTCTGCTGAAAGCCTGCTTTGCAGATACATTTTCCAATGGGCACTAACCATTCTCCTTCTGCGCTGCAGTGCATCCTGGGAGAGTTTTCCGCTTCTTCCTCTGCACTGCTCACACATGTCCCTCGGACCTCGACTAAAGAGGAAAATTCTGAACCAGTCACTGTATCTGGAAAGATAGCTAAGTTCTCAATAATGGACCAGCACTTCTTGTAGTACACTTTGACTGAAACCAAAGCTATGCAAGCCCCTACATCCTGAAAGGCAAGATAGAATCCCTTTTTGGACAAAGGTCCAATCTCTCTCACCTCAGTGTTAAGCTTCATCTTTCTTTCACCAAGGTCACCTTGAGTAAAACTTTCATCTGCAGCAATGGTGTCTATTTTGACATAGAGATTTTCTCTTATATTCCTGCCAGTGTCGTAGTCTGTTTCATAATAGTACAAATTAAAGGTTTCCTTGCAAGTTCCCAGGACTCCAGGAAGACTGTTACAATCCCTCAGGGTGAATTTCAATTCTACAAAAATCCTTTGTGCATTGCCTTTCGAAATCCAGTTAGTCCGCAGCCAGTTGTTTTGGTTGGGCTCCATGACCTGGCAAACCTGGTATGTTCGGATTGGGGTATAGTTCTCGTCCAAACCACTAATTTCTTCCCACTGTAAAATTTAGAAAAGGTCATCAGTCATTCATCAAATAATAAAATTAGGGTTTTGCAAGTGCCTGAGGACTCTTCAGTATGGCACAAATGCATATCTTTGAAAGAGTGAGGTGAACTCCTATGGTGACAAACAATGTAACCTTTAGAATGAGTCTCTGTTCAGCTCCATCCTGGTGGCAGAACATCATTTAGGTTGCTTATATTGTTTATGCACACAATAAATCTTTTATTTTGCTTAGTATCTGTTTGCTGATGTATTAGTGTTGGTTTTTATGCGTTTGCTTATGCCAATGTCTCCACTGAGCTTATGATTTTTATAGACTAAAGCACATAACGAAATGACTTAAATTACCATTTAATGCATATACATACAGCTACATGGCGGAATTTTTGATCATTCTGTTGACATTTTAAGTGTTGATGTTATATTTAAATTAAGAGAGTACCTAAAAACACAGGGAAGAAAATGCCAAGAGTACTCTGAAATGCAAGAGCATTTCACAACATGTTGATATTCATAATGGGGAATCTTTCTTTGCAAAATGAGATATAAAAGAGTAATGTTTTATAGAGCTGTTTATTTACTGCAGTGTTGTATATAATATTGTCCATAATGCCACATAACTATAAATAGTTATAAAAGTATGATTTAACGGACAATAAAATGTCCATGGCAAGCCAGCATGTTGAATCACATTTAGGTAATAAGCCTTCTGACAGGAAAAATATCAGATGTTTAAAAATACCCATTCATATGCTGATATAATATATACTACAGCGAACTCATTTATTTTCACAAAAAAGGAAAATAATAAGCTCAGCCGAATTTGCAAGAATTTAAAGCTTATTAAACCTTGCTAAATATTATTTTTATTGCTCATTGGTTAATAAATTCATTTCACCTAAAAGCCGAATCAATTGTTGTTTATGTCCTTTCTTACCATTATTACAAAATTTTCAACTTTGTATTTATGATACTTTAATAGTGAAATTGTCACCTACTTGTATTCATTTCCCTAATAGGAAATGCCAAATATAAAATCCTATTAGTCTTCTAATCCAAAGTCACATAGCATGCAATATTTAAACTACTGCTTCAAGAAAAGCAAATGGGAAAAAAAATAAGCATGTGGTAATGAGTTTTATTTATAAAACTCGATCAGAAACATCAATTTCCCTAAATATTCTGTAAAATACTAATATCTACTTTTAAAAGTAGCTCTGAGAAAACTAACAAGACAAAGTAGCAATATCCTGAAATTCAGAAATTTCTTGTGATGACATATATTTGCTACAATTTTATTATACACCCTATCAAAGATCCTCAAATGTAGCAAACAGCCCATTATCATGTTCAGCTTTTTACTCAACACAACTTAAGTTTGTGACTAGTTAATGCAGTGCATAGTTTTCCATTTTAGTTAGCTGCTTATAATCTTCTTGAATGGCTCTCAGCCAAATATAACCAAATTCATCCATTTGGATGAGCAGAATTTTAGTCTCTTAATTAGGTTGAAATTATTAAAAGAACTGAAACTAGTAATAGCATCTAACAAAAAGTGAAAAGCTCCAAGGATAAATGTGCTCTTTTTAACAATTCCCTAGTTAGAAGCAGCCAAGGCTAATTATTAGAAAGGAATACAACTGAAGAACTCTTTTTTCTAGTTCTAAGAACAATTATATTATTTTGTTCAATGTATGAAAAATCAATTTTACTACCAATGAAACTCAGTTAACTTTAATGCTTAATTAAAAATTTACTCCTGAAGGGAAACTTTAAGATGGATTGATACAAAATTAATGCATTTAATGCAACTTTTGGTTTATTATCTTACTTTCTAAGAGACTGCAGTGATTTCTACACTGGGAAAGAAGTCTTAGTTTGGCTAGTGTGCTTTTATAGTACGCTCACAAAATTATTTCTAGACACTTATATCTTAATAACATTTTATTTCCAGTTAGATATTTAGCCACTTGTAAGCCAACCCATTTCATACATGGGATAAACTGTCAATCATCATTGTCTAATATTATCTGCTGATTCATAAGATATGTAGGGTAAAGTTCACTCAAGATATTTTGCACTGATAAAATGTCCATTTCAGTCCAAGATAAAACAGAAAGTCATGGTTTATCATTTTATGGATTGCATGGATGAAATATTAGAAACATATATCAGTTTACTTCTCCTTACGAGATAAAAACCATCCTCTATCTCTATTTGTTTTAACTGATGAAGGGTGGAAAATGGGCCACATCTATCATTGGTAAGAAAGGAGCTCAATTCTTTTGTGAATGCCTTCCTATAATGCATATTATTTTACTCACAGAAACCATTCAACTTTCAAGGTTAAGTATGACATTCATGCTTCAAACTCAGCCTACTTTTTATATTTAATCTGTAAAATACTTGTCATTTTTTTCATAGCTCTTTCTGACCAATACAGATAACTGCAATATGATCTTAAGCATCTCAAATATTCATTTTAAAAACCTAATCTACTTTAAACAGATTTGCATTGTTCACATTTTACGTTTTTAAACTAACTTCCAGCTTATGACATGTTCATTTCATGATGTTCTTAAACTCAAAAATCTCTTTCAGACTTACATTCTTTGCAAACTTTTTATATCCTCACTTATACTTAATGCTCTTTGACTCCAAACTTTTCGTTGTACCAAAGATTAACTTAAGTAACAATGGGGATTACAATTCCCTTTCTTGGAGCCTTTTTACTTAGTAAGGGATGAAGTATGTACCCTCTTTCACAATTAAAATAATACCCAAAGACATTGACATTGAACTAAATTTAAGTAAGTAATGTATCTTTCTGGATAAACAACACTTAACAGTCAGAATTTTTTTAGAATCTACTTATATTTTCATAAACTTTTATTGGACAGCTTTCACTTATTTACTGTAACAGATTTTTACTCTGATATGTGCTTGCTCTGCCATCACTTCTGATTAATAAGAACAGGTAGCACATAGTACAAATTTTGGAGAATCCAAATCATATTTCATAGCAAATTTTATGTTAAAATGTTGAGCATATTATACTTTTAGTTATCCTTTCATGTATATTTTGAATAATGCTTAAACGTTTTTCAAAAGAGGAAAACAGATTACCTACTGTTTTTAAAGACCTACATACACACAACCTACCTGGTGATTATACTAAAGAAGTATAAAGTAACTAAAGAGGTTTGAGTTCATGAAAAGCATATTCTCTGTAATTAGTTAACATTTATAGCCTGAAAACTGACATATGGTCCCACTTACAGAAGAACTCCAAAGATAATCATTAAAGAGATTTTTTTTAATCTATTTTTCAGAGTTCTAAGTATACCATCTCTACTCCAAGAATTCAATGTCTCATTATAAACCCAACAAAATATTGAACAAGATATGTGAAATCAAAACAATTTATTTAAATGTGAAGAATCTGAATAACTCCATCGGGGAAGGGAAAGAGGGTTTTATTTCTTACTTTAAAAAATAGAGGTTGGTATTTTATGAGGAGAAGAACTTACCCCATTGGGTGGAGAGGAAATCCATTCCAACTCTGTTTGTTGTGCTTTAGAATCCAGCAGTAGTACTGAAAAAGAAAGTTGCACTTCTAAATGTTAGATGAAAAGTGAAAATATGTTTGTAAAAGTTATTAAAGTCAATTTAATTTTTAAAACAATTATCACTTTATGATTTAAAATGTATAAACATTTATTTATATTAGTGAATAGTGAAATATAGATCCACCTGACAAAAATATTCCACTTTCTTAAGGGAAGAAAGATATTGAAAAACCAACTTACATTTTTAATTGAAATATTAAAATTAATTAAAAACTCAAAAGTATGAAAGCAAAGGTAAAAAAGTGATATGTGATGCATACTGAGTCTGTAGTAATTGTATATTATAAAGAATTTTGTAAACTACTGAGTGCTCTAAACTTTGTCAAATAAAATAGCATTAACATAATAAAGCATAATTCCATATTACTCCTCAGTCACTGACTTGTACTATTCTTCAAAAACTATTTCCCAGTGCCTTTTGAGAATTGGAGTTTATTTTTTTAACTTTCCACACACAATATCTTCTCTTAAGCCATAATGAATATAATTAAAAATCATATTAAGCAGTGTTATTATGAGAAAAGTAAATTGCCTATCACAAGATACATTTCTGGGTTATTCAAACATCTGTTTTTAATATTTCTACTTTTTAAATTTACAAATATTTCAAAGCATTAGCTAATTCTCAAAATGGGATATTCAAACTTTGACTTGACTTTTAAAAACCGTTGTATTCTGCTTTTACACTACCATAAAGTATAATGCAATTAATATTTATATAAATGTAATAAATGCTCCGGATGCATTTACAATATAATACAAGATAATGCATTCAAATGGCACGCACTAATATATACCATGCTTCCAATTTGATATGTTTTACTGCTTTTTAGGACAATTAATCTCCTAAAGCATTCACTCTGATCAAACTAGTTTCAGAGTTACGAGTTTGTATTCTTCAAATATATTTCCATGATTCCATAGCATTTTAACAAATGAATCAATCTGTCCAGAAATAAAGGTGAATATATTTTCAGGCATGTAAAATGCTTGCCATCAATCTCAACAAGATGTTAAAATTTGAACTTAAATGAAATACATGCTTAGATAAACTTTTCAATAACTATTAATAGAGTAAAACACTGTGGTGTTAAAGGTAATGAAAATTTTTTACTCTAAGAAAAGAGAGAAGCAGTTGATAATGTGTTCGACTCCTTCACACTAGTCAAGGTTATTCCCTATAACTGAAAATAGATATACAAACACTTTTTTCTCAAAATGTTTTATACTTAAGACTCTCAGGGAGACCATGATAGCACGCACCCTTTCAAATAATAATAATAATAATTTTTAAAGCCACACTTAAAATACTAAGTTGTACTTCGAACTAGGAACATCAATAAATGTTTGGACTACTGAATTTATAGGAAATGATTTTTAAAGTTTGTTTTTGTCCTCAACATGCACAAACAATGTGGGTTCTATGTACTTTTCTTTAGAGATTATTTTATTATTATTATTATTTTCGTCTTTCGTAGTGACAAGTGAATTTTAAACCCAGGAGACTTTCTTGGGTCATTTTTGAAGGTGAAATAAGCACCGTGATGATTTACTGCTTTTCCGTTACCCCTCGGCACAGCCTGGGGTGAGAGCCAGGGACCCAGGTGGGGCAGTGATGGCAAACAAGTTAAGAGAGAAACAAATGAGCAAATAAAAACAAAAGAGAAACCGGCCCCTGAGCATTTAACTAGCTCGTAAAGATTCAGCTAGTCTGCCTTCCGCTGTGTGCTCTCTCAACCAGCCAGTAACTGTGAGCTTTTGCCTTCCCGCTCTGAGCACCAGCCCCTCTTCCCGCCCGCGGAGGCGTAGCCTGGCGGTCAATCGGAAACGCGGAGTGCGGTCCGCGGTTCCGGGACTCTGAGCCCTCGCCGCGCGGGCTGGGGTGGGGGATGCGGGGGGTGTGGGTGAGGAGCGAGATGCCGGGCGCGCCGGTGGAGCCGGCACCCGGCCGTGCGGGCAACGAGAGCCGGGGCGGGGCAGTCGGCGGGGCGGGGCGGGGGCTGCCAGACGGGCGCGCCTGCAGCGCGGAGCATCCATTACGCCTCCGCCAGACCTGGGCACTCCAGGGAACCGGTGGCGCCCTAACTCCAGAGGGAGCCGGGAGGAGAAGAGAGGCTATCGGGAAGCGTCTTCTCAGAGGGGGCCGCGGCAGCGGCATTAAAGGAGAGGAAATACAACGGCTGCACTTCGCCTCCAAGCGTTAGACTGACTTATATGCGCGCTCCCAGTAGCGAGAACCGACCTCCCCGAGAGAACATGTGCGGGAAAAGTGGGGAAAGGAGGGCCCTCATCTTTCTCTAATCATTCCCATCCGCTCCAGAGAGCTAGGCACCTGCTCCAGGCGCTCCCTGGCGCTCACCCCTGGGTGCCCCGGCGTCGCCTCAGGGCTCGCTCGCTCCCCAAACGGCAGCCCTTGACCGCCGCGACTCGCCAAGTGAGTCGCCACCGAGAAGCGGAGCGTATTCGCCACCCCCGCCCACCTTTTAAACAGCTCACTTCTGCACGTAAAGAATTCGGCCTCCTAGAATCAGAATCCTCTCCACGTATTTCGCAGCCAGAAGAGAAACGCGGGCGAGCAAGCCATTCTGACTGCAGGAACCTCTCCCCCTAGTGATGCAGTTATTTATAGCTCAAACTCCAGCCCGGGTCTGCGCTAGCTCGCGCGCGGGGTTTCGCCCCGGCGGTGCAAACTTTTCCTCGGGTCCCGAGATTCCGAAGCAATCAATATAAGTTTGCAGGATTCAATGCCCCTATTCTCTGATGTCACGCGAGTAGAAATGTGGGTTTTGGTGTGTATGGATGTGTGTTTCTAGCAGATGTGTGTTCATCTGCAAGAAGGAAACCGACAGCTGGAAGTTAAGGTTTGCTCTGAATGGGTTCAGCATCAACACAGGTTCCAGATGTGGAAACTGGGGTCAGAAGGTCAGGCTGGATCAAAGAGTAGGTCATGGCGTTTGGTTGCGGGGGTGGGGGGAGAGGTTTCAGTGACCGAAGAAGGCCCCATGAAGAGAATCATAAAAAGCACTAAGTCAGGAAGTTTTCAGACATAGATGAAGCGAGTACCGATGCGTATCAACTCCCGACCCAGACCTATATCTGGTAACAGATTTCTCCATCCTCCACACTTTAGGGACAAGTAATTATTAGTATTCTGCTTTTCAATATCGGGAAATCAGCTTTAGACATACAGCCTGCACGATACGGAGGGGGGTGGGTAGATTGTGACACTGCTCAGAAGACGTTTCCATTGACAGGATTTATTTTTCCCCAGCTCCAACTACAGGCACCGAAAGGTATTTTTACCTTCTGTCAATGGTTCAAAGGAGAAGACGAAAGGAAAAGGCCATATACAGGAGTATCTAGCTGCCCCAAAGAAGCTTGCTCTCGTGAACCAGAATTAGCCCCCAGGGTCCATGTCTTTCGCAAGGTTCGATCACTCGTTTTCCTTAACTGCAGAACTGTGGGGGCAGAGGTTTGAGGACTTCTGGTCGCCCAAGCGGCATCTTTTTATCAACTGCACAGTCCAAGCCCTCCTTTTATCCCCCTCCCCTTGCCCCCTACTCCCACCGCCCGCCCCTGGCCGGGCCGAGCCCGCTGGGCTGCCACTATCCCCGCGGCCGCCGGGACCTGCGCTGCGCGCGCTGAATGGAGATGTCTCAGGCCGGCGGGGCGCGGGAAGCGCGCCGTCCGCTGCTTCACCTCCGCGGCGTTATTGTTCCGCGCCGGCGTCCGAGCGCCAACCGCAGGCCCCCGCCTGCTCCTCCGACGCAGTGAGCACTTCATTAGTAACCCGAGCGTTCAGAGCTCACACAAGTCACGGCCCCTCAGGGAAGGCTCCAGCCGTTCGTCGGCGGGCTGGCCAGGGTTCTAGAAGCTGCACTCCCCGGTCTCGGACCAACTCTGGCCACAGCTTAATCCCAATGAGACGAACGGCGAGAGGAGGAAAAGCAGAGGGCTAGAGGAAGAGATCTGACCTGCCCCGGCTCCGGGAGAACGAGCTCGTCGGCGGTTCCCACACCCCCGAGCCCCCACCCCCCCCCCTCCGCCTTCCTTTGATGCTCACGCCCTCTGGACAGTCTGCGCCAGAAATCCCACTCTCGTCGGGCTAACGGCCCTGGGCGCGGGGCTGCAGGCGGCTCAGAGAGCCCCGCTAGCCACCGGCCAGCCTGGAGCGGCCGGAGCGGTGAGGGGGCGGGGAGCCGGCGGGGGAGGGTCGCCGGGCGCCGGAGGCGCGGCCGGCAGCCCCGCGGACCAGCCGGCTCTTGCAGGTAGACAGCTAAATAAATAAGTCAGAACAAACTTTGCTTTCCCATCACCTTACCTTCCTTTGCAGCCTGCGCTTCTCCGGTGTGTGCAAAGTGGAGCAGCCAGATGTAGCATAAAATAATCCATGAAGGGTGCCGAGTTTGAAAAACCATGGTGCATGAGCAGGTTTTATCTTAGGTTTCAGTTGAGCCGTAGCTTTTTAAATGCTGTTTGCTCCGAAGTATATGGGCTTTTTATTTTTTATTGCGCCCCACGCATTGATTCCCCTTCTCGATCTCCGGCTGGCTGCTCCACGTTTAGCTTTTAAAAAATTTTCCCCCCTCCTTTCGTTCACACTGTGTTTGCTGCCTGCAAGTCTCCGACTGCAGACCGGCCGCTTGCTCCACACTCCAATAATATCAATTAGGGGGGAGGGGGCGGGGCTCCGAGCCGAGAGCCTCCGCCACTCGGGTTGAGTGGCAGGCGTAGCCGGCCTCCCAGGCGGCGATTCCCAGGGCTTAGGGGCGGGTCCCAGCGAAACGGCCGCCCCAACCTTGGGGGTTGGGTTAGGGGCGCGGGCCAATCGGCGGCAAGCGGAGTCAGGTTGCGGATACAGAATTCCCTCCAGGTTCTGAGCTCTCGGCTGGCTCTGGATGCTCCGAGGAGGACGTGGATGGCAGCCGAGGTGCGTGCTGCTGTGGGCGCTTGGCTTTTAGCAATCGCAGCTTTCGCGGAGCAAAATCAATCCTAAAATAACCCTCCTAATTTACAGTCGCGTTTATACTAGTGCTCCTCGCGCTTGTTTAGAAACCAGAGCGATGCAAGCTCTCTCAGCTACCAAGCACGGAGCCGGGACAGTGAAATGAGCTGTGCCTTTAAGTAAAGTGGCTTTCACTTTGTTGTTACTCACAACCTCCGCGGGTTGGGTAACTTTGTTCTTTTTCTTTCTTGAAGGGTTACTATTCTTTTCTGTTACTCCAAAGACAGTTAGCTTTAGGCACCACCCAGCACAATCTCTGGTAGAATAGAAGTACTCAAATGTATTATATTCAAACAATGTTTCCAAGAGTTTGCAACTAGCTCTGGCAAGAGAGCCAGAGGAAAGGGGAGTGGAGAAAGGAAGTCTTTTGTTTTATGTGGCCCCCTCACCCCCGCCCTATCGTTTACCGATAGTTGGTAGGACTAAATAGAACACTGCAAGAGAAACTTCTGAAGGTTCCGAAACGTTTTTCTTACATGCGTATCATTTTCCGAGATTTTCCTGGAACCCCCCCACACTTTGATCGTTTTCCATTTCGCTGCATAAATTACATTTAATTTTAAAGAATGTTACCATGCATCCAATTAATTTAAATTAAGAGCAAGACCTCTTTCGCACATATTGAGTACTTTTGAATAATTAGTCAATAATTACCTTTCAAAGGCAAACTAAGAATAAAAAGTGTCACCAACATCGCCGGTTGATTTCGTCTAACTGAAATATTGAGGACGACTGCCTAGAATCCCATTCCCGTTAGGTAGTTTCAGACACTTTGCAATTCAAAAGATGAGTAATACAATAAGATGAAGAACTTAAAAACCTTAATTGCCAAATCATCAAATCCGAAGGTCAAGCCTAGTAACTTGATCACATATCTAAGAGGAGCTTCATTTTCTTCCTGTCCTATATATATATATATCCTCCCTTAAAAAAAAAAAAAAATTCTGTCATTCATGATTTACCTGTATTTAAGAGAGGCAAAAAGTTTGACCTCGTCTAAGATTCCAAACTTTTCCTATCTTTTTTATCTGGATATGTAAAGTAAATTGAATTGTTTGGTATTTATAGCAAAGACTTTTCAGAGATGACAGATCCCTAGATTTTAAAATTGTATTTTATGAAAAATTGTCTCCTGAAGTTTTTACTTGCCTAGTACAATTACGAAGAAAAGAGAAATGAGATTTCCTCCTCCTCTAACCTATCTTTGGGTCTCTAGTTTATTTCTTAAATATTACTTGTTCCTAGCCATTACCCCTATTAAACATTTAAAAAATTATAACTAAAAGCATCTTTAGTGCCCTTTAGAAGATGCATGGAAAATGTAAACCGCTTAATAGAATAATCTTGAAACTAGACAAAAAGATGTAGAGTGCACTTGTTACAGAGATTAAGCACTGTTTACACAAACGGGTGCTTTAAGGAGTAAAAATTGTAAGGTAAAACACTAGAACTAAGAATGTAGATCCCCACACATAGGCAATAAAACTGTTAATCTCACATACTCACAGATATTAAACCACTTCTAATAGTTAAAATAATTCTCCAGAATTTCAACACTTTCCCCAGGGTCTCATCCCCACTTCTTAGAATGACACCAAGGTAGCCTTTAAAGTTTAAAATATTCCTTTCATCTATTGAATGACTAATACTCAGTGATGTGAATACAAATACCTTTCCATTAGACCAGGAAACCAAAGAAGTAACATCCTTCACTCTGATGAGTGTAGGTGGTATAAGGAATCTCCTTATTGTGTCCCTTCTCTCTATCAGACATAGAGGCATGTTCAGCCTTGCTTTTATTTTTAGAGACAAGAGACTTCGCGTTAAATGCACACGTGCCAGACTACTGACAGTTTTGCTTGCAGAGTTGCACAATGATACTCCTTTTTAGGTTTACCAACCTTCTTTCTTTTGTATCTAGGTACAGTGATGAAAAAGTCATGGAATTTAACGTAAAGTAAGTGACTTAGTCAAGGAAAGGATGATTGTTATACTGTTTTATACAGGATATATTTTAATATATAGAAACAATATATAAATTAGCAATAGACTCTGACTAACAGCAAAGTCTATAAACCTCTTTGTACATGAAGCCATTGAAATAAAAAAATAATCAGTTCACAAAACTTATTTTAAAATAACAAAATAGTTAATTCCTTTATATCACTTTTAAAATGGTTTATTTTAGCATCTTATCTATTTGTGCATATTATTGCTAAGGCAAATTTTAGAGAAGCACATGTATGTATGTTTATAAAATGTATTAGAAATCATTTTCCTGAACAATACCAAATGGCATATATATAACCAACACATGTGAGCCAAAGCAGAAATTCTAGAAAAATTGTTTTTTATATATTTGTTGGGAAATGCAGCTAATAGAATACCCTGCTTATATTTAGATAACTTTGGAAAAAAGAGACTAAAACTTTAATATTACATTTATAAACCCTCTTTTGAAACATCTAAACTGTATAGCAGAAAGATGACAAATGCCTGTTTTCAGATACAAAGAAAATATGCCCAATATTTATGCACTGTTATTATCTGATTACTGATAATTACATGTAACTGTACATATATGAAAATAAATGTACAAATTCAGGAAACATTCCAAATGAGGGTACAGCTATTATCTTCATTTAACTTGCTTCAACACTAATATTTACCTCACTGTTTATTTCTGGGAGATATTTTCCAATTTTAAGAGAGGAATAGTCACTTAGGAGTAAATTCTAATGACTTCAGGGAATAAGTTCCATAAATTTTCAAATAAAAGCCTTTGTGTATGTATGTGTGTGTGTGTGTGTAGTAAACAGGCCTTCAGAGGGGAAAGGAAAAACCTGAGACTTTAGTTACAAATCCAAGGCTGCCAAACTAGTTAACAGTGACAACAAAATCAAAGGGCTGTTTCTGAACCTACTAGTTTTGCACTTACTGTCTAAATGCATTCACAGCTGGTAAATGTGGAAATGCAAGTTCATCACAGAAAAGGGGTAATTTAAACTGAATTAGAAAAGGTCCTGTACAGAAGAAACTGATTATAAATAGAAAAAAAAGAAAGAATTATGTCTCAGTTAATAGATATTACAGAAAATTGGGTTCTCTATTTGTGATTTCAGTCTAAATGTAAACAATCTTTCCACTGTGCAGGAAAATCACTTACATGTTTACGTTAGCATGATTTATGTAGTATATATAAAATATTTACTTGTAGTCCAGTGTAAAAAATGTACATAGGCTAAGCTCATAAATAGCAGTGATTTTACTTATTCTTCAGATTTTCAGATTTATCTAGTAGTATAAGAAGTCAGAGGTCAGAAATCAGAAGTCAAGGCTATATTTTGTACCTTTATAAAAGTTCATTCACTTTTGCATGGTTGGATAAATTGGTAACACTTAGAAGATTAAAATTATAATTCTTTAACTGCAATTACTGAGTTAATTCAAGAGAGCTTAACAAATAAAAATATGGTTTATCAGAATTATAAGTCCAATTAAATATTGCTGAGGTGTCACTCTGAAATTTTCTGATAACTTAAAATATTCAAAAGTGTTAAATAAAATAACTTTAATTATTTGATTATTATTAAAAGAATTAGTAAACATAGCAGAGAATTGTGACATATTAGATTCAAATTCACTTAACACATGCCCATTTGTGCTTAAGAATTTTTTTTCCAAATTTGGTTTTGCTGGAGGAGGCTCGTCCATTACTTATAGTTCTCTATTCCATAAATCACCAGCACTGAGAGGAAGAACTAGCTTAAATTATGTAAATTACTTCTACATGCTTACATGGTTTTTCATCTTGCAACTTTTTAGCTCTTCAAACCCAGTGGATTTTCAGATGTCAAGGAGATCTGTGGTAATTCAGTGACCACCAGGGGGCATCAGGATCTCTGGGTGTCCTGAATAACCAAGCCTGCACTGAATAAGGATGAGGTAATTATAAAATTATTTACATATATAATTATGTATATGTGTATATATGTGTGTGTGTGTATAACTTTATATATGTGTATATATATAATAAATACATACTTGTTCCTTTGACACTTTTGTTTCTTATACTCTGTACCTATACCAGTGTACTAAAGGGCTTGTAAAATTTTGTGAGATGTTATATAACCTATTTCAAACTGTTCAGGCCATATTTAACTGAATAGATTCTGAAGGCACCTTCAGTTCAGTTCAGTTCAGTCGCTCAGTTGTGTCCGACTCTTTGCGACCCCATGAATTGCAGCACGCCAGGCCTCCCTGTCCATCACTAACTCCCGGAGTTCACTCAGATTCATGTCCATCGAGTCAGTGATGCCATCCAGCCATCTTACCCTCTGTCGTCCCCTTCTCCTCCTGCCCCCAATCCCTCCCAGCACCTTAGAAGGTGAATTATATTGCAGAAAAGCTCTCTCCGATTCTTTTAAACCAAACATCTGAGGAACTCTCAGTCTCCAGATACACCTCAGATACTCTCTTGCTTTCTACCCACTTTACTCCTAAAGTCTTTCACCCTCAAAACATGGCCAGGCTGGGATTGAGTGTTCCCTTGGACTTGATAGAACTGCTTTTAAGGATCCTGTGATATTTCCAGGACTCTCTTGCTTGAGGAACATTTTATAGGCCACTTCTACCCATGGTCTTCTGCCATGGTTAATACTGAAAATGAAATTTTGTCAAAATTTGCCTGTATGATCTCAAGGAGATCTAAGAAGAGGTCTGAACTATAGTAATATTATGCATCAAAGTAATTTAGAAATAGTATTTCTATGTTACAGGGAAAAGAATTTAGAAATAGTGTGCCCTAGCTGTAAAATTATAAAGCTGTGGGTACTTTTCCCACTAAGTGTGCTCCCCTGCTAGTTCAGACAGTAAAGACTTCTCCTGTAATGCTAAGAGAACTGGGTTCAATCCCTGGATCGAGAAGATCCCCTGGAGAAGGAAATAGCAACCCACTCCAGTGTTCTTGCCTGGAGAATTGCATGGAGAGGAGCCTAGTGGGCAAAAAGTCAGATACGACTGAGCGACTAACACTTTCAAGTGTGGAATTCTGTACACTGCCAAAGGTGTTGCCTTCTGCTGCTGCTGCTAAGTCACTTCAGTCGTGTCTGACTCTGTGTGACCCCATAGATGGCAGCCCACCAGGCTCCCCTGTCCCTGGGATTCTCCAGGCAAGAACATTGCAGTGGGCTGCCATTTCCTTCTCCAATGCATGAAAGTGAAAAGTGAAAGTGAAGTCGCTCAGTCATGTCAGACTCTTAGCAACCCCATGGGCCACAGCCCACCAGGCTCCTCCACCCCTGAGATTTTCCAGGCAAGAGTGCTGGAGTGGAGTGCCATCACCTTCTCTGGTTGCCTTCTACTACTGCTTAACTAGGCCCACAGTGTATTCTATGTGGAGAAAGTGGGCAAATTTCTAAGAGGAAAAGTGTCTTAAGTCCCTAATGCAGTCCCATTTGAATTTCAACAATATTAGCAGCTCTAAAATATTAGAAAAGCTCTGACTGAGAAGTAAATACACCTAAATACCTCAAAGAAGTCCTCATTGAGAGGGGAATGAAAATTCTGGGCTTAAAATTTGCTGGGTGAACCCACATGCCTGAGGCTCAGAAGCTCTCTGAACCTAGCCACCCAGGTATGATGTTTGTCCTAATTATCTAAGTGTGGACTAAAAGAGACATACCATTAGAGCTCAAATGTTGAGTGCAGAGCAAGGTTTCACTGCAGTAATTCTGTGTAAAGCTAGATTTCAAATGTTATACAGTGTGGCAGTAAGGAAAATGAAGACACTAGTGGACTGAACAAATGAATCATTGGGAAGAAATATGATCCCTTTGAACTGACTGTACTTCTAGAAGTTCTTAGACAATTGTGGAGAAAAGAAAATCTCAAGAAGGAGATGCTAGATTTCCCTTTCAGTTGAACTGAGCAAATTAAAATAGACAAGTGACTATATACTTTTCCTTGATGATGTGGATCAAATAGATTACAGATTCACAATCTAAAATGCATAATATTTCAGTAAAAGAATATTGACAGAGACCTTGATTAAAATAGTATTTTTAGGTATTAAATATTTAGAAAGGCCACAGGGGTCATCTTCAGATGAATAAAGCATAGCCCAATACTCTCAAGACCTAATACCATCAGGATTCCTTTGTGATTCATGTTTCCTTTTAGAAACAGAAAGATCATATGTTTAGAGATATAGGTAACTAGCCAATTTTACTCAGTGTTGATTTCAGCCATGAGAACAATGATGATGTCTACATAGTCACACTTTTAACCATAAATTGCAAAGTGATCCAATGCCACAATAAGGATCATCATCTGGCTTGTCCAAAGGTCTTTTCTTCTCCCCTTTCTGCACTCAGATCAGATTAAAAAAAAATGAACATTCATACTCCATCTCAAGATTCTGTGAGTATATTCTTATCATTGTTTGGTTATATAGATGCATTTGCTTTAGCTAAAGCTACAAAGTTAAGCTGACACACTCTCTGGTTGATTTTAGATTGATGAAACAACTGAGGTCAATCTCAGTTTAATTAAGTATTTTAATATCTGATAGTCACTCTCTTGGCAGTCTTTTATGCAACAAGCTCTGGTGGCAAACTGTGTAAAACTAAAGATGTAAAAAACATGACAGAAATTTGCCTCATTTAAGGATAGATGATAATCAGAAAAGGCAAAACCATCTTTATCTACCTCACAAGTACAGGGAAAGGAAATTTACCCTGCATTCCGATAAAGAAGGACAAGACCCCTTATGAGAGTTCTTTCAAATCTCAACATGGATTTAATGTTTCTATACAATCACATCTGTCTTTATTTTAACAATTTATCATATATTTACATGGTAACTTTGAGTTAAATTTTGAGGAACAATCACCTTCTAAGTTTGAATAAAGGTATACTATAATAAGTACAATATGGGAAACTGTCCATTAGAGCATCACGTTTTAAATGGTAGTTATATGCTGGAGAAGGCAATGGCACCCTACTCCAGTACTCTTGCCTGGAAAATCCTATGGATGGAGGAGCCTGGTAGGCTGCAGTCCATGGGGTCGCTATGAGTCGGATACAACTGAGCGACTTCACTTTCACTCTTCACTTTTATGCATTGGAGAAGGAAATGGCAACCCACTCCAGTATTCTTGCCTGGAGAATCCCAGGGACAGGGAAGCCTGATGGGCTGCCGTCTATGGGGTCTCACAGAGTCGGACATGACTGAAGTGACTTAGCATAGCATAGCGTATCCTTTTTAGAGCATAACAGCTGTGATTCAATCGATTACACTTGTTCCCAAGGCTACACAACAGGATGGTGAAAGATACTGAATGAAAAAGGTGGGGGAGCAGTCACAAATTTAGGACGAATATTATAGTTCTATGTATTCAAGTATCTCAAAATATAATATTTTAAAAATTTGCTCTATAGTCACCCCTTTGATTCATAGTATTTGCCCTGTTTTTATTTTCTATCTGTTTATCTTTTCTCTCTTCAGCTCTAATTAATCTGCTACTTATTCCATCCAATAGAATTCTAATTTCCATGGCTTGTTTTTTTTTAGTTTTAGAAATTGTTTTTTATCTTGTTTTGTTTTTCTAATTTCTGGTTATTTTTTCACAGTATCTTATTTATTTAGGGTTACAGTATGAATCTTTTATGTCTTTAACCAATTTACAGGGATTTCTTTTATCAGTTATAGTGTTATTAAATTGTCTATTTCATGTAGGTCTTGATGTAATCCACCCATTTGTAGTATTTGCTGACTGTTGTTCATGGTGAGATCAGGGCATATTTTGGTGATGGTGGATCCTTGCTAGCTTTGGGGTTTTGAGATATATACACACTTATATATATACATACACACACATACATATACAAATATGTGTATATTTGTATATATACACATATTGTATACTTGTATATACAAATATATACTTGTATATACAAATATATATATGTTCTTTTGGTCATGTTAAGGACATATTTACCTGGTGTCAATTTTGTTAAATGTGATTTTGGTTTTTAATCACAAAAGAATATTGATTTTTCACAAACACATTTTCAGGCCCTGTGGAGATGAACATGTGGTGTTTTTTTAGATATCATTTCCTTAATGTTACTCCTGACTCAAACTTCACTTATCACCCTAGTTACAACAAAATGTCCCCCTTCCCCAGCCTCCACCCCTTCCTCTAGTTTGCTATACCCTTTGCACTTGTAATCAGACACTGGCTGGCTGAATCCCAGGCTGTCTTATTTGGACTGCTATAACAAGTACCATAGCCTCAATGGCGTATAAACAACAGAAATTCGCTTCTCAGTTTTAGATGCTGAGAAGTCAAGATCAAGGTACATGCAGACTTGGTGTCTGATGAGGGCCTACTTTCTGATTAATAGATAGTCATCTATTTGCTGTGTTCTCACACATCAGAAGGGGCAAGGGGGCTCTCTTAGGCCTCTTTTACAAGGGCACTCGTTCATAAGGGCTCTGCCTTCATGACCTAATCACTGCCCAAAAGTCCCACCTCTTAAGAACATCACCTTAGAGGTTATGATTTCAACATATGAATTTGGGGAGGACAAATAGTCGGTCCCTGTGCATATGCACGCTCACTCAGTTGTTTCCAACTCTTTGAGACCACATGGACTGCAATCCTCCAGGCTCTTCTGTCCATGGTACTTTCCAGGCAGGAATACTGGAGTGGGTTGCCATTTCCTCTTCCAATTGATCTTACCCAACCAGGGATCCAACCCAAGTTTCCTGTGCCTCCTGCATTGGCAGGCAGATTCTTTCCTTCTGTGCCATCTGGGATTCCCTCAGAGATGTCTTTTTCTTCCTCATCCAGAGCCCAGACTATAAAGTTTCCTTAATGATTAGAATGTTTTCTAGTCCAGGGGTCCTCAGTCTCTGGGATCTAATATCTGATTGTATTGCTGATCCTGCTCACAGCATCAGTTTCCTCTCTGCATCTCATTGTGTGCATTGTTTGCTGAACCCATGGTAGGCAAGGCATGACCTAAGGGGCTGGAAGAAAATGAAAGGAGCCAAAGGAACTGCAGACACATTTATTCTCTCCTGACTGGCACAGCAGCTGTAGCAGCAGACATAACACAACATAATTGCACACAACCCTGACGGGCTTTTCCATGTGAAGCTTATATATACTTACAGAACAAAAGTAGCCTGTGGCCAAGTGGGTACCTCATGACATGCATGTGCAATGCTATAAGTGATCTCAGCTGTTATGTAACCATGTAAAGTCATTGTTTACAGAACATGAGGTGAGAGGGCATGAGAGCATGGGGCAAGAGAGCCTGACTGGTGCCATCTTATTAATTGTCCCACACTGATGATCTGAAGTGGAGCTAATAACAATAGAAATAAAATACACAATGAATATAATGCACTTGAATCATCCCCAAAACAACCCCCCTACCTGTCTGTGGAAAAAGTGTCTTCCATGAAACTGGCCCCTGGTGCCAAAAAGGTTGGGGACTGCTGTATCTAGTCAACCTTCTATTAGGGGCACAATCCACCATCAGACGTGTGTGTGTGTGTGTGTGTGTGTGTGTGTGTGTGTGTGTGTGTGTCTCCACTGCAGATCTCTGCCTCCTCTCCCAGCAAAGGACAACTCATTCAGGCACCTGTCTCAATAGACCAATAAGAGAACCCCTACCCTGGCAGCTGAAATATTGGATGACAACTTGCCCCTGGGTTTCCCGTCCCTCTTCACTCCTAGAGCCTTTCTCTCTCTTTCTTCTGAGCGTGGCCTGGCCATCACATGCCTGGATGTTTGCAGCACAAGGGCATTTGGACTATCTAGTCAACATCTTGTCTGGACCAGGAGCTGTCACATCCCTACCAGCTGTAGTCTCCCTTGCTAACAATGAGAACATATCTAAGCCTCCAGCAAACAGTCATCTTGTACGTGTTTTTTTTTTTTCTTTCTATACATAAAAAATAAATCTGATTCTCTATTTTTTTTCCTTTAAAGTTTCTTTTAAAAATAAATTGTTTAAGAATTATGGGAAGATGGCAGCAGTTGTGGAAGCATAATTTGTGTCTTCCATGATTCCCACATAACACAGGGCCATTAAGATATTAAAACCAAAATCCAGTAACAATATTTTAACAAGAGCAGGTGGCACTAGTGGTAAGGAATCCAATTGCCAATGCAGGAGATGCTTGAGAAAAGGGTTGGATCCCTGGGTTGGGAAGATCCCCTGGAGGAGGGCATAGCAACCCACTCCAGTATCTTGTAATCACAAAATACAAACCGATGGACAATACCCACTAGACCTGCCCAGTATCACCCTAAAAGTGGAGAAAGCAGAAGGAACCAACAGTGTCACCGGCTGAAGGCCAGGCACATTTTCATTAAAGCAGCACAGAGAGCCCAGCCCTACCCCTTTCCAGAAGAGCCCCACGCATGCTCTGTGCAGGCGATATGTAGGGCCCCACACCAGAGCTCAGAGCTTGGGTGGTGAAGGAGTCCAGTAAGGAGCTGCAGTTGAAGGCAGAGGATCTTGGCTAAACTCCACCAGTGAATGAGGCAGACATCTAAAGTAACGCATGAAAGTCTTTATATCCTCCCACTGAACTGTCAGGGTTCCAGTGGGACTGGACTACACAATGGACATCAACAATAAGGAGCAGAATCAAAATTAAGTAGGATGGGAACGGTAAAGACGAACGCCAGGGAAGCTCAAATTCAGGTCTGGAGCCAGGAAAAGCAAAAAAGGCACTGGTGTCTGACACGAAACTTCAGGGGCTCCAAACAACTCAGAAATCAAAGTAAATGAAATTTTTAAGGCAGTAATTCTTCAAAAAGGGAATTTAATGCCAAAAATCCTTGACAAGCAAAATCTCAAACTTTTAAAGATAGAATCATTAACAGTTTGATGCGGAGCCATTCTGGAGCCTAGAGGCAAAAGGAAAAATCAGTAATGCTGATCCTGATCATATGACAGTGTTTCATGAAAATGTTCCAGGCACCCTCCTTGAGAAGTCTACGAAAGAACCCGCTTCAGAAATGAAAATAACTGAAGAGACATTGCTGTAAAGATTAGTGTGAAGATTAAAGGAAGGTTAAAAAAAATAGTATGTAATTGATACAGATTTGGGTCCTTGGACTCTATTTAATCAATTGAAATCTGCTGAGGAATTCAGACAGGGGTTTATTGGGACTCCTGTTGCACCGAGGGAGTGAAAGCAACAAGTTGCTTGCTGTTGAAGTGGGGAGGGTATTGTTTCCTTAAAGAGGTGAGGGTATGGGTGTATCATTGGATGCTGGAGGGGTGGTCTGCCTACCCCCTTGGTGCTGCTGTGTGCAGTGATCATGCACAGTACCCTCCATTGACCCTAGCACTTCAGAAGTGGCAGTAGGTTTGTGGCCTTTTGGTATGCTATTGTTTGTAATTAACCAGACTTTAGGTGCCTGTGGATAATTTTAGTCCTATATATTCTGCTGCTGGAGGAGACTTTTATCCAGGTGCAAGCATTCAGGTAAAGGAGCCCAGATTCCAGCCTATGTCATAATAGCTTTATATTCTGAAAATGTAGATATGATACAAAAAGTTGGGAAAGGGGAGGAGAGAATTGAAATGTGAACTTCTGTTTTCAGAAGTCACAACTAATTCTTATATTTTCCCTAGCTTATCATAGTTTATGATTCTGAGGTATAGTTAACAAACAAACATTATGTTAATTTCAGAGGTATGACATGATTCAACATTTCTGCATATTGTAAAATATCAACATGCAAAAATTATTTATTTTAGTATGTGACAGAAATTCACATCATTAATGTAATTAACAGACAGAGCTTTTTAAATGAGGTAGGTGCCCTGATGTATTCAGAGCAATAAGTCAGGCTGGGGTGAACATCCTCGAAGCAACTGGCATTTCAGGTTGGTCTTGGGTTGCAGGAATAGCTGGTCACATACAGTTGATGATTAACATTTCAGAGATAAGAGATAGTATATAAAGGGCACAGCAGGGTATGCCCATGTTACAGAAGAATAGAAACTTCCAAACATTTGAAGAAATTTAATTGGAATGATCTTGAAAGTAGATATTATGAAGACTAACAACAGCATCAGGTGTGAGTTAGGAAGCAGAAACTCTGAGTTGATCCTTGAGATGAATATAATCCAGGTGGGCACCTGGGCTGCTGCCTGTGGAAAACAAGACGCTGGCCCAGAGGGTCCAACCACGTTTACATGGAATTCTTAACCCATAGGAACTGGGAAAATAAACGGTGGTTGTTATGTTAAGCTGCTGACTTGGGGGCTAATTTATTATGCAATTGTCTGAAACTAATACAGGAAGTTTCACAAACTTTTGTGGGTGTCTAATTTCCAAATTAATTTTCTCCAGCTTAAAATGCCTCTAGTAGTCTGTTTCCTCACACATCAGAGCACTGAAGTATGGGGGTTCAGTTGCTCCCTATACATATTATTTTCCATATTTTTTTTAACCATTCTTTGTGGTGATATATTGTGGTTTTAGTATTTATCTGATGAGTAATGAACTTGAATACATTTTAATACATTTATTGGCTATGTGAATATCATTTATTAAGCATCTGATAAAAATTTTTCTTTTTTGTATTGTCTATTATAGATTATAGTGGTGGTTCATATATGTAGATATGCATCATTTATCAGGTGTATTTTGCGGTTTACCTTTTTACTCTGTTAATATAATCTTTTGATACAAAGAAATTCTTGATTTTCTTCTGGGATTAGTAATGTTAATATCTTATTCCAGCAATCTTTGCCTAATTTGGTGCCACAAAGATAATTCTTTGTGTTTTCCTCTGTCATCTGTATTGTTTTCCCTTCCATACTGGAATCTGCAATCTGCCTAGAATTGTTTTTTGTTTATGGTGGAAGGTAGAGATCAAGATGCATTTTTTCCCCCATGAAGTATATAATAGACGCAGCATCATTTCTTCGAAAGAGCTACTTTTCTTTTTCTTTTCTTTTTTTTTTTTTAACTTTATTTTACTTTACAATACTGTATTGGTTTTGCCATACATTGACATGAACCCACCACGGGTGTATACAAGCTCCCAATCCTGAATTCCCCTCCCACCTCCCACCCCATATCATCTCTCTGGATCATCCCCATGCACCAGCCCCAAGCAGCCTGTATCCTGTATCGAACATAGACTGGCACTTTGTTTTGTACATAATAGTATACATGTGCATTGTACTATAATAGAGCTTTGTTTGTAATCTGGTGGATGACTATGTGTGTGAAAGATTCTACTAACTGTTTGTGATATTCAGTTGTCAAAAAAGCCATACTAGTCAGAAAACTGGCATATTTACCTATTTATTTTTGAGTAAGGGGGGCAATGTACTATTTACAATTCTGTGCCATTGTATGGCTTTACAGAGATCTCATTCTTGTTGATAGGACTTCAAAAACCTTTTGTTATAGTTTGAGACAATGTCTAGTTATTGTCCATTTGAAGTTTATCTTGATCTTTGGAAAAATATATTGCTTACTGAAGACAAACCTACAGGTGTTTCATCTGCCTTAATTCTTCCTGTTTCACTGGACAGGATGCAGCATTCAGTGCCACAAATCATGTTATGAATTACGGCAAGAATAAAGAAGCTTTTAAAGGCATGTCCATCAATTTTTTCTGAGAGAAAAGAGCCTTGAAGCCGTGCATTCCTGCTGCTTCCTGTTCTTCGCCTTCCTCCTTTATCCCACGTGGGACATAATACAGACTGAGAGTGTATAAATAAAATGATGATAGAAACTTAGAACCTTAGGTAAAAATACTTTAAGTTTCAAACATATCACCTGTTCCCTAGCATTTAAATGATTCTGTTAACCTGGGCTCTCTGCTTCCAGGATTGCTCATGCTCTCAGTTCATTCTCAATAGTCTGCTAGAGCCAGGGTCCCCAACCTTTTGGCCAGGGACCGATTGGCTTTGGAAGACAATTTTTCCACCAACTAGGGTGGGGGATGATTTCAGGATGATTCAAGGACATTTTTGTGAACTTTATTTCTATTATTAGATCAGCTTCACGTCACATCATCAAGCATTAGATGCCAGAGGCTGTGGACCCCTGTGCTGGAGGGTTCTGTTTTCAACACAGAATACTTCATTCCTCCACTGGAAAGTCTCTAGTGATTGCCATCTCACGCTGTGGTATGAATCAAGTTCATTAATGACCAAAAAAGCCCACCAAACTATGACCCTGGGACTGCCACCTCTCTTGTCTGTTTTCCCCTTTCTTTTTTCTATCACACTGATTTCTCGCTCTCCTAACAGGCCAGGGGAGCTTCTTCATCGAGCCGTTCAGATTCCCTCTTCCCGGAATATAATGCCTCTAGACGTTTATATCTATGATTCCTTCACCTCCTTTGAGTTTACTCGTCTCTGCTCACAAAGGTTTTCCTTGGACTTCTCTATTCCTTATTTTTTTCTTTTTCTACAAATCTTATCACCATTCAATATGTGATGTCATTACTTATTATCTTTTCTTTCAAAACTAGACTGTAAGATGCATGAGAATGGGGAATATTTTCTTTCTTTGGTGCCTTGAACAGTGGTTACACACATACTACATACTTGATAGTTGAATGTGTGAATGAATAGTTTTCAGTTAGTTTGACCATGTGTTTTATTATCAGCTCTGTGAAGTTATTTCTAGAGACGTGTTTCACAAGGACATTTCTTGTAGCCTAGATTTTCCAAAAGTGGGATTTTTGGCAGTGGTGTTAATGACAAAAATTCAAATTTTTGAAAAGCATTAGAGTGACTCATATATAAAATTCAAAAGAGGGAACAATACGTCGGAGGATGTATATTCATTTTTAAAGAGAGCTATACATAATAAAATATAGCAGATAATTATTGGGGAAATAAGACAGAATTAAGCAGGATATGTTCTCATTATACATGCTTAGTAAATTACAAAAATTATCTCTGAACTCAAGATGGACAGCTCATCCTCAATCCAGTTTACCTGCTTAGAAACAGAATGTGCTGATAAATGTCTAGGTCTAAGAACATAAATTATCATCTAAAACTCCTTTCCTTTTCTGGGGGGAGACCCCTTAAGTTTCTTAAAAATAAACCATATAAAATCCCTAAAGCAGGAATTCTTTATATGACTCCTAGAAATGTCTTGAAAATATATGTAAATTGTGTGTGAATGTATATTTTCTAGGGGAAGTTTCCTAAATCTAATTTTTGAAAGAATTCAAGCAGAAAAAATTCAGAACCCAGCTTTAGATCAGTGATTCTTTTACCTGGCAACACATTATAATCATCCAGGAAGCTTTTTAAAATTGTCAACCCCAGGCCAGCAGTTTGATTTATATAGATCAGTCTGGGGTGGTGGGGTATAGATACTAGATATATTTATTTTTTGAGCTCCTTGATTGATGCCACTGTATACACATAGTTGAGAATAATTGCTACCAATTGAATAGTACAAAATTACCTAGATGTTTTTTTTAAAACACAACTTTGCTTGTTTTCTGAGCTAGTAAGTCTACGGTGTGGCCTGATAATGTGCATGACTAACAAGTTTCCAGATCATTCTTTGCTTCCGTTTTGGGATGACACCATGAAAAACCTACTTTGGCACACTGGTTTTTAATGCTGGCTGCTCGTTGGGACTATCTGGGGTGTTTTTAACATGCTGTTGTTTGATACTGCTGCTGCTGCTAAGTTGCTTCAGTCATGTCCACCTCTGTGTGACCCCAGAGACAGCAGCCCACCAGGCTCCACTGTCCCTGGGATTCTCCAGGCAAGAACACTGGAGTGGGTTGCCATTTCCTTCTCCAATGCATGAGAGTGAAAAGTGAAAGTGAAGTCACTCAATCGTGTCCGACTCCTAGCGACCCCATGGACTGCAGCCTACCAGGCTCCTCTGTCCATGGGATTTGCTAGGCAAGAGTACTGGAGTGGGTTGCTATTGCCTTCTCCGTTATTTGATACTACCTGGCTTAATTAGAGATGCTGATTTAAGTGGTCTGAGATGAAATCTGGGCTTGGGTTTTTTAAATAGACTCTCAGTTAATTTTGTAACTTTTCAAAGAATTATTGATTCACAGAATCAGAGTATACAGAGGGACTGTATACCATTCACCCAGTTTCCCTCAGTGTTAACATCTTTATAAAACTATTGTACAATATTAAAACCATGACACTGATGCTAGTACAATCCATAGCATGTTCAAATGTCATCAGTTTTACAGTTACTCAAGTCACTTGTGGGTATGGGGTGTGTGTGTGTGTGTGTGTGTGTGTGTGTGTGTGTGTGTGTGTGTGTGTGTGGTTCTCTCAATTGTGTCCTGTGTGTAGAGGCATGTAGCCACCAATATAATCCAGATGTAGAATTGTTACATTATCACAAAGATCTTACATCCTTTATTTGCTCCTCTTTGCAGTTACAGTCAACTCTTCTCCCCACCATTCATAACCCTGGGCAATCATTGATATCTTCTCCATCTCTGTCATTCTGTTATTTTAGAAATGTTTACACAAATAGAATCATCCAGTACATGAGCTTTTGAGATTGGCTATTTTCAGTCAATGTAATATCCATGTAATATCCAAGTTTTTGAGTATATCAGTAGTTTATGCTATTTATTGACAATAGCATTTTATTGTATGAATATAACATAGTTTATTTACCCATTCATCCACTGAAGGACATTTGGATTATTTCCAGATTTTGACCTTTACAAATAAAACTATGAACATTCATGTACAGGTTTTTATTGACAATAAGTTACCATTTCTCTGGCGTAAATATCCAAGAGTACAACTACTGGATCATATGGTAAGCACAAGTTTAGTTTTGTGAGAAACTGAAACTGCTACCATTTTACCTTCTGACTGATAAAGTAGCATTTTACCTTCTAACCAGTAATGTATGAGTGGTCTCATTTTTCTGCATCCTTGCCAGCATTTGGTGTTCTCACAGGTTTGTTTTTTTTTTAATTAGCCACTAATTTAGGGCTTCCCTGGTGGCTCATCTGGTAAAGTATCATCTGTAATGCAGGAGACCATGGTTTGATTCCTGGGTCGAGAAGATCCCCTGGAGAAGGAAATGACAACCCACTCCAGTAATCTTGGGCTTTCCTGGTGGCTCAGTCCAAATGAATCCGCCTGCAATGTGGGAGACCTGGGTTCAATACCTGGGATAGGGAGATCCTCTGGAAGAGAGCATGGCAATCCACTCCAGTATTCTTGCCTAGAGAATTCCCATGGATAAAGGAGCCTGGCGGGCTACAGTCAATGGGGTCACAAAGAGTCAGAAACGACTGAGTGACTAAGCACAGCACACAGACACTAATTTAGGTATGTAGTGATATCTCCTGTGGGTATAATTTAAACTTTTCTTATACCTAATGGTATTGAATATTTTCCCATATGCTTTTTTGCCACCTGTATATCTTCTCTGGTTAAATGACTCTTCATATCTTTGTCATATTTATCAAATATACGGACTTGTTTTTGTAGTGTTGAGGTTTGAGAGTTTGTTGTATATTCGAGGTGTAGGACCTTGTATTGAAGAAGGAAATGGCAGCCCACTCTGATATTCTTGCCTGGAGGATTCCAGGGACAGAGAAGCCTGGCTGGCTACAGTCCATGGGGTCACAAAGAGTCGGACATGACTGAGCAACTAACATGTGTGCACACACATACACACACACACACACACACACACACACACACACACACACACACACACACACACACACGCACACAAGACCTTTTATAAATATATGTGATTTATAAATATTACCTTTCACTCTGTAGCTTGGTTTTTCATCCTCTTCACAAGGTACTCCACAAGGCAGAGGTTTTTAATTTTTCTGTGGTTCATTTTTTTTTTCTTTTATGAGCTGTGTGCTTTTGTTGTCAAGTCTAAAATCTCTTTGCCTGCTCTAGAGACTTAGGACTTTTCCATATGCTTTTAACAGTTTAATACTTCTACATTTTACCTTTAAGTTTGTGAATCTTTTGAGTTAATACTTTCTTATAAGGTATGAAATTTAGGTAAAGGTTTACTTTAGGGGCCCTATGCTCCAGTTGCTCCAGAACCATTTGTTAAAAACATTTGTGCAGCAAAGTTATAGAAGAGGCCATCAGTTCAGTTCAGTTCAGTTCATTTCAGTCACTCAGTCATGTCCGACTCTTTGCGACCCCATGAATCGCAGCATGCCAGGCCTCCCTGTCCATCACCATCTCCCAGAGTTCACTCAAACTCACGTCCATTGAGTCGATGATGCCATCCAGCCATCTCATCCTCTGTCGTCCCCTTCTCCTCCTGCCCCCAATCCCTCCCAGCATCAGAGTCTTTTCCAATGAGTCAACTCTTCACATGAGGTGGCCAAAGTACTGGAGTTTCAGCTTCAGCATCATTCCCTCCAAAAAAATTCCAGGGCTGATCTCCTTAGGGATCCCAATATATAGGGGTTGTCAAGGAGCAGAAGACCCAGTGAGGAAGGAGAGTGTGGTGTCCCAGAATGCAAGAGGGCAGTGTGTTTCAAGAAGTGGTCTGCTGCTTCTGCTGCTGCTAAGTAGCTTCAGTTGTGTCTGACTCTGTGCAACCCCATAGATGGCAGCCCACCAGGTTCCACCGTCCCCGGGATTCTCCAGGCAAGAACACTGGAGTGGGTTGCCATTTCCTTCTCCAATGCATGAAAGTGAAAAGAGAAAGTGAAGTTGCTCAGTCGTGTCCAACTCTTAGCGACCCCATGGACTGCAGCCTACCAGGCTCCTCCATCCAGGGATTTTCTAGGCAAGAGTACTAGAGTGGGGAGTCATTGCCTTCTCCATCAAGAAGTGGTCAGCTCTGCCTAATACTGACAAGAGGTCAAGCAGAATGAGAGTTTGGATAAGATAGAGAAGCAGGACTGGGCTTTATACACAGAAACTTTATTCTGATAAAAATATGAGGACAGGGTTTTCTTGTCTCTTATCATAGCATATGAAAGAAGAATAGAAGCAGATGATAAGTTGACTTCATGATAAGTTTTGCAGCACTGTGGCATCTGTATGGCTGGGAGTGACAGCAGCACAACTTAAATAGCTAAAAACATATGACTCATATAAGGAATTGAGTGGGACTGGTTTTAGGACTAACTGGAGCCAGGGTATCTATCATCCCCAAGGTTTTCTTTCTGCCTCTGTCTCTACTTTTCCCTCTTCTTTGTGGATGGAACTTGTTTCTGAGAGAGGCACATCATCTGGAGGTTGTAGGATGTAGTTGGGGAGAGAGTGCTGCAGAGAGTTAGGAGTAGATGGGGGGCCTGTAGGAAAAGATGGAGACAATAACCAGGATAATAGGGGTACAGGTAATTCAACAAATATTTTCACCTACAGTTCACTCTTTCTTTTAATATAAATGTATTTATTTTAATTGGAGGCTAATCACTTTACAATATTGTATTGGTTTTGCCATACATCAACATGAATACACCACAGGTGTACACGTGTTCCCCATCCTGAAGCCCCCTCCCTCTTCCCTCCCTGTACCATCCCTGTGGGTCGTCCCAGTGCACCAGCCACAGGCATCCAGTATCATGCATCGAACCTGGACTGGCGATTCGTTTCATATATGATATTATACATGTTTCAATGCCATTCTCCCAAATCATCCTACCCTCTCCTTCTCCCACAGAGTCTAAAAGACTGTTCTATACATCTGTGTCTTTTTTGCTGTCTCACTTGCAGGATTATCGTTACCATCTTTCTAAATTCCATATATATGCGTTAGTATACTGTATTGGTGTTTTTCTTTCTGGCTTACTTCACTCTATAATAGGCTCCAGTTTCATCCACCTCATTAGAACTGATTCAAATGCATTCTTTTTAATGGCTGAGTAATACTCCATTGTGTATATGTACCACAGCTTTCTTATCCATTCACATGCTGATGGACAGTTCACTCTTGAACAACACACATTTGAACTGCATGGGTCCACTTACAGATTTTTTTTTTTTTTTCCTCAAGAAATAAGGTACTATACTGTCTGCAATTTGTTGAGTCCAGGAACACAGAACCACAGATAAAGAGGGTGACTGTAAAGGTATACTCAGATTTTGACCTCTGGAAATGTCAGCACCCTTAATCATTGTTCAAGGGTCAATTTTATTTCCCTCATCCATCCACAGAAAAGATTACTGGGGAGCTGACTGTATTTTCATCATGTACATAGAAGTGTTCAGTTTAGTCAGTTCAGTGGCTCAGTTGCGTCCTGCTCTTTGTGACCCCATGGACTGCAGCACACCAGACCTCCCTGTCCATCACCAACTCCCGAAGTTTACTCAAACGCATGTCCATTGAGTTGGTGATGCCAACCAACCATCTCATCCTCTGTCATCCCCTTCTTTTCCCGCCTTCAATCTTTCCCAGCATCAGGGTCTTTTCAAATGTCACCTCTTCGCATCAGGTGGCAAAGTACTGGAGTTTCAGCTTTGACATCAGTCCTTTCAATGAATATTTAGGACTGATTTCCTTCTATGATTATGAACGTAGAAGTGTTCATATGTACTCAAACCGTATTTATTGCATATGAATATATATGTGTGTTCATATGCACAGCATAGATATCTTATAATAGGATTTTCATTTAATTTTTTTGATCTAAATATAGAATATTTCAGAAAAACAGTTTTGTTGTTCTAGCAGGTACCTCAACTCCATCTGAAAAGGACTAGGCAATGTTTATTTAATTTTTTATACATTTTTATTGGTTGTTTTACAATGTTGTATTATATAGTTGCTTTACCATATATAGTACGGTTGCTTTATTATATTAGTTTCTACTGAACAGCAGAATGACTCAGCTATATGTTACATATAGCCCCTCCCTTTTGAATTTCCTTCCCATTAATGTCAACATAGTTCATTAAGTATAGTTCTCTGTCCTATACAGTATGTTCTCATTAGTTAGCCACTTTATACACAGTATCAGTAGTATATATGTGTCAATCTCAGTCCCTCCCACCCTCCTCTTTTCCCCCTTGGGATCCACACATTTGTTCTCTACATCTATGTCTCAATTTCTGTTTTGCAAATAGGATCATCTGTGACATTTTTTCTAGATTCCACATGTATGCATTAATATACAGTATTTATTTTCATCTTTCTGATTTGCTTCATTCTGTATGACTGTCTTTAAGCTCATCTCCATCTCTACAAATGACCCAGTCTCATTCCTTTCTATGGCTGAGTAGTATTCCACTGTGTATGTGTACCACATCTTTATCCACTCCTCTGCTGATGGACATTTAGGTTGCTTCTGTGTCCTGACTGTTGTAAATAGTGCTAGTATGAGCATTAGGGTACATGTGTCTTTTTGAATTATGGTTTTCTCTGGGTATATGCCCAGGAGTGAGTTTGCTAGATCATATGGTAATTATATTTCTAGTTTTGTAAGGAAAACTCCATACTGTTTGGGTTGTTTGTTTTGAATATATTGAGCTGCATGAGCTCTTTGTATTTTGGAGATTAATCTTTTGTCAGTTGCTTTATTTGCAAAATTTTTCTCCTGTTCTGAGGGTTTTTTGATCCTTTGCCATGCAAAAGATTCCATTTGTTTGTTTTTATTTTCATTACTCTAAGAGGTAGATCATAAAAGATCTTACTGTGATTTATGTCAAAGAGTGTTCTGCCTATGTTTTTCTCTAGGAGTTTTATAATGTGTGGCCTTAAATTCACATCTTTAATCTATTTTGAATTTATTTTTGTGTATCATGTTAGAAAGTGTTCTAATATCATTCTCTTACATGTAGCTGTCCAGTTTTCCCAGCACCACTTATTGAACAGGCTGTCTTTTTTCCATTGTATATTCTTACTTTTTTGTCATCAATTTTGGTGGACATGAGTTTGACCAAACTCCAGGAGATAGTGAAGCCAGGTGTGCTGCAGTCCATGGGGTCACAAAGAGTTGGATGTGACTGAGTGACTGAACAATGAAAAGGAGAGTGTAGGTGTGTAGGTTTGAAAAAGGGGCTTCCCAGGTAGTAATAGTGGTAAAGAAGAGACAAGGATTTCATCCCTGGGTTGGGAAGGTCCCCTAGAGAAGGGCATGGCAACACACTCCAGTCTTCTTACCTGGAAAATCCCATTAACAGAGGAGCCTGACCTCTGGGCCCTTTGTCTTGGTCCATAGATCTATATTTCTGTTTCTGTGCCAGTGCCATACTTTCTTGATAACAGTAGCTTTATAGTATAATCTAATATAATATGAAGCAATCACAGGAACATATTCAAGGCCCAAATTTAGGACCTGTTTCAGGAGACTGCATATCTTTATGATATAAATCTAGCTTTACTCCTTAATGCTCAGTTACTCTCATAATAGACTGTATTACACATGTACTTATTGATCACTATTCTCAACATGTAGTAGAATAAATCAAAAAGGAAAGAAGCTGAAAGATGGCCCACTGAATAATATAGGCACAGAAGTTAAAACACATTATTGTTCCAAATTTCATTAAGTTCAAGTCCTAGGTCCTTACCAAGCCATTTTTGAGTTGTAAAATGGTCATATCCCACTAAACAAGTCCTTTGGATCTGCCATGAATAGGCTGAAGTTTCTTGCAAGGAAAATATCTCAAAAGGAAAGATTTGAAGTGGAAGTTCCTAAAAGGGATTCCTTTCATAGCTTGATGGGGAAAAATCCTTTACCTTATCAGAGATTTATGTCTTGGCAAAAGCCATCTCTGTTTACCCCATCTCCATTCTATTAGCAGTTGATTAGAGAAACACACTCCATGTTACTGTAACAAGGTTTCCTGTTCTTTACATCCAGGAAGCCAGCCATAAACAACTCTCTTACTGCTGCAGATCCCAAAGCTTCTATGTCATTTTTAATAACCTTGTCTGAGCTCAGCTGGGCAAGTGAATATAGATTCAGAATGCTGTAAATGTATCCTTGTCTATCAAATACTTTCACCTTTGATAAAAAGAATTATTAAATCAGCTCATAATCAGCCATGTGTGCTATCTGGACAATCTGGGGAAATAAGTATGTTTTAATTTCATGTTCCCCAGAAGAGGGTCTTTCCTGGTTTATGGTTTTGGGTATAAATTTTTTAGGACTATGTTTGTTTGATAGTTTAAACAAAGAATGTTTCCATATAACCCTCTATTTTTGTCTCTTCTTCATATATGTTGTATCAGCACATAACCTCAAACAACATTTATTAAAGTCTCTAAGCACTTGCTCTGTTCCCCCTGTTTGCATCATGTATAAATGAAAATAAATTTTCTATTCCATCTCATCATTTGCCATAAATGATTTTCTCAAGAAGTAGCTTCAATAACTATAATAATAATATATGATAACTATAGCATCAATAACTCAGGCCTAACTAAGTTTCCAGTAGTCATGTATGGATGTGAGAGTTGGACTGTGAAGAAAGCTGAGTGCCAAAGTATTGATGCTTTTGAACTGTGGTGTTGGAGAAGACTCTTGAGAGTCCCTTGGACTGCAAGGAGATCCAACCAGTGCATTCTAAAGGAGATCAGTTCTGGGTGTTCTTTGGAAGGAATGATGCTAAAGCTGAAACTCCAGGGCTTTGGCCACCTCATGCCAAGAGTTGACTCATTGGAAAAGACTCTGATGCTGGGAGGGATTAGGGGCAAGAGGAGAAGGGGACGACAGAGGATGAGATGGCTGGATGGCATCACTGACTCGATGGATGTGAGTTTGAGTGAATTCCAGGAGATGGTGATGTACAGGGAGGCCTGGCATGCTGCGATTCATGGGGTCGCAAAGAGTTGGACACGACTGAGAGACTGAACTGAACTGAACTAAGTTCTAAGGCTGCACTGTTGTTAGAAATATTGTATGAAAGGAAAATAATTGATGGTGCCTGTTCACTAATTGAATGTGATCTTTGTAGTTAGTTCAACTCTTAGTGCCAGGCATATGTCTTGAAAATAAATATTATTCAGGAAAACCATCAAGACCATTCCTACAGTCTTATTCTGGGCGACATTGTTGAATAATCATGTATGCATGCATCACTATTGTTGTTGTTCAGTTGCTGAGTCATGTCCCATTCTTTGCAACCCCATGGACTATAGCACACCAGGCTCCTCCATCCTCCACTGTCTCCCAGAGTTTGCACAAATTTGTGTCCATTGAATTGGTGATTCTGTCTAACAATCTTGTCCTTGTCCTTTTCTCTTCAGTCTTTCCCAGCATCAGTGTCTTTTCCAGTGAGTTGGCCTTTCACATCAAATGGCCAAAGTATTGGAGCTTCAGCTTCAGCCCTTCCAATGAATATTCAGGGTTTATTTCCTTTAGGATTGCCTGGTTTGATCTCCTTGAAGTCCAAGGGATTTTCAAGTCTTCTGTAACACCACAATTCAAAAGCGTCATAACACCACAATTCAAAAGTGTCAGTTTTTCGGCACTCATCCTTCTTTATGACTCAACTCTCTCCTCCATATATGACTACTAGAAAAAAAACATAGCTTTGACTATACAGACCTCTGTCGGCAAAGTGATGTCTCTACTTTTAATATGCTGTCTAGGTTTGTCATAGCTTTCCTTCCAAGGAGAAAGCTTCATTTAATTTCATGGCTGCAGTCACCATCAGCAGTGATGTTGGGGCCCAAGAAAATAAAATCTGTCACCGCTTCCACATTTCCCCATCTATTTGCCAGTGATGGAACTGGATGCTGTAATCTTAGTTTTTTGAATGTTGAGTTTCAGTGCAACTTTTACTCTTATCTTTCACCCTCAGCAGGAGGCTCTTTAGATCCTCTTCACCTTCTGCCATTGGTGGTGGTTTAGTCGCTAAGTTGTGTCTGACTCTTGCAACCACATGGACCAGGCTCCACGTCCATGGGATTCTCCAGGCAAGAACACAGGAGTGGGTTGCTATTTCCTTTTCCAGGGGATCTTCCTGACTCAGGAATTGAACCTGGGTCTGCTGCATTGCAGGCAGATTCTTTCTGCCATTAGAGTGGTATTATCTGCACATCTGAGATTGTTGATATTTCTATAATCTTGATTCCAGCTTGTGACTTATCCAGCCAAGTATTTCACATGAGGTACTCTGCATATAAGTTAAATAAGCAGGGTGACAATATATAGCCTTGATACACTCCTTTCCCAACTCTGAACCAGCCCATTGTTCCATGTCTGGTTCTGAGTGTTGCTTCTTGACCTGTGTACAGGTTTCTCAGGGGGTAGATAAGATGGTCTGGTATTGCTGTCTCTAAACATTTTCCATAGTTTGTTGTGATCCACATAGTAAAAGGCTTTAGTATAGTTAATGAATCAGAAGTAGATGTTTTTCTGGAACTTCCTTGCTTTCTCCATGACCTAACGAATATCAGCATTTTGGAAACCCACCTTGTACATCTGGAAGTTCTCAGTTCATGTACTAAAACCTAGCTTGAAGGATTTTGAGCATAATCTTATAAACATGTTAAATGAGCACAATTGTACAGTAATTTGAACATTCTTTGTCGCTCTTCTTTGGGATTGGGACAGAAAGTGACCTTTTCCAGTCCTGTGGTCACTGCTGTGTTTTGTATAATTCTGTGTTTTCTTGCCACATCTTTTTAATCTCTTCTGCTTCCGCTAGGTCCTTAAATTTCTGTCCTTTATCATGCCCATCTTTGTATGAAATATTCCCTTGGTGTCTCCAGTTTTCTTGAAGAGATCTCTAGTCTTTCCCATTCTATCATTTTCCTCTATTCTTTGCATTGTTTATTTCAGTTCATGTACATCTATGGTCAAATCCCAGGCCCTATTCTTATTCATTTTGTGATTTAGGGCAGGTGTCTTCCAGCTGTTTAGTTTCAGTTTCTCCATCTGTCTAATAGGGATAAAAATGTATCTCCCAGAGTGATTGTAACAGTTTGAAGTTTGAACATAACTCACCATGGTGTCTTACAGTCAAATTTTACAATAGTTGTCTTTCAGCAAAAGAACTCAATCAGTAGTCATTTAACAAATTGTATTATTGTTGATCATTCACCCGCCTAGTTGACTTGGAGAACAATTTGCTACATGGACCCAACTTCCTTTGCACTGGCTCTGACTCCACATCATCCATATCTCATGAATGCCTTATCTTCTCCAGTTTCCCCGTCTTCTTCACTGGGACTAGTTACAGATCTCTGCCATGCTGGAACCCTCATGCATCTATGGTAGGTTTGAGGAACTCCAATCCCTGAATGCTTCTATGGAATGGACACTACCCCAATGCCCTGGGAACCTGTTACCACAAACTTATCTAAGTGATGTTGGTGGCTAAGAGTGTTGAGAAAGCTTTGTGTTCCGGGTCCTTTATATAGGTACTTTATTTAAAAAGAAAAATGCTAATTGTATTTTGTAATCTTAAATAATTGTGACTGGAACTTTCATTTTACAGCCTTTTTTTCTAACTTGTTACTGGGAATTATTTATGGAACTTGGCATGTTTTTTGGATATTCTCCCCAGTTTACTGAATTATATTTTAATTCTGAAAGTTTGGTATCTTTAGGATTTTTCTGAGGATGTATCATATGTTTTGTAAATAGATATATTTTTATTCCTTCGATATTTAAAAATTTTCCCATCTTTAAGTCCAATTACATTAACAAAATTGTCCACAATAATTTTCACAATTGCAATAGTTGACACAGATGTCTTAATTCTTAAATTCTGTGTTATTAACATTTCACTCTTCAGTATAATATTAAGTTTTTGTTAAATATCTGTTGCTAGTATTTATCATTTTATTTTTTCCCTTCTCTTTCTATTAGAGTTTATTTTGTTATTATTGGATCTTTCAACTTTATTGATCTTCATATAATTATATACATTTTTTACTTAAGTAGAGATCCTCATTTTGGTCATTCTTTCTGGAGTAAACACTACTTAGCCATTGTTTATTATGATTTTATCTATTTCCTGATTTGTTTTTAATAATATTGAAGTGAAATTCATATAATATAAAATTGAGGATTTTAAATGTTAATTCAGTGGTATTTAGTACATTCATAATATGTGCAACTGTGAACTTTATCTGATTCTGAAGCATTTTTACCACCCAAAAGGAAACCTACTAACCAGTTACTCCTCATTCTCATTCTTCTCTACTCTCACCAGCGGACAACTGCCAGTCAGCTCTCTTTTTCTGGGTTTTTCCTGTCCTATATATTTAACACAAATGATATCATACCATCAGTGCTGCTGCAGCTGCTGCGTTGCTTCAGTCGTGTCTGACTCTGTATGACCCCACAGACGGCAGCCCACCAGGCTCTCTTGTCCCTGGGACTCTCCAGGCAAGAACAGTATGTGGTGTTTTATGGCTGACTGCTTTCACTCAGAATGTTTTCAAGTTTCCTCCAAATTGTAGCATTTATCAATACTTCATTTACTTTTCCTGCTAAATAACAATACATTGTAATAATTGTGTCTATCCATCCTTTGATGGGTCAGTTCAGTTCAGTTCATTTCTGTTGCTCAGTCCTGTCTGACTCTTTGCAAACCCATGAACCACAGCCCACCAGGCCTCCCTGTCCATCACCAACTCCTAGAGTTCACTCAAACTCATGTCCATCAAGTCAGTGATGCCATTCAACCATCTCATCCTCTGTCGTTCCCTTCTCCTCCTGCCCTCAATCTTTCCCAGCATCATGGTCTTTTCAAATGAGTCAGCTCTTCACATGAGGTGGCCAAAGTATTGGAGTTTCAGCTTCAGCATCAGTCCTTCCAATGAACACCCAGGACTGATCTCCTTTAGGATGGACTGGTTGGATCTCCTTGCAGTCCAAGGGACTCTCAAGAGTCTTCTCCAACACCACAGTTCAAAAGCATCAGATCTTCAGTGCTCAGCTTTCGTTATAGTCCAACTCTCACATACATACATGACCACTGGAAAAACCATAGCCTTGGCTAAACAGACCTTTGTTGGCAAAGGACCTTTTAGCTACTGTGAACAGTGTGCTGTGAGTGCAGGTGAATATGTATTCAAGTACCTCTTTTCATTTCTGCTGGGTATGTACTGAGTGGATTGCTCAGTTGTATATATATTTTTTTAATGTCTTCATTTTATTTCTTTACAGCTTAATCATCTTCATTGTACTTTTTCCACAAAGGTTCCATTTTACTGTTTCTCTATTTTTTAAAAAAAATATTTATGAGTATAGTTGCTTTACAATGTTGTGTTAGTTTCTAATGTAAAGGAAAATGAATAAACTATATGTTTACATATATCTCCTCTTTTTTGGATTTCCTTCTCATTTAGGTTACCACAGAGCATTGAATAGAGTTCCCTATGCAGTATATTCTCATTCTCAATCCTTATGCCATGGAACTGATGCTTTTGAACTGTGGTGTTGGAGAAGACTCTTGAGAGTCCCTTGGACTGCAAGGAGATCCAACCAGTCCATTCTGAAGGAGATCAGCCCTGGGTGTTCTTTGGAAGGAATGATGCTAAAGCTGAAACTCCAGTACTTTGGCCACCTCATGTGAAGAGTTGACTCATTGGAAAAGACTCTGATGCTGGGAGGGATTGGGGCAGGAGGAGAAGGGGACGACAGAGGATGAGATGGCTGGATGGCATCACTGACTCGATGGACGTGAGTCTGAGTGAACTCCAGGAGTTGGTGATGGACAGGGAGGCCTGATGTGCTGCGATTCATGGGGTCGCAAAGAGTCGGACACGACTGAGTGGCTGAACTGAACTGATACCATTTTTTTTCTCATTTCACATATACACGTTAATAAACAATATTTGTTTTTCTCTGATTTCCCTTTGTATGATACTCTCTAGGTCCATCCACATCTCTGCAAATGACCCAGTTTGTTCCTTTTTATGGCTGAGTAATACTCCATTGTATATGTGTGTACCATATCTTTTCTATCCTTTCTTCTGTTGATGGACATCTAGGTTGCTTCCACATCCTGGCTGCTGCAAATAGTGCTGCTATGAATATTAGGGTGCATGTATCTTTTTGAATTATGGTTTTATCTTCCTAATAGTTGGATTGCTGGGTCACCTGGTAGTTCTATTTTTAGTTTTTTAAGGAACCTCCATACTGTTCTCCATAGTGACAGTGTCAATTTACATTCCCACCTACATTGCAAGAGGGTCCCTCTTTTCGCCATACCCTCTTCAGCATTTATTGTTTGTGGATTTTGTGATGATGGCCATTCTGACCAGTGTGAAGTCAGAATCATTGTAGTTTTGAGATCATACATTTCTCATTGTAGTTTTGATTTGCATTTCTGTTAGTGATGTTGAGCATCCTTTCATGTGTGTTGGCCATCCCTGTGTCTTCTCTTGAGAACTGTCTATTTAAGTCTTCTGCCTTTTTTTTTTTTTTTAGTGCATTGGTTGTTTTTTTGAAATTGAACTGCATGAGCTGTTTGTATAACTTTGTAAATTAATTCTTTCCCCATTGCTTCATTTGCAAATATTTTCTCTCATTCTGAGGGTTGTCACTCCATCTTTTTTATGGTTTCTTTTGCTGTTCAGAATCTTTAAATTTAATTAGGTCCAATTTGTTTATTTTATATGTTTATTTTTAATTGGAGGATAATTGCTTTACAACATTGTATCAGTTTCTGCCACACATCAACATGATACAGGTATACATATATCACCTTCCTCTTGAACTTCCCTTCCACCTTCTGCTCCACCCCACTCCTCTAGGTTGTCACAGAGCACCAGGTGTGAGCTCCTTGTGTCATACAGCAAATTTCCACTGGCTAATTTTACATGTGGTAATACATGTTTCAATGCTACTCTGTCAACCTGTCCCATGTCCCACCCTCTCCTTCCCCCACTGTGTCCATAAGTCAGTTCTTTATGTCTGTGTTTCCATTGCCACCCAGCAGATAGGTTCATCAGTACCATCTTTCTAAATTCCATATATATGCATTAGTATACAAGATCTGTCTTTCTCTAACTTGCTCACTCTGTGTAATAGGCTCTAGGCTCATCCAACTTGTTAGAACTGAGTCAAATGTGTTCCTTTTATGGCTGAGTCATATTCCATTGTGTATATGTACCACAACTTCTTTATCCATCTGTCAATGGACATCTAGGTTACTTCCATGTCCTAGCTATTATAAATAGTACTTATTATTCTCATTATTCTAGGAAGTGAGCCAAAAAAGATCTTGCTGGGATTTATATCCAAGAATGTTCTATGTTTACCTCTAAGAGTTTTAGGTCTTTAATCCATCTTGAGTTTATTTTTGTGTATGTTAGGGAGTGTTGTAGTACCATTCTTTTACATGTAGCTGTCCAGTTTTCCCAACAAAACTTACTTGAAGAGGCTGTCTTTCCTCCATTTTACATTCTGGCCTCCTTTTTCTTAGATTAGGTGACATAGGTATGTAGGTTTATCTCTGGGTTTTCTATCTTTTTCCATTGACTTGTATTTCTGTTTTTGTGCCAGTACTGTACAATCTTGACCACTGTAACCCTATAGTATAGTCTGAAGTCAGGGAGCCTGATTCCTCCAAGTTGTTTTTCTTTTTATCCTCAAGATTGCTTTTGTTATTTGAGGTCTTTTGAGTTTCCAAACAAACTGTAAAAAAGTTTTGTTCTAGTTCTGTGAAAAATGCCATTGGTGATTTGATAGGGATTGCATTGAATCTGTAGATTGCTTTGGGTAGTATAGTCATTTTCACAATACTGATTCTTCTAATCCAAGAATATGGTATATATCTCCATCTATTTATGTTCCCTTTGATTTCTTTCATCAGTATCCTATAGTTTCTGTGTACAGGTCTTTTGCCTCTTTGGTAAGTTTATTCCTAGATAATTTATTCTTTTTGTAGCAATGGTAAATGAGATTGTTTCCTTAATATCTTTCTGATCTTCCATTGTTAGTCTATAGAAATACAAGAGATTTCTGTGTATCATTTTTGTATCCTGCAACTTTTGTAAATTCAATGATTAGTTCTAGTAGTTTACTTGGGCATCTTTAAGATCTTCTATTTATATTATCATGTCGTCTGCAAACAGTGACAGTTTTCCTTCTTTGCCATTTTGAATTCCATTTATTTCTTTTTTTCTTTGGCAGTTTGGATTCCTTTTATTTGCATTTCTGCTCTGATTGCCATGGCTAGGACTTACAAAATTATACTGAATAATAGTGCTAAGAAGGCGAACAACCCTTGTTCCTAATTTTAGAGGAAATACTTTCAATTTCTAACCTTTGAGAATAATGTTTGATGTCGCTCTGTCATATGTGGTCTTTATTTTATTGAGGTAGGTTTGCTCCATGCCCACTTTCTGGAGAGCTTATTTTTTGTTTATTTTTATCATGTGTGTTGAATTTTGTTGAAAGCTTTTTCTGCATCTATTGAGATGATCATATGGTTTTTCTTCAATTTGTTAATGTGGTATATCACATTTATTTGCATATATTAAAGAAGTTTTGCAACCCTCGGATAAATCCTACTTGATCGTGGTTTCTGATCCTTTTCATGTGTTGTTGGATTCAGTTTGCCAGTATTTTGTTGAGGACTTTTGCATCAGTGATATTGGCCTGAATTTTCTTTCTTGTGATGTTTTTGTCTGATTTTGGTCTCAGGGTGATGGTGGTCTTGTAGAATGAGTTTGGGAGTGTTTCTCTCTCTGCAATTTTTTGGAAAAGTTTCAGAAGTTAAGGTGTTAGCTGTTCTCTAAATGTTTGATAGAATTCGCCTGTGAAGCCATCTGGCCCTGGACTTTTGTTGTTGGAAGCTTTTTAATCACAGTTACATTTAATTTTTTTTTAGAAATTGTCAAACTTTTTTTTTTGACAGTACCTGAAACATTTCACATCCCTCCTAATGATGTACGATGACTTCGGTTTCTCCAGCAATTGCAGGCTACACTTTTCAGTCTTAGTGTTGAAGCTTTTAACACCCTCCTTTGGAAATTTGTATGTAGAAAAAGCACTAGGTTACCTTCTGCCTATGTATAAGTAGTTCTCCCTCTACTTACTTGCTTTTTTTACATGAAAGAAAAAGCTTTCTGTTTTACCAGCTAGACTCAAGATACAAGAAAAGAGGGTGCCTACAGCAGTAAGTGGATACAGGAATCAGTGTCAATCCTTGGGGTTTTGAAAAATTCTGATTTAGGCTTTCTCATCAGGAGAGAATAATTTTCTCACTAAATTATTCCCATTCTGAGCACAAAGTTAGTGCAACAATTTATTTTGCTTCAAATTCTTATCCTTTGACTTTTCACACTTGTTGTTCACTCTTTATCCTGTGACTTAAAGGGATTTATGCCTTTCTTTCAGGATCCACTTCTTAAAATACAGTTCAGCAGTATGTGACCTGTACATACACATACACACAACATATATACATGTGCTTTATACACATATATAGGCATAATCATTTATTGTCTTAAATAATGTAAGAAGAGCCTTGGTATCTTATGCTTCTAACTATTTTTAATGCAATATTGCAATTCTAATTTAGTGACTCAGATTTGGAATGTCCTCCCCACAAAAGTGATAACAAAATAGCATATGGTGGTAACTGGAGACAACAGAAGGGATGTGTATTATAATTAACATATGCCACCAGGTAGTGCTCATATTTGAACTCCTCTCTGCTACTGAAGTTCAAAATGGGGCTGGAATTAAAGACATATTTCAAATGATTGTCAAATATTGTACAATGTTAATTATGTGTGTGCATATGACTAGTAACTTTTCTTCCCCATCAGATTTTGGTTATATTTATCATAAAGCATATGAATTTGTGTCTTTCTCCTTTGAATTAACTCAATTTGTCAAATAGAATTCTACACAGTTAAAACCAGTTTTGGAAAAATAGTGCCTCATCCAATAGTGCCTCCTCAAGCTGAAACAGGAGCTCTTCTCAACATCATAATTTGATTTGTTGATATCAAAATTATACTACTTTCAGTGTTAGGTAAAAACTAATATATAATAATAAGAGTTGGATCAATGTAAACTTGCAAACAGTATAAGATATGAGCTTTAGATGAACTATTTAATGCAGTCCAGAAAAGCAAATCCCACCACATTATCAGACATGAAGAGAAGTAAATGAAGGAAAACTGAATGATTAAATGCTTTCATCTGGAAATTTGATTTCAATATTCAGAAACTCTACAATTCTCCTAATTCATCATGGTCTTTGTTTATTACTAATAAATTAGAGTGCTGATGGAAAGAATTCATTACCCTTTCTGCACACTTCACTAGTTGCAGGTCATTTATTAATCTGTGTTATCTGGTGAGACTAAAACAGCTGTAATTACATTGTTAAACATTGATTAATAAGCAACTCTCATCACTAATAAAAGAAACATGTAAAATGTGTATTCTTTCAAGTATTTAGCTTAAGTTTTACTTTTCTCTTGGGAATGAGGAATTTCAGAATCCTATTAATATTCTTTCTGAGAAAACTTGATTTGCTTTTGCAGCTGCTTCCAGTCACACCTATGAAACTCGATTACCAAAAAGAATTCAATTACACTAACCTCATCATGGTCACAAAATAATATTAATTCCCTAAAATTAAAATTCAAAATTGAAGGGTCCTTTTATAATTTTCAGTTATTTTTCTTTAATTTCAGGTTAAAAGGCTGCTCAATCAAAACTGTGTTTTTTATTTCCTCCCCTTTGATTATACAATTGAATACACATCCATTTGCGGTTTGGAATTCAAATATTTTACAGATTGGCAGTGCTTCCACAGCCAGAAGCATATTAAAAAAATTCTAGTTATTGTTTATTAGTTTTCCAATATAATCAGGTTGATTTAAGTGTTACCAGAACATTATTACATGTCAGATATTTTGACTATCATTAACAGTAAACAGACTACCTCTGACACATAAGCAAATTATACAGTTTCCTTTCCATCAATACCATAGAAAATAAAATAGTAATTTAAGAAGTGGTTTTCTAGTAGATGTTCTAAGCATAACCCAGTCAAATTCATGACTTCTTCATAAAATGTCTCTAGTGCTGTCAAAAATTCATCTTGAAACATAAGATCCTATATAGTCTCCTGTACTTTTGTCACTGAACTGACTGCTGCCACTAATTTTCTCACACTTGGAATGTCAGAATCTTTAAAGAAGTAGCTGTGATTTTTAGGCAGAGTGGTAGTATGGCAGGAGCTGAGGAGTTACATGTTAAAATCCCAGCTCTGTGTCTAAACAGCAGTTATTTGGGGAAATTTCCTAAACTTTTAAATTGTGAGAATGAAAAAAGATAATGTCATCTGAAAGTGTGTAGCTCATTGTGGTTGATCTGCAGGAGACGAGTATAAAATGCTGTTTTTCCTCTTTCTTTTAGTATTCAGATTTTTTTTTTTAAATGTTTCTTTATCTATTTGGCTGCACCAAGTCTCAGTCACAGCACACGGGATCCTTGGGCTTTGCTGCTGCATGCAGGATCTTTAGTTGCCACATGTGAGATCTAGTTCCCTGACTAGGGATCAAACCCAGGTCCCCACTGAGAGATGAGTCCCAGCCACTGGACCACCAGGGAAGTCCCACATTCAGATTTTTAAGCAGGGTAATCAGTCATCTCACTGCTGAGATTTTTTAAGACTGCCAGGATAGTCTTCTTGTTCCCTAGATAGCTCAACTTACAGCTGACCTCTGACACCTGAAAATCTACTGTTTGAAAATCAAGCTTCTATTAGTTACATACCAGTCATGTCTGACTCTTTGCAACCCCATGCACAGTGGCCTGCCAAGCTCCTCTGTCCATGGGATTCTCTAGTCAAGAATACTGGAGTGGATTGCCATGCTCTTCTCCAGGGGATCTTCCTGAGGGACCAAAGCTGTGTCTCTTATGCCTCCTGCATTGGCAGGTGGGTTCTTTGCCACTAGCACCACCTGGGAAGCCTGTACACACATCTAAATGAATTCAAGTATTGAACTTTTCTAAAGGTGAGTATTGAGATTAAAAAATTAGTACTAATTTTAAAAGATAGGTAGATAAGGGAAGAGAAATGACCCAGTTGAAGATAGGGTCAGGACAAAGAAAGGACTAAATCAGTCACCAAGGTCAAGAGAGTGGCTGGGTAAGGAGTATAGGACAGCTTGGGATAGGTTCACATCAGTGGTGTGAACCTGAGGAAAACCTGGTGTCATCCAACTGGCCACTCAATGCAGCAAACACATACATATATACAATGGAATATTACTCAGCCATAAAAAGAAATGACATAGTGCCATTTGCAGAGATGTGGATGGACCTAGAGTCTGTCAGACAGAGTGAAGTCAGACAGAAAAAGAAAAACAAATATCATATATTAATGCATATATATGAAATCCAGAAAATGGTACAGGTGGACCTCTTTTAAGGCAGCAATAAAATGTAGATGTAAAGAACAGACTCGTGGACATGAGGGGGAGATGGTGAGAATTGAAGTGTAGCACTGATGTGTGTACACTACCATGTGTAAAATAGATAGCTAGTGGGAAGTTGCTGTATAGCATAGGGAACTCAGATCCATGGTCTCTGATGACCTAGAGAGGTGGAATATGGGGAGTCAGAGGGAGGAGATATATGAATACATATAGCTGATTCACTTTATTTTACAGCAAAAACCAACACAACATTGTAAAGCAAGTATACTCTAATTAAAAAAAAAAAAAAAAAAGATGCTCCTGACCACACATAACAGAAGCCAACAAGGGCATCTATTGTGAGCATCTTTAGAATTTAGATAATTACAGAGAAGCTGCAAGGCTAAATTAGCAGAATGGATTGAACTAAGTGCTTCCCAATAGTAAAAGTACATCAAGTACCAGAAGTGTTCTTAGCCTGGTCAGACTGCTGTTGCTGCTGCTTAGAAAGTGAGCACAGCTTCTTCCTATGTCTAGAAGGAAGCCTAACTCTAGTTAATACCACTTATCTACTACAAATTGAGAGTCTTAGAAGAATGCATCTCATTCGGTGTTCTTGGGTCCAGAGACTTGCATTTGTGGGCACAGGGCAGGAAGAGCAAGGGTCTTTCCTTCAAGCATTCATAGTCAAAGACAGAAGCACCTTTTCCCTACCTCTCCATGAAGACAGTCAACAGTGACACATTCTCTCAACATAAGAAAAGGCGCTAGATGCTATAAACAAATGAGCAAACAACAAAAATACCACTACACTAAACATAATGCTGCAAAACCAATACAGTATTGTAAAGTAAAATAAAGTAAAAATAAAAATAAATAATTAAAAAAAATAAACATAGTGCTGCCTTATGTGCCATGCTGTGAAGAAACTGAGCAATGAAGAATTGATGCTTTTGAACTGTGGTGTTGGAAAAGACTCCTGAGAGTCCCTTGGACTGCAAGGAGATCCAACCAGTCTATTCTGAAGGAGATCAGCCCTGGGATTTCTTTGGAGGGAATGATGCTAAAGCTGAAACTCCAGTACTTTGGCCACCTCATGTGAAGAGTTGGCTCATTGGAAAAGACTGATGCTGGGAGGGATTGGGGGCAGGAGGAGAAGGGGACGACAGGATGAGATGGCTGGATGGCATCACTGACTCGATGGACGTGAGTCTGAGTGGACTCCGGGAGATAGTGATGGACAGGGAGGCCTGGTGTGCTGCGTTTCATGGGGTCGCAAAGAGCTGGACACGACTGAGCGACGGAACTGACTGAACTGATGAGCCACTCTTTCCAATAGTGAGAGAAAATGACACATCCCTGTTGTTGCAAAAGGGGACCATCATGTTGGTTGAAGAAAATGCTATAATGTAGAGTCTAGACAACTCCCCAAGAGAAAACTGTTTATTGTCTGGAGGATATGCTGGAGATACCGTTTTATAACCCTTCTCTTCTTCTGCTACTGGGAAGACTGGTGTTAATGTCCACTCAACTGGTCTCCCTTATGTTCTGACTGAGTTTAGAAAATGGAAGATAATGACTGGAAATTGGAAAACTGGATGACAACGGGTTTGAGATATTTATTCCCTCAGCTCCCTTCCTGTCACACATCATTCAGGTTGTTTGGAGCTATTGCTGTTTTGAAGCTCCTGTTCATTTTTTTTTTTCCATCTACAGTTACAAGTTTACTTGAATGGGTTCTAGTAAATATTCCCTCTTGTAACTGAGGCCTGGGGCTGGCTGCCTTTACACTGTCATTAGTATTTGGATGGGATACCATTCTTTACAGGTGTATTTAACTGTGTGGAAGCCTTTGTGAAATGGCCCCTTCCATAAATTCTCTGCAGTCACAGACTCCTAGTAGTGTATGTCTTTGGTTTTCTGCCATAACCTACAGATCATTGGTTGTGAATGAATTTATTACTGTTCCACAAATGTACTTATTATTATTTGAGTGAGAGGATAATCTATGTAAATCATGGGCATAATACATGCTTTCATTAATATTTTTTCATTCCTTTAAAATAGGAGTCAGTATCAAGGTTGAATAGAAAAAAAAAACAGTTTTGTCATGAAGTTGGGTTACTTCAAGACGTCATCTATCCTCATATTCAAACACTGTTCTAGAATTCAGTATGAGTCATTGCTGTTTACCAATAATGCCTTTTCTCTGGTGATATATGTATCTTGAAAATAAAATTTATTTAAATTAAACTTTAAGAAAGTTTTTATAATTTAGGATAGTAATTTCTCATCTGTTTTGCAAACCTTTAAATATAAAATAACTCAAAAATCATTTTAGAATGTACTCTAGCCTGTGAATTAAACTGTTCAAAGAACATACAAAATATAATTTACTGAAAGGATGTTTTGGGCTGCTTATCTCTCTTTTCTCTTTCCACTTCCCCAGATGTGTTGTAGTCAGACTTCTGTTGAAACCACAACAATTCCCACAATTCCAAATTCATTGGAATTGAACCTTTTGACCACATGGGACTTTGTGTTTCTTCGCTGGAGATCTCTACTCACTTGGCTGTCATAATAGCACAATCCTAGTTTTCTTACTAACTTGACCATCCTTATGATCCTTTTTGGGCAAGTCTTTCTCCAAATGTTCAACTCTTTCTCAGAGAAAATGTTCTCTTTCCCTCTTCTTACCTTCCCTTTCACTGTCTCTCTTCTCATCTCTTCTCCTTTCTATTTCCCTCCTCTCCTGTTAGTGATTTCATTAACTATAAAAGCTTCAGCTTTCACCTAGACCAAAAACAGCAAGTGCAAACATCATGGAAGTCTCAAAAGTAACACTGGACATGCGTGAGGCAGATGGGGTGAGTGTACATGCCTTTGTGATGAGAAATAGAGTAGAGGAGGGTGCAGACATCTTCACAAAGGGTAACTGGAAGATGTGTCATGGGTTAATTTGGTCCAGGGTCCCCTGAACTTGATGTATTTTGAGAATAGTTTAAATCAGTTTCCTACAGCCATGAAATTAAAAGACACTTACTCCTTGGAAGAAAAGTTATGACCAACCTAGACAGCATATTAAAAAGCAGAGACATTACTTTGTCAAAAAACGTCCATCTAGTCAAGGCTATGGTTTTTCTGGTAGTCATGTATGGATGTGAGAGTTGGACTATAAAGAAAGCTGAGCACTGAAGAATTGATGCTTTTGAACTGTGGTGTTGGAGAAGACTCTTGAGGGTCCCTTGGCCTGCAAGGAGATCCAGCCAGTCCATCCTAAAGGAGATCAGTCCTGGGTGTTCATTGGAAGGACTGATGCTGAAGCTGAAACTCCAATACTTTGGCCACCTGATGCGAAGAGTTGACTGATTTGAAAAGACCTTGACTCTGGGAAAGATTGAGGGCAGGAGGAGAAGGGGATGACAGAGGATAAGATGGTTGAATGGTATCACTGACTCAGTGGACATGGGTTTGGGTGGACTCCGGCAGTTGGTGATGGACAGGGAGGCCTGGTGTGCTGCAGTTCATGGGGTTGCAAAGAGTCAGACACGACTGAGCGACTGAACTGAACTGAATGTTTAAATGTTACTTGAAAAACATATTTTCACACTTTGCACATCAAACAATACTTGTATAGAGGGATTTGGTTGCAGGGTGGCTAATTTTTGATGTTTAATCCCAACCTCCATTTTTAGAACTCTAGACCTGATTTTCTCTCTCTTTTTATATCTATCTATCTATCTCTATTATGGTTTTTCCTGTGGTTATGTATGGATGAGAGAGTTGGACTGTGAAGAAAGCTGAGTGCTGAAGAATTGATGCTTTTGAACTGTGGTGTTGGAGAAGACTCTTGAGGGTCCCTTGGCCTGCAAGGAGATCCAGCCAGTCCATCCTAAAGGAGATCAGTCCTGGGTGTTCATTGGAAGGACTGATGCTGAAGCTGAAACTCCAGTACTTTGGCCACCTCATGAGAAGAGTTGACTCATTGGAAAAGACTCTGATGCTGGGAGGGATTGGGGGCAGGAGGAGAAGGGGACGACAGAGGATGAGATGGCTGGATGGCATCACTGACTCGATGGACGTGAGTCTGAGTGGACTCCGGGAGATGGTGATGGACAGGGAGGCCTGGCGTGCTGCGATTCAGGGTCACAAAGAGTCAGACACAACTGAGCAACTGAACTGAACTGAACTGATCTCTCTATATATATATGTAGATAAATATATACAGCTGTGTGTGTGTGTGTGTGTGTGTGTGTGTGTGGCTCAGTGGTAAAGAATCCACCTGCCAGTGCAGGAAATGTGGGTTTAATCCCTGGGTCAGGAAGATACCCTCAAGAAAGAAGTGGCAATCCACTCACTCCAGTATTCTTGCTTGGTAAATCCCGTGGACAAAGGAGCCTGGTGGGCTACTGTCTATGGGGTTGCAAAAGAGTTGGACACAACGACTAAACAACACCAATTTATATTTATATATATGTGTTTTTTTAAAAAACTCCATTGCCTCTTTATTGCCTCATGAAAATTTTCAAACCTGCTTTTCAAACTTCCTGGAGAGGGTGTTTCCTTAGCTTATTCCTGGGAGTATTAGAAGCACCAAACTAATTATGACTGAGCTTAATGTGGTATCCACTTTACTCATTTGTAAGTGGGTCAAAATATCTGTTTCATGTATTACAAAACAAAAGAGTAGAATGCAAAATTCTCGCTAGCTTTTACAGTAAGGTTTAAGACTTTAAAAATGTCTTTGCTTGAAGTAGAAACTGCTGCATATGTTGTTGGCAGACTTATGGGTGTATAAGTTCAGTCTTCTTTGTTGTTTTTATGGTGAAAAGTTCAAAAAACATTATCCTAGGATGAAACTTGTTCTCTTTTCATGGTGAACAGGGCATTAATTGGTCCTAAGTCATCTTTTCTGCCTTATCTGCATCTCACATCCTCACTTGCACCGTTCACCATCATTCTGAATTTTTGTGACTTTCCATACATATCAGACCCTCTCACTCCATGCTTTTGTTCAAGCTTTATCCCCTGTCTAGAGTAATTATTTCTTCAAGTCTCAAACGTTAGCGCTTTATGAAGGCTTCCCTATTCTAAGGTCTTTAACCACTTTTTACTTCTATTGTCTTCTAATTACTTGCTAAAATTGTCTTTTTTACTACACTGTGAATTTCTGTAGAGCAGAGATCTTTTTTAATCTCTGGTGCCTAGCGGAGTACATGTTAATGATTGAGCGAACGAATGATGAACCTAGCTGTTGCATATATTAATTTTTGTGTATGTGTGTGTGTGTCTCTTCTAATTATGATCCTTTGACGAGATTTGTGTTAGGCCAGGTTATAAACTCAGTCTAATAATGGTAATAGAAATTATAAATATTCAACCATATGGTTCTTGATTATAATTACTAATAATATTTAATAATTATAATTTACATACCTTACATTAGTTTAGGAGAAGAGTCTTTTTTTATGGTTTATATTTTTGACTTTGACAGTGTTGTTTCATTCCTCTGGATTTTCTGTTCTATCTTCTCTTCCCTGTTTCTTGCCCAAGGAAAGGGAACAACTTGCCTGGTAGCCACAGGGCTCTTGTACCCCAGAGGCTTCAGGATGGGTCTGGTCATGGGGGAGGGAAAAGGATAAACTCAGGTATTGATTTCCTTAGCTCTCTCTTCAGTGGTCCAATAACTTCTCTCTCCCTTCTCCCTTGGGTCAGAGTGCCTCAGCTCCATAGTTACAACTAGGCCCACATTGCAGCATCATACTCTGTGGTTCCCTTATAATGTCATCTCTGTAAATAGCTCTATATTCAGGTAATCTGTTGAATTATCCTAATTTGAGTGTGACATCTGTTTCTTACTGGGAACATAACAGATAGAATTATTTTCTACTTCCATCATTTCTTATGTTACAGGTAAAACTCAAAGTGGGTAATGACTTTTTCCGTACCCCACTACATGGTGCGGTCATAAGTTTTGTTCACTCTTAAGTAAGTGTGTGTGACTATGTGTACAAGATTAACCTAAAAATGAACAGAAAACTGAGCATGGCATGTATTTGCAAAATCTTTCTTTATTACAGAGCAATAGTTTTAAAAGTATGCATATTGAAATTGAATAGCACCTACATTTTAAAAAAATTATCTGTTAAGTGGAAGTTATATTTAAGACCAGAAATCAAGTTAAGATACATTAGAATATCTCTCAGGGTAAATAAGGTTAAGAAAAACTTTCATGAAATTTTGTGCTTTAAACATAGAAAACCTAAGTTTAAAATTACTGTGGGTTAACAATTAAAATCAACAGTAAGGAAGATATTAAAAATTTTGAGTAATTTTCAAAAGTTTTATGTAAATTTTTAAAAAGTGAAGATTAAAGAGATTGATAATGATATAAAGTACTAATTTGTAGGAAAATAAAGATTTTCTTAGCATTCTCATCATAGATTCTTAGAGTACTATGTTCTTTCTTTTTTATTTGAGGTTAGTTGATTTTGGGGCTTCTCTGTGGCTTAGCTGGTAAAGAATCTGCTTGCAATGTGGGAGACCTGGGTTCGATCCCTGGGTTGGGAATATCACCTGGAGAAGGGAAAGGCTATGCACTTCAGTATTCTGGCCTGGAAAATTATATAGACTGTATAGTCCATGGGGTTGCAAAAAGATACGATTGAGCGACTTTCATTTCATAGTTGATTTTGGAGGATGGAATGGCAACCCACTCCAGTATTCTTGCCTGGAGATTTCCCATGAACAGAGAAGACTGGCAGGCTACAGTCCATGGAGTCACAAAGAGTCGGTCACAACTAAAGAGAATTAGCGGTTGACTTACAATGTTTCAGGTGTGTAGCAAAGTGTTATATTCTTTTTAAGATTTTTTTCCATTATAGGTTGTTATAAACTATTGAATATAGTTCTCTGAGCTGTACACACAATACATATAGTTTATTCCCTACCCACTCACCCCTTTATTATCCATAAGGTTGAGGAGGCCATGGCAACCCTCTCCAGTATTCCTGCTAGGAAAATCCCCATGGACAGAGGAGCCTGGAGGGCTATAGTCCATGGGGTCGCAAAGAGTCAGACATGAGTGAGAGACTAAACACATCTACAAAGTTACTTTTTATGCCTGTGAGTCTATTTCTCTTTTTCTTAGTGTATCATGTTTCACTTTTTAAATGTTGGCTCAGCGGAGAAGGCAATGGCACCCCACTCCAGTACTCTTGCCTGGAAAATCCCGTGGACGGACGAGCCTGATAAGTTGCAGTCCATGGGGTCGCTGAGAGTTGGACACAACTGAGCGACTTCACTTTCACTTTTCACTTTCATGCACTGGAGAAGGAAATGACAACCCACTCCAGTGTTCTTGCCTGGAGAATCCCAGGGACCGGAGGGCCTGGTGGGCTGCCGTCTATGGGGTCACACAGAGTTGAACACGACTGAAGCGACTTAGCAGCAGCAGCAGCAGCCGTTGGTAAAGACTGCAATTCAGGAGACCCAGGTTCAATCCCTGGGTTGGAAAGATCCCTTGGAAAAGTAATGACAACCCACTCCAGTATTCTTGCCTGGAACATCCCATGGACAGAGATGCTTGGCAGACTGTTCATGGGCTTGCAAAGAATCGGGCATGCCTTAGTGACTAAACCAGCAATTTATTTTTAATTGGAAGATAATTGCTTTACAGTGTTATGTTGGTTTCTCCTGTGAAATAGCTTGAATCAGCTGTAAATATACCTATACCCCCTCCCTCCCACCACCTCCTCCTGATTCCACCCCTTTAGGTCATCACAGAACATGGGACTGAGCTCCCTGTGCTGTACAGGCGCTTCCCACTAGCTATCCGCTTTACACATGGCAATCTATATGTGTCAGCTTCGCTCTCAGTTTGCCCCACCCTCTCCTTTATGCACTGTGTCCAAAAGTACATTTTTAACATCTGCATCTCTCTTCCTGCCCTGCCAATAGGTGCATCAGTACCATGTTTTTTTATATTCCATGTATATGCTTTGATAGACAATATTTTTTCTCTTTCTGACTTACTTCACTCTGTAAAACAGGATCTAGATTCCCCGACGTCACTTCGACTGACTACAATAGCCAGGACGTTAAAGCAACCTAGATGTCCATGGATAGATGAATGAATAAAGAAATTGTGGTATGCAAACCAATTATCTTCCAATTAAAAATAAATAAATTTAAAAAAAGAAGCCATTGTACATATATACAATGGAATATTACTCAGCCATAAAAAATGGAGTACTGTTTTAATTCCTAAACAAATTATTCTAGTTTTTATTCCAAAGGATTAAAATAGAAATATATACTGGAACTTTGCTAAAACACTACACTATACTTAAGGTTCCTGTTTTGAGATTGCCTTTAGTGAAATAATTTTAAGATCCTCTGAGTATCTTATTGAATACTTGTTCTCCAGATGATACCCAAACTGACTTGCTTCTATAATGAAGAGTTCCCAAGTGAAGAGCTACACAGTAAAGTTTCCATAGATAGCTCTTTTAGGTTCAGTCCTTTACATTTAAATTAACTTTAACATATTTTAACAAAGAAAATTTTCTGGAGTGAAAATAATCCATTTTACCTTTTTATTTTATACGAGTATTTGTTTCTACATTTCTTTAACCTTATTTCTTTCATTTTTCACATCAAATTGTCTTGACAAGTATTACTGCTCTCTGCCCACATCTCTCTTTTTACCCTTTCCAAATGATTGACCACATTCCAATCTCAAGGTTGGTGACTCTGGCTTGTCATTTTTCTGTTAAGCATGACTTATGGGTGAAACGGAATTTTTTGTGTAGTCAGGTGTGTTGTATGTATGTATTTGTTACTTTCATATACCTCAGAAATTTTGACAGTACTGGTGCTTATGTGTTTTGGGCAACACTCAGGCTTTCCAAGAGTTTCCTCAGTGGCTTAACGATAAAGAATCCACCTGCAATGCAGAGTTGCAGGAGATGTGGGTTCGATCCTTGGGTCAGGAAGATACTCTGAGGGAGCACATGGCAACCTACTCCAGTATTTCTGCCCAGAGAATCTCATGGACAGAGGAGTCTGACAGGCTACAGTCCATAGGGTCGAAAAAAGTTGTCCATGGCTGAAGTGACTTAGCATGTATATATGTAGGCTTTGCAAGATTAACATAAGTATTTGAAAACACTAACTCATGTGCTGACATTCTGATGCTTGTAATCTTGAAGTCAATCTATAAGAACAAGCAGGTGCCTGTAAATCGTTTGGTACAGTTTGGGTACAGATATGAACAGATAGGAAAGCTGAAGACCACCAACATATTGAATTAATTATACCTAGAGAAACCTCATTGGCTTCTGGACTCAGATCCTGCCAGTCTCCTAGTGTGTGCATGCATGCTAAGTCATTTCAGTTGTGTTTGACTCTTTGTGACTTTATGGAATGTAGTCCCCCAGGCTCCTCTGCCCTTGGGATTCTTCAGGCAAGAATACTGGAGTGGGTTGCCTTGCCCTCCTCCAGGGGATCTTCCCTACCCAGGGACTGAACCCACATCTCTTACCTCTCCTCATTGGCATGTGGGTTCTTTACCCCTAGCACCACTCCTAGACCTGATGCTAATTCTTATTTTTTTTTTTTAAACCATGCTGACTTTGACAGTATCCACCTCAGCTTTCTTTAAAAAATTATTGAAATATATATTGTTGATTTACAATGTTGTGTTCATTTCAGGTATAAAGTAAAGTGATTCAGTTGTACATCAGTTCAGTTTAGTCGCTCAGTCATGTCCGACTCTTTGCAACCACATGACTGCAGCATGCCAGGCCTCCCTGTCCATCACCAACTCCTGGAGTTTACACAAACTCATGTCCATTGAGTTGGTGATGCCATCCAACCATCTAGTCCTCTGTCGTCCCCTTCTCCTCCTGCCTTCCATCTTCCAGCATCAGGGTCTTTTTCAGTGAGTCAGTACTTTGCATCAGGTGGCCAAAGCATTGAAGTTTTAGCTTCAACATCAGTCCTTCCAATGAATATTCAGGACTAATTTCTTCAGGATGAACTGGTTGGATCTCCTTGCAGTCCAAGGGACTCTCAAGAGTCTTCTCCAACACCACAGTTCAAAAGCATCAATTCTTTGGTGGTCAACTTTCTTTACAGTCCAACTCTCATATATATACATGACTACTGGAGAAACCATAGCCTTGACTAGACGGACCTTTGTTGGCAAAGTAATGTCTCTGCTTTTTAGTATGCTCTTTTTTCTAAGGAGTAAGTTTCTTTTAATTTCATGACTACAGTCACCATCTGCAGTGATTTTAGAGCCCTAAAAAATAAAGTCTGTCACTGTTTCCAGTCTTTCCCTGTCTATCTGCCATGAAGTGATGGGACAGGATGCCATGATCTTCGTTTTCTGAATGTTGAGCTTTAAGCCAACTTTTTCACTCTCCTCTTTCACTTTCATCAAGCAGCTCTTTAGTTCTTCTTCACTTTTTACTATAAGGGTGGTGTCATCTGGTGGTCTTATCTGAGGTTATTGATATTTCTCCTGGCAATCTTGATTCCAGCTTGTGCTTCCTCCAGTCTAGTGTCTCTCATGATGTACTCTGCATAGAACTTAAATACAGCCTTGACGTAGTCCTTTCCCTATTTGGAACCAGTCTGTTGTTCCATGTCCAGTTCTAACTGTTGCTTCCTATCCTGCGTACACATTTCTCAGGAGGCAGGTCAGGTGGTCTGTTATTCCCATCTCTTTAAGAATTTTCCATAGTTTGTCGTGATCCACACAGTCAAAGGCATTGTCAATAAAGCAGAAATAGATGTTTTTCTGGAACTCCCTTGCTTTTTCAGTCATCCAGTGGATTTTGGCTATTTGATCTCTGGTTCCTCTGCCTTTTCTAAAACCAGCTTGAACATCTGGAAGTTCACAGTTCACGTACTGTTGAAGTCTGGCTTGGAGAATTTTGAGCATTACTTTATTAGAGTGTGAGATGAGTGCAATTGTATGATAGTTTGAGCATTCTTTGGCATTGCCTTTCTTTGGGATTGGAATGAAAACTGACCTTTTCCAGTCCTGTGGCCACTGCTGAGTTTTCCAGATTTGCTGGCATATTGAGGGCAGCACTTTCATAGCATCATGCACAAATCTGTTCTTTTTAGATTCTTTGCCATTATGGGTCATCACAAGTTATTGAGTATAGTTCCCTGGGCTATATAGTAAGTCCTTGTTGGTTATCTATTTTATAAATAATAGTCTGCATATTTTAACCCCCAAAACTCCTAATTAATTCCTCCACCTTATTTCTCCTGACTCTACTGTTCTAAGCCTCAGTGATGGAACTGTGTCCACTTGTACACATAAAGTACACCTTTCTTTCTCTCTAGTTCCAAAACCAACTGAACATAAAAGAACTACTGAACAGCTGAAGATACCAGTGTCAAAGGCATTTAACCTTCATCATTCTTCTGGCCGAAGTCTCTGATGCATAGACTTCAGAGTCACATTTACCTTTATCCCTAGGGGTCCAATTCCCAGGACATGGCTAATTAGTAATGTAGTTCCTTTCAGCCTGTCTCCTTTCTACCCCCTTTTAGAAGTACAAAAGTATTGCTTCTAAACACCCACCTACGAAATGGGGCTTTATTTTTCCACCTACAGACCTGTTTCTGAATAGTGACTTTTTTTTGCTTCCTAAATTTCCTGGACCATCAACCAGATTATAGCTGTGCTCTGCCTTCCTGCTGGGATCTAACACCTGCTCTCGAAAACTCCCTTTTGACTTTTGTCTGAATCCAAATTGAGTTTATCACATTCTTTGTACATGGCTCACAACCTCCTACACTCCTTCCCCTTTCAACTGCACTTTCTAGTTAAGCTCAAAGTAAATCTTAACTGTTAAATCTTAAGGATAATCTCCACACTTTATTCTACCCTAGTAGGGTCAGATTAAGGTCCAAATGGCTTCATCCTTTCCACTCTTGTGTTTGCCTGATCAGAGCTCCACGTCTCATACCCCAGTCCAATGCATGACATCTCCCAATACCCTATGTCTCCTTGCTTCCTCAGTCAATTCCATAGCACATTATGCATTATTCTAAGCTCTCTGCACTCTCTTCTTCTGCAGCCAGCTTGCTTATCATTGCAAAAAAATTTTAAAAAAAAGTCACAAGACTGCCAATATAATCAACTGCAGATTTCTTGTTACCCCTCAGGTAGGCTTCAGTGGTAAGGTTTGTATTCAATACAGGCTGTTTCATACTTTTTTCATTTCCTTCCAGCTTCTGTGAACAATTCTTCCCCATCTCTACCTCTTCCACTCCTCTATGCCTCCCTTACCACTTCTTGCCCTTACTCTCTTGGAAAATAAGGAAAAAAAAAAAAAAAAAAAAAAAAACCTCTTGCTAAGAAAACCGTGAGCCTTCAAGAGGAACTTCAGGAACTGCCTTTACTTGCTCCTACTTTTTCTCATAGTAAACTTTTTTTTTCTTTTATCAGCAGAAGAAAGTGCTTGCCACCATTCTGAAGCACAACTTTTACATTCTCCAATTTTCTTAACTATATTTATTCCTGTGGTCCTCTTTTATTTTCAGTCTGTGTCTTATTGGTCAGAAGAAAAGAAGAAATACTTTATTTCTTCCCCCCCAAAATCCCCTTGGACTCCTATAGAAACTCCTTTCTTCTCTTCCCATTAGAGGTAGAGTAGTTTTCACTCATTCTCTTTTACTTTAGCTCTCAGTTGCTGAAAAGTGTTTTTTTTTTTTTGTTGTTGTTGTTTTGCTATAATGTAGCCTGTGTACAAATAAGCATATGTTATTACTTAGAATAGTCACTTAGAATGACCGCACATGTACCCACCCAGTTTAAGAGATAGATCATGACCAGTATAAGTTGAATGGACTCCTAATAATGGCTTCATTTTACTCCATCCTTGAAATAATTGCTATCCTTAATGTTATGATAATTATTTTCTTGTTCCCTTTTTTTTAATGTTTCTAATATATTGTTTGTAGTAATGCAATACTTGCCACAACTCTTTTCCATCCCACCAGTAACCCCTCTAGTGTGGTTTGAGAGTCGCTGTGTTTACAACTGTCATAGCATTTAGCACATTTTCTTTCTGTCAGTTCCTGAGACTGTGAGCTCTTTTTATTTCTATTTTATTTGTTTACTCTCAGAATTTAATGCCCAAAACCTGTAGAAATTCAATAAACATTAGTTCAAACATTCGATGAAAGGAATTAGAGACACATATCTTTGTAGGTTCAAAGTTCCCATACTTAACATATTAAAACATTTAAGCAGATGAACACATTCTTAAGTGGAAAACTTTTCAATCACAAGGATTGAAACAAAAGCATGTTCTAGTTAAATTTCTCTTATAATCCCAGTACTGTCACTAATTGACTGCCACCTTGGGCCATTTATTTAACCTCTTGGTCTTCTGTTACCTAATCTATAAAGTGAAGTTGGACTAAATGATCTCCAAGGTCTTTTCCAGCTGTGAAATTCTATGATTGTCATCGATGATTGTATAAATAAAAAATTCAATTAACAAGAACATCTTAATCCCCAAGCATTATCACTAAATTGAGATTTTACTTTTTCAAAGAGCAATTATTTTTATACACAGTAGGAAATGAAAGTGTTCTCATATCTTCCTTTGCAGTCACAATCCAACTTCATCAACAGTCATTTTTGCATAATGTGAAGTGTTCTTCATAGTCATATATGTAGACTTCTCTTTCTTTGAAGTGACATCATTGAGAGATCTCTTCTTTATTTAACTGGTGAATTCATTACCTAGCAGAGGATTGATGTCACTTGTCTTACTTGAGTCCAGTGAAATATGCTAGGCTCTCCCCCACAAATCTAATTAGACTCTCTAGACTGTACCTGTTAGGTGACCAGCCTGGGCAAATTTTTTAGATCTTCAGCCATTGACCTTGGCCTTGGTGTGCTCCCAGACATTTCTAAACCCATTTCCTCCTACTAGCCTATCTTCATCTTTCTTTATCCTCTGTCCTGACCTCCCTCCTGTTTCTCTGTTTTCCCTCCTATGCCCTAGAGAGACATCTGCATAACATTTCCAGACTGGCCCATGTAGGACTTCCTTCTATAAACCTTTTCCCTGAGAGAAACTCTTCAACCACTAAGTTATTGCTACAAGATCAGAATCTGAACATGAAATAATGTACTCACAATCATAAAATAACTTAAATTTGAAAAATAGCCATGGTCTCTGTAAATTCTTATCAGCTTTATTGTGGTATAAATGACATACACTAAAGTTTATATATGTGAAATATACATTTTGGAAAGTTTCATTCTATAATCTCATAACCTTTTGTAATTTAAGTTATACACCCTCTCCACACTCTTCTTGCTGTTTCCCTCCTATTTTCATGTGCCACTCATCTGATGTCTCTATAGATTATATTGCAATTTCTAGAGTTTTATGTGAGGCTTCTCTGGTGGCTCAGTGTTAAAGACTCCTCTTGCAAAGCAGGAGACTCAGGTTCAATCCCTGGGTGGCGACGATCCCATGGAGGAGGAAAAGGCAACCCACTCCATTATTCTTGCCTGGGAAATACCATGAAGAGAGGGGCCTGTGGGGCTATAGTCCCATGTTGTTGCAAAGAGTAAAACACGACTTAGGGACTAAACAGCAACAACAACAAAAGAGTTACATAAATAGATTGATAGAATATACATGAATGTTTTTGCCTGGTTTCTTTTACTTCATATTATTTTGAGATTCATCCATATTGTTGTATGTATTAATAAGTTGTTCATTCCTGTTTTCTGATGAGTAGTATTCATTTGTATGGAATCACCACAATTTATTTATATATTGGGCTATTGATGGATATTTAAGTTGCTTCCAGTTTGGGGCTATTAGAAATAAAGTTTATGGGAACATTTATATTGAGATCTTTGAATCAACATATACTTTTGTTTATTTTGAGGAGATGCCAGGAGTAGTATGTATGGATCATATAGTAAATATTTTAAGAAACTATCAAACTGCTTTTCAGGGTGGATGTACCACCTTACCAGCAGAAATGTATGAGAATTCCAGTTCTTTCACATCCTGCCAATACCTGGTATAGTCAGTTTCTTTTAATTATAACTTTTAATAGATGTGGAATAGTACTTCATATATACTTGTTATTTGGAGTATATATAAAACACTCTAACTTCAGTAATAAAAGGCAAATAACCCAAAAGTGCAAAAAATGATGTTCAGCATTATTAGGTCTTCGTGGTAGTGGTGGTGGTTTAGTCGCTAAGTCATGTCTGAATCTTGCGACCCTGTGGACTGTAGCCTGCCAGGTTCCTCTGTCCATGGGATTTTAGGAAATACAAATTATTTTAGATATTTTTATTCACATCAAGAGTCCTATCCTGGAGCATCTTTGTCACTCCACTTTATCTCTATAATTACCACAAAAAAGAAAATTACAGACGAATATCAGTTAAACACAGATGTAAAACCCCTCAACAAAATACTAGGAATTGAGTCAAAAAAAAATACATCAAAAGGATCATATACCAATGTCAAGTGAGATTCACTCCATGTATATGCGGATGGTTCAGTATCTGAAAATCAGTGTGATATACCACATTAACAAATTGAAGAATAAAAATGCAATGATCATCTCAGTAGATGCAGAAAAAGCTGTTAGTAAAATTCAACAATCATTTATAAGTTGTCCATAAAGCGAGTATAGAGGGAATATACCTCAAAATAATGGACATATGTGATAAACCTACAGCTAATATCATACTCAACAGTTAAAAGCTTAAAACATTTCCTGTAAGACCAGAAATAAGATGGTAATGACCATTCCCACAACTTTTATTCAACATAGTATGGAAGTCCTAGCCATAGCAAACAAGAAAGGGAAGCCAAACTAGAAAAAAGGAAGAAATGAAACTGTCACTACTTGCAGATGACATGATATTATATGTAGACAATCTTAAAGACACCACCAAAAAGTGATTAGAACTAATAAATCAATTCAATAAAGTGGTAGGATGTAAAATTAAAATTCAGAAATCTTTTGCACTTCTATATATTAGCAACAAACTATTAAAGAAGTTAAGAAAATAATCCCAGTTATAATTGCATAAAAAATAATAAAATACATAGCAGTAAATCTAAGGCAGTAAAAGATCTGTAAAAGGGAAGCTATCAGACACTCATGAAAAAAAATTGAAGAGGACACAAACAAATAAGAAGATACACTGTGCTCATGGGCTAAAAGAATTAGTAGAATCTGCCTGCCAAGCAGGAGATGCAGGTTCAATCTCTGGGTCAGGAATATTCCCTGGAGAAAAAAATGGCAACCCAGTGCAGTATTCGTGCCTGGGGTATCCTGCGGACAGAGGAGCCTGGTGGGCTACAGCCCATGGAGGCATGAGAGTTAGACACAACTTAGCAACTAAACAACAATGACCATACAACTCAAGGCAGTCTACAAATTCAGTGCAATCCCTATCAAAGTATCCATGACATTTTTCACAGAACTATAACAAATCTAAAGTTTATATGGAAACACAAAAGACCCTGAGTAAATTAAGCAATCTTGAGAAAGAAAACAAAGCTGAAGGTATCATACTAACTGATTTTAAACTATACTACAAAACTAGACTAATCAAAACAGTGTGATAGTGGCACAAAAGCAGACATAGATCAACGCAGCAGAATAGAGAGCCCAGAAGTAAACCCACACTTACATGGGCAATTAATCTATGATAAAGGAAGCAAGACTATATAACTGGGGAGAAAGACAGCCTCTTCAATTAATGCTGTTGGGAAAAGTGGACAGCTGTATATAAAAAAATCAGTATAAACTGCTTCCTTCAACTGTATATAAAAGTAAAATGGATTAAAGATTTGAATGTAAGACCTGAAACCATAAAACTTCTAGAAGAAAAAGATAGGCCATATGCTCTTTAAAATTAGCCTGAGCAATATTTTCTTCTAATGTCTCCTCAGGCAAGGGAAAAAATGCAAAAAGAAACAATTGAGACTATAACAATCTATAAACCTTCTCACAGCAAGGGGGTTCAGGATTGGAAACATGTGTACATCCGTGGTGGATTCATGCTGGTGTATGGCAAAATCAATACAATGTTGTAAAGTAAAAAAAAAATAATAATAAAAAAAGAAAAATATTTTTTAAAAAGGAAATTATCAATAAAACATAAAAGCAGCCTGCCAAATGGGAGAAGATATTTGCAAATGGTATGTTTGATAATGGATTAATAGCCAAAATATGCAAAGAACTGATATAACTCAGTATCAAAGAATTAAACTAATGGAAAATGTGACAGAGGACCTGAATAGATACTTTTTTAAAGAAGACGTACAGATGGCCAACACACATATGAAAAGATGCTCAAGAGGATGCAAACTGAAAGAAGCCAGAATGAGATACTACTTTACTCCTCTTAAAATGGCTGTTATCAGATAGATAGCAAATAACAAGTGTTGCTGGGATATGAAGAAAAGGGAACCTTTGTGCACTGTTGGTGGGAATGTAAACTGGTGCTACTCCTGTGGAAAACAGTAGGGAGAGTTCTCAAAAAATTAAAGATAGAACTTCCATAAGATGCAGAAATTTTACTCTTGAGGATTTTTCTGAGATCAGCAAAAACACTAATTCAAATAGGTATATGAAACCCTGTATTCATTGCAGCATTATTTACAGTTGCCTTAGTACAGGAACAACTTAAGTGTCCTTCAGTAGATTAAAAGATATACTGTGGCATGCACAAACCCACATACACTCACAATGGAATATTATATTGCTTAGCTGTTAAAAAAAATCATGGATGTTTGCAACAACATGGATGAACCTAGATGGTATCCTAAGTGAAGTACACACACACACACACAAATGAAGAAACATAAAACAGAAACAGAGTCATCAACACAGAGAACAAACAAGTGGTTGCTTGAGGAAAGGGAACAAAAGTCATTGAGTGAAACAAGTGATAGAGATCAAGAGGTACAAACTTAAAATTAACAAATGTGTCGATAAAATGTACACACTGGGAAATATAGTCAATAATGTAATAGCTTTGTATTGATGACATATGGACTTGAAAAATGATATTGATCATTTTGTGATGTATAGAAACACTGAATCACTGTGTTGTGTACCAGGAACTCACATGGTTTTGCAGATCAATCATGCTTTAAAAAAACCCTGGCTTATTATTTTTCCTCTGATCTTTTGTTGTTAGTGTATAGGAATGCAAGATATTTCTGTGTATTAATTTTATATCCTGTGACTTTACTAAATTCATTGATGAGCTCTAGTAGTGTTCTGGTGGCATCTTTAGGATTTTCTGTGTGTTGTGTCATGTCATCTGCAAATAGTGACGGTTTTATTTCTTCTTTGACATTTTGGATTCATTTTATTTCTTTTTTTTCTCTGATTACTGTGGCTAGGACTTCTAAAACTATGTTGAATAAGAGTGGCAAGAGTGGGCACCTTTGTCTTATTCGTGATTTTGGAGAAAATGCTTTCAGTTTTTTACCATTGAGAATAATGTTTGCTGTGGGTTTGTCATATATGGCCTTTATTATGTTGAGAGAGATTCCCTCTATGCTCACTTTCTGGAGAGTTTTTTTTTATTATAAATATGTCTTGAATTTTATCTAATGCTTTTTCTGCATCTATTGAGATGATCATATGGTTTTTATTCTTCAGTTTGTTAATATAGTATATCACATTGATTGATTTACATGCACTGAAGAATCCTTGCATCCCTGGGATAAATTCTACTTCATCATGGTGTATGATCCTTTTAATGTGCTGTCAGATTCACTTTGCTAGTATTTTGATGAGGTTTTTTTGTATCTATGTTAATTAATGATACTGGCCTATAATGTTGCTTTTTTGTGATATCTTTGTCTGGTTTCGGTCTCAGGGTGATGGTGGCCTCACAGAGAGTTTGGGAGTATTCCTTCCTCTGCAAATTTTTTGAAGAGTTTGAGAAGGCCAGGTGATAGCTCTTCTCTAACTGTCTGATAGAATTTGCCTGTGGAGCCATCTGGTCCTGGACTTTTTTTTTGTTGGGAGATTTTTAATCACAGTTCCAATTTCATTAGTTGTGATTGGTCTGTTCATATTTTCCTTGTCTTCCTGGTTCAGTTTTGGAAGGTTGGACTAGAGACTGTCATATGGAGTGAAATAAGTCAGAAAAAGGAAAACAAATATTGTATATTAACACATATATGTGGAATGTGAAAAAATTGGTATAGACAATCTTATTTAAAAGCAGAAATAGAGACACATAGAGAAGAAGCATATGGATATAGGGGGGTGGGGAAGAAGTGGGTGTGAAATATTGGGAGGTGAAGATTCACACATAGATATATACATACACTATTGATACTATGTGTAAAATAGATAACTAATGAGAACCTACTGCATAGCACAGAAAACTCTATTCATTGCTCTGTGGTGACCTTAATGGGAAGGATATTCAAAAAAGAGGGGACATATGTATAAATGTAGCTGATTCACTTTGCTGTACAGTAAAAACTAACACATTATAAAACAGCTATACTGTAATAGAAATTGAAAAAAAAAACAGGAAAACAAACACCCTCACATAAAAAGAAATCAAATTTGTGATTACTAGAAGTAAGGTTGAGGGGAGGGGCAATTGGATGAAGTGGATTGAAAGGTATACATTTTCAGTTATAAAATAAATAGGTACTAGAGATATGTACAACATGATTAATATAATTTATGCTGCTGTATGTTATATATAATAGCTAATAAGAGAGGAAATCCTGATTTTTCATCACAAGGAAATTCTTTTTCTCTTTAATTTTGTATCTATATGAGATAATGTTCACTAAAGTTATTGTGGTAATCATTTCATGATATATGTAAGTCAGATCATTATGCTGTAATCCTTAAAACTTGTACAGTGCTGTATGTCAATTATATCTCAATAAAATAGGAAAAAGTCAATTAACATGATTGGATATAGTTAATATCATATTCTATATGCAGATTGATCCTATTTTTACTCTAATGTAATGTGGAAGAATATAGAATAAGTATTGTGTTTCAGAATATATCTTTATTATAGATTATCAAGGATGAAATTTCTGGCATTTCATTATTTTTTCAAACATATTACCATGTACATAACTTCACAACCACATAAAATGTTAACTTTTAAAAAAATTTGCAAATAAATTTATTGAAAAATTGATGTTTATTTTAAGTAAGATATCTTTAATTATTTTTGACATTCAGCCTTTTTAAAGTATATTTATTACATGAAATTTGTTTTTCATGAATTCTCTCATATTCTTTATTCATTTATTTATTGTCTCAAATTTTTCCTTAATTGCTTGACTGAACTCTATTAAATTCACTAACCCTTTCTCTATTGCAAATATTTTTTCCATTTATCTTTTAATAAATATGATACTTTAAACATTCAGTTTTATATTTTTATTTTGTCTATATATTAACTGTATCCTTCATAATTTCTTCAATGACTTTAAAAGTAGAAAGTTTTAATCATATTTTCTATTTCTTATGGCTTGATATATTATATTTAAAATTATTAATCTATACTGTATTTTGGTATGTATTATAAAGAAAAACTCTTAGTTGATACTTTTAAATTAGCTTGCCATTTGTTCAAAATAATTGGTCAATTGATCTATTCTTTCTCCATCATTTCGATATTTTCTTTATCATATATTCCTTCTGTAAACTAATTCCTTTATGTAAGTTCCCCCCATAATTGTTTGATTTCTGCTTGTATGTTCATGAACAGTATAATTTATTTTTAACTAGGATAAGATCTCTTTCGAGTTTTTATTAAAATTATTAGTTTACTATAGTTTGGAAACAATTATACATCTATACGCTTTGTATTTTGCTTTTAAAATAGTGTGTAAACTTTAATATATACAAATATTATGGCTTTCAGAAAGTTTATAGTAGATTTCATGTGGATCTCATTTGTTCATTTTCCTTCTGAGTACCTTGTATTTGAGTACTAGTATTCAAAAGCAGAGACATTACTTTGCCGACTAAGGTCCGTCTAGTCAAGGCTATGGTTTTTCCAGCAGTCATGTATGAATGTGAGAGTTGGACTATGAAGAAGGCTGAGCACCAAAGAATTGATGCTTTTGAACTGTGGTGTTGGAGAAGACTCTTGAGGGTCCCTTGGACTGCAAGGAGATCCAGCCAGTCCATTCTGAAGGAGATCAGCCCTGAGATTTCTTTGGAAGGAATGATGCTAAAGCTGAAACTCCAGTACTTTGGCCACTTCATGCAAAGAGTTGACTCATTGGAAAAGACTTTGATGCTGGGAGGGATTGGGCGCAGGAGGAGAAGGGGACGACAGAGGATGAGATGACTGGATGGCATCACTGACTTGATGGACATGAGTCTGAGTGAATTCCGGGAGTTGGTGATGGACAGGGAGGCCTGGTGTGCTGCAATTCATGGGGTTGCAAAGAGTCGGGCACGACTGAACGACTGAACTGAACAAGGTTTACTCAAAATTGCCTAAAATATCAGAATTATTACTTGATCAGATAGTGATTCTCTAAATATATGTGAGGATAATAAGAATTACAGCATTTCAGAATGTCAAATATGTTCCCCAGATTACCATTTCCTTCAGAAACTGAGTCATTATTTTTAATCAAATCTATAAGATGGTTAGATAAATCAATTGATGGATGATTTCTGTTAGCAAAAATCTATCGATTTCCTCTCTATAAGGCAGAGTTATGAGCACCTACTCTGCCCCACAGCTATAATTTTGTAACATTTGCTTGAGAATAAGAAACATGTCTCAACCTTTGAGAATACACCTTTGGCAAGTCATTTCACCTCTCTGCATCAGTATGTCATTGAATAGCATGTATCTCTTTATGTAAGGAATGTGTGGTATTCTTGGCTGGCAGTCAGTACTTTTGTGAATTTGAGCAAATTATTTTCCCCAGTTTTCTTACCTCTTTGTTTATAAAGATTTTAAGATAGGCTATCTGTACTATCTTTTTCACTCAAGCATCCTGTCATTTTGTGCAAGCTTTGTGTATAAATCAGATATACATATGTGGAAATATATAATAATAAACTCAAGAGAAAATGCGGTATGGTGGAAATACCAGAAGTTTGGCCTCAGATAATTCTATATTAAAATTTTGGTGTTGCCTTACTGTGAGACATTAGGTAAATTATTTGAACTATACAAGCCCAAGTTACATCAATGTCAATAGGAAATACTAAAATTCATCATCTGTCATGGCTGTGATGAGAACTAGGTAATAAAGTCTTGTACCATGTGAATTTATATCTTTTAGACTACCAGCAGGAAACAGATGGCACACGTGAAATAGATTAATTCTAGAATGATTTATTTATAGTGATACTAATTATAAAGGTGTAGGTATATGGTAATCACAAAGATTGTTGCAGTTATCTTAGATATATTAGCAGACAAACTATTACCATGCTTAGGTCCAGGAGGAACAGGGGAAAAAGTTTGGGGAGCATGAGGGATACTGTCATATATCATCTTGTCTGAGAAAAAATCAATGACCATTTGTGGAGGGACACAGCCTAAGACAGAAATAACCTCATTTAAAAAGTACAATGTTGTTTAACTGACTAATCTGATCTGGTCTCCAGAGTGAAGGGTGTGAAAGTTGCTCAGTCATGTCCGACTCTTTGTGACCTCAGGAATTCTCCAGGCCAGAATACTGGAGTGGGTGGCCTTTCCCTTCTCCAGGAGATCTTCCCAGCCCAGCGATTGAACCCAGGTCTCCTGAATTGCAGGCAGATTCTTTACCAACTGAGCTATCAGGGAAGCCCTAATAGCTCTTCTAGGCTATTTTCACACTACATCATGAGAAACGATGGGCTGGAAGAAGCACAAGCTGGAATCAAGGTTGCTGGGAGAAATATCAGTAACCTCAGATATGCAGATGACACCACCCTTATGGCAGAAACTGAAAAGGAACTAAAAAGCCTCTTGATGAAAGTGAAAGAGGAGAGTGAAAAAGTTGGCTTAAAGCTCAACATTCAGAAAACTAAGATCTGGTCCCATCACTTCATGGGAAATGGATGGGGAAACAGTGTCAGACTTTGGGCTCCAAAACCACTGCAGATGGTGACTGCAGCCATGAAATTAAAAGACACTTACTCCTTGGAAGAAAAGTTATGACCAATCTAGATAGCATATTCAAAAGCAGAGACATTACTTTGCCAACAAAGGTCTGTCTAGTCAAGGCTATGGTTTTTCCATTGGTCATGTATGGATGTGAGAGTTGGACTGTGAAGAAAGTTGAGCACTGAAGAATTGATGCTTTTGAACTGTGGTGTTGGAGAAGACTCTTGAGAGTCCCTAGGACTGCAAGGAGATCCAACCAGTGCATTCTAAAGGACATCAGTCCTGGGTGTTCTTTGGAAGGAATGATGCTAAAGCTGAAACTCCAGGGCTTTGGCCACCTCATGTGAAGAGTTGACTCACTGGAAAAAACTCTGATGCTGGGAGGGGTTGGGGGCAGGAGGAGAAGGGGACGATAGAGGATGATATGGCTGGACGGCATCACCAACTCGATGGACATGACTTTGAGTGAACTCCAGGAGTTGGTGATGGACAGGGAGGCCTGGCCTGCTGCAATTCATGGGGTCGCAAAGAGTCGGATACAACTGAGCTACTGAACTGAACTGAATAGGTCTCCAGAGATTTAACTCTTAAAGGAGCTGCATTGGATTTTCATATAAACATATACAGAGAAGCCTTTTCATATTGAAACTTAATGCTGTTAGCAACTTTTCTGGAGTAACTGAGCCCATAAGCCAAAGAAAGATTTTGTACAATTTACAGTGTAGTCTGGTAAGATCTATAATAGGCATTACAGAAGTTCTGATATTTCCAAACTCCCTCACAGAAGACTTGTAATATTCTTTCAACCATGTGACATGGTCCAATCTGGGTTCTGATCTTTCTGTCCCAAGTTTCTCTTGCCCAAATCTGCCTGACCTAGCTTCGGGCTTCTTAATATAACAGTCATTTGTCTTTTTCTGTTTTTCTTCTTCAGTGTATAATCTTTAAGTACTGAATTTTTATCAGTTAACTTCTTTAGAAAGCTGTGCTTCCCCTTAATATGTTTTGAAAACTGCTGTCTAGGAGTAGTTTCCAGCTGTTCTCTGCCCTTCTATTCTGATACCTCTCTGTCTCTGCCCTTCTATTCTGAGAACTCTGTGTCTACTGGCATCTGCTTTCTCTTTGCAGAATTAGTGTTTTTGGTGATGCAAGAAGGGTTTTTAAGCCCCTTGTTTTTAAGAGTTACTTCCTTCTTGGAAGCAGAACTGATTCTCCTGTTGCAGGGAAATGTGGATTTTGTGACGCTTCCTTGGGTAGCAATAGCTGAAAACGCTTTTCTTTAATTACTTCCTGTCCTACCTGTCAATAAATTAACAAGGGTGGATGGTATGATGAAAAGTGTGCTGGGATAGAAATTTCAATCCTGGGCTCTTATTGGTTAGTCCACATTCTAGCCATGCAATTTGGAAAAATTACTTAAATTTTTTGATCCTCATCTTTCTTTACTCTCATTTATAAAAATGAAATAATACACCATTATACTTATCTCAAATGATTTTTATCAGGCTCGAATGTAATAATGTATGTGGTGTGATTTACAAGCTATAAAGTGGAAGGGATTATTACTATTTGGAAAAATGCTTATTCTTGAGCCTTTGGAAAACAACACAACATGTTATGTAAATTAGTATCTGTTGTGTATTCATATTTTCCCACCTGGCTAGCCAAATGAAAAAGACATTTATTTCTCATGGAAATCTCAAGAGATATTAACTAATCTTCCTTCAGTATATTCAATATAATTCTAAGAATTAATAACATTTGGAGTGATTACAGTTACAAATCTGCAGAAATCAAATCATAATCATGTTCATTTTATACAGATAAAGCTTCGAGGAGTAAAGTGTGTACCCTTGCTATTCATGACTTGCTTGAATAGTTTTCAAGCCTTCATATAATTTTTCCTTGAGTTATAAAGCTTCAGAATTACTATGTTGACTTGAAAAAGGAAATTGTATGACCTTCATTAAAGGCGATGACTATTATTAATTTATTAATGCTGGAATTACTTTATACTGCTCATATGAATCAGCCTACTGTATAGTTGTTTCGATCTTTAAATGTTTATGTGATTTAAAATTTTATTAGGGCATGTTATTTTGGTTATATTTCTTCTGTTATAACCCAAATCATAATAATTATATTATTATTGCTTAATATTATATCTTTATTATTACTAATTAGATTCTATACTATTTTTCAATGTGTGGCAAAGAGGATTTTAGAAAGGAAAATAAGGATATTAAATCAATACTTCAAAATGCTAACATTTCTTCCACTGTTTTAGAATTTTGAAGTAATTGTCTCATTTTATTTTCTCTATTTCATTCAGAGCACTTAAATATATTTGTGACTCTTTGCACTTTTTCTCTTAATCACACTTTTTGTTGTTTTATTGCTGCCATATGCTTTTTTGAATATTTGATGGCATTCATTGAGTGCTTACTATATGTCTGGTAGTTGACTCCATGAAGTTAGTGTAAGAAGTCCAGTAAGGTGATTTCTGTTAAGGAGATCCCCTTGCAATAGAGAGAGCAGATAAAACACATACTCAAATACCAAATAATTAAACAAGACACATTCATCTGATAAGTGCTTATAATAATAAAACTGAAATTTGGGATCAGGATTGTCTGAGGTAGAAACAGAAAGGAGAGCTGCTTTAAATTAAATGGGCAAGAAAGATCTCATACAAGAGGTAATATTTGAGCTGGGATCTTAATTATTAGAAAGGACTAAGTTTTGAAGTTGAGAAAGGAAATTTTATGTAGAATATGTAAAGGTCCTGATGAGAGAATGAGCTTAGCAAGGAGGGTCTATTTAGTTGGAGGACGGTGAATGGTTAGATAGGCACAGAGAAGTCAAATGAAGGCAGTAAATTGTGGGCTTAAGACATAGAGTTTAGATTTTATTGTAATTGTGACAGGAAGCCATTGGAGAGATCTAAGCATAGGATTGGCATGATTTCATTTACATTTTTGAAAATTTGCCTGACCATCATGTAGAAAATGAGCCATGTGGAAAACCATGATGGAAATAGGGAAATTGGTTTGGAAGCTATTACAGTAATCCTGGTGAGAGAAGATGGTAATGATCAAAGTTGTCAGGGTTCAATGGGAATGGTCAGATTTGCCATGTATGTGAGAAGTATAGCCACTGGATCTTTCTGGTGGATTGTATGTGAGAAGTGATGAAAGAGACAAACTAATTTTACCTTTTATAACTTTATATTGCCTAAGAATCATTGACCATGACTCAGGAAATCTAAAAGAAATGGTTTGGGGGTAGGGTAAGTTTGAGGCTGAGCTTGAGTCAAGATTCCTGTTATGAACTCATTAATTCTGAGATGCCTATAGGGCACCCAGGTAGAGTTACTGATTAGCCATACATTATTCAAGAATATAGATTATCCATCCTAAAGATAGAGATCAAGTTTGTTCAGTAATCATTAGAAATAGAATTAATATTCAGAATAGTCAAATTTATTCTTCCATGGGAAGATAACATTTTTTTAACTTTAAAATTCATTTTATTGAAATATGGGTAACTTACAATGCTGTGTTAATTTCTGCTGTGCAGCAAAGTGATACATATATGTATTTGAACTAGAGAAAGGACATTTTATGTAGAATATGTGAAAGTCATGATGAGACCTTCAGTTATACATATTGTATTCTTTTTCATATTTTTCCATTATGGTTTGTTATAGGATATTAAATATAGTCCCCTGTACTGTATAGTAATTTCTTGTTGTTTATCCATTCTATATGTAATAGTTTATATCTGTTAACCCCAAACTTCCAATCCATTCCATCTCCAACCTTCTCCCTTGGCAACCATAAGTCTGTCCTCTATTATCTGTTAGTCGTCTGTTTCTGTTTCATAGATAAGTTCATTTATGTCATATTTTAGATTCCACATTTGTGATATCATATGCTATTTGTCTTTGCTTTCTGACTTATTTCACTTAGTATGATACTCTCTAGGTCCATCCATGTTGGTGCAAATGGCATTATTTTATTCTTTTCTATGGCTGATTAGTATTCCATTGTGTGTGTGTATATATATACACACACACATCTTCTTTATCCATCTGCCAATGGACATTTGGTTGTTTCCATCTCTTGGCTGCTGTAAAAAGTGCTGTTATGAACATAGGGGACAATGAGTCTTTTTGAATTATAGTTTCATCTGAATATATACCCAGGAGGGGATTGCTGGATCATATGACAAGTATATTTTTGGTTAGTTCTTTTTTCTTTTTTTTTGAAGAACCTCCAACATGTTTTCAATAGTGTTTGCACCAATTTACATTCCTACCAACAGTGTAGGAAGGTTCCTTTTTTCCACACCCTCTCCAGCATTTGTTATTTGTAGACTTTTTAATGATAGCCATTCTGAGCAGTGTAAAAAGAAACCTCATTGTAGTTTTGATTCACATCTCTCTAAAAATTAGTGATAATGAAAATGTTTTCTTGTGCCTTTTGGGCATCTGTATGTTTTCTTGGGAGAAATGTCTGTTTAACCCGATCTTTTCTGTTTCGACTGGATTATTGTTTTTGTTGTTGTTTTTATTAAGTTGTATGAGATGTTCATATGTTTTGGGAATTAAGTCCTTGTCAGTCACATCATTTGCAAATACTTTTTTCCCAGCCTATAGGTTATCTTTTCATTTCCTTTGTTATACAAAGGCTTACAAATTTGGTTTATAAGACCTAAGAAAATATTGGTATGATTTATGTCAGAGAACATTTTCCCTATATTCTCTTCTAGAAGTTTTATGATGTTATGTCTTATATGTAAGTCTTTCAGTCATTTTGAGTTTATTTTTGTGCATGGTGTGAGGGTGTATTCTAACTTCATTTATTTACAAGCAGCTGTCAACATTCCCAGCACCAGTTGCTGAAAAGACTCTTTTCCCCATTGTATATTCTTGTCTCTTTCGTCGAAGATTATTTGAGTGTAGGTGTGTGGATTTTTCCAGTGAGTCAACTCTTTGCATGAGGTGGCCAAAGTACTGGAGTTTCAGCTTTAACATCGTTCCTTCCAAAGAAATCCCAGGGCTGATCTCCTTCAGAATGGATTGGTTGGATCTCCTTGCAGTCCAAGGGACTCTTAAGAGTCTTCTCCAACACCACAGTTCAAAAGCATCAATTCTTCAGTGCTCAGCCTTCTTCACAGTCCAACTCTCACATCCATACATGACTACTGGAAAAACCATAGCCTTGACTAGATGGACCTTAGTTGGCAAAGTAATGTCTCTGCTTTTCAATATGCTATCTAGGTTGGTCATAACTTTTCTTCCAAGGAGTAAGCGTCTTTTAATTTCATGGCTGCAATCACCATCTGCAGTGATTTTGGAGCCCCCAAAAATAAAGTCTGACACTATTTCCACTGTTTCCCCACCTATTTCCCATGAAGTGATGGGACCGGATGCCATGATCTTCATTTTCTGAATGTTGAGCTTTAAGCCAACTTTTTCACTCTCCTCTTTCACTTTCATCAAGAGGCTTTTTAGTTCTTCAGTTTCTGCCATAAGGGTGGTGTCATCTGCATATCTGAGGTTATTGATATTTCTCCCAGGAATCTTGATTCCAGCTTGTGTTTCTTCCATCCCAGCGTTTCTCATGATGTACTCGGCATATAAGTTAAATAAGCAGGGTGACAATATACAGCCTTGACGGACTCCTTTTCCTATTTGAAACCAGTCTGTTGTTCCATGTCCAGTTCTAACTGTTGCTTCCTGACTTGCATACAGATGACTCGATGGATGTGAGTCTGAGTGATCTCCTGGAGCTGATGATGGACAGGGAGGCCTGGCGTGCTGCGATTCATGGAGTTGCAAAGAGTCGGACACGATTGAGCGAGTGAACTGAACTGTGTGGATTTTTTAACTTTTTCTTTGTATTGGGGTATAGCCAATTAACAGTTGTGATAGTTTCAAAGGAATAGCAAAGAGATTTAGTCATACATGTACATGTATCCATTCTCCCTGCCAAACTCCTCTCCCATGCAGCCTACCACATAACATTGAGTGAAGTTCCTTGTACTACACTGTAGGTCCTTGTTTGTTATGAATTTTATACATAGCAGTGTGTATACATCCATGCCAAACTTCCTAACTATCGTTACTCCCTGGCAACCATAATTTTGGTCTCTAAGTTTATGAGTCTCTTTCTGTTCTGTTAGTAAGTTCATTTGTATCATTACTTTTTAGATTACACATATGAGGGATGTCTTACTATATTTCTCCCTCTGTGACTTACTTCACTCAGTGTGACAATCTCTGTGTCCATCCATGTTGCTGCAAGTGGTATTATTTCATTCTTTTTTAATGGCTGAATAATATTCCATTGTGTATATGTACCACATTTTCTTTATCTTTTCCTCTGTTAATGGACATTTAGGTTGCTTCCATGTCTTGACTATTGTAAATAGTACTCAATTGAACATTGGGGTGCCCATATCCTTTCAGATCATGTTTTTTTTTTTTTCAAATATATGCTGAGGAGTGGGACCTATGGTAACTCTGTTTTTAGTTTATTAAGGAACCTCTATACTGTTCTCCAACGTGGCTGTACCAATTTATTAATACATTTCTACCAACAGTAAAGAAAGGTTCCCTTTTCTCCACACCCTCTCCAGCATTTATTGTTTGTGGATTTTTTGATGATAGCCATTCTGGCTGGTGTGAAGTGATAATCTTATTGCAGTTTTGATTTGCATTTCTCTAATAATTAGAGATATTGAATATTTTTAAATGTGCCTCTTGGCCATCTGTATGTTGTCTTTGGAGAAATGTCTATTTAGGTCTTCTACCTATTTGTTGATTGGCTTATTTGTTTTGATTCTGTTAAAGATCAAGCTGCTGCTACTGCTAAGTTACTTCAGTTGTGTCCGACTCTGTGTGACCCCACAGATGGCAGCCCACCAGGCTCCTCCATCCCTGGGATTCTCCAGGCAAGAACACAAGAGCTGCATATAAATTTTAGAGACTAACACCATGTGGGTCATTTGCAAATATTTTCTCCCAATCTGTGGGTAGTCTTTAAGCTTCATTTATTGTTTCCTTTGCTGTACAAAAGTTTTTGAGTTTAAGTAGGTCACATTTGTTTATTTTTGTTTTTATTTCCATTACTCTGGGATATGGATTGAAAAGATATTGCTGCTATTTACGTCAGAGTGTTCAGCCTATGTTTTCCTCTAGGAGTTTTATAGTATCTGGTCTCACATTTAGGTCTTTAATCCGTTTTGAGCTTATTTTTTTTGTGTGGTGTTAAAGAATGATCTTTAACAAACAAAACACATTTCATTTTTTTTTCCATGTAGCTATCCACTTTTCCCAGCACCATTTGTTGAAGAGACTAGTCTTTCCAACATTGTGTAGTCTTGCCTCCTTTGTCATACATTAATTGACTATAGGTGCTTGGGTTTATTTCTGGGCTTTGTAGCCTGTTCCTTTGATCTATATCTCTATTTTAGTGCTAGTACCATACTGTTTTAATGGTAGTAGCTTTCTAGTATAGTCTGAAGTCTGTACTATATATAGTCTGGTTCGTCTAACTCTGTTTTTCTTTCTCAAAATTGCTTTGTCTATTTTGGGTCTTTTGTGTCTCCACACAAATTTTGAGACATTTTATTCTAGTTCTGTGAAAAGTGCCATTGGTAACTTGATAGGGATTGCAATGAATCAGTAGATTGCCTATAGTCATTTTGACAATATTGATTCTTCTAATCCAAGGACATGGTATATATTTCCATATGTTTGTATCTTCTTCAATTTCTTTCATCAGCATCTTGTAGTTTTCAGTGTTAAATCTTTTGTCTGCTTTCAGTTCAGTTCAGTTCAGTTCAGTTGCTCAGTTGTGTCCAACTCTTTGTGACCCCATGAATCGCAGCACGCCAGGCCTCCCTGTCCATCACCAAATCCTGGAGTTCACTCAGACTCACGACCATCGAGTCAGTGATGCCATCCAGCCATCTCATCCTCTGTTGTCCCCTTCTCCTCCTGCCCCCTATCCCTCCCAGCATCAGAGTCTTTTCCAATGAGTCAACTCTTTGCATGATGTGGCCAAAGTACTGGAGTTTCAGCTTTAGCATCATTCCTTCCAAAGAAATCCCAGGGCTGCTCCATCAGAATGGACTGGTTGAATCTCTCCTTGCAGTCCAAGGGACTCTCAAGAGTCTTCTCCAACACCACAGTTCAAAAGCATCAATTCTTCGGTGCTCAGCCTTCTTCATAGTCCAACTCTCACATCCATACATGACCACAGGAAAAACCATAGCTTTGACTAGACAGACCTTAGTTGGCAAAGTAATGTCTCTGATTTTGAATATGCTATCTAGGTTGGTCATAACTTTTCTTCCAAGGAAAAGTTTGTCTGCTTAGGTAGGTTTATTCTTAGGTATTTTTTTCTTTTTGATGTGATGGTAAATGGAATTGTTTGTTGAGTTTCTCTTTCTGATCTTTTGTTGTTAATGTATAAAAATGCAACAGCTTTCTGTATATTAATTTTGTAACCTACAACTTTACCAAATTCATTGATGAGTTTTAGTAGTGTTCTTGTAATATCTTTAGTATTTCTAAAGATGTATGTATAGTATCATGTTATCTGCAAATAGTGACAGTTTAACTTCTTTCTTTCCAATTTAGATTCCCTATACTTCTTTTTCTTTTCTGATTGCTTTAGCTAGGGTTTCCAAAACTCAATTGAATAAAAGTGGTGAGAGTAGATGTCTTTGTCTTGTTCCTGATCTTAGAGGAAGTTCTTTCACCTTCTCTCCATTGAGTAAGATGCTAGCTGTAGGTTTCTTATATATGACCTTTATTATTTTGAGGTATGTTCCTTCTATGCCTGCTTCCTGGAATTTTTATCATAAATTGTTGCTGAATTTTGTCAGAAGATTTTTTTGCATGCATTGAGATGATCACATGTTTTATATTCTCCAGTTTATTGATGTGGTGTATCACAATGATTTGCAGATATTGAAAAATATTTGTATCTCCAAGATGAATCCTGCATGATCATGATGTATGATCTTTTTAATGTATTGCTGAATTCAGATTGGTAGAATTTTGTTGAGGATTTTTGCATCTATGTTCATTAGTGATATTGGCTTGTAATTTTCTGTTTTTGTGGCATCTTTGTCTGGTTTTGGTATCATGGTGATTGTGGCCTAAGAATGAGTTTGGAAGTTTTCCTTCCTCTACAGATTTTTGGAAGTTTCAGAAGGATAGGTGTTTACACTTTTCCAGTGTTTGATAGAATTTAACTGAGAATATATCATGTCTTGGATGCATGTTTGTTAGTTTTTAAATTACAGATTCAATTTCAGTGCTTGTGATTGATCTGTTCATATTTTCTGTTTCTTCTTAGTTCAGTCTTGGAAGATTGTACCGTTCCAAAATTTCATCCATTTCTTCCAGGTTGTGCATTTTATTACCTGTAGTTGCTCATAGTCATCTCTTATGGTCCTCTGTATTTCTATGGGGTTAGTTTTAACATCTCAGTTTTCATTTCTAATTTTATTGATTTGAGACTTCTCCCCGAACCCCCACTTTTTTTTTCTTAATGAGTCTGGCTGAACATTTATCAATTTTATTTATCTTTTCAAAGAATCAACTTTAGTTTCATTGATCTTGTGATTATTTTCCTTGTTTCTATTTCATTTATTTCTGTGCTGATCTTTATGATTTCTTTCCTTCTACTGACTTTAAGTTTCATTTGTTCTTCTTTCTCTAGTTGTTTTAGGTATAAGGTTAGGTTGTTTCTTTGAGATTTGTCTTGTTTCTTGAGGTAAGATTGTATTGCTCTAAACTTCCCTCTTAGAACTGCTTTTGCTACATCCCATAGGTTATGGACCATTGTGCTTTTGTTTTCATCTGTCTCTAGGTATTTTTGTTTTATATCCTCTTTGATTTCTTCAGTGATCCGTTGGTTGTTTAGTAGAATATAGTTTAGCCACCACATCTTTGGTTTTTTTATAGTTCTTTTCTGGTAGTTTATTTCTAGTTTAAAAGTTTTCAGTCAGAAAATATACTTGATGTGATTTCAGATTTCTTAAATTTACCAAGATTCGCCTTGTGGCCCAGCATATGGTCAGTCTGGGAGAATGTGCCACGTGCACTGGAGAAGAATGTGTAGTCTGATGTTTTGGGATGGGATGCTCTATAAATATCAATTAAGTCTAACTGGTCTAAAGTTTCATTTAAGGCCTGTTTTTCCTTATTAATGTTCTGTTTGGAAGATCTGTTCATTGATGAAATTTGGGTGATCAAGTCCTCCACTATTACTGTGTTACTGTTGATTTGTCCCTTTATGTTTGCTAGCATTTACCTTAGATATTGAGGTATTGCTATGTTGGGTGCATGTGTATTTATAATTGTTATATCTTCTTTTTGGATTAAACCTTTGCTCATTATGTAGTGTCCTTCTTTATATTTTATAACTTTCTTTGTTACAAAGTCTGTTCTTTCTGATATGAGTGTTGCTACTCCAATTTCTTTTTTATTTCCATTTATGTGGAATACCTTCTCCCAACTCCCTACTTTCAGTCTGTAAGTGTCCCTACATCAGAGGTGGGTCTGTTTCTTGTAGACAGCATATATATGGGTATTGCTTTTGAATCCATTCAGCCAGTCTACGACTTTTGATTGGTGCATTTAATCCATTCAAATTTAATATAATTACTGATATATATGAAACTTTGGCTGCCTGAAGTGAAGAGCTGATTCATTGAAAAAGACTCTGATGCTGGGAAAGATTGAAGGCAAAAGGAGAAGCGGGTGGCAGAGGATGAGACAGTTAGATAGCATCACCAACTCAATGGACATAAATTTGAGCAAACTCCTGGAGATAGTGAAGGACAAGGAAATCTGGCATGCTGCAGTCCATGGGGTCACAGAATCAGACATGACTTAGGAACTGAACACACACAGTGCTGTTTTCTTAATTGTTTTTGATTTATTTTTTGTAGGTCTTTTCCCTCTCTTGTTTTTCCTTCTTAGGGAAGTTCTTTTAAGATTTGTTTTAAAGCTAATTTGGTAGTGCTTTAACTTTTGCTTATCTGTAAAGCTTTTCATTTCTCCATCAAAGCTGAATGAGTTTCTTGCTGGGTAGACTATTCTTGACTGTAGGTTCTGCCCTTTCTTTACTTTAATATATCATGCAGTTACCTTCTGACTTGTAGAGTTTCTATTGGGAAATTGGCTAATAACTTTATAGGGGTTCCCTTTTATGTTATTTGTCATTTTTCCCTTGTTGTTTTTAATATTGTATCTTTGTCTTTAATTTTTGTCAGTGTTTGTGTCTCAGTGTGTTCCTCCTTGGTTTTATCCTGTATGGGACTGCACTTCTTAGATTTGGTTGACTATTTCCTTTCCCATATTAAGGAAGTTTTCAGCTTTATCTTTTCAAATATATCCTTGTGTGCTTTCTCCATCTCTTCTCCTTCAGGGACCCCTATAATGTGCATGTTGGTACATTTAATCCATTTTTTGTTCTTTAGCTCTTCTAGGTCTTCAGGAAACATTTCTTGCATCTTGTCTATTTTCCAAGATCCTGGATCGTCTTCACTATCATTATTCTTAATTTTTTTCTGGAAGTTGGCCTAACTTCATTCAGTTACTTTTCTGAGATTGTATCTTCTTCCTTCATCTGAGATAATATCCTCTGTCTTTTAATTTTGATTAACTTTCTGTGACTATGGTTTTCCTTCTGGAGGCTGTGGGATTTTAGTTTTGCTTCCTTCTTCTGTCTGCCCTCTGTTGCATAAGACTAAGGGGCTTGTGCAAGCTTCCTGATGGGAGGGAATGGTGGGGGGTGGAAATGTGTTCTTGTTCAGGTGGACAAGACCATTCTAAGTAAAATTTTATTGTGATTATTGCTGGGCTCTATTCTGTTTCATTGATCCATATATCTGCTTTTTCAATACCATGCTGTTTGGATCACTTTAGCTGTAGTATTCTCTGCAGTTTGGGAGAGTTTAGTCTCCTTCTTTGATCTTTTTTGTTAGGATTACTTTGGCAACTCTGGGTCTTTTATGGTTCTATATAAATTTTAGTATTAATTTTTTCTAGTTCTCTACAGAAGGTCATGGGTAATTTGATAGGGATAGCATTAAATCTTTATTACTTTGGATAGTTTGGCCATTATAACAATGTTGTTCTTCAAATGCAAGAGAATGAGATATCTTCCTATTTCTTTCAATAATTTTCAGTTTCTTTTATTAATGTTTTATAGTTCTCAGCATATAATTCCTAACCTCCTTGGTCAGGTTTACTCCCAAGTATTTACTTTTTGTGGCAATTTTAAAAGGGCTTCTTTTCTTGCATTTCCTCTGATATTTCATTGATTGTGTAAAGAAATGCAACTGATTTCTTTATGTTAATATTATATCCTGCTACCTTGCTGAATTCATTTCACAGTTCTAGTAGTTTTTGTTTTCAATATATATATAGTATTATGTTGTTTGTGTAGAATATCAACATTACCTCTTCTCTATGAATTTTGATTCACTTTATTGCTATTTTCTTCCCTGACTGCTGTTGCTAGGACTTACATTATATTGAATAGAAGTGAAAGAAAGCATCCTTGTCATGTTCCAGATTTTAGTGAGAAGGCTTTCAACTTTTCACGTTGAGTATTACATTGGCTGTGGTTTTGTGATTTGTCATTTTTAGTCTATAAATCATGTCTGACTCTGTGACCCCATGGACTGTACAACACCAGACTTTGTCCTCCATTATCTCCTAGAGTTCTTTCAAATTCATGTCCATTGAGTAGGTGATGCTGTTTAAAGATCTCATCCCCATTGGCTTTTCCAATGAGTCAGTTCTTTGCATCAGGTGGCCAAAGAGCTTTAGCATCAGTCCAAGGGACTCTCAAGAGACTTCTCCAACACCACAGTTCAAAAGCATCAATTCTTCGGCACTCAGCTTTCTTCACAGTCCAACTCTCACATCCATACATGACCACTGGGAAAACCATAGCCTTGATTAGACGGACCCTGTCGGCAAAGTAATGTCTCTGCTTTTGAATATGCTATCTAGGTTGGTCATAACTTTTCTTCCAAGGAGTAAGCGTCTTTTAATTTCAGGGCTGCAGTCACCATCTGCAGTGATTTTGGAGCCCCCCAAAATAAAGTCTGACACTGTTTCCACTGTTTGCCCATCTATTTCCCATGAAGTGATGGGGCCGGATGCCATGATCTTCATTTCCTGAATGTTGAGCTTTAAGCCAACCTTTTCACTCTCTTCTTTCACTTTCATCAAGAGGTGTTTTAGTTCCTCTTCAGTTTCTGCTATAAGGGTGGTGTCATCTGCATATCAGAGGTTATTGATATTTCTCCCAACAATCTTGATTCCAGCTTGTGCTTCTTCCAGCCCAGCGTTTCTCATGATGTACTCTGCATATAAGTTAAATTACCTCAGGGTATATGCCTAGGAGTGGGGTTACTGGCTCATATGGTGGTTTTATTCCTAGTTCTTTAAAGAATCTCATACTGTCTTGCATAGTGACTGTATCAATTTACATTCCTACCAACAATGGAAGAGGTTTCCCTTTTATCTACACCCTCTCCAGCATTTATTGTTTGTAGACTTTTTTGATCTTGGCCATTCTGACCAGTGGGAGGTGATATCTCATTGTGGTTTTGATTGACATTTCTCTAATAATGAATGATGTTGAGTGTCTTTTAATGTGTTTATTAGCCATCTGTATGTATTCTTTGGAGAAATGTATGTTTAGGTCTTTTTCCCACGTTTTGATTGGGTTGTTTGGTTTTCTGGTATTGAGTTGTATGAGCTGCTTTTAAATTTTTGAAATTAATCCTTTGTCAGCTGTTTCATTTGCTATTATTTCCTCCTAATCTGAGGATTGTCTTTTCACCTTGTTTATAGTTACCTTTGCTGTGAAAAAACTTTTAAGTTTAATTGGGTCCCACTTGTTTTTGTTTTTATTTCCATTACTCTTAGGAGCTGGGTCATAGAAGATCTTGCTTTGATTTATGTCATCTAGTGTTCTGTCTATGTTTTCCTCTAAGTTTTATAGTTCCTGGTCTTACATTTAGGTCTTTAATCAATTTTGAGTTTATCTTTGCATATGGTGTTAGGAAATGTTCTAATTTCATTCTTTTACATGTAGCTGTCCAGCTTTCCCAGCACCATTTGTTGAAGAGGCTGTCTTTGCCCCAATGTATATTCTTGCCTCCTTTCTCAAAAATAAGGTACTCATAGGTGCATGGGTTTATTTCTGTGCTTTCTATCTCGTTCCATTGGTTAATATTTCTGTTTTTGTGCCAGTTCCATACTGTCTTGATGACTGTAGCTTTGTGGTATAATCTGAAGTCAAGAAGGTTGATTCTTCCAGCTCCATTCTTCTTTCTCAATACTGCTTTGGCTATTTGGGGTCTTTCATGTTTCCATATGAGTTGTGAATTTTTTTGTTCCAGTTCTATGGAAAACGCCATTGGTAATTTGATAGGGATTGCATTGAATCTGTAGATTGCATTTGGTAGTATAGTCATTTTCACAGTGTTGACTCTTCCTACTCAGGAACTTGGAATATCTCTTCATCTGTTTATGTCATCTTTGATTTTTTCCATTACTGTCTTATAATTTTCTGTGTACAGTTTTTCTGTCTCCTTAGGTGGGTTTACTCCTGGATATATTATTCCTTTGCTTGCATGGTGAATCGGTTGATTCCTTAATTTATTTTTCTGATTTTTCATTGTTAGTATATAGGAATACAAGTGGTTTCTGTGTATTGATTTTGTATCCTGTGACTTTGCTAAATTCACTGATTAGTAATTTTCTGATACTATCTTTAGGGTTTTCTGTGTACTGTATCATGTCATCTGCAAACAGTGAGAGCTTTACTTCTTTTCTGGTCTGGATACATTTTTTTTTCTCTGATTGCTGTAGCTAGGATGTCCAAAACTATGTTGAATAATAGTGGTGACAGTGGACACCCTTGTCTTGTTCCTGATCTTAGGGGGAATGCTTTCAATTTTTTACCATTGAGAAGAATGTTTGCTGTGGGCTTATCCTGTATGACTTTTACTATGTTGAAGTAGGTGCCTCTTGTGCCCATTTTTTGAAGAGTTTTCATCATAAATGAGAAATAGATGAGGAAACAGTGGAAACAGTGGCTGACTATTTTTCTGGGCTCCAAAATCACTGTAGATGGTGATTGCAGCCATGAAATTAAAAGACACTTACTCTTTGGAAGAAAAGTTATGACCAACCTAGACATCATATTAAAAAGCAGAGACATTACTTTGCCGACTAAGGTCCATCTAGTCAAGGCTATGGTTTTTCCAGTGGTCATGTATGGATGTGAGAGTTGGACTGTGAAGAAAGCTGAGTGCCAAAGAATTGATGCTTTTGAACTGTGGTGTTGGAGAAGACTCTTGAGAGTCCCCTGGACTGCAAGGAGATCCAACCAGTCCATTCTAAAGGAGATCAGTCCTGGGTGTTCTTTGAAAGAACTGATGCTAAAGCTGAAACTCCAATACTTTGGCCACCTCATGCGAAGAGTTGACTCATTGGAAAAGATTCTGATGCTGGGAGGGGTTGGGGGCAGGAGGAGAAGGGGATGACAGAGGATGAGATGGCTGGATGGCATCACCAACTCAATGGATGTGAGTGTGAGTGAACTCTGGGAGTTGGTGATGGACAGGGAGGCCTGGTGTGCTGCAATACATGGGGTCACAAAGAGTCTGACACGACTGAGTGACTGAACTGAACTGAATCATAAATGGGTGCCTTTGTCAAAGGCTTTTTCTGCATCTATTGAGATTATCATGTTTTTTTATCTTTCAATTTGTTAATATGGTGTATTGCACTGATTGATTTGTGTATATTGAAGAATACTTGCATAACTGGAATAAACCCAACTTGATCACAGTGTATGAACTTTTTAATGTGTTAGCTTTTTAATGTGTTCTTGAATTCTGTTTGGTAGAATTTTGCTGAGAATTTTTGACTCTATGTTCATCAGTGATATTGGCCCATAGTTTTTTTTTTTGTGTTTTCTTTGGTTTTGCTATCAGGGTGATGGTGACCTCGTAGACTGAGTTTGGAAGTGTTCCTTTGTCTGTAACTTTTTGGGAGAGCTTTAGAAGGATATGTATTACCTCTTTTCTAAATGTTTAATAGAATTCACCAGTGAAGCCATCTGGTCCTGGGCTTTTGTGTTTTGGGAGATTTTTGATCACAGTTTCAATGTCAGTGCTTGTAATTGTATTGTTCATAATTTCTTCACATTTGGTAGTGAACTTTTCTAAGAATCTGTCCATTTCTTCCAGGTCCATCTGTCCATTTTTTCCATTTCTTCTAGGCATAAAGGTACTCAGCCTTCTTTATGGTCCAACTCTCACATACATACATGACTATTGGAAAAATCATAGTTTTGACTATACAGACACTTGTTGGCAAAGTAACATCTCTGCTTTTTAACATGCTGTCTAAGTTTGTCATAGCTTTTCTTCCAAGGAGCAAACACCTTTTAATTTAATGGCTGCAGTCACCATCCAAAGTGATTTTGGAGCCCAAGAAAATAAAGTCTGCACTGTTTCTATTTTTTCCCCATCTTTTTGCCTTGAAGTGATGGAACTGGATGCCATGGTCTTAGTTTTTTAATGTTGAGTTTTAAGCCAGCTTTTTCACTCTCTTGTTTCACCTTCATCAAGAGGTTCTTACAGCATAAGATAAATCTCTTTGGGACTTCTCCTTTTTTATCTTTGAGAGGAGACTATAGGAGACATTAAAACACTCTTTGTATGGTATTTTACTGTTTCTGTGCTTTTTTTCATTGACACTTGGAAATAACATAGATTAATTGTTGTTATCCTCTTCTTGAGATATAGATACTAATTTGTTAGCATTAGTCACTGTTCTTTGTCATTTGTTCAAGGTAACAACACCAATAAGAGAAATGAAGACAGGTTTAGAATCTAAATCTTTCCAACCTTGAAAACCTTTTTTCAGACTACCATGACTAACATCTCAAACTGGATGACTTAAAACAACATAAACACATTCAGTTCCAAATCTGGAGGCCAACAATGTAAAATTAATGTGCCACACTCCTTCAGAAGGCTCTATGTGAGAATCAAGCCTACTTTGCCTCTTCCAGCTTTTAGTAGCTTCACATATTCTTTGGTTAATGGCTACATAACTTTCAGCTCTAATTCTATCTCCATATGGCCACTTTCTCTTCTCTTTGTGTCTTTTAGTTGTGTTTTTTATAAGAATACTTACAATGAGATTTAGGGCCCACTTGGACAATCCAGATGATCTTGTCTTGAGCCTTAGTTAACATCTACAAAGACCACTTTTCAAGTCAGGTCACATGCAAAGGTTTCCAGTATTAGGAAGCAGATGGATCTTTTAGGGGACCCACTAGTGTCATTTACACAACACATTCATTGAGTATTTAAAGAATAATGTGCAAACAGTGGGCCACTAAGTAGAAAGCTGACAGAATCAATATACAATTTTATAATTTTCTTTATTAATTCAGCAATTACTTATTGCGATCCTCTACTATGCCAAGAATTCTGGTAGTACAAGTTTGAACTGAGATAAAAACAAAACAAAACAGTGTCCTGGTGTTCATACATGAATATTTTCAAATTTTCTTACATGATCTCCAGCTTTGTATTTCAATGCAATTGTATAACATGATAACTTGTATGGCTTCTATTCATACAAAATAGAGCTAGCTTATGAACATTTGTTTGAATTATAGAATATAATGTTGAACGTAACCTTAGTAGGTATTTTTTCCCTTCAACTGTTTAATAATTTGTTCTATAGTATTATTCAACCATGAGAAAGTATGACACCCTGCCATTTGTGACAACATGGGTGGACCTTGAGCATATTATGCTAAGTGAGATAAGTCAGAAATAGAAGGAAAAGTATTATGTAGTATCATTTATATTTGGAATCTGAAAAAGCCAGACTCATAAAAACAGAAAGTATTGTGGTGATTTCCAGGAATCAGGGGTAGGGGAATAGCACAGATGTTTAAGAGTCTAAACTTTCAACAAGTAATAAATAAGCCTAGAGATACAGATCACAATACTGTATTATAATAATCAAATTGCTAAAAGATTAGAACTTAATGATTTCAAACACTTAAAACAGAGATCATTATATAATGTGACAGACGTGCTAATTATTCCCACTTGGTAATCACATTACAGTATATGAACTTACCAAATTAGACTGTACATCATATATTTGCACATTGTTATATGTCAGACATCTTTCAATTTAAAAAATAATTTATTCTGTGGTATTTATGAGAAGTTAAAAGGAACTGACAGTTGGGCAAAAATGAGGACTTTGGATTACATATTTGTAAGATTTAGTTTTAATCCTTGAGTTTATTTGCTTAATCATTAAACAGCAAAATTTATTGTAATGACTTCTTCACAGCCCAAATCACAATTTTAATTTATCAGTGATACATTTAATATCTGTTTTTGTTACTGATCTAGAGGAAGGAAGAGAGGTGGGAAGGAGGAGGAAGGGAGGGAAGAGAAGATATCTGAAGAAAATACAGCAAACTGAAAACTGCTACATCTCGGTGCTGAGTTCTTGGACTTATTTTTTAATAGTCTTTAAAATACTTTTTCATATCATTAAAATACTCTATGATAAATTTATACAGTAACATTAGAATATATTACCTTTTGGTTTAAATCATTTTTTACTAAAATACTGTATATTATGTTATTACATTGAAGGCCAAAACAGTATTAGAAATTGGCCTTAAAATGACACTCTCATTCCATAAATAAATTTGTTACTTTTAGTATTTTTAGAGTATATCTACCTTCTTTCAATTCTTAGTAAATGTGATTACTCTTGTGTTTTGCCTGCTACCTAACAGGGAAGGTCTTCGGAGTCTAAGCATTTTATTTATTACTGTATGTTAAAGAAGGATAGGTTCAGAAAGGGAGAGGACAGATCTGCTGGTTTATACTTTTCATTATTCTGGAAATAATACTATTCTTTCACCTACTTGGGGGGTCTTAGGATTTAGTTGAACTGGTGGATATAATGTGACAATGTAAGCAGTAGTATTTCTGAAATACAATAAATTTTGAAAAGATCAAACGTACTTATAATTCAAATGTAAGTATTGGATTTTGTTCCAAAGTCTATGTTGTTGATATTGTTAATGATGTTCTATGTATAATACAGCACATTCCTCTTATTTTGATATTCTTTAATATGGGTATGTGGCTGGAGTTACATTGTGAGCTTTGATTAGTTCAATTAACAATTCTTGCTTCATTTCCTCTCCCTCCATTACTCTAAGTTGGTTTCTTTCCATAGGTGAATTACATTTGGGTCAATATACATCTGCATTTAGGATACTGTTTTGTTTAGAAATGTTATAAAGTGATCCCAAATAATTTGAAAGCAACATAGTATCTATTTAAATTTTATAAAATCTGGTTACCAAAATAGTCCATAAAAGTAGTTCAACTTTGCTGTAATTGTCAATAGAGCCAAGCACCCTTCTATAGTAGAGAGTTATCATATATCCTGTTTAGGTTAACTTGCATATTTTCTGCCAGAGCTATACATGCTGCCCTAGGAGGAGGCAGTAAGGAAGGGAAAGTGTAGTGCTGCAAAAGAAGGGGACTCTCTACTCGCATTATGTGCATTTTTTTTTAAAATGAATCCAGAACTGCATGGATCATTCTGATATTTTTACTTGGAAACTGAAGTGTAAACTTATTCTGCTCCTATTAAACCATTAACAGATTAAAACATGTTCAGTCTACTTTTTAAGGTTTATATTGGGAGTATATAAGTGTAATACTGAAGTTACAATTTAAAAAAAAAAATACATGATTCTCATTATTTTCTTGTTAATTTTATGCAGTGAATTCATTCATAAGTCTGTATTTTATTTATTTTATTGTTGAAATAACAGTAATACTGGTAAAGCAGTTTTAAAATAATTTAACATATACACTAATACATTGTTAGTTTATTTTACTTTCATCCTATGTTACTTTATGTTTGTGAGAAAATCCAAAAGAAGCTTTTTGTCATTGAAGGACAAAATGTCTAACTGGCATGCACAATGAAAGTTTTCCTAGCTTTTACCCTTTAGTTAGTTTTTTTTTTTTTTTCCTCTTGAGTCTCTCATTGTCGATAAAGTGTCATTAAACCTTTTGCTTAGGATCTCTTACCTTGCAGCATACTTGTAGGAAATCCTTTTAAATATAGATAGATGGATAGATAGATGGATAAGGTATATATTACACATATTTATTTTTGCAGATTTGCTTGCATAGTAAATATGGTTGATGAAAGACTTCCTGACAATTCATAAAAGAACAAGCCTTGGGGATCTTCATTAATTTTCTAATAGTTTCTGCTATTGTCTGTCCCGAAAGTTTCTTGCCTTGTAAAGTATCTGTGGTAAAGCAGCAGCACTTGGGCTTTCCACTCAGCAGTGTCATCCAGCCAGATCTATGCAAAATCTACATCTCTCAAGTAGTTTTAGCCTCAGCTATATTGTTGGCTGGGGTTCTGAGCCATGAAAGGGAGATGGTATTTGTTTAACTATGCTTCATAATACAAACAAGCCAAGAAAATACAACTCCTCTGGTCTTCTTTTGTGTCTCCTAATAGTAATATAGTTTTACTCTCAGTGACTGCAAAATTACTTGGCAAACAGATGTTCAGCATTTCTTTTGTTTGTAAGCATTTCTTTAAATATTGTACCTTAATAACATAATTGTGTTTAGAGTTATCAGATAAAGACAGTCTCTCATTGATTACATTAAAAAATAACATGTCAAACAATCTGTGAAATGAATTCCACATTATGTGACAACCGTGAATGGCTGTAACTTAAAATTTAATATGGAAAATAATTTCTTACTGGCTTTTACTCTTTTTATACTATTAGCCAATAAACATTTTTAATTCTAAGATTAGGTTTACAGGGTAATTTTTTCCTTGAAAAAAGTGTTGGTATATCTAAGTAGCACTAAATTTTTTTTTTTCCCCAAAACCTGATGGGAATTGTGCTGTGCAGAATTTGATTTACAATATTCTAAGTGTATTTTAAAAGTGTGTGTGCCGGCACGCATGCGCAGTTGCTCAGTTGTTCAGTCATGTCTGACTCTTTGTGACCCCATGGACTGTAGCCTGCCAGGTTCCTCTGTCCGTAGAATTTTCAATACAAAAATACTGGAGCGGATTGCCATTTCTTTCTCCAGGGGATCTAGCTCACGTCTCTGGCATCTCTTGCACTGGCAGGTGGATAGTTTAGCATTGCACCACCTAGGAAGCCCTATTAAAGAAGTGACTATTCTATTAGAGAAAAACTCATGGGACTAATCTAGCACAGTACCTCGGTTACTTCATATGGTTTTGTATATACTGTGGAAAGCTACAGATGATTATTCCATATAATATTATCCATTTAGATAGAAGATCAACTTGAAGCATATTACCAATCTCTTAATGAAATGAAAAATTATTTCATTTCAGTAAAATCAACCACCTAAAACTGATGGTAACATAGGAAGATTTACATATGTGAAGCTATCCCTTCACTAAATTCTACATTTTATTTATTTTTTTAAAGTTTAGAGTTCAAGTGCCCAAAAGAGAAATTTATATAGGGCAACTATCCTTGAAAAGGAATGTATAGAATTTAAACATCACAACCAAATGTAAAGTATTAAATAATATTAATTAGCTGTCAGGAGAAGTAACCAAAGACATTACAAATCTAATGCAAATCAAAATGGTTTGTGCTTGATTCTAAGACTTGTGTAGCACACACCAGTTTGTCTTCTCAAAGTGTGATCTCCCACCTGGCAGCCTCATCATCACTTGGAACGTGTTAGAGATACAAATTCTTCAGCCCTATCCTAAGCCAACTGAAGCTAAAAATTGGGGGTAGGGTCCCTAATAAACTGAATTTTAACAAACATCCAGTTGGTTCTGATACACAGAAATGTTTGAGAACTGCTGCTTCAGACAGCATGCGAAACTGGCAAGAACTAATTCAGAGCTGAAATCAAGGCAGTGTTCTTAAATTGTAAGTCCAGAGGAAGTACAAGCCAAACCTTGACAACTTGGTAAAATGAAGATAAAGATCTCTTGCTTAATTATTTTTTTCATAGTTTTCAAGCAAGTGTGATTTTTTGGAAGTCACATGCAGAAAAGGCTTACTGTTCAAGGACAAGATGCTATTTTGCAAATCTGAGGATGTGTGACTCCAGAACATCAAAGTAAACTCCAAACAGATCACTTTAGTAGTATTCGTTGGGAATATCCTTACAGGATCATTGTTTTTTTTCATGTATATTGTTGATGTAAAAATACTACTGGATATTTCTCTAGCAAGGAGGAATTGATACTGGATTGGCACAAAACTGCAATTTGGGGTCTACAACCAATGCAAGCCATTTGCAAGTCCCAGCAAAGCAAAGAAAGGAGAATGCTTTTTTTAGAGGGGAAAAAGGAGTTAGGAGGGTTACAGTAAACAGAACCCATGGCTTTTCAGGGACTGAGATCTTGCCAGGAAGGAGTCTTTCTTCCTGTTGGGTTCTGCTGTTGTCGCAGGGTGCAGGAGCTCCCCCTTCTGGTCTCCTGAGCCTATTTAATTGAGACTTCGGTTTATTAACGTTCTAAGATATCTAGCTTTCCTCACCCCCCAAGCCAAGTGCTCATAGCAAACTATCACCACTATAGAAATTAATCAGCCTCTTGCAGCCTCTGCACTATATATAATTCTAGTAAAAAGGCTATGACCTAAGAAGCAGACTATCAAATTTTAATCACAATTTTAGTTACTTCGTTGGGATTTAGTGGGAGTACATTGAGCCAGTGGTATACTTTGAGGAAACCTTGTATATGTGCATGCTCAGTCACTTAAGTCATGTTCGACTCTTTTGAGACCTCATGAATTGTAACCTGCCAGGCTCCTCTGTCCATGGGATTTTCACGCTAAGAATACTGGAGTAAAATTTAGTAGTAGTAGTAGTAGTAGTAGTGACTCAGTCATGTCCAACTCTTTGCAACCCCATGGATTGTTGCCCACCTCTGTCCATGGAATTCTCCAGGCAAGAATACTGCAGTGGGTAGCTATTTCCTTCTCCAGGGGATCCTTCCAATCCAGTGGTCGAACCCAGGTCTCCTGCACTGCAGGCAGATTCTTTACCAAGTGAGTCACCAGGGAATAGATAGCCTTTCATTGCTATCTATATTTCTGGTAGCCAACAAACTGAATGGTAATCTAGTAGTAAGTACATTAAAAAATCAACTAAGTTATCTTACTCTGTAGGTATACATATAAATATTTTCCATTCTGTTAGTGATCAAATGTTACTATTGATGGCCATCTATGGGGTCGCACAGAGTTGGACATGATTGAAGCGACTTAGCAGCAGCAGCAGCAAGAATATGTTATTAATAAACCTTGAGTGAGTGAGTGAGTGAAGTCGCTGAGTTGTGTCTGACTCTTTGCAACCCCATGGACTGTAGCATACCAGGCTTCTCCGTCCATGGGATTTTCCAGGCAAGGGCACAGGGGTGGGTTGCCATTTCCTTCTCCAGAGAATATTTCCAACCCAGGGATCAAACCTGGGTCTCCCACATTGCAGGTAGACGCTTTACTGTCTGAGCCACGAGGGAAGCCTTAATAAACCTTGGGAAGGCAAAATACTTAATATTTTTGTCTTACAGTTTTCTCATCTATGAATTGGGAATAAACTCATCCCTAAAAATGTATTCCCTAATATGGGGGTAATTTTAAACAATAAATGAGATTTTGAAACACACAACACTTAAAATAATGAGTGGAAAATAACAAGCACTCACTTAATATTAGCTATGGCTGTTATTTTTTTTATCTTACAATTTCATAATTCCAAAGTCAGAAATTTTAAAATGTCCTATTATTGTTAGGCTCATTTTGCTATATACACAAATATCAAACCCATAGTTTTGTACACCTGAAAGTAATACAGCATTATATGTCAATATACCTCAAAAATATATACTAAAATAGAATTAATTAAAATATTTTTGTGCTTGGCACTCAGTATTGTAAGGAGTCCTTTTTAAATATTAGGAAGTATAATTTTTGTTTGCAAAAGAGATGCAAATACTAAGATTCATTATAGGTTATGAAATAATTGTATTGGGCATCTGCATCACTAGTTATTAATTTTTTTTGTTTTCTAAAGTTGTCCCATTAATCCTGAAACAGAGCTCGGAATAGCAATAGTTAAATGATAAGTGCACAAAATAGTCATTTCTCATGAGATGCAATCCACACACCTACTGTACATTTTTGGAATGTGCTTTAAGTCACTCTTTGAAAGGAGTATAATAAAGTGCACATCAGGAATGGGAATGAGTCCATTCTTGCCATCTGTTCCTAATTTTTTTGAGCCAAGGACTCTGTATTATTAAACCACTGTGTAAAATGTTAAAATGGCATTAGAAATCTGAGTAAAATCCAGAAGGGTTCAGATAACTTAAGGTTATTTGAAAAGATACTGACAGCGGCATTACAGTGATGAATAAAAAAACAAAAAAATAAAAGCCAGCCCCTTATTCTCAGGTAACCCTGAACTTCATTTTCTCAACTTCCCGCAAGTTGAAAGTCCTTCCAAATACATTGTTACCTCAAATTGCATATATATTTAATTTCTATATAAACACGTACTGTTCTGCACCCAGCTTTCTTTACCCTCATTTTAGCTAATAAGATTTTTAACATATCCTCTAGCCCCCAAGTTATACAATTTTGAGAGCTTACATGATCCCATGACGGATCTTTGGTGACTTTCTGAAGCCTTAACAGTTTCAGACTGTTTCTCCACAAATAGTAAGTTATTTGACTTATTTTCCCCAGGAAATGTGGACAGTATTTATTGTGGTGTCCTTTGCAACTCCTAGAAACTTCTATATATAAAAACTGCTGGTGTTGAACTCTCATCCTAGGCTCATCCCACATGCCAATTTCCAGTAGGATTTGACAAGATACAAAAGACTTCTTGACTCCAAAATATTTCCATCCTTTGTTCTGTCAATGTACTAGAAACCCCTTCCATGAATTGGTACTCTCTATTTGGATTAAAATGTATTGTTAAAATGTAAATATGCTCTGTTTTAGAAACAGGTCACATTTATTCAGCATTTATACTCAGACAAGCACTTTAGTAAGTGGGTTTCTATGATTGTAAGTGCTACAGCATTTGAGAGGACCTGCATTATCTTTGCCCCCATCAGGTGGGTCAGATGGGCATTCAAGTATATAGATTTATTTTTACTTCTCTCTGAGATATCATCACCCACTCTTAAATAGTTCTCTACTTTTTCCTTTAAAGGAAAAGTCTATCAAAGAACAGTTTTAAGAAAAGACTATCTTAATTGTTTTTAAGGAAGTAGCAGTATACAATTGCATTTTTCTCATAGTAGTGTTCAGGTTTTTCTAGATCTCCATATTTATTTATTCCAGGATGTGCTGCTCATTTTCTTATGTGATAAAGGGCCAGTTAATTAATTTACTCATAAGATGTACTTGGAAACATTTCACTACCTGATTGGGTTATAAAGGTCTGTCTCAAAACTCTCCCTGGGAGATTAGGCTAATTACTTGATCCCATTCTTTTATGAGCTCATATCACACTGGTTCCTAAAGAATATTGGTGTCTTAGCCTCTTTTGACTGAGGTTATATTTCTCTCTTATTTTAACTTGATTCATTTTCCATGGACTGAACTGTGAACACTTTTTTGCTCATGATCTCCTTCAATTTTCTGATGTGTCTCCTGGGATGACCCGAATCTCATCTGAGTTCACTGTCTTTGCTTTTCACTGAGGTTACTGCTTTGCCACCGTGTTCCTGTCACTGAAGAACCATTTTCTCTTATACCCACCCTTCAATCTCAGGAGATTGGCTTGGAACTAGCTTAATTATCCCTGCCCATTTCCAAGGTTATCCTCCACGAAGCTTCTACTGTGCTTGGTATTCTGCACCATCTTGCTTTCCATCTTACTCATGTATTTTTGACTCTCAGGCTGAGATCAGACAAATACTGAACATATAACACATCCCTTTGCTCATAGATATGGGAACTCTCTTTTCTGCTTAGTAGAATGTTTTTGTATTTTTCATTTTCTTCTTTCATCTGCTAACTCCTGACTCAGTATGGAAACATTATTTTCTCTTCATCTCATCTCACACCACTACATAATCCATCCAGTATTTCATTCTACCTTAGTGTCCCTCAAGGGTAAGGTCAATAATAAAAAATAAGTAACAGCAATAATAATGACTAACACCATTTGGGTTTTTTCGTGGGCAAGGCATTGTCTTAGGGTTTTGCATTTATTATTGTGTTTAATTCTCACAGCACCCCTGAGATGTTGATAATATTATCCCTGTCATGAGAAAATGGGAGAACATTTTGTGAAGCAAGATTAACATTGATCTGGGCAAGAACAGTGGACTAAAAGGAAGAAAAATGCCTCTGTAAACTTGATCTTCCATTAACCTTCTGCTTTTACTGCTAGGCAGTACAGCTGCTGTCTCTCCATTGTTACCTCCATCTTTTCCTCTGCACTTTACCCAGAGACCCGCCCAAGCACAGACTCAGCTTAGCATAGAAGAAATGCTCAGGTGTTCTTAGAATGAATTTCTTCTCAAAAATATGACAGGCTATCTTTGTATTATTTGTCAACCCATATCTACCAGGAGTCTTGTGAAGGGATGTTATTCTTGATTTTTTATTTTTCAAAGCATATAGCAAGGAGGAGAGCATTAGAAATAAAGTCTTTTATTCTTTCTTTCATCATTAGTAACAATAGCATTTTAATAAAGCCTTCAATATGTTTTCTGCTTGGCTTAGGAAGAGACTGAGGGGAGAAGGCAGGAAATTATTTTTTATCATATTGCATCAGAAGATACAGAAGTCTTTGTTAAGAAAGTGGTTGCAAAAGAGCCTTGCTAAGTAAACACTTGGGTTTCTTGAAAGAAAAAAAAAGAGGGACAGGGAGAGACAAGGTCAGAGAGAAAAAGAGAAAATATAATGATATAATGGTATTCAAGTTTGAAAATTATCCCCCCTGAAGTACACTGAAGGAGGACCTAGTTTCTGTCAGTCCCTCTGTGACCAACCTGCTTGAACCAAATTATGAAAAACTGGAACTGGTGGCTCAGTGTAGCTTTGGGCTGCAAAGCTGTTTGGCGATTTATATTCTAAAAACTTGAGTTTTCATCTGCACACTTTTCCCCACAAACATGAAGTTGCATTGGTTGATTAGTTCCCTTGGTATCACAACCTACAAGAGTACACAAAATATTTTCTAGGAAGGAGTGGCTAACGTTTACTGAATACTCACTATATGAGTATATATGCATGATTTTACATAACTGGATAGAGTAGGATCGGTGTTTTGTCCCTTTATGATGGATTAAAGAAACTTAATTTAGACAGCTTCAATAATTTCTCTAAAGTCATACTTAGAGGGTAGCGGAATATGTCTCTAGGTCTTCTTTATTCAAAAACCTATGCTCTTATTACTGTACCAGTAGCTTTCTTTCTTTTTTTTTTTTTTGGTCATCACTGCACATTTCTGAGTACTAGAATTTTTGACAATATTCTTGAAGTGATTAAAAGACTCAAAAGAACATTAAACGTTAGCAATAATGACAATGCAGTCACTGCGACAGCATAACAGTATCTCCCAGTGTCTATAAAAGAATCCGCTGTTCTCTAGCACAGGCCACTATTGGAGCTGGACTGTTTACTGCCCATCTAAACAAGCGCAGTTATATACTCACCAGGGAGAGTTCTCATATATCCTGCTTAACTCCTGTTTGTTCTCTGTCACCAGCTTAACATTAAACTCTGCTTGACTCTTACAGAGCCTGTCTTATGCCCAGCTCTGAAGCACAATGGACTATCAGGGCAATATTCACTCTGTAGACACTGTTTAACATTATGTATATTCTGTTTTAGCAAAAATTGAATTGTAGACATTGATCAAAATATACTGGTTGCATTAATGCCTCAAAGTACATTTCATCCCAGTGGCAGATGCAGCCTAAGCATGCGTTCAGATGAGCAGAGAAGGGTCATGGAAGACTTGACAGAAGCAATGACCTTGCATCTGGGCCATGAAGGAGAAGTAGGACTTTATCAAATGAGGGTGGAAGGAAAGGCATTCCATAGAAAAGGGGCAGCTTTGACAAAGGGCCAGAGACATCACACATGCATTATGTGAAATTGCTGAGTGGATTACATTGGTACAGCCAAAAGTGCTAGTTAAAGAGTAATAGGAAAAGAGACTGAAAGGCTAGGAAACAGTTACATCATAAAATCGGTGACAATAAAACTCTTTGAAACTGGGACACTTTTAAGAGTAAAAGGAGGTGCTAGGAATTATGACACCAAAACAACATATTCAGACTGGGATTTCCCTAAACAATACAAGATAAATGGTCACCTAATAACAGCCTTTGAATGTTACAGTATATTATGCTCAAGAAGTAACTGAGATATTTAATCAGAAGCACATTTCTAGGAAGGATGGCTTTTGCAGTAGAGTGGAAAGAGTTATCAGTGAAGAGCTGGGAATGACAGACCCATTAAAAGACAATTTCAGTGAAATGTGTGAGTACTGGGCACTCTCTGTTTCTCTCTGTCTCCACCTGAAGTTCCACATCTTCCCTGGAGCTTTCTTTGATCTTCTTGCTGGATCCTTTGAAGGGCAGATGGGAGCCAAAATATCACCTTTATTACTGATAGATTCTGGGTTGAGGGATGTGGGTTATGACTGTAGACAAGTGTGCTTCTTATATCAAATTTCAAACCATAGGTAGCTCTGGACAGAGGCAAGTTCCCTCCACAACCTGAGATAGAGCCTAATCTTAAGAGAGCAAGCATACTCTACTCACGCAGGTAATTCCCAAAAGAGAAGAAGGGAAATGGTAAACTGAAATTTTCTGATGAGAAAACGCATTAAATTCCCCTGGGATGGGAGGATTAAAGAGGCAGAGAAAGAACATGAGTGCACTGCTAATTTTACTTTCTGTCATGTGGAAGGAGTATTTAGGAATAGAAAAGAGCTGTTACCCCCTAACACTCTTTACCTTGAAAAGTTCTTTCTGGATTCATTGTTTACCATATAGTGCCCATTTATTTGTTAGGCATTGGATTGTATATTTCTATATTCACTACATTGTTCTATAGCGATTTCTACCATATTTTTGGATACTTCTTTATATGCTTGTGTTTTGTCTCCAGATAGAATAGAAATTCTCTCACCCTGTCTCCACTGAGCGTTAACTGCTGGTTTAACAAGAACTCCCTGTCTTTGTGCAAATAACTGACCACTGTCTAAGGCCTAGTGAATATTGCTCATAGGCCTCTCTTTAGTGCACCTGTGCACTTCTGCTCCCACGAAGTCCTCATATGCTTAACAAGAATCAGTTAAATTTGTTCTCAAACACTTAAAACAATTATAAATAAATTATGCATAATTGTATATTGCATATAAAATTTGTATTACATAAATATTACATATTTATATTTTACATGTAAAATTATAATCCTATATTACTATTACATTTATAATTAAATGATTATAAATGTAATTGTGATTACATAATTAAAATTACATCATAATTACATATAATCATATATTTATAATTATTTAATTATTAATTGTGACAGGTGTTGGACTCTGAAAGCTAAGTCCGGTGCTCTCAGTATTTGGTCACCAAAGAAAAATATCTTTAAGTTTATGCATAAGTAAGGCCATATATCAGAGAAGGCAATGGCACCCCACTCCAGTACTCTTGGCTGGAAAATCCCATGGATGGAGTAGCCTGGTAGGCTGCAGTCCATGGGGTTACGAAGAGTCGGACATGACGGATCGACTTCACTTTCACTTTTTACTTTCATGCATTGGAGAAGGAATTGGCAACCCACTCCAGTGTTCTTGGCTGGAGAATCCCAGGGACGGGGGAGCCTGGTGGGCTGCCGTCTATGGAGTCACACAGAGTCGGACATGACTGAAGTAACTTAGCAGCAAGGCCATATATGGGGCTTCCTGGTGGCTCAAGGGTAAAGAATCTGCCTGCCAATGCAGGTGAGGTGAGTTTGATCTCTGAGTTGGGAAGATCCCCTGAAGAAGGAAATGACAATCCACTCGAGTTTTCTTGCCTGGAAAATCCCATGGACAGAGGAGCCTGACAGGCTACAGTCCACTGGGTCACAAAAGAGTCAGACATGACTCAGCAACTGAATAAGACCATGTGTAAGTAAGACCATAATGACTGATTTGAAAAATTTAAAAAAAAAATACTGAAAGGATTTTTTACATAGATCGTCATTCTACTTCACCTTACTTCAAAGAAATAGAGACTAGAAATATAAATAATATATTTCAATCACAAGACCAATATTTGTAAAAGATCTTACCTGAAAAGGTTGGTGAATTAGTGATTCTTTGTATATGTTAAATGTTTAATTTATGTATTATTGTCATTTATTATCCCAATTTAGCATATTTCATTACTATAGATTTAGGCCCATTGGCAGGAGGGGCTCTGTTTAATAATCTTTTGTATTCTCACTAAGGGATCTTGTGGTTTTAATATATGCTGCTGGAGGTGGTGGTGATGGTGGCAATCATGGATAACAGACTCCATTTAAAGAACAGGAAGGAGACTTTGGAAACTATCATTTAGTTACTGATGAGTAAACTCAGACTAAGTGATTTTGTCATTGTCACACACATAGTTACCATAAGTTAACATTTAATAAAGGATGAATGATTGGATATTTTGGTCCACAGATAGTGTTAGTATTCAAATATGCTTAAAGATACTATTCAAAATAAAAATATTCTGTTATATCATCTTCTCCCTTTCTGTAACATTAAGCTGAATGTTCCATTATTTTGAACTGTTATAGCCCTTCTTACAGTTCATGTGCTCATTTTTACCAGAGTAACAATTTCCTAACATCTCTTGCTTAGTTATCACAAAGGGATTAACTTTAAAGAGATAATATTCTGGCCAAAATACAGACTCACTTCTGAAAGAAAAAGATAATTGTTTCCCAAAGAGGAAAGTATGTGTATCATATATAGGGTTTAAATGCAAGTTTGCATTAGATACTTTGCATTTATTTGTGTTATTTATTAGAGGGGAAAAGCAATGTACCATATGTATCCCTCTGGAGAGGAAAAGCATTACTATTATTCTGAGGAGGAACATTACCTATGAAGAGAACCTGTGATACATGGCTAAGATACTGGTGGGAGTACAGTCACAAATCTGCTCTTCCCTAAAGTATTCACAGATGAAAATGACTCTGGAGGAAAGACATAGCCTTTCATCCCAAGTGGTTAGCAAATCTTCTCAAGTTATAAATGGAGATGTAGATACACCTAAAGATTGCTATGAGAAAAATGCAATCAAGTTCTGCTACTTCTTTTTCAAAAAAAAAAAAACTTCATTAAGATATGATTTTCTTAAAATTCATTGACTCCTTCAAAGGGAAAGTAGAGGACTATTTGAGGATGTGTGATAAGAGAAAACAATAAAGGTGCTGAATTTTACATATGGGAAGTGTGTGTATATAACCATGTAAAAACACATTTAAAAGTAATAAATATTGGAATTAGATAAACCAAAGTAGTTGTATTCAAGTAGGGATAATTTTTCTTCTGTTTTTGTTTCCTTTATATTATTTTTGCAATTTAAAAATTATATAAAGATTTTTTTTATTAGCCTGAGTGGGAAAAAAATGCCAGCTTAGGTTATTTCCCCACAGAAGAACAGAGTGCTCTGGCAAACTTTACAGCCTGTCAGAAAAGTTTCTGACATTAAGGACTAATATTAACCAGTGTTATGGCTTGTGACCTAGTATGTTCCTATGTTTACTGTAGATGCTGTAATCTGTTCTAGGTCTGCGTAGCATTCATAAAGGGTATTTCTCCTTTGGTTCTGTCACTAACCAACCTTGGGGGCCACAAAATTTCAATTTCAGTCTGAAGAAAGGATCTTAAAGACTCTTAAAGGGTCTTCTTTAAGCAGAAAGGAAAAGCCCATAAGTAAAAATAAGAACATCTATAAAAAAATCTCAATGATAAAGTCAATTTTATAGTAAAAGCATGGATCAACCCCTTAAAAAGTAAATATGAAGATTAAAAGAAAGTATAAAGTCAACTATAACTACAATTAGTTAAGGAATACACAAAATCAAAAGATGTAAAATATCATGTTAAAAACATAAAAGCATAGAAGGAAGGAAATATAGTGCTTTTAGAATTCATTCAAACTTATGATGAGCAGCCCTAAATAAACCACATGTATATAGGTCAATATTCATGAACCTTATGATAACTACAAACCATAAACATATAATATATGTATACATACACACACATACACAAGAGAAACCCAAGCATAACATTTTAAAAATTCTAAAACCATAAGGGAAGAGACTAAAATAAGAAAGAAAAAGAAGAACAAGAAATGGCAAGTACATACCTGTCAGTCATCATGTATTCAGCAACCAAAGGGACAGAATCAGAGAGAACATTTAAAAATACCCTGGGACTAATGAAAATGGAAACAGAACTTTGAAAAATTAATGTTGTTGTTGTTCAGTTGCTTACTCGTGTCTGACACTTTGCAACCCCATGAACTGCAGCGCTTCAGGCTTCCCTGTCCTTTACTGTCTGCTGGAGTTTCTTCAAACTTATGCCCATTGAGTAAATGATGCCATCCAACCGTCTTATCCTGTCACTCTTCTCGTACTGCCCTCAATCTTTCCCAGAATCAGGATATTTTCCAGTGCGTCAGCACTTTGCATCAGGTGACCAAACTACTGGAGTTTCAGCATCAGTCCTTCCAATGAATACTCAGGATTGATCTCCTTTAGGAATGACTGGTTGGATCTCCTTGCAGTCCAAGGAACTCTCAAGAGTCTTCTCCAACACCACAGTTCAAAAGCATCAATTCCTTGGCCCTCAGCTTTCTTTATAGTCCAACTCTTACATCCATACATGACTACTAGAAAAACCATAGCTTTGACTAGACTGACCTTTGTTGGTAAAGTAATGTCTCTGCTTTTTAATATGCTGTCTAGGTTGGTCATAATTTTTCTTCCAAGGAGCAAGCATCTTTTAATTTCATGGCTGAAGTCACCATCTTCAGTTATTTTGGAACCCCCCAAAATAATCTCTCACTGTTTCTATTGTTTCCCCATCTATTTGCCATGAAGTGATGGGACAAGATGCCATGATCTTGGTTTTCCAAATGTTGAGTTTTAAGCCAACTTTCTCACTCTCCTCTTCACTTTCATCAAGAGGCTCTTTAATTCTTCTTTGCTTTCTGCCGTAAGGGTGGTGTCATTTGCATATATGAGGTTATTGACATTTCTCCCAGAAATCTTGATTCCAGCCTGTGATTCATCTAGCCTGGGATTTCCCATGATATACTCTGTATATAAGTTAAATAAGCAGGGTGACAATATGAAGCCTTGACATACATCTTTCCCAGTTTTGAAGCAGTCCATCGTTCCATGTCAAGTTTTAACTGTTGCTTCTTGTCCTGCATACAGGTTTTTCAGGAGGCAGTAAGGTGGTTTGGTATTTCCAACTCTTCAGAATTTTCCACACTTTTGTGATCCACACAAAGGCTTTAGCGCAGTCAGTGAAGCATAGATAGATATTTTTCTGGAATTATCTTGCTTTTTATGTGATCCAATGATACTGGCAATTTGATCTCTGGTTCCCTTGCCTTTTCTAAATCCAGGTTGTACATCTGGAAGTTCCCGGTTTATGTACTGTTGAAGCCACACTTGAAGTTTTCTGAGCATTTCTTTGCTTGTGTGTGAGATGAATGCAATTGTGCAGTAGTTTGAACATTCTTTGGCATTGCCTTTCTTTGGGATTGGGATGAAAACTGACTGTTTCTAATCATGTGGCCACTCCTGAATTTTCCAAATTTGCTGGCCTATTGAGTGCAGCACTTTAACAGCATCATCTTTTAGGATTTGAAATAGCTCACCTGGACTTCCATCACCTCCACTAACTTTGTTCCTAGTAATGTTTTCTAAGACTCACTTAACTTCACACTTCACACTCAAGAATGTCTGGTTCATGGTTATCCCAGTCGTTAAGACCTTTTTTCCTTGCCCCCTCTTCTTAGTCTCTTCTGGCTTATGTTAGGTCCTTACTGTTTCTGTCCTTTATTGTGTCCATCTTTTCATGAAATGTTCTCTTGATATCTTTAGTTTTTTTTTCAGAGCTCTCTAGTCTTTCCCATTCTATTGTTTTCCTCTATTTCTTTGCATTGTGCACTTAAGAAGGTTTTCTTATCTCTTCTTGCTATTCTTTGGAACTTTGCATTCAGCTTGGTATATCTTTCCCTTTCTCCTTTGCCTTTCATTTCTTTTCTCAGCTGTTGTACGGCCTCCTCAGACAACCATTTTACCTTGTTGCATTTCTGTTTTTGAGGATGGTTTTTGTCACCATCTCCTGTACAATGTTATGTCCCTCTGTTCATAGTTCTTTAGGCACTCTGTCAACCACATCTAATCCCTTGAATTGAATCTTGAATCTCTTCATCACTTCCAAATAAGGGATTTGATTCAGGTCATACCTGAATGGCCTAGTAGTTTTCTTTACTTTCTTCAATTTAAGTCTTAATTTTGTAATGGAATAATCAATGGGATATGGCAAAAGCAATTATAAGAGGGAATCATAGTGAACAGCCTTACCTCAAGAAATGAGAAAAATTCTAAATAAACAATTGCACTACATACCCAAAGGAACCAGAAAAGAAGAAGAAACAAAGCCTAAAGTTCATAGAAGTAAGGAAATAATAAAGATCAGAGCACAAATAAATGAAATAGATACTAATAAATAGAAAAATATCAATGATACTAAGCTAGTTCTTTGAAAATATATAATAGATAAAAGTTTAGCCAGACTCATCAAGAAAAAAAAAAAAAAGAGTATTCGAGTAAGTAAAATCTGAAACTATATAACCCATACCACAGAAATAACAAAGAATCATTAGAGACTGCTGTGAACAATTATGTTAGCAAATTGAGAAACCTAGAATAAATTCTTAGAAACATCCACTCTTCCAAGATAAATCAGGAAAAAGCAGAAGATATGAATAGAATTATTCATAATTCAGTGAATCAGTAATCAAAAAAACTTCCAACAAATAAAAGTTCAAGTTCAAATGGCTTCTCTTCACAGGTGATTTCTACCAAACTTTTAAAGAAGTATTAGTACCTATTTTTCCTCAAATTTCTTTTTTAATTGAAGAGGGACACTTCTGAAGTCATTTCCTGAGACCAGCATTACCCTGACTGATACCAAAACCAGAAGAAGATACAACCAAAAAAAAAAAAAAAAAATCCGGGCCATTATCCCTAATGAACTTAAATGCAACTATTCTCAACACAATATTAGCAAAATAAATTCAGCAATTGAATAAGAGGATAGTTATACCATGACCAAGTGTGATTTATTCCAAAGATGGGAGAATGGTTCAGTGTCTTCAGGTCAAGCAACATGTTACATCACATTAATAAACCAAAGTATGATAATTATACAATCATCTTAATAGATGCAGAAAAGTGTTTGACAACATTCAGCCTCTGTTTATGATAAAAACTCTGAACACAGTAGGTGTAGAGAGTAACATATGCCAACATAAAAAAGTCATACATAACAAACTCATAGATAACATCATTCTAAATGATGGAAAACAAAGTTATCCCTCTGAGAGCAGGAAGGAATCAAGGATGCCCATTCTTGCAAGGCATATTCAACATTATTGAAAATGCTGGTTACAGCAATCAGATAAGAAAAAAATAAATAAAAGAAATCCAAATGGGAAAGGAAGAAGTGAACAGTTACTCTTTGTAAGTTACATGACAAGATATATAGAAAATATTAAAGATATATAGAAAATACTAAAGATGCTACCAAAAAGTATTAAACAAATGAATTCAATAATGTTGCAGCATACAAAGTAAATATATAGAAATCTGTTTTATTTCTGTAGCAAACTATCAGAAAGCAAAATTAAGGAGTTCCCACTAACAATTATACCAAAGAATAAAATACCTAGAAATAAATTTAATTAAGGAGGTGAAAAATCTGTACTCTGAAAGCTATAAGACATCAATAAAGGAAACTGAAGATGAAGCAAATGAAAAGATAGACTGTTCATGGATTGGCAGAATTACTGTTGTTAAATTGTCATTGCTACACAAAGCAATCTATATATTCAATGTAATCCTGACCAAAATACCCATGGCAGTTTTTAGAGAACAAGAATAAACAATCCTAAACTTTGTGGAAGCAACACACCCTAAAAAGTCAAAAGCAGTCTTAAGAAGGAAGAAAGCTGTAGGTATCATGCCATAAACAGTATGATACTGGCACAAAAAGAGACGCATAGATCAGTGGAACAGAACAGAGAAACTGCAAATAAATCTATGCTTATACAGTTAACTAATCATTTGGCAAAGGAGGCAAGAATAGAAAATGGGGGAAAAGACAGTCTCTTTAATAAAATGATGTTCTGAAAACTGGACAACTGCACAAAAGAATGAAACTAGACCATTTTCCTACATCACATGCAAAAATAAATTCAAAATGAATTAAACCTTAAATATAAGACCTGAATCTATAAAACACCCAGAAGAAAACATACAGAACTTGCTGTTTGATATTGGTCTTTGCAGTATTTTCTAGATGTGTCTCTTTAAGCAAGGGCATCAGAAGGAAAACTAAGCACATGGCAGTAGATTAAACTAAAACATTTTTGTGCAGAGCAAAAGAAACCATATTGTCAACAAAAAGAAAAGGCAGCCTAATGCATGTGAGAAGGGATTTGCAATGACACATTTGGTAAGGGGTTGCTATCCAAAATATATAAAGAACTCATAAAACTCAATAACCCTCCAAGTCTACTTAAAATATGGACAAAAGACCTGAATAGACATTTTTTCAAAGAAGATAGATGACCTGCAGACAGGTGAAATGATGCTCAGTATCATTCATTATCAGGGAACTATAAATCAAAACCACAGTGACATACAATCTTGTACCTATTAGATGACTATTATCAAAAAGATAAATAAAAGTGTTAGTGAGGATGTGGAGAGAGGGGAACATTGGTGCACTGTTGGTGGGAATGTAAATTTGTACAGTAACTGTGGAAAACAGTTGGGAAATTCCTCAAAAAATTAAAAAAAAAAAACTAACATGGATCCAACCATTCCACTTCTGGGTATTTATTCAAAGAAAATGAAAACCCTAATTTGAAAAGACATATGCATCCCAAAGTTCACTGCAGTGTTCATTGATAGTTGAATTAATAATAAGATGTGAGATACACACACAGGAATAAAACATAAAAACAAATCTGGCCATTTTTAACAAGGACTTAGAGGGTATTGTAAAGTGAAATAATTCAGAAGGATGAAGACAGCTACTATCTGATCTTGTTAAAGATAAAACGAATGAGAAAAAAAGGCAAATAGACTCCTAAAACAGAAAACAACTCAGTAGATGCCAGAGGAGAGGGAAGTTACAGGATGAGCAAAATAGGACAAGTAGATTAAGAGGTACAAACTTCCAGTTATAAATTAAGTCACTGGGATATGATATACAGTATAGGGAATATAGTCAGTGAAATTATAATAACTGTGTGGTGACATGATAACTGGATTTAAAGTGGTGGTCATTTTGTAATGTACAAAATTGTTGCATCTCTGTGTGCCACACCTGGAACTAGTATAGTATTTTAACTCAATTATACTTCAATAAAAAAAAAAAAATACTCCTCTTTACTTGAGCCACAGAAATACAATCACACGTATTTTACACTGTGATATTCATTTCTATTCCCTGGAGGTATGAAAATTAGTTGACTTTTTCTAACTCATACTTTTAAAATACTTGAAAACTGTTACTGTATATTTTCTTCCTTGAAACTCAACTCTTATCTGAGACACATATATATGATTTTATGTTCATTCAGCCATGTCTCTGTGAACTAACTAGCTAGTTTTCAGTGTCTGCTTTAAACTGTATCATACAGAATGGAATACAAGTCCAGAAATTATTTTCAGTGCAGGGATGTAGGAGATATTTACAATGAATACTTGTAGTAGATGCCAACCGTGGTCTTTTCCAACTTCTAGAACCAACCAAGACTCTATTCCAGATCTTGTATGGTGCCCAAAATGATTGATTCAAAACATAAGATAGCTCAATAAGATCCATTCTTCTGGGAATTTGAAACCCCCCTGAATATCAGGAATGACATGAATGAAGCACTTCAATAGCAAAACTCTGAATAGAAATTCTAAGTTTCTATAGCTCAGCTCTGGGAAATTCTTAGTTTCTGCTTTTTCTCCAGCACTCCTTTTGGTTTCAGATTCTACTTCTGGATGCTGCTTTTAGATTTTCTACTGGTTTCTTTTGTTTGAGGATTGATTGGGTCTTAAGGTATGTGTCCTATTTAGATCCACACAAAAGAAGACTGGGTAACATGAAGCATCAGAGAAAAGAAAGAAAAGATGAATATTTTTATCATGACAGGCAGTTGAGGAGAAAGCTTAAGTAGAAAACAGGGGTTACCAACATTATGAAGGAAATATGAAAAGCTAGGGAAAGTGTGCTGATTTGGGCAATCAGTAGATCATTGTTGGGCTTTAAAAATAAAATTTCAAGGAACTAAAGCTATACTGTAATTTTTTTTCTCTATTTTTATTGGAATACAATTGTTTTACAATGTTGCGTTAGTTTCTGTTGTACAACATTGTGAATCAGCCATGTGTATACATTTATCCCATCCCTTTTAAGCCTTCCTCCCACCCCTCCATTCCACATAACTAGGTCATCACAGAGCATTGAGCTGAGTTCCTTGTGTTATGCAGCTGCTTCCCACTAGCTATCTGTTTTACTCATGTACATATGTCAGTGTTACTCTCTCAATTCATCCCCCCATCCTTTCCCCAATTTGTCCACAAGTCCATTCTCTACATCTTAGTATAACTCCATTCCTGCCCTGCAAATAGATTCAACAGTAACATTTTTCTATTAAAAGATTCCATATATATATATGTTAATATACAATTTGTTTTTCTGACTTACTTCAGTCTGATAGGGTCAAGGTTCATCCATATCACTTAGAGTAACTCAATTTCATTCCTTTTTTATGGCCGAGTAATATTCCATCCCCCCCCCCCCCCCCGCCCCGCATCTTCTTTATCCATTCATCTGTTGATGGACATCTTGGCTGCTTCCATGTCCTAACTATTGTAAATAGTGCTGCAGTGAACATTGGAGTCCATGTGTCTTTTTAAATTATGGTTTTCTCAGGGTATATGCCCAGTAGTGGGGTTGCTGGGTCATATGGTAATTTTCTGTTTTTAGTGTGTTTTTTCAAGGAACTGCCATACTGTTCTCTGTATGGGCTGGATCAATTTACTTTCCCAACAGCAGAATAAAAGGGTTCCCTTTTCTCCAACCCTCTCCTGTATTGTTTGTAGATTTTTTGTTGTTGTTGATGGCCATTCTGGTCAGTGTGAGGTGATACCTCATTGTAGTTTTGATTTTCATTTCTCTAATAGTGATGTTGAGTATCTTCTCATGTGCCTCTTGGCCATCTGCATGTTTCCCTTGCAGAGATGTCTATTCAGGTCTTACACCCATTTTTTTGATTGGATTGTTTGTTTTTTGGTATTAAACTCCATAAGCTATTTGTGTATTTTTGAGATTAACCGTCTGTTGCTTCATTTGAAAATATTTTCTCCCATTTGAGGATTGTCTTTTCATTTTGTTTGTGGTTTCCTTTGCTGTGCAAAAGCTCTTAAGTTTAATTAGGTCCCAATTGTTTATTTTGTTTTTATTTTCATTATTTTAGGAGATGGGTCAAAAAGATCTTGCTGTGATTTATGTCAAATAGTGCTTTTCCTATGTTTTCCTCTAAGAGTCTTATATTGTCTAGTCTCCTATTTAGGTCTTTCATCAATTTCGAGTTTATTTTTGTGTATCATGTTAGGTAGTGTTCTAATTTCATTCTTTTACATGTAGCTGTCCAGTTTTCCCAGCAGCACTTGTTGAAGAAGCTGTCTTTGCTTCACTGTATATTCTTACCTCCTTTGTCATAGATTATATGACCATATGTGCATAGGTTTATTTCTGGGCTTCCTATCCTGTACCATTCATCTATATTTCTTTTTCTGTTCCAGTACCATACTATTTTTATTACTGTGGCTTTGTAGTATAGTCTGAAGTCAGAGAGCCTGATTCCTCCAGCTCTGTTTTTCTTTCTCAAGATTACTTTGGCTATTCAGTTTCTTTTGTATTTCTATACAAAATGGAAGTTTTTCTTGTTTCAATTCTGTGAAGAATGTCATTGGTAATTTGATAGGATTGCATTGAATTTGTAGATTGCTTTGGGCAGTATACTCATTTTCATTATATTGATTCTTCCAATCCAAGAACATGGTATATTTTTCCACATGTTTGTGTCCACTTTGGTTCCTTCTATAAGTGTTTTATAGTTTTCTGAGTATAGATATTTTACTTTCTCAGGGAGATTTATTCCTAAGTAAAATTTTAAGTAGTGTGAATAGAAAGAAAATAAAAGCATTCTTGAGGTATCTGATTTAAATAAACACAGTTTGAGCTTGGTGAGTTATCAAGTAAGGATAGTTTTTTTAGCTCACTATGTTTCAGACATATGACTATGTTTAAAGAAGTTAAAGATGGAATAATTAATGAACTATACAAAAAATAGTTCCTAAGAACTAGGAGGTAATGGAATTAATAACTCAACAGTAAACTTTCCTTGAAAAAGGAGAAGTGGAAGATAAGTAAGGGATGGTGGAAAATATTTGAGTTATTTTGAGGTGTTGTAACAGGTGGACATGGAAACTATTAGTAAGAGTATATTGATACCTTCATTAGGACACAGGCCCCACCACATAATTTGGGTGCCCAATGCAAAAAAGGGGGCCTGTGGTTCAAAGTTAAAAATTTCATCATGGCAACAACAGAACTCAAAGCCAAATATGAGTCTTTCTGAGTTAAAATACTCCAAATTATTTTTAATTAATTAATTAAAAAAACGGGATTTGGGGAGGGAACCTAGAATATAATAGAAAGAGTATAAATTAACTTAATAGTGTTATAAATGAATAACATAACTTTATTGAAGGGATGGAGGAAAAAAAGAATTACTATAAGGAACTTGCAAAACAGTATTTTGATTAATCTAAAAACAGACAAAAACAACTTTACATAACTAGCATTTCCACTAGGAAAATGGGTTGGTAATTGAGAAACTGTTTTTTCAATTGAGCAAATAAGAAGATTACTGTCAGGTTTCTTATTGTGGAGAAAAGGAGTTAGAATTAAGGAAAGGAGGCTAGAAGTTGTTGAAGTAGAATTAGAAATACCAATATAAATTTGAGTTTAATATATTTAGATGAACAAATAAGATATATATACACATATGGAGATAAATATGTGTGTATATTATACATGTATTTTCTAGCTCTGTCTACTGAAAGGGTCTGGAAACAAAACCAAGTAGTAATTGGAATGCTTTTTGGTTTCTTAATGATACTTTACAACCAATGGAACCAGAGCTCTCAGGAAAAATGGCAGATTCTAGGAAATGGAAAGTACATGATAGTATAGGAACATCTTCTGGTGGTATAAAGTAAGGATGTGCTCCAAAGATTATTGGAACATGCACCAGTGGCCAAATATCTGGTACAATTAAAGCAGTAGTAATGACAAAAAATAAATGACAGTAGTAATGGATTATAAAACATAAAAAATATCCATGAGTTCATAATGAATGTACATATATATGTGTGTATACATATATCCATCTATTATATGGATAAATAAATGAGAGAGAAGTGACAGTTCAAATTAATAATTGTAGAAGAAATTATAGAAAAAGAAAATTGAAATTTGTTTAAGACTGTAGGTATAACTATTGGGGGCAAGAATTATCAATGGATGCTAAAGTTAGTGAGTGAAAGTATGATGGAAATGGGGTATTGACATAATCTCAAGTATGTTCCCACAAGATAATTATAAAAACAAAAGGGGAAATTATTACTTTTTAATGGTAAGGCCTAACAGATCTTACTTGAGTGAAAAAGGTTAATGTGCCAGTAATGGACTATATCAATAACTTGAGCTTCCTGATAAGATACACCAAGGATAAAACATCACTTCTGTGATATACTTCCCCAAATACATAATCTGACCATCAGACAACCTTAAATCATGAGCTTTCTGTGAGATAACTGACTAATATTGTTCAAAAGATTCAAGATCACAGCACCAAGGAATTGTCTCAGATAAAGTGATCTAAAGAAACATGACATCTAAATGCAATATGTGGTCCTGATTGGATTCTGGACAAGAAAAAGGATATTAGTGGGACGACTGAAGAAATTTCAATGATGTCTCTCGATTTTGACAAGTGTTTTCTCAAGGTTAATTTCCTGGTTTTGATTATTTTATTGTGAAATGGTGTTAACATTTGGAGAATATTAATACAACATTTTTGTATTAATTTTAAAATGTTTTTTATACATCTGGACTTATTTTAAGATGAAACGTCTAAATAGATAAATAACTGATCAGTGGCATAGTATATGTTTTATTCATAATGTTTGATAACAGAAAAAGTAGACTATAAATGAATACATTCATCCCACTGTGTGATTATTTTTAATGAGATTATATAATATATATTGGTAACAATGTACACAAAAATATTGAGAGAAATTACCTCTGGGAAGTTGAGGTTTTTGTTTTTGTTTTCTTTCCCTTCTTTTATTTTTTTTTCTTTCTCTCTCTCCCTCTTTCCTTCATCTATCCTTCCCATCCTTTTTCCTTCCCTTCTCCTTCCTTCCATTTCCTCTTCCTTCCTTCATTTCTATTTCTTGCTTTTCTTTTTGCTTTTCTATGCTTTCTAAACTTTCCATAATTAGCATATATTGCTTTTGTAATCAAGAAAATATAGTACAATACTTATACAATATACAAAGTAAAGCATGTTGCATAGGAAATACTAAAACCTTTTTGTTTTAGTATCTGAGGATAAGTATTTCAAAATAATTTCATTTATATGTGGTTATTGTTTTCTTTCCTGTCTATTTTCCTTTGTCTTAATAAAGCCATAGGTAGCTGTAATGAATTCTTGGACCAACACCCCTTAAAGATGGCCCAGTGTCAAGACTTTCGTCTAATTTCTCGTCATAGACTATCTTAATGATCTCTGCCTCTCTTCTCACAGTATTTCTAAAATGATTACTGGGACAGCACACACTCATAATTACAATATATTAAAGAATACTTTTCGGTTTTGAAAAAAAAATCCTGCAAGTATTATCTCTGTGTGTCAACTATAGGTATTTATAACATTAAAATATTAATATATACTTAAATGAAAGATAGGTTTCAATTGATTTCGCTCATTCTAGAACTCATGGTTCTTATAGTGTGGTTGCTATACATTTCGAGTAAAATTCTTGAAAGTGTAATGTTTCCTCAAAGCCCAGAACAAAGACAGTTTATCTAATTTCAAATCCCAACTCCTAATCTCAATGCTTATGTGACCATGAACAAGTTACTTAACATGGCTGTGCCTTAGTTCCTCACATGCAAAATGAAGTAAAAATATAACCTATTTTCAGGGTCATTTTAAAAGGAGATGAATGATTAAAAGTAAGTCACTTAAAATAGTCCCTGGCATATGTTAAATACAAAGTAGTTGTGAGCTGTTGTTCTTTCTATTATGCAAACTGAGATCCTGCTCAAAGATGACCTCCAAATGATAGAGCAGTCTTATCTTCACCTCAACTAAAATATCTTTGCTGTGATTTTTACCTATCATTCATTCTACGTTATACATTAACCAAATTTATAGAATATTTTCATTCTAAAACTATCTTGACATATTTAACAAATCTTATCTTTAAAAATGAAGTACTTGATATTAATTTAGAACTTATAGTTGAGAAAGAGTTTCCATAAATTATCTGATTTCAGTTTAAGCTTCACACTTTGTTACACCCTAAATAATAGAGTCCCTAGCTTATAGGTGTGCTAATTACCTGAAAGAGTTCTGTTCATTCAAACTCCAAGTTGCAGTTAATTAACTTAATTAATTTTTCATCATAATTTGATCCCTAAAGCTCCATTTTGGTAATTTCTTGTAGTGTTCTGAGTGAACCAATGAAGCACACAAAAAATAGCATAATATTCCAGCTGTGACTTTTATCCTTATATAACAGGAGACAACCAAAGAAAATTTATAGCTCAAAGATAATAAGTTACATGAAAAGTGGAAAAAATGATGGAGAAATGGAGTTGGCTGATGTTGAACATAGGTAAAGAGGAAGGTGCATCCCAGGGAAAGGGGAGAAGATAGAAGAAATCAATACATAAGGAAGAGGTAAGACAACAGAAAATATATGGATAGGAATCTTAAAAAAAAATGTGAGAGTGGGAAGGAACAGTTCTCAGTCAACAGAGCCAAAAAACAAGGGAAGAGCATGGGATCCCAAGATTTAGTTCATGTGAAAAGAGAGGGAAGAGGCAATGTTCTTTTAAAATATATGTGGAAATGCTAAATTAAAACAGCTAAATAGCTATGCTAAAAAGAATTATGTGAATCCATACCCACTTGAACTGTTACAAAACCAGTGCAAAAGTGATAGGTCAGGGTTGATAGCCAAGTGGTTGAGAGATTGGGGTTCTAGAAGGTCCTGTAAAGGCTGGAGAAGTGGACTCTGAATCTCATGAAGATTTACCAGGCTTTGCAGCATGGCCTCAGGGCTGTGCAAGGTAAGCACCTACAGAAAACTCAGCATTCCTCACCCCAACCCCTTTTCTTGAAGAAAAAGTACAGGGATTTTTGTATTTTGCTTTTAAGGGAAAGTGTCACTTAAGGGGAATTTGGAATCTCAGGCATTCCTTACATGTAGGTATAGAAAGAAAAAGCACATATTTAGCATGGTTGAGAACCTCATAGCAAAAATTCCAGGTGAAAGTTGGTCCAGGATCACTGAAGTCTTTGAAATTCCCTCAATTAAACAATCCAAAAATACCTCCAAAATAACATTTCTATGACAACTTCAGTGTCTTGTATTGAAAACAATAAATAAATAAATAGAATTTCAACTAAACATAGCAAAAAAAGTAACATGAGAATTGGCAGATAATATGAAGAGAAGAATGCCCTAACTAGAAATATTGAAAGATTATTAAAAATTATTAAAGTGATAAAAAAGCAATAAAACCATAAGAAAACAACAGTAAGAGTGAAGTGACCTGAATTTAAAGCCTCCAAATCCTGGGACTGATCAAGTTCACTAATAAGTAGTTGAAAATCTGATGCTGAATTTCTTTGAGCTTGAATTTTTTCATGGAACTACTGATAATATTTTATCTCATGATGTTTGCATAAAGATTGTATGAAGAAATACATATAAAGTCCCTAGAAAATTATAAGTAGTCAGTAAATATCAGTATTTATCTCCCATTTATGAGAGAAAAACTCAGATGTTGAAACTTGGTCCACTGTTTCTTTGCAATTCTGAGTACCAAGATCTATTTAGTGTACATTAAATTTTGAAACATGATTTCCTACTTAGTAGCATTGTAAAAAAATTAGTGTGGAATAGGACATTTATCAAGATACACAGTAACATACCAATTTTCCATCCATATATGTAATATCTTCCTCAGAGACATGTAAAATATAGTCCAAATAATTCTCTCAAGCATGACTTTCTCTAGGGGATAAAGCATGAGGATAGCACCAACTATTTTTTCAGATAAGGCTTAAAATCATTTTTGCCATGTTCTTTTTTGGATATTGATTAGAATTTCATTATATTTACAGATAATTTTTAGAAATGGAATTCTTTTCATCCAGAAATTTGGGGTGTTTCTTTTATTTGCTTTTAAAAATACTTTGTTCCTTTGCAAAGTTTTGTGATACCTTTCATAAACATTTCTTAATAAATTAATTCCTATATATTTTAGACCTTGGTTGCTATAGTGACTCATATCTTACATACTATTAGGTATCCATGGAAACTTTTTATTCCTTTATATTTTATGTCCAACATATATACCATTTTTCAAGTATTTTTAATTTTTCCCTTTGCTTTCTTTAGGTAAATAGATAGTGACATATTCTAGATGCCTTCCTTTACAGATTAGTTCTACTATTATTTATCACAATGACAAGAAATTTCAAATAGTATGGCATGGTATGTGAAAAGCACAGAACTTATTGTCCTGTACATATTGAATTTGGGTTTCTAAAGATGACAGTTTCTTTGGTATCTTGGTGTCATATAATATATTAAAGAATTTGATTAATAAAATTTCTAACTGGAACCACCCTTTTACTATATATCAGTTCAGTTCATTCACTCAGTCATGCCCGACTCTTTGCAACCCCATGATTGCAGCATGCCAGGCCTCCCTGTCCATCACCAAATCCCAGATTTCACTAAAACTCACGTCCATTGAGTCAGTGATGCCATCCAGCCATCTCATCCTCTGTTGTCCCCTTCTCCTCCTGCCCACAATCCCTCCCAGCATGAGAGTCTTTTCCAATAAGTCAACTCTTCACATCAGGTGGCCAAAGTACTGGAGTTTCACCTTTAGCATCAGTCCTTCCAAAGAACACCCAGGACTGATCTCCTTTAGAATGGACTGGTTGGATCTCCTTGCAGTCCAAGGGACTCTCAAGAGTCTTCTCCAACACCACAGTTCAAAAGCATCAATTCTTCGGCACTCAGCTTTCTTCACAGTCCAACTCTCACATCCATACATGACTACTGGAAAAACCATAACCTTGACTAGACGGACCTTTGTTGGCAAAGTAATGTCTCTGCTTTTGAATATGCTATCTAGGTTGGTCATAACTTTCCTTCCAAGGAGTAAATATCTCTTAACTTCATAGCTTCAATCACCATCTGCAGTGATTTTGGAGCCCAAAAAAATAAAGTCTGACACTGTTTCCACTGTTTCCCCATCTATTTCCCATGAAGTGATGGGACCAGATGCCATGATCTTTGTTTTCTGAAGGTTGAGCTTTAAGCCAACTTTCTCACTCTCCTCTTTCACTTTCATCAAGAGGCTCTTTAGTTCCTCTTCACTTTCTGCCATAAGGGTGGTGTCATCTGCATATCTGAGGTTATTGATATTTCTCCTGACAATCTTGATTCCAGCTTGTGCTTCTTCCAGTCCAGTGTTTCTCATGATGTACTCTGCATATAAGTTAAATAAGCAAGGTGACAATATACAGCCTTGTTGTACTCCTTTTCCTATTTGGAACCAGTCTGTTGTTCCATGTCCAGTTCTAACTGTTGCTTCCTGACCTGCACATAGGTTTCTCAAGAGGCAGGTTAGGTGGTCTGGTATTCCCATCTCTTTCAGAATTTTCCACAGTTTATTGTGATCCACACAGTCAAAGGCTTTGGCATAGTCAATAAAGCAGAAATAGATGTTTTTCTGGAACTCTCTTGCTTTTTCCATGATCCAGTGGATGTTGGCAATTTGATCTCTGGTTCCTCTGTCTTTTCTAAAACCAGCTTGAATATCTGGAAGTTCACAGTTCATGTATTGCTGAAACTATATATATACACACACGAATAAAAATTGATTATGAAATATAAGTCTTTAAATAATCTTCTGAAAACATGTCCTTGTATTTTGGACAACTTCGAAAGCTCATACCATAGTTTATTTTCATGTGTTACATGTTAGTTTATTAGGTCTAAGTACCAAGACTAAATTTATGGTCCTGAGAATATGTTTCTTTACAGTTTGAAGTAATGCAGCTGTAAAACTGTACTGTAAGTTGTGAAGGCAAGGATATTTCCTGTGGTAAGCATAATCAGAAGCTTAGAGAGATATGCATGGGTTAGGTAAGCTATAACATAAACACAAAACATCAGTATTACTAAAATAATTTTCTTCTGATGAATCAGTGCCTTTCTATTAAAACAAATTTGGATGTTTAACAAAGTAAAAATGCTCAATTGTATTCTCCTATTAATAGACCTTGGTGGAAAATTTTGTTTTAAAAATATAAAATTTTGCTTTATGTATTTTGAGACTGATATTTGTCAGAATATTAGGGCTTCCCTGATGACTCAGACAGTAAAGATTCTGCCCGCAATATAGGAGACCTATGTTCAATCCCTGCATTAGGAAGAGTCCCTGGAGAAGGGAATGGCCACCCACTCCAGTACTCTTGCCTGGAGAATCCCATGGATAGAAGAGCCTAGCAGGCTACGATCCATGGGGCACAAAGAGTCAGACATGGCTGAGAGGCTTTCACTTTCACTTAGGATCTTAGAATACTTTTCATTCTGATGATCTCCTTCAGTCATTAATTTTATGTCGTTTCATAAATAGCCATTATTATTTTGTCATTGTTGATATTGTTATCGTTATTTGTTAACAGGCAATGCTTTTGTAAAATTGTCTTCTTGCTTTCCAATGCCTTTGACCTAACTTACCTGCCTTCCTTTTAGTTTTGTACTTCTTTTAGAGATACTGTCGATCTTTGAATAATGCAACGGTCAAGCTGAAACTCCACTCCACTCAGGTTAAACTCCACTCAGTTGAAAATCCAAGTATAACTTATAATAGGTCCTCTATATACAGGGCTACTGCTTATTTGTGGTTCCTTCATATCTATGGTTTCCAATCCACAGGTTCAACCAACTACAGATGGTGTAGTACTGTCGTTTTTACTGTTGAAATAATCCTCCTATAAGTGGACCCACACTGTTCAAACCTATGTCATTCAAGAGCCATCTGTATCTCCTTTATAACTTGTAAAAGGTAATTTCCTTCCATCTCTCTGAAGATATCTTTATTTCCCTTTGGATCTTATGAAAATTTATGTAGGTATATAGTGCTAAATTCAACATTTTGAAGATATGGCTTCAGCCTTTATTGTTGATAAAAATTTCTGCTCTCAATCTAATTCTTCTTTGCATGCAGTTCTTGTTCTTATTATTAGGAAATTTTAAACAAATGTTTGAATTTTAATTTATTTTTATTTATCCATTACATGTTTTTTTCTGTTTGGTTAATACAAAGATTTGTTGTGGAAATTCTCAAGCAATATACACTTTCATTTTTTTTCTTAGTTCTATTGAGATATTATTAAAATACATGTAAGATTAGTATATATAATGTGATGATTTGATACATGGTTATATTGCAAAATGACTTTAAATTAGCTAATACCTACATCCCATTACAATATTACCATTTTAACTTTCAAGTGTATGATACACTACTGTTAATTATAGTCACTGTCTTATATTCTATCTCCAGAACTTACTTATCAGTTCAGTAGCTCAGTCATGTCTGACTCTTTGCAAACCCATAGACTGCAGCACACCAGGCTTCCCTATCTATCACCAACTCATGGAGCTTGCTCAAACTCATGTCCATCGAGTTAATGATACCATCCAACCATCTCACCCTGTCATCCCCTTCTCCTTCTGCATTCAGTCTTTACCAGCATCAGGGTCTTTTCCAAGGAGTCAGCTCTTCCCATCAGGTGGCCAAAGTATTGGAGATTCAGCTTCTGCATCAATCCTTCCAATGAGTATTCGGTACTGATTTCCTTTAGGATGGACTAGTTGAATCTCCTTGCAGCCCAAGGGACTCTCAAGAGTTTTCTCCAGCACCACAGTTCAAAAGCATCAATTCTTGGCACTGAACTTTCTTTATACTCCACCTCTCACATCCATACATGACTACTGGAAAAACCATAGCTTTGACTAGACGGACCTTTGTCAGCAAAGTAATATATCTGCATTTTAATATGCTGTCTATGTTGGCCATAGCTTTTCTTCCAAGGAGCAAGTGTCTTTTAATTTCATGGCTGCAGTCACCATCTGCAGTGATTTTGGAGCACCAAAAAAAAAAAAGTCTGTCACTGTTTCCATTGTTTCCCCATCTATTTGCCATGAAGTGATGGGACTGGATGCCATGATCTCATTTTTTTAACGTTGAGTTTTAAGCCAGCTTTTTCACACTCTTCTTTCACTTTCATCAAAAGGCTCTTTAGTTCTTCTTCACTTTCTGCCATAAGGGTGGTGTCATTTGCATATACTTATAGCTGGAAGTTTGTACCCTTTGACCAACATTCCCCTACCCCTCAGCTCCTGGCAACTACAATTCCACTCTCTTTCTATGAGTTTAGGTTTTTAGATTCCATCTGTTATAAGAATAAACAGATTTGTCTTTGTATGATTTATTTCACTTGGCTTATGCCCTCAAAGTCCAACTGTATTGTCACAAAAGGTAGGATTTCCTTTTTTCTTGTCATTAATTCTTATATTCAATTCTTTAAATCCATTTTGTGTTAATTTTTGTGAGTGTTATAAAATAAGTTGAATTTTATCCTTTTTCCTGTGAATATACAGTTTTAACACCATTTGTTGAAGAGACTATGCTTTTCCCATTGAGTATTCTTGTCTCTATCAAATATTCATTCACTGCACATGCTTGTATTTATTTCTGAGCTCTTGATTCTGATTTTTGGGTCTTTGCATCTATTTTTATGCCAGTTCCATACTATAATTACTTTTGGTGTCTGTCCAAAAAAGATTATACAGATTTTAGTATTGTTTTCTCCTTCTGTAAAAAATGTCATTGGAATCTTGATAGGGATTGTACTGAATCTATAAATGGCTTTGCATATGGACATTTTAACAATATTAATTATTCCAATTCATAAAATATAGGATATCTTTCTTTCTTTTTTTTTTTTTTTTTAAGTACCAAGGATCTTTATTCTTAGGTCTGGTATTTAATCTGTGGCTTCAGATAGTATGTCACTATTTAGAGAATAAAAGGGCCCATTATCTTCATTCAAGTCTTCAGCCACAAAGTTGTACCTTATTCTCATACAAGATAAGGGTTAGTAGGGGATTAAAGAGGTACACTCAGGATGAAAGCAAAAGGGAACACACACTTTTACAAGCATATCGTCCCAGTTACCGTGAAGGTTACATTTCAGGTTAATTTACCAAAATAGTGACAGAACCATGATTTCAGTGAAAATCAACATGTTATACCTTTTAAAAAAACAATACAGGAATACTAAGTCAGGCAAGCATGCAAAATTTAAAGTATAAAAAACTGCAAGGGCTGGCTGCCCAAACAGGTATTTCCCTCAGAAAGAGAGATTTGAAAATGCTGCACAGAACCAAAGGAATTAGAAGCTGAATTAGCAGACCCATTTCCTCAGTCTATGTATGAGGCGAGTGGGCAGACATTAACTGGTAAAGCTTACCCAGCCAGATGAAGAATGTATAGCATCTAATTCCTGGTGCTATCCGCAACTACATGTATCTCAAATACAAGGAGATAAATATCCAGAATACATCAAACCCGCTGATTTAAAGAAAACATTTCAAGGGAGGGGGTGAAGTTGTTATTATAGCATAGCAGCACATTACACATATTTAAGAGATTAAATGGAAAGAAATAATCTCTTATTTTAATGCTCAGTTTTGATCAACACAAGTTGCCAGCCAACTTTCTGATGTAGAGCAAAACAAGTATATTCTTTAGTTTTCTTCTACATTTTTTTGGGCCTTTCAAAACCGAGCACTGGGTATTTTTAATGTAATGGGATGTTATATGTACATTCTAATTACACATTTTAGGAATAAACAAAATGCATATTTCACTAATTCATAGTGTATTTATAAAATGAAAAACTCTCTATCAAAATACACTTTTCACTGGGAAAAATAAATAAAACAGACAAATGGATCTACACAAAGTAAAAATTAACTTTGGTAGACTTCACTGTGGAGGACAGTCCGTAACAAGCTTATCTGCCCTTACTCCCCAGAGCCGATCATCTTTCTACTTACATGTGACTTCTTCCATTTCATTGATCCAAGTCTTTTAATTTTCTGCATACAGATTTTTCACCTCTGTTTTTATGCTGACCCCAGTCTACTGAAAGTATTGATCCTGGCTAGAAATAGCAGGATGCGGTGCTCACCTGGGCCTGAGACAAGTTCCCCATAGACTTATCCCCTTTAGGAACCACTGTTGTGGCTGGACCGGCACTGTAGTTCTTATGATTGCAAGATGCCTTCAGTAATTAACATGAAGAGACTATGAAACAACAGAGCTTATTACTCACAGCTCTTACGGGTATATGGCATACCTAGGGTCACACTGTGAGGCCTCAGGTGGAATGAGGAGGGGTGGGGGCGTGGGCGAGAATGGATACACACTCAGGCCTGGTAGCTCTGCTTTTATTGCGGTCAGTAGTGGGGGCCTATGATTTTGTGGGTTCACATATTATTGGTGAATTTAAAGCATAAGATGAGGAATTAAAGTGCAAGAAGAGAAAAACCACCAGCTACTAGTCAATTATCTAAGTGAATCGAAGATCTCTAAAACGAACGTTGGTGCTGTAGGAGCATGGGGCAAAGCCTAGCTCTTTATCTAGTCATGGGACTGGCAATGTGTTTTGAACTGGATTTCTTAATCACAGCTTAAGTTAGGCATTTGCATTATGATAAAAACAAAAAACACTCAGGCACTTACAATGCAAGCTCCTTGGTTAAAGTATTTTATTATTTGTGATTCTGTATTAAACGATTATTTTAATTATCCGGTAGTTAGTTGTTAGTGCATAGAAACAGCTGATTTTCTATGTTGATGTTTGTATCCTACAACTTTTCTCAATTCACTTTTTAGTGTCAGTAATGTTTTGATGTCATCTTTAGGACTTTCTATGTGTAAGATCATGTCACCTGCAAACAGAGACACTTTTACTTATTCGTCTCCAGTTTGGATGCCTCTTATTTAATTTGTTCTTACCTAATTTCTCTGACTATGAATTTTAGTATTATGTTGAATATGAGTGGTAAAATGAGCACCTTTGCCTTGTTCCTCATCTTAGTAGGAAAGCTTTTAACATTTCACTACTGAGTGCGATTTTAACTGTGGGTTTATTATATATGATCTTTATTATGTTGAGGCATGTTCCTCCTATACCCACTTAGGTGAGAATTTTTGTCATGAAAATGTATTGCTTTTGCTGCATCCCATAAGTTTTGATATTTTGTATTTTCACTTTCATATGTTTTCAAATAATTTTATTTCCTTTTTATTTCTTCTTTGACTCATCAGTTTTTTAAGAGTGGTAGTCTAATTGACACACATTTGTCATTTTTTTTAGTTTTCCTCCTGTTATTGATCTCTAGTTTCATACCATTGTAGTTGGAAAAGATTGGTGTGATTTCAATCTTGCATTTGCTATGGCTTATTTTATCTCTAAAAATATACTCCATCCTGGAGAAAACTCCAAGTGCACTTGAGAAAAATATGTATTCTGCTGATGTTTGCTGGATTCTTTTATACATGTCTGTCATGTCCATTTGGTCTAACATATAGTTCAAGTCCAATGTTTCATTACTGATTTTCTGTCTGGGTGATCTCCCCATAGTTTAAGTGAGGTATTGAGGTCCCCTAAGAAGAGATGGCAAGAATACACAGAAGAACTGTACAGAAAAGATCTTCACGACCAAGAGAATCATAATGGCATGACCACTCACCTAGAGCCAGACATCCTGGAATGTGAAGTCAAGTGGGCTTCATCCCTACGAACAAAGCTGGTGGAGGTGATGGAATTCCAGTTGAGCTCTTTCAAATCCTGAAAGATGATGCTGTGAAAGTACTGCACTCAATATGCCAGCAAATTTGAAAAACTCAGCAGTGGCCGCAGGACTGGAAAAGGTCCGTTTTCATTCCAGTCCCAAAGAAAGACAATGCCAAAGAATGCTCAAACTATCACACAATTGCACTCATCTCACACACTAGTAAAGTAATGCTCAAAATTCTCCAAGCCAGGCTTCAGCAGTATGTGAACTGTGAACTTCCTGATGTTCAAGCTGGTTTTAGGAAAGACAGAGGAACCAGAGATCAAATTGCCAACATCTGCTGGATCATGGAAAAAGCAACAGAGTTCCAGAAAAACATCTATTTCTGCTTTATTGACTATGCCAAAGCCTTTGATGGTGTGGATCACAATAAACTGTGGAAAATTCTGAAAGAGATGGGAATACCAGACCACCTGACATGCCTCTTGAGAAACCTATATGCAGGTCAGGAAGGAACAGTTAGAACTGGACATGGAACAACAGATAGTTCCAAATAGGAAAAGGAGTACGTCAAGGCTGTATATTATCACCCTGCATATTTAACTTATATGCAGAGTACATAATGAGAAATGCTGGGCTGGAAGAAGCACAAGCTGGAATCAAGATTGCCGGAAGAAATATCAAAAACCTCAGATATGCAAATGACACCACCCTCATGGCAGAAAGTGAAGAGGAACTAAAGAGCCTCTTGATGAAAGTGAAAGAGGAGAGTGAAAAAGATGGCTTAAAGCTCAACATCAGAAAATGAAGATCATGGCATTTGGTCCCATCACTTCATGGGAAATAGATGGGGAAACAGTGGAAGATTTTATTTTCTGGAGCACTAAAATCACTGCAGATGGTGACTGCAGCCATGAAATTAAGAGATGCTTACTCCTTGGAAGAAAAGTTATGACCAACCTAGATAGCATATTCAAAAGCAGAGACATTACTTTTCCAACAAACGTCTGTCTAGTCAAGGCTATGGTTTTTCCTGTGGTCATATATGGATGTGAGAGTTGAACTGTGAAGAAAGCTGAGTGCCGAAGAATTGAGGCTTTTGAACTATGGTGTTGGAGAAGACTCTTGAGAGTCCCTTGGACTGCAAGGAGATCCAACCAGTCTGTTCTAAAGGAGATCAGTCCTGGGTGTTCTTTGGAAGGACTGATGCTTAAGGTGAAACTCCAGTACTTTGGCCACCTGATGTGAAGAGTTGACTCATTGGAGAAGACTCTGATGCTGGGAGGGATTGGGGGCAGGAGGAGAAGGGGATGACAGAGGATGAGATGGCTGGATGGCATCATCGACTTAATGGACATGAGTTTGAGCGAACTCCAGGAATTGGTTATGGATAGGGAGGCCTGGCGTGCTGCAATTCATGGGGTTGCAAAGAGTCAGACATGACTGAGCGACTGAACTGAACTGAATATTATTGTATTGTCTGTTTCTCCCTTTGCATGTCAGTGTCTATTTAATATACTTAGGTGCTCTGATTCTGGGTGCATATATAATTATAATTTTTATATCCTCCTGATGAACTGACCACTTTATCATTATATGATGGCGTTATCTATCTCTTGTTAAATTTTTTGATTTAAATTCACTTTGTCTAATATAAATGTAGCAATTTACTGCCTTTGGGGTTCCATTTACTTGGAATATTATTTTCCATCCCTTCATTTTGAGCCTATATGTGTCCTTAAAGCTAAAATGAGACTCTTTTAGATAAATGACATTGCGTCTTATTTTTTAATCCATTCAGCCATTTCTCTTGATTGGAGAAGTTAGTCCATTTACATTTAAGGTAATTTTGATAGGCATTGATTTACTATTGCCTTTTAATTATTTCATAGTTGTTTTATAATTTGTTTATTCCTTTTCCTGTTGCTCTCTTACTTTGTGATTTATAATTCTTTAATAGTGCCGTGCTAAGCTGCTTCAGTCATGTCTGACTCTGTGTGACCCTGTGGACTGTAGCCTGCCAGGGTCCTCTGTCCATGGGATTTCTTGGGCAAGAATACTGGAATGGGTTACCATTTCCTTCTTCAGGGGATCTTCTTGACCCTGGGATACAATCCATGCCTCTTAAGTCTCCTGCATTGGCAAGTCGGTTCTTTACCACTAGCACCATGTTATGTATTAATTCTTTTTGTCTATTAATTATCTTCAGTACACTTTTGCTTTGTGTGCCATGAGGCTCACAGGAAAAAAATATTATAATGATCTATTTTAAGTTGATAATAATTCTAAACACATAGAAATGTTCTACATTTTTTTCCTCTCATACATTTTGTTTTGATTTCACTTTTCATCTATTTATACTGTATATCCATTTACAAATTATTGTTCTGTAGTTACTTTTGTCTTTAACCGTCATACTCAAATTATAAGGGATTTACTCTCTACCTCTTTATTTTTTCCAGTATTATTGTGTGTCTTGGAGTTAGATTGTTTTGAGTTGAAATTTTGTGGTGACATTGCCTTCATGAAATTGGATGTTGAAATGTCTCCAGATTTGGGAACTTTTTAGCCATTTTTTCTTTAAATAAGTTTTCTGCTCCTTTCTTGGTCAGTTCTCCTTCTGAGACTTAGATTTTTAATGATATCCCAAAATTCACTCTTTCATTCTTTTTTCTTCTAATTCCTTTGTGTGATTTCAAATGACCCATATTTTAGTTTTTTTCAGACAATTCATAGATTTTCATTTCTTTAGGATTTGTTGTGGAAGCTTTATGGTTTCCTTTGGCAATGTCCTGTTTCCTTCATTATGGAAAGATCCTTGTGGCCTTGTGTTTATGTCTTTCCATTTGAGAGGCACCTCTCCTAGTCTTGACAGACTGGCTTCAGTAGGCAAAGCCCTCCATATTCAATCTGTCCAGAGCTTCTGAGTGAGCCACCTGATGGAGTCCATGGATGAATTTGCTTCTCAGAGTCTTTGGGCAGGCACAACTGGTGCCTGGATATGCAATTGCAGACTTAGATATTGATTCTACAGGAGTCAACCAATACTGAGATGAACTGGCAGCCAGGTTTTGTAGGACCCAGTCTAGAAGCCTTGGTTTTTGATATCATTCTCCTAGCAGGATGAACTGGAGTCTGTGGCTCCAAGAGTAAGCTTATAATCTGGGGTCTCAGATGCTGGCCTGGGGCCTAGCCTGGCACCGTGAGCCTGGGTCAGTTGAGCTAGTCTAGAGTCTAGGTCTGTGGATACTGGCCTACAACTGGTATGGGTCAAAAGTCTGGTTTTATCATAGCTAGCCTGGCATAGAACTTAGCTGGGAGCCTGTATTCACAGGTGCCCACTTGGAGCCTGATGCCATGAAAGTTGCCGTGGGACCCAGCTGGCAGCAAGGTAAGCAAAGAGCCTAGCTTCAAAGAAGTCCACTGAAAGCCTAGAGCCATAGGAGGCACCCTGGGTCATATAAGCCAGTCAGCATTGGGGTGGGAGCCTGGGACTGCTAGCCTCCACTGACAGCCTGGTGTCATGGGAACCATCTGGGGCCTCAGGAACTGCCCATGTCTTCAGGAGCAGACGGGAGTAGGGGTGAGCTAGGGGCCTGGATTTGTGGGAGCCTATGGGGAGCCTGGCGGTATATGTGGTGCCTGAGACTGCAGGAGCCACTGAGGCCACTGGGATTGGCAGATGCCAGAGCAAGTGAGGGGCCTGAGTTAGTAGAAGCATGCAAAGAGAGACCTAAGGTTCAGGGGTCAGCATGGAATTGGGTTAAGTCCGTTCTGGGCTCCATGGTAAAGTCAAGTGCTTGCCTCACTCTGTCTCCCACAGGGAGCATATCTTGGTCCACACCAGGCTGCCCAGGCTTGGGGAAAGGAAGATGGAGGTAGTGTGAATATATGCTTCTTAACCTTTCTCATTTCATCTTTTCTTATTTTTGTGCTTTACCCAAGTGCTGTAATCCCTCACCTTGAATTTTTCACTCGTATGAAGATATTTTTGAATGCACATAGTTAATAAAATTGATGTTTTTGTTGGAGTAGAACTAGAAATTCCTATGCTGCTATAGGAATTTCTCTTAACACTTTTTTCCTAGTGTTATCATTAATTCAGTAAATATGTAAATATTTATTGAGAGTTACCATGTTACCAATAATTTACTAGGTGTTATGGAACTACCAGCCTTGGATTCATGTCAGATCCTCCTTTTCTCATAACATCTCTCATATTATCTGTGATAGATTATCTATCTGTCTATGCTATTTTCTGTATTATTTTACTACATCCATTTTTTTCTAATAATTAATACTCTTTTCACTTCTGTATGCTATATTATGGAAAAATTTTTAATTTCAAACTAAAATTTTTATTTAGAGAAGTATAGTCTTTTTCTAACCTCCTTGTTTTTTCCCATTATCCTGTAGTTTCTTCGATAAATATTATAGATAGTCCTTTATGATTATCTTTCAGATTTAATGCTGTTACTCTACTTATTAAGGATAAAAATGTAGGAATCCTCATAGATTCCTTTTTGTTCACCCTGCATCTAATTCTTGACTTCTCTCCAATATTTGTCCAAAATCTTTCCACTTTCTGCCATTTCCACTGGTACTGTGTGTATGTGTGCATGCTCAGTTGTGTCCTACTCTTTGTGACTCTGTGGACTGTAGCCTGCCAGGCTCCTCTGTCCATGGGATTTTCCCAGAAAGAATACTAGAGGGGGTTGTCATTTCCTCCTCCAGGGGAGCTTCCCAACCCAGGGATTGAACCCACGTCTCCTGCATCTCCTATATTGGCAGGCAGATTCTTTACCACTGAGCCACCTGGGGAAACTGTCCCAGGCTGGTATAAGTCACTATCATTTGTGCCTGGATTGTTACCATAATCTCCTAACTAATCTCTACCCAAGACTTGTTCACTGTTTGCTCCACCATACTGCCCACTCCCCACCCACTCACCCAATAGCAGTGTATTTGGAGCCTCAGCCAGAGTGACTGTTTTAAACTCTAAATCAGGTTATGTCACTTCTGAGTTTAAAATTTGCTCTTCTTTTTCGACATAAAACCCAAAGTTCTCTCCATGGCTTACTGAGTCCTATACATCTGGCTCCTACCTCTCCACTTAACTCCAGTTCTCTTTTTCCTTACTCAGATCCAGCTAGTTTGGCCTCCTTATGCTTCTTCAAACACACCAGGCATATTCTTATCTCAGAGACTAATCCTTGCTGTTCTTTCTGGTTATGTTTCTGGATGTTCTTCCTCTGGATATCTGCATGTGTGTTGATTATCTACTGCTGCCTAGCAAATTATCCCTGAAACTTAGTGATTTAAAATTTTAAATATTAGCTCTCACAGATTCTTTGGCTCCAGAATTTGAGGGCATCTTGGCTAAGAAATTCTATCTTCCCTTCTTACAGGATACGGCAAGATGTTAGCTGGAACTGTACCCATCTGATGTATGCATGTATTTACTGGGCCTGGGAGATTAACTTCCAAAGCAACTGCTTACATGTATGGCAAGTTGGTATTGGTTATTGGTGGGAAACATTATTTCTTCTCGATAATAGCCTCTTCATGGGCTGAGTGAGTGTCCTTAAGCCATGACAGCTGGCCCTCCCTAGAGAGTGAACTAAGAAATCAAGACAGAAGCTTCCATGTCTTTCACAGCTTGGCTACAGAAGTCACACAGTATCTTCTACAACATCAAGTCTTTCTAGTGTCATTTTCTCACTGAGGACTTCTTTGACCTCCTGCATTGTAAACTGCAATCTCACTGCAATCTCCTTGCTCTCTACTTCCTCTTTTTTTTTAATAGATTTTTGATTACATGTGTCATCTTCCAGTAAAGCAGATGTTTAATTGCTCATTGTGTCACTGTCTCTCTTTCTCCAATGGAGCATACAGTCCATGAAGAGAAGGGTTCATCCTCTTCATTTCTGTTTCCACTGTGCTAAGAAGACTGGCTCACAGTGAAAATTTGTTTTATTAGTTTCTGCCTTTTCTTTCTTCTTAAATGTATTTATTTATTTTAATTGGAGGGTAGTTATAATAGTTTCTGCCTTTTCAATCTGCTAATATCTGCTTCACTGAGGTTTCTAATTCAGTGATTGTATTGTCTTCTGTGTAGTTTCTTCTGATTGATACCCTGTGGTTGTCTGCACTGTTGCCTTGAGTTCTATAAAGGGACATTGATTAAACATACTTTCAAAATGTTTAGGATTTTGTCAGAAAACCTCACTCTTCTGACTGCTCTTCTGAGTTACACTCTTTTGAACTTTCATGTAATTTCCTATAGCCGGTGATTTTTTTATACTAGTTTCTCCTTATAGAGAACTCTTTTGGATCATTCTGCTCTGGTGTGAATTGGGACCTGTCGGAGGTTGTGAGACTTTCAACCTTCAATGAAGGGATAAGAATAAAGTTCCCATGTATCATAGGTTTACTTTGCCAGTTTAGACCTCCATTTCCAGAGGTATCTAGAGAGAGACCAATGTGATGGGCTTTGCAGTGGGAGCCTCTCTCCACTCAAAGACCACCTTTCTGTGTTTACCATGGCAGCTATTATTTAGCAGGGGCACTTCCCAGGATATACCATGAGCGAGTGCTGTGGGATCAGATGTGTAATGCAGACAGAAACTGGGCACTTAACTGAAATTCTGATAGAATCACAAATTACTGTCTAACTGTCCTGATACCCAGTTTTTCTGCAAGTTGCTGCTAGTGAGTTCTTTTGGGATCTCTTCACTTATTTCCCAAGCAAGGTATTCATTTGGGTGCATACAAGAAGTTGTCTGTGCAGATTCTCCTGTGTAGAGAATTTCCCTGAAGTTCCTGGTATGAGACAGTTATTCTTCCATGTTTTCTAACGCTGGATACAGTATTTTCTCTGTATATATTGTATATTCAGATAGCCATTTTAATATGATTTTGAGAAGGAAGTTAAATGTATGTCTCATTCATTATTTAATCAAGATATCAGCATGATACCCTTAACATCAGGTATTAAGAGCGGGTACCTCTGACCATCCAAAGAAAGTCCTTTCTTTTAATTCTGAGGCAGATCCATTTATATTTTTCCCTTGGAGCACTAAAACAGTTTTAAGGTATTTAACTATTTGTTTATGTATTCTTTGCTCCCTCTTATGTTGAAAGCTCTGTATGGTTAGAAATTCTGTTCTGTCACTGTATCTCCACTGCCTAATATAGTCCCAGAAAGTCAATAGTTTTAGATGAGGCACCATGGATATGAGTAAGGTAAACAGCCCATTTAGTCTTTCAGGCCACAAAACTTGACAACTTTTAGATTTAACTCTGCCCATCTTGTGGCATTCATTTCTTGAAGAGGTGGAGAGAAATATGAAAATACCAAAAGAAAAATGCCTCTAATTTGTCAGAAATGGCTAAAGGAGTGTTATTATTTTTCCAGTAGTAAGATTTATGAACTAAATATATGCACCATTATGAAAATATAACAATAAACCTGATTGTATTTTCTCCAGCATCATTAAAGACACAGCAAGAGGAACTGGCATTTACTTGTACAGAAAAAAACACGAAAACTGAAGTACAACAAATAACTTCACAGTAAGATCATTAATGACAGGAAAAATTGCCGAAGGGCATTAACGATTATTCTTTTTTACAGTATCCTCTGAAAATAGGAGAAATACCAGTTAGGTGTTTCAGATTCAGCCTTTGTAAAGGCAAGTCACCTCTGAAAAATATTTTTAGATGAAGAGATAAACCAGAGTAAAGTATTTCAGACATATTTTTGACACAAGCTAAATGTAAGCCTAGAATAATTTGCTAAATGTCACAAAAGAGAAAAAAATTAGTCAGAATAAATAGCTGTCTTTAAGCTTCACTGGAGTATTTTCTTGTATCTGTGCTTTAAAAAATCACCCCTGTTAGCTAAAGGAACACATTAAATCAAAAGGATTTAGCATCATGGTAAATGTTCTTTATGAGCTGCATGGGCCTAGATATTACAGCACATATTTTACATATGTAATTCTGCTTTGGGACTACTTTTAAACCAATGTACAATATGCTGAATTAATAATGCTTATAAGTGAAATATATATGAAAAGAGTTTGAGAAACTCTTGACGAAAGGTGATATATATTTATGAGGTGCCAGATGTTTTCCTTTAAAAGAAATTTTTTTAACTAACCCATGCTTTGGAGATTTGTATTGAAGTGGTCTCTTTGTGGTAGTATATTATTTAAAATATGTTCTGTGAGACCTAGGCACAATGGGGTGAATAAAACAATAAGTACCTGTATAAATTTTATATATTAAAAAAAATTGGACCATTGGGGTGCATTTTTTAATGCAGGTGCAGTGAATTAGATAGAAAACAATAAAAAGAGTTACATATTTCATATATAACTGCAGATGTTGAAAATGTACATATTATTGTTATTTTAATATTTTCTTTTTATTATGGAGGTAATCATGATATCATATGCTTATATATCATATTTCTTCCAAGGTGTTCAAACACATCACAGTCATGAATTATTTTACATTTCATAACTTTCCCAGAGGAAAGCAGAGACAAGTATTATTGCCCCATTTTACAGATGAAGTACCTTGTTACCAAATGACCACTTTCTAAATGTCTTCAGAATCTTTTCAAGCATTTTGCAGGGACTTTTTCCTCTGGCCTTCCACAGTGTACAAGAAACTGGGCTGTTTCTGTTGACTGCCCCCCGCCCCCCCCCCCCCCCCCACTTCTCTGATAACTGTCTTGCCGCTGTGACTGGGACACTCAAGAATGTGTTCACTTCTTCCCAAATATAAGGCAGGGTTCACATTGCATTTTTTTTTCTGTTATTACATTAAAAAATGTGTATTTTATATTGAAGTTGCATTGATTAAAAAATGTTGTCTTAGTTTCACGTATATAGCAAAATGATTCAGTTACATATTCATATATCCTTATTCAAATTCTTCTCCTATTCAGGTTATTATAGAATATTGAACAGCATTTCAAGTGCTGTACATTGTAGGTACTTGTTCATTATCTATTTTAAATATAGTAGTGTGTACATGTCAATCCCTAACCCCCAATCTGTCCTCCCCATCCTTCCCCCCTTGAAACCTCAAGTTTGTTCTCTAAGTCTGTGAATCTCTTTCTGGTTTGTAAATAGGTTCATTTGAGTCATTTTCAGATTCTGCATATAAAAAATATCATATGATATTTGTCTTTGTCTGACTTGACTTATATGATAATCTCCAGATCCATCAATGTTGCTGCAAATGGCATTACTTCATTTCTTTTAATGGCTGTGTAATATTCCTTTGTATATATGAACCACATCTTTATCCAGTCATCTGTCAGTGAAAATGTGGTTGCATCCATGTCTTGACTATTTTAAACAGCACTACACTGAACATTCAGGTGAGTCTATGCTTTTAAACCATGGTTTTCTCTATAGATGCCCAGTAGTGGGATTGCTGGATCATAAAGTAGCTCTGTTTTTAGTTTTTAAAGGACTCTCCATAGTGTTCTCCATAATGGTTTTACCAATTTATACTCCCATCAACAGTGTAGGAGGGTTCCCTTTTCTCCACACTCCCCCCAGCATTTATTGTTTGTAGACTCTTTCTGACCCTGCCACATGGCTTGTAGGGGTTGGTTTCAGTTCTCCAAATAGGGATCAAACCCAAGCCACAGCTGTGAGTCTGAAATCCTAACTAGTAGGCCACCAGGGAACTCCCATGTAGACTCTTTGATGACGGCCATTCTGACTGATGTGAGGTGATACCTTATTGTAATTTTGATTTGCATTGCTCTACTAATTAGTGATGTTGTGCATCTTTTCATGTGCCTTTTGGCTGTCTGTGTGTCTTCTTTGGAGAAAAATCTATTTAGGTCTTCTGCCTATTTATTATTACTTTTTTTTTTTTATACTGAGCTGCATGAGCTGTTTGTAAATTTGGGGAATTAATCCCTTGTAGGTTGCATTGTTTGCAAATATTTCTCCCTTTCTTTGGGTTGTCTTTTCATTTTGTTTATGGTTTCCTTTGCTGTGCATAAAAGCTCATAAGTTTTATTAGGTTCCACGTTTAATTTTATTTCCATTACTCTAGAAGACAGATCAAAAAAGATATTCCTGTGATTTATGTCAAAAGACTGTTTTGTTTTCACATTTTATAGCATCAAGTCTTACATGAGGTCTTTAATCCATTTTGAGTTTATTTTTGTGTATGATGTTTAAAAATGTTCTAATTTTATTTTTTTACATGTAGCTCTCCTATTTCCCAGCACCTTTATTGAAGAGACACTCTTTCCTTCATTATATATTCTGACCTGTTTTGTCATAGATTAGTTGACCATAGGTACATGGGTTTATCTCTGGGCTTTGATCATCTTTTCATGTGCCTCCTGGCCATCTGTATGCCTTCTGTGGAGAAATGTCTGTTTAGGTCTTCCACCCATTCTTCCTCTGTAATATTTTGGAAGAGTTTCAGAAGAGTAAGTGATTGACAGAATTCACTTGTGAAGACATTTAGCCCCGGATTTTTGTTTGGGAGTTTTTAATCACAGTTTCAGTTTCAGTACTTCTGATTAGTCTGTTCATACTTTCCATTTCTTCCTGGTACAGTACTGGAAGTTTGTACCTTTCTAAGAATTTGTGCATTTCTTCTAAGTTGCCCATTTTATTGCCATAAAGTGACTTGTAATAGTCTCTTATGATTCTTTGTATTTCTGCATGGTCCACTGTAACTTTTTCACTTCTAATGTTATTGATTTGAGCTTGCTCCCTCTTTTTCTTGATGAGTCTGGCTACAGGTTTATCAGTTTTCATGTTCTTAAAAGATGCCAGGTTATCCCTGGCAGGTATAGGATTTGATTTTATTAGGATTATGCCCATTTGTACTCCTGTGGATTCTTCTTTGTCTTTGGATGTAGGATTTATTTATTTATTTTGGTTGGCAGTTAATCCATAGTTAGTTGTGATTTTGGTATTTCTGTAAAAGGTGACCTCATCTTTCTACTCTCCCATTTTGTCTCCACCTGGCTGCTCCACTACACTGCGTTTTTCTTTAGTTCCAGGAGATATTCACCAGTGATTTAAGGTGGAGGAAAGATGCATTAGTCCTATAGCTCTGAGGGTACAGAGAATGTCTCACAAACTCCTCCAACAAATGCCATTCTGTGTGTCTGGGTGGAGGGGCTGGTTGCATGCGTCCTGCCCCACTTGCACTATATGCTGCATTTAGCCCCCTCCCCCTCTGAAACTTGGCACTGACCTCACCGATGCTCCATGGTCAGCCAATGGGCTTCACATTGCAAACTGTAATGACATTTTTAGCAAGTTTTGACAAAGTAGGTCTATGTTAAAAAAAAAAAAAAGAGTATTTTTAACAACTGTGCAGGTTGTTGAAAATACTCCTTATGGCCTTTCTCTCTTACTCCTCACTCCACTTCCAGAGGCTAAGGCAGTTTTTCCCTTCCTGCATCTCAGAGTCAGATCTACTTGAAACCCTGGGAAGACCAGGAGAAGCTTTCTTTTCCTAATCCAAAATTCACTGCCATAGGTGCCAGAATTAACTTCCTCCCGTTTATCTTAAAGGAAATTTCACCCTCACCTATACAAGAGTATGTCCCATCATATGGCCATAATACCAAATTTATGCAATAGTCCAATTCATTGTCTATTGTCTGGCTTATTTGCCTTGAATGACATCATCTATGTGACAGAAACTGCACAGCCATGTCTATTTTCATCATCAGGGAGTTAGTGTACATTAGTGTTGTCTTACATAAGAATCCTGGTTTTTGTGACACACAATTTGTGCATGCAGGACAACAAACAACTCAGCAGAATCTGAAGTTCCAAGGCCATCAGTATATTGGGACCCCGTTTGAGTCTCATGTATCCTTGTATTCATTCACTTAATGACTGATTCATTAAGCATACATTTATTTCAGTGTTTGTCTGTGATGGGTTGTTACTAGGTCATGCCTTAAAAATCAGGCAGGTCCCTGTCTTCACACATCACATTGCAGAGAAAGTAAAATACAAGTAAATGACAAATTTTCTCTTTTAAAAAATCATTTCAGATCTTTGGGAAGATGGCAGAGGAATAGGACAGGGAGACCACTATCTCCCCCCACAAATTCATCAAAAGATCATTTGAACGCTGAGCAACTTCCACAAAACAACTTCTGAATGCTGGCGGAGGACACCAGGCAACCAGAAAGGCAGCCCATTCTCTTCAAAAGGAGGTAGGACAAAATATAAAAGACACAAAGAGAGATAAAAGAGTTAGGGACAGAGACCCATCCGGACGAGGGAGGCATAAACGAGGAGAAGTTTCCAAACACCAGGAAACCCTCTCACCAGCGGGTCTGTGCGAAGTTTTGGAATCTCAGAGGGCAACATAACTAGGAGAGAAAAAAAAAAATGCCCACAGAGTACGTGGATAAACTGTGGAGAAGTAGCCCAGATGCTCACATCAGCCACCAGTGAGTGGGGACTGAACAGGGAGGCACAGGTTGCATTCTTAGGGTAAGGACCAGGCCTGAATGCCCTGAAGACAATCTGAGGTAGCTAACGTGAGATAGCAACCCAAACTGTGGGATAGCCAGAGAGAGAAGAAAAAAACAGAAAGAGAGAGAGAACTTTCCCACGAAAAGCTCTAACCTAAGGGGCAGCCTGGCCCACTCCCAGAACAAAGAATTGAGCCAATACCAAAGGAGAGTTAGCCTTCTGCGGACTGGCCCATCCCCCACCGGAGGCAGAAAGGCAGGCGGTTGACATCCAGGGAGGTGATTAAGATGCAAGGCCTACCTAGGACAGTGCACTCACCAAGCACCTGGTTGCCTGAGCTCCTCGGACCTGGGAAGGGCACAAACACACGCCCAACTGAGTCTGTGCCTTTGTGGAGTATCCCAGAACCTGAACCTGAGCAGCTTAGACCTGGGAAGTTCATGAAATCCAGGGCTCACTTTGAATAGTTCTCCTGCAGAGCAACCTGGAGCCTGAGCAGTGTAGACCGGGAAGGCCCATGTGCCATGAGCTGGGGCAAACCCAGTGTGGTCCATAGACTGCTAGCATTCCCCACACATGCCAGTGATATTTGTTTGCAGTGTTCCTCCCTCCCCACAGCACAATTGAGCAAATGAGCCTAAATAAGTGACCACCTAAAAAATAAAAATAAAAAAATAAGTGACCACCTTCGCCCCCCTTGTGTCATGGTGGAAGTTAGACACTGAAGAGACTTACAAACAGAGAAAGCCAAAAAAAAACCAAACCAAACAAAACAAAACAAAAAAAACAAAGAGGGAACCGATCTGGAAGTGACAGGTACAGCAAGTTAAAACCCTATACCTAGCATTGACTATGCATTGGAAGGGGCCTACAGACCTTGAGAAGAACTATAAACTAGAACAAGGAACTATCAAAAACTGAACTGACCCCACACTGCCCTCAACAGCACCAGAGAAATTCCTAGATATACTTTTACTATCATCATTTTTAAATTTTTTAAAAAAATCTTAAGTTCTTTATTACTCCTTTTATTTTCATTTTTATAACCTACTGTGGCTGCTGCTGCTGCTGCTAAGTCGCTTCAGTCATGTCTGAGTCCGTGCGACCCCATAGATGGCAGCCCACCAGGCTCCACCATCCCTGAGATTCTCCAGGCAAGAACACTGGAGTGGGTTGCCATTTCCTTCTCCAATGCATGAAAGTGAAGTCGCTCAGTCGTGTCCGACTCTTTGCAACCCCATGGACTGCACCCACTAGGCTCCTCCATCCATGGGATGTTCCAGGCAAGAGTACTGTAGTGGGTTGCCATTTCCCTCTCCAACTTATAAGCTGCTGCTGCTGCTAAGTCGCTTCAGTCGTGTCCGACTCTGTGCGACCCCATAGACAGCAGCCCACCAGGCTCCCCTGTCCCTGGGATTCTCCTGTCAAGAACACTGGAGTGGGTTGCCATTTCCTTCTCCAATGCATGAAAGTGAAAAGTGAAAGTGAAGTCGCTTATTCGTGTCTGACTCTTCGTGACCCCATGGACTACAGCCCACCAGGCTCCTCCATCCATGGGATTTTCCAGGCAAGAGTACTGGAGTGGGGTGCCACTGCTTTCTCCGAATAACCTACTATTACCTTGCAAAATAAATACCCTATTTTAAAAGCAAATTTCATATATATTTTTTATAATTTTTGTGATTGATTTTGTTTTTTATTTTTAATATTGTATTTTTGAGTGTCTAACCTCTACTCTAGATTTTTAATCTTTGCTTTTTTATATTTGTTATCAATTTTTTCCCTATAAGAATCTAATCTTCAGTACCCATTTTTACTTAGGACTGTGATTACTGGCTTGATTGCTCTCTCCCCTTTTGACTCTCCCTCTTCTCCCCCAGGTCACCTCTATTTCCTCTCTCCCCCTTCTCTTCTCAATTCTGTTAATCTCTCTGGGTATTCTGGTCTGTGGAGAACACTCAAGGAACTGATTACTGGCTAGAACGCTCTCTTCCCTTTGGATTTTCCCTCTTCTCCTCCCGGTCACCTCTATCTCCCTCCTCCCTCTTCTCTTCTCCATGTCACTCTGTGAACCTCTCTGGGTGTCCCTCACTGGGGAGAATTTTTTCACCATTAACCTAGATGTTTTATTATCAGTGCTGTATGGATGGAGAAGTCTTGAGGCTACTGTAAGATTAAGACTGAAAGCCAGAGGCAGGAGGCTTAGATCCAAAACAAGAACACCAGAAAACTCCTGACTCCAGGGAACATTAATCAACAAGAACTCATCCAAAAGCCTCCATACCTACACTAAAACCAAGCCCCACCCAAGAACCAACAAGTTCCAGAGCAAGACACACCACACTAGTTCTCCAGCAATGCAGGAACATAGCCCTGAGCATTAATATACAGGCTGCCCAAAGTCACACCAAACCCATAGACACCTCAAAACTCATTACTGGACACTTCATTGCACTCCAGACAGAAGAGATCCAGCTCCACCCACGAGAACAGTGATGCAAGCTTCCCTAACCAGGAAACCTTGGCAAGCCACTAGTCCCATCCCACCCATAGGAAGCAACCTCCACAATAAAGAGAAACCACAAACTTCTGGCATACAGAAAGGCCACCCCAAAAACAACAATCTAAACAAAATGAAAAGGCAGAGAAATATTCAGCAGTTAAAGGAACAGGATAAATGCCCACCAAACCAAACAAAGGAGGAGATAGGGAGTCTACCTGAAAAAGAATTCAGAATATGATAGTAAAGGTGATCTCAAATCTTGAAAACAAAATGGAGTTACAGATAAATAGACTAGAGAAGGATTGAGAAGATGTAAGAAATGTTTAACAAGGACCTAGCAGAAATAAAAAAGAGATAATGAATTATGCAACAACTGAGATCCAAAGTACTCTGGAGGGAACCAACAGTAGAATAATTGAGGCAGAAGATAGGAAAAGTGAAGTGGAAGACAGAATGGTGGAAATAAATGAAGTAGAGAGGAAAAGAGAAAAAAAGAATTAAAAGAAACAAAGACAACCTCAGAGACTTCTGGGACAATGTCAAAGGCCCGAACATTTGAATCATAGGAGTCCCAGAAGAAGACAAACAGAAAGGCCATGAGAAAATACTTGAGGACATAATAGTTGAAAACTTCCCTAAAATGAGGAAGGAAATAGCCACCCAAGTTCAAGAAACCCAGAGAGTCCCAAACAGGATAAACCCAAGGTGAAACACCCCTAGACACATTAATCAAATTAACAAAGATCAAACACAAAGAGCAAATACACCCGTGGTGGATTCATGTCAATGTATGGCAAAACCAATACAGTATTGTAAAGTAAAATAAAGTAAAAATAAAAATAAAAAAAAAGAAAAAAGAAAAAAAAATAAAAGCAGCAAGGGAAAAACAACAAATAACACACAAGGGGATTCCCATAAGGATAACAGCTGATCTTTCAATAGAAACTCTTCAGGCCAGAAGGCAATGGCAGGGCATATTTAAAGTGATGAAAGATGCCTGACTTCAGGCTCTACTACAAAGCCACAGTCATCAAGACAGTATGGTACTGGCACAAAGACAGACATATAGATCAATGGAACAAAATAGAAAGCCCAGAGATAAATCCACACACATATGGACACCTTATCTTTGACAAAGGAGGCAAGAATATACAATGGAGTAAAGACAATCTCTTTAACAAGTGGTGCTGGGAAAACTGGTCAACCACTTGTAAAAGAATGAAACTAGATCACTTTCTAACACCACACACAAAAATAAACTCAAAACGGATTAAAGATCTAAATGTAAGACCAGAAACTATAAAACTCCTAGAGGAGAATATAGGCAAAACACTCTCCGACATAAATCACAGCAGGATCCCCTATGATCCATCTCCCAGAATTCTGGAAATAAAAGCAAAAATAAACAAATGGGATCTAATTAAAATTAAAAGCTTCTGCACAACAAAGGAAACTATAAGCAAGGTGAAAAGACAGCCTTCTGAATGGGAGAAAATAATAGCAAATGAAGCAACTGACAAACAACTAATCTCAAAAATATACAAGCAACTTATGCAGCTCAATTCCAGAAAAATAAACGACCCAATCAAAAAATGGGCCAAAGAACTAAATAGATATTTCTCCAAAGAAGACATACGGATGGCTAACAAACACATGAAAAGATGCTCAACATCACTCATTATCAGAGAAATGCAAATCAAAACCACAGTGAGGTACCACTTCACACCAGTCAGAATGTCTACGATCCAAAAATCTGCAAGCAATAAATGTTGGAGAGGGTGTGGAGAAAAGGGAACCCTCCTACACTGTTGGTGGGAATGCAAACTAGTACAGCCGCTTTGGAGAACAGTGTGGAGATTCCTTAAAAAATTGCAAATAGAACTACCTTATGACCCAGCAATCCCACTGCTGGGCATACACACTGAGGAAACCAGAATTGAAAGAGACACATGTACCTCAATGTTCATCACAGCACTGTTTATAATAGCCAGGACATGGAAACAACCTAGATGTCCATCAACAGATGAATGGATAAGAAAGCAGTGGTACATATACACAATGGAGTATTACTCAGCCATTAAAAAGAATACATTTGAATCAGTTCTGAGGAGATGGATGAAACTGGAGCCGATTATACAGAGTGAAGTAAGCCAGAAAGAAAAACACCAATACAGTATACTAACACATATATATGGAATTTAGAAAGATGGCAATGACGACCTTGTATGTAAGACAGCAAAAAAGACACAGATGTGTATAACGGACTTTTGGACTCTGAGGGAGAGGGAGAGGGTGGGATGATTTGGGAGAATGGCATTGTAACATGTATACTATCATGTAAGAATTGAATTGCCAGTCTATGTCCGATGCAGGATACAGCATGCTTGGGGCTGGTACATGGTGATGACCCAGAGAGATGTTATCAGGAGGGAGGTGGGAGGGGGGTTCATGTTTGGGAATGCATATACACCCGTGCTGGATTCATGTCAGTGTATGGCAAAACCTATACAGTATTGTAAAGTAAAATAAAGTTAAAAAAGAAAAATAATAATATTTTAAAAAAATAAATAAATAAAGTGATGAAAGAGAAAAATCTGTAACCCAGATTACTATACCCAACAAAGATCTCATTCAAAGATGAAGGAGAAATCAAAAGTTTTACAGAGAAGCAAAACTTGAGAGAATTCAGCACCACCAAACCAGCTCTTCAATGAATGCTAAAAGATCTTCTCTAGACAGGAAACACAGAAAAGGTTTATAAACTCAAACCCAAAACAACAAAGTAAATGGCAAAGGGATCATACTTATCAATAATTACCTTAAATGTAAATGGGTCGAATGCCCCAATCAAAAGACAAAGACTGGCTGAATGGATATAAAAACAAGACCCCTATATATGCTGCCTACAAGACACCCACCTCAAACCCAGGGACACATACAGACTGAAAGTGAAGGGCTAAAAAAAAGATATTTCATGCAAATGGAGACCTAAAGAAAGCAGGAGTAGCAATACTCATATCAGATAAAACAGACTTTGAAATAAAGGCTGTGAAAAGAGACAAAGAAAGATACTACATAATGATCAAAGGATCAGTCCAAGAAGATATAACAATTATAAATATATATGCACCCAACATAGGAGCATCACAATATATAAGGCAAATGCCAGCAAGTATGAAAGGGGAAATTAACAGTAACACAATAATAGTGGGAGACTTTAATATCCCACTCACACCTATGGATAGATCAACTAAACAGAAAATTAGCAAGGAAACACAAACTTTAAATGATGCAATGGACCAGTTAGACCTAGTTGATATCTATAGTACATTTCACCCCAAAACAATGGTTTTAACCTTTTTCTCAAGTGAACATGGCACATTCTCCAGGATATACCACATCCTGAGCCATAAATCTAGCCTTGGTAAATTTAAAAAAAAAAAAAATTGAAAACATTTCAAGCATCTTTTCTGATCACAATGCAGTAAGATTAGATGTCAACTACAGGAAAAAAAAATTATTAAAAATGCAAACATGTGGAGGCTAAACAACACACTTCTGAATAACCAACAAATCACAAAATAAATCAAAATATATATAGAAATGAATGAAAATGAAAACACGACAACCCAAAACCTATGGGATTCAGTAAAAGCAGTGCTAAGGGGAAGGTTCATAGCAATGCAAGCTTTACCTCAAGAAACAAGAGAAAAATCAAATAAATAGGCAAACTTTACATGTAAAGCAACTAGAAAAAGAAGAAATGAAGAACCCCAGGGTTAGCAGAAGGAAAGAAATCATAAAAATTTGGGCAGAAATAAGTGCAAAAGAAACAAAGGAGACTATAGAAAAATTAACAAAGCTAAAAGCTGGTTCTTTGAGGAGATAAATAAGTTAGAAAAACAATTAGCCAAACTCATCAAGAAAAAAGGGAGAAAAATCAAATCAACAAAATTAGAAATGAAAATGGAGAGATCACAACAGACAACACAAAAATACAAAGGATCATAAGAGACTACTATCAGAAACTATATGCCAATTAAATGGACAACTTGGAAGAAATGGACAAATTCTTAGAAAAGTATAACCTTCCAAAACTGAATAGGAAGAAACAGAAAATCTTAACAGACCCATCACAAGCACAGAAATGGAAACTGTAATAAAATCTTGCAACAAACAAAAGCCCAAGACCAGATGGTTTCACAAGTGAATTCTACCAAAAATTTAGAGAAAGGCTAACACCTATCCTACTCAATCTCTTCCAGAAAATTACAGAGGAAGGTAAACTGCCAAACTCATTCTATGAGAATCAGTTCAGTTCAGTCACTCAGTTGTGTCTGACTCTTTGTGACCCCATGACTTGCAGCACACCAGGCCTCCCTGTCCATCACCAACTCCTGGAGTTCACTTAAACTCACATCCATCGAGTCAGTGATGCCATCCAGCCATCTCATCCTCTGTCGTCCCCTTCTCCTCCTGCCCCCAATCCCTCCAAGCATCAGAGTCTTTTCCAATGAGTCAACTCTTTGCATGAGGTGGCCAAAGTATTGGAATTTCAGCTTTAGCATCAGTCCTTTCAAAGAACACCCAGGACTGATCTCCTTCAGAATGGACTGGTTGGATCTCCTTGCAGTCCAAGGGACTCTCAAGAGTCTTCTCCAACACCATAGTTCAAAAGCATCAATTCTTTGGCACTCAGCTTTCTTCACAGTCCAACTCTCACATCCATACATGACTACTGGAAAAACCATAGCCTTGACTAGATGGACCTTTGTTGGCAAAGTAATGTCTCTGCTTTTGAATATGGTATCTAGGTTGGTCATAACTTTCCTTCCAGGGAGTAACTGTCTTTTAATTTCATGGCTGCACTCACCATGTGCAATGATTTTGGTGCCCCCCAAAATAAAGTCTGACACTGTTTCCATTGTTTACCCATCTATTTCCCATGAAGTGATGGGACCAGATCACTACCATCACCCTAATACCAAAACCATACAGAGATGCCACAAAAAAAGAAAACTACAGGCCAATATCACTGATGAACATAGATGCAAAAATCCATAACAAAATTCTAGCAAGCAGAACCCAACAACATATTAAAAAGATCATTCATCATGACCAAATGGGCTTTATCCCATGGATGCAAGGATTCTTCAGTATTCACAAATCAATCTATGTGATACACCACATTAACACACTGAAAGATAAAAACCATATGATTATCTCAATAGATGCAGAGAAAGCCTTTGACAAAATTCAACATCCATTTATGATAAAAACCCTGAGAAAGCAGGAAAAGAAGGAACATACCTCAACATAATAAAAGCCATATATGATAAACCCACAGCAAACATTATCCTCAATGGTGAAAAATTGAAAGCATTTCCCCCAAAGTCAGGAACAAGACAAGGGTGCCTACTCTCACCACTACTATTCAACATAGTTTTGGAAGTTTTAGCCACAGCAATCAGAGAAGAAAAATAAAAGGAATCCAGATTGGAAAAAAGAAGTAAAACTCTCACTGTTTGCAGATGACATGATCCTCTACCTAAAAAACCCTAAAGACTCCACCAGAAAATTACTAGAGCGAATCAATGAATATAGTAAAGTTGCAGGATATAAAATTAACACACAGAAATCCCTTGCATTCCTATACACTAACAATGAGAAAACAGAGAAATTAAGGAAAGAATTCCATTCACCATTGCAACAAAAAGAATAAAATACTTGGGAAGAAATCTACCTAAAGACACAAAAGACCTATATATAGAAAACTATAATACACTGATGGAAGAAATCAAACATGACACAAATAGACACAGAAATATACTATGTTCATGGATCAGAAGAAGCAATGTAGTGAGAATGAGGATACTACTCAAAGCAATCTATAGACTCAGTGCAATCCCTATCAAGCTTCCAATGGTATTTTTCAGAGAACTAGGACAAATAATTTCACAATTTGTATGGAAATACAAACAACCTCCAATAGCCAAAGCAATCTTGAGAAAGAAGAATGGAGCTGGAGGAATCAACCTGCCTAACATCAGACTATACTACAAAGCTACAGTCATTAAGACAGTATGGTATTGGCACAGAGACAGAAATATAGATCAATGGAACAAAGTAGAAAGCCCAGAGATAAATCCACACACATATGGACACCTTATCTTTGACAAAGGAGATAAGAATATACAATGGAGAAAAGACAATCTCTTTAACAAGTGGTGCTGGGAAAGCTGGTCAACCACTTGCAGAAGAATAAAACTAGAACACTTTTTAACAGCACAAACAAAAATAAACTCAAAATGGATTAAAGATCTAAATGTAAGACCAGAAACTATAAAACTCCTAGAGGAAACATAGGCAAAACACTCTCTGACATGAATCACAGCAGGATCCTCTATGACCCACCTCCCAGAGTAATGGAAATAAAAGCAGAAATAAACAAATGGGACCTAATTAAACGTAAAAGCTTTCACACAATGAAGGAAACAATAAGCAAGGTGAAAAGACAGCCTTCACAATGGGAGAAAATAATGGCAAACGAAGTAACTGACAAAGAATTAATCTCAAAAATATACAAGCAGTTCATGCAGCTCAATTCCAGACAAATAAACGACCCAATCAAAAAATGGGCCAAAGAGCTAAACAGACATTTCTCCAAAGAAGACATACAGATGGCTAACAAACACATGAAAAGATGCTCAACATCATTCATTATCAGAGAAATGCAAATCAAAACCGCAGTGAGGTACCATCTCACAATGGTCAGAATGGCTGCTATCAAAAAGTCAACAAACGATAAATGCTGGAGAGGGTGCAGAGAAAAGAGAACCCTCTTACACTATTGGTGGGAATGCAAACTAGTACAGCCACTATAGAGAACAGTATGGAGATTCCTTTAAAAACTGGAAATAGAACTGCCATGTGACCCAGCAATCCCACTGCTGGGCATACACACTGAGGAAACCAGAATTGAAAGAGACATGTGTACGCCAATGTTCATTGCAGCACTGTTTACAATAGCTAGGACATGGAAGCAACCTAGATGTCCATTGATGGACAAATAGATAAGAAAGGTGTGGTGCATATACATAATGGAATATTACTCATCTATTAAAAGGAATGCATTTGAATCAGTTCTAAAGACGTGGATGAAACTGGAGCCTATTATACAGAGTGACGTAAATCAGGAAGAAATAACACCAGCACAGTAATATATGGAATTTAGAAAGATAGTAACAATGACCCTATATGCAAGACAGCAAAAGAATCACAGGTGTAAGGAACAGACTTTTGGACTCTGTGGGAGAAGGTGAGGTCGGGATGATTTGAGAGAATAGCATTGAAACATGTATATTACTATATGTGAAACAGATCACCAGTCCAGGTTTGATGCATGAGACAGGGCTCTCAGGGCCAGTGCACTAGGATTACCCTGAGGAATGAGACGGGGAGGGAGGTAGGAGGAGGGTTCAGGATGGGGGACACATGTACACCCATGGCTGATTCATATCAGTGTATGGCAAAAACCACTACAGTATTGTAAAGTAATTAGCCTTAAATTAAAATAACTAAATTAATTTTAAAAATAAATAAAAAATCATGTCAGTTTTTGTCTAAAGATTATCTCTTTTCTACTAGATACCACCCAGAGGGACTGTTAACCAGATGCTCCATTAAGGACTGGACATCACCAGTTCCCTTGATCGCTGTCTCCCTTCCTCTCTGTCTCACTGTTGAAGTTGAAAGTTGTGCTTCTAGAGATCTCTTTTCCCATGTGATGATTCATAGAATCATTCATAATACCACTTCCTCCAACTTACCCAGAGAGATAGCAATAAGACCTTGGGCAGCTGTTGCATCTGTGAATTTTCTCAAACAAGGTTAATATTTTTCTGAAGTTCAGTGTCATCAATAAACCTAAAATGAACAGTAACCAAAGATTCTGTGAAAATGTAGACTGAATTGTTTCTATGGAAATGCTTAGGACCATAATTGATAGGAAAAGAGCATTTAAATGGCACCATCTTTCTTCTTACACAAATAAAACATTTAATTTCTGCACATTGATATAAAGATATTTATTTTAAAATTTGCAATGTTAGGTAATTCCATAGTTTATTACAAAAATATGAATTAGAAGAGACTTCCCTAGTAGCTCAGATGGTAAAGCGTCTGCCTACAATGCGGGAGACCCGGGTTTGATCCCTGGGTTGGGAAGATCCCCTGGAGAAGGAAATGGTAACCCACTCTAGTACTCTTGCCTGGAAAATCCCATGGATGCAGTCCACATGATTGCAAAGAGTCGAAACGACTGAGCAACTCACTTAAGAGGGAAAATATAAAAAAAAAGATTTCTGAGTTTGAGCAATACCCACTATATAAATAGCAAGTATGATTTATTTTAAAATTTTATTATGTAAATTATTTCTCATTTTTGCATATCAAATAGAATAGTTTTGCTTTTTATCTTTATGATTCATAGATTCACAGAATCCAAAGAGTTGGAAGATGCCCTGAAAGTTCTTTCACTTTAACTTCTGTCGAACACTGATATCTGTTTATCCCCATAATGGACAATTTCTTCCCCTTCATTTGAACACACAAAAAATTGGAAAACTCACTGTCATTTCACAGTTCTCACAGTTCATTTCACTGTTGGACCACCTTGATGGCTGTCAGAAATTCCCCATTATACCTGAAATCCTGCCCTTTTAGTCTTTAAACATTGGCATAATCGGTGCTCTCTCTCTACATATTTGAAGAGAAAAATAATGTGCCTTCCATCACCCCCTCTTTTTTTTCCAGGCTAAAAACCTTACTTTATAGTAAAAGAAGAATCCCTTATGTCAGGCAGGGAAGCAACACAACAAATATACAGAGAAAGCACTTTGTGAATTCAACTCACAGTACTGGTTAGAGCATGGAATTCATGAGCAGTAAGAGAAAACAGAAAAATTGGATATGAGACTGGAGTCTGATTGTGGGTGGCTATGGGCAAGAGGATCTTTGCTGTGTTTATTAGGCAAGTTCATGATAGGATCAGAGAGCTGCTTCTAGAAGATTGATCAGAACATGACTAGAGCATGAGTCCCAGATGTATATGAATTTTTGGTCATCTTTCCTCCATAGCTTTTCAACATTCCAATCCTTATATAACTCCTTTTGTTGAGTGTGGGCTAACATAGTAACTAAATTCTAACCAACAGAAAGTACTGTAAGTGCTAGGCTGTCACTTTATAACTAGCTTATGTAAGATTGTTACTTTCATCTTAGTAGTAGACTCTCTCTATTGGCTGCTCAGTTTGCATGGATTCATGAAGCAAGTTGACTCCTTGGAAAGATCCACAAGCAAGGAACTGAGAATTCCCTCTGGCCAACTACCAGGGAGAAAATGAGGCCTTCAGTGCAACAGCTTGCAAAGAGAATACTGCCACCAACCACATGAACTTGGAAGTGGATGTTTCCTCAGTTAAACCTTGAGATAACTACATCCCAGCTGACCGAGGAATTACAACGGGTAAGAGACCTTTAAACAGAGGACCCAGCAAATTCATCATGGATTCTTGACTTAGGCAACTTAGCTAAAAATGTGTCTTGTTTAAGCTGCTGATTTTTATGGTAAATTGATTACTTCTGAGCATTGGAGCTATAGGAGCTTAACTGGTTGCAGAGGCTGTGAGGTTGCAAACACTGAACAAGAGTATAGTGATGCCCAGAAATAATGGGAGATTGTAAATGTTTAGATTATGGATTTTGATTGTTCTGTATATGTACATTCATATAGTCCATTCATATTCAGCAATAAAAGAGAACTGTATCATCTGGACTGAGGTATTACTGACAGCAAAAGGGAGTACTTTTTTATCCCTAGAGAGCACATTTGATAAATTTTTATGAGCAACTTTGCAGATGCAAAGTATGTACCACGCTAAAATGTTTGTTTTTTAAACTGGGGAGAAGACCAGTCAATTAAACCTCTAAATAGGACTTCAAAAATTAAGAAAGAAGGTAGCCCTCATATTTTAATGTGTTCTTGCTACTATTTTTCAACTGTACAACTCATTCCAAATACTTGAACTTACAGAGCAGATCTTTGGCATGATAGCTGAAAACATTACAAGTAAACCACCACCACCAGAAACAAAATGAAGTGCTGCCAAACCAAGTCAAACTGCTTTACTCTGCCAAGTCCAAAGATTGATATATTCTTTGTTGTGAAAATACCTCATTAATGAATGTTTCTATGATTTTGCATTTTGTTACAGAAATTTCACAAGGTAATATTAATTTTCCTTATTGGGAAAACAAGAAATGCTGAGGAAAAACATATAAAGAACAATCCCTTTGAAACACAGGAGTTCTAACAAGGCAAGAAGAATTATCGGACCAACAACCAGGGGGAGATAGAAACTCCAAGAGGTAAACTTGGTATTTGGGGCTATTTTTTTTTTTTTCCTAGGTTTAGAGGCATCTGTAGATTCCTACGCTGGAGTCGGAAATGACAACCCACTCCAGTGTTCTTGCCTGGGGACTTCCAGGGGCCTGGTGGGCTACAGTCTGTGGGATCACAGAGTCAGACATTACTGAGTGACTGAGCACAGACACACACACAATAGATTCTATTAGAGACAAGCTGAGCAGAACTTTTGATAAATTAACAGTTCTAAGGAACAGAAATTCAAATATAAGACAGCCAAATTAGAAACCCTAGAAAACCCCTATCACTTGGAGTACAACCTCCAAGGGATACACTCCAGAAGAGAGGAACCAGAAATAAGAGATATCCTCTCCCTAACAAGGGTTGACACTCTCAGTTTAAACTGTCTCAGGCTCAGCAACTGGATTAAGATGATCACCACTTGCTAGTACACCAGCTGATGGTCTAAATCAAACATAGATTCTCAAAGGGATTCACTTTTGGGTAAGATGAGCATTTTGAGGCAGATCAAAACAATTATAAAACAGAAAACCTAGAAGAGTTACCAGATTATTTTCTTGACGGCATCAGAGAACTCCAGCAGCCACAAAGACTAAAAAGATTCCAATGAGGGGATTCATTATGGAGAAGAGCTAAGGGCTTGAGGATCCTTGCAGGCATTTATTGGTTGTAGATCTGAGACAAAATGGAGATTCCTAAGTAAACCTGCACATAGGGTTGCTACTAGGAGGACAGACAGAGTGACTGGCAAAGATTGGAGGGATCACATAGAAGAATCAGAGGTTTCAGAAACCTCAGATATGGTGCTCTCTCCTGCTGTGTATGTCTTAAACTCTAAAACTGCACAGAGCTGGAGGCCAAAGAACTAAGATCGAAGATAAAGTGCCTAAAAATCCAGGGACTGTATTGGAAGACTAATTATTGTAGCTTTGTCCACTCTTTGTGAGGTTGTTTAGTTGCTTCAGTTGTGTCTGACACTTTCGTGACCCCATGGACTGTAACCCACTAGGTTTCTCTGTCCATGAGATTCTCCAGGCAAGAATACTGAGTGGGTTGCTATTTCCTTCTTCATTCCTGAGCTTACCTAAGGATTTAATGCCATTCCAACCAGATTCCTCAAGGGTAATTTTTAGGATAAATTGACAAACAGATTAAAAATAAATATGGAAATGCAAAAAAGAAAACCAAAATTTGAAAAAGTATAAAATTAGAGAATGTACACTAACATATACCAAAACTTAATAACTATTATAAAAATGTAGTTAAGACAGTATGTATTGGTATAGGTACCAATATGTAGGCTAATGAAATGAAATCAAGAGTCCAGAAACCTACCACCTGTTTATGGTCACTTGATTTATGACGTATATGATGGCAGGGCGCAAAGATTATCTTTTCAATAAATTATCTTGTGTCAACTATATACCCATAGGAGAAAAAATGAAATCTGGCACTTGCCTCACACTTACATATAAGCCGGTTCCTGGTGGGTTAAAGTGAAAAATATGAAAATTATATCAATAAAGTTTTAAAGATAATAGAGGGAAATCATCTTGACCTTGGGAAAGGAAAAGAATTTTTATATTAAAGTGATAACCATAAAGAACAGACCTGGGGTCTGTGATACAATGTGAGAAAAACAAATATTGTATATTAATACATATATATGAAATCTAGAAAAATGGTACAGATGAACCTATTTGCAGGGCAGGAATAGCGATGTTGACATAGAGAACCAAAATGGGGATATGGGGCCAGGGGAGGGGAGAATGAGACAAATTGGGAGAGTAGGATTGACATATGTATATATATATATATACACACACATACATACATACAGATATATACTGCTGCTGCTGTGTCACTTCAGTCGTGTCTGACTCTGTGCGACCCCAGAGATGGCAGCCCACCAGGCTCCCCCGTCCCTGGGATTCTCCAGGCAAGAACACTGGAGTGGGTTGCCATTTCCTTCTCCAATGCATGAAAATGAAAAGTAAAAGTGAAGTCGCTCAGTTGTGTCCGACTCTTAGCGACCCCATGGACTGCAGGCCACCAGACTCCTCCATCCATGGGATTTTCCAGGCAAGAGTACTGGAGTGGGGTGCCATTGCCTTCTCTGATATATATACACTACCATGTATAAAACTGATAGTTAGTGGGAACTTGCTGTATAGCACAGGGAGCTCAGCACAGTGCTCTCCTATGACCTAAGGCCAGGAGCTAGAGGATCAAGAGGTACAGAATATATGTATACATATAACTCATTCCCATATGGCTTCCATGATGGCCCAGCAGGTTGAGAACCTGCCTGCAATGCAGGAGACACAAGAGATGTGGGTTCAATCCTTGAGTGGGGAAGATCCCCTGTAGAAGGAAAGGGCAACCCACTCCAGTATTCTTGCTTGCAGAATTCCACGGACAGAGGAACCTGGTGGGCCCCAGTCCATGGGGTCACAGAGTCGGGCATGACTGAGTGACTATTACTGACTCATTTACTTTATTGTATAGAAGAAACTAACAACATTATAAAGCAATTATCTTCCAATTGAAAAATAAACATGGAATTGCTGTGTGATATGGTAATTCTACTTCTGGGAATATACCCAAAAGAAATGAAAGCAGGAACTCAAACAGACATTTGTACACCCACCCACATTCATAGCATCAGTGTTCCCAAGAGCTGAAAGGCAGAAACAACCCAAATAACTATTGGATGAAAGGATAAACAAAATGTGATATATAAATGTGTGGAATATTATTCAGCCTTAAAAAGGAAGACAGTTATTTTGACATAACATGGATGAAACTTGATGTTATGAACCTTAACATTCGGAGAAGGCAATGGCAACCCACTCCAGTACTCTTGCCTGGAAAATCCCATGGACAGAGGAGCCTGGTAGGCTGCAGTCCATGAGGTCGCTAAGAGTTGGACATGACTCAGCATCTTCACTTTCGCTAACATTATGCTAAGTTAAATAAGCAGACACAAAAGGATAAACATTGCTATTCTATTCATATGAGATACATAAAAAAGTCAAATTCATAGAGACAAAAACTAGACAAAAGCTAGAACTGGGGGAATGGAGGTGTGGGGAGTTGTTTAATAGGTGCAAAGTTTCAGTTTGGGAAGATGAGAAGTTCTGGAGATGGACAGTAGTGGTGGGTTCAGTTCTATTGGGTGGCTATTGGTTGGATGAAGAGGCTTTATGGTTATTCATTGGACTGTATGTGTTCTGCACACTTTTCCATAAAATGTTATCTTTTACGAAAACAAATATTTTTAATTAAAAATAAAGTCATATTTTCAGAAATGACAGATATCATGTGAAGGTATTTTAGAATATACTTTAAAAATCTCTTTATGAGATTTAGTTAAAAGGGGTGGAAATGAATAGAAAATGTAGAGCAGTACTATGAATAGTTTGTGGACTGGTTTATATGAAACACACTGCTTGTCTTATTTGTCTTGCAGTTACTTTTGGTGATGCTACAGATATGGTGATTTCCTGCAGTACTAAATTCTCCTTGACATCTAAGCTAATGTGATGTTTGGCTTGTCTTAATAAATTCGTATCTTTCAGAAAAAAATAAACAGTCATAAAACTTCTTCAAGGAATCATGTTCCTGATTCCTTGAATGTACTTAAGATGCTGTATAACTCCAGAGAACCTCTTACCCCACTCATTTAGAAATATGGACTGCTTTAAGAATATTTAGGAATTTTAACTAAGGATCCCACTTACATGGGAAGCAATTGTTCTTGAGACCCCATTCAAACTTTTCTTACTTAGGATATTTTTTAGCTATATGAAGACAAAGTATACTTAAGAGACAGTCTCAAATTTGTCATGAATGCCACTATCAGTATGAACTTATTAAACCATAATACCTTAACTACAATTTTCTCAATTTTTTTGAAAAAATTAATTCTATTTCACAGACATTTGCAATACTGATTGAATAGGAAAATAAAAATGTCCACTAATCATGTATTTTTCCACATATAAACATTTTCATTAGTACCTAACCATGAATATTATGCCTTAATGGAATATAAATGGTACACATGGCATTAATAGAAAAATAAATCTTTAAATTTGTACTAGTCATTCAATAATAATACATGTAGATAAATTAATTCTTTCATGGATAGAAGAGGAGCAGCTTACAGTTTGAATGTACTGCTCACTCATTCCTTGACAAACGTGACATTTGGCACAGCCCAGCCAGTCAACCTGCCCTTCTTGATGGGAAAGGGCACAAAAGTGAACATGGATGTGAAACACTACTGTCACTTCCCCTCAAGTTGAGAAATACAGAGGTGAAAAACTATCAAGGAAAAATGCAATGTTTCTTTTTTTATGTAATATTTTACTATAAGTAAAATCATTAATTACCAACATTTATAAAAATGTATACAAATAATGTACAAAGTTGACTTTTTAAAAGTATATTAAATCATGAAATATAAATCCTTAGATTTTAAGAATTTCACAGTAATAGTAATAAATGTGTCAGTTATTGAGTTATTCTTTCTCTTAACTTCAAAACCATCCTTCTATACTTTGATGCAAGGGTGGAGATCTTGCAAACCACACTGTCAGCTGCTCATCAACAGAGTCCATCAGTAGGGTCATAAGAAAGAACATGGAAGGGTGGAGGGGAAAAGGGGCTTATTCTGTCCTCTTTGCTGGCTGGTCCTGATAGATGGCTTAGCAATAACCCTTAATCCCAGCAGTGGCAGTTGATTCCAGCCTGTATTTGTCCCCACTCCTCAGACCCCTCAGACATACAAGGGACATGACTCTCAGGACCCTCCGTCCCCCTCTTCTTGTTGTTACTCATCCCTGGAGACGGTGGCTACTTCCAGCAGACAAGTCTTTTGTGGTACTTTGGTATTTTTATAGTCTCAGTTCTCTAGCATATGTGTTAGCAATTTCATATACTGACTTCTGTGTTCAAATAATAAATATGATTTCTTGTTTTCTTGACTGGACCCCACCTGTTTTAGTAGTCTACACAATCATTTTATAGTTATTATAAAATTGTATTATGGCCATATATGATCCTATTCCACAATTTTCTGAAGAGGAAACTGTTTTCCCTCTGCAAGCTTAAGTGAAAATAATTCCACTGGTTTAAGAAAAAGACTACTGATTACCATTTAGATTTGAGGAGGTCTACACACAAATAATTTCTGGACTCTAGACCCATATTAGTGCTCCATAAAAATCACAAGATAGATAGTAAGAATAGTCTGAGCTAAGATTATTAATATGTATCCTTCTTAGAAGTCCTGTTGCCATACCATGCATGAGAAAACAAATCTATTAATATAATAAAAATAAGAGATTTTTCTATTATTAACAATGATAGGAAAAAAGTACACTAATTTTTGGTATTGAATAAAGCAACAAAAAGTTTTTAAAAATTACAAAAATACTTGGCAGTTGAACAACCAAAATACTGTGTTTACTTAGATACTTGATATTTTGGAAATACTAGATATTTCTGAGAAATACCAATAAAAAGTTTGTTTCCATTATGTAAATATGCATTTTTCATATATTCTCCTTTTGAAGGCAAAAGGAGAAGCAGGTGGAAGAGGATGAGATGGTTAGAGAGCATAACAGACTCAATGGACATGAATCTGAGCAGATGGACAAGGGAGCCTGGCGTGCTACAGTCCATGGGGTTGCAAAGAGTCAGATATGACTTAGTGACTGAACAACAACAACGAACACTACATATTTCTGATAACAAGGTGAATTCCTGTGAAAAGTGTTTTAAGAGTTCCAGAGACATTTAGTACACACTTTAATTTTTTAATAAAAATTACTTTCTATGAGCCATACTTCATATTTATGGTTGTTTTTTTTTTTGTATTTTTTTGTCTGTTTTTAATGTAGGACATAATGGTGATTTTGAAAATAAAGAATTCATTGAAAAGCATATGTGAAGGAATTGGGACATAGAGTTCTAAATTTTAATAGATTACTCATCAATTTCCATTTGGATACTTGGAGACTTTTTTCTCCCAATAATATGAAGCTAATTAATAGCTCATGCAGCTCAATACAAAAAAAAAAAAAAAAAAATGGGCGGAAGACCTTAATAGACATTTCCCCAAAGAAGACATACAGATAGCCAGGAGGCACATGAAAACATGCTCAACATCACTAATAGAGAAATGCAAAACTACAGTGAGGTACCACCTCACACGGATCTGAATGGCCATCATCAAAAAAATCTAAACATGTGGCTTCTCTGGTGGCTCATTGGTAAAGAATCTGCCTGTTCTATCCTTGGTCCAGGAAGATCCCACATGCTGCAGAGCAACTAAGGCTGTGTGCCACAACTATTGAACCTGTGCTCTAGAGCTCGGGAACCACAATTACCAAGCCCATGTGCTGCAGCTACTGAAACCTGCATGCCCTAGAGCCTGTGGTACCCAGCAAGAGAAGCCACTACAATGAGCAGCCTACGCACAGCACCTAAAGAGAAGAGCCCCTCTCGATACAACTAGAGAAAAGCCCACGCAACAATGAGGACCTGGCACAGCCAAAAGTAAACAAACAAACCTTTACAAAGTAAAACGAATGCTGGAGAGGGTGTGGAAAAAAGGAAATCCTGTTATGCTATTGGTGGCAATGCAAATTGACACAGCCACTATGGAGAACAGTGTGGAAGTTCCTTAAAAACTAAAGATAGAACTAGCATATGACCCAGCAATCCCACTCCTGGACATACACCTGGAGAAAATCATAATTTCAAAAGATACATGCCACCTCAGTGTTCACTGCACCACTGTTTACAATAGCGAGGACGTGGAAGCAACCTAATGTCTCTCAGCAGAGGAATGGATAAACGTGTGTGTGTGGGGGTGTGTGTATGTGTATATATATAGTGGAATATTACTCAGCTGTAAAGTGGAACAAAACTGTGACAGTTGCAGAGACATGGGTGGACCTAGAGACTCTCATACAGAGTGAAGTAAATCAGAAAGAGAAAAATAAATATTGTATATTAACACATATATGAAAAATCTAAAAAAATAGTGCAGATGAACCTATTTACAAAACAGAAATAGAGACTCAGGCGTATAGAACAAATATGTGGATGTCAAGGGATGTTGTGACTGACATACATACACTGCTATATATAAAGTGAAAAAAAAAGTGAGTGTTATTAGTCGCTCAGTCGTGTCTGACTCTTTACAACCCCATGGACTATATAGCCTGCTAGGCTCCTCTATCCATGGAATTCTCCAGACAAGAATACTGGAGTGGGTTGCCATTCCCTTCTCCAGGGGACCTTCCTGGCCCAGGGATTGAACCAACTGCACTGTAGGCAGATTCTTTTTTTGTCTGAGGCACCAGGGAAGCCCACTATGTATAAAACAAATAACTAATGAGAACATATTGTGTAGCATGGAGGGAGGGGGGAAGTGCAATATGTTTGTAGGGCATATATTAAGCTAACCTCAAAAATGCATTCCATAATACATTAGGTGCAGAAAAAGACTGATTCCACTTACCTGAGGTACCTGCTGCTGCTGCTGCTAAGTCGCTTTAGTCATGTCCGACTCTGTGGGACCCGATAGATGGTAGCCCACCAGGCTCCCCCGTCCCTGGGATACTCCAGACAAGAACACTGGAGTGGGTTGCCATTTCCTTCTCCAATGCATGAAAGTGAAAAGTGAAAGTGAAGTTACTCAGTCGTGTCCGACTCTTTGCAACCCCATGGACTGCAGACTACCAGGCTCCTCCTCCCATGGGATTTTCCAGGCAAGAGTAATGGAGTGGGTTGCCATTGCCTTCTGCAACCTGAGGTACCTAGAATAGTCAAATTCATAGAATCAGAAAGTACATTGGTAAAGGTGGGGAGGAGAAATGGGGAATTAGTGTTTAATGGGGGCAGAGTTTCAGTTTAGAAAGGTGGAAAATTTAGGAGATGGAGATGGTGAGAGTTGCACAACAATGTGAATGTACTTAGCACTGCTGAACTGTACAGCTACATATGATTAAAGCAGTATGTTTTGTGACTTTTGCCAATACACAATACAAAAATCAAAATAATGCAAAACTGACCATTCTAATATGTGACAGATATGACATGTAGAAGGATATAAGATTGTATTAAATCACTTAGTAAATTAATTTAGAAAAATGATAACATAATTGTGGAGCCTATGGATTTAACTTTTTCTGTTCTTGAGAACTTTTCATGTTGGATTTTGCTGTTATTGGAAAGAGCCATCTTGAATGAAAGCTTCTGCTTCTATTACTGATTTCACTGCAGCTGCTCTCCAAATTGTTCAGCAATATATCATTGCCTAACTCATTCTGTCTTTCTGGTCCTCATCTTAGAAGAGCATAAGTAATGATTTCAAGTCCATAAAGTCATTGGTCTTGCTATTTACTGGGTCATGAAAGAATTTAAGTTTCTATGCGGACATCATTAGATCCTTGTCAGAATATAAAATTCATGACTAGAGAAAAGAATATGGAATGATTGGCACATGGGGTCACTACACTGACCCTAAAGAAGTCCTGCATTAAGTGTCTGGAAGACGTATAGGAGCACATAGCTAACTTAGGTAGGGAAAGCCACCAGGTAGCTTGTGATACAAAGAAGTGGCACCAGTCCACCAGGATGTATCCTATAATATGCTAAAAATCACTCTGGGACATTTTGTGTGGGGATTTTAAAAGCTGATGCTGGAGCTCAATCAGTAAGTCAGTATGACCATGTCTTTCAAAAGGGAACATGATGGCTGCAGTGTTGTAACAATGACTATAGCGAAATGTGATTCCTTTAGTTCAGGCAGTGTGCAAATAGGAATTTACTGCTATCACCCTCAAGAGGCTAACCACCAACTGTCTTCATATTTTAAAAAACAATCCACTGATTTTGATCCAGAGCCACCAAGATAAGTAATTAAAATATATATATATATATTTGTTGAAGGTATGTTGTGATTCAGTGAGTCTTAGACCAAAAAAGCAATATTTATATGAATAATGGTGAAGATGTGTTCCAGGATAAATGGCTATTCATATCACCTCATCCCTAGGAAAATGACATAAGAATACACAGTAGTGATTCACAGTAAGGAAAAAGGAAGGGGTTAATCCTACACTTCTGTTTACATACTATGCTTCTGTCTATACCCAACCCCTGGATACATCTGATGGAAGATGCCTTGAATTAATTCTTCCCTTCTATGGTTTCACTACAGACATTAATGCATGTTCAAAAGCTTGTGAGCTTCTGAGGTACCTTGGAAAGTGTAAAGACTTTAAGGCTACAGGTTCAAAACCGCACTGAATTTATCACGCTCTGTCATCAGAAACTGTCTTTTCAATCTCTGAAATGTGAACTACATCACACATTATGTAGATTTTCTTGTTTTGTTTTCTTTTTACAAATGAGCAGATGCCTATGTGATTAAATCAGACTGAGCCTGCATTTGCATTGGTGGTAATGATAGGTCTACAAATTTGCTGAAAATTGATAGGAAACTGAATATTCTCTCACAATGACAGTCTGTGAGTGGTAGAGATCCTGATTTAGACCTGGAAAGATAATCTGCAATGAATGTGCTGCTCTCTTTCCTCTCTTATAAAATTTTGAAGGCAAAGGTTGAAAATTACTGACTTATTGCCTCATGAATTCATTTGAGATGGCATATATTGAATTTGAAAGCACTATTACATGGGTAGCCCATTGTACATGGTGATAAGGAAGCTATTACTTAACTTGGCTGAACATCTGTCAAGATTGCTCTTGAAATGAGTCTTGTGCACACTTAGCTCTGTCACAAGGAAAACAAGTTCATTCTTTATAAAAATTGATATTAAGTCATGATCCAGAAACATGTGCATGTCCCCCTGTCTGTGTCTCTTGTGAGAGAGACTTCAGGGTCTTGTGAAAATTAAGCACTGGGAATTATAGGTTATAAAATAGGGATAGTTAATTCTTCTTTGATAAATCATTGCTATAATTACTCAGAGTAGATAGCTGTGATCAGCCAGAATAAATTAAGTAATTCTGCGGTGGCAAATGACCTCAAAAACCTCAGTCGCTTAAAAAAAAAAAGCCTGGCTTAATTTTTGCATATTTTATATGTCCGTCACTGGTCAGCTGTACCCTCATCTCTCTGACCACTTCTCTTTTTTCACCTTGGACCCAGTGTGACAGAGCAGTTCCTTTCAAGGATATTTGCATACTAACAACAGAAGGGAAAGAAGCAAGGTCGCAGATAACATAATAGTTTTCACACCTGGTCAGTGTGTCACTTTTATTCCATTGGTCAAAATGCCAGTGATGACTCTGTTCATGAGTCCTTTATACAGGTACGGAGTAGTCAAGGACTAAAGCTGACTGACCTGCATTGAATGATTCATCTTATCCTCCTTGTTACTTAGTGTCTCTTCTATGCCAGATACTCTTTACTCAACACTGATATATAAAAAAATTGTGCCCATTCCTACACAAACTGAATGAGGGATGGGTTTTTAAATAGCATATCAGATACCAACTTTCAGCTCACTCTCACTTGGTCTGTAATTACATAGTCTGTAATATATAGGTCAACAACACTCTTGTTGGATATCCATGTATTACATTCCTAGGAGCACCACAATCTATCAGCCGTCAGCACAGACCCCCACCAACTCAGGACTTCTGGTTGGTATTTTGGATATATTACCTGGTAATATATGCTTTTTTCTCATAGTAGATAATTTCTAATTTCTTGTCTGATGGCATCCTTTGGATGCCAGATTTGCTTACTGGCCACATGTACATGATATCAGTTCTTTGATCCTTTTTAGGCACAGGTCCAAAATGCATTCTTAGCCATATCCATGTGGAAAAAGATTAGAGGCAACAAAACAGGTCTTCCAAGACAGGGTCAAAAGAGTTGGCCCATATGGCAGACCTTAAGTGCTTGCAAATAATATAGTTGTTCATGCTGTTTAGGGGTCATAATGATCAAGAAGACCCCTACAGATATGATTGAGTGGAGTTTCTGGTAGTTTCCTTAGATGCCAAATATTATTCTTATGAGAAATATGTAGTAATCTGCAATTCCCAATACATTTTAAGATTGATAAATTCTATTATCTGCTGGGTCTTGACAGATCTCAGCTACAGCTACAATGCTAATTTTACTAGAGCACAGAGGACTCAAAGTCTGCCTCTGATAAGTCATGCATCATGTGGAGGCTTAAACCTTGTATGTTTAATAAAGCTTCCCTTGGATGGAGGGATTGGTGCATCCACACAGCAATTTACAACTATTTATTTTATCTTGGGGAAAAAAGAGCCCCCATCTCCACTCCACCAAATATGATACTATGACAGGTTCAAAAGTTATTTTGGTTATTTATTGGTTGTTTTTAATAATGCACAATTCACACACTTAATTCTAGCCACCTTTGTAGCAGTCAATGAGGACACGCAGTTTGTAACAGTCCTTATAAAAGTCAAGTGCAGAAGGCCAAGATACGTATAGTTTTGTCTCTCAAGTCTTCCACACCTTCATGGGATCTTACCTCTGACTTCCTAGAATTCTGAGACATTTGAGCAAAATGAGTATGATTTCTGAATCAAAGCTGATTTTTATTCTAAACTCTCCCACTAAGTAGGTGCATGAGCTCCATTAAATTATGTAATTATCTCTGCCTATTTCCTTATCAATAAAATCTACATCTTAATAGCACTTATCTCACATAACAAGTGGTCAGTGAATTACTATTATGATCAGTATCATCAACAACAGATGTTAACAATGCTTACTGATTTCTTCTGGGTCTGTTTCTTACATATCTATTTTTATTTATTTGTGAGTGTTGAGCTAATGCCCCCAGTAACATAAGATTTTGCCTTTGTGGGGAGCTCTATTTTATTTAAAAAAGGTGGATTCAGGAGATAGGGTAAAGTGAGGAAGACTCATGTGACTGAATAATGGAAGTAGCATTGTGATTGATTTGAGTATAAAGATGTTAAGAAAAAATAATAACTATCATAAAGGAATCTGGCTTGGATGGTAACATAATAATAAGAGAGGAAAAATCTGCATTGTGATGTCTAATATCAGAAAAAAAAGCCTTTATAAAAATTGATAAAAGGGGGAAAAAATCATTAGACTATGATTGGATGGTATCTTAGGGAAATCAAGTGCCAAGATCTTTTTTCTCATGTAACCCAGAATGTATGAACTTGCCTGAATGAAAACATAATTCATAGCATAATTCAAAACATAATTCATAATCACTCCATTCATTATACAGTTTCTGTTAAGGAAAGGTCAAACAGAATACACAAATCTAAACTGGATATGTATTCATAATGAAGAGTAGTTAGTTGAGTAACTTTTATAGTATCATGTAATTCTAAACTATACTTTTTAGTAGAAACACTTTTTAATATCCCTTGGTCTCTTGTTTATTCATGGAATTTTCACATTCCTGATATTGTGGTCAGCTTATCATCTCTCTACCAGTCATTTTACTGAAATTTGATGCACTTGGGATTCTGCAGTAAGGAATTCTCTCAGGTGCACTTCATCTCCAATTAGTGGTCTTCTACAATTTCACTTTGATTATATTGTATAAGAGGTATGGGAAATAAATTTTTAAAAATATTTAAGTACAACTTCACATGAAGCATTCTTACATAAATTGCTCGCAAAACACAAGGGCAGAGAGCACAACTAAGCATGCAGTAATCAGAGATGAGATATGTTTCTCAGCAAGAATAATCACTTAGAATATGATGTAGAACAGTTGGGTGAAAATAGTCCATAAGTGCAACTTCAGACTAAAAACAAGCTTCACATGTATGTCGTGCAGCCGAACTATGGAAAGGCGTTGACAACCTCCTCCGCATGTGTGTGGGTGCTTAGTCATGTCCGACTCAGCAACCCCATGGACTGTAGCCCACCAGGCTCCTCTATCCATGGGATTTTCCAGCAAGAATACTGGAGAAGTTTGCCCTATCCTTCTCTAGGGGATCTTCCTGACCCAGGAATTGAACCCATGTCTCTTGTGGTCTCCTGCATTGCAGGCAGATTCTTTACCACTGCGCCACCTACTGATTTGCAATGGATTACACAGAATAATGACTACCTCATTTATGAGCTGTTCAAATCTCAGCTTTGGTCTAAAAGACAATTAATACATGGTTTTGACAATATTAAATTTTATATGTTCAAACTAGACAGTAGAAGATGCTGCTTCTGATGTTTGCTAATAATTATCTGTCAAAATAACGACTGTTCTCTTGATTTCCTCTCCAAAATACATTCTCTAATCTATAATAATGAATTTATTTATGAAGCACATAGTAAGTCAGTGATCAAGTAATGTTGCAGGTTCTGAAGTATACAAAAATATAGCTGATAGACATAAGATCTAGTTGGTCCATTTACTTAAAATACATTAACTTCTGAGTGCCAAAGAACTGATGCTTTTAAACTGTTGGAGGAGACTCTTGAGAGTCCCTTGGACTACAAGGAGATCAAACCAGTCAAACCTAAAGGAAATCAATCCTGTATATTCATTGGAGGGACTGATGCTGAAGCTCCAATACTTTGGCCACCTGATGCAAAGAGCCAGCTCATTGGAAAAGACCCTGATGATATGAAAGATTGAAGGCAGGAGAAGAAGGGGATGACAGAAGACAAAATTGTTGGATGGCATCACTGACTCAATGGACATGAGTTTGAGCAAGCTCTGGGAGATGGTGAAGGAAAGAGAAGCCTGGTGTGCTGCAGTCTGACTGAATAACAAGAACTTCAGTTTTCTCAACTGTAAAGTGGGAAAAATAATAGTATCTATCCAGTAGGATATCAAAGTAGTAAGATTCTCATAGAGAAATTTCTGGAACCTGTGCCAAATTCCTGGAGCAAATGTGCATGTATGGGTTGGTGGGTGGTGTTTGTTGAGAAGCCAAGAACTCAAGTCCAAGTGTCATATATAGGAAAAAGTCTGTCTGTATGCCCGTACACGTTCCCATATAACACGAATGCATCTTTGCCACTTAGACCGCTATGGAAGCTGAGAGAAAAATACAGATGTGGAGAAATATAATCTACCATAATCAGTATTATCTTAAAGCAGAATTACTAAGATGTTATAGCAAAATTAATATAGTATAACAGTGCTAGAGTAGAGAGAATAATCAATGTAACAGCAAAGATTCCAGTGGAACAGGACAGGAAGTCCAGAGAGGAACTCATGTACATGTACTGAGTCACTCAGTCATGTCCAGCTCTTTGTGATCCCAGGCTCCCTGGGGATACTGATTGTTTGCCAGCAGAGCTCCAGCATGCACATATGGTCACTTAATCTATGACAAAGGAGGCAAGAATATGCAATGGAGAAAAGATAGCCTCTTCAATAAATTTTGCTTGGAAGATTGTACAACTGTATGTAAAAGAATGAAATTAGAATATTCCCTAATCCAATACACAAACTCAGAATGTATTAAAGACCTGAATGTAAGGCCAGATGCTGTAAAACGCTTAGAGGATAACATAGAACAGTCCCTGACATAAATTGCAGCAGGATTTATTTGACCCACATCCTAGAGTAATGAAAGTAAAAACAAAACAAATGGGACCTAGTTAAACTTAAAAGCTTTTGCACGGCAAAGGAAACCATAAGCAACATGGAAAGACAACCCTCAGAATGAAAGAGAATATCTGCAAATGAAGCAACTGACAAAGGATCAATCTCCAAAATATACAAACAGCTCATGCAGCTCAATGTGTTAAAAAGAAATAAACAAACAAAAAAAAAGAGCATATAATCTAATTACACATTTCTCCAAAGAAGACATACAGATGCCAACAAAGTATGAAAAGAATTAAGTAAATTATTAGAGAAATGTAAAACAAAATTACAATGAAGTATCACCTCACACTCATCAGAATGATCATCATTAAAAAATCTACAAATATTAAATGCTGGAAAGGGTATGGGAAAAAAGGTACCCTCTTACACCTTGGTGGGAATGCCAATTGATATACCACTATGGAACACAGTATGGAATTTCCTTAAAAAAATAAAAGAGCTATCATATGACCCAGAAATCCCACTCCTGGGCACATACCCAGAGAAAGTATAATTCCAAAAGACATATGCACCCCAGTGTTCATTGCAGCACCACCTACAACAGTCAGGACATGGAAGTAACCTAAATGTCCACCAGCAGAGGAATGGATTAAGATGTGGTACTTATATATAATAAAATGCTAGTCATAAAAAGAAATGAAATTGAGTCATTTACAGAGATGTGGAGGGACCTAGAGTCTGTCATACAGAGTGAAGTCAGAAAGAGAAGAAAAATATCATATATTAATTCATAAATGTGGAGTCTAGAAAAATGGTATAAATGCTCTTATTTGCAAAACAGAAATAGAGCCACAGATGTAGAGAACAAATAAATGGATACCAAGGCGGGGCTGAAGGGGGTGGGGTGAATTGGGAAAATGGGATTGACATGTATACACTATTGATACTATATATATCCCTTGTGGCTCAGCAAGGAAAGAATCCACCTGCAATGTGGGACACCTGGGTTTGATCCCTGTGTTGGGAAGATCCCCTGGAAAAGGGAAAGACTACCCACTCCAGTATTCTGGCCTAGAGAATTCCAAGGACTTTATAGTCCATGGGGTTGAAAAGAGTTGGACACAATTGAGCGACCTTCACTTCCATTTTTATAAAATAAAAAGCTAATAAGAACCTACTGGATAACTCAGGGAACTCTACTCAATGCTCTTTAGTTACCTAAATGGGAAAGAAATCCAAAAAAGAGAGTATGTATGTATAAATATAGATAATTCCCTTTGCTGTACAGTAGAAACTAACAACATTGTAAAGCAGCTATACTCCAAAAAAGTTAATTTAAAAATTAAAAAAATAAAGATTACAGAATGCAAACGCACACATGTATTGAAACTCATTACCAAGTCTTTTTCAAATGTAGTTTGAAGGGATATTTCTTTATGTGTTTATATGTTGAAAATCTATTAGTTTTCTCAAATCATATGTTTGTTTACTATTCAGTTCAGTTCAGTTCAGTTCAGTTCAGTTCAGTCGCTCAGTCATGTCCGACTCTTTGCGACCCCATAAATCGCAGAACGCCAGGCCTCCCTGTTCATCACCATCTCCCGGAGTTCACTATTACAAAGTCAAAATGCTCTATTAATTAGTGAAAATTGCTTGTACACACAAAAGTAATTACTAAAAACTTTCAAATATAAGAACAGGAGAATAGATTAATGATTAAAAAATGAATGCTAAAAGAGGGCCTTAGCTACATAACCAGAGATAAATGTATCTTCTTTTAGCAAAAAATAGAAGGTAAAACAAATTTAAAATTAAATGATACAAAACAGAATAAGGCATAGTGTTGAATTTTCTATTGTACTACTATTCATAATACTCAATAAAATATCATAATACTCAATAACAGCTATATTTAATTTGTAGTTATTCATCAGTGGTAGAAGTATTTCAGAAAGTGAAGTGAAAGTTGGCCAGTCATGTCTGACTCCTTGTGACCCCATGGGCTGTAGCCCACCAGGCTCCTCTGTCCATGGAATTCTCCAGGCAAGAATACTAGAGTGGGAAGCCATTCCTTTCTTCAACGGATCTTCCCAACCCGAAGCCTGAACCCTGGTCTCCCACATTACAAGAGGGTTCTTTACATCTGAGCCACCAGGGAAGCCCAAGAATACTGGATTGGGTAGCCTATTTCTTCTCCAAGGGATCTTTCCAACCCAGAAATCGAACTGGGGTCTCCTGTGTTGCAGGCGGATTCTTTACCAGCTGAGCTACCAGGGAAGCCTACATAAAAGTTCCTTATCTTGTGAGACTAAAAGAGAAAGCAGAACTTTCAATTCAAATTGCACGAGGAAGACAATTTTTAAAAATCATGGACAGTAATTATTACAAGTCATCTTTGATGCTTATACAATGTTTTATAAAGAATATGAGGAAATAAAAAGAGTGAAATGAGGTAACCTAAACATATTTTGCTGTCAGTATTTAAACTTTAGAGCAAAAGATTTTTAAAACAACAACAAAGCCTTAAAATAACAACTTGTTAAAGTTTCCACCCTCTACTATGCTGACTCCGCTGGGAATTACAGTCTATTGATTCTGTAGTAAATGGTAAAGGGGCAGGGATAGATTCATTGAGATCTACTGGTTTATTGGACTACATCCCCTCCAAACACACACACACACACACACACACACACACACACACACACACACACAATGTCTGATCTCACATACTGCAAGAAAAAAGGAAGGAGTACATTCTTTTACCTACTTAGTTTTTCTAAGTATTACTTGAAGTCCCTAATGATTGCTTGGATGTCCCAGAAATTCATGCTAGATTTGGTTTCACCTCCATTTTCAGTCCTTGCTTTGAAATGAGCCTGCCCCAGAGTTCTTAAAGAAACTTTTTCTGTTTTGTAACTGGGCTTTCATTTTATTACTCTTTTCTGCTCAATTTGTTTCTGCTTCAGCATGTTCAGTTCTCATTAGCCTGCTTTAATTTTCCCAAATATAGCTAAGAGAAATTTATAATAGTAAAATGTTGATTTCATGAGAATCAAGTAGTAGATGATTAGAAATATGATATGTCCATGGATAATGACCATGTTTAATAAATTACATGGTATATTTATACATATGGAACATCAAGCAGCCAAATAAAAAGAATGAAGAAAGTTTTTATGTTTTTATATGAGATCTCTGAAATGCAGAGCTGAATAAAACAAGCAAGGTACAGAAATGTGTAGGTAGTAACCTACCATTTGTATTAATAAGAAAAATAGGATATATTCATAATTACTAGTAGATGCATACAAGAAAATAGCCCAGACTAGATGATTCTGTGCCAAGCCCAGTTCTATTCCTTTGTTCTGTCTTTTCTTCATCACTCAGCAAAATCTTACATTATATAAGGAAAGGAAAATAAAAGACACATTTGCTTCCCCCAAAGAATTTTCTGGTATAATGCATAAATATTTAGGAAAACAAGTTGAAACAATTCATTTCTTTAACCTGTGAGCACAGCATTCCATTAAGGATACACCCAATTTGTGTAAAAAGTTAAACAAAAACTTTACCAATGTATTCTGAAGTATTAGAATTCATGTTGATGATGAGTTTAAAGTTATTCTTTTCTAATGGGTGGACATATAATTTTATAAAGATCCTATTTTATCGTTTATGTTTTAACAGCAAAATATAATTCTATAATAAATTTATGGATCCATCTCTAATAAAGAGAAATCTATGAGGAATTTTTAACACCATATGATAAAATTTTTAGAATTCAAAGAAAAATAGAGCAAAAATACAATGAACACTAATATATAATTGAGGTTTAACAATTGTACAATTTTGTTTTATTTACATTGTGTTACTTTTGATAAATTCTTTGAAATAAGCTCTGGTAGTCATACATTTTCATCTCAAATACTTCCAAATGCATCTCTAAGTAACAAGGATATTTTTCTACAAAAACATTATTAAAGCTGTAAATGTTTGACAATAAATCTAGAATATGATGGAATAAGCTTATATATTCAAAATTCTCTAGTAGTCCCAGAAAAGATCTTTGACTTTAATTTGTTCGTATCAGTATGTTCTCAAAACCATGATTTGCATTTGTGCTTTGTGTTCCTTAACTTCCTCTTAATCTAGAACTCTCCTCCCCCATTCTCTTTTTTTTTTAATAATACTGGTTTGCTCAATATATTAAGCAATATGTTCTACATAACTTGTACAATAGACAAGCAAGTTCTAAATGTTACTTTTACAATGTAAAAATAACAGATACCTCAAAAAGATACTATACATATATTAATACTTTTTATATTAATTTTATGATATGAATTTATTATATAAATATTTCTCTCTCAAAGTAAGCATTTTCTTAGATTATTAATCTTTGTAAATATGATTTTATCATATCTCTTATAAATTAACCATCTCCCTCTAGTTTGTTTTTGTCTAATTTCTATTTTATCCTACATTGTAGCAAACTCCTGTACACATAAATATTCTCTCCTGCAACTATTTATTTCCTAAGAATGTGCCACCCTTGCTACCTCACTTTCCCCAGTACAGAGTACCATGATTTTCACATTTGCATTTGTAAGAAACATGAAAACAAAGCTTTCTTTTAATTAAAAATTTTACTACTTAGAAGTGTGAATTTTCTTTCTGTTCAGTTCAGTCGCTCAATCTTGTCTGACTCATTGCGACCCCATGGATCACAGCACGCCAGGCCTCCCTGTCCATCACCAACTCCCAGAGTTCACTCAGACTCACGTCCATTGAGTTGGTGATGCCATCCAGCCATCTCATCCTCTGTCGTCCCCTTCTCCTCCTGCCCCCAATCCCTCCCAGCATCAGAGTCCTTTCCAATGAGTCAACTCTTTGCATCAGGTGGCCAAAGTACTGGAGTTTGTTTTAGCATCAGTCCTTCCAAAGAACACCCAGGGCTGATCTCCTTTAGAATGGACTGGTTGGATCTCCTTGCAGTCCAAGGGACTCTCAAGAGTCTTCTCCAACACCACAGTTCAAAAGCATCAATTTTTTGGCACTCAGCTTTCTTCACAGTCCAACTCTCACATCCATACATGACCACTAGACAGACCTTTGTTGGCAAAGTAATGTCTCTGCTTTTCAATATGCTATCTACATCGGTCATAACTTTCCTTCCAAGGAGTAGCGTCTCTTAATTTCATGGCTGCAATCACCATGTACAGTGATTTTGGAGCCCCCAAAAACAAAGTCTGACACTGTTTCCACTGTTTCCCCATCTATTTCCCATGAAGTGATGGGACCAGATGCCATGATCTTCGTTTTCTGAATATTGAGCTTTAAGCCAACTTTTTCACTCTCCTCTTTCACTTTGATCAACACGCTTTTTAGTCTTCTTCATTTTCTGCCATAAGGGTGGTGTCATCTGCAAATCTGAAGTTATTGATATTTCTCCCAGCAATCTTGATTCCAGCTTGTGCTTCCTCCAGCCCAGGGTTTCTCATGATGTACTCTGCATAGAAGTTAAATAAGCAGGGTGACAATATACAGCCTTGACGTACTCCTTTTCTTATTTGGAACCAGTCTGTTGTTCCATGTCCAGTTCTAACTGTTGCTTCCTGACCCTTCTCAAGAGGCAGGTCAGGTGGCCTGGTATTCCCATCTCTTTCAGAATTTTCCACAGTTTATTGTGATCCACACAGTCAAAGGCTTAGGCATACTTAATAAAGCAGAAATAGATGTTTTTCTGGAACTCTCTTGCTTTTTCCATGATCCAGCAGATGTTGGCAATTTGATCTCTCGTTCCTCTGCCTTTTCTAAAACCAGCTTGAACATCTGGAAGTTCACGGTAACTTTCCTAATATCCATTTTTTGTTAATTATTTGGGAACTCTATGTTTCTCTTCTTGCCCATTTTTCTATTGATATACAACTTTTTGTTTTTGTTGTTGAAAACTGCTCTTTACATCAAGGTCATCAACTACTTGTCATATTTGTGGCAACATTTTCTTAGTTTGCATTTGCCTTTTAATTTTTCATCTGTTTTCAACTTGAATATTTATCTGTTTTCCTGTCCTTGTTTTATTAACCTTCTTTAATGCCTATAACCACCATCTCATCTCTCTCTCTGCAAAGTCAATCATTTCAGTGTTTCAAGTGTAATATTTTGCTTGTGTATAAACTGCATTTTGCTATAGGGATAAATAGCATTATATTATATACCAAATTCTGTTTTCTATCTTAAAAAATAAAGCACTATTGCTAAGATCGATCTTTGTTGATAGATATGCATTTTGCATTTAGTCAATGCTGCTAAGTATTGTATATTCCATGATTGACATTTACCATATTCTACTTGATTATTTTCCAAATGATGGACCCAGAGGTTCTTTTTACCTTCTTTCTGCCACACACTGGGAAAATTATCTTCAAATATATCTTTTTATGAACTAGAGTAATATTTTCCCGAGCATACACATTCACAAGTGGACCTGCTGTTTCACTGACTATGTACTTACATAATTTGACTAAATGTTACTTGAAGACTTTCCAGAATGACTATATCCATCTACACACTCACCTGTAGGGTACAAAGGTTCATACATTTTGACATCCCTGAGAGCCTTTAGCATTACTGTCTTAATTTGTTTTCCCAATACAATTTTAATTTTCATTTTTTTGATTACTAATGATTTTCTATTCATCAATTACTGATTAAGTTGAAGCATATGAATTTGCTGAGATTCAAACATTTTCAATTTACCAAATATACAAGTTACATATGGTTAAACCTAATAGCTTTTTGGTTTCCCTGTCTATAAATAACCTACTTTATTTTCTTATTTTCTATTGTCTCTTTCGTGTGTGTGTGTGTGTTTTGTAGAAGCTTCTCATATTCTAAATGTTAATCTCTTAATACTTTTAGATAATTGCAAGTATCTTTTTCCCTTCTTTCTCCTGTTACCTTGTTTTGTTCATGGTATTGCTCCTTAAGAAATTCTTGACTTGGGCACAATAGTAGAGGTAGTTATGGTAGGCAATTATTTAGCATTTACTGTGTATAAAACATTTTTTTTAACATTTTGCATATATTAAATCATTTAATATCCTTTTTAGAGATGAGGAAATTGAGGCACACCAAAGTTAAAGGATTGTCCAAGTTCACTTGGCTAATCAGTGCAGGAGTTCTTATCCTTTAATCTATAAATTTCTTGTCTTGTGGTTTGAGCTTTAGAAGCAGTCTTTTCTTTAATATAAATTTATTTATTTTAATTGGAGGTTAATTACTTTACAATATTGTATTGGTTTTGCCATACATCAACATGAATCCGCCACAGGTATACACGTGTTCCCCATCCTGAACCCCCCTCCCTCCTCCCTCCCCATACCATCTCTCTGGGTCATCCCAGTGCACCAGCCTCAAGCACCCTGTATCCTGCATCGAACCTGGATTGGCAATTCATTTCATATATGATTTATACATGTTTCAATGCCATTCTCCCAAATCATCCCACCCTCTCCCCCTCCCACAGAGTCCAAAAGACTGTTCTACACATCTGTGTCTCTTTTGCTGTCTCGCTTACAGGGTTATCATTACCATCTTTCTAAATTCCATATATATGCATTAATATACTGTATTGGTGTTTTTCTTTCTGGCTTACTTCACTCTCTATAATAGGCTCCAGTTTCATCCACCTCATTAAAACTGATTCAAATGTATTCTTTCTAATGGCTGAGTAATACTCCATTGGTATATGTACCACAGCTTTCTTATCCATTCATCTGCTGATGGACATCTAGGTTGCTTCCATGTCCTGACTATTATAAACAGTGCTGCGATGAACATTGGGGTACACATGTCTCTTTCTATTCTGGTTTCATCGGTGTGTATGTCCGGCAGTGGGACTGCTGGGTCATAAGGCCGTTCTACTTGTTCTGTGTCTAGTACTCTACACTTTCACTTCACTTTTGCATATGGAGTAGGTGAGGAGTCCATTTTATTTCTCATCTATTAGACTATTTGTCCTTTCCTTTTTGATTGCAGTACCATTTTGATTTTATGCTAAATACTTTTATATATGGGTAAGTCTTCATTCTATTTTACTGGTTTATTGTTTCATTCCTGCATTTTTATTACTGTGGTTGGGGTGTATATGTGGATATATGATAGGGCAAATCTTTCACTTTCCTTTCATGTCTCACCCTGATATTTATGTATCTTTATTCTTTTATATAAATGTTAAGGTTGTTTTAGAGATATGCTATAAAAACACATGCACACACACACACAGGAGGCATACCTCTGCTATATACCTCTGCTATTTTCTAGCAGTAAAATGGAGTTTAAAGTAAGCGCACAGTTTGGGACAGCCAGGCCTTGGAAATCTGATTAACCTAGAGAAATATCTAATCAAAGCTGTCCTGAATCAGGCTTAGCCTGTAAAGTCAGACATGGTGGCACAGAGTGACTGCTTGAATGCTTTACATTATCAGAGTATAGGGAACCCCAAGCTCTGAGATTGGGAAAGTCACCATGACATTTCCTCTGTCCCCTCACAGGAAAACACATTTAGAAAATCCTCACAAGAATTTGATTGAATCTGATGCAAAAATGTCATGATAAAGATGAAAATCAAATGATACCCCAAGTAGAGGGGAAATGCTATTAAACTGATTTCACACAGATGAACAGAGTATCCTAACCTTTCAAAATAACTTAAAAGACCTCAGGCAAATTCTCAAATGATAGAAAGAATGCCATAAATCAGAAAATCTCAGGAATGAGATGGCTTAAAATCAGAAATAAAAGAATAACCGATAGAATTCAGGACTAAGAGTGAAAAACTGGAAGAAAAATATTTTTTAAAACAGATGAACTGGGAAGAAAGGTAAGAGTGCAAAGATATCACTCTGCAAAGCAGAGTGAAGGTATTGAAATGAAATGGATGAAAATATTAAGAAATAAAAAAGGAAAATTGGAACCAAAAAAAGTGGTAAATATAGAAGACAGGCAGAGGATATGTACAATATGTGTGGTTGTAGTATGCTAAGGAGAGAAGGAAAGTCATGTAAGGGAGTATCTTAAATTGTAATTCAAATAAAAAATTTCTGAAATAATTATGACCATAAATTTAAAAGGTGCAATGTATCTAGGAATTTAAATCTGAATGTCCAGTTCTGAGATATATCCTAACAAAGTGACTGAGTTTCAAAGATTTAAAAAGCATGGTTTGAATTTCCAGAAAAATGACTTTGACCAGCCATTGGTTTAAAAACTTTCAAGGAAAAATGTCACTTAAATGTGGAAACTAAATGCAAGTGAACTTATTTACAAAGCAGAATTAGACTTATAGACATAGAAAGCAATCTTATGGTTACCAAAAAGGAGAGAAGGGTGTGGGGAGATAATTAGGAGTTTGGGATTAATATATACACACTACTACTTACAAAATACAAAAACAACAAGGACCTACTATATAGCACAGAAAACTATACTAAATTTCTTATAATAATCTACAAGTGAGAAAAATTTAAAGAAGAATATATAGGTATAACTGAATCACTTCGCTGTACTCTTGAAACTAACAACACTGTAAATTAACTATACATCAATAGAAAAGGAATCACACATAAAAGAAAACCAAACTAGGATCAGATGTCCTAGCTGTAACATTAATGCTAGAAGACCTTGGAGCAGCATTATTTAGACACTTAGAGAACAGCTGTAACATTAATGCTAGAAGACCTTGGAGCAGCATTATTTAGACACTTAGAGAATGTGAGTCAAGTACTTTAAATTTGTCCACACTATCCACAGATCATAGGCAAACATTTATGGACATGAAAGATCTTTGAGAATATTGTTCCCATGTGGCTGGCCAGAAGAACCAAGTAGAAAATAAGATTCAGCTATCCAACTTATGATTGATGAAGGTTTGTCATGAGTACTATTGATGTACGTGCAATAATTTAACTTTATATCTAGGACTAAATGATGGTCATAAAGATGACAGAAATACATGATAATATGAAAGTAATGCCACTAACAAACAGAAGAGGATGGGAGAGTCCATGGAAAATCATTGATTGTGTAGATTATATGTAACAAATTGTGGAAAGCTCTTCAAGAGATGGGAATACCAGACCATCTTACCTGTCTCACAAGAAACCTGTATGTGGGTCAAGAAGCAACAGTTAAGTTAGAACATTGTATGGAACAATTGGTTCAGGATTGAAAAAGGAGTACTACAGGGCTGTCTGTTGTTACCCTGCTTATTTAACTTATACACTGAGCACATCATGAGAAATGCCAGGCTGGATGAGCTCCAAGCTGGAATTGACAGGTAGAGAAACTTCAACAACCTCAGCTACGTGGATGATACCACTCTAATGGCAGAAAGTGAAGAGGAACTAAAGAACTTCTTGATGAGGGTAAAGGAGGAGAGTATAAAAGCCGGCTTAAAACTAAATATTTAAAAAACTAAGATCATGGCATCTGGCCCCATTACTTCATGGCAAACAGAGGGGGAAAAAGTGGAAGCAGTGACAGATTTCCTCTTCTTGGACTCAAAAGTCACTGCGGATGGTGATTGCAGCCATGGAATTAGAGGACAATTTCTTCTTGGCAGGAAAGCTATGACAAACCTAGACTGTGCATTGAAAAGCAGAGAGATCACTCCACCAAAAAAGGTCCATATAGTTAAGGCTATGTTCTTCCTAGTAGTCACATCTCGTTGTGAGAGCTGGACTCTAAAGGAAGCAGAGCATCAAAGAATTGTTGCCTTCAAACTGTGGTGCTGGAGAAGACTCCCAGGAGTCTGTTGGATAGTGAGGAGGTCAAACCAGTCAATTTTAAAGGAAAGCAATCCTGAATACTCATGGAAGGACTGAAGCTGAAGCTCCAGCATTTTGGTCACCTGATGGGAAGAGCTGATTCATTGGAAAAGTCAGGTAAGGAGCAGAGACTGGTTTGCGGGAGCAGCCGTGAAGAGATACCCCACCCCAAGGTAAGAGAAACACAAGTAAGATGGTAGGTGTTGCAAGAGGGTATCATAGGGCAGACACACTGAAACCATACTTACAGAAAACTAGTCAATCTAATCACACTAAGACCACAGCTTTGTCTAACTCAATGAAACCAAGCCATGCCCGTGGGGCAACCCAAGACAGGTGGGTCATGGTGGAGAGGTCTGACAGAACGTGGTCCACTGGAGAAAGGAATGGCAAACCACTTCAGTATTCTTGCCTTGAGAACCCCATGAACAGAATGAAAAGGCAAAATGGTAGGCTACTGAAAGAGGAACTCCCCAGGTCAGTAGGTGCCCAATATGCTACTGGAGATCAGTGGAGAAATAACTCCAGAAAGAATGAAGGGATGATGCCAAAGCAAAAACAATACCCAGCTGTGGATGTGACTGGTGATAGAAGCAAGGTTGGATGCTGTAAAGAGCAATATTGCATAGGAACCTGGAATGTCAGGTCCATGAATCAAGGCAAATTGGAAGTGGTCAAACAAGATATGGCAAGAGTGAACATCGACATTCAAGGAATCAGCATACTAAAATGGACTGGAAAGGGTGAATTTAACTCAGATGACCATTATATCTACTACTGAGGGCAGGAATCCCTCAGAAGAAATGGAGTAGCCATCATGGTCAACAAAAGAGTCCAAAATGCAGTACTTGGATGCAGTCTCAAAAATGACAGAATTATCTCTGTACATCTCCAATGCAAATCATTCAATATCACAATTATCCAAGTCTATGCCCCAACCAGTAACACTGAAGAAGCTGAAGTTGAACGGTTTTATGAAGACCTACAAGACCTTTGAGAACTAACACCCAAAAAAGATGTCCTTTTCATTATAGGGGACTGGAATGCAAAAGTAGGAAGTCAAGAAACACCTGGAGTAACAGGCAAATTTGGCCTTGGAATGTGGAATCAAACAGGGCAAAGATTAGAGTTTTGCCAAGAAAATGCACTGGTCATAGCAAACACCCTTTTCCAACAACACAAGAGAAGACTCTATACATGGACATCACCAGATGGTCAACACCGAAATCAGATTGATTATATTCTTTGCAGCCAAAGATGGAGAAGCTCTATACGGTCAACAAAAACAAGACCAGGAGCTGACTGTGGCTCAGATCATGACTCCTTATTGTCAAATTCAGACTTAAATTGAAGAAAGTAGGGAAAACCGCTAGACCATTCAGTTATGACCTAAATCAAATCCCTTATGATTATACAATGGAAGTAAGCAATAGATTTAAGGGCCTAGATCTGATAGAGTGCCTGATGAACTATGGCATGAGGTTCATGACATTGTACAGGAGACAGGGATCAAGACCATCCCCATGGAAAAGAAATGCAAAAAAGCAAAATGGCTGTCTGGGGAGGCCTTACAAAGAGCTGTGAAAAGAAGAGAGGTGAAAAGCAAAGGAGAAAAGGAAAGATATAAGCATCTGAATGCAGAGTTCCAAAGAATAGCAACAAGAGATAAGAAAGCCTTCTTCAACAATCAATGCAAAGAAATAGAGGAAAAGAAGAGAATGGGAAAGACTAGAGATCTCTTCAAGAAAATTAGAGATACCAAGGGAACATTTCATGCAAAGAAGGGCTCGATAAAGGACAGGAATGGTATGGACCTAACAGAAGCAGAAGATATTAAGAAGAGGTGGCAAGAACACACAGAAGAACTGTAAAAAAAGAGCTTCACAACCAAGATAATCACGATGGTGTGATCACGCATCTAGAGCCAGACATCCTGGAATGTGAAGTCAAGTGGGCCTTGGAAAGCATTGCGATGAACAAAGCTAGTGGAGGTGATGGAATTCCAGTAGAGCTATTCCAAATCCTGAAAGATGATGCTGTGAAAGTGCTGCACTCAATATGCCAGCAAATCTGGAAAACTCAGCAGTGGCCACAGGACTGGAAAAGGTCAGTTTTCATTCCAATCCCAAAGAAAGGCAATGCCAAAGAATGCTCAAACTACCGCACAATTGCACTCATCTCACATGCTAGTAAAGTAATGCTCAAAATTCTCCAAGCCAGACTTCAGCAGTATGTGAACCATGAACTCCCTGATGTTCAAGCTGGTTTTCGAAAAGGCAGAGGAACCAGAGATCAAATTGCCAACATCCGCTGGATCATGGAAAAAGCAAGAGAGTTCCAGAAAACATCTATTTCTGGTTTATTGACTATGCCAAAGCCTTTGACTGTGTGAATCACAATAAACTGTGGAAAATTCTGAAAGAGATGGGAATATCAGACCACCTGACCTGCCTCTTGAGAAATCTGTATGCAGGTCAGGAAGCAGCAGTTAGAACTGGACATGGAACAACAGACTGGTTCCAAATAGGAAAAGGAGTATGTCAAGGCTGTATATTGTCATCCTGCTTATTAAACTTATATACAGAGTACATCATGAGAAACGCTGGACTGGAAGAAACACAAGCTGGAATCAAGATTGCCGGGAGAAATATCAATAACCTCAGATATGCAGATAACACCACCCTTAGGGCAGAAAGTGAAGAGGAACTAAAAAGTCTTTTGATGAAAGTGAAAGTGGAGAGTGAAAAAATTGGCCTAAAGTTCAACATTCAGAAAACGAAGATCATGGCATCCTGTCCCATCACTTCATGGGGAATAGATGGGGAAACAGTGGAAACAGTGTCAGACTTTATTTTTTTGGGGTCCTAAATCACTGCAGATAGTGACTGCAGCCATGAAATTAAAAGACGCTTACTCCTTAGAAGAAAAGTTATGACCAACCTAGATAGTATATTCAAAAGCAGAGATATTACTTTGCCAACAAAGTCCATCTAGTGAAGACTATGGTTTTTCCAGTGGTCATGTATGGATGTGAGAGTTGGATGCAAAGAAAGCTGAGCACCAAAGAATTGATGGTTTTGAACTGTGGTGTTGCAGAAGACTCCTGAGAGTCCCTTGGGCTGCAAGGAGATCCAACCAGTCCATTCTGAAGGAGATCAGCCCTGGGGTTTCTTTGTAAGGAATGATGTTAAAGCTGAAACTCCAGTACTTTGTCCACCTCATGTGAAGAGTTGACTCATTGGAAAGGACTCTGATGCTGGGAGGGATTGGGGGCAGGAGAAGAAGGGGATGACCGAGGATGAGATGGCTGGATGGCATCACGGACTCGATGGACGTGAGTCTGAGTGAACTCCGGGAGTTGGTGATGGACAGGGAGGCCTGGGGTGCTGCGATTCATGGGGTCGCAAAGAGTCAGACATGACTGAATGACTGAACTGAACTGAACTGATGCTGGGAAAACTTAGGGGCAGGAGAAGATGGTGACAGAAGATGGATATCTGTATTTCATCAGTGGTCCAATGAACATGAACTTGGGCAAACTCTGGGAGATGGCAAGGGACAGGGAGGCCTGGTGTTCTGTGGTTCTTTGGATTGCGAAGTGTTGGACACAATTGGGTGACTGAACAAGAACAAGATATGGAAACAACCTAAGTGTCATCCATGGATAAATGGATCAAAAAACTATGGCATATATATACACGTATATGTGTACACACATACAATGCAATATAATTCAGCCATGAGAAAAAAAGAATGAAATCTTGCCATTCATCACAACATGGATGGACCTCAAGGACATTATGCTAAGTGAAATAAGCCAGAGAAATACAAATACCATATAATCTCTCTTATATGTGAAATCTAAAAATTAATTCAAAATAAAAATCAGCTCATATACAGAGAACAGATTGGTGGTGGCCAGAGGCAGGGGTGGGGGTAGGTGGTAGGAGAAATGGATGAACAGTTTTTCTTTGGTTTAAGTAAATCGAGTGCCACTAAGTAAAAAATTAAAATATAAAAGAAAAAAAAAACTGATACTTTGAAGAGAAAGCAAATACATGAAGTGAAAAGTCTTTTCAATTATATTTAATAGTGTAAAATATTTTATGATCTAGGAAAGTCAGAATATATATTTATATGTTCTGCTCTATTGAGTAGGTATTTATTTACAATTCATACTTATTTTCTCAGGGCCTTGAACCCTGTAACAAGCTCCTTTGAAAAGTTTGATAGGAGCATGAGAATAGAATAGAATTATTCTACACAGTAAATGTCGATGTGGTTAGAGTTCATATTAGTGTCACATTAATGAAGTTCAACACCCTAGATCATTGGTCACATATTACCCAGAATATCTTCATTACTGCTCCTCATATTCATTATAACTATTCTTTAATTACTGTACACAATTAACTGATAATGTGTATGTGAGTAATACACATTATTAGCTACTCACCAAAATCTGGAGTAAATCTTGAGTAGCAATAAGTCATGTATTAGAGATTCACTGGGGTCTCTAGCCTCTCTTAGGAAGATAGTTTACACTCAACAGACATTTGCTAGTTGACTGATTTTATGACTATCAATTTTTAAAAGTTTTGGCAGAATAATGGTTGTCTTTTCATCACTCAAGTTGAAATGAGTATTTATTTATCATTCTCTATACTCACAGTTACCTCAGCATCAGATGCATCTCCTTCCTTGGTCCATCTCAGGGTACCATTAATATGAATACATTCACAATAATGTTTATTCACCTCAATCTATTACATTCTGACATTGCCTTTTGATCTCTTCAACCCTGGTAACTATTATCACATTAAGCAACCTTTTACAATTATTAGTATTTAGAAAAGAATAACCCAAGGAGCAATTAAACGTGTTGCCCTCCGTGTAGTCTGTAATTTTCCCTTTTCCTATTAAGCAGTGGACTTGGACTCTTCAGTGACATTCTTTCGATTCTCAGGCACTTACAGTAAGTGTTTCCTTATTTCTTTTTGTAACCTCTGCTAATCGGGTTTCATTCCATGACTCTATCTCCTGACTTTGCCCTAACACAGACCAAGTAATTACTAATCTTACATTTTTACCTTGTAACTACATTTTCTTTGCCTTTTTAAATGTAATTTCAATAGTGCCCTATACTCAAGTTAGGGCATTCTAGGTTTCTGAAGGTGATTTTCTGAGATGAGACATATAATCAAAGTCCTAACTACTTCTGTTCATAGCACTTACTGGAATACATTGTACATTAGTCTTTCTGCACTTAAAAACATCAGAAATTTTAAACATTGATTTCAAACAGAAAATGAACTTTACTATGAATATTTGTTTACTTTTTGAGGAGCAAAGTTCTATTGAAACACTACATTTGATTGAGATTAACATAAATGCACTGCTGCTGCTGCTGCTAAATCGCTTCAGTTGTGTCCGACTCTGTGCGACCCCGTAGATGGCACCCCTCCAGGCTCCCCTGTCCCTGGGATTCTCCAGGCAAGAACACTGGAGTGGGTTGCCATTTCCTTCTCCAATACATGAAAGTGAAAAGTGAAAGTGAAGTCGCTCAGTTGTGTCCAACTCTTTACGACCCCATGGACTGCAGCCTACCAGGCTCCTCTGTCCATGGGAGTTTCCAGGCAAGAGTAATGGAGTGGGATGCCATTACTACTACGTATAAAATCGGCCTTCCCAACAGGTGCTAGTGGTAAAGAATCCATCTTCCAATGCAGGAAATGCAAGACCCTGATAAGACCCCTGGGTCGGGAAGATCCCCTGGAAATGACAACCCACTCCAGTATTCTTTCCTAACTAATCCCATGGACAAAGGAGCTTGGCGGGCTGCAGTCCATGGGGTTACAAGAGAGTCAGACACAACTGAGTGACCAAGCATGCACACATGTATAAAATAAGAAGCAAAGACCTACTGTATAGTACTAGGAACTATACTCAGTATCTTATACTAACTTATAATGGACAAGAGTCTGAAAAAGTATTTATACATATATATATGTATGTATATAACTATATATATATGGAATTATCTTGCTGCATATTTGAAACTCAACATCGTACGTTAACTATACTTCAATTAAAAAAGAAAAAAACCCACTACATTTGAACCTATAAATATAAGACTAAATAGGCACGAAAACAAAAATTGCGCAATGATAATTGACATTTTAGTTGTTAATTTTGCTAGCATCTAATTTATTCTATGGGAGGAAAAACGAAATTCTGGTATAAAATAAAATTCTTCTCATTGTCAATTGATGTTTCACACAATTCTAAGCATACTAGATAGTTCATGTTTACTGAGAAGTGTGTGCATGAAGAACTCTGGTAATGAACTTGAAGGTCTAGCAGTTCACATACTTCAAGGGGACAATCGGTTCCCAAACCTTATTATTCAGCATGACCAGCCAGATATCTGGCCAGCTCGATTTGGCAATGGAATAAGAACTCCAAACATTTTGTTTACTTTTAGTTGTTCCTAAAACTGTGAAGATTGCCACTTACTTTTCCACCCTAGAATTCTAGGGCTTTCAAAGGCGATCTCTTGAGTAGTAAATATTTCTGAGGTCATTCTGACTCATGAAGAGAAAATAATACACACACATTATTCTTAGAATTCAATTTTAAGTTCACTAAGTGTCTATCTACTGTAATGTTAATCTTGTGCTTGTTGAGCTTTTCTTTAGCTTTCCAGATTGTCTGAAAATTCCATTTGAAATATTGAAAACACACACACACACACACACAGCTACTTTCTTTCAGTAAGTGGTAAGTAGAATTGATCACTCAGCCTAAAATAGAATGTGCAAAGCAGAGATATATATATATATTTGCTTTGATTTATGGCAATGTGTGTATTTCAGCTTAATGAAGATTTTCCTCCTGGGAACTGTTAGAGAGTGGATTGTAGTGTTTTGATGTAGAAGGGCAAAGGAGATCTTGTTTTGTTCTGATTGTTTTCCCTATTTAATCCCAGGCAGTCTCAGGGAGTTGTGCAGCAATAGCTGAACGTTCTTTAAAGATGAACAGAATTTTTGACATAAAATAGATTGAAACTAAAACAAGGAAACTTACTTTGATTGGCCTATGGGATATTTGGTGTATTAGACCTTTGCAGAGTACACACATGGAAAAGAATGCAATTGTCCGGCAAAAACTTTGTCCCACTAGGAATCTTTTTTATATTATGAATTTTTATCATCTTGCTGGAATATAAAAGAATCATGATTGACAACTTAAAACCTAAATATGCTACCGAGGCAGCACCAGGGCAGCAATGGCACAGAAGAGAAGGAAGGAGATTGAGTGACTGTCAATGATCATAATTGCGTGCATGGCACCAGGAGCTCTGTGCACAGCACAAAGTCTAAATGAAACGTCTCTCTCCATGGGTCTCAGAGTCTGACGTGATCATACTGACAACCAAAAAGGGGCTGCTTTATATTTTTTTTCTTTGAAAAAGGAGTTCTTTTTTATTTCCCTTTGTCAGTCACTTTGTAGTGGCATCTCCCTGAGTGAAGAAAATGCATGAGGCATGTCTGAGTGATCAGCATCCAAAACAGACCAAGTCAACATGGACTTCTGATGTCAGCTTTATCGCCTTTTCATGACTTAAAACTATGTCCATTTTAGAAAATCTAAACTAGCACAAAATTAAAAATTTTGCACAAGCATATTTTCCAAAGATAACCTCTGTTAATATTTTGCTTCTATTTTCCCAAACAGTTAACAATTTGTCAATCATACATCTAAATGTAAAGACTTTAGACACATTTGGGGCTGGAGTCTGTATTTTTGGTACATTGCCATTTCTAAATCACCTTATCAGTAACAATTTTCCATTGCTTTAAAGACTCATCATTATCACTTTCATGTTTTGGCAGCTCAATTATATGACTGTCCTTGAGTTTATTTGTAAATCATACTTATAAAATAAATGTATGTTTCAGGGTCCAGGGTAAGAATGTCTAAAACAATGAATATTTTGGTGGAGAAATATAATTGTTTTCTTTTTCCCCTATATCTTTGCTCAAGTCACTCAGACTTTTTAGTTTTTATTCTATTATGCTACACTTTATTATGTAGTTTGGTAGCTCTCATTTCAAGAGGAATCACATGTATATTCTCATCTTTCAACCAAATGATTCTACTGTAGTATTTGATAATTTCTTGCTTCTAATTTTATTAGAGTATTACTTGAAAAATTATTTAAAATAGAGATACTTAGACATAATAAGCTTTAATATTTAATGACTGATGGTGGCTTAAGAAAAATTCTCAATGTTTCTACTATTTATTAAGAGGATACATTATTTTTGTGGAAATGCTGCTTTTTATTGTTCAGAAACTCTTTTCACTCAGCATAAAAGAGTCTCTCCTTTCTCCTTTCTCTCCTCCATCTTAATTAGAGGAATATGTGATATGTTACTCAGAAGCCCTACAGAAGTGATCTAAACATGATTCAGGCATGCAAATTCCATAGTGCACATTCATTTTTCCTTCCTTAAGCCTATGCTGTTTACTTACCTAATGATATTTACTATAACCTTATTTCCAAGATTGCTATTGGTATTAATTGTACAAATAATTATGTTCCTTCTGCCATAGTTAATCTAATGTCTTTTCTTGCTAATGATCGTTTAATTCCCCAAAATTGTATGTTTTTATTAAAAGTGTAATATTTTGTCATTTACGCAAAAAGTCATTGCACATAATTGATAAGCACTGTTTTCTCCCTTTGATTTGACTTAAATACCATGATTGAAATATTTTTCCCTAAGTATGTTTTAAAATAAGGATGACTAAAGATTACTATTTACAGAAATAGGCAGAGTTTTCTCTGGGTTCTTAGAAGAGATCGGGAAGAGGAAGCTGACTAGAGCAAAATGTTGAGTTTAATATTAAAGTAATAGAATTATATTAAAGGGGGAGTACTATCCAAAGAAGAGCTCTCCCAGAATGGAAGAGAGGAAAGTTGACTCAGTTTGAAATAAGAAAACCAGAGTTCCGTTCCCAGAATCGCTACTTACTCATGTTATGTGATGGTAGAAGCCACTTAATCTTGCTTATTAGTTTTCATGGTATTGTGAAAGTCACTTAGCCTTTTAACCTTAGTTTCCTCATGTATAGATTACAGATAAATAGTATCTATTTTGAATAATTGTTATGAGAATTCATTGAGGTATTGCAGATGTAAATGGATTTTATACTGGCAGTATTTTTTAAAATGAGCATTTTTTAAAAATGGTAAAAAGCAATAGAGTACTTCAGAAATAGATGTAGCATAGAAATAGGTGCAGAGACCAGATGTGAGATAAAAGTGAAAACTGGGTCCACACCTAAAGTCCATCTGAAAGGCAAAATAATGCTTGAATTACCTTTATAATGAAGGTGGGGGAAAGAAGATAAAAGGGAGTTACAATTTAATGAGCATTATTAGATATGTATACTCATGTCATATTATTAAATCCTTAGGGCAACTGGAGAGTGGGTTTTATTATCCTCATTTCAGAGATGACTAAATAAATGCAAAAAAAGTTTTCTAAGTAACTTGATCAGTATCACACAGCAAATGAAGAGGTGAAGATGGGGATAAATCAAATCCAGACAACCAGGCCAAAAACATTCTCCTCCTATCACACCAGCGCTTCAGTACAACTACGAAAAGCCATGTGGATGTATTTTAACAATTTGCTTATTCATATCTTTGGTCTTCTGTTAGCCAAAAATATAAACAAGAGGGCCAGAACCATGGTCTGTTGAGAGTACCTAAGAACAGGTTTTCATTAACACCGAGTCCAAATGTGAATGCCTCTTCTGTGCTGCCTTCATGAGTGCGCATATTTTCTAATGAAGGGGATACTATCTAAAGGAAATTTCCAAAGGGGTATATATTTGAGGATGGTGGCAATAAAATCTTTCCTTAAGATGTGAACAAATGACCTAAAATATCTCTTCCTCAAATGGTAGTCCACATACCCCTGCTTATGATGGGACAAATGAGGGACAATGAGAACCAAGCAGACAGGAGGAGAGACAAGACATTTTCTTAGAATTATAAAAATTTGTGTCACACCTCCATAAAAATGTAAATTACTTTCTTCAGTTTTGTTTGTATAGATTTTTCTTTGACTTAAAGTAGTTAAAACTTAAAAATATATATATGTGAGGAAACTAATTTAGGTCACAGTCTGGCTTTAGTGTATGAACATAAAATTTCTTGTTTGTATCAAACTGTTGAAGCCAAGAACTCTAAATGAGGCACTGAACTCTATGGGTAGACAGACCATCACTGTGTTACAATTTTTCCAGCTGCTGGAAGCTTAACTGTGTGGTACCATGTCCAAGAATGTGAAAGAAACATATGATATGAAAGCATTATGATGTGTGATTGCTTTGCATGTGGTGTGTGATAAAGGTTAACAGACTCCTCTCGCCATTTGGTTTTTCAGCCTTGCACACACTTTGAGGAAAGGTTGCCGAAAAGCTTTCCTCTTGGTTCTCTGTTTCTAAATTTATTCCTGCGAAGAGGTGAATCTTTATATGCTTGACTCTAATGCAAAGATCATGGTTATAGTACCTTTGCTAGGATTTGCAGGAAACATATGGAGAGCAGATTACTCAGGTTGTAAAAATTACCACTTCAGATTTGGTTCACTTGACTTGTCATCCTTCCTGTCATCCAGTTCTCTCTTTTCACCCACCATGTAAACATCACTTTGGTGCAAAATTTTACTTCTTAAGTTGATGAGATCTCAGGGGCTCTTTGTGTGTGTAGGTGTGCATCACAGACTGCTAAAATGTGAACTTCTGTTTTGATGTAAGAAGAAAGGAACAATTGGTTCTATATTCTCTATTTTGTAGAGATGTGCACAGTCAACTTCCATTTACTTTTAATTGAACCCCAAGTAGTTTCAAGGCAAAAATATTTGATGAGGACTGAGCAGAGACAAAATTGACATAATGATGGATATGGATGAGTTTGGTTCTAACAGCCAAGAAAAGATACACAGAGGGAAAAATTAAAGGATAAGAAAGAAGATAAATGTCCAAAGTAAATCACGAAGGCTTCTGGAAAATGGAAAGATGGAATGAAGTTCTGGCTGGGGAATCCTAGAAAAGTTACTGTAAGAGAAACATTTTGAAGGGCACCTTTAAAGATGCATCAAAGACTCTCAGGGTTTTGAGAAGGTTAAAAGAATGATCCTGGTATAAAAATTATGATCACAGGTACAGAGACAGGAAAGCACAGGCCAACTTTATTGTTTTGCAATTGTAAAGTGAGGGTCCATGAAACTCAGTTATAGGGAGAACTGGAAAGCTGATGGAGATAGTGATTTATTTCTCAGGCAATGGAAATCACTGAGGTTTTAACAACAAAGCTTAGATGAAAAATATAATTCAGGGAAGTTATTCTTATAATCACATAATGGAAAATATAGATTGAAGATCAGGAAGTTAAGAGTGGTAAGACCAAATAGTAGTCTATGACAATAATTCAGAAAGGAAGCAATCAATCAAAGTGTAAATCTGTATGATTGTGGAAGAAACCAAGAAGAAGAAATCAAAGCAAAAATGTTTCAGAGAAAATCTGCACAATGGCACAATGTGCTTGATTCAAATACAGTTGGGAGGGAAGAAAAATTAAAAATAGTACTCAAGCTGAATACTTGGGATGGGGTAGAGGATTTGGGTAGCTCATGAGTAACTGGTTTTCAACATGAATTCAGTTTACCCTCTAAGTTGTATTCTCTGTACTTTAAATGAGGCAGGAATCAGGAACTGTTATTTGGAGAAGGAAATGGCAACCCACTTCAGTATTCTTGCCTGGAGAATCCCAAGGACAGAGGAGCCTGGCAGACTACAGTCCATGGGGTTGCAAGAGTCGGACATGACTTAGTGACTTAAACCACCACCACCAAGAAAAGATCAATATTTTAGTGGAGAGGAGGAGTTTTAAGTACAATGACCAGGCAGGAGATTGATGATGGAAGAGGGTGAGAAGACAATTAAGATCACAAGAAAGACAGGAGAACGTTTATAGTTCTCTCTTAGAAGACTGCAGAGAAGAGAATGGATGAAAACATATTTTTGCATGGATAAAATAAACTTGAGGGAGATAAGAGTTAAATAGCCTAGATCAGAATTAAGTCCAGGGTGAGGGATTTTCTAGTTGTGAGGGGACTGTGATTGTGACTGGAAACAGAAGAGCATAGGTAAAATGGAGACAGTCACTGGGGAATGTACAAAAGCCTTCAATGTCACATATGAGCACTTAAAACTGCTCACCCTTCATGAAGAAGTTCACACCAGCTGGGGGAAATTGGTCTCACTCAATCTGTCCACATCAACAATTTTGCTAGAGCTTGGATGGAATTTGAATACCACCTACACTAAATAAGTCATAGTAGGTTCCTAAAATATGGCTGTTTCTCTGTTCCTTAGGAGTTTATTTTTCTTCTGTTTTTCTTTTTAATTGTCTCCTTTCAAACTGTATTTAGATGTGAGAGTTCCTTTATTCTTTGTTCAGGAGTATGTGGTATAAGTATATATACTTCTCTAGGCTTAATTACAGATTTCTAGTCCTACAGTCTTCTTCAAGTGCTCTCAATCTAAAATTCAGTTTATTTTCTAAAACAGAGGTAATAATCATCATTGTGTGTGCATGCTAAGTCACTTCAGTAGCGTCTGACTCTTGGTGACCCTATGGACTATATAGCCTGCCAGGCTCCTCTGTCTATGGGATTCTCCAGGCAAGAATACTGAAGGGGGTTGCCATGCCCTCCTCCAGGGTTCTCATCACTACTCACCCTGTTTTATTGAAGAATATAATAGATACAGAGCTGATCTACCATTTATCTTTTCTGTACATTATGATTATTAGTATAGTGCTTTTAGTGCTATATTTAACACACATTGTTTTATTGCCATTTTGATTTGATTTGACAAAACCAAATTTTAGAGAAGTTAGGTAATGTCCCTAAGGTCAAAGAGTTGCCTTCATTTGGTAAGTGTGAAGAACTAACTTAGACACTGCTCTCCATACTCTGTTCTGTGTGATGTCTATTCAAGTTGAAATTTGGGGATCTATATACAGTTGTTATTAATCTTATTTAATTTTATTGTACTCTTAGTTAGCAGATCATTGTTATTCTTAGGGACTCACAATTTGTTGATTTCCATATGAAATCAACTAAGTATTATCTCTGTGTTCTAAAGAAATTGGTATTCTGTACAGAAAATTATAACACATTTATGCAAATCTAGGGTTATATCTAGGATGTGTGGTGGAAGGTGTGTCTATACTACAAGTTTATCACTCCCTGGTATTTTTCTTCTCTCTACATCGTTCACTCCCTGAATCAAGAGAAAACAAAAAACAAAAAAACTATGCTTAGATGAAAGACAGTGCTGGTCTCAGAGACATCAAATGATAAATTATTTATTCAGCAAGAAATCATTAGACAAATGTTTGAACCTAGTTAGGGACAAGTACAGCAAGTATCTGCTAAGGTAATTTTTTTACATTGAAAACATATTTATAAATAAAATACTTTTTCATTTCTGTTTTAGTATATATTGTGTGAGCCCCTGGAGAAAGAAATGCTGTCCACAGGGTCACACAGAGTCAGACATGACTGAAGCTTTTTAGCATGCATGCATGCGTTGGAGAAGGAAATGGCAACCCACTCCAGTATGCTTGCCTGGAGAATCCCATGGACAGAAGAGCCTGGTGGGCTGCCATCTATGAGGTAACACAGAGTCAGGTGCTACTGAAGTGACTTAGCAGCAGCAGCAGCAGCAGCAGCAGCAGTGTGAGCCCCAAATATACTTTCTCTCTTTATTTATACAGAAATGCTAAAACCATGTTGGCAAAGAACAGATGATATTTACTATAAAACATAACTAATCAAAGTTATGCATTTGGTACGTAAGAGTTTTATTTTTGAATTCCTTTAAGATATGGATTATCCATTTATTACCCATCCTCAAATAAGTCTTCCTCTCTTTTTTATTCTCATGAAGTCCTATTGCTGCTCTGTATCCATTTAGAAACAAGAATCACTAAGGCAAGACAAGAATCACTAAGTTATCATCTTCCAACAAATTGATGTTAACCACTTAGTATCCACTGAAATAAGCTTTTGGCTTCAGTAAAATTTCATTATAATGTGTTCATTTCTTTCTCCTTTACTACTGTTTAAATTTAGGACTCTTAGCTTAGAGTAATGAAGACCAAACAGAATATCCAAAATAATATTGATTGGTTAATGTTCCCACATCTGAAGGGAAAGAAAGGAACATTCTTTCTTGAGCCAAAAATTGATTTGCTTTTCATGGATTCTACTTTGAGAGCACTAGAGAAGAGACACATTTGCATATCCTATATATGTTATAAATTCAACCTTGTCATTATATCTAGGATTGGATTCTATGTACTTTATTTCAACAATACACAAAGCAAGATTTTAAAATAATTTAAGTTTAATTTGTAACATTTATGTAATGTTTTATATCCTCTGACATCCAAGCTTTGTTTTATATTTCCCGTAGCATTATTCAGATGTTCTACATCAATTGATCTTGACCAGGAAATATTTATAGTAAATGGCTCTAGGCCAATAATATGTCTTTTGCTTAATAAAATTGCACTCTGAATAGTTTAAACGGTGCCTGTATTTAGTGGCAACTATAACACTGGCTGCTTCTTTCCTGTGCCAAGTTACTGTCTAGTTCAAGGTGTTAAATAGCATAATGAGTTTGGTCTCTCCTAATACTGGAATAAAGACCCAAGAGAACTTCCACAGAGGGAGTTTTATAGTGGGAGATGACAAGTCGCTGTGAATATGACTTTTCCAAAAGAGGAGAACTTCTAACCTTTTAAGGCTGTGTTCATTCTCCTAATTCATGAGGTGGTCAGAAAGCTCTGCCAGACAGAATTGTCAATAGTCTAAGATGTATTTCAAACACTGACATTCAAAGATGCTAATATTCTTTTCTCTTATTCTGTTTATGTGAACTCTGCTCAGAGTAGTGATTTGGTGCAATAGTATCTTATTCGCACAAAATCAATTCTGTTAAAAAGTATGAATTCAATCTTTTAGAAATCTTAAGTTGTCGTTTTAGTTTGGATGAAATAGATGATTTTAGTAGTTATGGATTTTTATTTTTAGGGGAGAAATAAAGATTATACAGTTTGACTTAAGATTTGAAAGTAATTCCCACAGGGGTTACTCTAAAATAAAAACCTAAATGGGAAGGAAATCCAAAGGGGAAGGAATATGTGTTTATGTACAGCTAATTCACTTTGCTATACAGCAGAAACTAACAAAACATTGTAAAATAACTATACTTCAATAAAAATTAAAAAAAAATAAGACAGATAACAACAAAGACTGACTAGAAAAAAATAAAGATAAATTATACCCTAAAAATAAAATGAATTTTCAAAAAAATCCACAGATCAAAACTAGTAATATAATTAAAATTGCTTCAAGAAAAACTTAGAAAAATCACAATTTTTACCTAATTCTACTAAAATTTGTTTTTGAGCTTTGATTAAAAAAAAATAACTCCTTCAAAGGAATTAATAGACTATAACACATCTCATAAAAATTTATTATTTTAAAATAATTCTTATAAATTTTAGAGACGTCTTAATCTATTGGAATTTATATTTTAATATATTTAAAACTGGGCTTACTAATTTTTATACAAAAAGAAGATCTAGAAATAAGACCTAGTACAAAAAATTTCTAAAACTAAATTCTTCTGTAAGTCATTGAAATGATACATATTGTAGACTTTTTTTGCTATCTATATCAAACTCTACATTGTAGAATATATTGATTTCATTATAATGTAACTGTTTCCAAAGATGATTTGGAAGGTTAGCTGTTACTGACAAAACTAATTTCTGATGAAATATATTTAGCAAATATATTTAACGAAGTTAAACAGATCTCACATTTTATTACAGACTCTTCAGGGAATTTCCTGTTATGAAACTCATTGTGATTATCTGAATAAATGTCTATAAACATAGAATGCATTTCCTAAAGCCTTAAATCAAGAAAGCTTTATTCACGGAGCATTTCTATAGGATGTCCTGTCCAAAGTACAGATCCAATCTTAACCCAACCAAAAAGCTCACAGTGTTTCCTTTTGTCCAACAGAACTTATTTCAAATTCTGCTATAGTTTGTAATTTCCCCTTCAAACTGTGCTCGATTTATTTTAATTCATTTACTAGCACCTTCTTCTATTGCCCACATTTCTACTGAGAGAAAATGGAATGTCTTCATTTTTCAAACAATTCAGGTACTTGAACAATTAACTTTAGTACTTTTACTGAAGAAGAAATTATTATACATAGGAAACTAAAAACATTACCGTTGAGTACATGGCCTGAGACTATCATCTAAGGCTCTTTGGCTGAAGTTTATAACAGGTATGCCTGTATAAAATTATTTACCACCATAAGTGTCATTACAGCAAAATTCAAGTTTTTATATGTGTATGGGTTAACTGATACAGTCTACTGATTTAATTAAGATATACTGAAATTGAATTTTTAAAAATTCCTGTCATCTTCCCTTTGTTTGATAAATTCCTCTAAATACGTAATGAAACATAATTACCAGTATCATAATGCTAATCTTCACGAAAATAAAATTACTTACATGTATTTAATTTTAAATTTATAAATATTTATGTCAACCATCTCTGGAGAAATTCTATAACTATAATTAAGCTTAAATAAGTAATTAAAACTTTCTGTGGGACCACTAAAGCTTCATTAATAAAATCTGTCCTCATTTATGACCATGTGTTCAGAGACCACTGAGTACTATTTTTGAATAAGGGGTTTGCTATATAAATGATAAGTTAGTTATATCTAGTTCAGTTCAGTCACTCAGTCGTGTCCGACTCTTTGAGACCCCATGAATCGTAGCACCCCAGGCCTCCCTGTTCATCACCAACTCCCAGAGTTCACTCAGACTCACGTCCATCAAGTTAGTGATGCCATCCAGCCATCTCATCCTCTGTCGTCCCCTTCTCCTCCTGCCCCCAATCCCTCCCAGCATCAGAGTCTTTTCCAATGAGTCAACTTTTCACATGAGGTGGACAAAGTACTGGAGCTTCAGCTTTAGCATCATTCCTTCCAAAGAAATCCCAGGACTGATCTCCTTCAGAATGGACTGGTTGGATCTCCTTGCAGTCCAAGGGACTCTCAAGAGTCTTCTCCAACATCACAGTTCAAAAGCATCAATTCTTTGGCATTCAGCCTTCTTCACGGTCCAACTCTCATACCCGTACATGACTACTGGAAAAAGCATAGCCTTGACTAGACGGACCTTAGTCAGCAAAGTACTGCCTCTGCTTTTGAATACGCTATCTAGGTTGGTGATAACTTTTCTTCCAAGGAGTAAGCGTCTTCTAATTTCATGGCTGCAGTCACCATCTGCAGTGATTTTGGAGCCCCCAAAAATAAAGTCTGACAATGTTTCCACTGTTTCCCCATCTATTTCCCATGAAGTGATGGGACCGAATGCCATGATCTTCATTTCCTGAATGTTGAGCGTTAAGCCAAATTTTCACTGTCCTCTTTCATCAAGAGGCTTTTTAGTTCCTCTTTACTTTCTGCCATAAGGGTGGTGTCATCTGCATATCTCAGGTTATTGATATTTCTCCCGGCAATCTTGATTCCAGCTTGTGTGTCTTCCATCCCAGCGTTTCTTATGATGTACTCTGCATAGAAGTTAAATAAGCAGGGTGACAATATACAGCCTTGACGTACTCCTTTTCCTATCTGGAACCAGTCTGTTGCTCCATATATCTAGTTACTCATTACTAATCTCACAAAGTCTTTGGAAATAGTTTGCAGTTTAATTCAAGTGATATGATTTGAGGTAAGTACAAAGTTCTTAGATAATATATTCGGCTTTGTGACATAATAACTTATTTTTATTTTAATTAACTTTGTATATTATAAATAATATGCATTCTATCTCATTATAATATAGAAGGGCTCTTTAAAAAATTTGAATTAAAGGACATGATAAACATTAACAATAAATGTTATTCAGACATGATATTTTTCAATTATCTATAAGTTCATGTATATATAACATTTAATTGTGCATGTAATCCATATTTATTTAGATAAATTACTTAAATTTATAGGGATAATGAAAATACATTAAAATTGAGATTGCAAGCAGCCAGCTGTCTCAGTTTTACATTGCATGTGCTTTCCTCAGCTTTTATGTGGTCTAAGAAAACATTAATTGGATCTTCATCCATGTTTAATCATTTAATTGAGCACTGTTCTCATTTACAATGGGCCCTCAATATCTGTGAGTTCTACAACCACAGATTCAACCAACCAGCAGATCAAAATTACTTAAAATAATAAAAAATTCAAGAAAGTTTTAAAAAGCAAAATTTGGATTTGTTGTACACCAGCAACTATTTGCATAGCATTTACATTGTATATACAATGATTTATATTGTATTCAGTTCAGTCGTTCAGTCATGTCCGACTCTTTGCGACCCCATGATTCGCAGCACGCCAGGCCTCCCTGTCCATCACCGTCTCCCAGAGTTCACTCAGATTCATGTCCATTGAGTCAGTGATGCCATCCAGCCATCTCATCCTCTGTTGTCCCCTTCTCCTCCTGCCCCCTATCCCTCCCAGTCTTTTCCAATGAGTCAACTCTTCACATGAGGTGGCCAAAGTACTGGAGTTTCACCTTTAGCATCAGTCCTTCCAAAGAAATCCCGGGGTTGATCTCCTTCAGAATGGACTGGTTGGATCTCCTTGCAGTCTGAGGGACTCTCAAGAGTCTTCTCCAACACCACAGTTCAAAAGCATTAATTCTTCGGCACTCAGCCTTCTTCACAGTCCAACTCTCATATCTATACATGACTACTGGAAAAACCATAGCCTTGACTAGACAGACCTTAGTTGGCAAAGTAATGTCTCTGCTTTTGAATATGCTATCTAGGTTGATCATAGCTTTCCTTCCAAGGAGTAAGCATCTTTTAATTTCATGGCTGTAGGTATTATAATTGGACTTTCCAGGTGGCACTAGTAGTAAAGAGCCTGCCTGCCAATGCAGAAGACTTAACAGAGTCAGGTTCATTCCCTAGGTTAGGAAGATACCCTGCAGAAGGAAATGGCCACCCACTCCAGTATCCTTGCCAGGAGAATCCCATGGACAGAAGCCTAGAAGGCTATAGTGCATAGGGTCGCAAGAGTTGAACAATTGAAACAACTTAGTACACAGGTATTAAAATAAATGTAGAATGATTTAAAGTACACAGTAGGATATGTATGAAGTGAAGTCGCTCAGTCGTGTCCAACTCTTTGCGACCCCATGGACACCAGGCTCCTCCGTCCATGGGATTTTCTAGGCAAGAGTACTGGAGTGGGTTGCCATTTCCTTCTCCATGGAACTTCCCAACCCAGGGATCGAACCCAGGTCTCCCACATTGTAGACAAACGCTTTCCGTCTGAGCCACCAGGGAAATCTGATTATATAAAAATATTCCATTTTATACAAAAGACTTGAATTATTCAAGTTCTGGTATGGGGGTGGGCAGTCCTGGAACAAATTCCCCTGGGGATATCAAAGTATGGTTGTATTGACAATTATAAATAATATTGACACAGATATGGTCATCTATAATTCTTTGAATAAATAAGATTATATCTTTAAAGTGAATTCGTGAAAATTTATTAGATCAACCTATTAGATACATTTACTAGTCTTCTCTATCTGTAACCTTTATCATACTATCATCTACAATGTGTGGAAATATCTATATCATTGTCCCTGTCATAGCATTAATATTAAAATATTTTTAGCTATTTTCAAAACTTAATTGCTAAAAAAAGTACCATATTTGGTTAAATTTATGTATTGCTTTATTTAGTCTGGTGAAATATATTTTATATTTATGACTATTTTTTACTTTTGATAGTTGCCAGTTCAGATTCCTTTAATTTTAAAAAATACGATAATCATGTTTTTCTTATTTACTCAGAAGATATACATGTTTTTAACCCTGAAAATAACCTATGTGCTGCAAATATTTTTCCTGCATTCCTCTTTCAATTTAACTTTATTTGTAGCACTATCATAAGACGGAGATTTATATTACTAATATGAATAGCAAATGTTTCAACTCAATAGCAACTCATTCCTCCCAGATATCGGGGCCACTTTCCTGAGTTAACCTCATTTTGTCATTTATATTTTTATTTCTTCGGGCACTCACATCTAGATGTCTAAATAATTTGCTCATAATGCATCTTATCAACTGAATTCTTCATAGTTCAGTTCAGTTGCTCATTCGTGTCTGACTATTTGTGACCCCATGAATCACAGCACATCAGGCCTCCCTGTCCATCACCAACACCCGGAGTTCACTCAAACTCATGTCCATCAAGTTGGTGATGCCATCTAGCCATCTCATCCTCGGTCGTCCCCTTCTCCTCCTGCCCCCAACCCCTCCCAGCATGAGTCTTTTCCAGTGAGTCAATTCTTCGCATGAGGTAGCCAAAGTACTGGAGTTTCAGCTTTAGCATCATTCCTTCCAAAGAAATCCCAGGACTGATCTCCTTCAGAATGGACTGGTTGGATCTCCTTGCAATCCAAGGGACTCTCAAGAGTCTTCTTCAACACCACAGTTCAAAACCATCAATTCTTCAGTGGTCAACATTCTTTGCAGTCCAACTGTCACATCCATACATGACCACTGGAAAATACATAGCCTTGACTAGATGGACTTTGTTAGCAAAGTAACATTTCTGCTTTTCAATATACTATCTAGGTTGGTCATAAATTTTCTTCCGAGGAGTGAGCATCTTATAATTTCATGGCTACAATCACCATCTGCAGTGATTTTTGAGCCCCAAAATATAAAGTCCTCCCCATCTATTTCCCATGAAGTGTTGGGACCAGATGCCACAATCTTAGTGTTCTGATCGTTGAGCTTTAAGCCAGCTTTTTCACTTTCCTCTTTCACTTTCATCAAGAGGCTTTTTAGTTCCTCTTCACTTTCTGCCATAAGGGTGGTGTCATCTGCATGTCTGAGGTTATTGATATTTCTCCTGACAATCTTGACTCCAGCTTGTGCTTCTTTCATCCCAGAGTTTCTCATGATGTACTCTGCACATAAGTTAAATAAGCAGGGTGACAGAATATAGCCTTGACGTACTCCTTTTTGTATTTGGAACCAGTCTGTTGTTCCATGTCCAGTTCTAACTGTTGCTTCCTGACCTGCATATAAGTTTCTCAAGAGGCAAGTCAGGTGGTCTGGTATTCCCATCTCTTTCAGAATTTTCCACAGTTTATTGTGATCCACATAGTCAAAGGCTTTGGTATAGTCAATAAAACAGAAATAGATGTTTTTCTGGAACTCTCTTGCTTTTCCTGTGATCCAACGGATGTTGGCAATTTGATCTCTGGTTCTTCTGCCTTTTCTAAAACCAGCTTGAACATCAGGAAGTTCATGGTTCACGTATTGCTGAAGCCGGGCTTGGAGAATTTTGAGCATTACTTTACTAGCGTGTGAGATGAGTGCAATTGTGCGGTAGTTTGAGCATTCTTTGGCATTGCCTTTCTTTGGGATTGGAATGAAAACGGACCTTTTCCAGTCCTGTGGCCACTGCTGAGTTTTCCAAATGTGCTGGCATATTGAGTGCAGCACTTTCACAGCATCATCTTCCAGGATTTGAAATAGCTCAACTGGAATTCCATCACCTCCACTAGCTTTGTTCGTAGTGATGCTTTTAAGGCCCACTTGACTTCACATTCCAGAATGTCTGGCTCTAGGTGAGTGATCACACCATTATGATTATCTGGGTCATGAAGCTATTTTTTTTTACAGTTCTTCTGTGTATTCGTGCCATCTCTTCTTAATATCTTCTGCTTCTGTTAGGTCCATACGATTTCTGTCCTTTGTCAAGCCCATCTTTGCATGAAATGTTCCCTTGGTATCTCTGATTTTCTTGAAGAGACCTCTAGTGTTTCCCATTCTGTTCTTTTCCTCTATTTCTTTGCATTGATTACTGAGGAAGGCTTTCTTATCTCTGCTTGCTATTCTTTGGAACTCTGCATTCAGATGCTTATATCTTTCTTTTTCTCCTTTGCTTTTCACTTCTCTTTTTTTTTTTGTTTCATAAGTGTTTGCTAAATTACATCCGCTTCCACCTCTCTCTCCAATTCCAATTAGTTTTATAAACTCATCTTAATTCCTCTATTGCTTATCATTTCATCATTAAATCAATACCTTAAACACATAGATAATAAATATTTCTTGATTCCCTTGTAACTTGTAGAAGAACTTATCAATGACTCTGCTATCTCATTTTCTCTCTTCTCCCTTACATCTGTGATTTGCACACTTTATTAGTTTCTTGCTTTATTTATAGGTTGGTTCTAAAATTTAAAATGGTCATTATTTGTGATTATGACTAAATAGATAAATATCACCACAAAATCACATAGTTTTCTATAGCTACATTTCCTTTTCTGTGTTTTAATTGTTACAACTCCAGCACCACTCAAAAGATTTTTCTCTGTTAAAACCAAGTAGGTGTCTTACATTGTTTTTGTTCTCCTTTATATGTGAATCAGACTTTTCCAGATTTGTAGGTTTCTCCTGGATTTAGTAATTACCTTTCTTTTATTTTATCAGTAAAGAAAATTAATATGTGCTTTCTTCTCAATAAATGATATTCATAGTTGTAATGATGCTGTTCTGTTTTTATTTTTGGTATGCTCATTCCACTCTATTTTTCCTTTAAACAACAGCCTTCCTTGTTTTGGACTGGCTTCTTTACAATTGATCTGTGGCTGTCATTTACAATTGCTTGTTTTTCTTAAAGTTTCTGATTGCCTGTTATTTCATAGCATGTCTCCATTTTCATAAGTATTCTGTGGAGCATTTTTTTTTGTTTGTTTGTTTAGCCTGATCCCTTGGCCAACTGTAGCTCTAAAGGATTAGATGAACTTTATCTTGAATCTCTTAACTGTTTCTTGACTGTTACGATCATGTTATTTTTTAATGTATAGCCTCAGTTGTTGTTCATTCAGTCATGTCTGAGTCTGGCTTCCCTGTCCTTCACTGTCTCCCAGAGTTTGCTGAAAGTCACATCCATTGAGTTGGTGATGCCATCCAACCCTCTTATCTGCTGTTACTCCCTTCTCCAGCAATCTTTCCCAGTATCAGGGTCTTTTCAAATGAATTGGCTCTTTGCATCACGTGGCCATAGTATTGGAGCTTCAGCTTCAGCATTCATCCCTCCATTGAACATTCAGGGTCAGTTTCCTTTAATATTGACTGGTTTGATCTTCCTATGAAAGGTACTCAGGAAGTAAGAGTCTTTTCATGAATGAAATACCTTTGTTCTGCCTTAATATTTCATTGAATGAAGAATTATATTTCTAAAATTGTGTTTTTTCAGCACACAACACTTTTAAATTTGATATATTTAGATAAACTTTTGTTTTCCTTTATATTATCTTCTACTGCTCTCATATCTAGTAAATAAGTGGAAACAGTGTCAGAGTTTATTTTTTGGGGCTCCAAAATCACTGCAGATGGTGACTGCAGCCATGAAATTAAAAGATGCTTACTCCTTGGAAGAAAAGTTATGACCAACCTAGATAGCATATTCAAAAGCAGAGACATTACTTTGCCGACTAAGGTCTGTCTAGTCAAGGCTATGGTTTTTCCAGTAGTCATGTATGGATGTGAGAGTTGGACTGTGAAGAAAGCTGAGTGCCGAAGAATTGATGCTTTTGAACTGTGATGTTGGAGAAGACTCTTAAGAGTCTCTCGGACTGCAAGGAGATCCAACCAGCCCATTCTGAAGGAGATCAACCCTGGGATTTCTTTGGAAGGACTGATGCTAAAGGTGAAACTCCAGTACTTTGGCCACCTCATGTGAAGAGTTGACTCATTGGAAAAGACTCTGATGCTGGGAGGGATTGTGGGCAGGAGAAGGGGACGACCGAGGATAAGATGGCTGGATGGCATCACTGACTCGATGGATGTGAGTCTGAGTGAACTCTGGGAGTTTGTGATGTACAGGAAGGCCTGGCGTGCTGTGATTCATGGGATTGCAAAGAGTCGGATATGACTGAGCGACTGAACTGAACTGATCTCATATTTATTAAATAATTTTTAATCCCTACCCAGATCAGAAATCAGTTAAATTTTGTTATTTCATTTTCAAATTAAATTTATTATTACAAAATGTGGTATAAGATTAGGATCAAAGTTAATTTTTTACTCTAATTAGATGCATTTCTTTATACCAGCTGGTAAGTAATTCATCCCTTCCCTTAATTTATCTGTGATATGTCCTTTGGTATATTCTCAGTATAAACTATCTATATTTAAGTATCAACTATATCAATTATTTTTGACCTGTTTACCTTCTTATACTAGTATCACATTACAGAAATTACTAAAACTTTGTGCTGTCATTTAATATCTTGAAGAAAAGCCTCCTTTCTCCACTTTATTACTACTCCAATTTTCCTGATTAAAGATATTTACTTATCTTTCTACATAACAGATTATATATCAGTTTATATATACAAAAAATAAAGATAAAATAAAGTTAAAAAGTACTGCTTTAATAGGCACAGAATGTTAAAACTGCATGTATAACGTCCATTTTTTGTATGTATAGAGTCATAGTGGAAAATGCACACATCTATCACTCTGTATCACGATTACATAGAATTCCCTTGTGAAGATCTAAGTACAACATTTCTGTAAATGTTTGAAAACTGATTGGCATTTTAGTCACATCTCATTTTGTCTATTAAACAAACAGTGCTAGTATGGAAACCCTTATGCATGTCTTTGTACTTATCAGATTTAATTGATACAAATTCCAATAAGGAGAATTTCAACATATGCCCCTTTTATAATTGTGATATATTCTCAAATACTTAATAATGAATTTTTGTCAAATCGACTACTAGTAATCTACTATAATAAAAGGCCTAATTTTCTTAATTATCATTATAATTTTATCATTATTAGGAAAAAACAAAAAAGTAGCTCCTAATTGGCAAAAATAATCTCATCTTAATTATAATTTTTACTCATTCAGATTACTAATAGTGTATATATTTTAAAATTATGTAATTATAATGTTTTTCTGTTATTCAGTAACTTATAATTGACTGTCAAATGTTGCACATTTCCCCAGTTTGTCATTTGTCTGTTAAATATGTTGTCATGCCTTTACCACAAGTAGCATATATTTTTAAATTAATTTTTTGAGCTCTTTTCCTGGTTTTAGATCAGAATTAGAAAAAGTGTGACACCCGTAAGATTTTTTAAATTTAAATTTTCATTTTCTTTGAGAATATTTAATAATTCCATGTTCCTTTTTAATTTAGAAATGAATGTGAAATTTATTCAGCTAGAAGGAATAACATAAAAATTTAATTATTTTCCACGAATGGCTTGTCATTTGTCTTAATGCAGTATATATATCCTATACTGGTTTTAAATATAATTTTGATCATATATACATTTTTAAAATTTGGTTCTGTTTCTGGACTCAATTCTGCTTCAGCAAGCCATATTTCTATTTTTGTTTTTGTTTGAAGTTTTAAAATTATATTCAGTTCAGTTCAACAGCTCAGTCGTGTCTGACTCTTTGCGACCCCATGATTTGCAGCACGCCAGGCCTTCCTGTCCATCACCATCTCCCAGAGTTCACTCAGACTCACGTCCATTGAGTCCGTGATGCCATCCAGCAATCTCATCTTCTGTCATCCCCTTCTCCTCCTGCCCCCAATCCCTCCCAGCACCAGAGTCTTTTCCAATGAGTCAACTCTTCACATGAGGTGGCCAAAGTACTGGAATTTCAGCTTTAGCATCATCCCTTCCAAAGAAATTCCAGGGTTGATCTCCTTTAGAATGGACTAGTTGGATCTCGTTGCAGTCCAAGGGGCTCTCAAGAGTCTTCTCCAACACCACAGTTCAAAAGCATCAATTCTTCGGCGCTCAGCCTTCTTCACAGTCCAACTCTCACATCCATACATGACCACAGGAAAAACCATAGCTTTGACTAGACGGACTTTAGTCGGCAAGTAATGTCTCTGGCTTTTGAATATACTATCTAGGTTGGTCATAACTTTTCTTCCAAGGAGTAAGCGTCTTTTAATTTCATGGTTGCAGTCACCACCTGCAGTGATTTTGGAGCCCCAAAAAATAAAGTCTGACTCTGTTTCCACTGTTTCCCCAACTATTTCCAGATTCTTAAAATATTTTAATTTTATTGCCAATTGGCATGTTATGTCCCCATTAGTAATTTATTGTTTAATTTGAGGATTTTAAGTCCTCTCTCCCATAAGGCCTGGCTGACTTTCCTTTTTTTTCCTTTTTCTTGTATTTGCATACAGGAATCCTTGGTGTCCCATGAGTGCCTTGGACCTTGTGCTTTCTCAGTGTTTGGTGCCTTCATTCCTACAGGGCAGGCCACGCAGTGCAGCTCAGCTTCCTCAAAGTTTGTGAAGGGGGTTGTTGTAGCATCTGAGACCATCTAACAGCTTCTTCCATCGCGTGTTCAAGAATGCAGTTACATCTGGAACATCAGAAGGGAGGGATAACTGGGCCAAGTTAGAATTCAACCTTTCTTGTCAGATGACCGAGTCAAGCTTAGTTATTCCCCAGACCACATTCAACACCCATAATCTATGGCCATGTGCCACAGGAATGTAACTAGCTATCACACAAAAGATCACTTTCACTTAAATAGTGGGCTCCATGACATACACCATTTTACTAAAGTAGGAATATATCCTGAATTTTATAAAATACATTAATTACATCCATGCATAGGGGACTGGAATGCAAAAGTAGGAAGTCAAGAAACACCTGGAGAAACAGGCAAATTTGACCGTGGAATGCAGAATGAAGCAGGGCAAAGACTAATAGAGTTTTGCCAAGAAAATGCATTGGTCATAGCAAACACCCTCTTCCAACAACACAAGAGAAGAATCTACACATGGACATCATCAGATGGTCAACACCGAAATCAGATTGATTATATTCTTTGCAGCCAAAGATGGAGAAGCTCTATACAATCAACAAAAACAAGACCAGGAGATGACTGTGGCTCAGATCATGAACTCCTTATTACCAAATTCAGACTCAAATTGAAGAAAGTAGGGAAAAATGCTAGACCATTCAGGCATGACCTAAATCAAATCCCTTATGATTATAGAGTGGAAGTGAGAAATAGAATTAAGGGCCTAGATCTGATAGAGTGCCTGATGAACTATGGAATGAGCTTCGTGACATGGACAGGAGACAGGGATCAAGAGCATCCCCATGGAAAACAAATGCAAAAAAGCAAAATGGCTGTCTGGGGAGGCCTTAATAATAGCTGTGAAAAGAAGAGAAGCAAAAAGCAAAGGATAAAAGGAAAGATATAAGCATCTGAATGCAGAGTTCCAAAGAATAGCAAGAAGAGATAAGAAAGCCTTCTTCAGCGATCAATGCAAAGAAGTAGAGGAAAAGAACAGAATGGGAAACACTAGAGGTCTCTTCAAGAAAATCAGAGATACCAAGGGAACATTTCATGCAAAGATGGGCTCGATAAAGGACAGAAATGGTCTGGACCTAACAGAAGCAGAAGATATTAAGAAAAGGTGGCAAGAATACACAGAAGAACTGTACAAAAAAGAGCTTCAAAACCAAGATAATCACGATGGTGTGATCACGCATCTGGCGCTAGACATCCTGGAATGTGAAGTCAAGTGGGCCTTAGAAAGCATCACTATGAACAAAGCTCGTGGAGGTGATGGAATTCCAGTTGAGCTATTTCAAATCCTGGAAGATGATGCTGTGAAAGTGCTGCACTCAATATGCCAGCACATTTGGAAAACTCAGCAGTGGCCACAGGACTGGAAAAGGTCCGTTTTCATTCCAATCCCAAAGAAAGGCAATGCCAAAGAATGCTTAAACTACTGCACAATTGCACTCATCTCATACACTAGTAAAGTAATGCTCAAAGTTCTCCAAGCCAGGCTTCAGCAATACATGAACTGTGAACTCCCTGATGTTCAAGCTGGTTTTAGAAAAGGCAGAGGAACCAGAGATCAAATTGCCAACATCCGCTGGATCATGGAAAAAGCAAGAGACTTCCATAAAAACATCTATTTCTGGTTTATTGACTATGCCAAAACCTTTGACTGTGTAGATCACAATAAACTGTGGAAAATTCTGAAAGAGATGGGAATACCAGACCACCTGACTTGCCTCTTGAGAAACTTATATGCAGGTCAGGAAGCAATAGTTAGAACTGGACATGGAACAACAGACTGGTTCCAAATACAAAAAGGAGTATGTCAAGGCTATATTCTGTCACCCTGCTTATTTAACTTATATGCAGAGTACGTCAATGCAGAGTACATCATGAGAAACTCTGGGATGGAAGAAACACAAGCTGGAATCAAGATTGCTGGGAGAAATATCAATAACCTCAGATATGCAGATGACACCACCCTTATGGCAGAAAGTGAAGAGGAACTAAAAAGCCTCTTGATGAAAGTGAAAGAGGAGAGTAAATAAGTTGGCTTAAACCTCAACATTCAGAAAACGAAGATCATGGCATCTGGTCCCATCACTTTATGGGAAATAGATGGGGAAACAGTGGAAACAGTGTCAGACTTTTTTTTGGGGGGGTCCAAAATCACTGCAGATGGTGACTGCAGCCATGAAATTAAAAGATACTTACTTCTTAGAAGAAAAGTTATGACCAACCTAGATAGTATATTCAAAAGCAGAGACATTACTTTGCTGACAGGGTCCGTCTAGTCAAGGCTATGGTTTTTCCTGTGGTCATGTATGGATGTGAGAGTTGGACTGTGAAGAAGGCTGAGCGCCGAAGAATTGATGCTTTTGAACTGTGGTGTTGGAGAAGACTCCTCAAAGTCCCTTGGACTGCAAGGAGATCCAACCAGTCCATTCGGAAGGAGATCAACCCTGGGATTTCTTTGGAAGGAATGATGCTAAAGCTGAAACTCCAGTACTTTGGCCACCTCATGCGAAGAGTTGACTCATTGGAAAGGACTTTGATCCTGGGAGTGATTGGGGGCAGGAGGAGAAGGGGATGACAGAAGATGAGATGGCTGGATGGCATCACGGACTCGGTGGACGTGAGTCTGAGTGAACTCCGGGAGTTGGTGATGGACAGGGAGGCCTGGGGTGCTGCGATTCATGGGGTCTCAAAGAGTCAGACACGACTGTGCCACTCAACTGAGCTGATGCAAGGTCACTTCAGTTATGCTTGACTCTGCAATGCTATGAACTGTATCCCACCAGGCCCTTCTATCCATAGGATTTCCTGGGCATAAATACTGGAATGGATTTTCACACCCTTCTACAGGATACCTTCCCAAACCAGGGATCAAACCTGCATCTCTTTCTTCTGCATTGGCAGATGGGTTCTTTACCACTAGCATCATTGGGGAAGCCCAATTATATCCATGCCACCAATCTTATTTTTGCCTGTTAAATGTGTATATAAACAGTTATAGATTCTCTAATGTTGAACCGAATTCAAGTTCAGTTCAGTCACTCAGTCATGTCTGACTCTTTGTAACCCATGGATTATAGCATGTCAGGCTTCCCTGTTCATCACCAACTCCCTGAGCTTGCTCAAACTCATGTCCATCGAGTTGGTGATGCCATCCAACCACCTCATCCTCTATTGTTCCCTTCTCTGCCTTCAATCTTCCCCAGCATCAGAGTTTTTCCTAAGGAGTCAGTTCTTCGCATCAGATGGCTAAAGTATCAGAGCTTCAGCTTCAGCATCAGTCCTTTCAGTGAATATTCAGGACTGATTTCCTTTAGGATTGACTGGTTAGATCTTGCAGTCCAAGGGACTCTTAAGAGTCTTCTCCAACATCAAATTTTAAAAGCATCAGCACTCAGCTTTCTTTATAGTCCAAATCTCAAATCCATACATAACTGCAGGCAAAACCATAACTTTGACTAGAAGGACCTTTGTTGGCAAAATAATGTCTCTGCTTTTTAATATGATGTCTAGGTTTGTCATAGCTTTTCACATTCAGAGCAAATGTTGACCAAACATCCCTGCTTTTGCAGAATAAACTATAATCAGTTTGTGATATAGTATGTTTATATTCCTATAAAATATATAAATATTATGCTTACAGAGAAATCATTAATTACTCTCTAACATGAATCTGAGTGAACTCTGGGAGTTTGTGATGGACAGGGAGGCCTGGCGTGCTGCGATTCATGGGGTCGCAAAGAGTCGGACACGACTGAGCGTCTGAACTGAACTGGACATATCTAAGATGTTTCCATGCCTTACACAAATGAGAAATAAAAGTTACATGTATCTACAGAATGCCTACTTAGCAGTGCCTAATCAGCAGTGTTTAAGGCACTTAGGTTTCAGCTGTGTCTTCATGAAATTTACCCTGCAGTGACCAAAGGCACAAGAAAAGAAAAGCATGTTAAAAAGAAAAAAAAGTAAAATAAATTCACATGATGTTTCAATCAGTAAAATTGTTTGAATCAGAAGGAGAGAGTGGCTGGGGCAGTGCTGTCTTCAAGGGAAGGTTCAGGAGTTGCCATTTGAGCCTGTGTGATGAGAGGGATTCTCAGCTTTAGGAAGAACATTCCAGGGAGAAGGCAAACAACAAAAGTACCAAGAAAGTGGTTTTAGGTTTCTAGGTATTTCTTAGGTTTGGTAATACTAGCATCACAAAATTATTGGGAGAAATTTTAGAATTTTCTGCTTTCTTGGCTATTTTTCAGTGGAACAGAGATGATTTACTTGCTGATATCTTTTGTCATAAAAATCATAAGACCCTGGCTGCATCGGGCTCAGTGTTTCTTTGATACTTCTTGACTTTTATATTTTTGGTTATTGGTTAATTCCTAAGTTTTCTACCACTTCAGAAAACCATTTTAATGCTTGTTTAAAACAAATACTTGTTTTCAAATTTATTTCCATTGTGTATGGAATATTTTATCATGATTTTTAACATAGTTACTCCAATTGTATTAACAGCACTTTGTAATTACTCTTATAAGTCATTTTCTATATTTTGCTCTGAATGTGTTTCCAGTGTTTGCTGTTGTTGTTCTCACTGGTTGTCATCTTTTTATAAAGTATCAGACAATGATACTTTAGCTCCCCTCCCTTTTGCTTCTTGAGTCCTTATTTATTATCTTCTTGTCTATTTTTTTAACACGTTGGATCAAATTTTAATACATTGTCTTCTCCATCAAAAAATCTCTTTGACAGCATCTCATTTGATTTTGTAATCAAAGTTTTATCTTCCCTTTGACATATTATTTAATAAGAGGATCAAATATATTTACATTTATATGGTTCTTACCTTAGCATAACATATTGAAGGCACCAATTAACTTTTACTTGTTTTTAGTTTGCCAACATATCTTCCAAGTGCTAAAAATAAGTAGAGTTTTAAGATAAACCTATCAAAGTTTATGTATATCTGTATAGTTTTATCTACATTAGTGGTAATTTAATAGAAATTTCCTTATGAGGTGATAAGACTGATATCACTTTGATCAATTAATTCAATCATTCGTTCATTTAACAGCTATTTTTTGAGTCCCTACCTTATACTAGTCCTTGTCCTATGAAATGGGGATAAGGCTACAATAAAAGATAAAAAAGATACTGGCTTTATGTAGCATTATAATTTATAATATAGAAAAAGGGATAAAAAGAATGCCTAAGATACAAGATCATCCACGGTACTTTTCCTCAACAATGACCATTACTACATAGGTGGGTTTATTTCCAGTTTTTCTTACTAAGGTTTAAAAATAAAGATTTGAAAAAGAAATTTCACTCACTTTTAAAACATAAGGCACATTCTGAAGACAATAACATTGGATTTTAAGGGTCTTAAGGTGGGTCAAATAAGAAACCTGAACCATTTGAACCAGAGTCCTCAACCTTTTTGAAAACTGGAAATAAGCCGGTCTTTCTTTGCTGCATGTTTTCCATTAGCTGTTGCTTAACAGAGAACATTTCAGATGCCTCTCTTTGCATTGCTGTCTTGATTTTCTTTTTTTCAATTTCAGCAGAGTGGCTCATAAATAAACATGTTCACGGCTCAGGTTGGGAGTGACAGTTTATTCCTACTATTTTGATGGATTGTACAAGATATCTACAGTTCTCTTCTCTAACTAAACATCCATGCATGGACTGTAAAATTAATCATAACATGGCAGCATGCCTAAGAATTTTGAACTGCTTCTCTCTTGGTGACTCTCAGTGTCAAAGTGAAACTTTCATTTCAGTAATGATAATTAACAAAACCTACTTTTTGGTGATTTACCCTCCAGCTGATAACATATACTGCCCTTTCTCTCATATGCAAAGTTATGTGTGCTCAGCTGTCTATAGATTCTATTTGATCAGAAAGTGAACTTCTTCCTTTGGTCATTGAATCATTGCTGATGCTTTTAATAGAACCTTGTTGTGATAGTTTTTACATATTTGCTGCTGACCTTGATGCCTGTGTATGCAGGCAGTACTGCATCATTAAAGATTGGCACCCAACTGTGGTAATGCCCTTCTGTGAACCCCAGCTGCTCTGCATCTTGAGAACAAGCTTCACCCTAATTGTAAGGGAAATGGGAGGTAAAGGGAAGGCTGTGTATATATCACCTACCCCTAGTACAAGGGGATGTCACACTTGTTCAAATGTTTACTCTCTTTTTTTTTTTATTATTCTTCTTCCAGCTGAGCTCTTTCAACTCACTGGGAAGAGGTTGGTGCTTGAGATCTGAAGGTCATGAATTCTATCGCACTGGCAGGTTTCATGGATGTGGTTAGCAGATGACTATGCTGCCTGTATTCTTTGTATATAGGGTCACAGATCATTAAACATCACTTCCATTAACATCTGCTTCTGTCTTTCAACAATAATGTATGAGCCAATGGAATGTCTTAACAGGAGAAAGATAACAAATTTATTGGCCCTGCTTTACAGGCATATTTGTGCATGTTCATATAGAAGTTATTAATGGCTGTACACTATAATATGAAATAATTTTCCCTTAAATGCTACATAAAAAAAATATGACTGAAGAATTTTAAAAAAAGTAGCCCCCTCTTTCTCAAGTCCTGTTAATGCTGTTGCCATAATGTCCCTCCTCCATTTCACTTCTATTATGTCCTATTGTATACCTTTCACTGACAGTGCTGGATTATAGCATACTATTTAATCTATTTTTTTCATCTCTCTAATGTCCACTCCAGTACTCTTGCCTGGAAAATCCCATGGATGGAGGAGCCTGGTAGGCTGCAGTCCATGGGGTCACTGAGTTGGACACGACTGAGCAACTTCACTTTGACTTTTCACTTTCATGCATTGGAGAAGGAAATGGCAACCCACTCCAGTGTTCTTGCCTTGAGAATCCTAGGGACGGTGGAGCCTGGTGGGCTGCTGTCTGTGGGGTCGCACAGAGTTGGACACAACTGAAGCGACTTAGCAGCAGCAGCAATGTAGTCTAATGTGTTTGTATTATACCGATTTCTTTATAACACTTCACTTTCATCAACTTCCTGCTCAGCATCCATCAATGGCCTCCTATTGACACAAAGTGTTCAAATTCCTTAGCCTATTATTCAGTTATATGAACTGAGACTTTGTTCTAGTTATTATTTTTCATTGTTATATTACATAGACTTAAGTCACACTGTGTGAGTGAGTATTGCATAGTCAATAACTTTGGGTAGAGAGTTTGAGACCTGCCGTTTTTTAACACTTAGCTTTTAATCTCTTATGATGCATTTCTAAAAATTATTAAATTTTGGTTCTTTTCTTCAAGGAGGATAGCCATCAACTTTGTAGCATGATGAACTAATGAAGGTAAAGTGTCTGCATGGAGTTTGAGGCATGGGAGATGGTCTATAAAGAAAGCTGGCAGTAGTCATAATAATGGTGGCAAATTCTTTCAGCTAGTAGTTTCCAGCCATCTGTTACTCAAGTCCAATCCTTCAATCAAGTTACAACAATATTACTTCTTGTCTTACATTTTATTTATGATTATTATCAAGCTACCAGGATTTTTGTCCTCCCTAATTCTGTAATCTAATTATCTGCATCATTAATTTTTGTTTTAAATACTCTTCTTTTATACTCCACATCAAGATCAGAAGCTGCTAGAAGGGAAATCCCTTATGTTTGTTCTCTGTACTTTGTTACAATGGCAGTTTCATAGATTTGCAGAGCATTTAGTGCAGAGCATTTATTGATGTGATTAATTTATCTACTGTCATATTACTAAGTCAGCATCATATTCTAAGGAATATGGCTTCATGACTACATTAAATGGAACTCAGTATTTTTATGTGAACTTTCACTAATAGTTTGAATTCAACTTTAATTTTAACAGAAGCAAATGCAGTTTACTAGTTGAGTACAGAAATTTCAAAACAGCCAAGATTTTACTTCAGTTCAGTTGCGTCCGACTCTTTGCGACCCCATGAATCACAGCACGCCAGGCCTCACTGTCCATTCAGCTAAATCTATTGCATCACACAGATCCTTGTTGAAGGGGATAACATCATCATTATTTTTCTGCAACTTTGTGTCAAGAACATGCTAGTCCCCACATAATTCTGAATATGTGATATCATCATTCCTATTTTATAGATGATAACACTAAAACTCCAGAGACAATGAGGATAATGTCCAAATATGGAATGCTACTGTGACTGACTGCAGTACTCCCCAGCAAATATTCACTCAAGATCCTGCCTCCTTCTTGGGATCTAGTATGTTCTATGCTTCATCTTGATTTGGCAATGTGCTTTGGCAATGAAATATTCATAGTTGGATATTATGTGAGCACAGCCTCTAGATGTGTTTTTAGCTTAGCTTGCTTTTACCTTTCAACTATTTATGATAATAATATACCTTAAGCAGTCATTGATCCATGGAAGATGTACCCAAACCTGACTTAAAGAATCAAACCCATCCTAATCACAGCTTGAAACAGAGCTGACCAGTCAAGCATAGCCTATAGAGCCAGACTGCCTTGATCTCTAGACCCATGAGCTAGAAAATTAAATGTTTGTTGTTGGGGATGGTTTGTTAGGTAGCATTAACATTGCAATAGCTGCCAAATCCACTAATAATTTGATGAGCAAAGATCTGAACTCTGATCGGTCAAAATTTGTGTACTTGCCACTATACCACACTTCATTAGCCACAATGCACACAGAAGGATTGCATTTGAAGTATTACTCCAAAATCTCAGCCCATGTTATTTTATATTGACCATAATAGCATTTTGCTTTCCTTACATTGCCAACAACATAATCCTATGAAAAGCACTCTGTCAAAATGAATGTTATTAAAAATTAATTTTTTAATGTCTGAGAATCATTTTTGGTGTTCTGTTTGTATAGTGAGGACATCCAAACTACAAAACCATTGCTTCAATGGTCTGGTCTCACATATGTACACAACTCCAAACAAATTCTGCTTGAGGTGAATTCATTGCCACAAAACTGTTCTAAATCAAATGGAAAGTTTAGGAACTGATTATGTATTCACCAATGATAAACAATAATTTTTCAGAGGTAGAGGGTAAGCTACTTGCTTTAGAAAGTCACATCAAATTGGACAGCAGATGATTAACAACATATTAATTGCCAAATGTAGTAGATAATTGAAAATGTGATAACTGACATATAATTTTGGCTATTAGCACATTATTTATTGATTCTAACATTTATATATCCTTCCTATAAAAATTCTGAGTGCCTAGAATAGATTCCTAATACAACTGAACTGGCTAGAATCAGTTGTATTTAATTAACCAGTGCTAACTGGTAGCTGCTAGTTGGCATCTAACTTTGCCAACATCTCAGCATGTTCGTTCTCATTTTAAAATTTTATTTTGGAATCTCGGAATTCTTAAATAGCAGCAACCTCATCTAAAAAGTTTTGGTGTTTCACTTGATATCTGACGTCTCACACATTGGCAATTCCTGTTGGCCACCACTTCTACTTCTTTAAGTGCTAGTCTGACAGTGATTGTAGGCGCGACGGCTGCAAAGATGGCTGCCAACAGTTCATCACACTCCCTCCCCTACATGCTTGTCCTAACTCCCACCACAAGTGGGAATCAATTTTCCCACTCCTTGAATCTGGATGACCTTGTAACTTGTTTTGATCAACGGAATTCCACCAAAATGACTGTACCAACTTCAAGTCAGCTTTAAGAAACCTGGTTGCTTTAGTTTTTGGTCTTTTGGCATCCCACTTCCTGTAAAGAAACTTGGGCAAGAATTCTGTGTGATAAAGACTATGAGTGCTGAGTCCCAGGCAGTCCTACAGTTCTTCTAACTATTCTGAGGTGCCAGACATGAGAGTGAAACCATCTGTGATCCTCAAGCCCAGTCAAGTCACCCTACAGGATATCCCATAGAGCAAAGATGCCCCCAATTGCAGAAAGATGAAAAATAAAAATGGTGGTTGCTGTTTTAAGTCACTAAGTTCTGGAGTGGTTGGTCATACAATAGATAACTGAAATAGGGGTATAATATACAATGCAAGACAGAGCCTTGTGCAACATTTTTTAACCTTTGCTATGTATGATCTCAGTTCTACTAAAAACATGTTCACTAATATATCTTTATTATTAAGTCATTAAAGTCATGCTCTATTGCATTTTTTCTCATTTTTATTCAGTTTGCATCACTGGATAGCCCAACTATCTTTCAATCATAATTGTTAAAAAATATATGCAAATAGGTTTTGCAGAAAAAATTGAAGTCCATATATAAAATATACATGATAAACCATAATATTTATCTTAACAATTTATAATTAGGTCTTGTAATAATATATATTTTAAATGAGTCATTTCATAGTGTTTTCAGCAGCACAGGGAAATAATTACCCAAACTTTGGAAAATATTTACTTCAACAGGATATTTTGATGTTCTTTGAATATATTATTTTATACCCAAATCTATCATAATGTGGAATAATTACACTTTCATAATAACTATGTTTAAAAGTGAATTATAATTAAGCACAATGAATTAGCAAGTAGCAACAGAAAAAAATAACAGTTTAAACTTGGCTTTAAATGTAACAGTGATTTCTTCAAAGTATAGACATACACAGAATAAAGAAAAAAAATTAAATTCTGTACAGATAATTATGACAATAGTAGTCTTAGTATATTGATTTTATTAAATTCATGTTCTTCTGACCACTGTGTCTAACAATTAAATGAAATATCCCAGAAGAAACAGACCACAAGAATGTTGCTGTACATACCAACTCAACTAGAATCATTTTACCTACATTTTCAAGATTAAATAAGTCCCTGTTAAGTAGAAAACTCAATGACAAGAGGCAGAAGAGCAGTATTAAGCTAATCTAGTCAATGTTTGGATATCACTTTGGATCAAAAGTCAGCATCACTTATATAAAGATAGTCAAGGAAGATTTGAAACTTTATGGTATAACTTTCCTGATTTGATACATATGTTAAAGAGAAATTACAGTGCTGGAATTCTTGACTCAGATTGCCTAGATGAACATGGAATTTGGGGAAGATCAGGGTAATAAAAGGTCTAAGGGAAGTAATCAAGTTCAGAACTGGAAATATTTAACTCTGGCTTTAACAAAGATAAGCTCAAAAAAATTAAACGTCTGGGAATGTCAGGATTTCAAATGATTTATCCTTTTTTTTGAACAATCATAAGAGAAAAAAGGATTTTGGGAAATGTGTCCTTACACTGAATTATGAGAAGAAGAGAGGCAGAACCATAGTATGATTATCATCATTATTTTAGGCATAAAAACACTCATGTCCAAGGTCAGAGGTTGTATCCAAGAGGAGTCAAGGTAAGGAGCAGTGACTGCACTTTGCTGGAGCAGCTGTGAAGAGATACCCCACGTCCAAAGTAAAAGAAACCCAAGTAAGAAGGTAGGCGCTGAGAGAGGGCATCAGAGGGCAGACAGACTGAAACCACAATCACAGACAACTAGGCAATCTGGTCACACAGACCACAGCCTTGTCTAAATCAATGAAACTAAGCCATGCCTTGAGGCCACACAAAACAGATGGGTAATGGTGGAGAAGTCTGACAGAATGTGGTCCACTAGAAAAGGGAATGGCAAACCACTTCAGTATTCTTGCCTTGAGAACCCCATGAACAGTATGAAAAGGCAAAGAGATAGGACACTGAAGGATGAACTCCCCAGGTCGGTAGGTGCCCAATATGCTACTGGCGATCAGTGGAGGAGTAACTCCAGAAAGAATGAAGGGATGGAGCCAAATCAAAAACAACACCCAGATGTGGATGTGACTGGTGATAGAAGAAAGGTCCAATGCTGTAAAGAGAAGTATTGCATGGGAACCTGGAATGTTAGTCCATGAATCAAGGCAAATTGGAAGTGGTCAAACAGGAGATAGCGAGTGAACGTTGACATTCTAGGAATCAGCAAACTAAGATGGACTGAAATGGGTGAATTTAACTCAGATGACCATTATATCTACTACTGTGGGCAGGAATCCCTTGGAAGAAATGGAGTAGCCATCATAGTCAACAAGAGAGTCCAAAATGCAGTACTTGGATATAATCTCAAAAATGACAGAATGATCTCTTTTCGTTTCCAAGGCAAACCATTCAATATCACAGTAATCCAAGTCTATGCCCTGACCAGTAACACTGAACAAGCTGAAGTTGAACACTCTTCTACGAAGACTTACAGGACCTTTTAGAATTAACACCCAAAAAGGATATCTGTTTCATAATAGGGGACAGGAATGCAAAAGTAGGAATTCAAAAACACCTGGAATAACAGGCAAATTTGGTTTTGGAGTACAGAATAAAGCAGGGCAATGGCTAATAGAGTTTTGCCAAGAAAATGCACTGGCCAGGCAAACACCCTCTTCCAACAACACAAGAGAAGACTCTACACATGGATATCACCAGATAGTCAACACCGAGATCAGACTGATTATATTCTTTGCAGCCAAAAATGGAGAAGCTCTATACAGTCAACAAAAACAAGACTGGGAGCTGACTGTGGCTGAGATCATGAACTCCTTATTGCCAAATTCAGACTGAAACTGAAGAAAGTTGGGAAAAACCACTAGACCATTCAGGTGTAACCTACATCAAATCCCTTATGATTATATAGAGGAAGGAAGAAATAGATTTAAGGGACTAGATCTGATAGACAGAGTGCCTGATGAGCTATGCACAGAGGTTTCTGACATTGTACAAGAGACAGGGATTAAGACCTTCCCCAAGAAAAAGAAGTGCAAAAAAGAAAATAGCTGTCTGAGGAGGTCTTACAAAAAGCAAAGGAGAAAAGGAAAGATATACCCATTTGAACGCAGAGTTCCAAAGAATAGCAAGGAGAGATAAGAAAGCCTTCCTCAGAGATCAATGCAAAGAAATAGAGGAAAACAATAGAATGGGAAAGACTAGAGATCTCTTCAAGAAAATCAGAGATACCAAGGGAACATTTCATGCAAAGATGGGCTCGATAAAGGACAGAAATGGTATGGACCTAACAGAAGCAGAAGATATTAAGAAGAGGTGGCAAGAATACACAGAAGAACTGTACAAAAAGAGCTTCATGACCCAGATAATCACGATGGTATGATCACTCACCTAGAGCCAGACATCCTGGAATGTGAAGTTAAATGGGCCTTAGGAAGCATCACTACAAACAAAACTAGTGGAGGTGATGGAATTCCAGTTGAGCTATTTCAAATCCTGGAAGATGATGCTGTGAAAGTGTTGCACTCAATATGCCAGCAAATTTGGAAAACTCAGCAGTGGCCACAGGACTGGAAAAGGTCAGTTTTCATTCCAATGCCAAAGAAAGGCAATGCCAAAGAATGCTCAAACTACCGCACAATTGCACTCATCTCACATGCTAGTAAATTAATGCTTAAAATTTTCCAAGCCAGACTTCAGCAGTACGTGAACCATGAACTTCCTGATGTTCAAGCTGGTTTTAGAAAAGGCCGAGGAATAAGAGATCAAGTTGCCAGCATTCGCTGGATCATGGAAAAAGCAAGAGAGTTCCAGAAAAACATCTATTTCTTCTTTATTGACCTTGCCAAAGCCTTTGACTGTGTGAATCACAACAAACTGGAAAATTCTGAGAGAGATGGGAATACCAGATCATTGACCTGCCTCTTGAGAAACCTGTATGCAAGTCAGGAAGCAACAGTTAGAACTGGACATAGAACAACAGACTGGTTCCAAATAAGAAAAGGAGTATGTCAAGGCTGTATATTGTCATCTGCTTATTTAACTTATATGCAGAGTACATCATGAGAAACACTGGGATGGATCAAGTGCAAGGTGGAATCAAGATTGCCAGGAGAAATATCAATAACCTCAGATATGCAGATGACACCACCCTTATGTCAGAAAGTGAAGAGGAACTAAACAGCCTCTTGATGAAAGTGAAAGAGGAGAGTGAAAAAGTTGGCTTAAACCTCTACATTCAAAAAAACTAACATCATGGCATCCAGTCCCATCCTTTCATGGCAAATAGATAGAGAAATAGTGGATGCAGTGGCTGACTTTATCTTTTGGGGCTCCAAAATCACTGCCTATGATGACTCCAGCCATGAAATTAAAAGACACTTACTCCTTGGAAGGAAAATTATGACCAACCTAGACAGCATATTAAAAAGCAGAGACATTACTTTGCCAACAAAGGTCCGTCTAGTCAAGGCTATGGTTTTTCCAGTAGTCATGCATGGATGTGAGATTTGGTCTGTGAAGAAAGCTGAGCACAGGAGAATTGATGGTTTTGAACTGTGATGTTGGAGAAGACTCTTGAGAGTCCCTTGTACTGCAAGGAGATCAAACTAGTCCATCCTAAAGTAAATCAGTACTGAATACTCATTGGAAGGACTGATGTTGAAGCTGAAACTCCAATACTTTGGCCACCTGATGGAAAGAGCTGACTCATTGGAAAAGACCGTGATGCTGGGAAAGATTGAGGGCAAGAGGAGAAGGGGACGACAGGATGAGATGGTTGGATGTCATCACCGACTCAATGGACATAAGTCTGGGTCAACTCTGGGAGTTGGTGATGGACAGAGAGGCCTGGCGTGCTGCGGCTCATGGGATCACAGAGTCGACACACCTTAGCGACTGAACTGAACTGAACTGAATAGTGTTTTATTCTGAGTACTGGGCTACTTTGAAGCAATCAGAACCTTGGTCACAATCTCTTTAGAGTGGAATTTGGTATATAATTACCTCCACACCTGGTTCTAGAAATCTAACTTTAGGAAAAGAACTGTCTTTGTTTGGAGAAAATACCTTATTAAAACAATTGCAAGTGGTAGGCAAGGCTTTGAAAGCATATTTCTGTACAATCTGTGCTGGTAAATGTGACTGGAACACTACCTTACACTGGAAGTGAACAGAAATGTAAGGGGCTGTGAGAGAGTAAAGAAAATGGAAGACAGGAGATGGCTGGATAGCATGGTAGGAAGGTAAGATTGGAGCCAAACAAATGGTTGTGAAGCTTTGGAAACAGAAGTATTTCTGACATGCAATATTTTTTTAATTGACTTAGCTTTTTCTTGCAGTTTTAGGCTCACAGCAAAAGTTCAGAGCATTCCATATGCCCCGTTTCTAGCCTCCTTCCCCAGTCTCTCCCACTATCACTATCTCACATCAGAATGGTCCTTTCTTACAAATGATGAACCTACAATAATACATCACTATCACTCAAAGACCATAATTTACATTAGGGTTCACCATTGGTGTTGTACATTGTGTGGGTTTTGACAAGTGTATAAGGAATCATGCTAACAAGATTATGTTCAAAATCCTTCAAAGCTAGGCTTCAGCAGTACATCAACCAAGAGCTTTCAGATGTACAAGCTGGATTTAGAAAAGGCAGAGGAACCAGAGATCAAATTTCCAACATCCACTGGATCATAAAAGACAAAGCAAGGGAATTAAAAAATATATATACCTGTGCTTAAGTGATTACACTAAAGTCTGATGGTTTTGATCACAACAAACTGTGGAATATAGTTAAAGAGATGGAAATAACCAACCACCTTACCTGCTTCTTGAGAAACCTGTATGCAGGACAAGAAGCAAGAGTTAGAACTGGACATGGAACAACAGACTGGCTCAAAATTTGGAAAGGAGAATGTCAAGACTGTATATTGTCACCTTGCTTATTTAACTTATATGTAGAGTACATAATGAGAAATGCTGGGCTGGATGACTCACAAGTTAAAATCAAAATTGCTGAGAGAAGTATTGATAATGTAATATACACAGATGACACAACCCTAAAGGCAGAAAGTGAAGAGGAACTAAAGAACCTCTTGATGAAGTGAAAGAGGAGAGTGAAAAAACTGGCTTAAAACTGAAAATTCAAAAATCTAAGATCATGAAAAAAAAAAAAAAAACCACCTAAGATCATGGCATCTGACCTCATCACTTTATGGCAAATAGATGGGGGAAAGTGGACACAGTGTCAGATTTCATTTTCTTGGGCTCCAAAATAATTGCTGACATGACTGCAGCCATGAAATTAACAGATACTTCCTCCTTGGCAGAAAAGCTATGACAAACCTAGACAGTGTTTTAAAAAGCAGACATCACTTTGCTAACAAAGGTCCGTAGTCAAAGCTATGGTTTTTCCCAGTAGTCATGTATTGATGTGAAAGCTGAACCAAAGAGAAGGCTGAGAGCTGAAGGATTGATGCTTTAGAACTGTGGTGCTGGAGAAGACTCCAGAGTCCCTTTGACTGCAAGGAGATGAAACCAGTCCATCCTAAAGGAAATTAGTCCTGAATATTCATTGGAAGGACTGATGCTGAAACTGAAATTCCAATACTTTGGCCACCTGATGCGAAGAACTGACTCATTTGAAAAGACCTTGATGCTGGTAAAGATTTAGGGCAAGAGGAGAAGTGGGTGACAGAGAATGAGTTGGTTGGATGACATTACTGAGTCAATGGATATGAGTCTGAGCAAACTCAGGGAGAGAGTGAAGGACAGAGAAGCCTGGCATGCTGCAGTTCATGGGGTTGCACAGTGTCAGACAAGATTTAGTGACTGAACAAGGAATAATAAATCTGACTGACCAACCTAATGACATATACCTACATTATAGTATCAAATAGAGAAGTTCCAGTACCCTAACTATCCTCTATGGGGTCTATTGGTTCTCCCCTTACATTTATACACCCAGAGTGGAATTTTAATTTGAGCACCTTGTGATGCGCTCCTATTCCTCTAACACCCTCCCTCCCTTAATAAATGTTTATACACAGAGTGTTCTGTGCTCCTCCTCAGTTCAGTTCAGTTGCTCAGTCATGTCTGACTCTTTGTGACCCCATGAATCACAGCACACCAGGCCTCCCTGTCCATCACCATCTCCCGGAGTTCACTCAGACTCACGTCCATCAAGTCGGTGATGCCATCCAGCCATCTCATCCTCTGTCATCCCCTTTTCCTCCTGCCCCCAATCTCTCCCAGCATCAGAGTCTTTTCCAATGAGTCAACTCTTTGCATGAGGTGGCCAAAGTACTGGAGTTTCAGCTTTAGCATCATTCCTTCCAAAGAAATCCCAGGGTTGATCTCCTTCCAAATGGACTGGTTGGATCTCCTTGCAGTCCAAGGGACTCTCAAGAGTCTTCTGCAACACCACAGTTCAAAAGCATCAATTCTTCAGCACTCAGCTTTCTTCACAGCCCAACTCTCACATCCATACATGACCAGTGGAAAAACCATAGCCTTGACTAGATGGACCTTTGTTGGCAAAGTAATGTCTCTGCTTTTGAATATGGTATCTAGGTTGGTCATAACTTTTCTTCCAAGGAATAAGCATCTTTTAATTTCATGGCTGCAGTCACCACCTGCAGTGATTTTGGAGCCCAAAAAGATAAAGTCTGACACTGTTTCCACTGTTTTCCCATCTATTTCCCAGTGTTTGTACCTAAAAACAGAGTAAGACAATCTAGACACTTAGTTAATCCCTAAATATAAACAAGAGAACAGTTGAAAATCAAAAACATCTTCAGAAATTCATAGAAACCTTGGGGAAGATACTTGATTCTCCATAATCTGTAGATTAGAGGTTTGAAACAATTTCATTAAGATCTGAAGGAACAAGTTTTAGCTGACATCTGGATTAAACAATTCCCATAAAACTTTAAATGCACTTGGTGATAAACAAAAACAACAGCTTTCAATTTGGTTGTGCTGGGAGTAACTATTGTAAAACTGAGTACACTGTGTCCCTTTGTAAATTCAATCAAAGGACACTCGGATTACCATTCCCTTGGAGTCTAGCAGAGTCCTGCACACATAAACTGGTCAATCATATCTTAAGTGTCTTAACCTTTAAGGGATACTTTTGTGATTCATAGAGAGCTGACAAGTTTTGACATATGGATTTTTTTAAGGTGGGAGGATGCTTTCAAGTAAGTGGAAAGGAATTTCAGTGTATTGGTTTCTCTGAAGAGACCAACTGTTTATCTCTTTTTTGTTTAAAAATAAAACAAAACAACATCAACAACAACAAAAACCTGGAAGGCTTTGTTTTCTTATTTCAAAGAATGTATTTTTCTGTAGGAAACATATTCACTCAAGCCATATATAATAAAAATAAATCACAGACTAAGTCACCCTTTGGGAGAAGAGGATCTTTGATTCAACAGCCTTGACAACAGAGACTGAGAGGAAATGTTAAGAGAAAGGGTATAAATTGTTTTATGTTCAAAGCTGGTAAGTGGTGTGAGAAGAGAGGAAAAATGAGTGTAGACAGTGATCAGAGAAAAGGAAGGAGCACCTTATCGAGTCTGAGTAGACTGTTGCAGGGAGTCTGTCCCACAGAGAAAAAGATGAAAAATACATGAGAGGGTAAAACAGACAGAAAAATGTTAATATGTGCAGCAAGAATGCAGAACATTGGAATACCAGTAACAAGCGAGCTAATATGCAATAAAAGTAATGAAGCCAATAAGAGGCATGTACTTAGTGGTCAAGAGCATAGACTCTAGAATCAGTTCATCCAGGCTCAAGTTCTGAGGCCATCCCTGCTAGATGTGTTACCTTGAGTAAGTTACTTATCTACTCAGTGCCTCAGTTTGCCCAGCTATACAATGGAGATACTGACTGCTTTCCTTCCTCTTTGCATTACAAGGACCAAACGAGTTAATCTCTATAAGGTACTTATAAGGGAGCTAAGCATATAGTGTTTAGTACATATTAGCAATAACCATTACTAATATAAGCTAACTTCCATAAGTAAACCTACTACAATATAAAATAACTAGATAAAGACAAGAGAATATAATGGTTAGTTGAACAAGTTTGATCCACTAGGACCACTTGTGACACATTATGAAATTAGCTCAAGAGCAAAGGACAAAAAAAAAAAAAAGCTCAAACCTAGAGCTGAGTTTCCCTTTCTAATCCTTAGCCACAAGTCCCAATCAAGTGGCCTCAATTCAACTCAGATTTGTGTATTTCATAGAGTGATGGCTGAATTCGTTGGATATATCTAATAAAATGGTTTAATAAAATAGTTTATGCCTTTTCTGCCATTCTGTGCCACTGAATGAGCTGCAGTTCTCTTTTTGCTTGGGTAAAGTTTTCATTTAAAAGTCCTAAGTAGGAAATTTCATGGAAATGGTGCCTGAATCTTCTGGATACTTCAGGGCACCCAAGGAGAACTGGCACTCCCTTCTTGGATCCACCCTCCACTTTCATCGGGAGGGTTATACAGTATCACAAACATTTGATATTTATTGATGGACTTTTTCTCTGTGAATGAATTTTTCAGCATTATGATACTCTGTGATCCCAAATGTGAGATATGACTAATTATTGTGTTTTCACAGAATAACAGGAATTTTTAGGTAAGAGAAATCCTAAACATGTGGTTGTCTCAGTTTCTAAAATAGGAAAATACAGGACAAAGAAAGATTTTCTAAGATTCTCCTGCCTAGAAATTACATGAGGACAAGATACCAGACAGCTGTATTCCCACTCCTGAATACATCTGACAAACCTTTCTTGCTCACAGGGTCCACTCTCCACTCACAGAATGATGGCTTTCAGAAGCCAGGATAAAAATGACAATACACAGTCATCAAAAGGAATGGGGACAAGACAATGGCTACTTAAGTTAGAGAAATCCTTCCATCATGCTGATCATGTAAATGCAAAATCAGCTCTCACAGGCAGTATTTCCCCAAATTTTGTAGATTGCTGCTTGGGCTCTGTGGGTGTGTGTGTGTCTGTGTGTTTTCATTCTATGATTTTACTTTAGCATGTTTCAGCTGACTCCTCGTTATTTAGTAACATTATTGATCTTTTGATCCTGGTTAATTTAGCAACCATTATACTTTATATGTCTATAATATTCCATTTTTTATGTCTAGATTGCAAGGAAATAGTTCAGAAATTATACATCAAAAAAGTTGATTCAAATAATGAATGGCAGCAACAAAAATAAATCGCTCTTTTCTGTTCCAGTCTTTTGTTATTCACATATGTTGAGTGCGTGTATGTATCATGTATAATATATGTAGCATGTCTGTGTCTGTGTGTCTCTCTGTATCTTTTTTTCTGCATGTGTTTTTGTGTGTTTCTGTGTGTCTCCATCTTGCTTTCTATGTGTATTAGTTTACACATCTGTGAGACCAATGATTTGCATTTCAGGGAAAATGCTTTAATGGGTCTGTAGCCCTGTGGATTAGGACTAGGTAAAATATAGCTTCATTCTCAGTATACACTTATTGTCAGATATCTTGGGTTTGAAGAACGCTTGAGATGACTGAGGAAGAGGTCAATGGGGAAAGGCAAGTTCTGCAATCTGGGAGCAAAAGTGAACCCTGGAGATAAGAGTCAACAGTGTGAAGATTTCATAGCAGAAATGGTGCAGAATATTTAAGAGAAACATTTATTATATTTCAATAATGCTCTAATTTCCAGACTTTCAAAAAGTACCTCCTCCATTTTCCAAAATATATACTTAATATTTGCCATACATACATCCGTCTATAGGTGGTGCTTAGAGAATGAAATGATCTGAGTTATACCTGGAGGTACAATAATATAGCAATGAACACCATGCCTAGAACACAGTGTAAGTAGAGAAACAGCTGGCAAATGGCTGGCTGAGAAGTGGACCAAGGTACACCGACTTTACCCAAATATAGTAGAGGATGTGCACCTTTGAACGGGGAAGGGAGACCAATACTTGGAATGCATATGTGACCCTTAAGGCTCCCTGCAGAACCAAGTGCTATGACTAAAATGATGTATAATCTCTGTTAATCCCTTCATTTTTTGCAGGTGTAGACATAGACTGCAGAGAAATATAATCATTCTCTCTCTACTTTCTTATTAGGCATAATTTCCTAAGAACTCCATTGTGAGAGAAGCTTAGTTTATATTTCAGGATATTTCATATAATAATAATGCACTTACTGTGTAACGATATCACTAAAAATAGCACCATGTCTCTGTAATTGCTAACACAGTTGATAGTCTGTGCATTAAGCATGGATGTATCTCATCCCATACATCATTTACTACTGTCGCAGTAATCCAACAGTTCATAATCTTAAGCAAATACAAGTGAACATATTCCCTGAACAACTGCATGCATACACTGACCCTCAGCCCTTCTGCAGTTTCATTTGTTTGGTTAAAGCCAGAAAAAGCAGCATGTCTATTGCGATAACTTTTAGTCTTCTTCTAGCGTTCCTTTAGATCTTCGTCTCCTCACAAAGTGTAAGAGAAACTCCAAATGTGAGTGGTGTGACTGTCCTAAAGCATGTTGCACAGAGGTTAGCTCAATTCTGACATGAATTAACATCATTCTTTGCAAAACCAGATTTATAAATTTATAAGATTTACTTTAGGAAATATGAAGAGCCAATTAATTGGAAAAGACTGATGCAAAAAGCAGATTCATTGGCAAAGCCCCTGATTTTGGGAAAGATTGAGGGCAGGAGGAGGAGTGGGCAATAGTGGATGAGATGGTTGGATGGCAACATCGACTCAATGGACTTGAGTTTGAGCTAACTTCAGGAGACAGTGAAGAACAGGGAAGCCTGGCATGCTGCAGTCCATGGGGTCACAAAGAGTTGGCCATTACTGAGTGACTGAACAACAACCATCTCTTAGGAATATATTCCTGAGTTAAAATGAATACCATAATGGTTGATCCTTATGATTATTTTAAGCCCAACTTGGCTCGAATAGGGTTCTGGTGACAGAGCTTCCAAGTCACCAGAGAGAAAGACAAATCAGGACTGATTAAATAACTCGGCTCTTCCCATGGCTATGTACCCAAAGAGGCAGGAGGTTATACCAGAGGGGATACTTTTATAATGCCAAAAGTGAGGGATCTGAATTTTTCCTTAAAATAATTGCTTAGAAAACACTTTCTCTATAAGCTATTTAATCACATTAATACAACATGGTTTAAAACCATACACAGTCACAGAAATTTTTATGATGCAAAGTACTCACTTGGGCTGATTTTGTTTTCCCTCTGAACTAGCAGACTTTATCCATGCTGTTCTCATTTAATCAGCCTTCTAGTCCCTCTCTTGCAGGAGGTGAAGAGAACTATACTAGTTGGAAGAAAAACTGTTCCTAGTGAAAGCATTGTGCCAAGCACATCTTAGGCATTGAATAAATATTTGTCATAGACAAATACGTGTGATGGATGTGTAGTTTTTGCTGGACCCACTCCAATCTTTAGCACCCAACTTTACTTTGGAGATTTACTGCTTCTCCACACTAATTACTTGTTATTTGAGTGAAACTGATTCTTATCCCACCCTCTCCACCCCACACCCAGCTAAAGCACAGACATATTATCCAGGCCTGGCTCTTCACGTATTTTACATATGCCTTTCCCTGGTCAAAATGAATATGTAACTTAAACCTGGATGATAAACACTCAATTCTAGGATGTCAGTTGGAATTTTAGAAATAGAAAAAAATCTTGCTTTCTAATAGAAATTCTGGCTATAAAAATGACATAAGTCTGGAAATGTCAGGTTTCTCCACATCAACACTGTATGTTTGGGAAAGAGTTCAAAACTGGAGAAAACAGAGAGAATGAAAGAGCATGTGAGAGCAAGAGATAGAAAGACATGATAAATTGGATAAATTCCTATATTCTGCCATGCCTAAATCCAAACATGCTTCTGTAGTTTTCAGGCATTCAATCCAATTTAAATATATATTTATCTGATTTGAGTTATGGTTATGCATATAAGAAAGAATTCTGATTAATACCTTTTGAATTGTTTCAAATTTCCCTCAATGTGAATAGTGTGCTCCATTCAAGAAACAAAAATGTGCCAGAATGTGTGTGTGTGTGTGTGTGTGTGTGTGTGTAGAGAGAGAGAATATATATAATACAGACGTATTTCTAGGATGGAATGGGAGCATTACACATGCATTTCCTTAGGCTCATCAAGTTAAAATATTTTGGAAAATGTTGGTAATGGACTAAAACAGAAGAAATTATTTTTAACTCGTATTTCCTTTAAATGGTAGGATATAATAGATGACTCCCAATGATTCCAGTCCTGGCATTCTCACCTTTGATCATCTCCTCCCTGTGAGTGTGGGCAGGATTTAGTGACTCACTTTTAACTAATAGAAACCTGCAGATGTGAGGTCACACCGCTTCTGCATTTAGGCTACCCAGAAACGGGCTTCCTCTTGAAGTTTTGCTCTCTAGGATTTTTCACCATGCCTTAAGTTGTCCTGTTAATTAGATCTGAATCAGATCATTCACTGGTCAAATCACTAGTTTAGACCCCAACTCCAGATTGTAGGTTGACTGCTAACTCATGAGAGACCTAGAGACATACACACACCTAGATACACAGCACACAGATTCTTTAAAATATGAAATAACAAATGGGTACTGCTTTAAGTTGCTAAGTTTTTGAGTAGTATACTACACAGAAACAGATAATACATAGGAACAGAATCAAGATCAGAGCTTATTCAGTGGAATCAAAGTTGCAATTGTAAAACTGTAGCCATCTCCTGCCACCAGCGATCTGTCAAGGGATATTTGGCTTGTTTCAGTTTTACCTGAATCTCCTATCTGCTATTATTACTATAAAAGACTTGAATAAAATTATCTCTTTTAAGCAAACTTAACATTCTATTTCTGGCTTTTTTCCCCTCTATGTTATTTTTCTGCCACAATTGCCTTCTGTTCAGCATTTTGGACCTTTGGTAGTAGAACTCGACATGGTGTTACCTGCAATTATTATGTTTACAACACAAATTATGAAATGTAATAGCAAGGAAACTTCACTTCCATGAATAGGAGCAGGTAAAATGAGGTCTGAAAAAACTGAGGGTTAACCAGATTGCTGAGACTTTCTCCTAGAGGACTTTTATACACAAATATACTTGCTTATATACACTCACTACTGGAGTTGAAATTTTATAAAGGTTTTATAAATTTTCTTAAAATCAGTGTGTATTGAATTTCTAAACTTTGATTATATGTCTAAGTATTCATAGCCCTCAGATCTAACCCAGATAAAATAAGCTATCTTGGGAGCAAGTAATAGTCATAAGTAATGTCAGAATATACTCTAAATAAAATCATGCTTCATTTCTGCTATCACTGAAGCAACTGTTTATTTATTTAATAGATTTTTTCCTAAATTGGTGAAATTAGATTCTCTAGTATTTTTCTAACATTAATTTTTCCTTCCACATTCCTATTGACTTATTTAGCTTTTTCTTTAAAACCCAAGTCACAGAGCTGTCATTATAAGAGAGTGACTTACATGACTGCACAAATCTTATGATCTTTGTGAGGAAATATGTTTCAGAATCTCCTGGAATGTAGACCTGGAATTTTTAGAGAATTTCCAAAATACTCCATCTTCCCACACAACTGCTATGTTGGCTGCTCTGAAAGAGGCTTAATGTGGAAGATTCAGACAGATATCAAAGAGAGAATCAGAGGAAGAATATTATAGTAGACATGATGCCTTTTGAGTTTTCTGGCAAAATCTGAGTTACATCAATCCATAAGCCTATTTTCTTTGACTTCTGTCATACTGACAGAATTGCTTGGCTATTTATTTAACAATAGGAGTTGCTGGCAAACCAGTACCCTAAAGCAGAGGAGAAAAAGAGAGAGGGAGAATGGGATGGAGAGAGACTGGAATTTCCAGATCTGTGTTTCCACACCTGTCTTTTACAAGGCAACACTTCTAGAACCTAGCAGACTTTCCCCCATATCACCAATCAGAAAAGTAGCCCTTTCTCTGCAAGGGAAGAGAAGATCAGAGGATTAAGTGAGGGACAGGAACCGTTAACTCAAGGCTTCCTTCCTTTTGAGAAAAGCAGAAATCTCCTTTCTGTCACAGTGTGAAGGAGTAACAGATAGTAACAGAACCCTTAACAGATAATTTTTCTCACTTCATGTGTGCCTTCTGTTCTAGAGAGCTATTCTTTTACTCATTCAACAGTGCTTCTCAAACTTGAATATGCATACAGATCACATGGAGATCTTGTGAAATGCGGATTAATTCTGTTGTTCTGAGTAAAGTCTGAGATTCCACATTTCTAACAAGCTCTCGGTGATGTCAGTCCGTGGACTACATTTTAGAAGCAAGGATGAGAATATCTGATATTTTTCAAGATTTACTCTCTCTCTCTCTGTTACTGTGGGGATATATGCAGATGCTGTTCTCAAGGAGCGTACAGTATATGCAAAAAGAAAAGTCAATCTGTGTGTAAAAATAGCTCATGCATTAACAAAATTGAGAGCAATTAGTGCATTGGGGAGGCACAGACAGGGCTGGCTTCATGGGCATGTGACCTGTGCAGTCTCACAGGGCCCCCTGCTTTGAAGGGCCCACACTTGTTTTCATGCTCTGCTGTCACTCTGTGGAAATTCTTATTAAGTTGTGAACAAGAGGCACTTCATTTCCGTTTCATACTGGACCCCACACACTAAGTAGCTGGGTACAGATAAGGTCCTATGGGGCATGAAATAGGGTGAAATCACCTCCTGCTGAAAGGAATAAGAAATACTTTCAAAAGGAAGAAACATTTGAGCTGTGCCTAAAGAAGGAGCAAGATTGGAAGGGAGAGATATGTGGTGAAGTCACGGTAGGGGGAGGAATCTGGGCAAAGGGGTTGGTGCAATCAAAGGAATGAAGATGAGAGAGGGTGCAATGGCAAGTAGCTTAGTGTGACTGGAACATCAAATGCTGAGCGCGTGGGAGGCACTCAATAAATTTTTGTTGAATGCACGTCTGCTTAATGAGTGTTCTAGAGAGCAATGGTCTGTATTGCCAACCTATGAGAAAGAAACAGTGATCCCACTGTATCGAACTGTAGCAAGTACTGTACTTCTAAAGGTTCAAAAGTGCAGATTCAAATTTCACTAACAGGTATGTTTCTGAGTCCTGCAAAATGCTGGGTTTTTGTCACCAAATGTACCCTAAGAGACTGAGGTGGTGGTGGTGGCTTCTTTTCACTAAAACTTTCTATTTTAATTTTCACTCATCTGGAGAAATTCTGTCTTATGTTTCAGACATAAGCATCCATATTGTTTCAAAGCACACATTGAAACAAAAAAATATTGCTTTTGAACAGAGTTGGAGACTGAGGTTAAACCATTACTATGATTTTAAAAACAAAGAGTAATGATTTATATAGAAAAACTGTTCATACTATCTTTGTAGAAACTATGTATAAGAATGTGAAAGGACTGAAATAACCCCAAAACAGATAGAGTAGTGCATCATTTTGTTAATATGTTTTTCTTTATTCAATGAGAAAAATGAATATATAAACTTGTGTCTGTTTTTGTAGGTAGGAGGCTAGAATTTGAAGGCACACAACTTGCTAAGGCTTATCTTTCTGCTTTAAAACTAGTGTTTAGTGTCCAAATTGACAGCTGGGGACATTTGCAGAGCTCAGAGCTGTTTTGTTCCTTGGCCCTTTAGGCATCTCTTAACTTTCCCAGAATTCATTCTCAGTGTCTTCACCTTCATTCCTACAGGGATAGATTAAGTGGGCAGGACAACAAAATGCCATGGGCACAACCATTCAATCAATTCCCACTTGAGATGCTGAACACACAAGCCAGAATGGTCAGTATGTTGCCACCACAACTCTGTCTCCAGGGCCAATTCTGTGCCAAAGTTCCGCTTGAAACCAACAGCAAAATCCACATTGCAACAGGCACTGCCACTGGTGGACCTCACAGCAGTGGAATATACCCTTGATCTCTAAATCCCCTCTGCTGGCTACCCTAGAGCTAGAACTACTTTTGCATGATGTGACTGATAATACTGGAGTATTTTATAATTTTTTTACATAAATTAGGCCCCATGCTTTGTATATGACATATTACCCTGGTCTCTTTTTGCCTTCCATTTTGTAATTGTTACAGTTGCAATTAATTTTTCTATTCTAAAATAAGTTCTAAACATAAAACCTTGAAAGGAAATAGAATGTATCAAAAGCTTTTTAAAAACCTGAAGTGTTTAGCCTTATAGTTTCTCGCTTTTTTTTTTTTTTTTGAGGAAAAGAAAACCAGACAAAAACTCAGCTGAAAGAAAGCACTTCAAAAAATTATTCTAGAAACAGGTCTGTTCAGAAATCATGCATCATAAATTGGATATTTATATTTCACAAATTAGCACATGAAGTATGCCTGAATTGCAAAAAAGATGAAAAAAAATATCCATTTTTCAGATGTTTCTTTATCTTCAGAGTCTTCAATCAGCAAGCAAATATTGTTTCTGTCTTCTGTCTGTTGGTCAGTATATTATCTACCCAGCCAGCCAGACCTGGTTCATGGGGTACAAAAGCAGATATAGTGAGTTTCAGAATACACTACAAACGTAGTCACTGAGGTCGGCTTCTTCACATATGGTGCGTATCGGTGGGCTTCATTGCTCCCATTAATCAGACACTTTCTAAATACTTGTTCCTTTAGTGCCAGAGATTAAGTGAAATTTCCCAGTTGAGGAAACAGTTTGACTTCTCGGTGCTGAGTCTCTCTGGCTTTTAAATAGAAATAAAACAGACCCACTTTGCAATGCTGTTGTTTAGATTGCCTCACTTATGTGCTAAGGTGTATGGGAGAGTCACTCTTCAGAAAGCATGTCCCTTGCTACGGAGATATTTGCATGCACAGAGGACATTCGAATGTCATTGAATTGGCAAGTGTCCACAGTCAGGCTGAAGTGTGAAATGCTGTAATTAATTGGGATGTTTCAGACAGAAACCTATTAGCCAAATAGTTAAAGGAATTGTGGGACAGGGGTTTCGTGCTTGAGTTATTCAATAATCACTTTAAATTTCATTTTGGCTATGAAAATGTGCCAGTGATACCAGATTTGTGTCACATTGGTCTGAGTGAATCTGCCGGCACTGTTGCCATAGTGAAAGATTTAGGAAATGTGCACTCAATTGGTTTGTGAAAATGGGGATTTTGAATTTATCCTTAAGTCCCTGAACACGTGTAAGCACCCTTTTCCTCTCACAGTTTAATCTTTTAGGTTTTAGTTACCATTACCAAAAGAAATATGTCTAAATTAAATAATTGCTGAGTCTTAAAAATATATAAAATGTTAGTGATATAAAACATAATAACATCCTAACACGTAGCATTCACAGTGGCTAATATATTTAATTTAGCTAGTTCAACATTAACCTCTTAATTTTTAGGAACATGTCTAAAGGTATACAAATAAAGATGAGATCATTTTGAAACTAGTAAGCTACCACAGACGCAGCTTGAAAGAGGCAGCTGATCGATCACGGGAAATCTGAGGTTCTTACTCATGAAATACTATACTAGCATAGGGGATTAAAAAGAAAGACATTTAACTTGTGTACACTTTCTATTTAACCATCTCCCACACTTTTCCAAAGTAAGAAATTTCCTGTAATTCTAAATGTTTAAATAGCTGATATTCCCTGGGTGTTTATCCAATTCTCAACTTTTGGGGGAAGAAGGGGGTGTGGCTTTTTCTCCACAGGGCTCTGACTTTAGCCCAAACAGTTATACAGACATCAAAGAACACCCCTGGACAACCAGAATGGAACAGCTGCAGACTTCCTTTGATCTCTGCTCAATGACCTCTTCATCACATTTAGTATCCTTCTTAGTCTGGGGTATTTTCTGAATCCCTATTCCTTCTAGGAAAGCTACTGCCTGCAGACTGATGCTAGTTACCAGAGTCTTTTCCACAGAGGAAGGAACTGGATTGATAATTGTCTTCCCTGTGGGCTGTTTGTTCTCTATGCCTATTTAGTATTGAGATCTATAGTTTTTGATTCTCTTCTTTCTGACATAGCAACATCCCAATCTGTTGTAATTGGGTTGCAATTAGTAAGAGAACCATGATAATTCAGGGCTTGTCATCTATTGGCTGCGTAGGTCTTTTGTTTCTTCAGTATTTAATCATTCCCCTGATGCTATTCTCTTTATAACATAAAGCAGTTAGAGGAAAAAACTGTCAAATCAGAAAATTAGCTACCAATTCTAATAAGAAGATTGGATGGAAAATAGCAACTGAAATAAATAATTCAGTGATTTCAATTTTTCATGTTCCCATGTTCTGTAGAAAAATAATTATAATCATGGTTAAGATGGTCATCCAATTGTGGACCTTCTGTTCAGTACTCAGATGTGTTTTTGTGATCATTTATTTTCAAACTTTTAATAAGAATGATTTTATAGATATTTCACTTACCCTCATTGCATTCCATTTAACCTACCAAAGATGTCTTAAATACTCACTATAGAACAGACAGTGAGCTAGGACTCCTGCGGGAAACTTAAAGTGGAGAATAAAAAAACACTCAGTACAGAGGGTCTTCCAATGGTACAGACTAACAAAGCTCTGATACAGAGAGAAAATATGATGTACAAATAAATGAAAATAAAAATAATAAAGGATAGATTTATTCAAATCTATGGGTGGATGGCTGGTTTAATGGAAAAGTTGGGATTTGAGCAGTTCTGTATAATCAGTACTTTGTTGTAAAACTATATTATGCAGATAGCATCTTGGACACCTGAGTAAATTTACATTTATACTTATTCCTAAATGAATCTATACGAAACCAAAAAAAGTATCTGTGGATTTCTTATGATTTACCACCTTAGTGCTTTGGGAAACATGTTATGGTAAGTGCTTACTGCACTCCTGTCCATTAACTTTTGGGTTAATATGTTTTTTGTCACCATAAGCACTTATGATAATAGAAGATCATCAGCAGGAGAAATGTATCATTACACATTAAGCAATGCAATCGAACAGTAAATATATTCACTTCCTAAGAGTATTGTGCCTTATCCTAAAAGAGAATTACAACGTAAATAACTGTTGATCACTTTCTCTTGGGTGAATCACAGGTAGCCTCATAAAAATGGACATGACCCTCAAGAAAATGACACATTATTATATGAGATCACTGCTTCTCAATTCTTCCCAGAAGGGTGGCTAAATAAAGGCTGTCTATCATATATTCCAGTGATCCCACCTCTTCCCCTTTGTAGCACACAACACCTCATAATTCAATGTCTGTTTTCCTTGCTAAACTGTAAACTCTAAGAGGGTAGGCCCTTCCTCACTATGGCAAACCCAGAGTTATAGTAGGTAAACATTTACTTAATAAATGGATAAATAAATCAATACAGAAGAACTATGTTAGAGTATATAGAGAATGGTTTAAAGTTATGCAAAATTATCTTACTCATACTTTAAAAAACAAATGCATTTCTTCTTTGTTCTATATCATAAACCTACGTTGTTGACTTCTGTGGAATAATATTCCACATACACAGCTTCACTATGTGCTTACATGTCTGCTTTTCTTGTTTGACTTCCAGATCTTGTTCAAGGATCTGATGAAAGACTGCACTGGAGATGTGCAGCATTTAGAAGAGGGACCATGGGGCTGGGACCAGGTGAATAAAAAGGACCATTTACAGGATGGCTGCTACTTGAAACAGTACAGCCAGGAGGAGAACTTGAAAGATTGTCCTCAGCTAGTTAAAGAAACAGTTATCTTTCAGGTCCAAGCTGAATATAAACTGAAAGAAATTAGGGTGGTAGGGTTCAAGTTTAAAGGATTTAGAAGAGGGAAGAATATGTAGATCACCTATACTTCAATTAATAATAATAAATGAAATTAAAAGAGGTGGGAAATCAAGAGTGAAAAGAAAAGAGGAACGATAGTGCCCAACCAGAGCCTTAGTCTATTAAGAAACATGGAAGGTGTTTTTTATTAATACCCAGGAAACTAGGGTGACTAAGAGACACCATATCTGGCTAGATGATTAACTGCAGGTAGGAACTTATCTTTGAATTTCTAGCATTTTGCACAGTTATTGAATATATGGTTCATTTCAGCTCAGTCGTGTCCAACTCTGCGACCCCATGAATCGCAGCACGCCAGGCCTCCCTGTCCATCACCAACTCCCGGAGTTCACTCAGACTTGTGTCCATCGAGTCCATGATGCCATCCAGCCATCTCATCCTCTGTCGTCCCCTTCTCCTCCTGCCCCCAATCCCTCCCAGCATCAAAGTCTTTTCCAATGAGTCAACTCTTTGCATGAGGTGGCCAAAGTACTGGAGTTTCAGCTTTAGCAGCATTCCTTCCAAAGAAATCCCAGGGCTGATGTCCTTTAGAATGGACTGGTTGGATCTCCTTGCAGTCCAAGGGACTCTCAAGAGTCTTCTCCAACACCACAGTTCAAAAGTATCAATTCTTTGGTGCTCAGCCTTCTTCACAGTCCAACTCTCACATCCATACATGACCACTGGAAAAACCATAGCCTTAAGTGAAAGTGAAGTTGCTTAGTCGTGACTGACTCTGTGACCTCATGGACTGTAGCCTACCAGGCTCCTCCATCCATAGGATTTTCCAGGCAAAAGTACTGGAGTGGGTTGCCACTTCCTACTCCAGGAGATCTTCCTGACCCAGGGATTGAACCCAGGTCTCCCACATTGTAGGCAGATGCTTTACTATCTGAGCCACCAGGGAAGTCTAGATATCAGTAAGTATTTATTGAATTCATGGGTGAGTCACTGGCTCTTTAGAATTCCAGACAACTTTGTCTTTTATCTTGTAATGAATATGTTTCCAAAACAATTTGACATTTTGAGAATCATAAAGATTATTGCCAAGATGATTGATAATTGTGATTTAAATGTCTTATATGAATAGGAAACAATCACATTAAATTTTCTCTCTAATATGTATATATATATTTATCTATTATATATGTCTTTATTTATAAAATAATTTCAAGAATAAAATAGTAACATGACATTGAATTTATATACCTGATTACTAACATTCTAGACTTAAATTTCATGTCAACAATATTTTTCTTTATTAATTGATACAATCTAGTATTAAATATACATATTCACTTTCTGATAATGTAGCATTTTATTACAAAGGACAACTGAAATGTGGATTATGCTATATAATTCATGGACCCTCATTAGAAAATGTTATTCAGTTTGCTTTACTCTTTCCAAGCATTCTTACTTCCAGTTAATGTATTACTAATAGTAACCTTTTGTTATCATCAATAACATCATCTTTAAATAACAAAGATTAGGTAAATCTTTTTATATGAGCATACATATTATATAACTTTAATTTTGTGAGGGCTGTTATTTTATAGTAAAATTGAATTGATAATTAAGATATTTCTTTTAAAATGTTTGAAAATTTCCTTTTATAATGAACATACTTGAAGATTTGCAAAAGGGATATGAAATGTTTCAGGCTAGGAGAGATGTCAGGAAGAAATTTACACAGACTGGATATCACTAAGGTAGAGCAATATTACAGAAAATGTGTATTCATGGGATAACCTGACTTCTGGCGAGCTTGAGGAAGGGTATCAAACTAGACAACAGCCTCAAGTAAGACCCTGTCTCTTCCTACAGGAAGGATCTCCCTCCTCCTGTCACATACTCTCAGAATCTTGAATCCCCATATAAACTATTCAATATTAGGTTTGAAACCAAAAACCAGCCAAAAAGCATGTATTACGATGAGAATGTAATAATGTGAAGGCAGTAGGAAACACCTTGGATGTGTGACCATTCCTACTCAGGGAAGTTTCCAGATAGGGAAGCCCAAAAGGGTAGATGGAGAAATCCAAGTAGATGCAAATTCTGGTGAATGGAAGGCCTCACATTCAATCAGTGTTCAGACCAGGCCTCTTCACATAAGTTCAAATCTTTTTTTTTTTTTTTAAACTACTTTTTAACTTTGCTTTGTCTCCATCTAGAAATAGAAGCAATGAAGAACAAAATAAGGACAGAATAAAGAATTAAAGAAGTAAAAGAGTTTGATAGAATAAAGTAATTTAAAAAAGAAAACAGATAACATTTTTAAAGTCAATGGTAATGTTAATCACAGAATTTTCCTCTATGGTTAAAGTATAAAAAAGCGTAAGTCACAGGTTGCAATGATTATGAATAAAAAGTTTATATTAAAACATTTTCTGTAAGTGATTTGACTGTTTCAGTTTGAAGTTATAGTTTGAGAATCTGATGATTTCTGTCTTTCTCTTTATAATCCATCAAAAAGGCAGGTTTCTATTTATCTCCATCTCTAGGTTTAAGTTTTAAGCTTAATACTAAAGTTAATAACTTATAGCACTCCAGTGTTCTTGCCTGGAGAATCCCAGGGATGGGGGAGCCTGGTGGGCTGCCGTCTGTGGGGTCACACAGAGTTGGACACGACTGAAGTGACTTAGCAGCAGCAGCGCAGTATGTTGAGAGTGGTGGTTCAGCAGGCATACCTTCATGTTTGGGGCACCAAGCTTTCCTAAAAACATAATTAAGAAATCAAGATTTTTTTTTTAGAGTGGTGGTAATGGGCGACTAGCCACTATTTACTTTAAAATATAAGTTATGAAAATATAGTTCTTGGTCTTGGAAAAGACTTTTTTCTGTATACCAGAATAAATATTTGTAAACAATTTTACTATATTTTGACTTTTATCCTTAATTGTTAATAATGACTAATTTTTTTAACAGTAGTTTATACTCTGTTTTGAGTAGATCTCTCTCAACCATCTTAAATATTTTAAATTAAATTTAAAATGTTTCAAAGTGTGCACACTGCTCTAGGGCTTTAGGCCAATATCCATCAATTGCTTTTCTCTTTCGGTTGACTGCAAGTCTCATCCATGACAGCTTTCTGTAAATTAGAGATAAAGCCTTACTCTGCCTTTTTAACATTTTCCATGCAGCTCGATAACTTCTGCATCTTTTCTTTTTCAGGGCCAAAAGGGAAGAAAATTTTTGTTAGATTTACTCCTTGCTTCTCATTCATCAATTATTTGCCTTGTATTTATATAAAGTTTTCTTCTTATTAGCAATCAGATAAAGTCACAAATTGTGCTCAAATGCACACTTTTTTCCATTAGAGGAGCATGTGTCTTTTTATAAGACAAATAATTTTTAAAACCGCTTTTAAACATGACAAGATTTAGAAAGGGAGATATACATTGATTTTACCATATGGCCTTTGTCCTAGGCTTTGTGAAGCTATTGAAATATCTTATCACATTGTATCTCATCCATTAGCATATTCTGACTTACTCTTTGTAAGAAAAATATTCTGCAATCATTCAAGGTTACAATTATCTTTGCATTTTAAATTACTCTTACTCTAACGAAACCTAAAAATATAATTTTTGTTCACTTCAATTTGGCTTTGTGTCTTTTTCTTTATTCATTAGAAGATCTTCTATTTACTAAGTATAGGAATATAATTTTCACACTAACAGTTTAAAATAAAACAATTAACTTTTATTCTGTAATGTAATTATAACTTTTTTATTGCATTTTACATATAAATGTACAATTGTGGCTTTAACTTCATAGAAACTATATTTTTAATTTTTTAATGTATTATATTTTTCATATTAAGGAAGTATCAGCTTTCAGTTCCTGTTATTGGCTCTTGTGGTTTTTGTCAAGATAGGGTAGCAAAAATAAATCTTTATTCAGGATGGACTTTGACACTGCACTAAATGAATGATGGCAGAATCCCAAAAGTGAACCAGGTACTGCTCAGAACATAGGAAGAACACAGATCCTACTTCCCATGACCTTCTAGTCTCTGATGTGTATATCCCCAAGTTCCTTTTCCTGTTGTAGGATGTATATGTGCACATATCACATCCCTGGGCTTCCCTGGTGGCTCAGACAGTAAAGAATACACCTGCAATGCAAGAGACCTGGGTTCAATCCCTGGAGAAGATTTCCCTGGAGAAGGAAGTGGCAACCCTCTCCAGTACTCTTGACTGGAGAATTCCATGGACAGAGGAGTCTGGCAGGCCATGGGATCACACAGAGTTGGATACTACTGAGCAACTAACACGCACATACACATGACATCCCCAACTCAGCATCATCATGAATTATGCACCAAACCCCTCCAGTGATTTCTAGTCATCAGAGGAGGTGATGAACTAGGCAAATGCTCCACCATGGTCCATCGGACTCCATGGAACAGGTTCAGAGTTCTCTGGACAGTCCTGTGCCAGCTCTGCCAGGCTATGATGCTTTTGCCTTTATGTGTACTTTCTCATGTGTTTCTCATCTGTTTGGGTAGTTATACCTACTAGAAGTATTTTAAAGGGCAATTTCACCAAACACTGTATCAAATGCTTTGCTAAAGTGCATGTATTCCATCTATTACATCCTTTTATCTTCTATTCTTGTCTCTGCTAAAATGGAGGCCCCTCCCAGATGCCATATGCTTCTTCTAGATCCGTTTCATTAGATCCATCTCCTTAGCTAAAAAGAAGTCTGCGATTCTCCACAGCTGTGGCAGGCCCCCCACCCTTATTTCACTCTAGAATCTCTCATCTTTATACTACCTCCCTGTGAGAAGCCCATTAATATGCTCCCCCTCTCAGCTGCATAACTTCCTGGAACAACTCAACAGTTAAAAACTCTGAAGCTTCTTTCTTCAGCTGCACAGCTGAAAATTCTCCTCACCAAAGGCAGTCCAGCAACGGACATTTTGTCCTAAAGCAGCCTTCCATTCATAGTTAAATATATGGTGATCATGGCTAAAAGAATTGTGATCACTACCTTCATCTTATAACAAGACAAGGTATGCCTCATAAAATATCACCTGTGATGCCTCATAAAATATCACCCACTATGTGTTTAATTTAAAAAAATTTAAATTGTGAGTAGGAGGGGCAGAGTGATACAAATTTTGGGGTAGTGGTTATATATGATAATGCATGCTAAGGAGAATATCTGGAATTCCTGTCACATAAACAAAGAAATTTGGTTTAATGGAATAACATGGACATTGAGTTTAGGAAGAAGACTGTATTGGCACAGTCTTTGTAAAGAGCAATGCTTCTGACAGTTATCCACATGTTTCTAGATATCTGTGTATTTGATATTGGCTGGATATTTGAATTGGGTGGGTATTGTGAACAGTTACTTTTATAGCTACCCCCAGACTTCCCAAGTGTTCCCCAAAAGTAAACATAATAAAAATGGTTTTTAAAAAGGGAGATGAGAAGTATTGACCAAATTCAATACTATCACATCTCAGTACAGATTCCTTTTATCCCTTGAGGGTCTGTGAAATCTGACACTGCTCTGTAGACAGGCTAAAGCAGTGTGTCCAGAACACCATCCGACATCAGAGGACACATGGCTTCAGTTTCAACAAACTTGACAGATGTGCATATCTCCATTATAGAAGTAGGCCACACATATGAGGAAATGCCCTTGCCCTTGGTTATTTCTGCTTTATGAATACAAATACCAGTTTAATTAAATGATGGGCTCGAATAGGCTTCCCAGACAGAAATGAGGCTCCATTGAAAGTATTCGGATTTGAAAATATGGAGGGGAAAACACATCTATTTCATTTAAGAAGTATTTAGAAGGTCATGTTGTCAGAAAAAGCAGTGACCTGCTGTGAGTCTTTTTCTAATTTTAAGCTGTGATGGATTATCCATGCACGAGCAGCACACACTTATAAACCAAAGTACAGATAGGTTTGATATGATACAGTGATTTTAAACTGTGCTTTAATTTGCAGCTATTTGAACCACTTCCATTTTTTACAGATATTGAAAATTGGAAATGAGTCAAGCAGTAGCATGTTCCAACATATTGCTCCAAGTAGCAGCATATCACTTCACTATGTATAGTGAGTCTGAAAATTAATAACCAAGTAAAAGACACTTAGCTAAAAAGAAAATCACAAAATAAGAGACTAGGACAGGCTTTTATTAAAGCCTGATTATTGAGGGGGAAAGTGCTAAGTAGAGAGAATCCAGCAGTTATGGCAGTGACAGTTGTTAACTATGTGACTTTGGGTCAAATCCATATTTTCTTTAATCTGTAATTTTTCAGTTACCACTTCTGTTAGATGGAAGAAAAATAGTCATTTGTATATAAGCATGATTAATGTGAGAATCAAATGAGACAGCAGAATTTGAAAATACTAGAGAGCTCTACAATATCTCGTTTTATCATTATCTTCAAAACCATTACTTCTGGCCAGGGTAATATTATCTTTCCTCATGGAGCTCATATCTGGATAGGAGAGACTGACATAAATAATTACAAAAATATTGTAAACAGAAATAGAGGCATATAATAGATGTTTATGCTATACTGAGAATAATCAACTCACTCTTTTTAAAGAACTGAAAATTAGTTCATAGAGACTGATGGTAAATTTTACAAGTCTGTCTGGCTGGGCCACTGGGTTTCCAGATACAGTAGCTGATCAAACATTATTCTGGATGTTTCTGTATGGGTGTTTTGGATGAGATTAGTGTTAAATCAGAGGACTTGAGTAAAGCAGCTAGACTTCCCCATTGTGGGTGGGCCTCATCCAGTCAAAGTCCTGAATAGAACAGAAAAAATGGACACTGCCTCCCTTGCCCAAGTAAAAGAAAATTCTCCACTTGACTGCCTCAGTCTTCACTGCCAACATAGGATCTTCTTGCCTGATAGCCACTGAATTTGAACCTCACCTCTCCCTGGGCTCCTGAATTACTGGCCCACCCTGCAGATTGTCCCATAATAATTGCAGGAACCAATTCCTCATAAATCATAGATCATAAATTATCTATCTGTATGTTTTTTCCTCTTGAGAGCCCTGATGAATATAGAATATGCCACTGTGCTAAGTATTAAAGTTGTGAGTGGGAGTTTAAGAAGTGGATGAAGAGATAAAGAATTTATAAGTAGAGAAATAAGAATGTGAGAAATTAGAATTCGGTTGTGCGGAAACTCCAAGAAGTTTGTTGGATCTTCATGGTTGGGAGTTAGAATGGTTGGAGGGGGAACATAGAGGCAAGAGAGATGAGTCTGAGTGTGAGATCACGGAAGCGCCTTGTATGCCATATGGAAGCATTTGGACTTTAACCTAGAGGAAATGAGAAGCCATTTGAAGGATTTAAACAAGGAAATAAGATGATTAAATTTGCATTTTAAAAGATTACCCTAGCTGCAGTGTCAGGTATGGATTAGAGAGGGTCAAGGCTGCTGGAAGGGAGATTATTGAACCAGTATAAGCCAGGATAATGAGGTCCTGTATTAAGTGAGTAGTGGTGGAAATGGAAACACAATCTATATAAAAGATACAAAAGAGATAGAGTCAACAAAATTCGATAAGTGGTTTGGCATAGGGATGAGGTGGGGTGGTAGATAAACTAAACAGGATGCCTAGCATTCAGGCTTGAGGAACTGAATGAAACAGATATTGTAATAGAGATAGAAAAAGAGGCTTGGGAAAAATGAGAATTAGTTATATTTCTAATGTGGCACTTATGATATATGTGATAGCCCCAGAAAAAGACGTCTATTAGGCAATTAGATAAATGAATCAAGAGAAAAATTAAAAGTCAGGACTGCAGTTATAAAGGTAGGGGTTAGGGAAGCTAGATATAAAAATGATTGGTGTTGATGAGATCCTTCAAGAAATCTGAGAAAAGTGAAAAAGGAAGATGACTGAAGCAGAGCTGTTGAAGGCTTATGAAAAATGAATCCCTAGTTTGCTCATTAGAGACATTTCTGACAATGTCTTTAGGACAAAAGGTCCTTTATAAGATGTTCCTTGAAAGAAATTAGATATTTAAACTTAAACACTAGTTATGACCTGTACTATGAAGTGTGGAGTTTGATGCTGCATTGACATACCCTCAGCTACCTTTCAAATTTATTTATTAATTACATCTATAGAATCAGTATTTTAGTGAGATCCAAACATTTTAGACACCTTGGAAAAAGACACTTGGCACTGATTTAAAACTGATGACTATTTGCTAACTTAATTGTGAATTACAGAAGACAACATATAATCACTTTTTTCTCTAAGTAAGTTTCCTCATCAGAAAAATAAAATAACTTCATAAAAACAAATCAATGGTAAAGAGAATGACCTTAAGGTCAATTATGGAAATAATGGTCTATGGTCCTATAATTCATATCCTTCTAATGTTATATAAGTGACTCCTTAAAGCTTTATTTTATTTTATGGAAGGAACAACTCAGACATTTTAGGAGGGTGGGGAAGAAGGAGGAAGAAAGAGAAGAGGAAAGAGGGTAGGTAAAAAATAGCAGTAGCTTAGACAGAGAGCTTATGTGGCCCATAATGGTAAATACATATATATATATATATATACACACACACACACACACACACGTATACACAAACATACATACATAAAGGACATAAATATATATATAATATCCTTTTAGAAAAAAAAAATCACTGACATCTGCATAGAGAATATATGCAAACAACATCCAAGTCTGAGAGCAAATGATCAAATTAACATAACTTCCAAACAACAAAACAACCCATCGCCACCAAAAAAAATAAAAAGACAAAACTCCTTTCTTTGATGTCAATGATTGGTAACTTATATCTTTTTCTTTCTTGCCTACAGTCTTGTTTGTAAAAGGAGTCCTTCGGAGAGCACTAATTTCTACCTCCAGGAGAAGCCCAAAATGTTTCCAAGAGATCCTTTAAGTAACCTCCCACTGGAATGAGCAGTAAAAAAGCCATTGCTCATCACAAGTATATCACTGGTCTATGAAACGGCTTCATTTCCTCCTTTCTGGTACAGAAATGCAGTGCCTGAGTCATGATTAACTAAACCACTAGTCCAAAACTCCAGGACATCCAACATACTGAACAAATCTTTTAAAAAAAATCAACATATTTAATACTTCATTTGGGGCTGAAAATTTACAGAAAAATAAACTGCTGTTCTTACTGATATGAAGACAAAAGTTCTTTGTAATGGTACTCTCAGGGTTTTGTTTCGATTTATTTAAACAGCTGTTTGTTGTTTCTTTTAATAGTTTTCCACCAGCTTTCACATAGCGCTGTTTTTCTTCATCTATTCCTCTGAAAAATTCATCAACCATACGTCTCACCTGCTCCCTTTGTTTCTTCCCTTCTGATGAAGGAGTGAGTACCAAGAGCAACAAAACACAGACACATAGGCACATCCACACCCCCTCACATACACATTCTTCCTGCTCACATCCCGATCTGCTTTCCCACCATATCCAAGAGGTCCAAATTTTCACTTATGTTATTCCCTGGCATAAAGATCACTTGTTCTGCTCTTCTGAGAACAAAGTATTTCTATGACTAGAATTTTAAAGTATTTCCTAGAGTTCTGAACTGAATAAATTACTATGAGTGTTAATTACTACGAGAAAAAAATATTTAAGCATCTGTAACAGAACAGAAAATATGAAAATGTCACTGTAACAAATGGTTACATGCATTCAAAATAAAATCAAGTGTCCAAAGAGATGCAGCATCCTGCTGAACTAAGCAAAACCATATCAAAAGATATTGCCACCCAGTTACAAGATAAATAAGGCCTAGGGATGTACGGCATGGTGACTATAATTAACAGTACTGTACTGTATATCTGAAAGTTGCCAAGAGAGTAGATCTTAAACTTCCCATCATGAGAGAAAAAGATTGTAACTGTGGTAAAGGTTGTTAACTAAACTGACTTGTGATAACCATTTTGCAATATATATACATATTCCATTATCATCTTGTACACTGATGCTGGATACAATGTTATGTTTCAGTTATATCTCAATTTAAAAGAAAAACAAAAGGCATTACTGGATTCCTAAACCATCATGTACAAATACAAAAAGTGAAGTATTGCCTATTTCCCTGATTTCTAATTATTTTACATTCAAAGAAAATTGAATTAACTATATTCTTCTGCTTACGATTTTTCTATTAAAGTTCATCTTATCATGTGAAGACATCCAGGACCTAGGGAAACACACTCATGCTGCAGCAGAAAGTACAAAGAGGAGATGAGGGGTGATAATTTTATTTTTCTTAGCCTAATAGGCCACTAACCCAATTTGTTGATGCGATTTTGTAAGGTATACGCAGGCCACTTGAACAAGGGAAATGAAATTAATCACTGCAGCCTCAGTCAGGAGAAATGACCTTCAGCTAATGCTCCTTTTGAAACAGAAAAAAATTTCAAACTTCTAGAGAATTATAAGAAGCTCGATGGAGCAGGCACTGCTATGCTTTTTTGAACCCCCAGTGAAGCTTGTGAACGTTACTCCATCCCACTACAGCGAGGTGATCGTCTTACTGTTTCCACAGCTGCCAGGGTATTAAATTCTGACTGCATCCAATGCTGTGATCATCGTACTGTGTCTAACTACACACCCGTCAAGTGTTGGAGCGAGTGCTGGCAGAGGACTTCTCGTTCCTGGAGGCTGCCAGGCTCTGATAAGTACAGCCTACCATTCTCCAAGGCTCCTCGCTGACCACCACTAGCCTCTCTTGACTTTCCACATCACTCCATATGATTTTCTGTTGAGCAATTTTTTAAAGTGTTAACTCTGTTATCTTAAAAAATCAAAGGTTTACTTATTAACAGAAAAAGGAAGCTCTTTCTTTAAAGTGTGGGATGATATTAAGCACTACCTTAAAACCTTGAATAGGTATTAACCAAAAAAAAGGCAGAGAAAATGAAGATAAATGGCTTGTATCAATTCTTCACCACACACTGTCTCTTGACCATAATTTCACTTCTGGCCACTTTAAAATACCAGGTTATGTCATATACTTCACATTCCCACAGAAAGGCTAATGTATACCAATCACTTACAAGAACTAAAACCATAGATGATACTGCACTTTTTCAAACTGTACCATTAAGTTGATCATTTTATGTATATATTTTAAAAGTTGCCACATTTTGTGATGAATGACTATGGAAGGTTTTTTTTTGATGTGTTCTATTTAATATTTCTAAAGAGGTCACACTGTGTGTATGGGAAAGTGGTGGCTATAATTAGTTTAAGTCATCTTATAAAACACTAAAAATAAGTTAAAATTTCTATTGTTTTCAAATTAATATTTTAAAATATTAATATTCCTGAAAGACACAAATAAATTCTTTATGTAAATATACGTAAATTTTTCCATATAGTGTCTCATTTTTCACAAAAACATATTCTAATTTTTATTTCCCCCAAACTATGGAAATCCATGGTTTCAGATCTGAGTTTTCACAAATTACAAAAATGCTTTGATTCCTTCCTCATTAGTAGTAGTGTGTGTAGACTTTGAAAGTGCAAATAAAAACTTATTTGTAAAAAATGCATTTTGAGGCCAAAAATACATAAAAGTGAATAGCCGCTGTTGTCATTTATTTATAGTCCCTAAAGTCAGTTGGCCACCTGATGTGAAGAACTGACTCATTTGAAAAGTCCCTGATGCTGGGAAAGATTGAAGATGGGAGGAGAAGGGGATGATAGAGGATGAGATGGTTGAATGGCATCACCGATTCAATGGACATGAGTTTGAGCAAGCTCTGGGATTTGGTGATGGACAGAGAAGCCTGGTATGCTGCAGTCCATGGGGTCGCAAAGAGTTAGACATGGCTGAGCAACTGAACAGTTTAGTTCGATTCAGAACTGAAAGTCTTCCTAAGGAATACACCTACCAGATAAAACTGTCAACTTTTGATACTCAGTTTTATCATAAGGGTTTCACTGATAACTTAGTGGTAAAGAATTGCCTGCCAATGCAAGAGACATAGGTTTGTTCCCTGGTCTGGGAAGATCCCACATGCCTCAGCATAACTAAGCGGGTGCACCACAAGTATTGAGTCTGTGCTCTAGAGCTCAGAAACTGCAACTAATGAGCCCATGCGCTGCAACTGAGCCCATGCACTGCAACTACTGAAGCCCACAGACCTAGAGCCTGTGCTTTGCAACAAGAGAAGCCACCGCAATTAGAAACCCACACAATAAAAAGAAGAGTAGTCCTTGCTTTCTGCAACTAGAGAAAAGCCCTCACAGCAACGAAGATTTGGCACAGAAAAAAATAAACTTTTTTTTAAAGTTTTATCATATATGTAAATTACAGAAAGATAAACTTCACAAAATGACATAACCTGAGGTGATACCAGAGTTAGCATGCAAATATTTTAAATACAAATTATGCTGAATTCTCTAGCAAACAATCATTATCACACATGGAGATAAAACCAAGATTCACACTGCCATTAGATGTTATGTTGCACTTAGTGGCATGTAATTTGATGCTCTCTCTCTCTCTTTTTTTTTTTTTTACAGTGATTTCTCTAATTTCTCACAGCAGTTCTGAGCCACAAATTAAAATCAGCAGTTTATTTCTAAAGAAAATAGAAGTGAATGCATGACAGTGCTTGCTGAAAAGCATGCAGACAATTCCTTGATTAGAGTGAAAGGCAGAATTCATGAGTCTCTAAGTTTGTAGCTTTACTCTATCTACAGAGTTGAAAGTATCCCATCTTGGAAAATGTATAGTCAATGAACCAAGAAGAGGTTAGGAAGGAATTCTGTATAACTGAGTTTCAAATGTCTGATAAAATACAGCATATGGCCATTTAGATTTTCCTTAAAGCAATTTGAAATGATAATAATAAACCAACAAACATTTTTGAGCATTCATTATGTGCCAGGTAATATGTGAAGAAAATTACATGAAATATCTATTTTAATTCTCATAACAATTTGGGAGTGATATTCCTGTCATTCCTATTTTACAAAAAGAAAATTAGGTCTTAGATTAAGAAATTTCCGTAAAGAAACATAGCTATTTCGTGACAGTGTTTCTGATGCCAGCATTCGTGCAAACAAAGGTGAAAGTAATCACTCAGGTGAACAAAACAATATTTGCAATCAACATAATAAAAAATCCAGAAAGTAAAGTGAATGTTTTCAACATTTTTTTCTAGAATTATAATGGTAGCATTACTGCTGATTCTCCCTTTTATTTCCCATCTTTTCCTCACCTCATTTATTGAAACATAGGCTATGCATTTTAACTGTTACAAATCTTTCTTACCAACGGGAACTTTGGGGAGTATTATCAAATTCATTTGATGGGTGTCTCTAGTACACTTGTAAAGATCACAAGTACAGAGAGTGATTATAGCATCAGAGAGTGCAGAGTAGAAAACAAAATCCTAATATTTAAGAGGTTGCCTTATTCTTCTTTTGACCTCAGTGGCCCAACTCATACGCTAGGCTACCTTAGGTTATGCTGAAGATATCCTAGTTTATGGGCTATCTTTAGCCCATATGCTAGGCTACCATCAGGCTTGGCCTTCCACCTGAATTCTTTTATCACAGTGTCTACAACGCTTAAGTTTTTAAAGATCTGTCTCTCCGTCTACAATCTAAATTCCCAGAATAAATAGGCAGAGTTATTCCCCTGTTTCTTTTACTGACATCCTGGTGCTTTCCACAAAGAGATAGTTTTTAATTTTTTAAATTTAAATATTAACAATAAACTAGTAATTGTAATATTAGGTAGTAGATTCTTAATTTGACAGAAGTTTGGAATAGATAACTTTGTAAGTCCCTTTTGTAATTGCATGTCTAATATTAAAAGCGAATATTAGAACAAAGGAGCCCACCAGTCTCCTCTGTCCATGGGGATTCTCCAGGCAAGAATACTGGAGTGGGTTGCCATTTCCTTCTCCAGCGGATCTTCCAGACCCAGGGATTGAACCCAGGTCTCCTGCATTGCAGGCAGTTTGTTTACCATCTGAGGGACACCAAGGATTTCTGATATTACAGTTAAGAAAATAGTGCATATATTGTGAATTTGGTGTATAATATTGAGGATATTGTCTATTCTACAAATTTAGTTTAAGAAAGCATAGAATACACAAAACAGAAATAATGTAATATCAGTTCATGTATTCACCACTCAGCTTATAAAATAAAGTATTCTCTGTAGGATTAAAGACCCCCCTTCCTTCTGCTCCGGCACAGAACTTGCCTCTACTCCTGAATCACAGATTTGCTATTCCCATACATTTCTTTATATATTTTTCTCATACCTTAATATATTTGAAAAAGTGAAAAGTGAATGTTTAAAGTGGATGCTGCTCAGTCGTGTCTGATTTGTCTGATTTGTGGACTATATAGTTCACTGAATTTTCCAGGCCAGAATATTGGAGTGGGTAGCCTTTCCCTTCTCCAGGGGAATTTTCCCAATCCAGGGATCAAACCCAGGTCTCCCACACTGCAGGCAGATTCTTTATGAGATGAGCCACAAGGTCAAATATTTAATGTTTGTATTTATAATGTTGTTTTCTATGCTAAAAAGTCTTCTATAAAAATGATGTCAAACTGTACATTTCTCTACCTTTTTTTTCACTCAATGTTTTGTGACTTATCAATTCTTTGTGTGTGGCTCTAATTAATGAGCTTTAATTTCAGAAAGATAAAAAACAAAATAGCAGAGACTGAGCACTTGGAAGAGGCCACGTGAAAGTTTGGGTTGAAGGAGCCAGGGTTCCTTGGCTGTATTTGGGGTTAATTCTTATGTGCGTGTGATGGTTATGGACTGGAACACAGAAAGGAAATCAACTCCATGAAGGGCATGATGAGAGCTGTTGGGGATTCAGTGACTTGAAAACAGGGAAACAGAGGTTAACTTTTCTCTGTGACCTACAAGGTATTGACCCCAGGCTGAAAATTGGGGCACCTTGGATGTTAATGAGAAGTTATTTTCAGTGGAGATGAGAAATGCCTGTGTGCCCTAGAGGTTAGTGAGAAGAGTCTGAGTGTGACGTGTTTGGTGATGGGGAGTCAGAAATAATACAGGGATCTGAGGAAGAATATTTTAATGATCATGAGTAGAATGTATTAGAGAGGATATAGAATCATGTCAGGGAAGTCAGTCATTAAAAGTATTCTTTAAGTGAGGGATCAGCCATGGTGTGTGTATGGTATAGGGAAAGCCATATCAAGATGAAAAAGGATAAAATGAAAAGACAATTGTAGGGGAAGATCACAATTGCAGGCATAGCACCTGGAGTATTCTCCTTCACAAGAGGGAAGAAAAGATTAGGATTAATACACATAATCAATGTCCCAAGCCTGAAAATGAGAGTTTTTCCTTTTAAACTACAAATTATGTAAATTAGGAAAGCTATTCCAACTATCTGAAAACCTTCCTGGTTGATAAAGAATACTGATGATTGGGAATTAAAGGAAGATGAAAGACTGGGTTGTTTTTTGCACTCTCTGAACTCTCTTAGGATTCTGTGAGGGTTTGGGGATTTGTGGGCAGGGAAGAATGAGAGTAAACAAAGAGGAGGGGAAGAGAGCAAAAGTGCCAGGGGCTTTCTGGAGTGGATTAATTTCCTCAAAGGTAAAATTGAAATGCTGAGGAAAAATGAGTTCCCACCTTCACCCTACCACCACTGGTTCAAAATACTATCTCATTTGCAACTTTATTTTGCTTTAAAATGTCTCACTAATTTATCTGTGGCCAAGTTAGTCCAATTACTTCAAGCATGACATTCTTGAGGTCAAAGACTTAGGTTTGATGCTTCTACAGAATAATTAACTTTGCTTTAACTTATGGTCACAGCTCATATCCCAAACCCTGACAAGTTGTCTTTGTTTGTAGGAAGGGATGAGATGAAAGAACTGTATTGTGAGAACAACAGCCCAAAAGCACACTCAAGAGACAGGGATAAGTGATACCATATTTATTTTAAAAAGATACACTTTGGACTCCTTCCTAAAAAACAAAAATATAAAATTTTCTATAAGGCATAAGGTCAAGTTGACTGTCTTTAAATTTGAAGATTGATAGAATGCCCTTAAATATAAAAACATAACAATTTAAAAATCTTATTTTTCATTATAACATTATTAGAAAATCTAATAGCTAAATAATAATTATAATAAACAATGGTTTGTACTATGGACACTTTCCAAAAATTTAGTATGAGTTTTGATATTGAAATTAGAGTTTACTCCAATTTTTTATTAGGTTTCATTTATCATTCTTTTATTCAGATCTACAAAGTCATTAGCATTGCTAAAAGACACTGCTGCTGCTACTGCTAAGTCGCTTCAGTAGTGTCCAACTCTGTGCAATCCCATAGACGGCAGCCCACCAGGCTCCCCCGTCCCTGGGATTCTCCAGGCAAGAACACTGGAGTGGGTGCTAAAAGACACTAGAGAATCTAATATTCATTCTAAAGTCAATTGGGATTATTTAAAGATTATTTTCATGCTTGAAAGTCAAACAAAATAAGTTTTTAAAACATATTTATTTCTAAGTATTATAAATAGATGTTTATTTGTTTTGTTTTTGTGGAAGCTTTTGTCCTGGAATTTTTGCTTTCTAAATAATAGTTTAAAAAATATTTTTCTGTATATTTCAATGTTACAATAGTTTATATATTGCCCTTTATTTTAACCAATGATTTTGGAATATAAAAAATTAAAACATTTTCTATTTAACCTAATTTGTTTTAAAAATACAGTGAAAGACCAAGATACAACATTGTTCTGTATTTTATCACTTTTGCATGCAACTGACTTATAAACTTTTTCTTTTGCTTTCATGACGATGGGGTTATATACTACAATATTCTTCCTTTTTAAAAAATAATTTCATCTCTTTAATCCTCTTCATTAGATTGTGTACCTATCAGATTTGAAGACTAAACAAATTTATTTAGTTAAAAAATTTTCATCATCAAATAACTTTTTCATTTGCCTTTTCTCAAATCTCTACTGAGGGAAGGCAAACAAACATGGCCTTCACCTTGTTTTTCCATCTACTACCTTGTCAGCAACATCACTGTAAACTAAGCTGATCAAAAATTTTAAAAACCTGTATGTTTGAACCCTAACTGTGGAAAGCATCTGGGTTAGATGCAGTTAAGCATGGGAAATCAGTGCGTGTCTAGATGAACTAGTATAAGGGTCAGCCAAAAGCTTTCCACAGTTTTAAAAATTACATATTATTTTTAGAATAGTATTACCTTTACAGAAAAAAATTGCAAAAAGTACTAAAATCACAAACTATAAGATTATAAAAAATTGACAGATATTAGAGTGTTCCCATACAGACTATGGGCTTCCCTAGTGGCTCAAACGGTAAAGAATCTGCCTGCAATATGGGAAATTTGGGTTTGATCGTTGGGTTGTGAAGATCCCCTGGAGGAAGGCATGACAACCCATTCCCATATTCCTGCCTGGAGATTGCCCATGGACAGAGAAGCCTGGTAGGCTACAGTCAATGGGGATGCTAAGAGTCTGATATGACTGAGTGACTAAGAACAGCACATACAACCTCCACTTAATTTCCCCAATGTGTTGGCTCAGTTCAGTTCAGTCGCTCAGTCATGTCTGACTCTTTGCGACCCCATGAACCGCAGCATGCCAGGCCTCCCTGTCCATCACCAACTCCCAGAATTCACCCAAACTCAAGTGTATCGAATCAGTGATGCCATCCAGCCATCTCATCCTCTGTTGTCCCCTTCTCCTCCTGTCCCCAATCCCTCCCAGCATCAGAGTCTTTTTCAATGAGTTTCAACTCTTCGCATGAGGTGGCCAAAGTACTAGAGTTTCAGCTTTAGCATCATTCCTTCCAAAGAAATCCCAGGGCTTACCTCCTTCAGAAAGGATTGGTTGGATCTCCTGACAGTCCAAGGGACTGTCAAGAGTCTTCTCCAACACCAGAATTCAAAAGCATCAATTCTTCGGCACTCAGCTTTCCTCACAGTCCAAATCTCACATCCATACAAGACCACTGGGAAAACCATAGCCTTGACTAGATGGACCTTTGTTGCTCAGCCTCCTCCAATTCTTTGTGACCACATGGACTGTAGTTCACCAGGCTCCCCTGTCCATGGGGATTCTCTAGGCAAGAATACTGGAGTTGGTTGCCATGCCCTCCTCGAGGGGATCTTCCTAACTCAGGGGTCAAACCTAGGTCTCTTACATTGCAGGTAGATTCTTTACCACTGCACCACCTGGGAAGCCCCAATTTCCCCAATATCTCAACCTCAGATATGCAGATGACACTACCCCAGTGGCAGAAAGAAAAGAAACTAAAGGGCATCTTGATGAAAGTGAAAGAGGAGTGTGAAAAACTGGCTTAAAACTCAACATTCAACATGAATAAGCCACAGGTGTATGCATGTCACCTTCCTCTTGAACCTCATTCCCACCTCCCGTCCTATCCCATCCCTCTAGGTTGTCACAGAGCACTGAGTTTGAGCTCTGTGCAAATTCCCACTGGCTATCTACTTTACATGTGGTAATGTATATGTTTCCATGCTACTCTCTCAATTCATCCCACCCTCTTCTTCCTCCTCTGTGTCCAAAAGTCTGTTTTCACTGACTGCATCTCCATTGCTGCCCTGCATATGTGTTCATCATAAAACACTAGTCAGACTTTTTTTCATCGAGAAAAAAAAAAAGGGAGATAAGATACTAAGATCATGGCATCAGTCCCATCACCTCATGGCAAATAGACAGGGAAAAAATGAAAACAGTGACAGACTTTACTTTCTTGTGGTCCAAAATCACTATGGACGGTGACTGCAGCCATGAAATTAAAAGACACTTGCTCCTTGGAAGAAGAGCTATGACAAACCTGCTGCTAAGCTGCTAAGTCGCTTCAGTTGTTTTCCGACTCTGTGCGACCCCATAGACAGCAGCCCACCAGGCTCCCCCATCCCTGGGATTCTCCAGGAAAGAACACTGAAGTGGGTTGCCATTTCCTTCTCCAATGCATGAAAGTGAAAAGTGAAAGTGAAGTTGCTCAGTGGTGCCCAACTCTTAGCGACCCCATGGACTGCAGCCTACCAGGCTCCTCTGTCCATGGGATTTTCCAGGCAAGAGTATTGGCGTGGATTGGCATTGACTTCTCCGATGACAAACCTAGGCAGCATGTTAAAAAGCAGAGACTTCACTTTGCCAACAAACATAGCTAGTCAAAGCTATGATGTTTAGAGTAGTCATGTATGAATGTGAGAGTTGGACCATAAAGAAATCTGAGCACAAAAGAACTGATGCTTTCAAACTGCAGTGCTGTAGAAGACTCTTGAGAGTCCCTTGGACAGCAAGGAGATCCATTCAGTTAATCCTAAAGGAAATAAACCCTGAATGTTCATTGGAAAGACTGATGCTGATGTCGTAATACTTTGGCCACCTGATGTGAAGAGCCAACTCATTGGAAAAGATCCTGATGTTGGGAATGATTGAAGGTGGAGAAGAAGGGGACAACAGAGGATGAGATAGTTGGATGGCATCACTGATTCAATGAACATGAGTTTGAGTAAACTCCAGGAGATAGTGAAGGACAGAAAAGCCTGGTATGCTGCAGTCCATGGGGTCGCAAAGGGTTGGACACAACTGAGTGACTGAATAACAACAATAACTAGTATAGTACATTAACTACAGTTAGTGAAACTGATGTTTATGGATTTTAACTAGAATTTGTACTTTAATTAGATTTTCTTAATTTTTACCTAATGTACTTTTGTTTTTGTTTTTTACAGGATCCATTCCACCTTACCACATTGAATTTAATTATTGTATCTCTGTAGATGCCTCTTGGCTGTGGTAATCTCTCACATTTTTCCTTGCTTTTAATGTCTGACAGTTGTGATAGATACTAGTCATGTATTTTATAGAATTATACCAGAGTTAGAATTTTCTGATGTTTTTCTCCTGATTTGGCTGTGGTTGTGGTATTTTGGAGGAAGACCACAGAGTGCCATTTTCATCACATCTTATCAAAGGCACACACCAACAACATGACTTATTACTGTTGATGTTGATCTTGATCACTTGGCCATGGTAGTGCATTTGTTTGCTACTGGCTGCCTAACAAAGTATGATGCACTGAGTGCCTTAAACAACAGAAATGCGTTTTCTCCCAGTTCTGGGGGCTCGATGTACAAGATCACATGTCTGCTGACTTAGTTCCTTCTAAAGGCTCTGAGGGAGAATTTGTTCCATGCCTCTTTCCTACCTACCGTTGATTTGCTGGCAATCTTATGCATTTGTTGCCTTTACAGATGCATCAGCCCAATCTCTGCCCTTATTTTCTTATGTGATATTGAGAGTAAAGCCTGGACACTGACATCGAATATCAGTGGTTCTTTTCTCTGCAATTAGAAAGAACAGTAAAAGAGAATCTCATTCATCCCCAATCCCACACCTTCCTGCCATCCTTCCTGTCATTGTATGGACATTGGTTCCAATCTAAAGCAAAGCTCTTTTCTTTCCTATTAAACGATTTTATTTAAGGAATTTATTCTCTCTTTCCTGCATCACCAGCTGTTTCCTCAGCACTGTCATTTCTTGCTACTGTCCTAACTCAAGTCATCGTCCTCACTTTCCTAGATGACTGCAGTGGTCCCCAGTTGGCTTCCATAGTTCCACCTTTGTCTCCTTAAAGTCTAGCTTCAGCAAAGCTGTAAATAACACACTTTAAAAGCATCTGTCAGATTATGCCTACTCAAAATCCTCTAGGAGGTCCTCATTTTATGCAGGTTAGAAATCATAGACCTATACATCCCCGCATGATGTGCTCCTCCTCTTGCTTTCTGACCACAGCTCTGCTGCCCTTTCCCTCACTCAGTCTTCTCTAGACTAGACAGAGGGCTCTATGACGCTCCCTGCACCTCAGGATCTTTGCAATGCATTTTTCCATGGCTCACTCCATCACTTCCTTCAGGTCTTTGCTTGAATTAACTTTCTTAGTTAGGTCTATCCAGTTCACACTCCTTAAAAATATGATCCACTGCTCATTAGGTTGTTCCTATCCTACTCATTCTGCCTTACTTATATTCATAACATTTATTACTTTTTAACCAGCAATATACCTATTATTTTGGTATATTTTTTTTTCTCTTTCCATTAGAATATGAGCTCTGTGAGGCAAAAATTTAAGTCTGTTATACTTTCTTATTTTAGTCTAATGGGAGACCAATGCCTGACACTTAATAGGCTTTCAACAAATTTTTAAAATAGATTTATATGATAATAATAATGATAATATAATGGTTAACACACAAATATTTCCTATGCATTAACTAATCTTAATATATTATTTATACACATTAACACATTTATTTTGCCACTTTATAAATTAGGAAACAGGCCAAGTTCCAAAAGCTAATTAATGGAGGGTCCAAGATAAGTTATCTTTTTCTTATTTATCTTATTTTCTATTTTTCAAATATTTTGTATTATGTATTTCCTTCATAATACCAAAAAACTTTTAAAAATTGTCCAACTATTTCTCTATTGTTACCTCACTCAGTTTCTTAAAAGATATTTTAGCTGAAATCTGGGATTCATTTTCTTGACTGTTTCAATGCTTATTTTCTATATATCATTTATCCCTAAAATTAGCTCCTGGGGTTATAACTACTCTTTTAAAAATGAATCTCACAGATTTTAATATAGTTCTTGTTTACTGATATCTTGAATCAATATTTGGTGATAAATATTTGGGTTTATCCAACTTTAATAAGAATGTGTATGTTTGTGGGTATGCATTTTGAAAGTAATTGCCATCTTTTTTTGAAAGTAGGAATTATTAATATATTTCCTTCAGTTCTTTTACTTTGACTATAGTGTACTAAAGGACTTTAGCAAGCTTAAAGATCCTCTAAGCAGCCCCTTAAAACATGTCAATGAAATAATGCAGAATAATTATTTTGTTCTATTTTCAAAGATGGCACATAGAGGTTAAGTAATTTTCTTGAAAGCAGAACAATTACATACTATATTTTTAATTAAGTATCTTAAATTACCTGTGTGACTTACTCCTAAAATTTTTATGAATGTACATGTGGTTCAAAAGCTAGCAACCTGATGATGCTGAAGGCAAACAGCCAACAAGTTTGCAATAAAGGGGAAAAAAAAAAATCACCAGCAACCATTACAAACTCAGTCTGCTAAAATGGCTTCAGTTCAGTTTAGTTTAGTCACTCAGTCATGTCCAACACTTTGCAACCCTATGGACTGCAGCACACCAGACTTCCTCGTCCATCACCAACTCCCAAAGCTTGCTCAAATTCATGTCCATCGAGTCGGTGATGCCATCTAACCATCTCATCTTCTGTCATCCCATTCTCCTCCCACCTTCAATCCTTCCCAAATTAGGGTCTTTTTCAATGAGTCAGTTCTTCACATCAGGTGGCCAAAGTGTTGGAGTTTCAGCTTCAGCATCAGTCCTTCCAATGAATATTCAAGACTGATTTCCTTTAGGAATGACTGCTGCTGCTGCTGCTAAGTCGCTTCAGTCATGTCCGACTCTGTGCGACCCCACAGAAAGCAGCCAGTCAGGCTCCTCCATCCCTGGGATTCTCCAGGCAAGAACACTGGAGTGGGTTGCCATGTCCTTCTCCAATGCATAGGAATGACTAGCGGTACACAATTGTAATCATTATTTAGATGAATGGAGTAATGGAGGTTAATTAGAAATAAGCACAATATAAAGCAAAAGTTAGGTTAGTTAAAACAGTCTTTGAGAAATCAAAATTCCATAGCAGATTAATCTCTGAAAAATGTATCTAACAAACATTGAATAGAAGTTAAGTGTTATATTTTATTTTATTTTATTCTTCAGTCAAGTCCAACTCTGTGCGACCCCATAGAGGGCAGCCTACTAGGCTCCCCCATCCCTGAGATTCTCCAGGCAAGAACACTGGAGTGGGTTGCCATTTCCTTTTCCAATGCATGAAAGTGAAAAGTGAAAGTGAAGTCGCCCAGTCATGTCCGACTCTTAGCGACCCCCTGGACTGCAGCCTACCAGGCTCCTCCATCCATGGGAGTTTCCAGGCAAGGATACCAGAGTGGGTTGCCATTGCCTTTTCCATTTATTTGGTATGGGTACTTATTAGAGGAGTGATCTCTCATAGTATTAATATATGCCTTCCTGGTGAGAGAGAGAGAGAGAGTGTGTGTGTGTGTATATGGGTGGGTGAGTGGTGTATGTAGGCATAAAATGAGGCTCATATATAAGTGATTGTTTTTATAAAACAAAAACAAAGTGATTAACACTTGATAAATGATAAAGTTTTCAATCTCTAACATGATTCCTAAAGGCAAGATAGAAAATGACAAAGAAGTTAGTAGGGGTCTGTGGCGATGTGGCTTCTGTATGTCCTATGTATGGTGTACAGACACAGAGAGCTTTACGAAAAACCTACTTCTTAACTCTGCCCACGCTGAGCATCATTTCTTTACTGAATTTGTGCATATCTTCTGTGGTGGATATTTTTCAAAATGACTGCCAGAATTTCCTTCCCTTCCTATATGCATATGCTGCTTGTCATTTGCTCCAGTCTAGTCTTAGTGAATTGTTTACCCAACAGAATGCAGTGGAAGTAACATTCTGAGTCTTACAAGATTAGGTCAAAAACAATCTTGCAATTTCTACTTAGGTCTCTTGAATGCCTTCTGTGGGGATATTTCTATTTGGAAACAAGCCCCCATGGAGCCAGTGAGAAGGCAGTTGTAACCACATGGAGAGACCATGTTTAACTGCTCTTCAGTTCAGTCGCTCAGTTGTGTCTCACTCTTTGCCACCTCATGGACGTTGTTAGGCCTTCCTGTCCATCACTAACTCCTGGAGCTTATTCAAACTCATGGTCATTGAGTCAGTGATCCCATCCAACTATCTCATCCTTTGTCGTCCCCTGTTCCTCTCACCTTCAAACTTTCTCAGCATCGGGGTCTTTTCAAATGAGTCAGTTCTTCACATCAGGTGACCAAAGTATTGGAGTTTCACCTTCAGCATCAGCCCTTCCAATGAATATGCAAGACTGATTTCATTTAGGATAGACTGGTTTGATCTCCTTGCAGTCCAAGGGACTCTCAAGAGTCTTCTCCAACACCACAGTTCAAAAACATCAATTCTTCGGTGCTCAGCTTTCTTTATTGTCCAACTCTCACATTGATACATGACTACTGGAAAAACCATAGCTTTGACTAGACAGAATTTTGTTGGCAGAGTAATGTCTCTGCTTTTTGATATGCTATCTAGGTTGGTCATAACTTTCCTTCCAAGGAGCAAGCGTCTTTTAATATCATGGCCACAGTCACCATCTGCAGTGATTTTGGAGCCCCCCAAAATAAAGTCTGGCACCATTTCCACTGTTTCCCCATCTATTTGCCATGAAGTGATGGGACTGGATGCCATGATCTTTGTTTTCTGAATGCTGAGTTTTAAGCCAGCTTTTTCACTCTCCTCTTTCACTTTCATCATGAGTCTCTTTAGTTCTTCATTTTCTACCATAAGGGTGGTGTCATTTACATATCTGAGGTTATTGATATTTCTCCCAGCAATCTTGATTCTAGTTTGTCCTTCATCCAGCCCAGTGTTTCTCATGATGTACTCTGCATGTAAGTTAAATAAGCAGGTTGACAATATACAGCCTTGATGTACTCCTTTTCCAATTTGGAACTAATCTGTTGTTCTATGTCCAGTTGTAACTGTTGCTTCCTGATCTCAATATAGATTTTTCAGGAGCCAGGTCTTTAAGAATTTTCCACAGTTTGTTGTGATCCACACGAAGGCTTTGGCATAGTAACTGCTCTGGTAAACAACAAAGATGAGCTTCTAGGCAACCGATAGCATCACTGACAATATGAATGAGCCTTCTTAGATGTCTGGCCTAGTGGAGGCTTCACATCCCTCCAGCCATAGCTGCCAACTTACTATAACTTCATAAGGAATTCAAAGTGACAGTCAACCAACTGAGATCAGTCACCCTACACAGCACAGGAAGTCACAAGAAACGGTTGTTTTAAACCACTGAGTTTTGCAGTACTTTTTTCCCACAGTAATAAATAAGTAGAACAGAAAGTAGTACCAGAGGTTGGTTGTTGCCCTCATGAAAACTTAAAACGCGTGGCCATTCTTTGAAACTGAGAGGCAGACACAAACTGGAAGGATCCTGAGACAATTACGGTAGACTTGAAAGGCATGGAGGAAATTTCATTAGAGGATAAAGACAAGTGACCCATTTTACATTCATTGCATCAAAATGCTTGGTGACACTTGGGAATAAGCGGAAAACAGAAATACTATATACTATCTATCAATTTAGATTAAGATTTCCAGAACCATAAGATGCATTTTTTTTTAAAGCCATATATAAGGTACAAAGAGAGTGGAGATTTAAAAACAACTCACTTTTTAAAGTGAGTTGTTTACTTTAAAAACTTTTTGAGGAAATATAACAGAGCCTGGAAATACATGGTCAAAAATTAAACCATTGCTTATTCTTTGACTTTCACAATGTTAAAATAGCTTTCAAAATAAGAAATGGACTCAGAGCAAAGATCATATACAAGGTCTTGCCAGTAAAATCAGGCTTCAGGGTAGCAATGTTCAGACTGATGTTGTGGTTATAAGACCTTTTGTTAAGACCTCAGAAATATTTAAGGCAGTGCTTTGTGTACCATCTCAGCTAGGAAAGAAGACTTCTAAGACTCTTAAGGGTATACTTCCTAGGCATTTTAAGCTGGGAAGTAATGATAATGATATATCTTTGAAACTCTGTCTCTCCAGACCAAAAGATTTCTACAATCTTGATAGTACTGTGTCATGAAATTTTTGACTATACCTTCAGCCAAGTTAGTCAATTGAACCCTAAAAAGATTTATAAGAAAGGTCCAACATTTTATGAATATTGAATTAATAAGAATGTCATCACTTTGGAGTAAAAACATCAGAGGCAGTGAAAGCCTATAGCGTTCCCAAACTTCTATGGGCATAAAGCAAGATGAAAGCTACTTAGCTGCATACACTGGCCATTGCTTATGGATGACTTGGATCTCAGAACCAAGAGTCCAAAGAGTGGACTCAAGAGCCATGGAAAATCATTCCTAGAGAACAGATTTTTAAGCTAACAAGGTAACTTGTGATATGTGCAGAGGTGAACTGGTGATGGCCCTGTGCCCCCATCCTCCTCTTCATGTTTGAAATGGGAATGTCTATTACAATTATTTTATCCCTATATCACCATCTTATATTGGGTTTGAGAACAGGGGGCAGAAGAGGCAGAGACATTATTTTTCTAGTTCACAAAGTTTCAGACTGAGAGGGCTTATACTTGATAACCTGGAGTTAAAATCAATTTAGATGATAAAATCCTGGATTCAAAACTAGTACTATAATGAGGTGAGTTTCAGACTCTTATCTGGTGAATAACTGGATGTCTTCTGTGGAAGAATCATGCATTATGGGTCCCCTGTGGCAGTCTATGGAGGACAGTCTTGAAGATGCTCATCATCAGTTTCTTCCCTCGCTGCAATACCTACTGCTTCTCACATCAAGAGGTGAAATTCCCTCTCCCCATAATCTGGACTGGCTCTAGTAACTTATGTAACTCATAGAATATGGTGAACGTGACACTCTGGGTTAAGTTAAAAGTCTTGCAGTATACTTCTGTCTGTCTGTGAAAGTCACTGAATCATATCTGACTTTTCAATCCCATGGACTATACTGTCCATGAAATTCTCCAGGCCAGAATATTGGAGTGGGTAGCCTTTCCCTTCTCCAGAGGATCTTCCCAACCCAGGGATCAAACTGGTCTCCTACATTGCAAGCAGATTCTTTACCAACTGAGGCACAAGGGAAACCCACAAGGGAATCAGTATACTTGGGCATCTTAAAAAGCTTATAGAATTTATCCTTAAAGAAGAAGAAAGGGAAAAAAAAAAAAAAAACAGCACCCACCACACTGTGAGCAGCACAGGCACAAAGAATAGCCACTCCATTAAAAAATACATCTGAGTTTTAGTCAAGAGCTATAATCCACTATTAGTCATGGGAATAAGCTATTTTAGACACTGAGTTTTCAGATGACTCCAGTCCCGGCCTCATTTTGAATATGTGTGCTAACGTGTTTAGTCTCATCTGATTCTTTGTGACCACATGGACTGTAGTCCACCAGGTTCCTCTGTCCACAGAGTTTCCCAAGCAAGAATACTGTAAGTTGCCATTTCCTACTCCAGGGCATCTTTCCAACCCAGGAATCAAACCAACATCTCCTGCATTGGCAGGCGGATTCTTTACCACCAAGCCACGAGGGAGGCCCTCTCATCTTGGACACTACTGCATAAAAGACCTCAAGTAAGGATAGCTAAGGTGAGGCTGTCAGTGAAGAGGACTATGAACCATTCTAACAAATTAATGGTTTAAACCAATGAGCGCTGGGATGGTGGAACACCATCATTGCAGAACTTGAGAGCAGGATAGGAGAGAAGAGAACTTATTCACCATAATATCATCCAGGAGATGTTGGGAAACAGGCCAAAACACTGCACACTTTTGTGGACTTTTCTATCATATGGAACAACACCTTAAGCTTCTTGAGGAAGGGCAGCAAACACTCATCCACAAGATGTAAATGAAGTGATAAGCAACAGAAGAGGAAATAGATGCAGAGCTCTGCTCTCTTACCAAGGTTCTTCTCTATGATGAAGCAATAGCCTCTGACGGTAGAGTGAGTGTTCTTAGGTCTTATATCTTAAATGAACACCAAGAAGAGGTTTCCTACTACTGGAACACTGGTAGGACATTCCCAGCTAGTACCAACCACAGATATAAGGTAGAATTTGGCTGCCATGAGGTAGTGGATTATCAGTAATTCCAATGAATAGTGAAATAATCCAAACCCAAGGTCCAGATAGATATGCCCTCCCTAAGGTTGAAGTGAGGTCAGAATAACATAGATCCTTTCATCCCTAAGACAAAGATAGTACACATTAACAAGCAATACCAGCCAACCATTGAGGGAAGGATGAAAATGGGAGAGATCCTTTCTGTGGTATAGGCTTGCAAAGATGGTGAAAGCTGAAGGTGGAAAGTAAATGCTCAAAAAAAATTATCTGGCACCCCAATTTGACATCATATAATGCAAAGGGTATCAGAGGATGAGATGGCTGGATGGTATCACTGATGCAATGGACATGAACTTGGGCAAACTTCAGAAGATGGAGAGGGAGGCCTGGTGTGCTATAGTCCATAGAGCCACAAAGAATCACACAACTGGGTGACTGGACAACAATGCAATGATAGCTGACAACAGACAGAACTGAGGCTTGTGATATACTGACATTAACTGTAGAAGCTACAAAACTGAAACTCAGCTCAGTTTCTGATAAGTTTGGCTGAACAGTACTCCGTTCTAATAGCCTGAAGAAGAGAAAAGCACATATTCATGGTAAATATAATTCACCTTGGTTTCAAAAATTTAGGAAATGGCAAACCACTCCAGTATTCTTGCCTGGGAAATCCCAGGGATGGAGCAGCGCAGCAGGCGAGAGTCCATAGGGCCGCAGAAGAGTCGAATATGACTTAGAGACTAAACAACTACTAAAAACCTAAAGTCAGTGTCTGGAATTAAGTGAAAAATTATAAGACATGCAGAAAAATAAGAAAAACAACCTATTGTCAAGTGATAAGTAATTAATAGGCCTGAATTCAGACATCATTCAGCCTGTCTTTTGAAGATTTGAAGCCAGACATTGACTTCTCCCCTCTAGCTATGGAAGTCCTGAATGGCAGCTTCTTCCAGTAGAAGGCTGCTTTGCTTACATTGAAAATCTGTTGTTTAGTGTAGCCATCTTCATCAATTATCCTAGCTAGATCTTCTGGAGAACTTTCTGCAGCTTTTACAGTAGCATTTGCTGCTTTACTCTGCATTTTTATGTTATGGAGATGATGTATTCCTTTAAACCTCATAAACAAACCTCTGAGAGCTTCAAACTTCTGCAGCTTCCTCAGCACCCTAAGGCTTCATAGAATAGAAGACAGTTAAAGCCTTGTACTAGATTATGTATTGACTTAAGAAAATATTGGGCCTGGCCTGATTTTCTATTGAAACCACTAAAACTTTCTCCATATTAGCAATAAGCTTGTTTTTCTTTTTTATCATTTGTGTGTTCACTGGATTTGTGCTTTTAGTTTTCTTCAAGAACTTTTCCTTTGCATTTACAACTTGGCTAACTGGCACAAGAAGCCTAGCTTTTAGCCTGTCTAAACTTTCAGCATAGTTTCTTTACTGCTGCTGCGGCTAAGTCGCTTCAGTCATGTCTGACTGTGTGTGACCCCACCAGGCTCCTCCATCCCTGGGATTCTCCAGGCAAGAACACTGAAGTGGTTTGCCATTTCCTTCTCCAATGCATAAAAGTGAAAGGTGAAAGTGAAGTCGCTCAGTCGTGTCTGACTCTTAGCGACCCTATGGACTGCAGCCTACCAGGCTCCTCCATCCATGGGATTTTCCAGGCAAGAGTACTGGAGTGGGTTGCCATTGCCTTCTCCAGTTTTCTCACTAAGGTTTATCATTTCTGGCTTTTAGTTTAAAATGAGAGACATATGACACTTTCTTTCTCTAAGTGACACAATTTTAGAGTTATCATTGGCCTAATCTCTGCATTGTTGTGTCTTAGGGAGTAGGGAGGCCTGAGAAGATGGAGAGAGATGGGGGAACACCCAGATGACGGAGCAGTAGAACACACACATTTGTCACTTGTTTGCCTTCTGATATGGGTGTGGTTAGCAATGCCCTGGAAGTAACGACAATAGTAACGTCAAAGATCACTAATCTAGGTCATCATGACAAATATAATAATAATGAAAAGTTTGAAATACTGTGAAAGAAAGTGAAAGTGAAGTCGCTTAGTTTGCGACCGCATGGACTGTAGCCTACCAGGCTTCTCCGTCCATGGGATTTTCCAGGCAGGATTACCGGAGTGGGTTGCCGTTTCCTTCTCCAGGGGATCTTCCCACCTGGGTCTCCTGCATTGCAGGCAGACGCTTTACCCTCTGAGCCACTAGGGAAGCCAGTAAGAAGTACTAAAATATTAAACAGACACAAAGAGAACAAATAATGCTTTGGGGAAAAAAAAACCACCAATAGACTTGGTTGATGATGGGCTGTCATAAACCTTTAATTTGTTTAAAAAAAAAAAAAAAGCAATACCTTCAAGACATGATAAAGTGAAGGACAATAAAAAGAGGTATGGCTGTATTGGAAGATTTATTAAGCTATAATTCTATATCCAGTTCAAAGATCTCTAAAAAATGAAAATAGATTAAACCTTTTTTTGAAGACAGAGAATTCTTTAGCAGACCTGCATTACAAGGAATGTTCTTCATTTCGAAAAAAAATGCCAGAAGAGATTTATCTCTTTACAAAGAAATGAAACACTCCAGAAATAGTAAAATAGAAGATACATAGATGTACCACTATGTGTCACTATGCACCACTCTAGATCTTTTCATCTTTATCTCTCTCTTCTAGAATATCAAGTTACATAATGGAAGGAGGAGCACCTGGATAAAATTTCCTTCTTTTCTTCCAAATCTATATCACAAAAACCAAATCTAGAGCTGCCCTGTGTTCTTTTATTTGGGATTCTTTTAAGAACGTAGCTCCAGATGGAGCAGTCAGCCACATTTGATACAAATGGTAATCAGTTTGATATTAATAATACATCTTGATATGTATACACTGCTGTATCTAAAATGGATGGTCAATAAGTACCTATTGTATAGCATAGGGAACTGCTCAACATTATGTAACAACCTAAATGGGAAAAGAATTTGAAAAAGAATAGATACATGTATATGTATAACTGAATCACTTTGCTGTACACCTGAAACTAACATTGTTAATCAACTATGCGGTTCATTTGTGCTAAGTCGCTTCTGTCATGTCTGACTCTGCAACCCTATAGGCTGTAGCCCTCCAGGCTCCTCTGTCCATAGGATTCTCCATGCAAGAATACTGGAGTGGGCGGCCATGCCCTCCTCCAGGGGATCTTCCTGATCCAGAGATTGAACCTGCGTCTCTTGTGTCTCTTGCATTGGCAGTCAGGTTATTTACCATCAGTGCCATCTATACTCTAATTTGAAAAATAAAAGTTTTCTTAAAAAGGCATTTTTTTCCTTTCTCACTCTACTCTCTCATTCACCATTTATAAAAACTAAGGCCATGCTTCTTAATTGAATAATAGTGCATATTCTGGAGAAGGAAATGCCAACCCACTCCAGTGTTCTTACCTAGAGAATCCTGTGGACAGAGGAGCCTGGTGGGCTGCTGTCCGTGGGGTTGCACAGAGTCGACTACAACTGAAGCGACTTAGCATGCATGCTTATGTTGGAGAAGGAAATGGCAACCCACTCCAGTATTCTAGGCTGGAGAATCCCAGAGACAGAGGAGCCTGGTGGGCTGCCGTCTATGGGGTTGCACGGAGTTGGACATGACTGAAGCAACTTAGCTGCTGCCACATATTTTTATCAGCCTCTGCTTTTGATGGAATTTGAGACAGATATGGGATTTGTTAACTCACCTGCTCAGCGAGTGATACATGGCTCCTCATGGACCTAGGTTTTTCCCCTAGGTTTCTGCTCCACCATCATCAAGTGAGCTTTTCTCTTGGTTGCAAGATGCCATAGATTCCATTTGCATGATAATATTTCAGGTAAAAAAAAAAAGTTCTTTTTCCAGAGTGGAAAACCTGTGCCAAATGACATCCAGCAGAGATGACCCCTTGTAATGGTGGCCAGAGTCAATTTGGCTTCCAGGCCTAAAATAATCACTGGCAAAGGGAATGAGACCACTGTGAGCCATGGAGAAAAATCATGACTTATTCTTGGGCCTGAAGACTGTGACTATCTCCTATGAGAAATATGAAGGATGTGATATGGAATCTAACAAAATCAGCTTGGTTAGGAAAGTAGAATGTGTCTTCTATAGATAGTAATTATGCAGCCGACTTCCTCTCTGTCCAACTTTTTGTCCAGATTCTCCTGTTGAAAGTTGAAAAAGAATCAAGCATAGAGAAGACAAGCAAATATTTCTCAGGTTAAAGAGACTGAACACACAACACAAACGCCAACCAGGCCCTAAGTAAGCATTCAAGCTATTGGGGGTTTGCAGTGTGTACTGGGGAGAAGCAAGTGTCTTTGGCAATAATACTGTGTCATAAAAATGAACACTGAGTAAATCTTAAAATGAAGATTCATAATCTATTTTGTAAATAAGGATGGTGATCAAACTGAGACAGAGAAGAGTGGAGCATAAATAGTGTGGAAGGTAAATAATAGGATAAGCTAAAGGTGCACAATAAAACAAGAGGAATTCAGACCAAGTCAAAACAATTTTATGTAGTTTTTAACCACCTTCTCAGGAGTAGAAGTGGACATTAGCATTATGTGGAAACTTAAGAGTTGAATCTAATAATGCCCAGGTTAGCTCTATATTCAATATAATCCTACTCAGTAGGAGGTTTAGGCATTTTTCCTCCCCCTTTTCCTCTTTCTTTGCAATCCCTTCCTTCCATTCTCTATCATCCCAACCTCACATTCTCTGTATTAATCTGGACTTACATCTTTTAGATATTGAATTGAGTGGATATTACTTTATAATTTTATTAAAGTGGTCACAGTCTTGCAAAATGTTACATTAACAAGGAATATATTCTATTTTTTGTGTTTACACATTACAGCTGCACACTGACCTTACACAACATCCCACCATAACTGCAGAGCGTGCCATAAATTGGGTTTGTGGGTCTACATACATTGCTACATTCCATAGGCATGTCATTCAGAGCTATTTATGATTTAGTTATTCTGCTGCCAAGAGTTGGATTTTTTCTCTTCCATTGACTAAGTTTTCTCACTTTTTAATTTCCATTAAACTTCTAGCCATATGTATTGTTCACTTATCTTTCTTACTCCAGTTGTTTTTAAATTTGACAGGCTAAAAACCCATTACAGAATTGAAGTTAATACCTCAGAAAAGGGCATGACTTTAGAATTCATACTTTTATTACAGTAATATCTCATGCTTTAATGCATCTAAGTATACAAGCAGCTTATTTTTAAATAGAAATAAGTTTTGAAAGGGTGCAATAATCAAGGCTTTGAAATCCTCCCAATGGCAAAAAAGTAATTAATATCTTACTTCCTCCAAAAGCTTTTATGCAATGCTTTGCTGTTATTTATTTTCTTCATAAAACTATAAACTTTGGGTATTTAATTATACAGTTTCAATAGATTTTATTTAAATGAGTCACTTTCCAGTTGTCTAGATCACTACATTATGATTCTCAGATGAATCATTCTCAGATGAATTAAAAAGGAAATTTATATTAAGAACCCCAGAATTATTTTTAGTCATTGTTAAAAATAGATAATTCTATCTCTATCTGTTACATTTTTCTTAATAATCTTATTCTATATAATCAATAATTAATATATCTGTTCCTACCATTAAAATGTACACCTAGAAGAGTATCTGACACATGAGGCTTTTGAGCCTCAATTTTTAAAGAATGAATAGGTGGATGAATAAACAACAAAGACAGGTAAGTGCGCCTACTATCTATGAAGTGTTGTGTACTGTAACTAAAATATCTATAGTAAAACTTCATTCTTTGAAAAAAAAGTCCTTACAATGGCCAACAGACACATGAAAATGTGCTCAATGTTGTTAATTACCAGAAAAATACAAATTAAAACTACAAGAAGGTACTTCTCATAATTGTCAGAATAGCCCTCATCAAAAAGTCTACAAATAATGAATGGAAAAAAGAAA